>NC_052076.1:32436727-33681102 GCF_015852505.1 Tachyglossus aculeatus | reverse complement strand
CTCACAGTCTAGATATATCCTCCCCAGCGCTTAGAACAGTGCTTTGCACATAATAAGCGCTTAACAAATGCCATCATCGTCATTATTATTATTATTCCTATGCCTAGAGAAGCAGCACGGCCTCCTAGGACCTGGGAATCAGGAGGTCATGGGCTCTCATCCCGGCTCTGCCACTTGTCTGCTGTGTGACCTTACACAAGTCACTTCAATCAATCAATCGTATTTATTGAGCGCTTACTGTGTGCAGAGCACTGGACTAAGCGCTTGGGAAGTCCAAATTGGCAACATCTAGAGACGGTCCCTACCCAACAGCGGGCTCACTTCTCTGGGCCTCAGTTACTCCCATCCGCGGAATGGGGATTGAGACTGGGACCAACCCGATTTGCTCGCATCCACCCCAGCGCTTGTAACACGTACCACAATTATTATTCCCAGTGGAGGGGTCCGGAATGGGAAGTTTTCCCTAACCGGGCTCCCAGTTGGCCTGGTCCCGTTAGGGGCTGGGGATAGGTAGGACTCTCCCCCGCAGGGGCCGTGGGAAAGCAGGCGGCCCTGGAGGCTGTGCCAGGCCCAGGAGCGTGGGGTGGGGCAGGGTGGGGTTCATTGTTGCACACACTGGCCTGACGTGTTGTTTTTTGCGTGTCTGCCTCCCCCGGGCCTGGCCCAGCTCACCCTGCTCTCCCTCCCCACAATACGATTAGTTGATCGTCATCCCCCCCATCTTACCTCCTTCCCTTCCCCACAGCACCTGTAAATATGTATATCTGTTTGTACATATTTGTTACACTATTTTACTTGTACATATCTAGTCTATTTTATTTTGTTAATATGTTTGGTTTTGTTGTCCGTCTCCCCCTTCTAGACTGTGAGCCCACTGTTGGGTAGGGACTGCCTCTATAAGTTTCCAACTTGGACTTCCCAAGCGCTTAGTACAGTGCTCTGCACACAGTAAGCGCTCAATAAATACGATTGATTGATTCCCCTTCCTCCCCCTCTTCATCCCCCCGTCTTACCTCCTTCCCTTCCCCACAGCACCTGTAAATATGTATATATGTTTGAACATATTTATTACACTATTTTACTTGTACATATCTAGTCTATTTTATTTTGTTAATATGTTTGGTTTTGTTGTCCGTCTCCCCCTTCTAGACTGTGAGCCCACTGTTGGGTAGGGACTGTCTCTATAAGTTTCCGACTTGGACTTCCCAAGCGCTTAGTACAGTGCTCTGCACACAGTAAGCGCTCAATAAATACGATTGATTGATTGGACCAGTTTGGCCCCGAGGACGGGCCAGTGAACCGGAGGGGAGGAAATCTCTGCCATGAGCTCTGTCAGAGAATACTA
The DNA here is from genome assembly GCF_015852505.1 of Tachyglossus aculeatus. Taxonomy (NCBI): domain Eukaryota; kingdom Metazoa; phylum Chordata; class Mammalia; order Monotremata; family Tachyglossidae; genus Tachyglossus; species Tachyglossus aculeatus. The sequence continues at coordinate 33,679,757 of NC_052076.1, read as the reverse complement.
CTAATAAGGGATAGGGACCGTCTCTATATGTTATAATAATAATAATGATGGCATTTATGAAGCTCTTACTATGTGCATTGCACTGTTCTAAGCACTGGGGAGGTTACAAAGTGATGAGGTTGTCCCACAGGGGGCTCGCAGTCTTCATCCCCATTTTACAGATGAGGTAACTGAGGCACAGAGAAGTGAAGTGACTGGCCCAAAGTCACACAGCTGACAATTGGCGGAGCCGGGATTTGAACCCATGACCTCTGACTCCAAAGCCCGGGCTCTTTCCACTGAGCCATGCTGCTTCTCTAGCGTGACTATGTTGCCAACTTGTACTTCCCAAGCGCTTAGTACAGTGCTGTGCACACAGTAAGCGCTCAATAAATACGATTGAATGAATGAATTTGTTAAGCGCTTACTCTGTGCCAAGCACTGTTCTAAGCCCTGGGGTAGATACAAGGTAATCAAGTTGTCCCTCGTGGGGCTCACGGTCTTAATCCCCATTTTCCAGATGAGGAAACGGAGGCACAGAGCAGTTTCTAGACTGTGAGCCCATTGTGGGTAGCGGTTGCCTCTGTTGCTGAATTGTACTTTCCAGGCGCTTAGTACAGTACTGTACTGAGAAGCAGCGTGGCTCAGTGGAAAGAGCCCAGGCTTTGGAGTCAGACGTCATGAGTTCAAATCCTGGCTCTGCCAATTCATTCATTCAATCTTATTTATTGAGCGCTTACTGTGTGCAGAGCACTGTACTGAGCTGTCTGACTTTGGGCAAGTCGCTTAACTTCTCTGGGCCTCAGTTCCCTCATCTGTAAAATGGGGATTAAGACTGTGAGCCCCACATGGGACAACCTGATCACCTTGTATGGTCCCTACCCAACAATGGGCTCGCAGTCAAAGGGTTTCTGCCTCTTTTGTGATTAAAACCGGAAGCCCTTCTTGAAGCAGGCCCTGAGGATTTGGTTCTGTCCAGTCTTGGGCTCAAATCATGGGTTCAAATCACGGCTCCCCCACTTGTCAGCTGTGTGACTTTGGGTAAGTCACTTAACTTCTCTGTGCCTCAGTTCCCTCATCTATAAAATGGGGATTAAGACTGTGAACCTTACGTGGGACAACCTGATTACCTTGTATCCTCCCCAGCGCTTAGAACAGTGCTTTGCACATAGTAAGTGCTTAACAAATGCCATTATTATTATTATTATCCCCCCCAGTGCTTAGAATAGTGCTTTGCACATAGTAAGCGCTTAACAAATGCCATTATTATTATCCCCCCAGCGCTTAGAATAGTGCTTTGCACATAGTAAGCGCTTAACAAATACCATCATCATTATTATTATTATTATTATTACCATGCACACAGTCAGCGCTCAATAAATGGGATTGAATGGATGAACTGGCTTGCCCAAGGTCCCACAGGAGACAAGTGAGAAGCAGCGTGGCTCAGGGGAAAGAGCACGGGCTTTGGAGTCAGAGGTCATGGGTTCGAAACCCGGCTCTGGCAATTGTCAGCTGTGTGACTTTGGGCAAGTCACTTAACTTCTCTGTGCCTCGGTTCCCTCATCTGTAAAATGGGGATTAAGACTGTGAGGCCCCCCTGTGGGACAACCTGATCGCCTTGTAACCTCCCCAGCGCTCAGAACAGTGCTTTGCACACAGTAAGCGCTTAACAAATGCCATTATTATTATTATCCCCCCAGCGCTTAGAATAGTGCTTTGCACATAGTAAGCGCTTAACAAATACCGTCATCATTATCATTACCGTGCACACAGTCAGCGCTCAATAAATAGGATTGAATGAATGAACTGGCTTGCCCAAGGTCACACAGGAGACAAGCGGCGGGGCTGGGATTAGAACCCACGTCCTGTGCCTCCCAAGGCCGGCCGAGAAGGAGCCTCTCTAGAGGAACGGGGCCCGGTGGGAGGCCGAGGGCACCCCCTCGTTGTCTCTCTGGTCCCGGCGTCGCCCCGCTCCTCCGCAGGGCCTGGGAATTGGGGGCGGGCGGCGGGCAGGCCCTCCACGGGCCCAGCTGTCTGGGTGCCAGGAGCCAGCGGCCCTTCTGCCAGAAGCAACAAGCTGGAATTTCCTCTGCCAACGCGGCCCGGCAGGACCCCCCCACCCCGTCGCCCTCATTTCTCCCCAAGACCCTCTCCCCCAAAAGCCCCCGTCTGGGAGCCCATCTGGGCCCCGGGCCTCCGGCAAGGGTGGCTTGCCCCTTGTGCCCCTCTTCTAGGCTGACCCCCTTTCTTTATTACTCTATTTATTTATTTTACTTGTACATTTCTATCCTTTTTATTTTATTTTGTTGGTACGTTTGGTTCTGTTCTCCGTCTCCCCCTTTTAGACTGTGAGCCCACTGTTGGGTAGGGACTGGCTCTATGTGCTGCCAATTTGTACTTCCCAAGCGCTTAGTACAGTACTCTGCCCATAGTAAGCACTCAATAAATACGATTGATTGATTGATTGATTGAGGGCCGGGCAACCCCCCAGGGCCCGTGGGGTGGGGGCACAGGGGGGCGTGGGGAAGGGCCCACCCTGGAGCATCAGGAGGGCCGCCCGGACCTCAGCCTGGGCATGGGTGGTGGGCTAGGGGCAAGGGGGGCTTAGGGGGCAGGGGGAAGGGGAGTTTAGGGTGCAGAAGAGCCCACTGTTGGGTAGGGACTGTCTCTATATGTTGCCAATTTGTATTTCCCAAGCGCTTAGTACAGTGCTCTGCACATAGTAAGCGCTCAATAAATACGATTGATGATGATGATGATGACTTGGGGGGCAGGAGGAAGGGGGGCTCAGGGCTTTTAGACTGTGAGCCCACTTTTGGGTAGGGACTGTCTCTATATGTTGCCAACTTGTACTTCCCAAGCGCTTAGTACAGTGCTTTGCACACAGTAAGCGCTCAATAAATACGATTGATGATGACAGTAAGTGCTCAATAAATATGATTGAATGAATAAATAAATACAATTGAATGAATGAATGACAGGCTGCCTCTTTCCCCGCCCCCAGAGGCCTCGCCCCCGCTCTGATTAGAGAAGCAGTGTGCCTCAGTGGAAAGAGCCCGGGCTTGTTAGTCAGAGGTCATGGGTTCTAATCCTGGCCCCTCCAGTTATCGACTGTGTGACTTTGGGCCAGTCACTTCACTTCTCTGGGCTTCAGTTTCCTCATCTGTAAAATGGGGATTAAGACTGTGAGCCCCCCATGGGACAACCTGATTACTTTGTGACCTCCCCAGCGCTTAGAACAGTGCTTTGCACATAGTAAGCGCTTAATAAATGCCATCATTATTATTATTATTATTATTTTTATCTGCCTAGACCACACCCCCGATCTTGGAGAAGCAGCTTGGCTCAGTGGAAAGAGTGCACGGGTTTAGGAGTCAGAGGTCGTGGGTTCTAATTCTGCCTCTGCCATTCATTCATTCATTCAGTCGTATTTATTAAGAGCTTACTGTGTGCAGAGCACTGTACTAAGCGCTTGGGAAGTACAAGTTGGTGACATATAGAGACGGTCCCTACCCAACAACGGGTTCACAGTCAAGAAGGGGGAGACAGACAAAACATTTATTCATTCATTCAATCAATCGTATTTATTGAGTGCTTACTGTGTGCAGAGCCCCTTCTAGACTGTGAGCCCACTTTTGGGTAGGGACCGTCTCTATATGTTGCCAACTTGGACTTCCCAAGCGCTTAGTCCAGTGCTCTGCACACAGTAAGCCCTCAATAAATACGACTGATTGATTCCCAAGCACTTAGTCCAGTGCTCTGCACACAGTAAGTGCTCAATAAATACGATTGATTCAATAGGGGGAAGAGTAATCATCTGTGGGATTTGAGGAGGGAGGGCGTTCCAGAAGTCGGAGGTGAGACAGGCGAGATGGAGGCTGAGTGAGAAGGTGAGCACCAGGGGAGCGAAGTGTCGGGGCTGGGTTGTAGAAGGAGAGAAACCAGGTGAGGTAGAAGTGGACAAGGTGATGGAGAGCTTTAAAGCCAGAACACGGGCCTGGGAAGCAGAAGGTCCTGGGTTCTAATCGCGGCTCTGCCACTTGTCTGCTGGGTGACCTGGGGCAAGTCATTTCACCCCTCTGGGCCTCAGGTACCTTATCTGGAAAATGGAGATTTAAAGCTGTGAGTCCCAGGTGGGACAGGGATTGGGTCCAACCTGATTAGCTTGCATCCACCTCAGTGCTAAGTACAGCGCTTGGCACATGGCAAGCGCATAACAAATACCAGAAAATGAAGATGAGCCACACATCCCCCCCATGTCTACACCAACCCCATCTTTGTTTCCCGCTGTACCCCATTGAGTGTGCTGCAGGTACTTGTGACGTTTTCACTGAGGGTAGTGGGGTGCAGGGGAGGAGATTGCGGGGGGAGTGTGAAGCAGCGTGGCTCAGTGGAAAGAGCCCAGGCTTTGGAGTCAGAGGTCGTGGGTTCGAATGCCGGCTCCGCCAATTGCCAGCTGTGTGACTTTGGGCAAGTCACTTCTCTGGGCATCAGTTCCCTCATCTGTAAAATGGGGATGAAGACTGTGAGCCCCTCATGGGACAACCAGATTACCTTGTATCTACCCCAGCGCTTAGAACAGTGCTTTGCACATAGTAAGCGTTTAACAAATACCAACATTATTATTATTATTATTATTATTATTACACCCATGTGTGTTTGGTGGAGACAGGGAGAACGCTCAACCAGGCCGACTTGTACTTCCCAAGCGCTTAGTACAGTGCTCTGCACTCAGTAAGTGCTCAATAAATACAATTGAAAGAATGAATAAGACAGAGGGGGTCATGCCCCAGCCATCCTTGAGTCCCCCTCAGTTCCCAGGGTCTCCCAAACTCCCCCTGAAGGGGCTTCTCCTCAGCTGAGATGACTTGATCACGGACTGGCTGGAGAGCTGGACACCTGGGACCAACCACTACTCCGTGCCTCAGCCTTCTCCATCTGGGAAATGGGAGCCCACAACTGACCACCTGGGGCTCCTCCTGGCCGGATGAGGACTGCTCTTTCTGGGGGAGGGGTGAAGGGGTGGCTAGTAGAGAAGCAGGGGCTTGGGAGTCATGGGTTCAAATCCCGGCTCCGCCAACTGTCAGCTGTGTGACTTTGGGCAAGTCGCTTCACTTCTCTGCCTCAATTACCTCATCTTTAAAATGGGGATTAAAACTGTGAGCCCCAAGTGGGACAACCTGATGACCTTGTAACCTCCCCAGTGCTTTGAACAGTGCTTGGCACATAGTAAGCGCTTAACAAATGCCAGTATTATTAATAGGGGCATGATTTTTCTCCTTACCGCCCTGAGTTCTTGCTCCTCTCTTCTGCATCACCTTGGTGCTTGGATCTGTCTTAGAACACGCTTTGCACATAGTAAATGCTTAACAAATACCATCATTATTATTATCTGTCCCTTTTAAGCACCCCCACAATACTTAACCACACATCCATAATTTATTTTACTATCCCTCCCCACCTCTAGACTGTAAGCTCCTTGTGGTCAGGGAACTTGTCTACCAATTGTGTTGTGTTGTACTCTCCCAAGCGCTTAGTACAGGGCTTTGCACCCAGCTACGCAGCCTGGCATAGTGCCCGGGAGTCAGAGGGTCATGGGTTCTAATCCTGACTCTGCCACTTGTCTGCTGTGTGACCTCAGGCAAGTCACTTCACTTCTCTGTACTTGTTACCTCATCTGTAATATGGGCATTGAGACTGAGTCCCACGTGGGACGGGGACTGTGTCCAACCCCATTTACTTGTATCCAGCCCAGTGCTTACTTAGTACAGTGCTTGGCACATAGTAAGCACTTAACATAGCTCAGGGGTTAGAGCACTGGTCTTGTAAACCCGGGGTCGTGAGTTTGAATCTCACTGGGGCCTATGGTTTTTTCTTTCCTGGAAGTGAGTTGGAACCCAATTTTAGAGAAGCAGTGTGGCTCAGTGGAAAGAGCGCGGGCTTTGGAGTCAGGGGTCATGGGTTCAAATGCCGGCTCCGCCAATTGTCAGCTGTGTGACTTTGGGCAAGTCACTTCATCTCTCTGGGCCTCAGTGACCTCACCTGTAAAATGGAGATGAAGACTGTGAGCCCCCCCGTGGGACAACCTGATCACCTTGTAACCTCCCCAGCGCTTAGAACGGTGCTTTGCACATAGTAAGCGCTTAACAAATGCCATTATTATTATTATTACTACAGTGCCTGGCACATAGTAAGCATTTGACAAATACCATTATTATTATTGTTATTATTATGAGCTTAGTAAATACCACTGATTGATTGATTGCTCTAAAGGAAATACATTACCACTCAAGGTCCAGAGAGGTTAAGGCACTTCCCTAGAGTCACTTAGCGTGTCAGAACAAGAAACTGAGCCCCGGGACAGATTATGCCAGGGTCTGCGGGGGAGAAAAGATAAAAATTCAGGACCCTGGGTGAAGGTGGGGAGGGACTGGGCCAAACTGGTTTCCGCTGACACTGTGGGCCTCCGTCCGAGCTCTCCCTTTTCTCCCAGGAGTTGACTAGTTCTTCTCAATGTCTGCCTCCATCTTTCCTGCTGCAGTGCTCAGGGAAACTTTCCAAGAACAGGGATGGGATGGGTGGTGAAGTGTCCTGAAAGCTAGTCAGGAATAATAAGGAGGGGGCCTTTTGCTGGGGAGGGTCTAGGGGTCTGGATTGGCTCTTGAAGAAGCATGGCCTTCTTGGCTTGGGAGTCATGGGTTCAAATCCCGGCTCCGCCAACTGTCAGCTGTGTGAGTTTGGGCAAGTCACTTCACTTCCGGGAGACAGAAGGACCTGGATTCTAATTCCGGCTCCGCCACTTGTCTGTTGTGTGGCCTTGGGCAAGTCTCTTCACTTCTCTGTGCCTCAGTTCCCTTATCTGTAAAATGGAGATTAAGACCGTGAGCCCCATTTGGGACAAGGACTGTATCCTGATCAGCCTATATCTACCTCAGCGCTCAATACAGTGTCTGACACATAGCATTTAACAAATACCGCAATTATTATTATTATTGCTAGCCGTGTTCTGGGGCATCCTATCTTCCGGTCCCTGGGCGTAGCCATATCCCAGGAGTGTCAAAAAGGTCAAGCGTCTCCCCATGGTCTTGTAGAGGGGCTTGGGTGTGGGGAAGAGGTCAGAGAAAGCAGAGAGATGGGAGCTGGGGAGGCCTGAGTGGTGGGGAGTGGGTGGTCCAATGGGGAGAAGCTGGGGCGACATGTCAGGGGGAAACTGAGGCTGGCTTAGCTCTCTGCTCCAACCTTCAAACAACCAATCAATCAGTGGTATGTATTGAATGCTTATTGTGCAGAGCACCGTACTCAGCTCTTGGGAATGTGCAGTAGAACAAAATTGGTAGACACGTTCCCTGCTCACTGGGAGCTTACAGTCTAAAGTGGGAAACAGACCTTAAAATAAATTATGGGTAGGCATTTAAGTGTGGGGTGGGAAGAGGGGTGAGGTGTTGCGTTCTGCCCAGGGTTAAGCCTGGGACTTTGGGAAGGGGGCTTGTCTCCTCTCCCCCTCTACCATAGCAACTGCTTGCTCTAGTTGGCCACCTCCCCGGAATGCTTCAGCACAGCTCTCCCCTCTGACCCCAGGTTGGCTGAGATGTGGGGAAGGTGGGGGGTGCCTTAGTTTCCCCACCTGTCCCCTGAGGCTTCTCCCTACCTGCGTGGTAGACCAGGACCCCTCCCCGGCAACAAACACCCCTTCTGTATCTGGTTAGATTGGGGGCGAGGGGGGGATCCCCTGGTCTGTGAGGGCGTGGACCTTCCCCTGACTTCCTATGGTCAGTGGCAGTGGGGGGGTGAGGGCAATCACTGTACTAAGCACTGGGAAGCAGCATGGTGTAATGGATAGAGCAGAAGCCTGGGAGTAAAAAGGTCATAATAATAATAATAATAATGATGACATTTATTAAGCGCTTACTATGTGTGAAGTACTGTTCTAAGCACTGGGGGGGATACAAGGTGATCAGGTTGTCCCACGTGGGGCTCCCAGTCTTCATCATCAATCGTATTTATTGAGCGCTTACTATGTGCAGAGCACTGTACTAAGCGCTTGGGAAGTACAAATTGGCAACATATAGAGACAGTCCCTACCCAACAGTGGGCTCACAGTCTAAAAGTCTTCATCCCCTTCCTTCCTCTCCCCCTCGTCCCCCTCTCGATCCCCCCATCTTACCTCCTTCCCTTCCCCACAGCACCTGTATATATGTATATATGTTTGTACAGATTTATTACTCTATTTATTTATTTATTTATTTTACCTGTACATATCTATTCTATTTATTTTATTTTGTTAGTATGTTTGGTTTTGTTCTCTGTCTCCCCCTTCTAGACTGTGAGCCCACTGTTGGGTAGGGACTGTCTCTATATGTTGCCAACTTGGACTTCCCAAGCACTTAGTACAGTGCTCTGCACACAGTAAGCACTCAATAAATACAATTGATTGATTGATTGATCCCCATTTTACAGATGAGGTAACTGAGGCCCAGAGAAGTTATGGGTTCTAATTCCGGCTCCATCACCTGTCTGCTGTGCGATCTTGAGCAAGTCACTTCACTTCTCTGTGCCTCGGTTAGCTCATCTGTAAAATGGGGATAAGAGTGCGAACCCCGTGTGGAACAGGGACTGTGACCAACCTGGTGACCTTGTGTCTACCCCAATGCTTAGAACAGTGGTTGACACGTAGTATGCGCTTAACAAATACCATCATTATCATTATTATTATTATTACTACTGCTAAGTACTTGGGAGAGTACAGAATAACAATATAACGGAGTTGGTAGACACATTCCTTGCCCACAGCGAGCTTACAGTCTAGAGGGACTGTAAACAGGCAATGAACAGTTCTCTGGACTGGCAGAGGGGTGATTTGGGGGTTCATTGGACTGGGAATAGGGAGGGAATTGCCCGTCGGCAGGCCTGAGTTAGGCTGCAGAAGCTGGGTGCCCCCCACCCCTAGGCAATCCTTTCACGGACCCCGGATGTTGCGCTCCCTGCTCCCACCTCCCCCACCATAAATTAATTTATTCAGTCCTATTTATTGAGTGCTTACTGTGTGCACAGCACTGCACTAAGTGCTTGGGAAAGTACAATACAGCGTTAAACAGTGACATTCTCTGCCCACAACAAGCTCACAGTCTAGAGGTGGGGGGGACACAGCAGTATAAATAAGTAAAATTACAAATATGCACATAAGTGCTTTGGGGCTGGAGGAAGATAAAGGGATAAATCATCATCATCATCATCAATCGTATTTATTGAGGGCTTAACTATGTGCAGAGCACTGGACTAAGCGCTTGGGAAGTACAAATTGGCAACATATAGAGACAGTCCCTACCCAACAGTGGGCTCACAGTCTAAATATAATTACAGATATGGACATAAGCCCCATCTGAACGACCACTCAGATCTGACCCTTTCAAGAACTTGATAGTCACCCCAGCCCCACAACACTTATGTCCATAGTATAATAATAATAACGACAGCATTTATTAAATGTTACTATGTGCAAAGCACTGCTGTAAGCGCTGGGGAGGTTACAAGGTGATCTGGTTGTCCCACGGGGGACTCACAGTCAAGATGAGGTCACTGAGGGCCAGAGAATAACAATAATAATAATAATGCATTTATTAAGCGCTTACTATGTGCAAAGCACTGTTCTAAGCGCTGGGGAAGTTACAAGGTGATCAGGTTGCCCCACTGGGGGCTCTAAGTCTTAATCCCCGTTTTGCAGATGAGGTAACTGAGGCACAGAGAATCAATCAATCAATCAATCGTATTTATTGAGCGCTTACTGTGTGCAGAGCACTGTACTAAGCGCTTGGGAAGTACAAGTTGGCAACATATAGAGATGGTCCCTACCCAACAGTGGGCTCACAGTCTAGAAGGGGGAGACAGAGAACAAAACAAAACATATTAACAAAATAAAATAAATAGGATATGTACAAGTAAAATAAATAAATAGAGTAATAAATACGTACAAATATATACATATATACAGGTGCTGTGGGGAAGGGAAGGAGGTAAGGCGGGGGGGCGGGGTGGAGAGGGGGAGAGGAAGGAGGAGGCTCAGTCTGGGAAGGCCTCCTGGAGTGACTTGCCCAAAGTCACACAGCTGACACTTGGTGGAGGCAGGATTTGAACCCATGACCTCTGACTCCAAAGTCCCTGCTCTTTCCACTGAGCCACCCTTCTTCCCTTTATCTTTACACTACCCCATTTCCTCTGTCAGTGATTTCAGTGGCTGTCTCCCGCTCCAGACTGTAAGTTCCCTGTAGGCAGGGATCCTGAGTATGTTTGTACATATTTATTACTCTATTTATTTATTTTACTTGTACATATCTATTCAACATATATATATGTATGTTGAATAGATACATATGTTGCCAACTTGTACTTCCCAAGCGCTTAGTACAGTGCTCTGCATACAGTAAGCGCTCAATAAATACGATTGATTGATCTATTCTATTTTATTTTGTTAATATGTTTGGTTTTGTTCTCTGTCTGCCCCTTCTAGACTGCGAGCCCACTGTTGGGTAGGGACCGTCTCTCTATGTTGCCGACTTGGACTTCCCAAGCGCTTAGTCCAGTGCTCTGCACACAGTAAGCTCTCAATAAATACGATTGATTGATTGATTAGTCCGGTGCCCTGCACACAGTAAGTGCTCAATAAATACCACTGTTTGATTTATTTTGTTAATCTGTTTGGTTTTGTTCTCTGTCTCCCCCTTCTAGACTGTGAGCCCACTGTTGGGTAGGGACCGTCTCTCTATGTTGCCGACTTATACTTCCCAAGCGCTTAATCCAGTGCTCTGCACACAGTAAGTGCTCAATAAATACAATTGATTGATTGATAGGCCCCAGAGGATCCCGGGGTTGTGGCAGGGGAGAGGGAAAGAAAGGAATTGATTGAGATTGTGTCTTCCATCCCTTTGCCTCCCCTCGGCTTGGCCCAGGCCCAGCGTGTGCCCTGGATCAGGGGGCCGCGGGGACCCTCCGGAGTTGAAGCTGAGGTAGGCCGCTCTCCCTTCCAGAGGAGACCAGAGGCAAGGAATTTGTACTTCCCAAGCGCTCAGTACAGTGCTCTGCACATAGTAAGCGCTCAATAAATACGATTGATGATGATGATGAAGGACTGACCCTTTCCTCCTCCCCCCGCCACCACCCAGTGTCAGTGGCTCCAGCCCCAGCTGGCTGAGTCACAGTCCTGGGAGGTGGCAGGCCACAAAACCTCCTCCTTCTCCCGCCCCCCAAACCTCCCAACCCTCCTGCTCTTTTCTTCCCCTTCTTCCCTACTTAGCAACAGCTCCCTGTGTGCACAACAAACACCGGGCGAGCAGTTCGCCACCACTTCACGTCTCCCCGGGAGAGCCGAGAGTGCCCTGAGTGCACCCCCAGCCCCCACAACCAAACTTGTACTTCCCAAGCGCTTAGTCCAGTGCTCTGCACACAGTAAGCGCTCAATAAATACGATTGAATGAATGAATGAATGAAATGAACCATTCCAAGCTTGCCCCTTGGGCGAGGAGGGGCTCCTACCCGCCAGAGATGGCTGCCACAGGGACTGTCTCTCTATGTTGCCGACTTGTACTTCCCAAGCGCTTAGTCCACTGCTCTGCACACAGTAAGCGCTCAATAAATGATGATGATGGCATTTTTATTAAGCGCTTACTATGTGCAAAGCACCGTTCTAAGCGCTGGGGAGGTTACAAGGTGATCAGGTTGTCCCACGGGGGGCTCACGGTCTTCATCCCCATTTTACAGATGAGGTAACTGAGGCCCAGAGAAGTGAAGTGACTTGCCCAAAGTCACACAGCTGACAATTGGCGAAGTCGGGGTTTGAACCCATGATCTCTGACTCCAAAGCCCCGGGCTCTTTCCACTGAGCCACGCTGCTTCTGCTGCTGCTTCGTAAATACGATTGAATGAATGACAGCCTGTGCCCAACCTGATTTGCTTGTATCCACCGTAGTGCTTGGCTCATAGTAAGCTCTTAATATTTATTACTCTATTTTATTTGTACATATTTATTCTATTTATTTTATTTTGTTAATATGTTTTGTTTTGTTCTCTCTCTCCCCCCTTCTAGACTGTGAGCCCACTGTTGGGTAGGGACCGTCTCTAGATGTTGCCAACTTGGACTTCCCAAGCGCTCAGTCCAGTGCTCTGCACACAGTAAGCACTCAATAAATACGATTGAATGAATGACAGCCTGTGCCCAACCTGATTTGCTTGTATCCACCGTAGTGCTTGGTTATTTGTACATATTTATTCTATTTATTTTATTTTGTTAATATGTTTTGTTCTCTCTCTCCCCCTTCTAGACTGTGAGCCCACTGTTGGGTAGGGACCGTCTCTGTTGCCAACTTGTACTTCCCAAGCGCTCAGTCCAGTGCTCTGCACACAGTAAGCGCTCAATAAATACGATTGAATGAATGAATGAATGGAGAAACTGAGGTCCGCCAGGGGCATTCAGCTGGCCTGGGAAGCAGGGGAGGCCTTGGAGGGGTAGAGGGACCGGATTGGGAGGAGGCAGGCAAGCTGAGTCCCTTTCAGGTGAGTTGGGCAACAAGACCGGGGCTGGAGCCAGGTGGTGGGGGAAGGGTGGGGCGGCCCAGCCCTGCCCTGTGTGACCTTTGCCCTCGGCCTGGTAGTGAGGAGGAGGGCGGGGGTCACCGGATACGCCCTGCCCTCTCTGTCAGGATGCGGGGGCACCTGGTAGGTGGCCAAACGGCTCCCCAATCCCACCTCTGGCGCTCACCCCTGCCAGACTGGTCCGGCTGGCGCTGACCCCAGCCCCCCCAGGCAGCTGGAATGATGGCATGGCTCCTTCCCGGCTGCCCAGACAGGTGGAGGAGCCAGGGCTGCATGGCTTTGGCATCGTCATGGTAACCTCTACATGCCCGCCTCTCCCCTTCCCTTCCGCTACTCCCATGCCCCCTCGGCCCTGCCTCCTGCCAGCCGGCCTCACGGGGGTGAGGCCAGCGGGACAGAGAAGGTTGGGGGACCGGAGGGGGACTTTGCCCCCTTGGCAGGGTGCCAGTGTTGGCATGGAGGCAGAGACTCTGCCTTGTTTTGATCTCTTATTCCCCTGGGGCCAGCTCCAACCATGTGTCTTTCCCTGAGAGACACCTCCTCCTTTGCCCCTTTTCTACTCCCTCGGCTCCTCCCCTCCAATAATAATAATAATGATGGTGTTTGTTAAGCGCTTACTATGTGTCAACCACTGTTCTAAATGCTGGGGTAGATACAAGGTCATCAAGTGATAATAATAATAATAATGATATTTGTTAAGTACTTATTATGTGCTGAACATTCTTCTAGGCTCTGGGGTAGATACAAGGTCATCAGGTTATCCCACGTGAGGCTCACAGTCATCATCCCCATTTTACAGATGAGGTGATTGACGCACAGAGAAGTTAAGTGGCTTACCCAAGGTCACACAGCCGACAGGTGGAGGAGCCGGGATTAGAACCCACGTCCTCTGAGTCACAAGCCGGTGCTCTTTCCACTAAGACACGCTGCTTCTCCAAGAGGGGCTCCTCTTCAGGGGCACTGCAGTGGGCAAAGGGTTCAGGGGGAATTCCCTGCCGGGGGCACGGGCTTCTGGGTCCCATGTTCCCGGACCCTCGGCCTCATCATCATCATCATCATCATCAATCGTATTTATTGAGTGCTTACTGTGTGCAGAGCACTGTACTAAGCGCTTGGGAAGTACAAGTTGGCAACATATAGAGACAGTCCCTACCCAACAGTGGGCTCCCTCCCACCTGGTGTGCCCTGGAGGGGTGGGGGGCTGTTGGCAGGGTCAGAATTCCTTAAGGTGGTGACAGGGCAGCAGGGGGGCAGGATGCCAGGAATCAAGAAGATGCCAATCAATCAATCAATCAATCAGTCGTATTTATTGAGCATATTTATTGAGGGCTGGAGGGTGGGGGGAGGGTCATCCAGGAGGAGCTCCTGGGCTCCGGGAGGAGATGTTAATTTATGTTCAGATGGGGGTTGAACTCTGACCCCAAAGGATTCCACAGGACCCTTGTGGAGGGCAGGGAGGAGGCAGAGGTCATTCATTCATCCATTCAATCGTATTTATTGAGCGCGTACTGTGTGCCGAGCACTGGACTGAGCACTTGGAAAGTACAGTTCGGCAACACGTAGAGACAGTCCCAACCCACCGACGGGCTCACAGTCTAGAAGGGGGAGACAAGACAGCAAAACAGTACAAGTAGATAGGTGTCAATACCATCGAAATAAATGGAATTATGGATAGACACACAAAGGTTTTTTTTGTCAAAATCGTCAGAACAGAGTTGGCAGCTCAGAAGAGAAGCAGCATGGTGTTGTGGATAGAGCACTGGCCTGACAGGCAGAAAGACCTGGGTTCTAATCCCAGTTCCACCCCTTAACAATAATAATAATAATAATGATGGCATTTATTAAGCACTTACTATGTGCAAAGCACTGTTCTAAGCGCTGGGGAGGTTACAAGGTGATCAGGTTGTCCCACCGGGGGGCTCACAGTCTTCATCCCCGTTTTCCAGATGAGGTAACTGAGGCCCAGAGGAGCGAAGTGACTTGCCCAAAGTCACACAGCCGACAAGCGGCGGAGCCGGGATTTGAACCCACAACCTCTGACTCCAAAGCCCGGGCTCTTTCCACTGAGCTACATGACCTTGGGCAAGTCACTTCACTTCTCTGGGCCTCTAATCCCGCCTGTAAAACGGGGATGAAGATTGTGAGCCCCAGGTGGGACAGGGACTGTGTCCAACCTGATTCCCTTGGATCTACCCCAGCGCTTAGACACATAGTAAGCGCTCAACAAATAGCCCCCTCATCAGCAGCAGCTCAGCCGTGGGGTTCACAGGGCTACGTGGAGGGGAGGCGAAGCGGCCAGGATGGCCGGGGTCGGTCGAGGAGAGGACCCTGGGACAGGTGGCCGGGGTGCCACGCGGGGAACGTGGAGGCCGCGGCCTGGGATTAGAGGCGGAAGCGGCCCGGCTCCTTCCCTGTGCCAGTGGCCAGGCGCCAGGACGCCGGGGTCCCTGGCAGTGCCCCTTTCTAGCCGGCTTCCCCCGGGATTGGGGGGGTGGCACCAGTCACCCGCTCCCAGCAGACCCTCCAGAAACTTTCCCCAGCTCCCGTCCTTCCTTTCTGGATGCTCTGGGCCAGCACAGGAGAGGGTGGGCAGCTCTCCCCTTGTCCCCCCCATCCCTGCTGCTTCCTCCAGGAGGGTCTGGCCTTCCCCCCTGCCCTCCTGTGGCCCCCTGCCCAGATCAGCTCCCCCCCCCCAACTCCCCCCCCCCCCCCAACCCCAGCCGCCTGGGGCTATTTTGGGAGTGGGCTGGGGACTTGAGGCTGGTTTCAGATATTACAATGTGAGCAGGAGAGAGAGAGAGAACAGAACAGATGGCCGGAGAGAAGCTAGCCCTGCTGGGAGCCCGATATTTATAGGGTTGGGTTAACCCTTTACGGGGTCTCCACAGCCCCCATTAACCCTCCTCCGGCCTGGGATTTGAGCTGTGGCAGAGTGGGGGCTCTGGGAAGGGGGGCAGGCAGAGGGACCCCGGGGGTGGGAAAATGGGGGAAGAGAGAGCAGTCTCTTGGCAGGGCCTGGGGAGACCAGTTGGGAGAGGGTAAGGCCCTTGGGGGCTTCTGAGGAGAAAAGACGACTCTTTTTTTGCCGGCTGGCCGGCTAGGAAGGAGCTTTGTGGAGCAGGGCTGGAGCTGGGAGAAGGGCTAGTGGAGGGGAAATGAGACTAGCCCACTTGGTTCTCCAGAGGAGGCCAGCCCTGGGCTGTGGTCTGTCTGGGGAGTGAGGGGAGCATGGGTGGAGGAGGATCATCATCATCATCAATTGTATTTATTGAGCACTTACTGTGTGCAGAGCACTGTACTAAGTGCGTGGGAAGTCCAAGTTGGCAACATATAGAGACAGTCCCTACCCAATAGTGGGCTCACAGTCTAAAAGAGGGAGAAATAATAATAATAATGGCATTTGTTAAGCGCTTACTATGTGCAAAGCACTGTTCTAAGCGCTGGGGGGATACAAGGTGATCAGGTTGTCCCACATGGGGCTCACAGTCTTAATCCCCATTTTACAGACCAGGGAAGTGAAGCACAGAGAAGGGAAATGACTTGCCCAAAGTCACACAGGTGTCAAGTGGCGGAGTAAGGATTCGAACCCATGACCTCTGACTCCAAAGCCCATGCTCTTTCCACTGAGCCACGCTGCCTGGCACAGGAGGATCACCAGAGAAGCAGCGTGGCTCAGTGGAAAGAGCCCGGGCTTTGGAGTCAGAGGTCGTGGGTTCAGATCCCGGCTCCACCGCTTGTCAGCTGTGTGACTTTGGGCAAGTCACTTCACTTCTCTGGGCCTCAGGTCCCTCATCTGTAAAATGGGGATGAAGACTGTGAGTCCCAAATGGGACAACCTGATTACCTTGTCTCTACCCCAGCGCTTAGAACAGTGCTTTGCACATAGTAAGCGCTTAACAAATACCAACATTATTATTATTATCACCTTGGCCCCGGTCAGTCTCCCTTCCTCCACCACCAACAGGAGACCATGGGCCCAACTGGGTAGATGCCCTTATGGCTCAGCCCCCGGTGACCCATTTGGGTCGGGGGGAGGGAAGTCCCTGTTGGGAGGGCAGGCTGGGGGCTTGGGCCAGCCTCTAGCCTCTCCTCAGGCTCTTGGGATACCCCCCACACCCCCTGGTCAGGAGCAGGGGGCTGGGACAGGTGGATTCTCCAAATCTCCGTCTCACCCACCAATGGCCCAAGTTTGCCAGGCTGGAGAGACCCCTGGGCACTATCCCTGTCCTCCCCACCTCTTTGAGGGTGGGGAGAGGGGTGGTTCCTGTCCCAGCCCTTTCTTCCGGACCCGTTGCTGACCCTAGCTTTGGCCCCGAAGCCTTTGATGCCCAACTTTGCGGGCAGGGAGGGTCACCCAGGGAACTGGATTCTCCCACGGCCAAACACCCACCTATCTTGGGACAGGTGCCAGGGGCTTTACTGGGCTGGGTGGCAAAGCAGCCAGGGGTAATAAGCCTCACTCGGGCAGAGGGGAGGCCGGATAGGCGGGTCAGGGCAGGGCAGCCGCTGGTGGTCCTGTCTCACCACCAGCCTGTGGCCTGCTCTCCGGTGGCACCTGGGGGGTGGGCAGAACTATTCCCTGTGGCAAAGGGGGCTGTGCCAGGAGTCTGCCCGCACTCTTCTCCTCCCACAATGATCCTATTGTTTCCTACTTTAAGGAGACTCCCTGCCTCTTCCACCCCGCTGCCCCCCCCCCCCAACCTTGGTACGCTTAACTCCTTGGGGGTTGGCCATGAGCAGAAATAGGGTGCCCCCCAAACCTGGGTTTGTAAGAAGGCACGCCCCCTCCAAAACAGGTAGGGCTGCATAGTTTCAGCGACCGCTTTTCGCCCCTGGGCAACCGTGCCCAGGGAACCCGTGCCCCGTCCTGGGGAGTGAGGCCTTGGAGAGGGCAGGGAAGGGGGCAGCTGGGCCTGCCCTTCCAGCCCCGGCAGGGGTGCCCAGTAGGGAGGACAAGGAGGAGAGGGACAGGAAGTGCCAGCGGGGCGGAGGGCAGATATTTTGGGGAGGCTGGGCACCATTCCGGCCTCCGGGGCGGCCTGCCCCATGGATCCTGAGATCCTTCCTGTGTAACTTGAGCTAGGGTTGGGCCAGGCCCAGGATTTCGGTGGATTTAAAGGGAACAAGTCTGCCCTACTCACCCCCCCACCCTCAACTGGGGGGCCGGGGTGTGTGTATGGCAAGGGTAGTGCCCTACTTCCTCTGATCCCACTTCCCCTGTGTGGGAGAGGGATCCCAGGCATCCCTCGTCTCTCTCCATGCTGGTTCTCAGAGACTCCCGGAGCTGCTCCCAACCATCTCTGGTTCCTGGCTCCCCTCGGTGGGGCCCCTCTGGCCTGGGCTTGGTGGGGTGGGGTGGGGTGGGGTGGGTGGGCGGCGGTGGGCTGTGGTTTCCTGTGTTGGTTGTTTGCGCCTGGTCCCTGCTGCGCCTGGATCCTTTGCGTCTCCTGCCCAGGCTTCTCCTCCTCCTGCCCCTCGACCCCTCCGGGCCCAACTTCAGGGGCCCCTGTGAGGAGGGGTGGGGGGCTTTGGAAGGTCGGGGGCATCTCTGAGCGAAGAGGGCAGGCATGGAAGACCCACGCTGAGTACCTTAGAGAAGCAGCGTGGCTCAGTGGAAAGAGCCGGGGCTTCGGAGTCCGAGGTCACGGGTTCAAATCTGCCAATCGTCAGCTGTGTGACTTGGTCACTTCACTTCTCTGGGCCTCAGTGACCTCATCTGGAAAAGGGGGATGAAGACTGTGAGCCCGCCGTGGGACAACCTGATCACCTTGTAACCTCCCCAGCGCTTAGAACGGTGCTTGGCGCTTAGTAAATGCCATCGTTATTATTATTAGTACCTTGGGCCTAGCAGTGGCTGCCAGGGGCGAGTTTGGGAAGGGGGTACTGGGCTGTCTTGTGTCAACCAAGCCAGGCACTTTCTCCCTCCCTGCTCCCCTGCCTTCTCTATTAATAATGATGGCATTTATTAAGCGCTTACTATGTGCAAAGCACTGTTCTAAGCACTGGGGAGGTTACGGGTGATCAGGCTGTCCCACGGGGAGCTCACAGTCTTAATGCTCATTTTGCAGATGAGGTAACTGAGGCCCAGAGAAGTGACTTGCCCAAAGTCACACAGCTGACAAGTGGCGGAGCTGGGACTTGAACCCATGACCTCTGACTCCAGAGCCCGTGCTCTTTCCACTGAGCCACGCTGCTTTTCTGTTCTCCATTCATTCATTCATTCAGTCATATTTATTGAGCGCTTACTGTGTGCAGAGCACTGTACTAAGCGCTTGGGAAGTGCAAGTTGGCAACATGGACACTGTCCAGTAGCCCACCAGGAGGTGGCTGGGATCCAGGCCTGTCCAAGGCCAAGTGTGTGTGTGTGTTTTGGGGGCTGGGGTGGACCCCGGAAACCCCCCAGCTAAAACCACCTGCATTTTCATGGCTCTGGGTGGTGGGGGGGGCCTTGGGGAGACTTACGGGAACTGATCAGGGTGGGGAGGCCCCGGGATCTGGAATTCCCAGACTGGGGCTGGCGGTCCAGGCAGGGATTTCCTGTCCCCTGGGCTGGCCTTTGCCCTCAGCAGAGCCCACTGCCTGACTCACCATCTCCAACCCCGTGCGGAAGCGGAAGTGATGGGTGAGAGAGCCGCGCAGGAGCCGGGGAAGGGGTGGGCTCCCAGGCTGGGGACTCCCTGGGGGCTGCTTGCCTCTGCCCGTCACTCAGACCCCTAGCTGGAGGGGCAATTCCCAACTGTAAATAATAATAATAATGAGGATGATGGTATTTGTTCAGCCCTTAGTTATGTGCCAGGCACTGTACTAAGCGCTGGCTGGCGCCTCTAGACTGTGAGCCCGCTGTTGGGTAGGGACCGTCTCTATATGTTGCCAACTTACTGCTTGCCTCTGCCCATCACTCAGACCCCTGGCTGGAGGGGCAATTCCCAACTGTAAATAATAATAATGAGGATGATGGTATTTGTTCAGCCCTTAGTTATGTGCCAGGCACTGTACTAAGCGCTGGCTGGCGCCTCTAGACTGTGAGCCCGCTGTTGGGTAGGGACCGTCTCTATATGTTGCCAACTTACTGCTTGCCTCTGCCCATCACTCGGACCCCTGGCTGGAGGGGCACTTCCCAACTGTAAATAATAATAATAATGAGGATGATGGTATTTGTTCAGCCCTTAGCTATGTGCCAGGCACTGTACTAAGCACTGGCTGGCACGTCTAGGCTGTGAGCCGGCTGTTGGGTAGGGACCGTCTCTATATGTTGCCAACTTACTGCTTGCCTCTGCCCATCACTCAGACCCCTGGCTGGAGGGGCACTTCCCAACTGTAAATAATAATAATAATAATGATGAGGATGATGGTATTTGTTCAGCCCTTAACTATGGGCCAGGCACTGTACTAAGCGCTGGCTGGCGCTTCTAGACTGTGAGCCGGCTGTTGGGTAGGGGCCGTCTCTATATGTTGCCAACTTACTGCTTGCCTCTGCCCATCACTCAGACCCCTGGCTGGAGGGGCACTTCCCAACTGTAAATAACAATAATAATGATGATGAGGATGGTATTTGTTCAGCCCTTAACTATGTGACAGGCACTGTACTAAGCGCTGGCTGGTGCTTCTAGACTGTGAGCCGGCTGTTGGGTAGGGACCGTCTCTATATGTTGCCAACTTACTGCTTGCCTCTGCCCATCACTCAGACCCCTGGCTGGAGGGGCAATTCCCAACTGTAAATAATAATAATAATGAGGATGATGATGGTATTTGTTCAGCCCTTAACTATGTGCCAGGCACTGTACTAAGCGCTGGCTGGCGCCTCTAGGCTGTGAGCCGGCTGTTGGGTAGGGACCGTCTCTATATGTTGCCAACTTACTGCTTGCCTCTGCCCATCACTCAGACCCCTGGCTGGAGGGGCACTTCCCAACTGTAAATAACAATAATAATGATGATGAGGATGGTATTTGTTCAGCCCTTAACTATGTGACAGGAACTGTACTAAGTGCCGGCTGGTGCTTCTAGACTGTGAGCCGGCTGTTGGGTAGGGACCATCTCTATATGTTGCCAACTTACTGCTTGCCTCTGCCCATCACTCGGACCCCTGGCTGGAGGGGCAATTCCCAACTGTAAATAATAATAATAATGAGGATGATGGTATTTGTTCAGCCCTTAGTTATGTGCCAGGCACTGTACTAAGCGCTGGCTGGCGCCTCTAGACTGTGAGCCCGCTGTTGGGTAGGGACCGTCTCTATATGTTGCCAACTTACTGCTTGCCTCTGCCCATCACTCAGACCCCTAGCTGGAGGGGCACTTCCCAACTGTAAATAATAATAATAACGAGGATGATGGTATTTGTTCAGCCCTTAACTATGGGCCAGGCACTGTACTAAGCGCTGGCTGGCGCCTCTAGACTATGAGCCTGCTGCTGGGTAGGGACCGTCTCTATATGGTGCCAACTTGGACTTCCCAAGCGCTTAGTACAGTGCTCTGCACACAGTAAGTGCTCAATAAATACGATTGAATGAGTGAATGGCAGAGGCGGAATTAGAACCCACAACGTCTGACTCCTAAACCCGTGCACTCTTTCCACTGAGCCAAGCTGCTTCTCCAAGATCGGGGGCGTGGTCTAGGCAGATAGAAATAATAATAATAATGATGGCATTTATTAAGCGCTTACTATGTGCAAAGCACTGTTCTAAGCGCTGGGGAGGTTACAAAGTGATCAGGTTGTCCCATGGGGGGCTCAGTCTTAATCCCCATTTTACAGATGAGGAAACTGAGGCCCAGAGAAGTGAAGTGACTATAATGATGATGACAATAATAATAACAGTGCTGGTTAAGCACGTATTAGGTGCCAAGAACTGTACTGGGCACTGGGATAAAAGTCAATGCAGTCAGATCTGACACAGCCCCTGTCCCCAAAGCAGCATGGCTCAATGGAAAGAACACGGGCTTTGGAGTCAGAGGTCATGGGTTCAAATCCCGGCTCCGCCACCTGTCAGCTGTGTGACTTCGGGCAAGTCGCTTCACTTCTCTGGGCCTCAGTGACCTCATCTGGAAAATGGGGATTAAGGCTGTGAGCCCCCCGTGGGACAACCTGATCACTTTGTAACCTCCCCAGCGCTTAGAACAGTGCTTTGCACATAGTAAGCGCTTAATAAGTGCCATTATTATTATTATTATTATTATCTGGGGCTCACAGCCTAAGGAGAGAGAAAAGGTAATTTCATCCCCATTTTGCAGATGAAGAAACTGAGGATCAGAGCAGCAAAGCGGTCTGACCAAGGTTAACCGGCATGGGATAAAACCCAGGTCTTTTGACTCCCAGTCCTGGGTGCTCTCCCCTAGGCCACACTCTCTTGATCTAATAATAGTAATGATGGTATTTGTTAAGCCCTTACTATGTGCCAAGCACTGTGCTAAGCACCAGGGTAGATACAAGGTCGTCAGGTTGTCCCACGGGGGGCTCACAGTCTTAAACCCCGTCTTACAGATGAGGTCACTGAGGCCCAGAGAGGTGAAGTGACTTGCCCAAAATCACACAGCTGACAAGCGGCAGAGCCGGGATTAGAACCCATGACCTCTGACTCCCAAGCCCGGGCTCTTTCCACTGAGCCACGCTGCTTCTCTCGACGTCTAGGCAATGCCCGAAGCAATGGTGCCATCTTTGCCCTTTTTTTAAATGGTATTTCAGCGCTTACCCTGTGCCAGGCACTGTACTAAGTGCTGGGAGAGATAAAAGCTAATTAGGGTGGGCACAATCCATGTCCCACATGGGGTTCACAATCAGTCCCCATTTTACAGATGAGGTAACTGAGACACAGGGAAGTGAAGTGATTTGCTGACTGAGCCCCCTCCTTCCCCTCCCCACAGCACCTGTATATATGTATATATGTTTGTACAGATTTATTACTCTATTTATTTTACTTGTACATATTTATTCTATTTATTTTATTTGGTTTATGTGTTTTGTTTCGTTGTCTGTCTCCCCCTTCTATCAATCAATCAATCGTATTTATTGAGCGCTTACTGTGTGCAGAGCACTGTACTAAGCGCTTGACTGTGAGCCCGCTGTTGGGTAGGGACCGCCTCTATATTTTTCCAACTTGTACTTCCCAAGTGCTTAGTACAGTGCTCTGCACACAGTAAGTGCTCAATAAATACGATTGAATGAATGAATGAATGAATAAGCCACGCTGCTTCTCTCGACGTCTAGGCAATGCCCAAAGCAATGGTGCCGTCTTTGCCCTATTTTTAAACGGTATTTAAGTGCTCACCCTGTGCCAGGCACTGTACTAAGTGCTGGGAGAGATAAAAGCTAATTAGGTTGGGCACAATCCGTGTCCCACACGGGGTTCACAATCAGTCCCCATTTTACAGATGAGGTAACTGAGACACAGGGAAGTGAAGTGATTTGCCCAAGGTTCATCATCATCATCATCATCATCAATCGTATTTATTGAGTGCTTACTGTGTGCAGAGCACTGTACTAAGCGCTTGGAAAGTACAAGTTGGCAACATATAGAGACAGTCCCTACCCAACAGTGGGCTCACAGTCTAAAAAGGTTGCACAGCAAACAAGGGTGGAGCCGGAATTAGAACCCAGGTCCTTCTGATTCCCAGGCCCTGAGGCTCTACCCAATAGGCCACACTGCTTTTGCAGCGTGGCTCAGTGGAAAGAGCCCGGGCTTTGGAGTCAGAGGTCATGGGTTCAAATCCTGGTTCCGCCAATTGTCAGCTGTGTGACTGTGGGCAAGTCACTTAACTTCTCTGTGCCTCAATTCCCTCATCTGTAAAATGGGGATTAAGACTGTGAGCCCCACGTGGGACAACCTGATCACCTTGTATCCCCCAAGCGCTTAGAACAGTGCTTTGCACATAGTAAGTGCTTAACAAGTACCATCATTATTATTATTATAATACCTTTGTTCCTAGGTTGGCATTCAGGCCCTGGCTGCCAGCTGCAGAGGGGGCAAGGCGTTGGGGCCCTGCTGTTTACGTCCCAGCGATAGAGATGTCTGAGTGAGGGCAACGAGGGCTGGCAGGGAAACCTACGAGGGAGGTGCCCAGCATGTGTCTCCAGCAGCCGGGAGTGAAAGGTGGCACTTTTGGTGCCCACGAGAGTTGGGTGTTGGTTGGGGATGGGGGAAACCCCGCTCCCCACACTTCAGGCCTACACGGTGGGGTGAAGGTTGGCTCACCTTGGTGCCCAGAAGCCGATCCAGTCTCGCCGTTGGAATGCCAAACCGGCCGCAGCCCTGATGCCGTCCTCTGATTTCCCCTTAATTCCTTGGCAGTTGGGAGTGAGGATGGGAGCTGGGCAGGCCTTGTCCAAGATGAGCTTTTAGACTGTGAGCCCACTGTTGTGTAGGGACTGTCTCTATATGTTGCCAATTTGTACTTCCCAAGCGCTTAGTACAGTGCTCTGCACATAGTAAGCGCTCAATAAATACGATTGATGATGATGATGATGAGCTCAGGTTGTGGGGAGAAGAGTGTGGGACATTACTTGGGGTAAGACCTGGTGCCCCCCACGCTCTCCGTCCCCCCTCAACCTCCACCGAGGTAGGTGACTCACGCCTGCGGCCTGTTTGTGCGTCCCACCCCGCCTCAGGGAGAGAGATTGCGGCTTCCAGGATTCCCGTCACCCAAACCTGTTCCTCTCCCTCCAGCCTGGCACCCTCTCCGCCGGGGTTGGATATCGGGCCGGGCATTGGCCCGGTGAGGGTTGTCTTTTAGACTGTGAACCCACTGTTGGGTAGGGACTGTCTCTATCTGTTGCCAACTTGTACTTCCCAAGTGCTTAGTACAGTGCTCTGCCCACAGTAAGTGCTCAATAAATACGATTGATTGATTGATTGACCCTGGAACCAGTCTGTTCTTTGGGGTCCCCCCCACCACCCCGCAATGCCCAGCATCTGGAGGGCAAGAAGGTGGGTGGCAGGGGGAGGGAGGGACAGAGGGACCCGAGTTGCTCTTGACTCATCCTCTTCTTGACGCAACTTGCCGGCGGCTGGGGTTGGGGTGAGCGGGCGGTGGAGTTTCCGAGGAAAAAGTTGGGGTTTTGTTTGGAGAGGGCAGGGCTGGAAGGGTTCAAGAGTCGTTTATTGGGGGGTGGGTACGGGGGGGACCAACCACCACGATGGCTATCTTATCATCTCTACCCCAAGCCAAATCCCTCTATGAGCCGTAGCCGGAACAGGGGCGTCCATGTGGGCAGCTTTCTTTTTCATTTATTCATTCAGTCATATTTATTCATTCATTCATCCAGTCAGTCAATCGTATTTATTAAGCGCTTACTGTGTGCAGAGTACTGGACTAAGCGCTTGGGAAGTCGGCAACATCTAGAGACGGTCCCTACCCAACAGCGGGCTCACAGTCTAGAAGGGGGAGACAGACAACAAAACAAAACATACTAATAAAATCAATCAATCGTATTTATTGAGCGCTTACTGTGTGCAGAGCACTGGACTAAGCGCTTGGGAAGTTGGCAACATCTAGAGACGGTCCCTACCCAACAGCGGGCTCACAGTCTAGAAGGGGGAGACAACAAAACATACTAACAAAATAAAATGGACTAAATATGTACGAGTAAAATAAATGGAGTAATAAATATGTACAAACATATATACATGTGCTGTGGGGAGGGGAAGGAGGTAAGGCTGGGGGGAGGAGGGGGAGAGGAAGGAGGGGGCTCATAATAATAATAGTATCATATCATTAATATAAATACTATTTTTGTCATTAATCATAATACCATTATCATTATAATATATCATTCATCATTCAACAATAAATTATTAATTTATAATTAATATAAATATTAGTGTAATAATGATGCTCTATTAACATCAATTATATTATTAATTATAATATTGTAATTGTTATATCATTAATGCTGCTACTAATAATATTATATTATATTATATTATGCATTATATTATATTATGTATTATATTGCATTATGTATTATGTTATATTATATTATATTATAATTATTATTATTACCTGGGCACCCCCAGGTAATAATAAGTGCTTCGAACGGTGCTCTTGTACATATTTATTCTATTTATTTTACTTTGCTAATATGCCCTGTCCTGTTGTCCATCCCCCGCCCCTCCCCAGCCTGCGAGCCCGCTGCTGGGTAGGGCCCGTCTCTATATGCTGCCAACTCGGACCTCCCAAGCGCCTAGTCCAGTGCTGTGCACACAGTAGGCGCTCAATGACTGTGAACGCGCCGTTGTGTAGGGCCCATCTCTAGACGTTGCCAACTCGGACCTCCCAAGCGCCCAGTCCAGTGCTCCGCACACAGCAAGCGCTCAATTCATTCATTCTGACTTCTAGACTGTGAGCCCACTGTTGAGTAGGGACCGTCTCTCTATGGTGCCAACCTGTACTTCCCAAGCGCTTAGTACAGTGCTCTGCACACAGTAAGCGCTCAATAAATACGATTGAATGAACTCCAGGAAGGCCCTGGCAGGGGAGACCCGGAGGGGATGCAGGGGGTGCCCAACGCGGGCCCGAGCTCAGGCTGGCACATTCCACCCCCTTCCCCTGTTTTGGGACCCAGGGTTGGGGGAAGAATGGGAATCCTTGGGATTCCCAAGGATGGGAATGGGAAGAATGAGAAGCAGCGTGGCTCAGTGGAAAGAGCCCGGGCTTTGGAGTCAGAGGTCATGGGTTCAAATCCTGGCTCCGCCCCTTGTCAGCTGTGTGACTTTGGGCAAGTCACTTCACTTCTCTGGGCCTCAGTTCCCTCATCTGGAAAATGGGGATTAAGACTGAGCGCCCTGTGGGACGACCTGATCACCTTATAACCTCCCCAGCGCTTAGAACAGTGCTTTGCACATGGTAAGTGCTTAATAATCAGCTGTGTGAGTTTGGGCAAGTCACTTCACTTATCTGGGCCTCAGTTACCTCATCTGTCAAATGGGGATAAAGACTGTGAGCCCCACGTGGGACAACCTGATCACCTCGTATCCTCCCCAGCGCTTAGAACAGTGCTTTGCACATAGTAAGCGCTTAATAATCAGCTGTGTGAGTTTGGGCAAGTCACTTCACTTCTCTGGGCCTCAGTTCCCTCATCTGGAAAATGGGGATTAAGACTGTGAGCCCCCCGTGGGACAACCTGATCACCTTGTAACCTCCCCAGAGCTTGGAACAGTGCTTTGCACATAGTAAGCGCTTAATAAATAATAAATTTTATTTAATAATTAATAAATGGCTTAATAAATGCCATTATTATTATTATTTATTATTACTCCAAATCCAGCCCTTAGTTTTTTCCAGGGTCACAGGAGAAAGGGGAAGCAGCCCCTGGGTCCAGGGATGTGGAAGTCTGGCTGAAAGTACCTGCCGATTGTGATGCCTCTTGGGGTGGGGGTCTTTTGGGTGTGAGTTTGTGTGGGTGTATCTGTGTTGGGAAACTCTCGGATATGAAATGATTTGTGGGTGTACATGTCTTTATTTTTAAATGCGTGGCTTTGTGGGTCTCCCGTTGTGGGCCTCTGTGTCTATCTCCGTGTGTGTGTGTGTGTGTGTGTGTGTGTGTGTGTACACGTCTTTATTTTTAAAAAATACGTGGCTTTGTGGGTCTCCCGTTGTGGGCCTCTGTGTCTATCTCCTTGTGTGTGTGTGTGTGTGTGTGTGTGTGTGTGTGTGTGTGTACACATGTCTTTATTTTTAAAAAATGCGTGGCTTTGTGGGTCTCCCTTTGTGGGCCTCTGTGTCTATCTCCTTGTGTGTGTGTGTGTGTGTGTGTGTGTGTGTGTGTTGGAAGAGGGATCCTCTTTGTGAATCTCTCTGCATGGGTCTCTGGTGGGTTGTGTGTCTGAGCCCATGTGACTGGGTTTGTTCCATTCTTCTTGTGAATGTATGTATTAAGCGCTAAGTACAGTGCTCTGCACACAGTAAGTGCTCAATAAATACGATTAAATGAATGAATGAATTTTTCTAAACGTTTGTCCTTGTGGGTCTCCCGATGTGTGCTTTTGTGTCAATCTCCCTTTCTCCTTGTGGTTGTTTGTGTGTGTATGTGGGGGGGGGGGGGTTGGTCTTTTTATAAATCAATGTGTTTCTGTGTGTGTGTGTGTGTGTGGTGATGTGTGTGTCTGTGTCTACGTAGGGTTCTCCCAGTGTGTGTCTTTATGTCTCCCTCTGTGTGTGTGTGTGTATATGTGAGGGTATCTCCTTGTGCATTTGTGTGTCTCTGGAGGTCTGTCTGTGAAGGGGTCTCCCAGTGCGTCATCCTTTGTGTGTGTGTGTGTGTGTGTGTGTGTGTGTGTGTGTGTGGCTCCTGGTGAATTTGTGTGTCTCTGGAGGTTTCTGTGTCTGCATCTGTTTGTGTAGGGGTCTCCCATTGTGTGTCATCCTCTGTGCGTGTGTGTGTGTGTGTGTATGTGGGGGGCCTCCTGGTGAATTAGTGTGTCTCTGGAGGTTTGTGTGTCTGAATCTGTGTGTCTGTGAAGGGGTCTCCTAGTGTGTGTCTTCCTCTTTTTTTGTGTGTGTGTGTTTGTGGGGGGGTGTCTCCTGGTGAACTAGCGTGTCTCTGAAGGTTTGTGTGTCTAAATCTGTGTGTCTGTGAAGGGGTCTCCCAGTGTGTCTCGTCCTCTTTGTGTGTGTGTGGGGGGGGGGGGTGTCTCCTGGTGAATGTGTGTGTCTCTGGAGGTTTGTATGTCTGAATCTGTGTGTCTGTGAAGGGGTCTCCCAGTGTGTGTCATCCTCTTTCTGTTTGTACGTGGGGGTGTCTTCAGGTGAATGTGTCTGTCTCTGGAGGTTTGTGTGTCAATCTGTGTGTCTGTGAAGAGGTCTCCCAATGCGAGTCGTCCTCTTTGTGTGTGTGGGGGGGGGAGGGGGTGGCTCCTGGTGAATGTGTGTCTCTGGAGGTTTGTGTGTCAATCAGTGTGTCTGTGAAAGGGTCTCCCAGTGTGTCGTCCTCTGTGTGTGTGTGTGTGTGTGTGTGTGTATGTGGGGGTGCCTCCTGATGAATGTGTGTGTCTGAATCTGTGTGTCTGTGAAGGAATCTCTCAGTGTGTCATCTTCTTTGTGTCTTTGTGTGTGGGGGGGTGGGTGGCTCCTGGTGAATTAGTGTGTCCCTGGAGGTTTGTGTGTCTAAATCTGTGTGTC
This sequence comes from Tachyglossus aculeatus, assembly GCF_015852505.1. Lineage (NCBI taxonomy): Eukaryota > Metazoa > Chordata > Mammalia > Monotremata > Tachyglossidae > Tachyglossus > Tachyglossus aculeatus. Next base: position 33,651,086 of record NC_052076.1, on the reverse strand, counting down.
TGTGAAGGGGTCTCCCAGTGTGTCTCGTCCTCTTTGTGTGTGTGTGTGTGTGTCTCCTGGTGAATATGTGTGTCTCTGGAGGTTTGTGTGTCAATCTGGTCTCTGTGATGGGGTCTCTCGGTGTGTCATCCTTTTTGTGTCTTGTTTGTGTATGTATGTGTGTGGGGGGGGTGTCTCCTGGTGAATGTGTGTCTCTGGAGGTTTGTGTCAGAATGTGTGTGTATATGTCTGTGAAGGGGTCTCCCAGTGTGTGTTGTCCTCTGTGTGTGTGTGTGTGTGTATGTGGGGTGTCTCCTGGTGAATGTGTGTGTCTCTGGAGGTTTATGTGTCAATCTGTGTGTCTGTGAAGAGGTCTCCCAGTGCGCGTTGTCCTCTTTGTATGGGTGTGTGTGTGTGTGTGTGTGTGTGTGTGAAGGAGTCTCCCAGTGTGTGTCGTCCTCTTTGTGTGTGTGTGTAGGTGGGGGGGGTCTTCTGGTGAATGTGTGTCTCTGGGGGTTTGTGTTCAATCTGTGTGTCTGTGAAGAGGTCTCCCAATGTGTGTCGTCCTCTTTGTGTACGTGTGTGTGTGGCTCCTGGTGAATGTGTGTATGTGTATGAATATGTGTATGAATGTGTGTATGAATGTGTGTATGTGTGTGTGTGTCCCTGTCTGTGAAGGGGGTCACCCAGTGTGCATCGTCCTCTTTGTGTGTATGTATGTGGGGGTGGCTCCTGGTGAATGTGTGTCTGAATGTGTGTGTGTGTCTGTGAAGGGGTCTCCCAGTGTGTGTCCTCCTCTGTGTGTGTGTGGTGTCTCCTTGTGAATGTGTGTCTCTCTGGAGGTTTGTGTGTCAATCTGTGGGCCTTCCTCTTTGTGTGTGTGTGTGTGTGTGTGTGTGAGGGTGTCTCCTGGTGACTGTGTGTGTCTCTGGAGGGGTGTGTGTGTGTGTGTGTGTGTGTGTGTGTACGTGTGCGCGCGGGGCGGCGGTGGCGGCAGGAGGAGGCTGAGGAGGAGGGGGCGGCGGCGGCGGCATTACTGTGCAGTCATGTCAGCTCCCACGTGAAACGGGCGGGGGGGGGCGGGGCGGGGAGCCTCCTGCATTCTTGCGGTCGCAGAGGAATCCGAGGAGCCCAACTGGCCTCAGAAGGAGCCCAGCTGCAGCCCCGGGCCCGCGGGGCCTCCTCCTCCTCCTCCTCCTCCTCCTCCTCCTCCTCCTCCTCCTCCTCCTCCTCCTCCTCACGCAGCCGGGCCTCCTCCTCCCATAACCGGGCCTCCTCACACCACAGCCGGGCCTCCTCCTCACACCATAGCCAGGCCTCCTTCTCACATAGCCGGGCCTCCTCCTCACACCACAGCCGGGCCTTCTCCTCACACCATAGCCGGGCCTCCTCCTCACGCAGCCGGGCCTCCTCCTCGCATAGCCGGGCCTCCTCCTCCTCACACAACAGCCGGGCCTCCTCCTCCTCACACCACAGCCGGGCCTCCTCCTCCTCACACCACAGCCAGGCCTCCTCCTCCTCACACCACAGCCAGGCCTCCTCCTCACACAGCCGGGCCTCCTTCCTCACATAGCCGGGCCTCCTTCCTCACATAGCCGGGCCTCCTCCTCACACCACAGCCGGACCTCCTCCTCCTCTCGCAGCCAGGCTTCCTCCTCACACCACAGCCGGGCCTCCTCCTCACATAGCCGGGCCTTCTCCCCACATAGCCGGGCCTCCTCCTCACACCACAGCCGGACCTCCTCCTCCTCTCGCAGCCAGGCTTCCTCCTCACACCACAGCCGGGCCTCCTCCTCACATAGCCGGGCCTTCTCCCCACATAGCCGGGCCTCCTCCTCACACAACAGCCGGGCCTCCTCCTCCTCACACCACAGCCGGGCCTCCTCCTCACACAGCCGGGCCTCCTTCCTCACATAGCCGGGCCTCCTCACATAGCCGGGCCTCCTCCTCACACAACAGCCGGGCCTCCTCCTCCTCACACCACAGCCGGGCCTCCTCCTCCTCACACCACAGCCGGGCCTCCTCCTCACACAGCCGGGCCTACTTCCTCACATAGCCGGGCCTCCTCCTCACACCACAGCCCGACCTCCTGCTCACACCACAGCCGGGCCTCCTCACGCAGCCGGGCCTCCTCCTCACACCACAGCCGGGCCTCCTCACATAGCCGGGCCTTCCCACATAGCCGGGCCTCCTCCTCACGCAGCTGGGCCTCATCCTCACACCAATCAATAAATCAATCAAATATTTATTGAGTGCTTACTGTGTGCAGAGCACTGTACTAAGTGCTTAACATGTACTAAGCGCTTAACACAACACTGTACACCGCAGCTGGGCCTCCTCACACCACAGCCGGGCCTCCTCATTTATTCATTCAGTCAATCGTATTTATTGAGCGCTTACTGTGTGCAGAGCACTGGACTAAGCGCTTGGGAAGTCCAAGCTGGCAACATAGAGAGACGGTCCCTACCCAACATTCATTCATTTAGTCGTATTTATTGAGCGCTTACTTTGTGCAGAGCACTGGACTAAGCGCTTGGGAAGTCCAAGTTGGCAACATAGACGGTCCCTACCCAACAGCGGGCTCCACTGACTCAGTGGAGAAGATGATGATGATGATGCTGGCATTTGTTAAGCGCTTACTATGTGCAAAGCCCTGTTCTAAGCGCTGGGGGTATACAATGTGATCAAGTTGTCCCACGTGGGGCTCACAGTCTTAATCCCCATTTTTACAGATGAGGTAACTGAGGCTCAGAGAAGTTAAGTGACTTGCCCAAGGTCACACAGCAGACTTGTGCTGGAGCGGGGATTCGAACCCATGACCTCTGACTCCAAAGCCCGTGCTCTTTCCACTGAGCCACGCTGCTCGGAGGTCATGGGTTCAAACCCCAGCTCCGCCAATTGTCAGCTGTGTGACTTTGGGCAAGTCACTTAATTTCTCTGGGCCTCAGTTACCTCATCTGTAAAATGGGGATTGAGACTGTGAGCCCCACGTGGGACAACCTCATCACCTTGTAACCTCCCCAGTGCTTAGAACAGTGCTTTGCACATAGTAAGCGCTTAATAAATGCCATCATTATTATTATTATTATTATTATTACTAGGTTGTGCCCATGGCCAACGGAGGTTGGCCTGCCAGGGACCAGGGGCATCCCTTGACCGGCAAAAAGCAGAAACCTGTGCCCCTGCCAGTCTAGTCTTAGAGAAGCAGCGTGGCTCAATGGAAAGAGCCCGGGCTTTGGAGTCGGGGGTCATGGGTTCGAATCCCAGCTCCGCCAATTGTCAGCTGTGTGACTTTGGGCAAGTCACTTCACTTCTCTGGGCCTCAGTTATCTGGAAAATGGGGATGAAGACTGTGAGCCCCCCGTGGGACAACCTGATCACCTTGTAACCTCCCCAGCGCTTAGAGAACTAGCATGGCTCAGTGGGCAGAGCCTGGGCTTTGGAGTCAGAGGTTATGGGTTCAAATCCCGGCTCCGCCAACTGTCAGCTGTGTGACTTTGGGCAAGTCACTTCACTTCTCTGGGCCTCAATTACCTCATCTGTAAAATGGGGATTAAGGCTGTGAGCCCCCTGTGGGACAACCTGATCGCCTTGTAACCTCCCCAGAGCTTAGCACAGTGCTTTGCACCTAGTAAGCGCTTAATAAATGCCATCATTATTATTATTATTACAACAGTGCTTTGCACATAGTAAGCGCTTAATAAATGCCATCATTGTTATTGTTATTAGAACAGTGCTTTGCACATAGTAAGTGCTTAATAAATACCATTATTATTAGAACAGTGCTTTGCACATAGTAAGAGCTTAATAAATGCCATCATTATTATTATTAGAACAGTGCTTTGCACATAGTAAGCGCTTAATCAATTCATTCATTCATTCATTCAGTTGTATTTATTGAGCAATTACTGTGTGCAGAGCACTGGACTAAGCGCTTGGGAAGTCCAAGTTGGCAACATATAGAGATGGTCCATACCCAACAGTGGGTTCACAGTCTAGAAGAAATAAAAGTGGAGGATGTGCTTATTATTATTATTATTATTAGAACAGTGCTTTGCACATAGTAAGCGCTTAATAAATTCATTCATTCATTCAGTCGTATTTATTGAGCAATTATTGTGTGCAGATCACTGGACTAAGCGCTTACTATGTCCAAGTTGGCAACATATAGAGACGGTCCCTACCCAACAGTAGGCTCACAGTCTAGAATAAATAAAAGTGGAGGATGCGCTTTTTATTATTATTATTATTATTTTTATTATTAGAACAGTGCTTTGCACATAGTAAGTGCTTAATAAATGCCATCATGATTATTGTTATCATTAGAACAGTGCTTTGCACATAGTAAGCGCTTAATAAATTCAGTCATTCATTCATTCAATCATATTTATTGAGCGCTTACTGTGTGCCGAGCACTGGACTAAGCGCTTGGGAAGTCCAAGTTGGCAACATTTAGAGACGGTCCCTACCCAACAGTGGGCTCACAGTCTAGAAGAAATAAAACTGGAGGATGCGATTATCATTATTATTATTATAACAGTGCTTTGCACATAGTAAGTGCTTAATAAATGCCATCATCATTATTATTATTATTATTAGAACAGTGCTTTGCACATAGTAAGCGCTTATTAAATTCATTCATTCATTCAATCGTATTTATTGAGCACTTACTGTGTGCAGAGCCCCTGTACTAAGTGCTTGGGAAGTCCAAGTTGGCAACATTTAGAGGTGGTCCCTACCCAACAGTGGGCTCACAGTCTAGAAGAAATAAAAGTGGAGGATGCACTTATCATTATTATTGTTATTATTAATCAATCAATCAATCGTATTTATTGAGCGCTTACTGTGTGCAGAGCACCGTACTAAGCGCTTGGGAAGTACAAGTTGGCAAGATAGAGAGACAGTCCCTACCCAACAGTGGGCTCACAGTCTAAAAGGGGGAGACAGAGATCAAAACCAAACATTATTATTATTAGAACAGTGCTTTGCACATAGTAAGTGCTTAATAAATGCCATCATCATTTTTATTATTATTAGAACAGTGCTTTCAACATAGTAAGCGCTTAATAAATGCCATCATTATTATTATTATTATTAGAACAGTGCTTTGCACATAGTAAGTGCTTATTAAATTCATTCATTCATTCAATTGTATTTGCTTCCTGTGTGCAGAGCACTGTACTAAGCGCTTGGGAAGTCCAAGTTGGCAACATTTAGAGACGGTCCCTACCCAACAGTGGGCTCACAGTCTAGAAGGGCCATCATTATTATTTATTAGGGGGCTTGGAGAGGTGGGCACGGAGCAGAGCTTCAGACTGGAAGCCCCCCCGAGGGCAGGGAGGGGGGGGTGTGGGGCTGGGGGGGGGGGGGCGCTTAGCACCTAATCAACATCACTGCCCCCCACCCAGCCCGCACCCACAGGCCCCTCTTTGGCCCCTGCAGCCTTTTTAGCCCCAGGCCCACTCCCGACCCCACCCAGTTTCAGCCTCGCCTATAATAATGATGGCATTTGTTAATAATAATAATAATAATAATAATAATAGCATTTAGTAAGCGCTTACTATGTGCAAAGCACTGTTCTAAGCACTGGGGAGGTTACAAGGTGATCAGGCTGTCCCACGTGGGGCTCACAGTCTTCATCCCCATTTGACAGATGAGGTTAACAGAGGCACAGAGAAGTTAAGTGACTTGCCCAAAGTCACACAAGCGCTTACTATGTGCAGAGCACTGTTCTAAGCACTGGGGAGGTTACAAGGTGATCAGGTTGTCCCACGTGGGGCTCACAGTCTTAATCCCCATTTGACAGATGAGGTTAACAGAGGCACAGAGAAGTTAAGTGACTTGCCCAAAGTCACACAAGCGCTTACTATGTGCTGAGCACTGTTCTAAGCACTGGGGAGGTTACAAGGTGATCAGGTTGTGCCACGTGGGGCTCACAGTCTTAATCCCCATTTGACAGATGAGGTTAACTGAGGCACAGAGAAGTTAAGTGATTTACCCAAAGTTACACAAGCGCTTACTATGTGCAGAGCACTGTTCTAATTGTTGGGGGGGGTGTGGGGAAGGTGATCAAGTTGTCCCACGGGGGGCTCACAGTCTTAATCCCCATTTTCCAGATGAGGTAACTGAGGCTCAGAGAAGTGAAGTGACTTCCCAAGCTCACACAGCAGACATGTGGCGGAGCTGGGATTCGAACCCATGACCTCTGACTCCAAATAATAATAATAATAATAGTAATGGCATTTGTGAAGTGCTTTCTATGTGTAGAGCATTGTTCTAAGCGCTGGGGGGGGGGATACAAGGTGATCAAGTTGTCCCACGGGGGGCTCACAGTCTTAATCCCCATTTTCCAGATGAGGTAACTAAGGCTCAGAGAAGTGAAGTGACTTGCCCAAGCTCACACAGCAGACATGTGGCAGAGCTGGGATTCGAACCCATGACCTCTGACTCCAAATAATAATAATAATAATGGCATTTGTTAAGTGCTTACTATGTGCAGAGCACTGTTCTAAGCGCTGGTGGGGGGATACAAGGTGATCAAGTTGTCCCACATGGGGCTCACAGCCTTAATCCCCATTTTCCAGATGAGGTAACTGAGGCTCAGAGAAGTGAAGTGACTTCCCAAGCTCACACAGCAGACGTGTGGTGGAGCCAGGATTCGAAACCATGACCTCTGACTACAAATAATAATAATAATGGCATTTGTTAAGCGCTTACTATGTGTAGAGCACTGTTCTAAGCGCTGGGGGGGATACAAGGTGATCAAGTTGTCCCATGTGGGGCTCACAGTCTTAATCCCCATTTTCCAGATGAGGTAACTGAGGCTCAGAGAAGTGAAGTGACTTGCCCAAGCTCACACAGCAGACGTGTGGTGGAGTCGGGATTCGAACCCATGACCTCTGACTCCAAAGCCCAGGCTCTTTCCACTGAGCCACGCTGCTTCTCTGTACTACGCCAGCGCTCAGTACGGTACCCGGCACGTAGTAAGCACTTAATACCATAAAGTGCAGCGATAGATACGAACTAGGTTGGACCCAGTCCATATCCCAGGTGGGGCTCACAGTCTGAGCCTGGGCTTTGGAGTCAGAGGTCATGGGTTCAAATCCCGCCTCCGCCACATGTCTGCTGTGTGACCTGGGGCAAGTCACTTAACTTCTCTGAGCCTCGGTTACCTCATCTGTAAAATGGGGATTAAGACTGTGAGCCCCATGTGGGACAACTTGATCACCTTGTATCCACCCCCAGTGCTTAGAACAGTGCTCTGCACATAGTAAGCGCTTAACAAATGCCATCATTATTACTTCACTTCTCCTGGCCTCAGTTCCCCCATCTGTCAAATGGGGATGAAGACTGTGAGCCCCCCGTGGGACAACCTGATCACCTTGTAACCTCCCCAGCGCTTAGAACAGTGCTTTGCACAGAGTAAGTGCTTCATAAGGCTTTCCCAGACTGAGCCCCCTCCTTCCTCTCCCCCTCTCCATCCCCCCGGCCTTACCTCCTTCCCTTTCCCACAGCACCTGTATATATGTTTGTACATATTTATTACTCTATTTATTTTACTTGTACATATCTATTCTATTTATTTTATTTTGTTAATATGTTTGGTTTTGTTCTCTGTCTCCCCGTTCTAGACAGTGAGCCCACTGTTGGGTAGGGACCGTCTCTGTATGTTGCCAACTTGGACTTCCCAAGCGCTTAGTCCAGTGCTCTGCACACAGTAAGCGCTCAATAAATACGATTGATTGATTGATTCCCTTCCCCACAGCACCTGTATCTATGTATATGTGTTTGTACGTATTTATTAATCTATTTATTTATTTTACTTGTACATATCTGTTCTATTTATTTTATTCTGTTAATAAGTTTGGTTTTGTTCTCTGTCTCCCCCTTCTAGACTGTGAGCCCACTGTTGGGTAGGGACTGTCCCTATATGTTGCCAACTTGTCCTTCCCAAGCGCTTAGTACAGTGCTCTGCACACAGTAAGGGCTCAATAAATACGATTGAATGAATGAATGCTGGAGAGGCCGCAAGGTGATCAGGTTGGCCCACAGGGGGCTCGCAGTCAATCCCCATTTTCCAGATGAGGTAACTGAGGCTCAGAGAAGTTGTGACTTGCCCAAGATCACAGAGCAGACATGTGGCGGAGCTGGGATTCGAACGCATGACCTCTGACTCCAAAGCCCGGGCTCTTTCCACTGAGCCACGCTGAATGGCATTAAGGTGAGGGACTCCCACCATGGGTCGGACCACCCCCCGTCCCCCGTCCCGCTCTCAGGGGCTCCTTACTCTTAGACTTAGATAAAGAGCGTGGCTCAGTAGAAAGAGCCCAGGCTTCAGAGTCAGAGGTCATGGGTTCAAATCCCGGCTCCACCAATTGTCAGCTGTGTGACTTTGGGCAAGTCACTTCACTTCTCTGGGCCTCAGTTCCCTCATCTGTAAAATGGGGATGAAGACTGTGAGCCCCCAGTGGGACAACCTGATCACCTTATAACCTCACCAGCGCTTAAAACAGTGCTTTGCAAATAGTAAGCGCTTAAAAAATACCATTATTATTATTATTATTATTATTATTATGGGTTCAAATTCCGCTTCCACCACTCGTCAGCTGTGTGACTTCGGGCAAGTCACTTCTCTGGGCCTCAGTTACCTCATCTGTAAAATGGGGATTAATAATAATAATAATAATGACATTTATTAAGTGCTTACTATGTGCAAAGCACTGTTCTAAGCGCTGGGGAGGTTACAAGGTGATCAGGTTGTCCCACGGGGGGCTCACAGTCTTAATCCTATTCGTTCTGACGACTTGACACCTGTCCACATGTTTTGTTTTGTTGTCTGTCTCCCCCTTCTAGACTGTGAGCCCTTTGTTGGGTAGGGACCGTCTCTATATGTCGCCGACTTGTACTTCCCAAGCCCTTAGTTCAGTGCTCTGCACACAGTAAGCGCTCAATAAATACGATTGAATGAATGAATGAATGAATCCCCATTTTACAGATGAGGGAACTGAGGCCCAGAGAAGTGAAGTGACTCACCCCAAGTCACCCAGCTGACAATTGACAGAGCCGGGATTTGAACCCATGACCTCTGACTCCAAAGCCCGGGCTCTTTCCATTGAGCCACGCTACGCCAGCGCTCAGTACAGTTCCCAGCACATAGTAAGCACTTAATACCATAAAGAAGCAGCGTGGCTCAGTGGAAAGAGCCCGGACTTTGGAGTCAGAGGTCATGGGTTCAAATCCCAGCTCTGTCAATTGTCAGCTGGGTGACTTGGGGTGAGTCACTTCACTTCTCTGGGCCTCAGTTACCTCATCTGTAAAATGGGGATCAAGACTGTGAGCCCCCCGTGGGACAACCTGATCACCTTGTAACCTCCCCCACGCTTAGAACAGTGCTTTGCACATAGTAAGCGCTTAATAAATGCCATCATTATTATAAAGTGCTGCGATAGATACAAACTAGGTTGGTCCCAGTCCATATCCCACGTGGGGTTCACAGTCTTAACTCCCCTTCCCCACAGCACCTGTATATATGTGTATATGTTTGTACATATTTATTACTCTATTTATTTATTTTATTTGTGCATATCTATTCTATTTATTTTATTTTGTTAGTATGTTTGGTTTTGTTCTCTGTCTCCCCCTTCTAGACTGTGAGCCCACTGTTGGGTAGGGACCGTCTCTAGATGTTGCCAACTTGGACTTCCCAAGCGCTTAGTACAGTGCTCTGCACACAGTAAGTGCTCAATAAATACGATTGATTGATTGATTGAAGCATCTGGCCCGCTGTCACACAGCAGACAAGCCCCTTAACTTCCACTTAGCCACGCTGCTTCTCGGTGGTTTCTCTGATTAAGACTGTGAGCCCCACATGGGACAACCTGATCACCTCGTACATTCCCCAGCGATTAGAGCAGTGCTCTGCACATAGTAAGCGCTTAATAAATGCCATTATTATTATTATTATTATTACTATTATTATTAGAATGTTCCCACCGCGCCTCGCCTCCCCGTCGAGGGAGCCCAGTGGCGGTGGCGGTGGGACAATGTTGCTGAAATAAATCTGAGCTGGTGGTGGAATGAAGAGGGGGGAAAGGGAGGGGGACATCACACACACACACACACACACATATCCTCTTGGTGATGTGATCTTTCCAGCAGCTATTAATAGGTCTCCCGGGAGAGAGGGAGAGCGTGGTTGGCGCTTAAAGGGCCGACTGCTGCAGGCTTCCCAGCCTCTTCTTCACTCCCTAACCCCTCCACCACCCTGTCTGCCCTTAATAATAATAATAATGGCATTTGTTAAGCGCTTACTATGTGCCAAGCACTGTCCTAAGCGCTGGGGAGTTTACGAGGTGATTAGGTTGTCCCACGGGGGGACTCACAGTTTTCGTCCCCATTTTGGAATTGGAATTGGATGTGGAAGCCTGCTTTCTAACAACTGACCCCGCCTGGAGCCCCAGCTCTGCTTCTGGGGCTTCCTCTAGATCGTAAGGTCATTGTGGGCAGGGAATGTGTCCGTCATATTGTCATATTCTACTCTCCCGAGTGCTTAGTAATAATAATAATAATGGTAGCATTTATTAAGCGCTTACTATGTGCGAAGCACTGTCGTAAGCGCTGGGGAGTTTACTAGAGCCCCAGCTCTGCTTCTGGGGCTTCCTCTAGACCATAAGGTCATTGTGGGCTGGGAATGTGTCCATCGTATTGTCATATTCTTTTAGACTGTGAGCCCACTGTTGGGTAGGGACTGTCTCTATACGTTGCCAATTTGTACTTCCCAAGCGCTTAGTACAGTGCTCTGCACATAGTAAGCACTCAATAAATACGATTGATGATGATGATGATATTCTATTCTCCCAAGTGCTTAGTAATAATAATAATCATAATGGTAGCATTTATTAAGCACTTACTATGTGTCAAGTACTGTCCTAAACGCTGGGGAGTTTACAAGGTGATTAGGTTGTCCCACGTGGGGGGAGGGGGGGGAGCTCACAGTTTTCATCCCCATTTTGGAATTGGAATTGGATGTGGAAGCCTGCTTTCTAACAACTGACCGCGCCTGGAGCCCCAGCTCTGCTTCTGGGGCTTCCTCTAGATCGTAAGGTCATTGTGGGCAGGGAATGTGTCCGTCATATTGTCATATTCTACTCTCCCAAGTGCTTAGTAATAATAATAATCATAATGGTAGCATTTATTAAGCGCTTACTATGTGCCAAGTACTGTCCTAAGCGCTGGGGAGTTTACGAGGTGATTAGGTTGTCCCACGGGGGGGCTCACAGCTTTCATCCCCATTTTGGAATTGGAATTGGATGTGGAAGCCTGCTTTCTAACAACTGACCCCGCCTGGAGCCCCAACTCCGCTTCTGGGGCTTCCTAGACCATAAGGTCATTGTGGGCTGGGAATGTGTCCGTCGTATTGTCATATTCTATTCTCCCAAGTGCTTAGTAATAATAATAATCATAATGGTAGCATTTATTAAGCACTTATTATGTGTCAAGTACTGTCCTAAGCGCTGGGAAGTTTACAAGGTGATTAGGTTGTCCCACGGAGGGGCTCACAGTTTTCATTCCCATTTTGGAATTGGATGTGGAAGCCTGCTTTCTAACAACTGACCCCGCCTGGAGCCCCAGCTCCACTTCTGGGGCTTCCTCTAGACCGTAAGGTCATTGTAGGCAGGGAATGTGTCCGTCATATTGTCATATTCTACTCTCCCAAGTAATAATAATAATAATAATAGCATTTGTAAGCACTTACTATGTGCAAAGCACCGTTCTAAGCGCTGGGGAGGGTACAAGGTGATCAGGTTGTCCCACGGGGGACTTACCGTCTTAATTCCCGTTTTACAGATGAGGGAACTGAGGCCCAGAGAAGTGAAGTGACTTGCCCAAAGTCACACAGCTGACATTTGGCAGAGCCGGGGTTTGAACTCATGACCTCTGACTCCAGAGCCCGGGCTCTTTCCACTGAGCCGCGCTGCTTCTCTTCATTATTATTATTCTAATAATAATGGTAGCATTTATTAAGCGCTTACTATGTGCCAAGCACTGTCCTAAGCGCTGGGGAGTTTACAAGGTGATTAGGTTGTCCCACGGGGGGGGCTCACAGTCTTCATCCCCATTTTACAGATGAGGTCACTGAGGCACAGAGAAGCTAAGTGAGCCCCACGTGGGGCAACCTTGTATCCTCCCCAGCGCTTAGAACAGTGCTTTGCACATAGTAAGCACTTAACAAATGCCATCATTAAGTGACTTGCCCAAAGTCACACAGCTGACAAGTGGCGGAGCCGGGATTTGAACCCATGACCTCTGACTCCAAAGCCCGGGCTCTTTCCACTGAGCCGCGCTGCCCTTCTGTCTCCACCTCCCTCCGGGCCTCCCTGCCTCTCCCCCCTCCCCCCCACCAGCTCTGGGTTGAGCAGGGACTGGACAACAGGGAGATTTGGTACTTGGGTTTTGGGCCCCAGCGTATCCCCCCCACCCTTCCCTGCCTCAGTTTCCCCATTGTTCCAAGGGGGAGTGAAGGGTATTTTATTTTATATTTTATTTTATTTTGTTAATATGTTTGGTTTTGTTCTCCATCTCCCCCTTCTAGACTGTGAGCCCGCCGTTGGGTAGGGACCGGCTCTAGATGTTGCCAACTTGGACTTCCCAAGCGCTTAGTCCAGCGCTCTGCACGCAGTAAGCGCTCAATAAATAAGATTGATGGATCGATTGAGAGCTGGGGGGTGAGATAGGGCAGAAATCAGGTGTCTCCACTGATGCCCTCCCCCCCCCCCCCCCCCCACACACACAAAATATGACCCCTCTAAGCCCTCACTCAAACCCATCAGCCTAATCTCAGCACCCTGGGGTGGGAGAGGGTTGACGTGACGTTGAGGTTGGAGGGGGAGAACCTAAGGGTTCCCCATGTGGGGGAGAGGGGGCGTCTATACCAACCAGCTAGGTGTGATGGACCCAAACTGGGCCCCCACCCTCTCCCTTACACTTGGGAAGGGGTTGTGAGTCCCTCCCCGCCCCCCCAAACCCTGGGCCTGTGATGGATTCCTCACCTGGGGCAAGGGATGGGGAATCATGTCTCTATATGTTGCCAATTTGTACTTCCCAAGCGCTTAGTACAGTGCTCTGCACATAGTAAGCGCTCAATAAATACGATTGATGATGATGATTCACCCCCAACTGCCCCTAAAACATTTCTGCATCCCTCAAGTACTGAAATATTCGCAACCCCCCACCCCAAAACATGTGTGTGCCTATCTTTGCATTCCGTTACCTCCTTCAAGCTGTGATTTGTTTTGTGGCTGCCTCCCCCCCCCCCCAAAAGATTGTAAGCTGCTTAAGGGCAGTGATGGCTCTTGTCTATGAATTCTTTTGTATTCTCCCAAACACTCCAGTAAGCACTTAACAAGTACCATTATTATTATCATTATCATTATTATTATATTATTTATTATTTATATTGTTATTCATATCATTGTTATTTTATTTTATCGTAATAATTTATCATAATAAATCATCATTGCTCATATACATTATTGTCACATTTATTATTTATATCATTATTTTATTATAATAATTTATTATAACGAAGCATTATTTATATGCATTATTATATTTCTTATTTGTATTTTTATTATTTTATTTTATTATGATAATTCATCATAATAAATTATTGTTATTTATATGCATTATTATATTATTTATTATCTGTATTATTATTATTTTATTTTATTGTAGTGATTATAATAAACGATCATTCATATGCATTATTATATTGTTTATCATTCATATTATTATTATTTTATTATAATAATTTATTATAATAAATTATTATTAACTATATGCATTATCATTGCATTGCTTATTTTTTATGTTATTATTATTTTATTTTATTATAATAATTTATTATAAAAATTATCATTTATATGCATTATTGTCACATTATTTGTTACTTATATTATTTTATTTTATTATAATTATAGTACTTATAATATAATAATATATAATACTATTATATTATATATGATATATATAATATATCATATATAATAATATAATATATGATGTATAATATAATACACTATATTATATATTAAAATATATAATAATAATATCATTATATCTAATAAACTATTCAAATATTATATAATATAATATATAATATAATATAACAATAAATTATTGCATTATTTATTTTTATATTATTATTTTATTTTATTATAATAATTTATTATAAAAATTATCATTTCTATGCATTATTGTCATATTATTTGTTACTTATATTATTTTATTTTATTATAGTAATTTATTATAATAAATTATTATTTCCATGCAATATTATATTATTTATTGTTCATGTTATTATTTTATTTTTTATAATTATTATAATGAATTATTATTCATTTAAATTATTATTTATGTTATAATTATTTATTATTATAAAAGAAGCGCCGTGGATAGAACACAGGCCTGGAATTCAGAAGGACCCGGGTTCCGATTCCGGCTCCACCACTTAATAATAACCATAATGATGGCATTTGTTAAGCGCTTACTATGTGCAACGCACTGTTCTAAGCACTGGGGTGGATACAGAGTGATCAGGTTGTCCCACGTGGGGCTCACAGTCTTAATCCCCATTTTACAGATGAGGTAACAGAGGCACAGAGAAGTTAAGTGACTTGTCTGCTGTGTGACAGTGGGCCAGGTGCTTCACTTCTCTGTGCCTCAGTTACCTCATCAATAAAATGGGGATTAAGACTTTGAGCCCCACGTGGGATATGGATTGGGTCCAACCTAGTTTATATCTATCGCAACACTTCCTCCCCCCCCCCCCCACCCCCGCCTTACCTCCTTCCCCTCCCCACAGCACCTGTATATATGTATATATGCTTGTATGGATTTATTACTCTATTTTATTTGTCCATATTTATTCTATTTATTTTATTTTGTTAATATGTTGTGTTTTGTTCTCTGTCTCCCCCTTCTAGACTGTGAGCCCGCTGTTGGGTAGGGACCGTCTCTAAATGTTGCCAACTTGGACTTCCCAAGTGCTTAGTCCAGTGCTCGCCACACAGTAAGCGCTCAATAAATACGATTGAATGAATGAATGAATGTATATATGTTTGTATGTATTACTCTATTTGTTTTATTTGTACATATTTATTCTATTTATTTTATTTTGTTAATATGTTTTGTTTTGTTCTCTGTCTCCCCCTTCTAGACTGTGAGCCCACTGTTGGGTAGGGACCGCCTCTAGATGTTGCCGACTTGGACTTCCCAAGCGCCTAGTCCAGTGCTCTGCACACAGTAAGCGCTCAATAAATACGATTGAATGAATGAATGAATAAATACGATTGAATGAATGAATGAATAAGAAGCTAAGGACACCATCTTGCTTGGTCCAGATTCATTCATTCATTCATTCAATCGTATTTATTGAGCGCTTACTCTGTTCAGAGCACTCTAAGACCTTTGGGGGCCATCGCTTAGTGGAAAGAGCCCGGGCTTTGGAGTCAGAGGTCATGGGTTCAAGTCCCGACTCCGCCAATTGTCAGCTGTGCGTTGTGAGTCAACTTCTCTGGGCCTCAGTTCCCTCGTCTGTCAAATGGGGATTAAGATTGTGAGCCCCACGTGGGACAACCTGATCACCTTGTATCCCCCCAGCGCTTAGAACAGTGCTTTGCACATAGTAAGCGCTTAACAAATGCCATTATTATTATTATTATTATTAAATATGATTGAATGAATGAATACGATTGAATGAATGAATGAATAAGAAGCTAAGGACACCATCTTGCTTGGTGCAGATCTTTGGGAGCCATTGGGTTGGCCGGGAAGCCAGTGGAGAGGAAAGGGCCTGGGATTTGGGGGTGTCCCACGTTGTCCACGTTGACACTTTGTCTTCCCTTCTCCTCCTAGGTTCCCTCCACTGAGCCCAGGAGCCCCAGAGAGCCCCGCATCTCTCCCCTGTTCCTGTTGCTTCCAAGCCCCAGCCAATCCAATGCACCCGGAAAATAAACTGACCAATCATGGCAAGACGGGGAACAGCGGGGGCCAATCCCAGCACCAGAATGTGAGCCAAGGACCCACCTGCAACCTGGGGTCAAAGGGCGTGGGGGCCGGGAGTCATGGCGGGAAGGCCAGTCAGATCTCTCCAGGGAACTCGAGCTTGAAGAACCCGCCCAACGCCGTGGCTGCCTTTGCCTCCCTCAAGGGGAAGGGGAAGAGGGAGCGGAGTGTGTCAGTGGACCCCGGGGAGCAGAGGGAGGCCGGGACTCCATCCCTGGACCCCGAGGTCAAAGGTACAGTGCTCCCCCGGGGCACCCACCTGTGCCCACTGCCCTGTGCCCCTCGGTGTTCCCTGCCCCTCTGTCCTCTCCGCCTCCCCCGCCCAAAAATTGGGTGGAACAAGTGATGCCGGGGATCAGGATCGCAGATGGAGCTTGCTTCCCGCCTTCTACCCCCGACCTCCAATCCACCCCCCTCCCCATCCCGGGATGCGAGACGGGACAGGAGATCCCCGTCCGTTCGCCCCCTTCCCGTTCACCTGGAGCCAGGGGAAGCAGCTTGGCCTTGTGGATAGAGCACGGGGCCTGTGCGTCAGACCGGGGTTTGGATCCTGGTTCTGCCACCTGTCTGCCGTGAGACCTTGGGCCGGTCACTTCCCTTCTCTGAGCCTCCGTTGCCTCATCTGTAAAATGGGAATTAAGGCCGGGAGCCCCGTTTGGGACCTGGACCGGGCCCAACCTGATTAGCTTCTATCTATCCCAGTGCTTAGTACGGTGCCTGCCCCATAGTAAGCACTTAACCAATACCATTGAGAAGCAGCGTGGCTCGGTGGAAAGAGCCCGGGCTTTGGAGTCAGAGGTCACGGGTTCGAATCCCGGCTCTGCCACCTGTCTGCTGTGCGACCTTGGGCAAGTCACTTAACTTCTCTGAGCCTCAGTGCCCTCATCTGTAAAATGAGGATTAAGACTGTGAGCCCCACGTGGGACGACTTGATCCCGTTGTATCCCCCAGCGCTTAGAACAGTGCTTTGCACATAGTAAGCTCTTAACAAATACCATCATCATCATCAATACCATTATATATATATTGGTCAATACCATTATATATCTATCTATATAGATATCTATATATCTAGATATAGATATCTATATATCTATATAGATATATAATGGTATATGATATATAATGGTATATGATATATAATGGTATATGATATATAATGGTATATATAAAAGGATGGAGGGCGTGGCTTGCAATTAAGCCCCTCCCAGTGAAGATCAAGGACCCTGGGGTCCCAGCTCCCAACCACCACATCCTGGCCTGGAGAGAGCGAGCCACTGGATGGGTTCAGGGGCTGTGGGCCAGGGCTCCTCCTCCCGCCCCCCACCTCCCACTCCCCTTCTCTAATTGGAACCAGTTGTGGTTGGGAGATTATTCAGGGCTGGGGGGGGGAACACGACGGGCGAGGGGGTCTAGCCGGGGGGGAGGGGCAGCGGGCGGCTCTGGCTTCAGACTGAAATCAGAAACAAATGGCCGGGCAGGGGCCGGGGCTGTCAGCTAGGGGCTGCGGCCGGCCCGCTGCCCGGCGGGACGGGTCACCGGACGCTGGCCAGGACCGCGGCCCTGGCACCGATGGGATGCCGGGCTTCCAGGGGGAAGGGGGTGGCGGACGGGCCAGGCCGGGCGCCAAGGGGGCCGGGGGGCCCTTCTTAGGGTCCCACACCTTTCTCCCCCACCCCGGTCCTCCCGGGCAGGCGAGGTGGCCCCTCGGAGTAAGCGGCGCTGCGTGCTGGAGCGGAAGCAGCCGTACAGCGGGGATGAGTGGTGTTCCGGGCCCGACAGCGAAGACGACGACAAGCCGGTCGGCGCTGCCCACAGTGAGTGCCCGCCGCCCTCCTCTGCCCTCCCTGGGGCGTCCTCGGGGTCTGCCCAGGGGGTCGGGGGCTAATTACACCTCCTGTCTGTTTACCGTGCTTAGTACAGTGCTCTGCACACAGTAAGCGCTCAATAAATACGATTGATTGATTACCAGGCTCTCAGACAGAACCCTGCCCCATAACCCCGGCTGCCAGGGTTGATGCCTCTTTCCTCCCCCCCGTCTCCTCTGTGAGCCCACTGTTGGGTAGGGACTGTCTCTATCTGTTGCCAACTTGTACTTCCCAAGCGCTTAGTACAGTGCTCTGCACACAGTAAGCGCTCAATAAATACGATTGATGATGAATAATAACAATAATGGCGTTTGTTAAGCGCTTACTATGTGCAAAGCACTGTTCGAAGCGCTGGGGGGGTTACGAGATGATCAGGTTGTCCCGCGCGGGGCTCACGGTCATCATCCCCGTTTTACAGATGAGGTTACTGAGGCTATGAGAATAATAATAATAATGATAATGATGGCATTTGTTAAGCGCTTGCTATGTGCAAAGCACTGTTCGAAGCGCTGGGGGGGGTTACAAGATGATCAGGTTGTCCCGCGCGGGACTCAGTCATTATCCCCATTTTACAGATAAGGTAACTGAGGCTCTGAGAATAATAATAATAATAATAATGATGATGGCATTTGTTAAGCGCTTGCTATGTGCAAAGCACTGTTCTAAGTGCTGGGGGGGGATACAAGGTGATTAAGTTGTCCCACGTGGGGCTCACAGTCTTAATCCCCATTTTACAGATGAGGTAACTGAGGCTCTCAGAAGTTAAGTGACTTGCCCAAGGTCACACAGCAGACATGTGGCGGAGTCGGAATTCGAACCCATAACCTCTGACTCCAAAGCCCGTGCTCTTTCCACTGAGCCTCGCTGCTTCTCTGAATGAGCGACAGCCTGGGCCTGGATTTCGGAAGGGCCTAGGTTCTAATCCCAACTCAGCCACTTGTCTGCTGTGTGACCTTGGCCAAGTCATTTCACTTCTCTGGGCCTCAGTTCCCTCATCTGTAAAATGGGGGTTAAGACCGTGAGCCCCCCCGGGACAGAGACCGTGTCCAACCCGATTTGCTTGTATCTGCCCCAGTGCTTAGTACAGTGCCTGGCACATAGTAAATGCTTAACAAGTACCGCTATTATGATTATTATTAGCAGTGCCTGGATGGTCCTGGAGCTCACATTAATAATAATAACGATGGTATTTGTTAAGCGCTAACTACATGCAAAGCACTGCAGTGTGGCTCAGTGTCAGGAGCACGGGCTTTGGAATCAGAGGTCATGGGTTCAAATTCCAGCTCCGCCAATTGTCAGCTGTGGGACTTTGGGCAAGTCACTTCTGTGCCTCAGTTCCCTCATCTGTAAAATGGGGATGAAGACTGTGAGCCCCCCCCGTGGGACAACCTGATCACCTTGTAACCTCCCCAGCGCTTAAAACAGTGCTTTGCACATAGTAAGTGCTTAATAAATGCCATTATTATTATTATTACAAGGTGATCAGGTTGTCCCACATGGGGCTCACAGTCTTCATCCCCATTTTACAGATGAGGGAACTGAGGCACAGAGAAGTGGCTTGCCTAAGGTCACACAGCTGACAAATGGCTGAGTTGGGATTCGAACCCATGACCTCTGACTCCCAAGCTCGCGCTCTTTCCACCGAGCCACGCTGCTTCTCTAGCAGGCCCCAGGTCTGGGTGAGGGAGACCGGACGCTGGTGGGATGGGGTGGGATGGGCAAGGGGAGTGGGATGGGGGGGACTCCTCCCCCCTGCATCTCTCTCCCTCCCTTCCTTTGCCTTCCCTATGTTGCTGTCCAGAAGCGGCGTGGCTCAGTGGAAAGATTACGGGTTTGGGAGTCAGAGGTCGTGGGTTCTAATTCCGGCTCCCCCACATTATAATGGCATTTATTAAGCACTTACTATGTGCAAAGCACTGTTCTAAGCACTGGGGAGGTTATAAGGTGATCAGGTTGTCCCACATGGGGCTCACAGTCTTCATCCCCATTTTACAGATGAGGTAACTGAGGCACAGAGAAGTTAAGTGACTTGCCCAAGTCACACAGCTGACAACTGGCGGAGCCGGAATTTGAACCCATGACCTCTGACTCCAAAGCCCGGGCTCCTTCCACTGAGCCGCGCTGCTTCTCATGTCTGCTGTGTGACCTTGGGCAAGTCACTTCCCTTCTCTGAGCCTCAGTCACCTCATCTGTAAAACGGGGATTAAGACCGTGAGCCCCCCGTGGGACAACCTGATCACCTCGCATCCCCCCCAGCGCTTTGCACATAGTAAGCGCTTAACAAATGCCATCATTATTATTGCCAGGAACCCCAAAGTCCCCAAGAGACCTGCTCCCCTCTCCCTACCCCCCCAACCCTCGCTAGAACGCCCCCCGATTCCCACCTCCAAGACTCCCTTCCCGGCCTTGCCCTCTCGGCCCCGACCGAGCACCGTCTATATCCTTCAGTCAGATTTATCGAGCGCTTACTGTGTGCAGAGCACTGTACTAAGCGCTTGGAAAGTACAACTGGGCAATCCCTACCCAACAACGGGCTCACAGGCTAGAAGAGGGAAATTTTCCCTGTGCTCAGGCTGGACGTGTGGGAGGGTCTTGGGGTGCAGGGGTCGCATCCCCCTTAACTGATGCCCTGGAAGACCCCACTCCTCTCCCCCCGACCTTGAATTCTAGACTGTGAGCCTGCTGTTGGGTAGGGACCGTCTCTCTATGTTGCCAACTTGGACTTCCCAAGCGCTTAGTCCAGTGCTCTGCACATGGTAAGTGCTCAATAAATACGACTGAATGAATAGGGACCGTCTCTACATAATAATAATAATAATGGCATTTATTAAGCACTTACTATGTGCAAAGCACTGTTCTAATCGCTGGGGAGGTAACAAGGTAATCAGGGTGTCCCACGGGGGGCTCACAGTCTTAATCCCCATTTTACAGATGAGGTAACTGGGGCACAGAGAAGTTGCCAACTTGGACTTCCCAAGCGCTTAGTCCAGTGCTCTGCACACAGTAAGTGCTCAATAAATACGGTTGAATGAATAGGGACCGTCTCTATGTGTTGTCAACTTGGACTTCCTAAGCGCTTAGTACAGTGCTCTGCACACAGTAAGCGCTCAATAAGTACGATTGAATGAATAGGGACCGTCTCTATATGTTGCCACCTTGGACTTCCCAAGCGCTTAGTCCAGTGCTCTGCACACGGTAAGCGCTCAATAAATACGATTGAATGAATAGGGACCGTCTCTACATGTTGCCAACTTGGACTTCCCAAGCGCTTAGTACAGTGCTCTGCACATGGTAAGTGCTCAGTAAATACGATTGAATGAATAGGGACCGTCTCTACATGTTGCCAACTTGGACTTCCCAAGCGCTTAGTACAGTGCTCTGCACACGGTAAGCGCTCAGTAAATACGATTGAATGAATAGGGACCGTCTCTACATGTTGCCAACTTGGACTTCCCAAGCGCTTAGTACAGTGCTCTGCACCCGGTAAGCGCTCAGTAAATACGGTTGAATGAATAGGGACCGTCTCTACATGTTGCCAACTTGGACTTCCCAAGCGCTTAGTACAGTGCTCTGCACCCGGTAAGCGCTCAGTAAATACGGTTGAATGAATAGGGACCGTCTCTACATGTTGCCAACTTGGACTTCCCAAGCGCTTAGTCCAGTGCTCTGCACACAGTAAGCGATCAATAAATACGATTGAAAGAATAGGGACCGTCTCTACATGTTGCCAACTTGGACTTCCCAAGCGCTTCATACAGTGCTCTGCACACGGTAAGCACTCAATAAATACGGTTGAATGAATAGGGACCGTCTCTGTATGTTGCCAACTTGGACTTCCCAAGCGCTTAGTCCAGTGCTCTGCACACAGTAAGCGCTCAATAAATACGATTGAATGAATGAATGAATGAATGAATCCCGGGCCTGTGCTGCCACCTGCTGGCCGCGTTGCAGGCAGGCGGCTGCCCACTTGCCCTGAGGGCTCGGACCGCTTTGCTTAATCAATCAATCGTACTTAATGAGCGCTTACTGCGTGCAGAGCACTGTACTAAGCGCTTGGGAAGTACAAGTTAGCAACATATAGAGACAGTCCCTACTTATGGCATTTATTAATTAATGATGGAACTTGTTAAGCGCTTACTATGTGCAAAGCACTGTTCTAAGCACTGGGGGGATACAAGGTGATCAGGTTGTCCCATGTGTAGCTCACAGTCTTCAGCCCCATTTTACAGATGAGGGAACTGAGGCACAGAGAAGCTAAGTGACTTGCCCATGGTCACACAGCAGACATGTGGCAGGGCCAGGATTCGAACCCATGAACTCTGACTCCAAAGCCCATGCTGTTTCCACTGAATTTATTAAGCACTTACTATGTGCCAAGCACTGTTCTAAGCGCTGGGGGGGGGGTAACAAGGTAATCAGGTTGTCCCACAGGGAGGCTCACAGGCCTCATCCCCATTTTACAGATGAGGGAACTGAGGCCCGGAGAATAATAATAATAATAATGATGGCATTTATTAAGCACTTACTATGTGCCAAGCACTGTTCTAAGCGCTGGGGGGGTACAAGGTAATCAGGTTGTCCCACAGAGGGGCTCACAGGCTTCATCCCCATTTTACAGACGAGGGAACTGAGGCCCGGAGAAGTGAATTGACTCGCCCAAAGTCACACAGCTGACAAGTGGCGGAGCCGGGATTTGAAGCAGCGTGGCTCAGTGGAAAGAGCCCAGGCTTTGGAGTCAGAGGTCAGGGGTTCAAATCCCGGCTCCACCACTTGTCGGCTGTGTGACTTTGGGCAAGTCACTTCACTTCTCTGGGCCTCAGTTACCTCATCTGTAAAATGGGGATTGAGGCTGTGAGCCCCCTGTGGGACAACCTGATCACCTTGTAACCTCCCCAGCACTTAGAACAGTGCTTTGTACACTTCGTATTAAGCACTTAATAAATGTCATTATTATTATTATTATTATTATTATTATTTGAACCTGTGACCTCTGATTCCAAAGCCCAGGCTCTTTCCACTGAGCCCCGCTGCTTCAAATCCCGGCTCTGCCAATTGTCAGCTGTGTGACTTTGGGCAAGTCACTTCACTTCTCTGGGCCTCAGTGACCTCATCTGGAAAATGGGGATTAAGACTGGGAGCCCCACGTGGGACAACCTGATCACCCTGTCACCTCCTCAGCGCTTAGAACAGTGCTTTGCACATAGTAAGCGCTTAATAAATGCCATCATCATTATTATTATTATTGTTATTTGAACCTGTGACCTCTGATTCCAAAGCCCAGGCTCTTTCCACTGAGCCCCGCTGCTTCAAATCCCGGCTCTGCCAATTGTCAGCTGTGTGACTTTGGGCAAGTCACTTCACTTCTCTGGGCCTCAGTGACCTCATCTGGAAAATGGGGATTAAGACTGGGAGCCCCACGTGGGACAACCTGATCACCTTGTCACCTCCTCAGCGCTTAGAACAGTGCTTTGCACATAGTAAGCGCTTAATAAATGCCATCATTATTATTATTATTATTGTTATTTGAACCTGTGACCTCTGATTCCAAAGCCCAGGCTCTTTCCCCTGAGCTCCGCTGCTTCAAATCCCAGCTCCGCCAATTGTCAGCTGTGTGACTTTGGGCAAGTCACTTCACTTCTCTGGGCCTCAGTGACCTCATCTGTAAAATGGGATTAAGATTGTGAGCCACCCGTGGGACAGCCTGTTCACCTTGTCACCTCTCCAGCGCTTAGAACAGTGCTTTGCACATAGTAAGCGCTTAATAAATGCCATCATCATTATTATTATTATTGTTATTTGAACCTGTGACCTCAGATTCCAAAGCCCAGGCTCTTTCCCCTGAGCCCCGCTGCTTCAAATCCCGGCTCCGCCACTTGTCAGCTGTGTGACTTTGGGCAAGTCACTTCAATCAATCAATCAATCAATCAATCGTATTTATTGAGCGCTTACTATGTGCAGAGCACCGTACTAAGTGCTTGGGAAGTGCAAATTGGCAACATCTGGAGACAGTCCCTACCCAACAGTGGGCTCACAGTCTAAAAGGGGGAGACAGAGAACGAAACCAAACATACTAACAAAATAAAATAAATAGAATAGATATCATCATCATCAATCGTATTTATTGAGCACTTACTATGTGCAGAGCACTGTACTAAGCGCTTGGGAAGTACAAATTGGCAACATACAGAGACGGTCCCTACCCAACAGTGGGCTCCCAGTCTAAAAGGGGGAGACAGAGAACATAACCAAACGTACTAACAAAATAAAATAAATAGAATAGATATCATCATCATCAATCGTATTTATTGAGCGCTTACTATGTGCAGAGCACCGTACTAAGCGCTTGGGAAGTACAAATTGGCAACATCTAGAGACGGTCCCTACCCAACAGCGGGCTCACAGTCTAAAAGGGGGAGACAGAGAACAAAACCAAACATACTAACAAATTAAATAGAATAGATGCGTGCCTCGCTTCTCTGTGCCTCAGTGACCTCATCTGTAAAATGGGGTTAAGATTGTGAGCCCCCCCCCCGTGGGACAGCCTGTTCACCGTGTCACCTCTCCAGCGCTTAGAACAGTGCTTTGCGCATAGTAAGCGCTTAATAGATGCCATCATTATTATTATTATAAGTGCCGTGGGGGTGAAGGAGGGGTGGATGAAGGGGGTAAATCAAGGACCCTCACCCCTCCTCTCTCCGCCGCAGACTGTAATGTAGCCGACCCGGCCATGGCCGCCGCGCAGCTGGGGCCGGGGGCCGCCCCACCGCCTCCCCTCAACGAGAGCGGCACCCCTGGCGCTCCCCACGGGGCCCCCCCAAGCCTGCGGCCCGAAGCCCCCGCGGCCGGGGGGGGCCCCGGGAAACCCCCCGCCCAGTTCGTCTACGTCTTCACCACTCATCTCGCCAACACGTAAGTGCCCGGGCGGTGCGGAGGGACCGTGGGACTGGGGGGCCCTGGGGGGGGGGTGTCGGTGGTGCTGGGGTGGGCGGGGAGGGGGATTACTCTATTTATTTATTTTACTTCATCATCAATCGTATGTATTGAGCGCTTACTATGTGCAGAGCACTGTACTAAGCGCTTGGGAAGTACAGATTGGCAACATATAGAGACAGTCCCTACCCAACTTGTACATATCTATTCTATATATGTATATATGCTTGTACATATTTATTACTCTATTTATTTTACTTGTACATATCTATTCTATATATGTATATATGTTTGCACATATTTATTACTTTAGTTATTTATTTTACTTGTACATATCTATTTATTTTATTTTGTTAGTATGTTTGGTTTGGTTCCCTGTCTCCCCCTTTTAGACTGGGAGCCCACCGTTGGGTAGGGACTGTCTCTAGACGTTGCCAATTTGTACTTCCCAAGCGTTTAGTACAGTGCCCTGCACATAGTAAGCACTCAATAAATACGATTGATGAGGATGATTCTATTTATTTTATTTTGTTAGGATGTTTGGTTTTGTTCTCTGTCTCCCCCTTTTAGACTGTGAGCCCACCGTTGCGTAGGGACTGTCTCTAGATGTTGCCAATTTATACTTCCCAAGCGTTTAGTACAGTGCTCTGCACATAGTAAGCGCTCAATAAATACGATTGATGAGGATGATGATTCTATTTATTTTATTTTGTTAGTATGTTTGGTTTGGTTCCCTGTCTCTCCCTTTTAGACTGTGAGCCCACTGTTGCGTAGGGACTGTCTCTAGACGTTGCCAATTTGTACTTCCCAAGCGTTTAGTACAGTGCTCTGCACATAGTAAGCACTCCATAAATACGATTGATGAGGATGATTCTATTTATTTTATTTTGTTAGGATGTTTGCTTTTGTTCTCTGTCTCCCCCTTTTAGACTGTGAGCCCACTGTTGGGTAGGGACTGTCTCTAGACGTTGCCAATTTGTACTTCCCAAGCATTTAGTACAGTGCCCTGCACATAGTAAGCGCTCAATAAATACGATTGATGATGATGATGATTCTATTTATTTTATTTTGTTAGTATGTTTGGTTTGGTTCCCTGTCTCCCCCTTTTAGACTGGGAGCCCACTGTTGGGTAGGGACTGTCTCTATATGTTAATAATAATAATAATAATAATAATAATGGCATTTGTTAAGTGCTTACTCTGTGCAAAGCACTGTTCTAAGCGCTGGGGGGATCCAGTGGGATCAAGTTGTCCCACGTGGGGATCACAGTCTTAATCCTCATTTTCCAGATGAGGTAACTGAGGCTCAGAGAAGCTAAGTGACTTGCCCAAGGTCACCCAGCAGACATGTGGCGTAGTCGGAATTCGAACCCATGACCTCTGACTCCAAAGCCCGGGCTCTTTCCACTGAGCCACGCTGCTTCAAAAATTTTTTTAAAAAAGCATCTTTAGCTTGGTTCTCACCAATTTTTTTTAAAAAACGAATACTGCCAGATAATACAATTTCACTGTAATTTGGACAAGAGGCCTGGCTGCATGATTCATGAAAGTAAAGCGACTCACTGGGCCCAAGTAATTAGGTAATACAAAGTGTTCCCTGCCCACAATAGGTGCTGTCAGGGCGATTTGACTGCCCACTCCCGCTTAAATATGTGGATCAGCGCTTAGTACAGTGCTATGCACATAGTAAGCGCTCAATAAATACGATTGATTGATTGATCAGAACTTGACTATCTAGAGGAATTGCTAGAGATTTCATCAGATTGTCTCAGATAATCAATCATATCCATCATATATGTTGCCAACTTGCAGTCCCCAAGCGCTTAGTAAAGTGCTCTGCCCACAGTAAGCGCTCAATAAATACGATTGATCGATTGATTGATTGCAGGGCTGCCGAGGCGGTGCTGCAAGGCCGGGCCGACTCCATCCTGACCTACCACCAGCAGAATGTGCCCCGTGCCAAGCTCGATCAGGTGAGCGGCTCCGGGCAAGGCCCGCTCCCTCTCCTCCCCATCCTGCCGGTCCTCTTCCCCCTCACTCGTTCATTCGGTCGTACTTGTTGAGCGCTTACCGTGTGCAGAGCACCGTACGCTCCCCTCCTCCTCGGCCCCCGGGGGTGCCGGCTCACCGGCCCCCTCGTCCCTTCTCCCTCCGCAGGCCCCGAAGGTCCCGCCGGCCCCGGAGTCGCTGCCCCTCGGCCCGCCGTCCGCCGGCGCCCCGCAGGCCCAGCCGCCCGCGCCCCCGGGCGGGCCGCCCCCGGCCCTGCCCGCCCCCGGCCCCCCCGCCCGCGGAAGGACCCGCCCGAGGACGCCCGCCGGGACCTGACGCCCAACCCGTCCGGCGCGGCCGGCGGCACCCACCCCAGCACCCCCACGGCCGTCCCGCCGGGAGAGCCCCCCGGCCCGCCGGGCCCCGCGCTGCTGGCGGAGGGGGCCGCCGCGGGCAACGGGCCCCCCGGCCTGGGGCCCCGGGGCCCCCTGAACGCGGAGGGGCTCTCCAAGGAGCAGCTGGAGCACCGGGAGCGGTCCCTGCAGACCCTGCGGGACATCGAGCGACTGCTGCTGCGCAGCGGCGAGGCCGAGCCCTTCCTCAAGGGCCCCCCGGGAGGGGACGGGGGGACCCCGGCCCAGCCCCAGCCGACGCCGCCCCCGCAGCCGCCCCCTCAGCCGCCGCCCGGGCCGCCGCCACCGGCCCTGAAGAAGTACGAGGAGCCGCTGCAGTCCATGATCTCGCAGACGCAGAGCCTGGGCGGGGGGCCCGGGCTGGAGGCGGACGGGCCTCCCCCGGCCCCGCACCCCCATCCCCCTCACGCCCACCCCCACCCGCCGCCGCCGCCGCCGCCGCCCTCGGCCGGGGACGTGGGGCAGCAGATGAACATGATGATCCAGCGGCTGAGCCAGGACAGCCTGACGCCCGAGCAGGTGGCCTGGCGCAAACTGCAGGAGGAATACTACGAGGAGAAGCGGCGCAAAGAGGAGCAGCTGAGCCTGCACGGGCGGGCCGGCCAGGAGATGCTGCTGCCCCAGGCCCTGGGCGGCGGGCTGATGCTGCGGGGCCCCCCGCCCCCCTACCACAGCAAGCCGGGCGACCAGTGGGGCCCGGGCCTGGGCGGCCAGCTGCGCGGGCCCCTGGACCTGCCGGACGCCCTCCAGCTGCGGGGCAGCCACCCCTTCCCCGGGCCCCGCTTCCCGGGTGGCCAGATGCAGCGAGTGCCGGCCTTCGGCGGCATGCAGGGCGTGCCCCTGGAGGTGCCCGTGAACGCCGTGGCGCGGCCGGCCCGGCCGGGCCTGGGCTGGACCGAGGAGCTGCCCCCCATGGCGGCGGGGCCCGGGGGCTTCCCCCAGGGGGCCGTGGCCTACCCCCCGGGCGGGCAGGGGGAGGCGGAGCGCTTCCTGACCCCGCGGGCCCGGGAGGAGCTGCTGCGCCACCAGCTGCTGGAGAAGCGGCCGGGGCCCGGCCAGCGGCCGCTGGGCCTGGAGATGGAGCGCGTCATGCAGGCCCACCGCCAGCTGGAGCCGGCCATGTTCGCCGGGCCCATGGCCGGCGGGGACGGGCTGGCCGCCAACCCCCTGGGGCTGGAGTTCGGGGCCGGGCGGGGCCTGCTGAGTCCCAGCCTGGGCCAGTCGGGCCTGCGGGAGGTGGAGGCGGCCATGGGCCCCGGCAACCTCAACATGAACATGAACGTGAACATGAACATGAACATGAACCTGAACGTGCAGATGACGCCACAGCAGCAGCAGCAGCTGCTCCTGGCCCAGAAGCTGCGGGGGCCCCAGGACGTGGGGCTGGGCCCGGAGGAGCTGGGCCGGGGCCGGGCCCCCAACGGCGGCGGGGGCGGCGGCGGGGGCGGCGGCGGGGGCGGCGGGGGGCTGGGGGGGCCCGCCCAGAAGGTGCTGCTCCCCGCCGCCCCCTTCTCCGGCCAGGCCCAGCCCGGCTTCCCCGCCGGGCCGGGCCCCTACCAGGACCTGGGCCACCCCTCGGATCTCTTTGGGCCCGAGCAGGGCTCCCTGCCCGTGGGCGGGCTGGGCACCACCCGCCTCAGCCACCTGCCCCTGCCCCCCGCGGCCCCCAACCCGCCGGCCCCCCTGCACCCGACCCGGGGCCTGGGCCGCCGGCCCTCCGACCTCTCCATCAGTATTAACCAGATGAACTCGCCGGGCTTGGGGCACCTCAAGTCGCCCCCGGTCAGCCAGGTCCACTCGCCCCTGGTCACCTCGCCCTCCGCCAACCTCAAGTCGCCCCAGACGCCCTCGCAGATGGTGGGCCTGCCGCCCGCCAACCCTCCGGGCCCCCTCAAGTCGCCCCAAGTGCTCGGCTCCTCCCTCAGCGTCCGCTCGCCCACCGGCTCCCCCGGCCGGCTCAAGTCGCCGGCCATGGCCGTGCCCTCGCCCGGCTGGGTGCCCTCGCCCAAGGCGGCCATGCCCAGCCCCGGGGTCGCCCAGGGCAAGCCGCCGCCGGGCGGCCTGAACGCCTCCAACGCGCTGGGCGGCCTGGAGCCAGGTGCGGGGCTGGGGGTGGGGACGGGGTGGCGGGGCGGTGGGTGAGGGCCGGGGCGGGGGGGGGTTCCCCTGGGGCCCCTTCCCTCCCCGCCCCGCTGAGGTCACCCACTCTCTCCCGCAGGCGCCCTCCCTCCCGGCGGCCCCCAGAGCGGCTCGGCGGGGCCCCCGCCCAACCCTCCCGCCGGCCTCCTGAACCCCAGCCTGCCCTTCGCCTCCTCCCCGGACCCCGCCCCCTCGCAGAACCCGCTGTCTCTCATGATGTCCCAGATGTCCAAGTACGCCATGCCCAGCTCCACCCCGCTCTACCACAACGCCATCAAGACCATCGCCACCTCCGACGACGAGCTGCTGCCCGACCGCCCCATGCTCCCGCCCGGATCCGTGCCAGGTGGGCCAGGTGGCGCTGCCGCCCGCCGGGGGGGGGGACGGGACGGGGGGGACCGGGACGGCGACGGGCGTGACCCCTCCCCCGGGCGTCTCTCCCGGCAGGACTCGGGGGCGGCCAGCCCAGCCAACTGCACCTGACCTCAGCCGCCGCCCAGAGCCCGATGGGCATGGCTCTGCCCGGCCAGCAGCCCCTGTCCCACGAGCCCCCGCCCGCCATGCTGCCGTCGCCCAACCCGCTGGGCGCCAACATTCCTCTGCACCCCAACGCGCAGGGCCCCGGCGGGCCGCCCCCGGGCCCCATGATGCTGCCGCCCGGCGCCCAGGACCCCCTGAACCCGGCCTGCGGACCCATGCCCAACGCCTCGCCCATGATGCCCTCGGGCCCGCTGGTATTCCCCCCGCGCCTGCAGCAGCCGCCCCCGCACGGCGCCCTGCCCTCGCCGGCCATGCCCCCGGGTGCGGGGCCGGGCCTGCAGCCGCCGCCGCCTCCGCCGCCGCCCCAGCAGCAGCACTACCCGCCGGGCCTGCCCCTGCCCCTGCCCCCCGAGGACCTGCCGGGCCCGCCGCCGGGGCCCCTGCCCCCCCAGCAGCACCTGATGGGGAAGGGGCTGGCGGGCCGCCTCGGGGAGCCGCCCTACCCGGGCGTGCTGCCCGGCGTGGCCTCGGTGCTCAACGACCCGGAGCTGGGGGAGGTGATCCGGCCCACCCCGACGGGCATCCCCGAGTTCGACCTGTCCCGCATCATCCCCTCCGAGAAGCCGAGCAGCACGCTCCAGTACTTCCCCAAGAGCGAGGGGATGGGCCCCAAGCCCCAGGCCGCCAACCTGCACCTCCTCAACCTGCAGAACATGATGGCCGAGCAGGCCTCCGCCCGGCCGCCCCCGGGCCAGCAGGGCGTCCAGCGGGGCCTCGGCCTGCCCCTGTGCCACCCGGGACAGATGCCCATGCTGGGCAGGACGGGGGGCCCCCCTCAGCAGGCCCTGCTGCACCAGGGGGTCCTGTCGCCACCCCAGGGGCTGATGGCGCAGCAGAATTTCATGCTGATGAAGCAGCGGGGAGTGGGCGGCGGGGAGGTGTACCCCCAGCCCGGGCCCATGCTCTCCCCGCAGGGTCCCCTCCTGGGCCCGCCCCCGCAGCAGAACCTCATGGTCAGCCACCCCCTGCGCCAGCGGAGCGTCTCCCTGGACGGCCAGATGGGTTATCTGCCCGGCCCGGGCAACATGGCCAACCTGCCTTTTTAGCCGGGGGGCAGGGGCGGCCCACGGGTGGCGGTGGGGGGTGGCGACGGGGCTGGGGGGATCCACTTGTGCCGTCACGGGTTGGGGCGAGGCGGGGATTTGCTCTTTCTTTCCAGCCCCCGGGACCCACCGTGTCCCCTCTTCCCTCTCCCTCTGTGTCCGCCGTCCTCGTTTCCCCGTCCCGCTGGCCGCCCGGCCCTCCCTCCCTCTCCGTCCCCGCGTCGGTCGGTCCGTTGCTCCGTCTTCTCTGTGTCTCTCCCTCCCGCCCCTCCCTCGGTTTGGGGGTCCTCCCGTTTCCCCCCGACCCCCGCGGCGGAAGATGGGCGGGTGGGCTTGGCCTGTGCTGTAAATAGAGCCCCGAGCTTGTGCCGGTTCATGAGTGTTCTGTATTTCTGTGTTTTAAGAGGAGACTCGAAGGATGAAAAGGACCCCCGACTCTCAACCCCACGTCCGCCCTCTCGGGTTTAGGGGCTGATGGGCGGCCCCGGCCCTGCCACCCGCGGGGCCGTCAGGCCTCCGACCCCTCCCTCCTCCAGGAGCCAAGAGGGGTGGGGATGTGGGGTTGGGTGGGGGGCAGCGAGAGGGGGTGGGCCCCGCTACCCTCTCTGCCCCCATCTGCCCTCTCCATCTGCCAGCCGCGGGGAGTGGGGGGTGCCCTCCTGCCACTGGCTTCTGCTCCTCCCGGGCGGCCACCCCGTGCTGGTGACGGCAGCCGCCACGCTGCTCCCGGGGTGGCGGCGTGGCTGAAATGGGTGTGCCCCCCACTCCCCGGGCCTGCCGTCACCCCTGCCAGGCCGGGTCCCTTCTCTGACCCCCTTCCCTGCCGTCCCCAGCTCCTCGTATCGGAAGGCAAAGCCAGGGACCACCCCAGCCCCAGAGCTCTACCCGTTCACCCATCTTGCCCTCTCCCCAGCGGGGGCCGGGAGCGTGGGGGGTGTCTAGGGGATTAAAAGCCATACCCAGCCTTTCCCTCCCCTTCCAGCGAAGAAAGTTTGCCTTTCCTCACTTCCTTCTTGTGAGGAGGGTTGCTGGGGCGGGGGAGGGAGGCCTCCACCCCGTTCCCAGCCAAGGATTAACGAAAGGGAAAAAGGTCTGGTGGAACCGAGCAGGCCGGCTACTGGTCCATCTCGTCTGTGATGAGTCGGAGTTTGGCTCCTGAGTCCTATGGCTCTGAGTTGGACTCCTCACCTCCCACCCATCCTGGAGGGTCCAGGAGGTGGGCGAGCCCCTCTCTCCGTGCCACGCCTGGGCATCTCTTCTCCCCCCACCACCCCGCCACCCTTTGCCCACCGCCCGGGAGCTTGGAGCTGTGCCCGTCTTGTGTCTCGTGGTTCTTTGCTCAGCTTGTGTGCCCGGTGCCCGCCTCCCAGCTCCCCGCTTCTCTTCTGGACTTGTGTCCTCTGCCCTCAAAGGGGTAGGGGGTCCCCTCCCAGCGGCCCCCCCTTCCCGCAACTCCCCTCTGCCTCACCCCCAAACCAGCTTCCCAGTCACAGTGATGTCACCCCGTGTCCACGCCTCCCCCCCATTGTATCATTATATAAATATATATAAATATAAATATATAAATACAATATGTGAAGACATCCTCTCGGTTTTTATTTTGAGACAATTTTTAGGCTTGTTCTGGGGGTCTCTGTGCTGGCTGTACTGTATTGACCTGTTTTATAGGTGCCTTTTTATTAAAAAGAAATCAAAACCCAGCCCGTGCCCGCGTCTCGTGTCCGGCGGCTCGCCCCGGGGTCCGTGGGGGCCCACCGGGTTGGGGGCAGGGCCCGCGGCCTTGGCTTTGCCCGGACACCCGGGCCCTCTGGGGCTGGGGAAGCGTGGCATGGGAGCGGGGGAATAGGGGGGTCCAACTCCGGATCGGCATGAGCCGGTGAAGTCTTGTTGTGAGGTCCTGGGGCGTCGGAGTCCGGATCCGGGATGGCACCGGGCGGCCCCGGGCCCCCTGGGCACCGACCAACCGAGAAGCGGTTTCCTCTGGTTCCAAGCGAGTGCTGCTCTCTTTGAGACCGGGGCGAGGGGGTGGTTAGGGGGGAAGGATGGACAGAACTTCCCCCACCGCGGCTGCTTCCTCCCGACAGGCCGAACCCCTTGGGGGGAGAGGGTGGAGGCGTTCTGGGGGGCGTTCACCCGGTGCCCGGCCGTCGGGGCCCGCGGACTTAACTCCACACCTTTCATCATCATCATCAATCGTATTTTATTGAGCGCTTACTATGTGCAGAGCACTGTACTAAGCACTTGCGAAGTACAAATTGGCAACATCTAGAGACGGTCCCTACCCAACATTGGGCTCACAGTCTAAAAGGGGGAAAAAGAGAACAAAACCAAGCATAGTAACAAAATGGGGTCCCGGGACCATGAGCGGCCGGACTACGGGGGGCTGGACGAGGTGACCTTTGAAAATCCCCGTCAACTACGGCTTCTGTTTCCTTGGCCTCTCTGGGCTTCTGTCTCTTCCTGTGGTGACCGGCGGGACTCCGCTCCCTCGTCCTCCCCGTGACCCGGCCCAAGCCGAGGAATCACCGGGGGCAGCCCTGGCCCGTAAGCTCACGGTGGACACGGAACCTGCCTGCTAATTCTGTTGGATCGGACTCTCCCGAGCGCTCAGTACAGTGCTCTCCACACAGTAAGCACTCAGCAAAGATCCCTGACGGATTGATTGATCGATTGGGCTTCATCCTGAGCGGGGCTCGGCCCTCCTCTGCCCCAGGGTCCCTTCTGACTGGCCAGTGGGAGGACCAGACCCGTCGGTGCCCAGCTCCAGCAGCGTGGCTCAGTGGAAAGAGCCCGGGCTTCGGAGTCCGAGGCCGTGGGTTCAAATCCCGGCTCCGCCAACTGTCAGCTGGGTGACTTCGGGCGAGTCGCTTCACTGCTCCGGGCCTCAGTTCCCTCATCTGGAACACGGGGATTGAAACTGCGAGCCCCCCATGGGACAACCCGATCGCCTTGTGACCTCCCCGGCGCTTAGAACGGTGCTTCGCACATGGTAAGCGCTTAACAGATACCGCCGGTATCATTATTTGGGGGCTCACAAACACCTTGGCCTTCTCCCCACTGCTCTGCCCTGGTTGGGGGTGGCGGGGAGGGATGTGGGGCTGGGGTGGGGATCGGGGGGAGTCGTGGTTTCTGGGAAGCCGATCTGGGTCAGCCCAAGCTTCCTGTTTGCCGAGAAAACCCCCGGGGCCACAAGTGGCCGGCCAGAGGACGGGGGACGGGGGGAGGGGAGGCTGCGACTATACGCGGCTCTGGCGACCGTCGGGGAGCGGGTCCCCCACCGGCGGAGCCCCCCACTCTGGCCCGGGCACCCCGTCGGCCGTCCCGGCCCCGACGGGCCCGGAGCCTCGGGGAGGGCGGGGGGCGGTGGACGCGAGGGAGGCCGGGGCCTAGAAGGTGGTGAGGGACGTGGCGTTGTCGGACTCGGAGCTGCTGGCCCGGTGCCCGCTGGGCAGGAGGCGGCGGAGCCGCTTGGGCCCCACGCAGCCCAGGTCGGCCAGAAGGCGCAGCAGGTCGCTGCGGAACTTGACGCCCACGAAGGCGTAGACCAGGGGGTTGAGGCAGCAGTGGGCCAGGCCGAGGAACTCGCAGACGGTGATGGCGGCGCCCAGCCGGCGGTCCAGCCGGCAGGACCGGCTCACGGCCTCCAGCTTGACCAGGGTGTCCAGGAAGATGACCACGTGGTAGGGGGACCAGCAGAGGAAGAAGATGGCCGTGACGGCGATGGCCACCTTGATGGCCTTCTGCCGCTGGGGCCGGCGCTGGGCCCGGCACAGGGAGCGCACGATGGCCGCGTAGCACCAGCCCATGACGGCCACGGGGAGGAAGAAGCCGCCCACGTGGTAGAGGAAGCGGGAGGCCAGGCGCACGTCGCTGCCCAGCAGGCCCAGGTGGGCCGGGAAGCTGCACAGGAGGGTCCCGTTGGCCCCCGCGGGGCCGACCTCCACCACCAGCAGCTCGGGGAGGGCGCAGAGGAGGCAGAGGAGCCAGACGGCCCCGCAGGTGGCGTGGACGGAGAAGCGGTGCTGGCGCCGGCGGTAGGCGTGGACCGTGTGCACTACGGCCAGGTAGCGGTCCACGGCGATGCAGGCCAGCAGCAGGCTGGAGCAGTAGAAGTTGACTTTGTGCACGGAGCTCACCAGCTTGCAGAGGGCCAGGCCGAAGATCCAGCCGGCGGCCCCCTCGGCCACGGCGAAGGGCAGGGTCAGCCCCAGCAGGAGGTCGGCCACGGCCAGGTGGAGCAGGAAGGTCTCGGTGGAGCTGCGGGCCCGCCGGTGCCGCTCCAGGACCACCAGGACCAGGGTGTTGCCCGCCGTGCCCAGGAGGAAGACCAGCGTGTAGGCCGCCGGGACGAACGCCGCCTTGAAGGGGCCCAGGGGGTCCCGGCCCCCGACCTCCTGGGGGCACACGAACTCGCCCGAGAGGAGCGGGGGCACCTCGCTGAAGTTGTTGCCGTCCATGTAGTTGGTGAACTCGCTCATGTCCAGGTTGTTCTGGAATCGCAGCAGGGACAATCAATCAATCAATCGATCAATCAATCAATCAATCGATCGTATTTAGTGAGCGCTTACCGTGGGCAGAGCACTGGAGTAAGCGCTTGGGAAGTGCTCTGCACATATTGCTCTGCACACAGTAAGCGCTCAATAAATACGATTGATGATGATGATGAAGTACAAGTTGGCAACATATAGAGACAGTTCTTACCTCCTTCCCTTCCCCACAATCAATCAATCAATCAATCGTATTTATTGAGCGCTTACTATGTGCAGAGCACTGTACTAAGCGCTTGGGAAGTACAAATTGGCGTCACATAGAGACAGTCCCTACCCAACAGTGGGCTCACAGTCTAAAAGAACCTGTATATATGTTTGTACAGATTTATTACTCTATTTATTTATCTTACTTGTGCATATCTATTCTATTTATTTTATCTTGTTAGTATGTTGGGTTTTGTTCTCTGTCTCCCCCTTTTAGACTGTGAGCCCACTGTTGGGTAGGGACTGTCTCTAGATGTTGCCAACTTGTACTTCCCAAGCGCTTAGTACAGTGCTCTGCACACAGTAAATGCTCAATAAATATGACTGATTGATATATGTTTGTACATATTTATTACTCTATTTATTTATCTTGTACATATCTATTCTATTTATTTTATCTTGTTAGTATGTTGGGTTTTGTTCTCTGTCTCCCCCTTTTAGACTGTGAGCCCACTGTTGGGTAGGGACTGTCTCTATCTGTTGCCAACTTGGACTTCCCAAGCGCTTAGTACAGTGCTCTGCACACAGTAAGCGCTCAATAAATACGATTGATGATGATGATATCTATTCTATTTATTTTATCTTGTTAGTATGTTTGGTTTTGTTCTCTGTCTCCCCCTTTTAGACTGTGAGCCCACTGTTGGGTAGGGACTGTCTCTAGATGTTGCCAACTTGGACTTCCCAAGAGCTTAGTACAGTGCTCTGCACACAGTAAGCACTCAATAAATACGACTGATTGATTGATATATGTTTGTACATATTTATTACTCTATCTTACTTGTACATATCTATTCTATTTTTTTCATCTTGTTAGTATGTTTGGTTTTGTTCTCTGTCTCCCACTTTTAGACTGTGAGCCCACTGTTGGGTAGGGACTGTCTCTATATGTTGCCAACTTGGACTTCCCAAGTGCTTAGTACAGTGCTCTGCACACAGTAAGCGCTCAATAAATACGATTGATTGATTGATATATGTTTGTACCTATTTATTACTCTATTTATTTATTTATCTTACTTGTACATATCTATTCTATTTATTTTATCTTGTTAGTACGTTGGGTTTTGTTCTCTGTCTCCCCCTTTTATACTGTGAGCCCACTGTTGGGTAGGGACTGTCTCTAGATGCTGCCAACTTGTACTTCCCAAGCGCTTAGTACAGTGCTGTGCACACAGTAAGTGCTCAATAAATATGATTGATGATGATGATATCTATTCTATTTATTTTATCTTGTTAGTACGTTTGGTTTTGTTCTCTGTCTCCCCCTTTTAGACTGTGAGCCCACTGTTGGGTAGGGACTGTCTCTAGATGCTGCCAACTTGTACTTCCCAAGCGCTTAGTACAGTGCTGTGCACACAGTAAGTGCTCAATAAATATGATTGATGATGATGATATCTATTCTATTTATTTTATCTTGTTAGTACGTTTGGTTTTGTTCTCTGTCTCCCCCTTTTAGACTGTGAGCCCACTGTTGGGTAGGGACCGTCTCTAGATGTTGCCAACTTGTACTTCCCAAGTGCTTAGTACAGTGCTCTGCACACAGTAAGCGCTCAATAAATACGATTGATTGATTGATATATGTTTGTACACATTTATTACTCTATTTATCTTACTTGTACATATCTATTCTATTTATTTTATCTTGTTAGTACGTTTGGTTTTGTTCTCTGTCTCCCCCTTTTAGACTGTGAGCCCACTGTTGGGTAGGGACTGTATATGTTGCCAACTTGTACTTCCCAAGCGCTTAGTACAGTGCTCTGCACACAGTAAGTGCTCAATAAATACGATTGTTGATTGATTGATTGATTGATTGACAGTCCCTACCCAACAGTGGGCTCACAGTCCAGGACAGGGGGTGGTGGCGGGCGGACCCGGGCAGGATGGGCCTCCCCACTCCCACGTCCCCCACGGGAATCGCCGGGGAAACCTGGAGTCCCGGCCCGGCTCAGTGGGCGGGAGCCAGGCGAGGGGACCACGGCGGGGGGACCCCCCACCCACCCTGCAAGGCCCTTTACTAATAATAGCAATAATTACGGTATTCGTTCAGCGCTTACTATGTGACAAGCACCGTTCGTAGATCCGAGGCAATCAGGTTGGACACATCCCCGTCCCACATGGGGCTCCCGCTCGTATCCCCACTTTCCAGATGAGGTAACTGAGACCCAGAGAAGTGAAGCCAACTTTACAATACGTTGCCAACTTGTACTTCCCAAGCGCTTAGTACAGTGCTCTGCACACAGTAAGCACTCAATAAATACGATTGATTGATTGATTGATTGATTGAAGCGACTTACCCTAGGTCACTACACTAGAGAAGCAGCCTGGCTCGGTGGAAAGAGCCCGGGCTTTGGAGTCAGAGGGTGTGGGTTCAAATCCCGGCTCCGCCAATTGTCAGCTGGGTGACTTTGGGCAAGTCACTTCATTCATTCATTCAATCGTATTTATTGAGCGCTTCCTGTGTGCAGAGCACTGGACTAAGCGCTTGGGAAGTCCAAGTTGGCAACATCTAGAGACGGTCCCTACCCAACAGTGGGCTCACAGTCTAGAAGGGGGAGACAGAGAACAAAACAAAACATATTAACAAAATAAAATAAATAGAATAAAGATGTACAAATAAAACAGAGTAATAAATACGTACAAACATATCTACATTCATTCATTCATTCAATCTCTGGGCCTCAGTTCCCTCATCTGTCGAATGGCCTCCCGTGGGACAACCTGATCGCCTTTTAACCTCCCCAGCGCTTAGAACGGTGCTGTGCACATAGTAAGTGCTCAATAAATGCCATTATTATTATTATTATTATTATTATTATTATTATTACACCCCTCCCGGGGACACCCCTCCGCCTCCCACAGCTCTGGCATCCTCTCTGC
Source organism: Tachyglossus aculeatus (assembly GCF_015852505.1). Lineage (NCBI taxonomy): Eukaryota > Metazoa > Chordata > Mammalia > Monotremata > Tachyglossidae > Tachyglossus > Tachyglossus aculeatus. Next base: position 33,612,493 of record NC_052076.1, on the reverse strand, counting down.
CTCAGTTTCCCTCTCTGCTCTGGACGGTGATGCTGCGATCCGGCCCTCAATGGGATGGGCGAAAGGAGAAAGGACTTGGGAGAGAGAAGGGAAGGGTGGGAAGGGGGAAGGAGAGGGTGGCGGGAAAGATAGAGGAGGGGGAAGATGGAAGCAGGCCAGGTGTCGGAGGCCATGCGGCCTCTGTTCTTTCCCCTCTGTGCCCTGGCACGCCCTCCCCCTCCGCCCCAGCACCCATTCTCAAGCTGTTTATCCGGCTAACCGCAACAGCGGAAGGCCCTTTTGGGTGTTTTCATACCTTTCACTCACAGCTGCGGCAGGGCCACCTGTTTGCCCGTTTCCCCCCAGCTCCTTCCTCCCCTTCCCCAAACCTCTCCCAGCTTGGGAAGTCGCCCAGAAACCCCAGCTAATTGAAGCCCCTCTGGCTTTAAGGGGAGCGGGGATCCCGGGTTTGCGCGAGGATGACACGCAAATTCCTGAAGCGTTCCATATTTTTATATCTATTTATTTTATTTTGTTAGTATGTTTTGTCTTGTTGTCTGTCTCCCCCTTCTAGACTGTGAGCCCACTGTTGGGTAGGGACTGTATCTCTATGTTGCCAACTTGGACTTCCCAAGCGCTTAGTACAGTGCTCTGCACACAGTAAGCGCTCAATAAATACGATTGATTGATTGATTGATTGATCTTCTCCCCCCATCCTCTGACCTCTGGGCTGCTCTCCCTCCCAGCCCAATTCCTTGTGCCACCGGATCCATTGATTCCCCACATCCTCTTCCCCCACTCCTTAATGATGGTATTTGTTAAGCGCTTACTATGTGCAGAGCACTGTTCTAAGCGCTGGGGAGGTTACAAGGTGATCAGGTTGTCCCACGGGGGGCTCACAGTCTTAATCTCCATTTTACAGATGAGGGAACTGAGGCTCAGAGAATAATAATAATAATAATGATGGCATTTATTAAGCGCTTACTATGTGCAAAGCACTGTTCTAAGCGCTGGGGAGGTTACAAGGTGATCAGGTTGTCCCACGGGGGCTCACAGTTTTAATCTCCATTTTACAGATGAGGGAACTGAGGCCCAGAGAATAATAATAATAATAATGATGATGGTATTTATTAAGCGCTTACTATGTGCCAAGCACTGTTCTAAGCGCTGGGGGGACACAAGGTGATCAGGTTGTCCCACAGGGGGCTCACAGTCTTAATCTCCATTTTACAGATGAGGGAACTGAGGCCCAGAGAATAATAATAATAATAATGGCATTTATTAAGCACTTACTATGTGCAAAGCACTGTTCTAAGCACTGGGGAGGTTACAAGGGGATCAGGTTGTCCCACGTGGCGCTCACAGTCTTAATCCCCATTTTCCAGATGAGGGAACTGAGGCCCAGAGAATAATAATAATAATAATGGCATTTATTAAGCACTTACTATGCGCAGAGCACTGTTCTAAGCACTGGGGAGGTTACAAGGTGATCAGGTTGTCCCACTTGGGGCTCACACTCTTAATCCCCATTTTACAGATGAGGGAACTGAGACCCAGAGAAGTGAAATGACTTGCCCAAAGTCACACAGCTGACAATTGGTGGAGCTGGGATTAGAACCCATGACCTCTGACTCCAAAGCCCGGGCTCCCCTTGCCTCCACACCGCCCTACCACCCTGCCAATCTCAAATCAGTAGGCGGAGCAGGGAGAATATTAACAATATTAATTACAATGATTACTATTATTAGTGCACTTGTTAAGCGCTTACTACATGCCAAGCACTGGTCTAAACACCGAGGTAGAAACAAATGAATCGGCTTGGATACAGTCATCATCAATCGTATTTATTGAGCGCTTACTATGTGCAGAGCACTGTACTAAGCGCTTGGGAAGTACAAATTGGCAACATATAGAGATAGTCCCTACCCAACAGTGGGCTCACAGTCTAAATCAGAGGGAGGAGGATTTAATCCCCATTTTTCAGATGAGGTAAAGGAAGCCCAGAGAAGTGAAGTGACTCACCCGAGGTCACACAGCAGACATGTGGCAGAACTGGGATTAAAACCCAGGTCTTCGGACTCCCGGGCTCACGCTCTTTCCACTAGGCCCCGCTGCTTCTCGGTGGTTATGAAATAGTCAGTCAATTGTATTTATTGAGCGTTTACTGTGCGCAGAGCAGCGTGCGTGAGAAGCAGCGTGGCTCAGTGGAAAGAGCCCGGGCTTTGGAGTCGGAAGCCATGGGTTCTAATCCCGGCCCCGCCACAGGTCTGCTGTGTGACCTTGGGCAAGTCACTTCACTTCTCTGGGCCTCAGTGACCTCATCTGTAAAATGGGGATCAATCAATCAATCAATCAATCGTATTTATTGAGCACTTACTGTGTGCAGAGCACTGTACTAAGCGCTTGGGAAGTACAAGTCAGCAACACATAGAGACAGTCCCTACCCAACAGCGGGCTCACAGTCTAGAAGACGAAGACTGTGAGCCCCCCGTGGGACAACCTGATCACCTTGTAACCTCCCCAGCGCTTAGAACGGTGCTTGGCACATAGTAAGCGCTTAATAAATGCTACCATTATGATTATTATTATTACTAAGCACTTGGGAGAGTAGAATATGACAATATGATGGACACATTCCCTGCCCAAAATGACCTTACGGTCTAGAGGAAGCCCCAGAAGCGGAGTTGGGGCTCCAGGCGGGGTCAGTTGTTAGAATGCAGGCTTCCACACCTTTCTGCTGGGTTACTCAGGGCAGGTCACTCAACCTCTCTGAGCTTTGGGCGTCAAAAGGTGGAGAGACCGCGGCAATCTAGAGGACCTCAGAGCCCCAGGCCCGCCACCAATCAGTCTGCAGTATTCACTGAGCGCTTACTCTGTGCAGAGCACTCTACTGAGCACTTGGAAGAATCAGAGTGAGTAATAATAATAATAATAATGGCATTTATTAAGCACTTACTATGTGCAAAGCACTGTTCTAAGCGCTGAGTAGATACAATCCCTGCCCACAAGGAGCTCACGGTCTAGAGAAGATGGACATTATATAAATGACAGGTGGGGAGGAGCGATAGAATATAAAGTACGTGAGTTTAGGGACAGGGTGGGGTGTGAAGGCGCTTAGTACAGTGCTCTGCACACAGGAAGCGCTCAATAAATCCGATTGACTACATGAATAGTGAAGTGTCTAGTGATGTGAAAGCACTGAAGCAGCAGTTGTTGGGGATTACAGGGAGGAGAGTGGAGAGGTTAATAATAATAATAATAATAATGATGGCATTTGTTAAGCACTTACTATGTGCAAAGCACTGTTCTAAGCACTGGGGGGATACAAGGTGATCAGGTTGTCCCACATGGGCCTCACAGTCTTAATCCCCATTTTACAGATGAGGTAACTGAGGCCCAGAGAAGTGAAATAAAGTGAAGTGGGCTAGACTGTGAGCCCACTGTTGGGTAGGGACTGTCTCTATATGTTGCCAACTTGTACTTCCCAAGCGCTTAGTACAGTGCTCTGCACACAGTAAGTGCTCAATAAATATGATTGATTGATTGATTGATTGAAGTGACTTGCCCAAAGTCACACAGCTAAGTGGCAGAGGCGGGATTTGAATCCATGACCTGTGACTCCAGAGCCCGAGCTCTTTCCACTGAGCCACGCTGGTTAATCAGGGAAGGCCTCCTGGAGGAGATGGGCTTTCTTTCAGAAGGGCCTGAAGATAGGGAAAGCAGCGAACTGCCAGATAATAAATAATCATAATAACTGTGGTATTTGTTAAGCGCTTACTATGTGCCAAGCACCGTTCTAAGTGCTGGAGTGGATACAAGCAAATCAGGTTGGATACAGTCGCTATCCCATACGGAACTCACAATCTTAATCCCCATTTTACAGATGAGGTAACTGAGTCACAGAGAAGCGAAGTGACTTGCCCAAGGCCACCCAGCAGACCCATGGCGGAGGCAGGATTAGAACCCAGATCCTTCCGACTCCAAGGAGAGGGAATTCCAGTGGAAAGGGGATAAGCGTCAGGTTGGAAGTGAGGGATGAGAAGGAGGTTCGAGGGTAGGTTGGCTTGAGAGGGATGCACACAGTAAGCGCTCAATAAATACGATTGATGATGATGAAGTGTGTGAGCTGAGATGGAGTGGGAGAGGAGAGTGCGTAAGGAGGAGAGCTGATGGACTGCCTTTTCATTCATTCATTCATTCAATCGTATTTATTGAGTGCTTACTGTGTGCAGAGCACTGTACTAAGCGCTTGGGAAGTACAAGTTAGCAACACGTAGAGACAGTCCCTCCCCAACAACGGGCTCACGGTCTAGAAGGGGGAGACAGATCACAAAACAAAACATGCGGACAGGTGTCAAGTCATCAGAATAAATAGAAATAAAGCTAGATGCACATCATTAACAAAAGGAATAGAATAGTAAATATGTACAAGTAAAATAAATGAGTAATAAATCTGTACAAACATATAGACAGGTGCCGTGGGGAGGGGAAGGAGGTAGCTGACGGGGAGGAGTTGCTGTTTGATGTGGAGGTGGGTAGGCAACCACTGGAGGTTTCTGAGGGGCGAGGAGACGTGCGCAGCACAGTGCTTTAGAAAAATGATAATAATAATCGTAATTGTGGTATTTGTTAAGCGCTTACTATGGCCAAGCACTGTACTAACTCGGGGGTAGAGACACGATAATCAGATCCCACATGGGGCTCACAGTCTCAGTAGGAGCGTGGCTCAGTGGAAAGAGCACGGGCTTTGGAATCAGAGGACATGGGTTCGAATCCAGCCTCCGCCAATTGTCAAGCTGTGTGACTTTTCGCTTCACTTCTCTGGGCCTCAGTTACCTCGTCTGTAAAATGAGGATGAAGACTGTGAGCCCCCCGTGGGACAACCTGATCACTGTGAGCCCACTGTTGGGTAGGGACTGTCTCTATATGTTGCCAATTTGTACTTCCCAAGCGCTTAGTACAGTGCTCTGCACATAGTAAGCGCTCAATAAATACGATTGATGATGATGATGAAACTTGTAACCTCCCCAGCGCTTAGAACAGTGCTTTGCACCTAGTAAGCGCTTAATAAATGCTATTATTATTATTATAGGAGAGAGAACTGGAGAGAAAACTGACCTGAGAGCCAAAAGACCTGTGTTCTAATTCCCACTCAGCCACTTCCCTGTCTTGTGACCCTGGGCAAATGGCTTAAGCTCCCTGTCTCTCGGTTTTCTCCTCCGTAAAATGGGCTTCAAAATTCACGTCTTGAAGCAGCGTGGCATAATGGATAGAGCGTGGGCCTGGGAATCAGAAGGTCGTGGGTTCTAATCCTGGCTCCACTGCTTGTCTGCTGTGTGACCTTGGGCAAACAATAATAATAATAATAATGGCATTTATTAAGCGCTTACTATGTGCAAAGCACTGTTCTAAGAGCTGGGGGATACAAGGTGATCAGGTTGTCCCACGGGGGGCGGGGGCTCACAGTCTTCATCACCATTTTACAGATGAGGGAACTGAGGCTCAGAGAAGTTAAGTGACTTGCTCAACATCACACAGCAGACATGTGGCAGAGCCAGGATTCGAACCCATGACCTCTGACTCCAAAGCCGGGCTCTTTCCACTGAGCCACACTGCTTCTCGTGAAGTGAAATCACTTCACTTCTCTGTGCCACAGCTACCTCATCTGGAAAATGGGGATGGAGACTGCGAGCCCCATGTGGGACACAGACTGGGTCCAACCCAATTTGCTGGTCTCCACCCCGGCACTCAGTACAGCGCCTGGCACATAGTAAGCGCTTAACAAATACCATAATTATTCACCACTCCCTTCCCCTCAGACTGTGAACTCTGCAGAGGGGTAGACACCGAGTTCAACCTGATCCTGATGGTCTTGTCTCTACCTCTAGAAGCAGCACAGTTTAGTGGAAAGAACAAGGGCTTGGGAGTCGGAGGTCATGGGTTCTAATCCCGGCTCTGCCAATTGTCAGCTGGGTGACTTTGGGCAAGTCACTTCACTTCTCTGGGCCTCCGTGACCTCATCTGTAAAATGGGGATGAAGACTGTGAGGGCCCCGTGGGACAATCTGATCACCTTGTACCTTTCTACCCTTGTACCCAGTACAACTTGTACTTCCCAAGTGCTTAGTACAGTGCTCTGCACACAGTAAGCGCTCAATAAATACGACGGATTGATTGATACCCTTCCCAGCGCTTAGAGCAGTGCTTTGCACATAGCGCTTAACACATGCTATTATTATTATTATTATTATTATTACCCCAGCGCTTAGAACAGTGCCGGGCACATAGTAAGCAGCGTGGCTCAGTGGAAAGAGCCTGGGCTTTGGAGTCAGAGGTCATGGGTTCAAATCCCCGCTCCGCCAATTGTCAGCTGTGTGACTTTGGGCAAGTCACTTCACTTCTCTGGGCCTCAGTTCCCTCATCTGGAAAATGGGGATTAAGACTGTGAGCCCCCATCACCCTGTAACCTCCCCAGTGCTTAGAACAGTGCTTTGCACATAGGAAGCGCTTAATAAATGTCATTATTATTATTATTATAGTAAAGCGCCTAACAAATATTATTCTTCTTATCATTTCGGTCTTTTTCTATGGTAAGAGCATAACAAATGCCACTGTGATTATCATGATTAGCCCCCTTTTAGACTGTGAGCCCACTGTTGGGTAGGGACTGTCTCTATATGTTGCCAACTTGGACTTCCCAAGCGCTTAGTCCAGTGCTCTGCACACAGTAAGCGCTCAATAAATACGATTGATGATGATGATTTGGGAGGGGAGATGAAGAGTTTGCCCGCAAGGCTCAGCCCAGACACCTGTAACCCTTTCCTCCCCGCCTTCATTGCAACACAGCCACCCACTCCTTTTTCCTGGAACCCAGGACTCACAGAGCGCACGCCGGGCACCGAAGAGCTAAATCATCTGCCCCAGCGTCGCCCGTGGGGGTGGATGAAGGGCTGTGAGAGTCAGACAGAGAAAGGAGACAAGATCTCCTTGGCGGGCGGGGGCAAAGGGGGTACAGTCGCTGAGGCGGTGAGCTGGAACCCGCCCTGAGCTGCCCCAGATTCAGGAGTCAAAGGCGGGTTGGGGTTGGGGGGGGACAGGAAGGGGGTTTAGGGTTAGTGGGGGCGGGGGAGCTCAACAAATATCCGAGCTGAGGACCTCAGAAGAGGCAAAGGCTGATTTGCACTCTATAAGCACGGGATTTGCTGGTTAATCACTTAAAGGCCCAAGTGGCTGAGTGTGTAAGTTCTAGACTATACGCTCCTTGTGGGCAGGGAAAATGCCTAGCAACTCTTTTAGGCTGTGAGCCCACTGTTGGGCAGGGACTGTCCCTATATGTTGCCAATTTGTACTTCCCAAGGGCTTAGTACAGTGCTCTGCACACAGTGAGCGCTCAATAAATACGATTGATGATGATGATGAACTCTATTATATTGCAGTCTCCCAAGCGCTTAGTACAGGGCTCTGCAAACAGTAAGTGTTCAATAAATACATTTGATTGGATAGGAATGGCCTCTGTCTCCAGCCCCCAGCCCAACCTGGAGTAATGAATAATAACAGTTATTATTATTATTATTATTTATTTTACTTGTACATATTTACTATTCTATTTATTTTGTTAATGATATGCATTTAGCTTTAATTCTATTTGTTCTGACGACTTGACACCTGTCCACATGTTTTGTTTTGTTGTCTGTCTCCCCCTTCAAGACTGTGAGCCCATTGTTGGGTAGAGACCGGCTCACTATGTTGCCAACTTGTAGTTCCCAAGCACTTAGTACAGTGCTAGGCATACAGTAAGCGCTCAATAAATATGATTGATTGATTGATTGATTGATTGATTGCCAATTTGTACTTCCCAGAAGAGGCAAAGGCTGATTTGTACTCTATTTGCATGGGATTTGCTGGTTAATCACTTAAAAGCCCAAGTGGCTGAGTTTGTAAGTTCTAGACTATACGCTCCTTGTGGGCAGGGAAAATGCCTATCAACTCTATTATATTGCACTCTCCCAAGCGCTTAGTACAGGGCTCTGCAAACAGTAAGTGTTCAATAAATACATTTGATTGATTGTATAGGAATGCCAACTTGCCAACTTGTACTTCCCAAGTGCTTAGTACAGTGCTCTGCACACAGTAAGCGCTCAATAAATACGATTGATGATGATGATGATGAATGGCCTCTGTCTCCAGCCCCCAGCCCAACCTGGAGTAATGAATAATGAATAATAACAGTTATTATTGTTATTATTTATTTTACTTGTACGTATTTGCTATTCTATTTATTTTGTTAATGATGTGCATTTAGCTTTAATTCTATTTGTTCTGACGACTTGACACCTGTCCACATGTTTTGTTTTGTTGTCTGTCTCCCCCTTCTAGACTGTGAGCCCGTTGTTGGGTAGGGACCGGCTCTCTATGTTGCCAACTTGTACTTCCCAAGCGCTTAGTACAGTGCTCTGCACACAGTAAGCGCTCAATAAATATGATTGATTGATTTATTGTTTGATTGATTGCCAACTTGTACTTCCCAGAAGAGGCAAAGGCTGATTTGCACTCTATTTGCACGGGATTTGCTGGTTAATCACTTAAAGGCCCAAGTGGCTGAGTGTGTAAGTTCTAGACTATACACTCCTTGTGGGCAGGGAAAATGCCTATCAACTCTATTATATTGCACTCTCCCAAGCGCTTAGTACAGGGCTCTGCAAACAGTAAGTGTTCAATAAATACATTTGATTGTATAGGAATGGCCTCTGTCTCCAGCTCTCAGCCCAACCTGTAGTAATGAATAATGAATAATAACAGTTATTATTATTATTATTATTTATTTTACTTGTACATACTTACTATTCTATTTATTTTGTTAATGATGTGCATTTAGCTTTAATTCTATTTGTTCTGACGACTTGACACCTGTCCACATGTTTTGTTTTGTTGTCTGTCTCCCCCTTCTAGACTGTGAGCCCGTTGTTGGGTAGGGACCAGCTCTCTATGTTGCCAACTTGTACTTCCCAAGCACTTAGTACAGTGCTCTGCACACAGTAAGCGCTCAATAAATACGATTGATTGATTGATTGATTCCCAACTTGTACTTCCCAGAAGAGGCAAAGGCTGATTTGCACTCTATTTGCACGGGATTTGCAGGTTAATCTTTTAAAAGCCCAAGTGGCTGAGTTTGTAAGTTCTAGACTATATGCTCCTTGTGGGCAGGGAAAGTGTCTATCAAGTCCATTATATTGTACTCTCCCAAGCGCTTAGTACAGGACTCTGCAAGCAGCAAGTGTTCAATAAATACATTTGATTGATTGTATAGGAATGGCCTCTGTCTCCAGCCCCCAGCCCAACCTGGAGTAATGAATAATGAATAATAACAGTTATTATTGTTATTATTTATTTTACCTGTACATATTTACTATTCTATTTATTTTGTTAATGATGTGCATTTAGCTTTAATTCTATTTGTTCTGACGACTTGACACCTGTCCACATGTTTCGTTTTGTTGTCTGTTTCCCCCTTCTAGACTGTGAGCCCGTTGTTGGGTAGGGACCGGCTCTCTATGTTGCCAACTTGTACTTTCCAAGTGCTTAGTACAGTGCTCTGCACACAGTAAGCGCTCAATAAATACGATTGAATGAATGAATGACTGAACAGGCTCCAGTCCGCCTTCTCTCCTTTCCCCTCCCCTCATCCCCTTTCCTCTCCCCTCAATCAATCAATCAATTGTATTCATTGAGCGCTTATGGTGTGCAGAGCACTGTACAAAGCACTTGGGAGGGAGATTCGTTCCCTGCCCACAACAAGCTTATGTCTAGAGGGGAAGACAGACATTAACATAAATAGATAAATTACAGGTATCTACATAAGTGTTGTGGGGCTGAGAGAGGGGTGAAGGTTAAATTCATTCATTCATTCATTCAATTGTATTTATTGAGTGCTTACTGTGTGCAGAGCACTGTACTAAGCGCTTGGGAAGTCCAAGTTGGCAACATATAGAGACGGTCCCTACCCAACAGTGGGCTCCCAGTCTAGAAGGGGGAAATCCGAGTGAATGGGTGACACAGAAGGGAGTGGGAAAAGAGGAAGTGAAGGCTTAGTCAGGGAAGGCCTCTGGGAGGAGACGGGCCTTCAACAAAGCTTCGAAGGTGGGGAAAGTGATTATCTTTTGGATACACAGAGGGAGGGCATTCCAGGCCAGAGGCAGGACAGGGGAGAGAGTTTGCGTGGTGAGACAGTGGTGAGATGGAGGTACAGTGAGTAGGTTGACATTAGAAGGGCGAAGTGCCTTGGCCTGGCTCCTGCTCCATGGAAACTGCCTTCTTTAAGGTGTCCAAAGATCTCCTTCCTGCCAAATCCCCCTCTCCATCCCCTCAACCTTACCACCTTCCCTTCCCCACAGCACCTGTATATATGTATATATGTTTGTACAGATTTATTACTCTATTTATTTTACTTGTACATTTTTATTCTACTTATTTTATTTTGTTAATAAGTTTTGTTTTGTTCTCCGTCTCCCCTTTCTAGACTGTGAGCCCACTGTTGGGTAGGGACCGTCTCTATATGTTGCCAACTTGGACTTCCCAAGCGCTTAGTACAGTGCTCTGCACACAGTAAGTGCTCAATAAATACGATTGAATGAATGAATGAATGAATGAATGAAATCCAATAGCCCCCACACTATCCTAATCTTCTTCGACTTTTCTGCTATTTAGGAGAAGCAACATGGTCTAGTGGATAGAGCCTGGGCCTGGGAGTTAGAAGGACCCGAGTTCTAATCCTGACTCTGGCACTTGTCTGCTGTGTGACCTTGGGCAAGTCACTTCACTTCCTCTGTGCTTCAGTTAAGAATAATAATAATGATGCTGATGGCATTTATAAAGCGCTTACTATGTGCAAAGCACTGTTCTAAGCGCTGGGGGGGGATACAAGGTGATCAGGTTGTCCCACGTGGGGCTCACAGCCTTAATCACCATTTTATAGATGGGGTAACTGAGGCCCAGAGAAGTTAAGTGACTTGCCCCAAGTCACACAGCTGACAATTCAGTTACCTCATCTGTAAAATGAGGATTTTTTTGTGGTATTTGTAAAGCGCTTCTTATGTTCAAGGCACTGTACTAAGCTCTGGGGTGGATACACACTAATCAGTTTGGACACAATACCTATCCCACATGGGTCTCATGGTCTTGATCCCCATTTTACAAATAAGGTAACTGAGGCCCAGAGACGTGAAGTGACTTGCCGAAGGTCACACAGCAGACAAGTGGAAGTTCCGGAATCAGCGCCCAGGTCCTTCTGATTCCCAGGCCTGTGCTCTATCCACCAGGCCATGCTGCTTCTCTGGGAGCCCCATGTGGGATGTGGACTTTGTCCAACCTGATTAGCTGGCATCTGCCTCACTGCTTAGTACAGTGCCTGGCACATAGTAAGCGCTTCACAAATTCCATAGAAGAAGAACGAAATAATAAACCTTTGACACTGTGGACCACCTCCTTCTCCTGGCAACCTTGGCCTCACTGACACTATGCTCTCCTGGTTCTCCTTCTAGATCTCTAGATCAGCTGGGTGACTTTGGGCAAGTCTCTTAACTTCTCTGGGCCTCAGTTACCTCGTCTGTAAAATGGGGATTAAGACCGTGAGCCCTCCGTGGGATAACCTGATTACCTTGTAACTACCCCAGCTCTTCGAACAGCGCTTGGCACATAGTAAGCGCTTAACAAATACCATAATTATTATTATAATTATCTCTGACCCCTCTTTTGCAGGCCCCTCCTCTGTCTCCCACCCTCTAACTGTGGGACTGACTCAAGGTTCAGTTCTGGATCCCCTTCTATTCTTCATCTATACCCATTTCCTTGGAGAACTCATTCGCTCCTGCAGTTTCAACTACCATCTCTACACTGATGATTTCCAAATCAACCTCTCCAACCGTGACCTCTCTCCCTCTCTGCAGTTTCGCACTTCACGACCATCTCTACACTGATGATTTCCAAATCAACCTCTCCAACCGTGACCTCTCTCCTTCTCTGCAGTTTCGCACTTCCTCCTGCCTCCGGGACACCTCCACTCGGACAAGACGAAACGTATTAGCAAAATAAAGTAAATAGAATATGTAAATATGTACAAGTAAAATAAATCGAGTAATAAATCTATACAAACATATATACAGGTGCTGTGGGGAGGGGAAGGAGGTAGGGCGGGGGGGATGGGGAGGGGGAGAGGAAGGAGGGGGCTTTATGTCCATATCCGTAATTTATTTCTATTAATATTTGTCTCCCCCTCTAGACTGTAAGCTCCTTGTGGGCAGGGAATGCATCATCATCAATCGTATTTATTGAGCGCTTACTGTGTGCACAGCACTGTACTAAGCGCTTGGGAAGTACAATTTGGCAACATATAGAGACAGTCCCTACCCAACAGTGGGCTCACAGTCTAAAAGTGCATCTGTGGTATGGTTGTGTTTTAGTCTCCCAAGCACTTAGTACAGTGCACTGCACTCAGTAAGCACACAAAAAACCTGTCTACATGTTTTGTTTTGTTGTCTGTCTCCCCCTTCTAGACCGTGAGCCCGTTGTTGGGTAAGGACCCTTTCTATATGTTGCCGACTTGTATTTCCCAAGTGTTTAGTACAGTGCTCTGCACATAGTAAGCGCTCAATAAATACGACTGAATGAATGAATGAATATACCACCGAAACCTCAAACTTAACATGCCCAAAACTGAACTCCTCATCTTCCCACCCAAGCCCTGTCCTCCCCAGTTTTTCCCATCACTGTAGAGCTCAGCCCATCATCATCAATCGTATTTATTGAGCGCTTACTATGTGCAGAGCACTGTACTAAGCCCATCTTCCCATCTTGCAAGCCCGTCACCTTGGCATTATCCGTGAGAAGCAGCGTGGCTCAGTGGAAAGAGCGCGGGCTCGGGAGTCAGAGGTCATGGGTTCTAATCCCTACTCCGCCACTTATCAGCTGTGGGACTTTGGGCAAGTCACTTAACTTCTCTGTGCCTCAGCCACCTCATCTGGAAAATGGGGATTCAGACTGTGAGCCTCATGTGAGACAACCTGATGACCTTGTATCACCCCCAGCGCTTAGAACAGTGCTTGACACATAGTAAGTGCTTGAATACCAAAATTATTATTGTTATTACTCTCTCTTTCAACTCACACATTAAATCTGGCATCAAACCCTGTCAGTTCTACCTTCACAGAATCTATAGAATCCATCGTTTCCTCTCCATCTAAACTGCTACCGTGTGGATCTAAGCACTTATTTTATCCCACCTTGACAACTGCATCAGCCTCCTCAATAGCCTCCCTGCATCCTATCTCTCCCTTCTTCAGTTCATACTTTGCTCTACTGCCCAGATCATTTTTCTGGAAAAAAAAAAGTTCAGTCCATATCTTCCCATCCTCAAAAAACCTCCTGTGGTTGCCCGTCACCTCTGTATTAAGCAGCAACTCCTCACCTTTGGCTTTAAGATACTCAAACAACTCTTTCTCTCCTATCTAACCTCACTGATTTCTTTCTTCAACCCAGTTCGCACCCTCAGTTTCTCGAATACCAACCTACTCTGTGCACTGATTTCGTCTTTCCCACCACAGACCCCTGGTCCACGTTCTCCGCGAGCAGTGTGGCATAATGGATAGAGCCTGGGCCTGGGAATCAGAAGGACCTGGGTTCTGACTTGTACTTCCCAAGCGCTTAGTACAGTGCTCTGCACACAGTAAGCACTCAATAAATACGATTGATTGATTGATTGATTGATCCCAGCTCCACCACATATCTGCTCCTCCTCCCCATCCCCCCGGCCTTACCTCCTTCCCCTCCCCACAGCACCTGCATATACGTTTGTACAGATTTATGACTCTATTCATTTTACTTGTACATATTTACCATTCTATTTATTTTATATTGTTAGTATGTTTTGTTCTGTTTGTCTCCCGCTTCTAGGCTGTGAGCCCGCTGTTGGGTAGGGACCATCTTCATATTTTGCCAACTTGGACTCCCCAAGCGCTTAGTAAGTAAGTGCTCAATAAATACGATTGAATGAATGAATGAATGAATCTGCTGTGTGACCTTGGGCAAGTCACTTTATTTCTTTGTGCCTCAGTTACCTCATCTGTAAAATGGGGATTAAGAGTGTGGGACAGGGACTATTTCCAACCTAAGTTGTATCTACCCCAGGACTTAAAACAGTGATTGGCACATAGAAAGCGCTGAACAAGTACCATATTATTACCATATTATACCTTTCTTTATTATTCTCCCTTCATCCTGGAACTCTCCCTTCATATCCAGCAGTCCACCATTCTCCCTACCTTCAAAAACCTCCTAAAATCACATCTCCTCCAAAAGGCCTTCCCAGACTAAGTCCTTTATTTCCCCTACCATCCCTTCCCCTGCATCGACTATGAGCTTGGCTTGTTACCCTTTAAACTTCTTGATAATCACCCCAGCCCCATAACACCTAGGTGAATATTCCTATTCTCTATCATTTCCCCTATCCCAAATCTATTTTAATGTCCACCTCCCTGTAGATTGTAAACTCCTTGTGGGCAGGGATCCCGTTTATCGACTCTGGGATCTTGTCTATCAACCCTGTTATGCTGTACTTTCCCAAGCGCTTAATACAGTGCACTGTGTGCAGTAAGCACTCAATAAATACCACTGATTGATTGCCCAGAGTCAGTCAGTCAGTTAGTTATATTTACTGAGTGCTTACTGTGTGCAGAGAACCATACTAAGTGCTTGGGAGAGTATGATATAACAGTAACAAGAGAAGCAGCATGGCTTAGTGGAAAGAGCACAGGCTTGGGAGTCAGAGGTTGTGAGTTCTAATCCCGGCTCGACCACTTGTCAGCTGTGTGACTTTGGGCAAGTCACTTAACTTCTCTGAGCCTCAGTAACCTCATCTGTAAAATGGGGATTAAGACTGTGAGTCCCACGTGGGATAACCTCATTACCTTGTAGCTGCCCCAGCACTTAGAACAAAGCTTGGCATCATCATCATCATCAATCGTATTTATTGAGCGCTTACTGTGTGCAGAGCACTGTACTAAGCGCTTGGGAAGTACAATTTGGCAACATATAGAGACGGTCCCTACCCAACAGCGGGCTCACAGTCTAGAAGGGGGATACAGACAACAAAACAAAACATAGTAACAAAATAAAATAAATAGAATAGTAAATAGAATAGTAAAATTATTAATATAACAGACATATTCCCTGCCCAGAGTTTACAGCCTAGAGGGGGAGACGGATGTTAATATTAATAAATAAATAAATAAATAAATTACAGGTAGTTACATAAGTGCTGTATGGTTGGGAGTGGGGATAAATAAAGGGAGCAACTCAGGGAGATGCAGAAAGGAATGGAAGAAGAGGAAAGGAGGGCTTAGTCAGGGAAGGTCTCTTGGAGGAGATGGAGGGAGAATGGAGGGAGAGTAATTGTCTGTCGGATATGAGGAGGGAGGGCATTCCAGGTCAAAGGCAGGACGTGGGTGAGAGGTTGGTGGCGAGATAGGCAAGAGTGAGGCACAGTGAGAAGGTTAACATTAGAGGAGTGAAGTGTGAGGATTGGGTTGTAGGAGGAGAATAGTGAGGTGAGATAGAAGAGGGCAAGGTGACTGAGGACTTTAAAGCCAATGCTGAGGAGTTTCTGTTTGATGAGGAGGTGGATGGACAATAACAATAATAATAATGATAATGGCATTTCTTAAGTGCTTACTATGTGCAAAGCACTGTTCCAAGCTCTGGGGAGGTAACAAGGTGATCAGGTTGTCCCACGGGGGGCTCACAGTCTTCATCCCCATTTTACAGATGAGGGAACTGAGGCACAGAGAAGTTAGGTGACTTGCCCAAAGTCACACGGCTGACAATTGGCAGAGCCGGGATTTGAACCCATGACCTCTGACTTCAAAGCCCGGGCTCATTTTCCACTGAGCCACGCTGCTTCTCTAACACAGTACATGCCCTGTCTTTAAAGGGAAAACCATTCTTTCGTTCGCTGTCGTATTTATCAATCAATCAATCAATCAATCGTATTTATTGAGCGCTTACTATGTGCAGAGCACTGTACTAAGCGCTTGGGAAGTACAAATTGGCATCACATAGAGACAGTCCCTACCCAACAGTGGGCTCACAGTCTAAAAGGGGGAGACAGAGAACAGAACCAAATATACCAACAAAATAAAATAAGTAGGATAGAAATGTACAAGTAAAATAAATAAATAAATAAATAGAGTAATAAATATGTACAACCATATATACATATATACAGGTGCTGTGGGGAAGGGAAGGAGGTAAGACGGGGGGATGGAGAGGGGGACGAGGGGGAGAGGAAAGAAGGGGCTCAGTCTGGGAAGGCCTCCTGGAGGAGGTGAGCTCTCAGCAGGGCCTTGATTTATCGAGTGCTTCCTGTGTGCAGAGCACTGTACTAAGTACTTGGGAGAGCACAACAGAACAATAAACAGACACATTCCCTGTCCACAAGAAGCTTACGCGCATCTCCCAACTCTGACATACTGTACTCTCCCAAGAGCTTAGTACAGTGCTCTGCACACAACAAGCACTCAATAAATATGATTGATTGACTGACAGATATATAGCTGGGGGGAATGGGAAAACACTGAAAGGGTCTGAAAGGGGAAAAAGGACATCTAGAATTCTTAGGACCACTGAAATTCTTAAAAGCAAAATCTGCAATTTTGCTGTGTCCTTCCCAGGACCTCTAAGAAAACATTAACTTGATAGTCGCCAACTAAATACTGAAAATTTTCTTATTCCAAGTCGCTTTTGGAGGTTCTTGAGGGGAGGGAAAATGTGGACTGAGTGTTTTGCAGAAAAATGATCCAGGCAGCAGAGTAAAGAATGATTTGGAATGGAGAGAGACAGGAGACTGGGAGGTCAGCAAGAAGGCTGAAACAGTAATCAAGGCTTGATAGGATAAATGATTAGATTAACCTGGTAGCAGTTTGGATAGAGAGGAAAGGCCAGATTTTAGCAATGTTGTGAAGGTAGGGCCAGCAGGACTTAGTCCTGGTTTGAATGCCGATGCTGGGGGCAGGATGGAAGGGTCGGGAGGGAGCTGGGATGGAGGAACTGATGACTGGACTATTTGCTAAATACCTGCTCTGTGCCCGGTACAGTACTATGCCCTGGGAGAGATAGGACGTAATCAGGTCGGACGGAGTCCCTGTCCTACATGGGGCTCCCAGTCTAAGTGGGGAGGGAGAACAGGTAATAACTGTGGTATTTGTTAAGTGCTTACTATGTGCCAGGGGTACTGAGCACCGGAATAGATACAAGGTAATTGGGTTGGACACAGTCCCTGTCCCACATAAGGCGCACATTCTTAATCCCCATTTTACAGATGGGGTAACTAAGGCACAGCAGATAAGTGGTGGACCTGGGATTAGAACCCTTGTCCTTCTGATTCCCGGGGCTGTGCTCTCCCCACTAGGCCATGCTACTTCTCTTATTGAGCCCCTGTATTATGGAAGAGGAAACTGAGACAAAGTGAAATTAAGTGACCATCCCAGGGTCAGCCAGCGAGCGAGCGGCGGGGCTGGGATGAGAACCCATCATCCCATGGGAAGCAGTATGGCCTAGGGGATAGAGTACGGCCCTACGCTCTTTCCATTATCGCAGGCTACTTCTCTAGAAAACAGATGGCAACAAGGCAGCCACAGATCTAGCTGGGGGAGCCTGGAGCAGGCCGGGTGGATACCCTCCATATGCCACCACCTTTCTGCCAGCCCCAGTGCCCAGAGCTCTGCCTCCACTGTGCTCCAGTCTACCCACCTCTCTCGGAGATTCACAGGGGTTCCCTGGGGATCAGCGCAAAAGTCCCTAGTAGGAGGAAGTGCGCAGAAGTAGTATAGCCTAGTGGGAGTCAGAAATCCTGGCTCTACCACTTACCTGTTGGGCAACCTTGGTTGACGTCATTTAACCTCTCTGTGCCTCAGTTTCTTCATCAGTAAAATGGGGAATCAAATACCCGTTAGGCTGTGAGTCTGGTGTGGGGCAGCGTCTGGTACGTACCCCAGTTCACGGCGTACAGTAAGCACATACCAAGTGCCACAATTATTCTGATGATGATTATTTTTATTAGGGGGCCCCCCCAGTCGCCCTCGGGGAGGTCCGGCTCTGGCCACGGAGCTGCCACCTGCCGCATCTGGGTCCCCGCCCCCGCCACGCAATCCCTCCCCTGCAGCTGCCTGCGGCCCACTCTGCACACCAGGAGGTCGTGAGCCAAAGATGGGCCCGTCGGTTTCGGTTCCCCTTCCTGCCCTGCCCCTGCCCCCCATGGGAGGGACCCCACCCCCCACCCCACCGCCCTGCCAAGTGGTCAGGGGGGGATTTGAGATCTGAGATCCAAACAGGCCCCCTGCCAGAGGCACGCCCCCCACCCCCCACTCTCCATCAGGAGACTCCCCAAACTCTGCGCTCCTTCTTTGGCAACAGTAATAATAATAATAATTATAGTCACGGTACTTGTTCAGCCCTTACTATGTGCCAAGCACTGTTCGAAGCACTGGGGTAGAGACAAGTTAATTGGGTTGGACCCAGTCCCTGGCCCACATGGGGCTCACCGTCTTAACCTCCATTTTACGGATGAGGGAACTGAGGTCCAGAGAAGTTAAGCGACTTGCTGAAGATCACATGGCAGACCCGCGGCAGAGCTGGGATTCGAACCCAGGTCCTTCTGATTCCGAGGCCTGTGTTCTTTCCACGAGGCCACGCTGCTTCTCTAGTAGCTCAGCAGCGGGACAGCCCCTCTCCCGGCCCACCCCTCTTCCCACCGGCAGGCCCGGGGCCCCGACCCCCTCTGATCTACAAGGGACCCACTTCCCTCTCCACTACACGCCATCGCCCAGGGTGACCGGGGGCAAATGACTCATCGTCTCCCAGGCTTAGTTCCCCCCGACCTTTGAGAGTTGCCCAAGGTTTCAGGGGCGAGACCAAAGATGGCGGATGGGGGGGAATCTGGTTAGACCAGGTCAGGAGTTAAATGCCGCTCCCCGGCTGACTCAAATTCAGCGGACTGTGTGGGCAGGAGGGGGGCAATGACCTGAACCAAACGTGTGCGAAGGGGGGTTTCAGTCTGAGTGTGAGGGCAAGGGGACGGGGGTTAGGGGGGTCCAGACCCCTACTGCCTGCAGTTATTCTAATCAGCCACTTTGTCCCCCCCGAACAGTCTGAGAGACGCCAGAGAAGCAGCACGGTCAAGTGGCAAGAACCCGGGCTTGCCAGTCAGAGGACATGGGTTCTAATCCAGGATCCACCCCTGGTCGGCTGCATCACTTCACTTCTCCGTGCCTCAGTTACCTCATCTGTAACACATTGCCAATTTGTACTTCCCAAGCGCTTAGTACAGTGCTCTGCACATAGTAAGCGCTCAATAAATACGATTGATGATGATCTGTAAAATGGGGATGGAGACTGCGAGCCCTATGTGGGACAGGGACCGTGTCCAACCCGATTATCACGTATCTACCCCAGCACTTAGAACAGCACGTAGCAAATACCGTAACTATTGATTATTATTAGAGAAGGGCAGCAGGGCCTACTGGACAGAGCACAAGTCTAGAAGTTGCCCCTGGCCTGGGTGACTTTGGGGAAGTCACTTAATTGCTCTGGGTCTCAGTTGCCTCCTCTGAAAAATGGGGATTCAGTGCCCGTCCTCCCTCCCATTTAGACTGTGAGTCCCATATGGGACAGAGGCCGGGTCGACGGCTTCCACTGTATCTACCCTCGCTCTTGGCACAGAGCAAGTGCTTAACGAATACCACAGTTATTGATATTATCATCATAGGATCTCCGACTTCCTGCCGTCTTTACCACCTCTCCAAGAGAGATCTCCAAGCAGCCTCCTCTGCCTTGGGGCCAGTGGGAAAGGCAGGCAGAGATGGGGCTCCAGTGTCTGCTCATTTCAGGACAGCTGGGGGTGGGGAGGGGATCCATAATACTAATGATGGTATTTGTTAAGTGCTTATTCTGTGCCAGGCACTGTACTGAGCACTGGGGGTGGATACAAGCAAATCTAATTGTCCGATGTGGGGCTCCCAATCTCAATCCCCATTTTACAGATGAGGTAACTGAGGCACAGAGGAGCAAAGTGACTTGCCCAGGGTCACACAGCAGAGAAGTGGCAGCGGCGGAATTAGAAGCCATGACCTCCTGACTCCCAATCCCGTGCTCTATCCACTGGGCCCCGCTGCTTCTCTGAGGAGAGACTCTCTCTCTGGAGACCCCCAGGCGGGACCCACGGCCTCCCCTTCCCACAGCCTTTCCTCCCCTCTGGGATTTCCCCTTCCTGGAGGCAACATCCTCCTCACGCTCCAACGACCTTCCTGGGCCCAAAGGTGAGGTTATGTACCTGTCCGGCCTGGACGGCCTCCCACACCCTCGGCTTGACGCTGCTTTTATAGGGGGAAGAAGCAAGAAGCCCCGGGGCCCGGCCTACTCACAAATTCGTCCTCGGAGAAGTTCAGGGCATCCATGGTGGCCGGGCTCATGGCACGCGGGGCTTGGTCTGAGTGGGGTTGCTTCCCCTTTTGAAGCAATAGGCGACGGGGCTCCCTGGGGAGGCGGCAAATTTAAACAAATGAGCTGGGCCCAGAGCCGGAGAGGGAGCAGCCGGAGCCAGACAGGGAGCGGGAGCGGGAGATGGGGTCGGAGTTGGAGCCGGAGAGGGAACGAGAGATGGGCCCTTAGACGCAGCGTGGTTACCCTACATTCACAGCCCCCCCCGCCCTCCCAACACAACTCGCATAACCCGACGGCCGTAGCCACAAAACCCTCTCGCAACCACACATATGTCCTCCCGGGCACACACATAGCCTTGCAGAAGCAGACGAACAGACAGCTGCCCTCACCTCTCTCCCAGCTTTGCACGGAGTGCAACACAAAAATAAACGCTTTGCACCAGAGTCAGCACCTCACCCTCCAACCAGCCACGCTTGCTCTTGCTCTTCACCGTTCAGCCTTACTGGTTTTCGGAGAAAGGGAAATCCCCAAATGTTCAAAGCAGTTTATACCCAGCCCTTCCCCATCATTCCCCTCTTATCTCCCCTGGGCCTCCCTCTGCCCCTCTCCCTTCATCCCCGCCCCACCTGCCCACCCCCCAGGACCCTCCCTATTCTCCACAGGACCCAGGCCCGGGGATGGGGCGGAGGAGGTGGGGGTTTCTGGGAGTGGGGCCCTGGGGGGCGGCCGGGGCTTCGGTTGGGGCGGTGGGCAGCCCCTCCGATCTCGAGGAAGGAAGGGAATGTTTCGGGGCTGGGGGCCCTCACCGGGCTGGATCTGGAGGAAAAGATGGATAGATCTGATGGAGGAGGCACCCCAGCTCAGCGGGGCTGGGGGATTTCCGGAGCCCGGAGGAAGCAGCCTGACTTCCTCGCCCTACCCACCCATCCGCAGGGGCCCAGAGTCAGGTGAGCGGTGTGTCCTGGGCCGGGTTTGGGGCCTGGAGCTGGAGGTCATCCGAGCCTCCGGAGTTCAGGGTCAACGATTTCACCTTTCATTTGCACCCCCTCAGCAACCTCCCTGCGTGCCCGGAGAATCCCAAGCGTGTCTGGACCTTATTTTATTCTGACCCTAACCACCGAAGTACATACATATCATCATCATCATCATCATCATCAATCGTATTTATTGAGCACTTACTATGTGCAGAGCACTGTACTAAGCGCTTGGGAAGTACAAATTGGCAACATATAGAGACAGTCCCTACCCAACCGTGGGCTCACAGTCTAAAAACTCTCTCTATATGGGCTTTCATTTGTACATTCTATTACGCTGATCTACTTGAACTTCCTCTTATTTCTCCCTACGCACTTTATTTCTAAGTAGAGGATTGTTGTCTGTCTGTTCTTGAACAGGGACCCTGATCTTACTTCGGCTAGTACGGTGCTTCGTACTCAGTAGGTGTTTAGTACCCCCGACTGATGATCGACTGAGTGATCGATCTGGACGCTTTCATTTCCTGGGCTGCCTTAACGCTGCCTCTCTTGGGTACTTGGCTCCAGCATTTCCACAGAGGAGAATTGCCGTTATGGCATCGTTATGGTATGGTGGTACGGTATTGAGTTTACATTCTTACTATCTGGGGGCAGACACGGGATAATCGGATCAGCCAAAATCCCTGCTTTTCAAGTGGGACTCACCAGTTAAATGCCGGGAGAGCGGGGAAATTAGCCCCATTTTACAGATGAGTAAACTGAGGTACAGAAAAGTTAAAGTGACTTGTCCAAGGTCACCCTGGGGGCAAGTGACAGAGACAGGAGCAGAATGTAGATAGCAGCGTGGCTTGGAGGATATAGCATAGTCCTGGGAGCTAGAGAACCTGGGTTATAATAATAATAATAATAATAATAATAATAATAATGGCATTTGTTAAGCACTTACTATGTGCAAAGCACTGTTCTAAGCGCTGGGGAGGTTACAAGGTGATTAGGTTGTCCCACGGGGGGCTCACAGTCTTCATCCCCATTTTACAGAGGAGGTAACTGAGGCCCAGAGAAGTTAAGTGACTTGCCCAAAGTCACACAGCTGACAAGTGGCAGAGCCGGGATTTGAACCCATGACCTCTGACTCCAAAGCCCGGGCTCTTTCCACTGAACCACGCTGCTTCTCATCCCACCTCTGCCACTTGTCCGCTGGGTGCCGCTTGGGCAAATCACTTAATTTCTCTGGGCCTCTGTTTTCTCAGCTGCCAAATGGGGACTCAACACCTGTTCTCCCGCCTACTTAGACGGTATCTAGACTGATTACCTCATCTGTAAAATGGGGATGAAGACTGCGAGCCCTACGTGGGACAACCTGATCACCTTGTAACCTCCCCAGCGCTTAGAACAGTGCTTGGCACATAGTAAGTGCTTAATAAATGCCATTATTATTATTATTATTATTATTAACTTGTAGCTACCATAACACTCAGAACAGTGCTTGACACATAATAAGTGCTTAACAAATACAAAAAGACCCCGACAACAACAACAAATAACACAGATTTATTGATTTCTGGACCCGTGTTCTCCCCACCTGGGCACACTGCCTCCCTAAAGAGAAAGTGAGAGGCCTCCTCCCGAGGCCAATCCCCCAGAGCCACTTCCAGCTCTGCCATTTGTCTGCTGGGTGACCTTGGGCAGGTCACTTGGCTTCTCTGTGTCTCTGTCTCCTCATCTGTAAAAACGGGGATAGGAAACCTGCCCTCCCTCCTCCTTAGGTTGTGAACCCCATACAGAATAGGGCCCAACGTGGTTACACTGAACCTGGACCAGTGCTTTGCCAAGTAGATGCTCAATAAATAAAATCATAAGTTTAGATTGTCCTTCCAGCCTCCGGCCTCCCATCAGACTGTGAGCCCTGTGTGGGACAACCTGATCGCCTTGTATCTCCCCCAGTGCTTAGAACAGTGCTTTGCACATAGTAAGTGCTTAATAAATGCCATTATTATTATTATTATTATTATATACACACAAGTGTTGTGGGGCAGGAGGGAGGGGGTTGGACGCAGGTTGGACACAGCCCCTGTCCTACATGGAGCTCACAGTCTCAATCCCCATTTTACAGATGAGGTAACTGAGGCCCAGAGAAGTGAACTGACTTGCCCAAAGTCACACAGCAGACAAGTGACATGAGATATGAGACATGAGACATGAGACATGAGAAGCAGCGTGGCTCAGTGGAAAGAGCCCGGGCTTTGGAGTCAGAGGTCATGGGTTCAAATCCCAGCTCTGCCAATTGTCAGCTGTGTGACTTTGGGCAAGTCACTTCACTTCTCTGTGCCCCAGTTCCCTCATCTGTAAAATGGGGATTAAGACTGTGAGCCCACCATGGGATAACCTGATCACCTTGTAACCTCCCCAGCGCTTAGAACAGTGCTTTGCACATAGTAAGCGCTTAACAAATACCATTATTATTATTATTATTATTAAGTGGCAGAGCTGGGATTAGAACCCATAACCTCTTAACTCCCAGGCTGGGATTTTAGTCACTACACCATCCTGCTTCTCTGGTTGATTGATTGACACCCCAGAGCAGGTTCGAATTCCTCGGAGGCCTGGAAGGGCAGGGCAGGGAAACGGGCAGCACTGCCACCGTCGAGGCATCAACTGCAAAGGGCAGGGGCACTGGGGGTGGTAGTATTTGTTAAGCACTATTTGTTAAGTGCTTACTATGCTCCAGGCACCGTACTGAGCGCTGGGGTAGACACAAGATAATCGGGTTGGACTCAGCCCGTGTCCCAGTGGGGATTAAGACTGTGAGCCCCACGTGGGACAACCTGATGACCTTAGCATTATTCTAATAATAATAATAGAGAAGCAGCGTGGTTCAGTGGAAAGAGCTCAGGCTTTGGAGTCAGCAGTCATGGGTTCAAATCCCGGCTCTGCCAATCGTCAGCTTTGTGACTCTGGGCAAGTCACTTCACTTCTCTGTGCCCCAGTTACCTCATCTGTAAAATGGGGATTAAGACTGTGAGCCCCCCGTGGGACAACTTGATCACCTTGTAACCTCCCCAGGGCTTAGAACAGTGCTTTGCACATAGTAAGCGCTTAATAAATGCCATCATTATTATTATTATTGTGTTTACCCCAGTGCTTAATTATTATTATTATTATTGTGTTTACCCCATCATCATCATCATCAATCGTATTTATTGAGCGCTTACTATGTGCAGAGCACTGTACTAAGCACTTGGGAAGTACAAATTGGCAACATATAGAGACAGTCCCTACCCAACAGTGGGCTCACAGTCTAAAAGGGGGAGACAGAGAACAAAACCAAACATACTAACAAAATAAAATAAATAGAATAGATATGTACAAGCAAGATAAATAAATAAATAAATAAATAGGGTAATCAATCAATCAATCAATCGTATTTATTGAGCGCTTACTATGTGCAGAGCACTGTACTAAGCGCTTGGGAAGTACAAATTGGCAACACATAGAGACAGTCCCTACCCAACAGTGGGCTCACAGTCTAAAAGGGGGAGACAGAGAACAGAACCAAACATACCAACAAAATAAAATAAATAGGATAGAAATGTACAAGTAAAATAAATAAATAAATAAATAAACAGAGTAATAAATATGTACAACCATATATACATATATACAGGTGCTGTGGGGAAGGGAAGGAGGTAAGATGGGGAGGACGGAGAGGGGGACGAGGGGGAGAGGAAGGAAGGGGCTCAGTCTGGGAAGGCCTCCTGGAGACCCCAGTGCTTAGAACGGTGCTTGGCACATAATAAGTGCTTAAAAATACCATTATGATTATTAATCCCCATTCTACAGATGAGGAAAAGGAGGCACAGAGATATTGAGTGACTGGCCCAAGGCCACACAGCAGACGAGCGGCAGAGTCGGGATTGGAACCCAGGTCCCCCGACTCCCGAGCCCATAGTCTTTCCACTGGACCACGCTGCTCCCCTGGTCCGGCCTAAAGGTGGGCGTCCGGAGAGGAAGGGGGAAAGGGAGGCCCGCTGGGAAGCAGAAAGTCAGAGGGACAGGGTGAGAAGGGAGAGTGAAAGTCGCTAGGCGGCTCTCGGGCAGCGAAAGTGATTCCTCCCTCAGACAAGGTGGCCCTGGGGTTTTCGACCAAAACCAAGGTTGACCCTGGGGCGTGGAATGGACCCCCCAAACGGCACAGGGCTCACCTTGGGCGTGGATGGTTTCCAAATGAGTCAACCCACGCTTTCTCAGGAAGGAAACGTTCCCAGGGCAGCCTTGGGGAGATGGTTTTGAGCCAAGGCGTCGTGAAATGACTGCCGCCGCCGTCATTTATCTTGCTTTATCGAACCTCGAACCCCGTGGGGGTGGGGAGATGGGGAGGGGAGGGTCGTGGAATCTGAAAATCCGCCGTATCGAAAGGGGGAGGCCTGTCCGGGGCGGCTCGGAGGAGGGTTAGACTCAGAAGGAGCGGGTGTTGGGTAGGGACTGTCTTAGTAATAATAATAACGATGGGATTTATTAAGCGCTTACTATGTGCAAAGCACTGTTCTAAGCGCTGGGGGGTTACAAGGTGATCAGGTTGTCCCACGGGGGGCTCACAGTCAACCCCCATTTTCCAGATGAGAACTGAGGCCCAGAGAAGTTAAGTGACTTGCCCAAGGTCACACAGCTGACAATTGGCAGAGCTGGGATTTGAACCCACGACCGCTGACTCCAAAGCCCATGCTCTTTCCACCGAGCCACGCTGCTTCTCTAGGGACTGTCTCTTTGGGTAGGGACCGACTCTATATGTTGCCAACTTGTACTTCCCAAGCGCTTAATACAGTGCTCCGCACACAGCAAGCACTCAATAAATACGATTGATGGATTGATTGATTGGAAGAGGAAGAAATGGTGGAGAGGGAGCTTGTGGGAGGAAGACAAGAGGAAACTGAGCTCTCCTCTTTCATTTATTCGATCGTAGTTATTGAGCGCTTACTGTGTGCCAAGCACCGTCATCCCCCGGGCCTGGAATGCCCTACCTCTGCCCATCCACTGTCTCTATATGTTGCCAATTTGTACTTCCCAAGCGCTTAGTACAGTGCTCTGCACATAGTAAGCGCTCAATAAATACTATTGATGATGATGATGATCCGCCAAGCTAGCTCTCTTTCTCCCTTCAAGGCCCTACTGAGAGCTCACCTCCTCCAGGAGGCCTTCCCAGACTGAGCCCCTTCCTTCCTCTCCCCCTCATCCCCCTCTCCATCCCCCCATCTTACCTCCTTCCCTTCCCCACAGCACCTGCATATATGTATATATGTTTGTACAGATTTATTACTCTATTTATTTATTTTACTTGTACATATCTATTCTATTTATTTTATTTTGTTAGTATGTTTGGTTTTGTTCTCTGTCTCCCCCTTTTAGACTGTGAGCCCACTGTTGGGTAGGGACTGTCTCTAGATGTTGCCAACTTGGACTTCCCAAGCGCTTAGTACAGTGCTCTGCACACAGTAAGCGCTCAATAAATACGATTGATGATGATGATGATGAAGCACCAGACTAAGCGTTTGGGAGAGTACGATATACCAGCCGGCTCTAGCCACAGTTCAGTTGGGTGGATGCGACCAGAGGACAGAGGGGCCGGGGGAGCGAGTTTTAGCAACTCTGTTGTGTCGCACTCTCCCCAGCACTTAGCGCAGTGCTCTGCACACAGTAAGCGCTCAATAAATTCTGGGGGGAGCATTTGGTCAATGCAAATTAGTGGGCTAATGAATCCCCATCATTTCCTGGTAAAACCACCCCCTCCTGGAGGGATATCAATCAATCAATCAATCAATCGTATTTATTGAGTGCTTACTGTGTGCAGAGGACTGTACTAAGCGCTTGGGAAGTCCAAGTTGGTGACATCTAGAGACAGTCCCTACCCAACAGTGGGCTCACAGTCTAAAACGGGGAAGAGATTGGGGGGAAAGTGGGGGGAGGCCTGGGAGTAGCAGGGAGGAGGAGCCTGGGTTCTTGAGATGTCTGTCCGGCTGAGAGGGTCTCCTCATCTGGACCCCTCCCCGACCCCCTGCCCACCTGCTATTTAAGAAGCAGCATGGCTTAGTGTATAGAGCTCGGGCCTGGGGGTCTGAAGGTCATGGGTTCTAATCCCACCTCCACCACTTGTCTGATGTGGGATCTTGTGAGCCCACTGTTGGGTAGGGACTGTCTCTATATATTGCCAACTTGGACTTCCCAAGCGCTTAGTACAGTGCTCTGCACACAGTAAGCGCTCAATAAATACGATTGATGATGATGATCTCGGGCAAGTCACTTCACTTCTCTGAGCCTCAGTTCCCTCATCTGTAAAATAGGGATTGAGACTGTGAGCCCCTCTTGGGACAGGGACTTATATTTATTCTACTTATTTAATTTTGTTAATATGTTTTGTTTCGTTCTCTGTTTCCCCCTTCTAGACTGTGAGCCCGCTGTTGGGTAGGGACCGGCTCTAGATGTTGCCGACTTGGACTTCCCAAGCGCTTAGTACAGTACTCTGCACACAGTAAGTGCTCAATAAATATGATTGAATGAATTAATCCACCCCAGCGTTTAGTACAGTGCCTGGCACATAGTAAGCGCTTAACAGATACCAACATTATTATTATTATTACTATTACATACGACGTGGGACAACCTTAATTACCTTGTACCCGCCCCCCCCCCCCCCAACCCGGTGCTTAGACCAGTGCTTGGCACATAGTAAGCTCTTAACAGATACCAACATTATCATTATTATTATTATTATTACATTCCATGTGGGACAACCTTAATTACCTTGTATCCCCCCCAGTGCTTAGAACAGTGCTTGGCACATAGTAAGCGCTTAACAGATACCAATATTATTATTATTATTATTATTACATACCACGTGGGACAACCTTAATTACCTTGTATCCCCCCTAGTGCTTAGAACAGTGCTTGGCACATAGTAAGCGCTTAACAGATACCAACATTATTATTATTATTATTACATACCACGTGGGACAACCTTAATTACCTTGTATCCCCTTCAGTGCTTAGAACAGTGCTTAGCACATAGTAAGAGCTTAACAGATACCAACATTATTATTATTATTACATACCACATGGGACAACCTTAATTACCTTGTATCCTCCCCTGTGCTTAGAACAGTGCTTGGCACATAGTAAGCGCTTAACAGATACCAACATTATTATTATTATTATATACCACGTGGGACAACCTTAATTACCTTGTATCCCCCCCAGTGCTTAGAACAGTGCTTGGCACATAGTAAGTGCTTAACAAATACAAACATTATTATTATTACATAGTACACACTTAACAAAGACCATCATCATCATCATTATGCGTAATAGTAAGCGCTCAATAAATACGATTGATGATCATTATTTGCTGTGTTGGGGGAGCGGGGGGGACACTTGGGGATGACCAAGGCTGCCCTGAGGGAGTCAATTCGTCAACCGATCAGTCAATCCCATTTATCGAGCGCTTACTACGCGCAGAGCAACATCATCAATCGTATTTATTGAGCGCTTACCGTGTGCAGAGCACTGTACTAAGCGCTTAGCCACATGCTAAGCACTTGGGAGAGGACAATGTAACCAAGTTGGTGGACAGATTCCCTGCCGACAGCGAGCTTGGAGTCGAGCGGGA
Organism: Tachyglossus aculeatus; assembly: GCF_015852505.1. Classification (NCBI taxonomy): domain Eukaryota; kingdom Metazoa; phylum Chordata; class Mammalia; order Monotremata; family Tachyglossidae; genus Tachyglossus; species Tachyglossus aculeatus. The sequence continues at coordinate 33,583,400 of NC_052076.1, read as the reverse complement.
GACCCAAGGGTCAGACATTGGGAAGCGTTAAGTGTTTGGAGAAGGGTCAGCCAGGGGTCCGTCCTGGGTGGGTGGCTAAGGGGGTAAGGGGGGTGACCGGCAAGGAGGAGCGTCTACCTGTGACAGTGCTACTGTTTGGCCTGCAGCTTCCTGGACTCAAAAGTCGAGGTGTGTCAAGGGTGGTGGGGAATCTCCCGGGGGAGTTTCGGAGCTGCCGTGGGCTTTCTAGCAATCGACAGGGAGTCATCTGGGCCCGCTCCCTGCCCCTGGACTGCCCCACCGTGAAACTCCAGGGAATTTTGAGGTCAGGGGTTCAAATCCCGGCTCTGCCACTTGTCAGCTGTGTGACTTTGGGCAAGTCACTTAACTTCTCTGGGCCTCAGTTCCCTCATCGGTAAAATGGGGGTTAAGCCTGTGAGCCCCACGTGGGACATGTGATTACCTTGTATCTACCCCAGCGCTTAGAACAGTGCTTTGCACATAGCAAGCGCTTAACAAATACCAACATTATTATTATTATTATTATTTTGGAGCCAAGGAGGTTTTTCATCCCACCGCAGAGCAGTGTCGTGTGCCTCTGTGGGCGGAGAATAACAATAATAATAATAATAATGATGGTATTTGTTAAGCACTTACTATGTGTCCAGCACTGTTCTAAACCCTGGGGTAGATACAAGGTTGTCAGGTTGGACAGCATCCCTGTCCCACATGGGGCATACTGTCCTAATCCCATTGTACAGACGAGGTAACTGAGGCCAACTTGTACTTCCCAAGCGCTTAGCGCAGCGCTCTGCACACAGTAAGCACTCGATAAATACGATTGAATGAATGAATGAATATTATTATTAATAACTTTTCAACTGCAAAATGGGGGTACCTGTTCTCCCTCCTACGTAGACGGGGAGTCTCATGGGGGACAAGGATTGTGTCTGCCCCAGCTCTTAGAAAAGTACTTGACCAATAGCGCTTAACAAGTAGCATAATAATTAGCATTATTATTGTTTGATAATAATTAGTTGATAATAATAATAGTTGATAATAATTAGTATTATTATCATCATCATCAATCGTATTTATTGAGCACTTACTGGGTGCAGAGCACTGTACTAAGCGTTTGGGAAGTAATTAGTATTATTATCATCATCAATCATATTTATTGAGCGCTTACTATGTGCAGAGCACTGTACTAAGCGCTTGGGAAGTACAAATTGGCAGCATATAGAGACAGTCCCTACCCAACAGTGGGCTCACAGTCTAAAATTATTATGAGGCAAAGGGCTAGTAATAGTAATAATAGGCCCGTTGTTGGGTAGGGACCGTCTCTATGCGTTGCCAAGTTGTACTTCCCAAGTGCTTAGCACAGTGCTCTGCACACAGTAAGCGCTCAATAAATATGACTGAATGAATGACTCCCCACAGCACATATGTACCTATCTGTATATATCTGTAATTGATTGTTTTATCTATTTGTATTAATGTCTGTCTCCCCCTCTAGACCGTGAGCTCGTTGTTGGGTAGGGACCGTGTCTATATGTTTCCAACTTGTACTTCCCAAGCGCTTAGTACAGTGCTCCGCACACAGTAAGCGCTCAATAAATACGATTGAATGAATGAATGAATAAGGCAAAGAGAATTTAAGTGATTTGCCCAAGGTCACACAGCAGGCAAGGGGCAGAGCAGGGATTAGAACCCAGGTCCTTTGACTCTCAGGCTCATTTACTTTCTGCTAGGCTCAACTCTGTTACACACTGAACTCTCCCAAGCGATTAATACAGTGCTCTGCTGCTCAATACATACCATTAATTGATTGCTGGTAGCCATAGAAGTAATAGTAGTCCCCTTCTAGACTGTGAGCCCACTGTTGGGTAGGGACCGTCTCTATATGTTGCCAACTTGGACTTCCCAAGTGCTTAGTACAGTGCTCTGCACACAGTAAGCGCTCAATAAATACGATTGAATGAATGAATGAATCATAGTAGAAGAATTACTATTAATTCTTCTACTGTTCTCGAATTAATTAATTCGAGAAGCAACGTGGCTCAGTGGAAAGAGCCCAGGCTTTGGAGTCAGAGGTCATGGGTTCAAATCCCTGCTCCGCTGCCTGTCAGCTGTGTGACGCTGGGCAAGTCACTTAACTTCTCTGTTCCTCAGTTACCTCATCTGTAAAATGGGGATTAAAACTGTGAGCCGCTCGTGGGACAACCTGATCAACTTGTATCCTCCCCAGCGCTTAGAACAGTGCTTTGCACATAGTAAGCGCTTAATAAATGCCATTATAATAGTAGTCCCTCTAGACTTTAAGATCCCTTGAGACCGTAAACTCCCTGAGGGCAGGAAGCGTGTCTATCAACTCTGTTGTATCGTACTCTCTTAAGCACTTAGTACAGTGTTCTGCACACAGTAAGCACTCAATAAATATCACTGACTTGCTCTGCACACAGTAAGCGCTCAATAAATACAATTGATGATGATGACTGACTGATAGTAGTAGCGATAGTAGAAGTAGTAGTAGTAATAGTATTTATTGAGTATCCAGTGGGTACTTACTGTACTAAGCTCTCGGAAAAATACAACAGAAGCCTCATGGAAAGAACGTGGGCCTAGGAATCAGAAGACCTGGGTTCTAATCCCTGCTCCAGCCCTTTTCTAGTAATAATAATAATGACATTTGTAAAGCACTTACTATGTGCCAAGCACTGTTCTAAGCGCTGGAGTAGATACAAGGTAATCAGGTTGTCCCAGGTGGGGCTCACAGCCTTCATCCCCATTTTACAGATGAGGGAACTGAAGCAGAGAGAAGTTAAGTGGCTTGCCCAAGGCCACACAGCGGACAAGTGGCAGAGCCAGGATTAGAACCCACGTTCCCTGACTCCCAAGCCCTCTTTCCACTAAGCCACGCTGCTTTGCTGGGGGACCTTGGGCAAGTCTCTTAGCTTCTCTGTGCCTCAGGATTCCCTCATTTGCCAAACGGAGAGTCAATTCCTGTTCTCCCTCCTAATCAATCAATCAATTGTATTTATTGAGCGCTTGCTGTGTGCAGAGCACTGTACTAAGCTCTTGGGAAGTATATGTTGGCAACATATAGAGAACAGTCCCTACCCAACAGTGGGCTCATCATCATCATCATCATCAATCGTATTTATTGAGCGGTTACTGTGTGCAGAGCACTGTACTAAGCGCTTGGGAAGTACACGTTGGCAACATATAGAGACGGTCGCTACCCAACAGTGGGCTCATCATCATCATCATCATCATCAATCGTATTTATTGAGCGCTTACTGTGTGCAGAGCACTGTACTAAGCGCTTGGGAAGTACATGTTGGCAACATATAGAGAACAGTCCCTACCCAACAGTGGGCTCATCATCATCATCATCATCAATCGTATTTATTGAGCGCTTACTGTGTGCAGAGCACTGTACTAAGCGCTTGGGAAGTGCAAGTTGGCAACATATAGAGAACAGTCCCTACCCAACAGTGGGCTCATCATCATCATCATCATCATCAATCGTATTTATTGAGCGCTTACTGTGTGCAGAGCACTGTACTAAGCGCTTGGGAAGTACACGTTGGCAACATATAGAGAACAGTCCCTACCCAACAGTGGGCTCATCATCATCATCAATCATATTTATTGAGCACTTACTGTGTGCAGAGCACTGTACTAAGCGTTTGGGAAGTACAAATTGGCAACATATAGAGACAGTCCCTACCCAACAGTGGGCTCATCATCATCATCATCATCAATCGTATTTATTGAGCACTTACTGTGTGCAGAGCACTGTACTAAGCGCTTGGGAAGTACAAATTGGCAACATATAGAGAACAGTCCCTACCCAACAGTGGGCTCATCATCATCATCGTCAATTGTATTTATTGAGCGCTTACTGTGTGCAGAGCACTGTACTAAGCGCTTGGGAAGTACAAATTGGCAACATATAGAGAACAGTCCCTACCCAACAGTGGGCTCATCATCATCATCATCATCATCAATCGTATTTATTGAACGCTTACTGTGTGCAGAGCACAGTACTAAGCGCTTGGGAAGTACAAGTTGGCAACATATAGAGACAGTCCCTACCCAACAGTGGGCTCACAGTCTAGAAGGGGGAGACAGAGAACAAAACCAAACATATTAACAAAAGAAAATAGAATAGACATGTACAAGTGCTTTGCCCATAGTAAGCGCTTAATAAATGCCATTAAAAAAAAAAAGTAAAATAAATAAATAGAGTCCTACTTAGACTGTGAGACCCATTGGGACCTGGTTACCTTGTATCTTCCCCCAGAGCTTAGTACAGTGCCAGACACGTAGTAAGTGCTTAACAAATATCATTATTATTATCATTACCAGAAGCAAGAGATCCATTCCAGAGACTGTAAAGCTCCCTCTCTTGGGAAGGCAAGGCTGACCCCCTTACACTGCAGCAGGAGGGATTGAGGTGAGTTTGAGGAAGAGCTTCCTACAGGGGGGAGAGGAAAGGGATGGAAGAGGTGGGCCCTGCTGAGAGAGCGAAAAGTCCTGGAACCAGGGCAAGGAGGCGGGGGTGACTCCGCGGCCAGAAAAGGCCGAGGGCAGAGATGAGCGAGCAACAAGGTGGCTGACACAGCTTCTCTCGCTCGCCCACTCTCCGGGCCTCTAATTTCTTCAGATAACCCAAAAGAGACTGTGATAACCTCCGTTTCCTCCCCCTCCTCTTTGTAAATTGTCTTCTGTAGATTTCTGAGAATTGTCCCGCGCTGGGGAGCTAAAACCTGCTCAGCTTCAGGGGGAGAGCTGAGGAGGCGGAAAGTCTGCGGAACATCTTTCCTGCGAGCCCCAGACACGGGACCGTCTGGGACTCTCTAATGTTAGTAATATGATAATAATAATAACAGTGGTGTTAGTTCCTGCGAGCCCCAGACACGGGACCGTCTGGGACTCTCTGATGTTAATAATATGATAATAATAATAACGGTGGTGTTAGTTAAGCAGATTTTTTTAATGGTATTTGTTAAGCCGTTAATAATTATTAAGCCCTCACTAGCTGCCGGGCTGGGGTAGATAGAGGCTAATCAGGTGGGACACAATCCCTGTCTCACAGGGGGCTGACATCCATTAATAATAATAACAATAATTATTAATATTAAGCCCTCACTAGCTGCCAGGCTGGGGTAGATAGAGGCTAATCAGGTGGGACACAATCCCTGTCTCACAGGGTGCTGGCATCCATTAATAATAATAACAATAATTATTATTATTAAGCCCTCACTAGCTGCCCGGCTGGGGTAGATAGAGGCTAATCAGGTGGGACACAATCCCTGTCTCACAGGGGGCTGACATCCATTAATAATAATAGCAATAATTATTAATATTAAGCCCTCACTAGCTGCCCGGCTGGGGTAGATAGAGGCTAATCAGGTGGGACACAATCCCTGTCTCACAGGGGGCTGGCATCCATTAATAATAATAACAATAATTATTATTATTAAGCCCTCACTAGCTGCCAGGCTGGGGTAGATAGAGGCTAATCAGGTTGGACACAATCCCTGCCTCACATGGGGCCGGGGGAGAACAGGAATTGAATCCCCATTTTACAGAAGAGGAAACTGAGACCTAGCAAAGTCCAGGGCTTAGTACGGTGCCCCAGAACTTAATAATGATGGCATTTATTAAGCACTTACTATGTGCAAAACACTGTTCTAAGCACTGGGGAGATTACAAGGCAATCAGGTTGTCCCACGGGGGGGCTCACAGTCTTCATCCCCATTTTCCAGATGAGGGAACTGAGGCCCAGAGAAGTGAAGTGACTTGCCCAAAGTCACACAGCTGACGAGTGGCGGAGCTGGGCTTTGAACCCATGACCTCTGACTCCAGAGCCCATGCTCTTTCCCACTGAGCCACGCTACTTAATACAGTGGCTGGCACATAGTGAGCGCTTAACAAATGCCATACTTATTATCAAGTCAAGTGACAATAATATTTTGTTAGTATGTTTGGTTTTGTTCCCCGTCTCCCCCTTTTAGACTGTGAGCCCCCCTGTTGGGTAGGGACTGTCTCTAGATGTTGCCAACTTGTACTTCCCAAGCGCTTAGTACAGTCCTCTGCACACAGTGAGCGCTCAATGAATACGATTGATTGATTGATTGAAGTGACCTGCCTAAGGTCACACAGCAGGTAAGTACCCAGATCCCCTGACTCTCAGGGCGGTGCTCTTTCTGCTAGGCTCTGCTGTTTCCATTCGGCACCTCCGAGCCGTGCCTCAGTCTCCCCACTCTCGCTGAGTGAAGGGAGCTTGGAAAACTGTTCCTCAGGACTCCAGGTTGCCACCCTCCAGCCCTGGCATGGTGCCAGGGTTTGTCCCCTACCCTCCACCCCTTCCCCTCTTTGTAATTTATTTTAACTTCTGTCACCCCCGCTAGGTGATAAGCTCCTTGAGGGTAGGGATTGTGGCTACCAACTCTAATAATAATAATAATAATACTAATAATGGCATTTATTAAGCGCTTACTATGTGCAAAGCACTTTTCTAAGCGCTGGGGGAGATATAATAATAATAATAATAATAATGGCATTTATTAAGCGCTTACTATGTACAAAGCACTTTTCTAAGTGCTGGGGGAGATATAATAATAATAATAATAATAATAATAATAATAATAATAATAATGGCATTTATTAAGCGCTTACTATGTGCAAAGCACTTTTCTAAGCGCTGGGGGAGATACAATAATAATAATAATGATAATGATGGCATTTATTAAGTGCTTACTATGTGCAAAGCACTTTTCTAAGCGCTGGGGGAGATACAATAATAATAATAATGATGATGGCATTTATTAAGCACTTACTATGTGCAAATCACTGTTCTAAGCGCTGGAGGGATACAAGGTGATCCAATTGTCCCACGGGGGGCTCACAGTCTTAATCCCCATTTTACAGATGAGGTAACTGAGGCTCAGAGAAGTGAAGCGACTTGCCCAAGGTCACACAGCTGACAATTGGCGGAGTCGGGAATTGAACCCATGACCTCTGACTCCAAAGCCCGGGCTCTTTCCACTGAGCCACGATACAAGATCATCAGGTTGTTCCACGTGGGGCTCACCGTCTTAATCCCCATTTTCCAGATGAGGTCAATGAGGCCCAGAGAAGTGAAGTGACTTGCCCAAAGTCACACAGCTGACAATTGACGGAGCCGGGATTCGAACCCACGAACTCTGACTCCAAAGCCCGGGCTCTTTCCATTCCTTCATTCAATTGTATTTATTGAGCGCTTACTGTGTGCAGAGCACTGTACTAAGCGCTTGGGAAGTACAAGTTGGCAACATATAGAGACGGTCACTACCAAGCCCTAAACAAATACTATTAAAAAACGAGAAACAAAAACCACCAAAGTGACATAAAGGACAAAGATTGATTTATAATACACAAAATAACCGAGGCAAAATGAAGAACAGCGCTGGGGAGTGAAAATAGCGAATGCACCAGCTCAGTAAAAGGGAATCGTTAGATAAACAGTTAATAATAATAATAATTGTGGTATTTTTTAAGCCCTTCTTATGTGCCAGGCACTGTTCTAAATGCTGGGGTAGATATGAGTTAATAGGATTGATGACGATGATGGCATTTGTTAAGCGCTTACTATGTGCAAAGCACTGTTCTAAGAGCTGGGGAGGAGGATTGGTCACAGTCCCTTTTCCAAACGGGACTCACATTCTTAATCCCCATTTTATAGATGAGGGAACTGAGGCCCAGATAATTGTGGTATTTTTTAAGCCCTTATTGTGTGCCGGGCACTGTTCTAAGTGCTGGGGTAGATATGAGTTAATACAATTGGACACAGTCCCTTTCCCATATGGGGCTCACAGTCTTAATCCCCATTTTATAGATGAGGGAACTGAGGCCCAGATAATTGTGGTATTTTTTAAGCCCTTATTATGTGCCAGGCACTGTTCTAAGTGCTGGGGTAGATATGAGTTAATACGATTGGACACAGTCCCTTTCCCACATGGGGCTCACAGTCTTAATCCCCATTTTATAGATGAGGGAACTGAGGCCCAGATAATTGTGGTATTTTTTAAGCCCTTATTGTGTGCCAGGCACTGTTCTAAGTGCTGGGGTAGATATGAGTTAATAGGATTAGACACCGTCCCTTTCCCACACGGGGCTCACAGTCTTAATCCCCATTTTATAGATGAGGGAACTGAGGCCCAGATAATTGTGGTATTTTTTAAGCCCTTATTATGTGCCAGGCACTGTTCTAAGTGCTGGGGTAGATATGAGTTAATAGGATTAGACACCGTCCCTTTCCCACACGGGGCTCACAGTCTTAATCCCATTTTATAGATGAGGGAACTGAGGCCCAGATAATTGTGGTATTTTTTAAGCCCTTATTATGTGCCAGGCACTGTTCTAAGTGCTGGGGTAGATATCAGTTAATACGATTGGACACAGTCCCTTTCCCACATGGGGCTCACAGTCTTAATCCCCATTTTATAGATGAGGGAACTGAGGCACAGATAATTGCGGTATTTTTTAAGCCCTTATTGTGTGCCAGGAACTGTTCTAAGTGCTGGAGTAGATATGAGTTAATATGATTGGACACAGTCCCTTTCCCACACGGGGCTCACAGTCTTAATCCCCATTTTACAGATGAGGGAAGTGAGGCCCAGATAATTGCGGTATTTTTTAAGCCCTTATTGTGTGCCAGGAACTGTTCTAAGTGCTGGGGTAGATATGAGTTAATACGATTGGACACAGTCCCTTTCCCACATGGGGCTCACAGTCTTAATCCCCATTTTACAGATGAGGAAAGTGAGGCCCAGATAATTGTGGTATTTTTTAAGCCCTTATTGTGTGCCAGGAATTGTTCTAAGTGCTGGGATAGATATGAGTTAATAGGATTAGACACAGTCCCTTTACCACACGGGGCTCACAGTCTTAATCCCCATTTTACAGATGAGGGAACTGAGGCCCAGAGAAGTGAAGTGACTTACCCAAGGTCACGCAGCAGACATGTGGCAGAGGCAGGATTAGAACCCAGTTCCTTCTGACCCCCGCTCTGTCTACTAGGCCAGGCTGCTTCTCTCCACTGAACCCCTTCCTTCCTCTCCCCCTCATCCCCCTCTCCATCCCCCCATCTTACCTCCTTCCCTTCCCCACAGCACCTGTATATATGTATATAAGTTTGTACAGATTTATTACTCTTTTTATTTATTTATTTATTTTACTTGTACATATCTATTCTATTTATTTTATTTTGTTAGTATGTTTGGTTTTGTTCTCCGTCTCCCCCTTTTAGACTGTGAGCCCGCTGGTGGGTAGGGACTGTCTCCATATGTTGCCAACTTGAACTTCCCAAGCGCTCAGTACAGTGCTCTGCACACAGTAAGCGCTCAATAAATACGATTGATTGATTGATTGATTGGAGGAGATCACTTCTTCAGGCGTGGCTAGAAAATCTCTCCATCAGTAGTGGCGTGTTTGAACAGAAAGGTGTTGTGGGTAACTGTGGGCGTCTCAGCGTGGGTGGCATGGACGGAAACTCATTTGTGTAAGCGTGTGTGAATATGTGCAAGCAGGGGAGTGAATGTATGTCTTTTGAGCCCCCCGTGGGACAACCTGATCACCTTGTCACCTCCCCAGTGCTTAGAACAGTGCTTTGCACATAGTAAGCCCTTAATAAATGCCATTATTATTATTATTTGGCTGGGGGTGAATAGGGGTAGATATAGAGAAGAATAGAGAAGCAGCGTTCCTCAGTGGAAAAGAGTCCGTGCTTTGGGCTCAGAGGGCATGGGTTCAAATCCCAGCTCCGCCAACTGTCAGCTGTGTGACTTTGGGCAAGTCACTTCACTTCTCTGGGCCTCAGTTCCCTCATCTGGAAAATGGGGATTCAGACTGTGAGTCCCTCACGGGACAACCTGTATATATGCTTGTACATATTTATTACTCTATTTATTTATTTATTTATTTTACTTGTACATATCTATTCTATTTATTTTATTTTGTTAGTATGTTTGGTTTTGTCTTCCCCTTTTAGACTGTGAGCCCACTGTTGGGTAGGGACTGTCTCTATATGTTGCCAATTTGTACTTCCCAAGCGCTTAGTACAGTGCTCTGCACACAGTAAGTGCTCAATAAATGCGATTGATGATGATGATGATGATGATGATCAACTTGTATCCTCCCCAGCGCTTAGAACAGTGCTTTGCACATAGTAAGCGCTTAATAAATGCCATCATTATTATTATTATTATTATTCTCTGGGCCTCAGTTACCTCATCTGGAAAATGGGGATTCAGACTGTGAGTCCCTCACGGGGCAACCTGATCAACTTGTATCCTCCCCAGTGCTTAGAACGGTGCTTTGCACATAGTAAGCGCTTATTAAATGCCATTATCATCATCATCATCATCATCAAGTCACTTAACTTCTCTGGGCCTCAGTGACCTCATCTGGAAAATGGGGATTAAGACTGTGAGCCCCACAAGGGACAACTTGATCACCTTGTAACCTCCCCAGTGCTTAGAACAGTGCTTTGCACATAGTAAGCGCTTAATAAATGTCATCATATATATATATATATATATATACATACACACCCATCAAAACAGGTAAACAGGCATTAATATAAATAAAGAGAATTGTAGCTATGTACATATGTACAAATGGGCTTTGGAGTCAGAGGTCTTGTGTTCAAATCCCAGCTCTGCCACTTATCGGCTGTGTGACTTTGGGCAAGTCACTTCACTTCTCTGTGCCTCAGTTCCCTCATCTGTAAAATGGGGATTAAGACTGTGAGCCCCCTGTGGGACAACCTGATCACCTTGTAACCTCCCCAGCGCTTAGAACAGTGCTTTGCACATAGTAAGCGCTTATTAAATGCCATTATCATCATCATCATCATCATCATCAAGTCACTTAACTTCTCTGGGCCTCAGTGACCTCATCTGGAAAATGGGGATTAAGACTGTGAGCCCCAGGCGGGACAAGCTGATCACCTTGTAACCTCTCCAGCGCTTAGAACAGTGATTTGCACATAGTAAGCGCTTAATAAATGCCATCATCATTATTATTATTATTATTAGATGTCTGTGAGTTAATATGTGTGTGGGGGGGAATATGGAAAAATGCTTATGGGTGTGCATGTGTGTGAATGCGCGTGTGTGTGTCAGTCTGTCAATTGTATTTACTGAGTGCTTACAGTGTACAGAACCCTGTACTAAGCGCTTGGGCGAGTACAATATAACAATAAACAGACAAATTCCCTGCCCAAAATGAGCTCCCTTGAGGGACAGGTTCTGGATAGCAAATTGGACTTTCAATCTATCAATCAATCGTATTTATTGAGCGCTTACTGTGTGCAGAGCACTGTACTAAGCGCTTGGGAAGTCCAAGTTGGCAACATATAGAGACGGTCCCTACCCAACAGTGGGCTCACAGTCTAGAAGACTTGTACCTTGGTGGAAACCATTCAAAGGTTGTGGGTTCTACTCCCACTGGAGTCGGCTTACGTTTAGTCGCTTAGTACATTGCTCTTCAAGCAGTAAGCCCTCAACAGAAGCAGCGTGACCTAGTAGAAAGGACAAGGGCCTGAGGGTCAGAGGGCCTAAGTTCTCGACTCCCAGCTCCCCGACTTACCTGCTGTGTGACCTTGGGCAAGTTACTTAACTTCTCTGTGCCTCAGTTACCTCATCTGCCATAAGGGGATTAAAGCTGTGAGCCCCATGTGGGACATGGACTATGTCCGATCTGGTTATCGTGTATCTACCCCAGCGCTTAGTTCAGTGCCTGGGACATAGTAAGTGCTTAATAAATACCCATTTAATAAATGAATAATTGCCACTGATTGATTAGTTTGTAGCTAGCCCAGTGCTTAGTACAGCGCATGGCACCTGTCATCCAAGAAGCAGCATGGCTCAGTGGAAAGAGCACGGCCTTTGAAGCAGCGTGGCTCGGTGGAAAGAGCCCGGGCTTTGGAGTCAGAGGTCATGGGTTCAAATCCCGGCTCCACCCCTTGTCAGCTGTGTGACTTTGGGCAAGTCATTTCACTTCTTTGGGCCTCAGTGACCTCATCTGGAAAATGGGGATGAAGACTGGGAGCCCCTTGTAACCTCCCCAGCGCTTTGCGCATAGTAAGCGCTTTATAAAGGCCTTTATTATTCCAGCGCTTAGAGTAGTAAGCGCTTAACAAATGCCAATTATTATTATTATTATTGGAATCAGAGGTCATGGGTTCAAATCCCTGCTCCGCCAATTGTCAGCCATGTGACTTTGGGCAAGTCACTTAATTTCTCTGTGCCTCGGTTCCCTCATCTGTAAAATGGGGATTAAGACTGTGAGCCCCCCGTGGGACAACCTGATCACCTTGTGACCTCCCCAGCGCATAGAAGAGTGCTTTGCACATTGTAAGCACTTAATAAATGCCATTATTATTATTATTAGTAGTAGTAGTAGTAGTAGTAGTAGTAGTAGTAGTAGTAGTAGTAGTAATAGTAAGTCACCTAACCAAATCAGACTGAGCCCCCTCTCCCCTTCCTCCCCAACCCCATCCCCCCGCCTTACCTCTTTCCCTTCCCCACAGCACCTGTATATATGTATATATGTTTGTATGGATTTATTACTCTATTTATTTATTTTATTTGTCCATATGTATTCTATTTATTTTATTTTGTTAGTATGTTTTGTTTTGTCGTCTGTCTCCCCCTTCTAGACTGTGAGCCCACTGTTGGGTAGGGACCATCTCTATATGTTGCCGACTTGGACTTCCCAAGCGCTTAGTATAGTGCTCTGCACACAGTAAGCGCTCAATAAATACGATTTAAGGAATGAATGAATGAATGAATGAACCAATCAATCAATGTACGGGTAAAGGTGTGTAAGGCCCATCTTCTCCTAAAGGCCTTCCCTGATTTAGCCCTCCTTTCCCCTTCTGCCATTCCCTTCTGCATCACCCTGACTAGCTCCCTTTTCTCTTCCCCGCCTCCCAACCTCACAGCACTTATGTACATAGCCGCAATTTATTTAGATTAATATCTGCCTCCCCCTCTAGACTGTAAGCTCATTGTGAGTAAGCAATGTTATATTGTTCTATTGCACTCTCCCAAGCTGTGGGACCTCGGGCAAATCATTTCACTTCTCTGGGCCTCAATTGTCAGCTGTGTGACTTTGGGCAAGTCACTTAACTTCTTTGTGCCTCAGTTACCTCAGCTGTAAAATGGGGATTAAGACTGTGAGCCCCACCTGGGACAACCTGATCACCTTGTGACCTCCCCAGCGCTTAGAACAGTGCTTTACACATAGTAAGCACTTAATAAATGCTTTTATTATTATTAGTAGTAGTAGTAGTAGTAAGGCACCTAACTAAATCTCACGTGTGGGTAAGTGTGTATAAGGCCTATCTTCTCCAAAAGGCCTTCCCTGATTTAGCCCTCCTTCCCCCTCCTGCCATTCAATCAATCAATCAATCGTATTTATTGAGTGCTTACTGTGTGCAGAGCACTGTACTAAGCGCTTGGGAAGAACAAGTTTGCAACATCACCCTGCATCACCCTGCATCCCTTCTGCATCACCCTGACTAGCTCCCTTTTCTCTTCCCTGCCTCCCAACCTCACAGCACTTACATACATAGCCGCAATTTATTTATATTAATATCTGTCTCCCCCTCTAAACTGTAAGCTCATTGTGGGTAAGCAATGTTATATTGTTCTATTGCGCTCTCCCAAGCTGTGGGACCTCGGGCAAATCAGTTCACTTCTCTGGGCCTCAATTGTCACTTAACTTCTCTGTGCCTCAGTTACCTCAGCTGTAAAATGGGGATTAAGACTGTGAGCCCCACGTGGGACAACCTGATCACCTTGTATCCTCCCCAGCTCTTAGAACAGTGCATTGCACATAGTAAGCGCCTAACAAATGCGTCATTATTATTATTATTACTGCCCCCAGGCCAGAAAATCCCCACTTTTCACCCAGTCCACCCAGAAGCTCCTGGATGTTGGTGTAACGTAGCCCGATAGAAGTAGCATGGCCTGGGCCCGGGAGCCAGAAGGACCGAAATTTTAATCCCAGCTCCACTACTTGTCTGCTATTTGGGAAGCAGTTTGGCTTAGTGGCAACAGCCCGGGCTTGGGAGCCAGAGGTCTTGGGTTCTAATCCTGGCTCTACCACTTGTCAGTTGTGTGACTTTGAGCAAGTTGCTTAATAATGATAATAATAATAATGGCATTTATTGAGCATTTACTATGTGCAAAGCACTGTTCTAAGCACTGAGGAGGTTACAAGGTGATCAGGTTGTCCCACGGGGGGCTCACCGTCTTAATCCCCATTTTTGCAGATGAGCTAACTGAGGCCCATAGACTTGCCCAAAGTCACCCAACTGACAATTGGTGAACCCGGGATTTGAACCCATCATCTCCAACTCCAAAACCCGTGCTCTTTCCACTGAGCCACGCTGCTTCTCTGGGCCTCAGTTACCTCATCTTTAAAATGGGGATTAATAATAATAATAATAATGGCATTTATTAAGCACTTACTATGTGCAAAGCACTGTTCTAAGCGCTGAGGAGGTCACAAGGTGATCAGGTTGTCCCACGGGGGGCTCACCGTCTTAATCCCCATTTTTGCAGATGAGGTAACTGAGGCCCAGAGAAGTGAAGTGACTTGCCCAAAGTCACACAGCTGACAATTGGCAGAGCTGGGATTTGAACCCATGATCTCCGACTCCAAAGCCCGGGCTCTTTCCACTGAGCCACGCTGCTTCTCTGTGCCTCAGTTACCTCATCTGTAAAATGGGGATTAAGACAGTGAGCCCCACATGGGACAACCTGATTACCTTGTATCTATCCCAGCGCTTAGAACAGTGTATGGTACATAGAAAGCACTTAACAAATACCATCGTTATTATTATTATTATATGACCTTGGTCAAATCACTTCACTTCTCTGTGCCTCAGTTACCTCATCTGAAAGCTCACCTCCTTCAGTAGGCCTTCTCAGACTAAGCCCCCTTTTCCTCTGCTCCGCCCCATTCCCCGACCTACTCCCTTCACTCTACCCCGCTCCCCGCCCCACAGCACTTGTGTATATATGTACATATGTATAATTATATTTCTATTTATTTTTATTGATGATGTGTATATATATATCATTCAGTTTTTATTTCTATTTATTTTCATTGATGATGTGTACATCTCTATCATTCTATTTAATTATAATGATGCTACTGATGCCTGTTTACTTGTTTTGTTTTCTGTCTCCCCCCTTCTAGACCGTGAGCCCATTGTGGGCAGTGATTGTCTTTGTTTGTTGCTGAATTGTACTTTCCAAGTGTTTACTACAGTGCTCTGCACACAGTAAGTGCTCAATAAATACGATTGAATGAATGCGTGAATGAATGAAT
Source organism: Tachyglossus aculeatus (assembly GCF_015852505.1). Classification (NCBI taxonomy): domain Eukaryota; kingdom Metazoa; phylum Chordata; class Mammalia; order Monotremata; family Tachyglossidae; genus Tachyglossus; species Tachyglossus aculeatus. The sequence continues at coordinate 33,568,022 of NC_052076.1, read as the reverse complement.
GTAAGGTGAGGGGTAAGACTATGTGGGACATGGACTGAGCTCAATCTGATTAGCTTGTACCTACCCCCAGTGCTTGGTACAGTGCCTGGCGTATAATAATCATAATAAATGATGGCATTTATTAAGCGCTTACTATATGCAAAGCACTGTTCTAAGCATCACCCTGCATCACTCTGACAAGCTCCCTTTTCTCTTCCCCGCCTCCCAACCTCACAGCACTTATGTACATAGCAGCAATTTATTTATATTAATATAAATACTTATATTATTTATATGATAATATATAAATCACATATTTACAAGGTTACAAGGTGATCAGGTTGCCCCGGGGGGGCTCACAGTGTTAATCCCCATTTCACAGATGAGGGAACTGAGGCCCAGAGGAGTGAAGTGACTTCCCCAAGGTCTCGCAGCTGACAAGTGGCAGAGCTGGGATAGTAAGTGCTTAAGGAATACCATGAAAAAAGAGAAGAGTCCTCGCTGACGGTGATAACAAGTGAGAGCCATAGCCCTCCCACCCTCCTCCAACTTGGTTCCTCTTTCCCTTTCTGAACCCCACCGCAGCTACAACTCTTCTCCCGTCTAATCCGGATGTTTCATCACTGTCCACGTCTCCACTGCCCTTGACCCTTCCTGACCACCTCTCTAATAATAATAATAATAATAATGGTGACATTTGTTAAGCGCTTACTATGTGCGAAGCACCGTTCTAAGCGCTGGGGTAAATACAAGGTGATCAGGTTGTCCCGCAGGGGGCTCACCGTCTTAATCCCCCATTTTACAGATGAGGGAACTGAGGCAGAGAGAAGTGAAGTGACTTGAAAGTCACACAGCTGACAGGTGGCGGGGCCGGGATTTGAACCCATGACCTCCGACTTCCAAGCCTGGGCTCTTTCCACTGAGCCCCTATGCTGCTTCGCTACCTCCCCCGCTTTTTTTTAATGATATTCATTAAGCGCTTACTACGTGTCAGGCACTATTCTAAGTGCTGGAGTAGATACAAGCTAATCAGATTAAACACAGTCCCTGTCCCACATGGGGTTCTCCGCCTTAATCCCCATTTTACAGATGAGGAAATTGAGGCCCAGAGAAGTGAAGCGATTTGCCCGAGGTCACACAGCAGACACATGGCGGAGTCAGGATTAGAACCTGGGTCCTTCTGACTTCTAGGCCAGTTCTCTATCCACCAGGTCACGGTGTTTTCTCCGCTTCTTTGGTCCAGACCGAGGAAATCTGAGAGGAAGAATTGGCTGAATCTTCTCCTCCCTTGGGGACGACATAGCAGCGTGGCTCAGTGGAAAGAGCCCGGGCTTTGGAGTCAGAGGTTGTGGGTTCAAATCCCAGCTCTGCCAATTGTCAGCTGTGTGACTTTGGGCAAGGCACTTCACTTCTCTGGGCCTCAGTTAACTCATCTGTAAAATGGGGATTAAGACTCTGAGCCACTAGTGGGACAACCTGATCACCTTGTAACCTCCCCAGCGCTTAGAACAGTGCTTTGCACATAGTAAGTGCTTAATAAATGCCATCATCATTATTTCATCATTCTTCTTCTTCTTCTTCTTCTTCTTCTTCTTCTTCTTCTTCTTATTATTATTATTATTATTATTATTTATTGGCCTAGTGGAAAGAGCCCCAGCCTGGGAGTCATAGGACCAGGGTTCTTTCCCTTGGGCAAGTCATTTCATTTCTCTGGGCCTCAGTTCCCTCATCTGCAAAAAGGGAATTCAATCCCCCTTCTCCCTCCTACTTTGAATGTGATCCCCATGTGGGACGTGATGATCTCGCAACTACCCCGGCACTTAGCATATAGCAAGTGCTTAACAAATACCACAATTATTGTTATTATCATTATTTCGAAGGCCCTCCCGAGGCCAGAGTGAAGGAGAGAATAGGAATTGCTCATGGGGAATGGCAAAATCCGAAGCGGCAGCAGGAGAGATTTAGGTTTGACATTCACAGCCTCTCCTGGATCCACCCTTTCCTCTCCACTCAAAGAGCTGCCAACCTGATAGGAGCTTGTTATAGGGATTGTTATATGTTGCCAATTTGTACTTCCCAAGCGCTTAGTACAGTGCTCTGCACACAGTAAGTGCTCAATAAATACGATTGATGATGATGAGCTCTGGTCTTGCCATGGCGAGGTTATGGCATCAGGCTTCTCTCCGGTGTCCCTGCTGCCAGCTTCTCTCCGCATGGATCTATGCGGCCCAGATCCTCTTCCTGAAGCATCGCCCACCCCTCTCCTCTCCTCAAAATCTTCCACTGGCTTCCTGTGTATTGTCACATCTAACAACCACATTTCCCGATGGGCTTGAAGGCTCTCCCCTCGTTTACCTTGTTCCCCAAGTTTTTTATTATTATTATTATCATCATCATCATCATCAATCATATTTATTGAGCGCTTACTGTGTGCAGAGCACTGTACTAAGCGCTTGGGAAGTTCAAGTTGGCAACATATAGAGACAGTCCCCACCCAACAGTGGGCTCACAGTCTAAAAGGGGGAGACAGAGAACAAAACCAAACATACTAACAAAATAAAATAAATAGAATAGATAAGTATAAGTAAAATAAATAAATAAATAAATAGAGTAATAAATATGTACAAACATATATACATATATGCAGGTGCTGTGGGGAAGGGAAGGAGGTAAGATGGGGGGATGGAGAGGGGGACGAGAGGAAGAGGATTAATATTATTATTATTATTATTATTATCATCATTATGATATTTGTGGTATAAAAAGTGTGGTTTTTGTTAAGCGCTTACTACATTCCAGGCATTGTACTAAGCGCAAATCCAGTTGGACACAATCCCTGTCCCACGTGGAGCTCGTGGTCTTAATCCCCATTTTACAGATGAGGTGACTGAGGTGCAGAGAAGTGAAGTGACTTGACCAAGGTCACACGGCAGACAGGTGGCAGGGCCGGGATTAAAACCGCCCTTCCTTTCCAGATCGGACGGCCCACTGCTCTCCCCATATTCAGAACCCTCCAAGAACCCCACCTCCTCCAACCAGCTTTCCTCAATTAGTTTTCCAGAATCCTGAGCCATGTCCTCCCATCAGGGTTCTGCACCCAGGTAGCGTTCAATAAATACCATCGATTGATGGAGCCAACTCCAGCACTTGGGTACTTATTTATACCCTCCTTAGGACTAATGGACATATGTCCACTTAATTTCCTTTCGACCTTCCGAGTTGTGAATATTTTATATCCATCTCCCCCATTAGAAGGTAAACTCCTCATGGGCAGGGAACTTGTCACTTGGTTATTCTCTCCATCCCAGGCAACTACTACCATGCTCTTCATCAAGTGAGCGCTCAATAAATGCTGCTGTTGCTCCTCTTCCTGCTCCGACCACTGAAGAACTCTCTGACTCGCCGGGGAGGTGGCGGGATTTCCATCTCTCGAGAGATGTACGAATCGATCAATCAGTCATATTTATTGAGTGCTTACTGGGTGCAGAGCAATCAATCAATCAATCGTATTTATTGAGCGCTTACTATTTGCAGAGCACTGTACTAAGCGCTTGGGAAGTACAAATTGGCAACACATAGAGACAGTCCCTACCCAACAGTGGGCTCACAGTCTAAAAGGGGGACACAGAGAACAGAACCAAACATACCAACAAAATAAGATAAATAGGATAGAAATGTACAAGTAAAATAAATAAATAGAGTAATAAATATGTACAACCATATATACATATATACAGGTGCTGTGGGGAAGGGAAGGAGGTAAGATGGGGGGATGGAGAGGGGGATGAGGGGGAGAGGAAGGAAGGGGCTCAGTCTGGGAAGGCCTCCTGGAGGAGGTGAGCTCTCAGCAGGGCCTTGAAGGGAGGAAGAGAGCTAGCTTGGCGGAGGGGCAGAGGGATTGGGGGCATTCCCGGCCCGGGGGAGGACGTGGGCCGGGGGTCGACGGCGGGACAGGCGAGAACGAGGTACAGTGAGGAGATTAGCGGCGGAGGAGCAGAGGTTGCGGGCTGGGCAGTAGAAGGAGAGAAGGGAGGGGAGGTAGGAGGGGGTGAGGTGATGGACAGCCTTGAAGCCCAGGGTGAGGAGTTTCTGCCTGATGCGCAGATTGATTGGTAGCCACTGGAGATTTTTGAGGAGGGGAGTAATATGCCCAGAGCGTTTCTGGACAAAGATAATCCGGGCAGCAGCATGAAGTATGGATTGAAGTGGAGAGAGACACGAGGATGGGAGATCAGAGAGAAGGCTGGTGCAGTAGTCCAGACGGGATAGGATGAGAGCTTGAATGAGCAGGGTAGCAGTTTGGATGGAGAGGAAAGGGCGGATCTTGGCAATGTTGCGGAGCTGAGACCGGCAGGTTTTGGTGACGGCTTGGATGTGAGGGGTGAATGAGAGAGCGGAGTTGAGGATGACACCAAGGTTGCGGGCTTGTGAGACGGGAAGGATGGTAGTGCCGTCAACAGAGATGGGAAAGTCAGGGAGAGGACAAGGTTTGGAAGGGAAGACAAGGAGCTCAGTCTTCGACATGTTGAGCTTTAGGTGGCGGGCGGACATCCAGATGGAGATGTCCTGAAGGCAGGAGGAGATGCGAGCCTGGAGGGAGGGGGAGAGAGCAGGGGCAGAGATGTAGATCTGGGTGTCATCAGCGTAGAGATGATAGTTGAAGCCGTGGGAGCGAATGAGGTCACCAAGGGAGTGAGTGTAGATTGAGAACAGAAGGGGACCAAGCACTGAACCTTGGGAAACCCCCACAGTAAGAGGATGGGAGGGGGATGAGGAGCCTGCAAAAGAGACTGAGAAAGAACGGACGGAGAGATAAGAGGAGAACCAGGAGAGGACGGAGTCTGTGAAGCCAAGGTCAGATAGCGTGTTGAGGAGAAGGGGGTGGTCCACAGTGTCAAAGGCAGCTGAGAGGTCGAGGAGGATTAGGACAGAATATGAGCCGTTGGATTTGGCAAGCAGGAGGTCATTGGTGACCTTTGAGAGGGCAGTTTCCGTGGAATGAAGGGGACGGAAGCCAGACTGGAGGGGGTCGAGGAGAGAGTTGTTGTTGAGGAATTCTAGGCAGCGCGTGTAGACGACTCGTTCAAGGAGTTTGGAAAGGAATGGTAGGAGGGATATGGGACGATAACTAGAAGGTGAGGTGGGGTCAAGAGAGGGTTTTTTTAGGATGGGAGAGACATGGGCATGTTTGAAGGCAGAGGGGAAGGAACCAGTGGAGAGTGAGCGGTTGAAGATGGAAGTTAAGGAGGGGAGAAGGGATGGAGCGAGAGATTTCATAAGATGAGAGGGAATGGGGTCAGAAGCACAGGTGGCCGGAGTAGCACTTGAGAGGAGGGAGGAGAGTTCCTCTGAGGATACCGCTCAGAGGTATAGATAGAGCACTGTACTAATCAATCAATCAATCAATCAATCGTATTTATTGAGCACTTACTGTGTGCAAAGCACTGTACTAAGCGCTTGGGAAGTACAAGTTGGCAACATATAGAGACGGTCCCTACCCAACAGTGGGCTCACAGTCTAAAAGGGGGGAGACAGACTTCAAAACAAGTCAGCAGGCATCAATATAAATAATTAGAATTATAGATCTATACACAGCGTGGCTCAGAGGAAAGAGCACGAGCTTGGGAGTCAGAGGATCTGGGTTCTAATCCTAGCTCTTACCACTTACCTGCTGTGTGACCTTGGGCAAGTCACTTCATTCATTCATTCATTCATTTAATCGTATTTATTGAGCGCTTACTGTGTGCAGAGCACCGTACTAAGTGCTTGGGAAGTCCAAGTTGGCAACATAGAGAGACAGTCCCTACCCAACAGTGGGCTCACAGTCTAGAAGGGGGAGACAGAGAACAAAACAAAACATATTAACAGAATAAAATAAATAGAATAAATATGTACAAGTAAAATAAATAAATAAATAGAGTAATAAATACGTACAAACATATATACATATACTTCACTTCACTGCGCCTCAGTTTCCTCATCTGCAAGATGGAAATTCAATCCCTGCACTCCCTCTCCTACTTAGAATGTGAGCCCCATCTGGGACCTGATTATCTCGTATCTCCCCCATCATCATCATCATCATCAATCGTATTTATTGAGCGCTTACTGTGTGCAGAGCACTGTACTAAGCGCTTGGGAAGTACAAATTGGCAACATATAGAGACAGTCCCTACCCAACAGTGGGCTCACAGTCTAAAAGGGGGAGACAGAGAACAAAACCAAACATACTAACAAAATAAAATAAATAGAATAGGTATGTACAAGTAAAATAAATAAATGAGTAATAAATATGTACAAACATATATACATATATACAGGTGCTGTGGGGAAGGAAAGGAGGTAAGATGGGGGGGATGGAGAGGGGGACGAGGGGGAGAGGAAGGAAGGGGCTCAGTGTGGGAAGGCCTCCTGGAGGAGGTGAGCTCTCAGTAGGGCCTTGAAGGGAGGAAGAGAGCTAGCTTGGCGGATGGGCAGAGGGAGGGCATTCCTGGCCCGGCCCACATCATCCCCCAGCACTTAGTACAATGTTTGGCTCATAGTAAGCACTTAACAAATACCACAATTATTATTGTCATCATTATTATTAGGATATAACAATTTTGCCAGGCATGGTTCCTGCTCACAATGAGTTTACAGTCTAAAGGGAACAGGAATGAAAGCAACCTGACTGGTAGAGCAGAGGGGAAGCCCTACACAGTGGCAGGGGAATGGACTAAATGACCTGATGGACACCCTGCCAGCCCAAGTCCTCGAGAGCTGAGGGAGCTAGAGTGTAAACTTCTCTGGGCCTCAGTTGCCTCGTCTGTAAAATGGGGATTAAGAGTGTGAGCCCCATAAGGGGCAGTTACTGCATCCAACCTGATTAACGCTTGGAATAGTGGCTTGTTATATAGTAAGTGCTTAAAAAGTACCATTATTATTATTATTATTATTGTTGTTGTTATTATTATTATTATTATTATTATTATCTCCTCCAAGAACCCCTCCCCGATTAAGCCCCTTTCCCCAGCTCGCTCCCCCTTCTGCGTCGACTTTTCACTTGGATCTGACATTATGATTTGTTTTGTTGTCTGTCTCCCCCTTCTAGACTGTAAACCCGCTGTTGGGTAGGGATCGTCTCTATATGTTGCCGACTTGGACTTCCCAAGCGCTTAGTACAGTGCTCTGCACACAGTAAGCGCTCAATAAATACGATTGAATGAATGAATAAACTCACCAGACTGTAAGCTACTTGAGGCCAGGGATCAGTTCTACTAATTCTATTGTACTCTCCGGAGCGCCCAGCCCAGTGCTCTGTACAAAGTAGAAGCAGCGTGGCCTAATGGCAAGAGCAAGGGCTTGGGAGTCAGAGGATGTGGGTTCTAATCCTGACTCTGCCACTTGTCTGCTGAGTGACCTTGGGCAAGTCACTTAACTGCTCTGCGTGGCTCAGTTACCTCATCTGTAAAATGGGGATTAAGATTGTGAGTCCCACGTGGGACAACCTGATTACCTTGTGTCTACCCCCGTGCTTAAAACAGTGCTTGGCACATAGTAAATGTGTAACAAATACCGTTACTTAACAAATACAAATACCGTTATTTAATGTTAACCTTCTAGACTGTTGGGTAGGGACCGTCTCTATATGTTACCAACTTGGACTTCCCAAGTGCTTAGTACAGTGCTCTGCATGCAGTAAGTGCTCAATATTATGATTGAATGAATGAATGAATATTATTATTATTATTATTACTACCGATTGACTGACCGGGATGAAAACATCAGATTGCTCGGCACCTGAACGATGACACCCCCGCCTAGGAGAATTTGGGGGTTTTGCCTGGGGGCCTGGCAGGTTCTGGGAAGACCCAGAGTGATGAGCTGGGTGAATCTGCGTGGCGGGGAAACACCCAGCTGGAGCCTGACATTTCAAAGTGCTCCTTGGACGAGAAGGAGGACGGCTGGTCTCCCCCAAAAAAGAGAACTGAAACGGGGAGGCCAAGCCAGCATGCAAAGTAGAGGGGGGCAGGCTTTGTTTCACAGAAGGCATCGAGCCAAGCCGGAATCAAGGGGCACGGTGAGGGGAGCAGAACCGTGAGAAGCCGGGTGGCCCAGTGGGAAGCGCACGGGGCGGGGATACTAATCCCAAATCCACCTCTGGTTTGCCGCGTGGCCTTGGGTAAGTCGATTCACTTCTCCGCGTCTCAGTTACCTCATCTGGAAAATGGGGATTGAGACTGCGAACCCCACATGGGATTGTGTCCAACCCGATAGGCTTGTATCTACCCCAGTGCTTAGCATAGTGCCTGGCACAGAGAAAGTGCTGAACAAATACCGCAGTTATTATTATGATTATTCAGAAGGAGCCGGGTTATTATCCTGGCTCTGCCACTTGTCTGCTGTGTGACCGTGGGCGAGCCGCTTCACTTCTCTGTGCTTCAGTTACCTTATCTGCAAAATGGGGGTTCATCCCTGTTCTCCCTCCTACTTAGAATGGGAGCCCCATGTGGGACTGATGCTCTTGCAACTGTAAAATAGAGGTTAAGCCCCATGCGGGACATGGACTGTGTCCAAACTGATTCACTTTTATCTGCCCCAGTGCTTAGTACAGTGCCTGGCATATAGTAAGTGCTTAATAAATGCCATGAAAAAAAAAAACAGCAAATGGGTCAGGGGCCTAGAGAGCTGAGGCTAGAAAGGAGCAAGATCTGGGCTGGCTCTTGCCTGGGGGAATCAGCATCCTCTACCTTTCCCCCACCGCAGGCTGCTACCCACTCTGTGGCTCCATGGCCAGTGTGCTTAGTACAGTCCCTGACATATAGTAAGCGCTTAACAAATACCATGAAAAAAAAAAAACCCAGCCAAGGGGTCAGGGGCCTAGTGAGCTGAGGCTGGAAAGGAGCAAATCTCCCCCCCTCCTACCCCTCTCCATCCCCCCCACCTTACCTCCTTCCCTTCCCCACAGCACCTGTATATATGTATATATGTTTGTACGTATTTATTACTCTATTTATTTATTTATTTTACCTGTACATATCTATTCTATTTATTTTGTTAAGTTAATATGTTTGGTTTTGTTCTCTGTCTCCCCCTTCTAGACTGTGAGCCCACTGTTGGGTAGGGACCGTCTCTATATGTTACCAACTTGTACTTCCCAAGCGCTTAGTACAGTGCTCTGCACACAGTAAGCGCTCAATAAATACGATTGATTGAAATCTGGGCTGGCTCTTGTCTGGGGGAATCAGTGTTCTCTACCTTTTCCCCACCGCAGGCTGCTACCCACTCTGTGGCTATTTATTCTATTTGTTTTATTTTGTTAATATGTTTTGTTTTGTTGTCTAACTCCCCCTTCTAGACTGTGAGCCCGCTGTTGGGTAGGGACCATCTCTATATGTTGCCAGCTTGTACTTCCCGAGCGCTTAGTACAGTGCCCTGCACACAGAAAGCGCTCAATAAATACAAATGAATGAATGAATGAATAAATGAATGGCTCCATGGCCAGTGCTTAGTACAGTCCCTGGCACAAAGTAAGCACTTAACAAATACCACATTTATTATGATTGTTATTATCTGTAATTTTTTAATTGTGCTTAATACAGTGCCTGACACATTTATTATTATTGTTATTATTATTATTATTATTATAAAGTGCCGTCGAGTTGTTTCTGATTCATAGCCACTCCATGGATATTCCTTCTCCAGAGCGTCCTCTCCTCTGCCATAATTCGCAATCTTTCGAACAGCTCTTCCGTTATCATTGTTATGGTCTCTACCCATCTAGCTGCTCGTCTGCCTCTTCCTCATTTTCCCTGGACTTTTCTTAGCATAAATTAGTCCTGATTATGTGTCCAAAATATGCTAATCTAAATCAAGCTATTTGGCCTTCCAAAGACCACTTTGGCTTAATTTGCTGTAAAATCCATCTGTTTGTTTTTCGGGCGGTCCACGGAATTCGCAAAAACCTCGTCCAACACCACACTTCAAAAGAATCGATGTTCTTTCTATCCTGTTTTTCGCCGTCCAGCTTTCGGATCCATACATTGTCCCTGGAAACACTGTAGATTTGACTATTTGTATTTTTGTGGCAGTTGTTACAGCAGCACATTTCATGACTTTTTTTTCCAGGCTCTTCATAGCATTTCTTCGGTGTAGTTCTTGACTACTAGTTCCTTTATTATTGATTATTGATCCCAGGAGAGAAAAACGGTCAACTATTTCACTCTTCTCTCCATACACTACAAACGTGTTAAAACTTCCAGTTGTCATGATCTTTGTTTTCTTGACATTCAAATGCGGGCCCGTCTTTTTGCTCTGTTCCTTAACTTTTAATAATAAGCCCTTCAAATCTTCTTCACTTTCTGCGAGTAGGGTTGTATCATCAGCATAACGAAGGTTGTTTTTATTCCTCCCTCCAGTCTTTACTCTCCGTTCGTCTTCATCCGATCCGGCTTCTCTCATTAGGTATTTGGTGTACAGGATGAACAGATCCCGCCTCCGCCACTTGTCTGCTGTGTGACCTTGGGTAAGTCACTTTACTTCTCTGTGCCTCAGTTACCTCATCTGTAAAATGGGGATGAAGACTGTGAGCCCCACGTGGGATAACCTGATTACTTGTATTTACTCCAGTGCTTAGAACAGTGCTTGGCACATAGTGTGTGCTTAATAAATACCATTATTATTATTATTATAAGGCAATAAGATACATCCTTGCCTTACACCTTTCTACTGCTACTACTATGGTAATCATGGTATTTGTTAAGCGCTTACTATGTGCTAAGCACTGTTCTAAGCACTGATGGGAAACCAATCTGTTCCTCCATATTCTGTTCTTATTGTAGCCTCCTGTTCACCATGCATGTTCCATATAGTAAGTGCTTAACAAATTCCACTATTATTATTGTTATTAAGGCGGGGAAGAATTTGGCAAAGGATCCAGTGGGAGAAATGAAATTATATAAATGCCAAAACAACATGGAAGGCGAAATTCGGAGAGAGGATTGGGGATGGCATTAGGGAGCAACAAATCATCCAGAGTCTGGTCACAGCCTATGCTTCCCCAAGGTTCGTTGTGGGCAGGGAATGTGTCCGCTTATTATTATATCGTACTCTCCCCGACGCTTAGTACAGTGCTTTGCACACAGCAAGCGCTCAAAAAATATGATTACATGAAGTAAAATTGAATATATTAATGTCTGTCCCCCCCTCTAGACTGTAAGCTCGTTGTGGGCAGGGAATGTGTCTATTTATTTATTATTATAGTGTTCTCTCCCAAGTGCTTAGTACAGAGAAGCAGCGTGGCTCCGTGGAAAGATCACGGGCTTTGGAGTCAGAGGTTGTGGGTTCAAATCCCGGCTCCACCAATTCATCATCATCACCATCGATCGTATTTATTGAGCGCTTACTATGTGCAAAGCACTGTACTAAGCGCTTGGGAAGTACAAATTGGCAACATATAGAGACAGTCCCTACCCAACAGTGGGCTCACAGTCTAAAAGGGGGAGACAGAGAACAAAACCAAACATACTAACAAAATAAAATAAATAGAATAGATATGTACAAGTAAAATAAATAGAGTAATAAATATGTACAAACATATATACATGTATACAGGTGCTGTGGGGAAGGGAAGGAGGTAAGATGGGGGGGATGGAGAGGGGGACGAGGGGGAGAGGAAGGAAGGGGCTCAGTGTGGGAAGGCCTCCTGGAGGAGGTGAGCTCTCAGCAGGGTCTTGAAGGGAGGAAGAGAGCTAGCTTGGCGGATGGGCAGAGGGAGGGCAGCTGTGTGACTTTGGGCAAGTCACTTCACTGCTCTGTGCCTCACTTCCCTCATCTGTAAAATGGGGGTGAAGACTGTGAGCCCCTCATGGGACAGACAACCTGATCACCTTGTAACCTCCCCAGCGCTTAGAACAGTGCTTTGCACATAGTAAGCGCTTAATAAATGCCATCATTATTGTTATTATTATTATTACAGTGCTCTGCACACAGTAAGCGCTCAATAAATAAGACTGACTGGCTGATTGAGTGAATGATTATGATTATTGTGGCAGTCCCTTGCCAGTTTGAGGAGCTGAAGAGCTGCCTCACTCTGCACTGAAGCTCCAACCCTGGCATCCTCTGGCCGGCTGCGAGCCGTCTCCTCCTCCGCTTGGCATCCTGCCCACCGGCACCCCGTGGCCCGCACCAATCAATCAATCAAGCAATCAATCGTATTTATTGAGCACTTACTGTGTGCAAAGCACTGTACTAAGCGCTTGGGAAGTACAAGTGGCAATATATAGAGACAGTCCCTACCCAACAGTGGGCTCACAGTCTAAAAGGGGGAGACAGAGAACAAAACCAAACATACTAACAAAATAAAATAAATAGAATAGATACGTACAAGTAAAATAAATAAATCAATAGAGTAATAAATACGTACAAACGTATATACATATATACACCACCACAGGACCCTGAGCCCCAAGGCTGGGGGAGCTGGAGCGCTCCAAGCTGGCCTCAAATAATAAAAATGATAATTGTGGTATTTCTTAAAGTGCTTATTATGTGCCAGGCACTGTCCTGGCCACTGGAGCGGATACAAGATAATCAGGTTGGACATAGTTCCTGTCCCACGTGGGGCTCACGCTCTTAATCCCCACTGGACCCAGTGGGAGTCAGAAGGTCATGGATTTTAATCCCAGCACTTGTCTGCTGTGTCACCTTGGGCCAGTCACTTAATTTCTCTGGGCCTCAGTTACCTCATCTGTAAAATGGGGATTGAGACCGTGAGCCCCACATGGGACAGGGATGGTGCCCAACTCTTCCACTGTTGGGTAGGGACTGTCTCTAGATGTTCCCAACTTGTACTTCCCAAGCGCTTAGTACAGTGTTCTGCACACAGTAAGTGCTCAATAAATACGATTGATTGATTTGTTTGTATCCACCCCAGCGCTTGGTGCAGTGACTGGCACATAATAAGTGCTTAACAAGTACCATAATTACTATTATTCATTATTATTATTATTGCAGATGAGGTAGCTGAGGCCCAGAGAAGCAAAGCGACTTGACTGCGGTCACGCAGCAGACAAGGGGAGTAGCGGGAATCTGAATCCAGATCCTTCTGATTCCCAGGCTTGTGTTCTATCCACTAGACCAGTCTAATAATAATAATAATAATAATAATAATAATAATAATGGCATTTGTTAAGCGCTTACTATGTGCCAGGTACTGTACTGGTACTGTACTGGGGTGGATATAATAATAATTAAGCACTTACTATGTGCAAAGCACTGTTCTAAGCGCTGCGGGGATATGAGCATGTCTGGTTGGACACATTCCTCTACTAGGCCCCTGGTTCTCTCCTCGCCTGGATGAAGGTCCAGCCTGCAGAGATCTTCCTGGAGGGTGGGCTACCCCTTAACGTGGCTCAGTGGAAAGACCCCGGGCTTTGGAGTCAGAGGTCATGGGTTCAAATCCCTGCTCCGCCAATTGTCAGCTGTGTGACTTTGGGCAAGTCACTTAACTTCTCTGTGCCTCAGTTACCTCATCTGTAAAATGGGGAGTAAGACTGTGAGCCCCCCGTGGGACAACCCGATCACCTTGTAACCTCCCCAGCGCTTAGAACAGTGCTTTGCACATAGTAAGTGCTTAATAAATGTCATCATTATTATTCATTCAATCGTATTTATTGAGCGCTTACTGTGTGCAGAGCACTGTACTAAGTGCTTGGGAAGTACAAGTTGGCAACATATAGAGACGGTCCCTACCCAACAACGGGCTCACAGTCTAGAAGGGGGAGACAAGACAACAAAACCAAACATGTGGTCAGGTGTCAAGTCATCAGAATAAATAGAAGTAAAGCTAGATTCATTCATTCAATCGTTTTTATTGAGCGCTTACTGTGTGCAGAGCACTGGACTAAGCGCTTGGGAAGTACAAGTTGGCAACATATAGAGACGGACCCTGCCCAACAACGGGCTCACAGTCTAGAAGGGGGAGACAAACAACAAAACAAAACATGTGGTCAGGTGTCATCGGAATAAATAGAAGTAAAGCTAGATGCACATCACTGACAAAATAAATAGAATAGTAAATATGTACAAATAAAACAGAGTAATAAATCTGTACAAACATATATACAGATGCTGTAGGGAGGTGAAGGAGGTACAGCGGGGGGGATGGGGAGGGGGAGAAATTATTATTATGATAGATTATTATTATTTATCAGCTGATGACCCTCTGAAGAGAAGCCCCCGGACTATCCTGGATTCATTCATTCAATCATATTTATTGAGCGCTTACTGCGTGCAGAGCACTGTACTAAGCGCTTGGGTAGTACAAGTTGGCAACATAGACAGTCCCTACCCAACAGTGGGCTCACTGTCTAGAAGGGGGACACAGACAACAAAACATATTAATAAAATAAAATAAATAGAATAAATATGAACAAGTAAAATAGAGTAATGCGTACAATTCAATCGCATTTATTGAGCACTTACTGTGTGCAGAGCACTGTACTAAGCGCTTGGGTAGTACAAGTTGGCAACATAGAGAGACGGTCCCTACCCAACAGCGGGCTCACAGTCTAGAAGCGGGAGACGGACAACAAAACATATTAACAAAATAAAATAAATAGAATAAATATGTACAAGTAAAATAGAGTAATAAATACGTACAATTCACTCATTCATTCAATCGTATTTATTGAGCGCTTACTGTGTGCAGAGCACTTTACTAAGCGCTTGGGTAGTACAAGTTGGCAACATAGAGAGACGGAGAGGCCCGGATCTGGCCTCACACACGTCCGTCGGTCGGTCGCATTAATTGAGTGCTTACGATGTGCAGAGCACTGCACTAAACGCTTGGGAGAGTCCACTACAACAACATAACAGACACATTCCCTACCCACAACGAGCTTACAGTCTGTGTGGTTTGCAGGCTGCAGAGAAAGACGCCTTTGGAAGCGTGGAAGGAAACCTCTTAGTGAAGGCCCTGCTGAGAGTTCATCTCCTCCAGGAGGCCTTCCCAGACTGAGCCCCTTCCTTCCTCTCCCCCTCGTCCCCCTCTCCATCCCCCCATCTTACCTCCTTCCCTTCCCCACAGCACCTGTATATATGTATATATGGTTGTACATATTTATTACTCTCTTTATTTATTTATTTATTTTATTTGTACATATCTATTCTATTTATTTTATTTTGTTAGTATGTTTGGTTTTGTTCTCTGTCTCTCCCTTTTAGACTGTGAGCCCACTGTTGGGTAGGGACTGTCTCTATATGTTGCCAATTTGTACTTCCCAAGCGCTCTGCACATTGTAAGCGCTCAATAAATACGATTGATGATGATGATAATGAAGGTCCAGAGGGCTTGGCACAGAGGTATGTAATCAATCAATCTATCAATTAATCAATCCAATGAGGAGAGAGGGTCCCTTGCAGCTGGGGAGAAAACCATTTCTGCCTTGAAGGGGCTTTCAGAGCGGTTCAAATGAGATCCCCGATGGAACCCGATAAGTTGGCTATCAAGTATCAAACATCACCAACCCTGTTGGCCCAAGGGGGAAAAATGGCTTCACTGAGGTCTCTCAGTGAGGCCAAACCCTGGGCTGGGCACTTGAAAGTGATGAGGCAGAGGGCAAGAGATTCCATGTCTGCCATCCTGATTGGAAGAATGAGGGAATTCCAGGAAGGAGGAAGGGGTGTGAAGTGGGAGAGACAAATGCGTCCCAGTGAGTAGGCCGGTTTGAGGGGAATAAAGACTGTGAACTAGGATGTAGTGGGAGAAGAGTGGATAAGAAAGAGGGAGAACTGATGGAGTGACGTGAAAGCAAATGGGCAGGTGTTTTTGTTTGATGTGATGAGGAAGGGATAAGCGTTGAAGATTTTGGAGGTAGGAGAGATAATTGATTATGGTATTTATTAAGTGCTTACTATGTTGGTATTTGTTAAGCACTTACTATGTGCAAAGCACTGTTCTAAGCGCTGGGGTAGATACAAGGTAAGCAGGTTGTCCCACGAGGGTCTCAAAGTCTTCATCCCCATTTTACAGATGAGGGTACTGAGGCCCAGAGCAGTTAAGTGACCTGCCCAAAGTCACACAGCTGACAAGTGGCGGAGCTGGGATTTGAACCCACGACCTCTGACTCCAAAGCCTGTGCTCTTTCCACTGAGCCACGCTGCTTCTCTGTGCCAGGCACTGTACTAAGCACTGGGGCGGATTCAGGAAATTGCGTTGGATATGGCCCCGGTCCCACGTGGGGCTCACAGACTCAATCCCCATTTTACCGATGAGGTAACTGAGGCACAGAGAAGTGAAGTCACTTGCCCAAGGTCACATGGCAGGCAAGTGGCAGAGTGGAGATTAGAACCCATGACCTTCTGATTCCCAGGCCCGTGCTCTATCCACTACATCGTGCCGCTTCTCTAAGAGAGAAGATGTGCGTGGAATGCTATTTTAGAAAAATGATTTGGGCAGCAGAGTGAGGTATGGACTGGAGAAAGATCGTAGGGAGATAATCCCTCCCTCTCTCAACTCCCAGTGGTATTTAGGGAGCACTTATTCTGTGCAGAGCGCTGTACTAAGTGCTTGGGAGAGTACAGTGCTTAGAACAGTGCTTGCCCTCAACAAATACCATAATTATGGTAAAGCTAGATATGGTAAAACTAGATATTGGGAAGCAGTGTGGCTCACTGGAAAGAGCCCGGGCTTTGGAGTCAGAGGTCATGGGTTCAAATCCCGGCTCTGCCAACTGTCAGCTGTGTGACTATGGGCAAGTCACTTCACTTCTCTGGGCCTCAGTTACCTCGTCTGTAAAATGGGGGTTAGGACTGTGAGCCCTCCGTGGGACAACCTGATCACCTTGTAACCTCCCGGCGCTTAGAACGGTGCTTTGCACATAGTAAGCGCTTAATAAATGCCATTATTATTATTATTATTACAATAGAGTTGATAGACACGATCGATCCCTGCCCTCAACGATCTTACATTCTGGTAGTTTACAATATAGTGGCATCTTGCTCTAGATCCTCCTCTAGACAGTAAGCTCCTTGTGGGCAGGGAACATGTCTGCCAACTCTTTTATATTGTACCCTCCAGTGCTCTGCACACAGAAAATGCTCAATAAATACAATCAATGGTATTGTTTGATTGTACAATTGATTGCTTGATTAATTTTCCAGAATGGAGGCGGAGCAAGGGATTAAATCACCATTGGCTTCAGAGCTCTCCATCCCCTTGGCCCTTCTTATCTCACCTCCCCGTCTCTCCTTCTCCATCCCAGCCCGCACCCTCCGCTCCTCTGATGCTAACCTTCTCACTGGGCCTCGTTCTCGCCTGTCCCGCCGTCGACCCCCGGCCCACGTCCTACCTCTGGCCTGGAATGCCCTTCCTCCTCAAATCCACCTTTGCACATAGTAAGCGCTTAAAAAATGCCATCATTATTATTATTATTATCACACTTCCCCCCTTCAAAGCCCTACTGAAAGCTCACTTCCTCCAGAAGGCCTTCCCGAACTAAGCTCCCCTTTTCCTCTGCTCCCCCCCATCACCCCAACTTGCTCCCTGTGCTCTATCCCCCTCCCTGCCCCACAGCCCTTGTGTATATAGGTACATATTTATAATTATAATTCTATTTATTTGTATTAATGATGTGCATATATCTATCATTCTATTAATTTATAATGATGCTACTGATGCCTGTTTACTTGTTTTGTTGTCTGTCTCCCCCCTTCTCGACTGTGAGCCCACTGTGGGCTGCGATTGTCTCTGTTGCTGAATTGTACTTCCCAAGTGCTTAGTACGGTGCTCTGCACATAGTAAGCACTCAATAAATACGATTAAATGAATGAACGAATAAATAACCTGTCGAGGTCTTTTCCAGCTTTAATAACAATAATAATGATGGTATTTGTTAAGCACTTACTATGTGCCAAGCACTGTTCTTAAGAGCGGGGTGGGAGGGGTACAAGGTAATCAGGTTGTCCCACATGGGGCTCACAGTCTTAATCCCCATTTTACAGATGAGGTAACTGAGGCACAAAGAAGTTAAGTGGTTTGCCCAAGGTCACACAGCAGACAAGGAGCGGAGGCCGCATTAGAACCCACGTCCTCTGACTCCCCATGTGCTCTTTCCACTAAGCCGCTTAGAGAAGCAGCATGGCTCAGTGGAAAGAGCACAGGCTTTGGAGTCAGAGGTCATGGGTTCAAATCCTGACTCCGCCACTTGTCAGCTGTGTGACTTTGGGCAAGTCATTTAACTTCTCTGGGCCTCAGTTACCTCATCTGTAAAATAGGGATTGACTGTGAGTCCCCCGTGGGACAACCTGATCACCTTGTCACCTCTCCAGTGCTTAGAACAGTGCTTTGCACATAGTAAGTGCTTAATAAATGCTATTATTATTATTAAGCCACGCTGCTTCTCTAGAATCTAGAATGTTTAGAATCTGCCGGTAGCTTCAGAATAACAGTTCAATCCATGGTATTTACTGAGCACTTACTGTGTGCAGAGCACTGTGTTAAGCGCTTGGGAGAGCAGTTCCCTGCCCACAGTGAGCTTACAGTAGTTGATAACCCCTCTCTTCTTGGCTTAATTCCCATTTGTAAGGTGCTTGGGGCGCAATGGCAATAAAAACAAACACATTGAGTTGGGGAAGGAGCTTCTGATCTATTTGGGTGGGGCCGCAAAAGGCAGATAAAAGGCCGAGAGGAACCATAACGGTCAGAGAATTCAGATAGAACAACGCAAAACTGAGTTGCTCCAAAGTCAGCAGGGAGACCCATGTGAGATATAAACTAGGCTGGAAATAGAAAACAAAGGGTATTTCCCTGTGGGGAGGGGAGGTAGGGTGGGGAAAGAGGGCTTGATAATGGATTTTTGGAAACTGGTTTTTTCCTGGATTTGTTTCCCGGGGGAGTAGGGGTTGGTCAGGCTCACCATTCATTCATTCAGTCGTATTTATTGAGCGCTTACTATGTGCAAAGCACTGTTCTAAGTGCTGGGGAGGTTACAAGGTGATCAGGTGTCCCACGTGAGGCTCACAGTCTTAATCCCCATTTTACAGATGAGGGACCTGAGGCACAGAGAAGTTAAGTGCCAACTTGTACTTCCCAAGCGCTTAGTACAGTGCTCTGCACACAGTAAGTGCTCAATAAATACGATTGATTGATTGATTAAATGACTTGCCCAAAGTCACACAGCTGACAATTGGTGGAGCTGGGGTTTGAACCCATGACCTCTGACTCCAAAGCCCGGGCTCTTTTCCATTAAGCCATGCTGCTTCTCTATCCCCTAGGCCATGCTGCTTCCCTAGATGTGTCCACTCATAATTCCCACTTACGTACTCTTTCCCAGTGTTTTATGCAGTGCCCTGCACACAGTACGCACTTAGTAAATACTATTTCTACTACTGCTGTGGCTTAGCGGAAAGAGAACGGGCTTGGGAGTCAGAGGACGTGGGTTCTAGTCCCAGCTCTGCCACTCAACTGTGTGACCTTGGGCAAGCCACTTAACTTCTCTGTGCCTCAGTTACCTCACCTGTAAAATGGGGATTAAGACTGTGAGCCCAATGTGGGACAACCTTCTATCTACCCCAGCGCTTAGAACAGTGCTTGGCACATGGTAAGCGCTTAATAAATACCATAGTTATTATTATTTACTGATACATTTCACCAGGAAACCCTGCTGATGGTCCAGTGAAAAGACCAATGCTCTGGGATTCGGAATTCCTGGTTTTCAATCCCGGCTCTGCCTGTAGCTGGTGAACATAGGCAGACTTTCTGTAAAAGATGCACCCCTACTCACTCGTGGCCCTCTGGCCCCAGAGGAACGTAGATGGTGGGGGGCATCCCGCGGGGCACTAGCATCGATTCCTCTGTGCGACTTCTAAATCCCGAAGTCTCAAGACTGAGGTTCATCCATTTTTCCTGTAGGGAGACTCGGCCACATTTCCCAAAGTCAGGAACCGTACAGATTGGTGAATAACTTTAGGTACATGATTCAGCAGAAATACAGTCAGTCAGTCAATCGAATTTATTGAGCGATTACCGTGTGCAGAGCGCTGTACTGAGTGATTGGGAAGAGTACAATACAACAATAAACAGACACATTCCCTGCCCACAATGAGTTTACAGTCTAGAAGGGGAGACAGACATTAATAGAAATAAAAAAATGACAGATATGTACATAAGTGCTGGGAGGCAGGGATGAATAAAGGGAGCAAGTCAGGGCGACGCAGAAGGGAGTGGGAGAAGAGGAAAGGAGGACTTAATCAGGGAAAGTCTCTTGGAGGAGATGTGCCTTCAATTAAAGCTTTGAAGTGGGCAGAGTAATTGTCTGTAGGTTCTGAGGAGGGAAAGTGTTCCAGACCAGAGGCAGGATGTGGGTGAGAAGTCGGAGGCGAGATAGACAAGTTCCTAGTCAAGGTTCTCCAAATAAATAACTCCCATTTACGGCTCACCCATCAGTTACCTACCTCTCCAAACTAAATTTAGAAAGTCACCCGGGTTCAGACCCCGACCGTTAGGGAGTTTGGGATCAGGATAAGTCAGATGGTCTTCAATTTCTGGCAGAACAAATTCCCACCACGCTCACTGCAGGTTCTTCTGTTTGTTTCATGGGATCTGTTAAACGCTTACTATGTGCCAGGCACTGAGCTAAGCGCTGGGGAAGACAGAAGATCACCAGGTTGGTCCCACGTGGAGCTCAGTCTTAATTCCCACTTTACAGATGCGGGAACTGAGGCACAGAGAAGTGAAATGACTTGTCCAGGGTCAGATAGAACACAGGCCTCGGAGTCAGAAGGTCATGGGTTCTAATCCTGCCTCTGCCACCTGTATATGTGTATATATGTTTGTACATCAATCAATCAATCAATCGTATTTATTGAGCATACTGTGTGCAGAGCACTGTACTAAGCGCTTGGGAAGTACAAGTTGGCAACATATAGAGACAGTCCCTACCCAACAGTGGGCTCACAGTCTAAAAGGGGGAGGCAGAGAACAAAACCAAACATACTAACAAAATAAAATAAATAGAATAGATATGTACAGGTAAAATAAATAAATAAATAGAGTAATAAATAAGTACAAACATATATACATATATACAGGTGCTGTGGGGAAGGGAAGGAGGTAAGATGGGGGGATGGAGAGGGGGCCGAGGGGGAGAGGAAGGAAGGGGCTCAGTCTGGAAAGGCCTCCTGGAGGAGGTACATATTTATTACTCTATTTATTTATTTATTTATTTATTACTCTATTTTACTTGTACATATTTATTCTATTTATTTTATTTTGTTAATATGTTTTGTTTTGTTGTCTGTCTCCCCCTCTAGACTGTGAGCCCGCTGTTGGGTAGGGACCGTCTCTATATGCTGCCAACTTGTACTTCCCAAGCGCTTAGTACAGTGCTCTGCACACAGTAAGCGCTCAATAAATATGACTGAATGAATGAATGAAATGCTGTGCGACCTTGGGCAAGTCACTTAACTTCTCTGCATCTCAGTTACTTCATCAGGAAAATGGGGATGGAGACTGTGCGCCCCGCGTGGGATAGGGACTGTATCCAACCCAGTTTGCTTGTATCCACCCCAGCGTTTAGTATGGAGCCTGGCACATAGTGAACGTTCAACAAATATCTTAATTATTAGCATTATTATGTGGAGGAGCCGGGATGAGAACCCGTGTCCTTGTGAATCCCAAGCCTCCGTTTGATCCATGCTGCTTTTCTTTGCCCACACTGTAGAATAAGGAGTTAATTCATAGCTGGAGGAAAGTATAATGGAGGGAGGCAGGGCCTGCTACTCCCCCCAACCTCTCCCCAGACACTGATGACCAGAACAGATGTAGGCTTGAGTACTGATGACGATGGCAGGGAATTTGTCTATTATATTATTCTCTCCCAAGCGCTTAGTACAGCGCTCTCTACACAGTAAGCGGTCAATCAATACGACTGACTGAAGACACTCGGAGGGCAGAGAAGGCAAAGTGGGCCTGTTTTAGGAGGGAAGAAGAGTTAAAGGGAAGAGAAACCTCACAATTTAAACCTGAACCATTTGGGGAACCTTAAATTTCCCCCCCTTCTGCAAAGTTGTTTTCCTGCCTTGCAGTTTGTGTTTAACAAAAAAAAACTTTCCCAGTGCAGAATGTACCACACGTAATCCCTGAATGATTAAAGGCTCCTGTTCCCCGATTAACTTCACGAAGGATGTTAACCTCAAAAAGGTATTTCAGTCTGACCTGAAATTCTTGACGCCGTTTCCAAAGGGAATAGCGTTTTCTTCCAGCTGGGACCTGGACCAAAAAGTTCCGCCTCTCTACGCTCTGCCAGCCCTTAGGCTGGCACAGCGGCTTTGGAAAAAGTGGCCGGGCACTTTCATGGAGAACTTTCCTCGGTCAGGGTAATGCTCTGGTCAAGCGTCATCTCCCGAGCGGCCAGAGAAGTTTAAGCAGCCCCCGTAAATTTCAGAAAGGACAAAGTTGTTTTCCTCCCCTATCTTCCACCCTCAGTTGTTCCGACTTCAAAGGTCTGTTAACTTCACTTCTTTTGAGAAGTTTTGAAATATTTCCCTCCCATTATGAAAGGATTCGGATGGCTGCACCTTGAGATTTTTTACAATCCAGGCCCTTGATTATTTCTCGTGGATCCATACGGAACTTTAA
The DNA here is from genome assembly GCF_015852505.1 of Tachyglossus aculeatus. NCBI lineage: Eukaryota > Metazoa > Chordata > Mammalia > Monotremata > Tachyglossidae > Tachyglossus > Tachyglossus aculeatus. Next base: position 33,545,425 of record NC_052076.1, on the reverse strand, counting down.
CTTGAAAACTCAAAAATTTTAAAAATGTCCATCACCCGGGGTGGGGGGACGCTGGTTGAGGCTCGATGTTTCAAAATCTGAACGGGCCCAAAAGGTGGAACGAAAATGAGATTTCTTAAAAATGCAGTAAGCCAGTGGTTTATATCTCTCTGCTGTAATTATTTTCGGGTAAATAAAAAAGGACCGAATGAGCTTGGCAGACTTCACGTGCTGGGAGTGGGGGTGAGTTGAAGATATTCCATCGGGTGTTCAAGCTACCTTTTCAGACCTGCCTTCAAACATTTCCCGCTTTAAGGTTGAAGTAAGTTTCCGCTTCTTTATAGGGGAGCATTAGGGGTGAAGGTCTCCCTCACATGGCTTAGCAATCATCACTCTGAAACCTGGGATCTAATAGATTTTGTATCTATCAGTATGTATGGTCCCTGCCTGGGTGTTTTTAGACCCACAACACCTCTTCCTCATTACCACCCTAAAGTGAGAGATAAAGTGGGTTCTGCTTTTCCCCAGCTTTGAGTCAGATGACAAGGGCACAGGGTATGATTTTTTTGAGGGGAGAAGTGAGTTTCAGCTCATCCATCTAATTGCTTTGGACCTCACCCAAGGAGACCGTCAGCCCCCTGATCTTCATGAGGTTCGGCCTGCTCCGTACCCTTTCCGGGGAGTTAGGTGAGTCCTCTGTTTGGTCTTGGGGAGAGGAGAGGATTTCAATATCCCTCATATCCTCCGGGAAGGTGTTTTATTTAAGTCACAGCTCCCTATTTTCCCCAGAGGGGAACAACTGCCTTGCCCCTTCCTCTTGACCAGGGTGAGCCTTTAGAAGGGGCTCAGTCGCCATCTTTGCCCCCCAGTACCGACTGGGCTTTTTCCCCTCAAGGGGAGCCCCAATACTGGAGGCTATTTCCCTATAAATGGAGCTCCCTGCCTCCTTCAGCAGGGAGCCATCCCCAACTGCCATTCTCAAAAGGTCCTCCACATAATAATACTAATAATTATGGTATTTGTTGAACATTCACTATGTGCCAGGCTCTATACTAAGCGCTGGGGTGGATACAAGCCAACTGGGTTGGATACAGTCCCTATCCCATGCGGGGTGCACAGTCTCGATCCCCATTTTCCTGATGAAGTAACTGAGACACAAAGAAGTTAAGTGACTTGCCCAAGGTCGCACAGCATTTCATTCAATTGTATTTATTGAGCGCTTACTGTGTGCCGCCATTCTCCTCCATGGGGAGGTGGGGTTCCACCACCCCATTTCCCTCCTCACTGAGGAATGCGGCCCTCATGCTTCCCTTGAGTGAGGAACCCCATTCTGCCCCTCAGCCACCATTCCCCCTTTTCCCCCCTCATTGAGGAACACAGCCCTCATGCTTCCCTTGAGTGAGGAACCCCATTCTCCCCCTCAGCCACCATCCCCCCTTTTCCCCCTCACTGAGGAATGCGGCCCTCATGCTTCCCTTGAGTGAGGAACCCGATTCTCCCCCTCAGCCACTATTCCCCCTTTCCCCCCTCAGTGGGAGTCCCAACAAACATCTTTCTTCTTCTTCTTCAGTTCTTCTCCCTCATTTCCCACTCTCCTCTAGATTATAAGGTCGTTGTGGGCAGGGAATGTGCCCTACCAACTCTTTAGGGCCCCCCATCTCCCCCTCAGCGAGGACCCCTTTTCCTGATCCTCCCCCTCAGAGGGGTGTCCCGTCCCCCCATTTTCCCCTTCAGTGGGGAGACCCTCCCCTCTACTCTCCCTCTCAGCGAGGACCCCCGTCCCCCCATTTTCCCCTTCAGTGGGGAGACCCTCCCCTCTACTCTCCCCCTCAGCAAGGACCCCTTTTCCTGATCCTCCCCCTCAGAGGGGAGCCCCGTCCCCCCATTTTCCCCTTCAGCGGGGAGACCCTCCCCTCTACTCTCCCCCTCAGCAAGGACCTCCTTTCCTGATCCTCGCTCTGAGGGGAGTCCCGTCCCCCCATTTTCCCCTACAGCGGGGAGACCCTCCCCTCTACTCTCCCCCTCAGCGAGGACCCCTTTTCCTGATCCTCCCCCTTAGAGGGGAGCCCCGTCCCCCCATTTTCCCCTTCAGCGGGGAGACCCTCCCCTCTACTCTCCCCCTCAGCGAGGACCCCTTTTCCTGATCCTCGCTCTCAGAGGGGAGTCCCGTCCCCCCATTTTCCCCTACAGCGGGGAGACCCTCCCCTCTACTCTCCCCCTCAGCGAGGACCCCCGTCCCCCCATTTTCCCCTTCAGCGGGGAGACCCTCCCCTCTACTCTCTCCCTCAGCGAGGACCCCCGTCCCCCCATTTTCCCCTTCAGAGGGGAGACCCTCCCCTCTACTCTCCCCCTCAGCGAGGACCCATTTTCCTGATCCTCCCCCTCAGAGGGGACCCCCGTCCCCCCATTTTCCCCTTCAGCGGGGAGACCCTCCCCTCTACTCTCCCCCTCAGCGAGGACCCCTTTTCCTGATCCTCCCCCTCAGAGGGGAGCCCCGTCCCCCCATTTTCCCCTTCAGCGGGGTGACCCACCCCTCTACTCTCCCCCTCTGAGGGGAAGCCCGTGCCCCATCACCCCCTCAGTGGGCAGCTCCGTCCCCCCGTCCCCCCCTGGGCGATGCCACGCTCCCCTTCCCGCCCCTCGGGGGGTCGCGTCCCCCCTGGTTTCTCTGGAGGCCGGGGCGGGGGCCCAGCCGCCGCCATCTTGAGGGAGAGGAGGAGGAGGAGGAGGAGGAGGAGCCGCGGTCGCCGCCATGCGGGGAGGCAGGGAAGGAGGGAGGGAGCAAAGGAAGGAGGGGGCAGAGGAGCGGAGGCGGCTCGGCCCGGTCGGTGGCTTCAACGGCGCCATGAGAGCGGGGAGCGGCGGAGGTGGGGCCGGGGGTCTGGGCGGACGGCTGGGCCGGGCCGGAGGGGGAGCGGGCCGCGGTTAGGGAGGATCGCCGAGGGGGCCGAGGGCCCCCAGGGCCGGCCGGACGGACGGGCGCGCAGGCAGGCGGAGGGTTTCGGGGAGGAAGGAGCCGCCGCCATCTTGGGAGCTTCGAGTCAACAATAAAGGGCCGAGGGAAGCGGGCGGTGGCGGGGGCCCTGGCAGGCCCGAGGAGCGGGTGAGGCGACGGGGCCGGGTCGGGGGGCCGATGCCAGCTGGGCACGGACCGACGGATGGAAGGACGGGCGGACGGACGGGGGAAGGACAGGCAGGCAGGCAGGCAGGCCTGAGGCCTAGTGTGGCCCTCCAAAGGGCGGGGAGAAGCCTTAGCGTGAGGGCCGCCCGGAAGGCCTTGGGGGGGGGGGGGGGGCCGGGAAAGCCGGCTTTGGGGGGCCACCTTTGGGCTTTGGGGGGCCCGCACTGCCCGCCCACTCGGCCTGCCCCGTGTGGCGCAGATGGCAGCGCGGGCCCCCCGCCTCTTTTGTTCGCAAGGCCGGACCCCCTCACCTCGGGCCGGACAAAAAGGGCCGGCCATCATGGCGGGGGTGGCGTTTCGGGGCCCAACCCGTGCCATTTGCCAATCCCCCCCACCCCACTCCCCTGGAGGAAATGGGGTGATGAACTCCGCACGCGGCTCCTCCCCGCCCTCCCTACGTTTCCTTCGTTGGGTTGAAAAAGGCAGAAATTTGCCAAACCCCAAACCGGGGGTGGTGGTGGGGGATAGGCAGGGGGGTGTGTGTGTAATTGTGTGTCGGTGTATTGGGGAGGGGGGAGGCAAGCGGTGTATTTGTGTGTGTGTGTGTGTGTGTGTGTGTGTGTTTGGGGAAGGGGGGGCTGGTGCAGATATATGCCTACCCCCAAACCCGGAGGGGGAGGGCGGTTGTGTGTGTTGTGTGTCGGGGGGGGAGGGGGAGGTAGTGTATTGTGTGTGTGTTTGGGGAAGAGGGGGGGGCTGGTGCAGATACTTGCCAAACCCGGAGGGGGAGGGCGGTTTTGTGTGTTGTGTGTCGGTGAGTCAGGGAGAGGGGAGAAGGGGAGGCAAGCTGTGTGTTTGGGAAGAGGGGGGGCTGGTGCAGATATTTGCCGACCCCCAAACCCGGAGGGGGAGGGCGGTTGTGTGTGTGTGTGTTGTGTGTCGGTATGTCAGGGAGGGGGGAGAGGGGGAGGCAAGCAGTGTGTTTGGGGAAGAGTGGGGGCTGGTGCAGATATTTGCCAACCCCAAACCCAGAGGGGGAGGGCGGTTGTGTGTCGGTGTGTCAGGGAGGGAGGAGAGGGGGAGGGAGGTTGTGTATTTGTGTGTGTGTGTGTTTGGGGAAGGGGGTGGCTGATGCAGATATTTGCCAACCCCCAAACTCGGAGAGGGAGGGCGGTTGTGTGTGTGTTGTGTGTCGGTGTTTCAGGGAGGAGGGGGGGGGGGAGGTAGGTTGTGTGTGTGTGTTTGGGGAAGGGGGAGCTGGTGCAGATATTTGCTAACCCCCAAACCCGGAGGGGGAGGGCGGTTGTGTGTGTGTTGGTGTGTCAGGGAGGGGGGCGGGGGGGTAGGTTGTGTATTTGTGTGTGTGTGTTTGGGGAAGGGGGTGGCTGGTGCAGATATTTGCCAACCCCCAAGCCCGGGGCGGGAGGAAGAGGGGGGAGTGTGTGTGTGTTTGTTTTGGGGGAGGAGAGGGGTTGGTGAAGAAATTTGCCAAACCCAGGGGAGGGAGTGGGGGTTGGTGCAGAAATCTGCCAACCCCCAAACCCGGGGGGCGCTGAGTTAGAGGGGTGTGCGAGTGTTTTGGGGGAGCAGGAGGAGGAGGAAGGGATTTGGGGTCCAGACGTCCAGGTCGGGAGCAGCTGCAGTGCAGTTCCCGGGCCCCTGGAGCCCGAGCCGGGGGTGGGTGGGTGGGTGGTTCCCGAAGGGGCACCGTGGGGGGCCGAGCCTCTTTCCACTTTGCTTTTGAAGGTTTGGGGGGAGAACCCCTCTCCCCCCCAAAAGGGGGACGATTCCCCGTTTAAAAGCCGAGGTTTCTAATCGTTTCACTTTGCGCCGACCACCTCTCTGAGCCACATCTCTAATACATATCTGCAGGAAAGGAAGCCAAGTTGGCCTTTTGTTTGCCTGCCCTGTAAGAACTTCGTTTCTTTCACTTTAAACGAGATTTGACCTTTGGGTTAGCAGAGCCTAAAGACAGATCTGTTTTTGGAGGGGAGATGCACTTAATTAGTTTACTTGAGATGTACCTAATTAGTTTAAAATACTTGAGGGTTGCCGTGGATTTCTGTTTTTTTTCCTAAAGTGCCGGGCCTGCTTTGAACTTGGCGTGTATGTACAAAACAAGGACCTTCGGTTTGTTTTTACTAAAGGGAAACATTTTTATTTTCTTCTTGTTTGCTTTTTATGTAACTTGTACACTTTCATATTGGGCCTACCTCCACGGCATTTCAAAAAAGGTCTCCCTTTACAGTGCGACTTTTAAAATCCAGAGCTTGTGATTTCTCTGGTCCTTTTTATGAATTGTTGGAGGAAGCGATTTAAAAGGCCCCAAAGCGCAATATAAAAAATAAACTTCTTTCTGTGGAATGTGAGTCCTGAGCCACGATAGCCGGGCTTTCCAGTTTCATGGGCAGGAGAATATTTTTCCATATGTAGCAGAGCAGAAACTTGAAACGTGCTTAATTCTTCAAAACCCATCGGGCTCTATTTTTGGAAACCCACAGAACCCCAGCACAAATATGGCGTTTGTCCCAACTTGGTGTGTGTTTCTAGTCGGTGGCTTGTGTGGTACGTTGTGGGTGTGTGGGTAGAGATAAGGTGGATTCATCCACGATCTGTTTTGACCTAAACTCACCCAGGGTTCAGGTTATGCCCTTGAGTTTAAGTCAGTCGATTTGTAATAGTGGCATCCGTGTAGTTGGCGGTATTGTTTGTTAAACCATCTACGATATGCCAAGCCCTGTACTCAGCACTGGGGGTAAAAACAAGATCATCAGGTCCCACCCACGAGGGGCTTACAGTCTAAGCAGAAGGGAGAACAGGTATTGAATCCCCATTTTGCAGATGAGGGAACTGAGGCCCAGAGAAGTGACATTACTTGCCAGGGTTACACAGCAGCCAGGCGGCTGAGCCAGGATTCGAGCCCAGGTCCCAGGCCCGGGCCCTTTCCACGAGGCCGTGCTGCTTCTCCACATTTTAGATCTGGGTGTCGGTTGGGTTTCCTATAATTACGTGATTTTCACAGTTTTCTTTGCCCTGTTTTCCCCTCGGATTCCGATCTCCTTTTGTGTGTGTCGGAAAAATTCTCGGCTCAGGGGTTCTTACCGAGTAGAGAGCGTAGGCCTGTGACCCATCCCATCAACAAGTGTTGATTAACTTCTCTCTCTCTGTTTCAGATTGAATTCAGCTAGAACTCAACTTTGTTAGGGCTTTTTTTAAAAAAAGTTATTTCAGTGCATCAGAGCAAGTGATTACTGCCTGACCGTTCAGAGACTTCCAGGTGCTTGCCTGCATTGCAATAAAGGACTCATCTATTGAGCAAGACTTATATTTATCTCTTCATTTCGGAGAGTCTAATAAACTGTTATTACAGTTTCTGTACTGACTTTCAAACGTTTTTGAAGTCTAAAAAGAGACAGACACCTTTCGAAATAACCCAGCATGAGCACGGCCAGAACAGAGAACCCTGTTATAATGGGTCTCTCCGGTCAGAACGGACAGCTGAGGGGCCCTGTGAAGCCCAGCGGTGGCCCCGGAGGAGGGGGCACACCGACACAGCAACAGATGAATCAGCTGAAAAATACCAACACAATCAACAACGGCACTCAACAGCAAGCACAGAGTCTGACCACCACTATTAAGTAAGTACCAGCCGAGCTGTGGAATGGGCGTCTGGCGTCAGAGGGGAGATCCCTCTCGGGGGTCTCATCTGGGGCCCGCTCACCCGCCGGTGGTGTTTCGAGGTGTGATTTGTCCGTGGCGTGTGCCTGGAGGAACCCAGGGTGTTTTAAGAGCCCTCTCGGAGAGCACAGAGGTATTTCTGCTCTGGTTGGGGTGAGGCCTAAGTGGGCCCAGGATTGTTTTGCCGTTTGTGTCAATCCCTGCATCCTTTTTTCCAAACCGTGTGTCGTGTTGATTTCTTAAAGGGGGTTCCGTTCGCTCCGTGGAAATAATAATGATAGCATTTGTTAAGCGCTTACTATGTGCCAAGCACTGTTCTAAGCGCTTGGAGGCATACAAGGTAATCAGGGTGTCGCACGTGGGGCTCACAGTCTCCATCCCCGTTTTACAGATGAGGTAACTGAGGCACAGAGAAGTGGCTTGCCAAAGTCACACAGCTGACAAGTGGCGGAGCCGGGATTAGAACCCACGACCTCTGACTCCCAAGCCCGGGCTCTTTCCACTGAGCCACACTTCTTCTCTCCGGTCCTGAATCTCAGTCCGGGTCCCTCACCTTCTCGGCCTCCGTTTGTCCTCGGGTTCAGACGACGCCCTTCTCGGACGCTCTGCTTGGAAAGGCCTGTGAAGGAATGGTAGAGGAAGTGTAAATTTCCCGCGGCCCTACTGTCGAGGAAAACGTTTTTCCCTTGCGCTTCGTATCGATATTTCTTTTCGGAACGAAGACGCCGGGTGATCGAGAGCCTTGGCGACCATTTCCCAAGTAATCCCAGAGCCCTGAGTTTGTTTGCAAAGCTCCAGGGACGTGCTTTGTCTTTAAAAGGGAAAACTGCGGAGAGCGACTCCGCTTTTTTCTCTCTTGAGTAGGCGCTCTGAGTAAAATGAGCACTTGCAGTGGTAACGGGCAGTTTTGCAAAGGAGTGTATCTTCTAGTCCTTGAACCTAGGAATCCTTTGTCGTCCTGTTTTCGTTGGGCGGGAAGAAGTGCGTGGTGGAGTCAGTCAGCAAGTACTTACTGAGTACCGTCAGGCTGTAGAACGCTGAACTTGGGGAATTCAGCTTCGGGATGACTTCTGGAGACCATGAGTCCTCTCTGAGAAATCTCAGTGACTGCAGCTTTTCAGAGCATTAACTGTTTCGGCTGAAGTCTGTCACCAGTCCGTGTCCCCCCGCCCCCCCCGGTGAATTAGGTTCAGTAGGAGCCCAGGTCTTCCTGGGGCCTAAATCAGGATGGAGCATAATAGTGGTGGTATTGGTGAAGCACTTATTGTGTGCCAAGCGTGGTACAAAAAGCCGGGTTAAATGCAGATATCATCAGGTGAGGTGTTGTCACGGACTCGTGGGGCTTGCAATTTTTTGTGGAACTCCAGTGGGGTCTGCAGCTTGAGCAGGGTCGGGGAGAATCCCCTCCCTGCCTCTAGTTTAGGTATCCTCCAGATCTAGGACAGATTCCCAGACACATTCAAAAATGACTCTGGAAGTCCTGAGGAGGGTCGGTGGGATGCAGAGCTGGAAAGGGAAGGGTTTCTTCTTGACCCCCTACGTTGCCCCTTCCCCTGGGTGCAGAAACCCCTTCCCCTTTTTTAATTTTTACCGTTTTATTTTTTAAAGAAAAGCAGCATGGCCTAATGAATAGAGCACGGGTCTGGGAATCAGAAGGGCCTGGATTCTAATCCCAGCTCCAGTCTGCCGTGTGTCCTTGGGCAAGTCACTTCACTTCTGGGCCTCAGGTACCACAGCTATAAAATGGAGATTAAGACTGTGAGCCCCATATGGGACAGGGACCGGTTCCAACCTATCTTGTATCTATCCCAGTGCTTTGCACAGTACCTAGTACAGTGTAAGGACTTAAGTACCTTTTTTATAATAGTGTTCGTTAAATGCTTACTATGTGCCAAGCTCTGAGGTTGGACACAGGCCCTGTCCCACATGGGGCTCACAGTCTTATCGCCCATTTTGCAGATGAGGTAGCTGAGGCCTGAGAAATGAAGTGACTTGGCCGAGGTTATGTAAGGCAAGCGGCAGAACTGGGATTAGAACCCAGGTCCTCTAATGCCCAGGCTCTTTCCATTAGGCCACGCTGCTTCTCCTTTCTCTGGGACTTCTGGTATTGGGTGCCGGGAGTGGCCCAGGGAGGGAGGGGACCAGCTTTGAGGGTTGAGGGCCACTGAAGCGACCTGTAGGTTACGTGCCTACTGAGTTAGTGGTCAGGCCACACTGGCCCAAACTCTTCTCTGCAGTGTGAGAGATGTAGACTTGTAGGCCAGGAGGGCATGCCTGGGAAATTCCTGGAGCAAAGGGGCACCGCTCGCCTTTTTGGGAGTCAAACATTAACTCTTACAGGCTCACTCTCACTAAGGGAATCTGGAGGTTTGGGAGTTGGGTTTTCACCCAAGGCGAGTGGCTATTTCCCCCAGGCTAGGTGGAAATAATGGGAATTTTTTTCATTATATTCAATCAATCGTATTTATTGAGCGCTTACTGTGTGCAGAGCACTGTACTAAGTGCTTGGGAAGTACAAGTTGGCAACATATAGAGACAGTCCCTACCCAACACTGTGTACCCTATGGGAGAGGGCAGGACACGAGAGGCCTAGCTGAAATGGAGCACTTTTTCAGCTTCTTTGCCAAGTAATATCATGCCCTGGGATGGTGGAGATGTCTTTGAATGCCCGTCTCCAACAGTAGATATGACTCTGTAGGGAATGAGGTTCTGAATTAGTGGATCACTGGTTTATTATTGTTATATAATTGTGGGATTTAAGTGCTCACTGTACTAAGCACTAGGGTAGATAGAAAATAACCAAGTCCCACATGGGGGACCCAGTCTTAAGTAGGAGGGAGAACAGGTATTGAATCCCCCATTCATTCATTCAGTCGTATTTATTGAGCGCTTACTGTGTGCAGAGCACTGTACTAAGCGCTTGGGAAGTCCAAGTTGGCAACATATAGAGACGGTCCCTACCCAACAGTGGGCTCACAGTCTAGTCCCCATGTTGCAGATGAGGGAACCAAGGCCCAGAGAAGTTAAGTGACTTGTCCAAGGTCACACAGCAAAGTACCCAGAGAGCCAGAATTGGAACCCAGCTCCTCCGACACCCAGACCCTGCCTTTCCACATCTGTAAAATAGGGATTAAGACTCCCATGAGGGACGTGAACTGTTTCCAATCTGATTAGCCTGTATCTGTGCCAGTGCTTAGTACAGTGCCTGGCACATAGTAAGTGCTTAGCAAATACCATTTTTTTTTAAAGTGGTGGGTTGCCTGCCAGTCTTTGAGAGAGAGAGAGAGAGAGAGAGAGCCGTGGGATGACCTTAAATGAAAACAGCTAGTGTAAACCAACTCCAGCCTAGACTGGAAGCTCCTTAAGAGCAGGGGTCATGCCTTCTAACTTTGTTGTGTCCTCCCAAACGCCTAGTATAACACTCTGCCAAGAGTAAAGCGCTCATTAAATACAGGATTACAGTGATTACAGTATGTCCTCAGACTTACAACCTAATAGGTTCCTGAAAACTGCATATCACGTTGCAATACCAAGTCAGAATTTTCTCACAAGAATTGCATTGTTTCAGGATCAGTTCCTGAACCAAGGTCGGAGACCCGATCTTGGCCAAAATCACCCAGAGTTCTGAACCCAGTCAGCGTATAGATAAGTAATAACTCATCGGGTGTCTATTGAGGCGGGGAGGTTCCGAGTTCGCGTAGCCAACTTTTACTTTGTCAGAAATCTATGGGACGCCTTGACCCTTCTTAGTGACAACATCCAACCCCTGTCCCCAGCCTGTTCCCCGCTCTATCCCTTTTGTCCCCTTGAAACGTTTTCTCCCCCACTGCCCAGACCTTTAAAAATATGTTCCCTGGGGCACCCTCCCCCCAAGCCTCCACCTCTAACTCCCCCCCATCCACATACCAAAAGTAGTGCCGTAATAATATTTGGGGTTTTTGTTAAATGCTCACTGTGTGCCAAGCACTCCACTAAGCACCGGGTTGGATACGAGATCATCAGGCCCTATATGGGGCTCACTATCGAAACAGGAGGGACAACCAGTATTGAATCTCTATTTTACAGATTAAGTAACTGAGGCACAGAGAAGTTAATCAGCTTGCCTAGGGCCACACAGCAGGCAAGTGGCAGAACCGGGATTAGAACCCAGGACCTCTGGCTCCTAGGCCCGGTGTCTTACCTGGCCCTCGCTGTTGTAAAGGAGGAGCGGGGTGTAAAAAAAGCTGAAACTGGCATGATGTGTAGCTGAAACAGGCTGTGAATTTAGAAGTGTTGTAAAATATCATCTGATACAACTCGAAAAGTTGTAATATTTATTGAGTGCTTACTGTGTGCAGAGCACTGTACTAAAAGTCTAGGACTTAGCTGTACCTGTCCAGCAAGATACCTGCCTGGGACTCAGCTTGTGAGCCGTAACCAGGGGGTATAACCCCAGTGGATTTAGCAGGATGTCCTTTTTTCATTCATGTAGGTCCGCACAGTTTTCTATCTAATTTTGTTAGCTGGAGTTCTTTTAAGACTGTTTTTCCTTATGTTTTCCTTTTCTGAGTTTCCCTGTTCCCCAACAAGGAATGTACGGGAAGAACTGGGAAAGTGAGACTTAAGGGGACATATGGTATTTGTTAAGCGCTTACAAACGTGTCAAGCACCGTTCTGGGTGCTGGGGTAGATGTACTTCCCAAGCGCTTAGTACAGTGCTCAGCACACAGTAAGCGCTCAATAAATACGATTGAATACGAGCTAATGAGGTTGGACACAGGCCCCGTCCCTCATGGGACTCCCAGTCTAAGTAGGATGGAGAACGGGTATTGAACCCCCATTTTACAGGTGAGGAACCTAAGGCACAAAGAAGAGGGGTGACTTGCCCAGGGTCACAGCAGAAAATGGGCTGAGCCAGAATTAGAACCCAGGTCCTCTGACGCCCAGGCTGTTTCCACCTGGCCACGCTGCTTCTCGTGACGTCCGTGAATCAGACTCTGCTGTCCTGTAGGAGAGCCCTTTTTTCTCTGGATTTCATCATTCCAGCTTCCCTAATTCTTGTTGACCTCTGTAAACGTGCAGCACTGCTGCACCCAGAAGCGCTCAATAAACACCTTTAATTGATTACGTAAAAATGCTTCTTGTACTTATGTATCCTTCATGTCCCTTATCTCGGTCTTGTAATCCATGTCTTCTGGTCCCCCATTAGAGTGTAAGCTCCTTGAGGGCAGGTGCTGTGTTTTGTGTTCTCCTTTTTTGGGCAATTTCTCATGTGCCCAGTGAGGTGCTCTGCACCCAGCAAAGCCCTAAATAAACCCAGTACGAAGAGTTGGGGGTCTTTGCCCCCAGCCCCCCACCTCCGGGTGAGGCAGGCTGACGACTCCAGACAATGAGCGCACAAACTTGCCGGTGAGTAAGTTTATGGCACACATGGCAGTGTTTAACTTCCAGGTTTTCCTCCTGTAGACCTGGTGATGACTGGAAGAAGACTTTAAAACTCCCGCCAAAAGATCTGCGAATCAAAACTTCGGTGAGTGTGTTTTAAAACTTCGAGAGAGCGGTGGCACTCATTTAAAGAGTGGGTCATTACGTGTGCTTCGGTAAACGTGTATTTGATTAACTTGCGAATTCAAAGTGCCAAGTAGCCGCAAGAAATACTTGGTTTTTTTCCCCAGCGGGGTGCCTTCATTTTTTCAGACTCCCCATTGGTTCAATAGGAACAAGACTCGGATCATTCTTAATCAGAAAGTGATCTGAGAAGGAGCTTGGGGAAGGCCGATTCAGCGACAGGTTCAGGGCAGATCCGGGCTTGGAACTGGTTCTGGGAAGTGCAGAAGAATAAGAGGTGGCACATTTCCTGCCCACAAGAAACTTACACTCTTAAGGTGGGGCTGAGAAGGGGAAAGGGGTCAAGACTTTCCTGTTTCAGCTAAGCAACTGGATCCCTTGGGAGGCTGGCCTGAAGTGGTCTCACCATTTTGCCTTCTTCCTTGCTAGGACGTGACCTCCACAAAAGGAAATGAATTTGAAGATTACTGTTTGAAGCGGGAGTTGCTGATGGGAATTTTTGAAATGGGCTGGGAAAAGCCATCTCCTATTCAGGTTTGTCGCCTGGGGGGCCCTGGCTGCCTCCCCGCAACCTTTTCTCTCTCTCTCCTCCCTCTGGCAGGATCTGCTGGATCTGTTGTTTTGAAGTATTTTGTTGCTGTTCAAATATGGGGTCTCCAGGGCCATTGTAATTCCACTTTTGAAATGTTTTTGGCCTAACTGGTAATTGTGGCACTTGTTAAGTACTTAGTAGGTGCCAAGTGCTGTATTAAGCACTGAGGAAGATTTGTGATAATCAGGTTGGGCACAATCCTTGAGCCATATAAGATTCACAATCTGTGTTGGAGGGAGGTGGATTTAATCTCCGTTTTACAGATGAGGAAGCTGAGGTACAGAGAAGTTAAACTGACTTGCCCCCGGTCACACAGCAGACAAGTGGCGGTGCTGGGATTAGAACTCAGGGCCTCTGACTCTCAGGCCCGGGCGCTTTCCGTTTTCCGCACCTGTTCTGCCAGGCCGAAAAAAAAAACCTCGGAGTTCGCTTATCTCCCGTGTGGTTTTCGCTCCCAACAAACCTTCCTGCTGAGGTAACGTGAAAAGTGTGTGGTGAATAGAGGCCCGCGAAGTGCGCGAGGCACAAGTATGATAGGAGCACCGTTATTGGCGTTAGAAACCGAGGCGAGCCCAGCAGGATTGTTGCAATCACCTCTGCCGTTAAGTCAGTTTGGTGGAGAGAAGAAAAGGCCTTTATTGTGAAATTCTCCAGTACACAGTGAAGAGATTAGGATTCCTAATCTCACTTCAGCCCAAATTCAACCCAGGAAAGTAGCCAAGGTGGACTCTCCCAGGAGCTGGTCAGGATTAGCCTGGGGCCCTGGGCCCGGAAGAAAGGGGAATGGCCTGGGGCCGCTCTGTTTCCTTGGCTTAAAAAGAATAAATAATAAAATAATAATGGCATTTATTAAGCACTTACTATGTGCAAAGCACTGTTCTAAGCACCGGGGAGGTTACAAGGTGATCAGGTTGTCCCATGGGGGGCTCACAGCCTTAATCCCCATTTTGCAGATGAGGTCACTGAGGCCCAGAGAAGTTAAGTGACTTGCCTAAAGTCACACAACTGACAGTTGGTGGAGCTGGGATTTGAACCCATGACCTCTGACTCCAATCGTATTCATTGAGCACTGTACTAAGCGCTTGGGAAGTACAAGTTGGCAACATACAGAGACAGTCCCTACCCAACAGTGGGCTCTCAGTCTAGAAGAACGATGGCGTTTATTAAGTGCTTACTATGTTCAAAGCACTGTTCTAAGCACTTGGGAGGTTACAAGGTGATCAGGTTGTCCCACGGGGGGCTTACAATTTTAATCGCCATTTTACAGATAAGGTAACTGAGGCACAGTGAAGTGACTTGCCCAAAGGCTCACAGTCTTCATCCTCATTTTACGGATGAGGGAACTAAGGCACAGAGAAGTTAAGTGACTTGCCCATTGTCACACAGCTGACAAGTGGCGGAGCTAGGATTTGAACCCATGACCTCTGACTCCAAAGCCCGGGCTCTTTTCCACTGAGCCACGCTGCTTCTCTAATTTTTTCAAACTTCTTAGTGAAGTTTGAGGGCGCCTTGCATCTGAGGCTGGAGCTAGGTTTGGGCCTGGCAGGTGGATCCTGAGCCTACCTGCAAGGCAAGGTGAGGTTTCCGGGTTTTTGCTCCTCGCACTAATAATGATGATCGTAATTGTGTGTGGGGCGTGTTCAGCGTTTACCGCGTGCCCAGCACTGGACTAAGCGCCGGGGTCGATGCGCGATTCATCAGGTCGGAGGCAGTCCCTGTCCCCGTGGGGCTCACTCACCATTTAATGGGGCACCCGGGAGTCTGCCTTGCGTGAGTGGATTTTCTGACACCTAGGGAGGATTGCCGCCGGTTGCCTTTAACTAGACGTCGGGCCTCTAGACTATAAGCTCATTATAGGCGGGGGACCTGTCTTTTACTCTCCCATGGGCTTAGAACAGTGCTGTGCACATAGTAAGCGCTCAATAAATACCACCGATTCATTGATTGATAGGTCAGCCAGGGGTAGCAGTGGCCCTTTGCTTTGAGCCCCAAGCCGAACTGTTGGAAGCAAGGCGTTGAGGTCGTTTGGAGTTCGTTCCGTTTGGGAAGTGCCTTCTTCTCCTCATAAGACTTGTTTTCAGTCCGTCAGTGGTGTTTATTGAGTGCTTACTGTGCGCAGGGCATGGTACTAAACCCTTGGGAGTGTACAGTATAACAGAGTTGGTAGATGTGTTCCCTGCTCACATACTCTTTACAGTCTAGAGGGGGAGAGGGGCACTAAAATAGGTATGGCTGTGGAGATTTGTAATAGTAATGGCATTTGTTAAGCGCTTACTATGTGCCAAGCACTGTTCTAAGTGGTGGGGGGGCGGGGTACAAGGCGATCAGGTTGTCCCATGTGGGGCTCACAGTCTTAGTCCCCATTTTACAGATAAGGTAACTGAGGCACAGAGAAGTTAAGTGACTTGCCCAAAGTCACACAGCTGACAAGTGGCGGAGCTGGGATTAGAACCCATGATCGCTGACTCCCAAGGCTGTGCTCTTTCCACTGAGCCACGCTGCTTCTCTGTCACAGTGCTTAATACAGTACCTGGCACATAGTAAGCGCTTAATAAATACCACAATTATTGTTATTATTAGACATTCAATCGGAGAAAACTTACAAGAGGATTTAGAGGGCAGGTCAGATATCGTCACCCGTCGAACTCGGGGGCTCCGTGGAGTCCAGGGTAAAGGACACGTCCACTCTTCACTCAGTCGATCTGGGTAGGGTGAATAAAGGGTACAGATTTAAGTGCAAGGGTGAGGCAGAAGAGAGGGAGTAGAGGAAGTGAGGGCTTAGTCAGGGAAGGTCTCGTGGAGAGATGTGGTTTTAATAAAGGTTTGAAGGTGGGGAGGGAGTCCAGGACAGAGGCAAGATTCATTCGTTAATTCAGTCATATTTATTGAGCACTTACTGTGTGCAGAGCACAGTATTAAGCGCTTGGGAAGTACAAGTTGGCAACAGAGACTGTCCCTACCCAACAACAGGCTCACAGTCTGGAAGAGGGAGACAGACAACAAAGCAAAGCATGTGGACAGGTGTCAAGTCGTCCGAACAAATGGAATTAAAGCTAAATGCACATCGCTAACAAAATAAATAGAATAGTAAATATGTACAAGATGTGGGTGAGGGGTCGGAAGTGAGCTGAGATTGAGGTACAGTGACTAGTGAAATAGGCTTTCCACCTGGTTTCTAAGGTGGGGATTTTGTGGACAGCTCGGCCTGGTCCGTGGGGCTGGGGAGGGCGGCCTCCCTTCCAGATTTTTGTAAGTTTGTCAAGTCCGGCGAGGCTTATCCCTTCAAAGCGCCGCAGTGTAAACGGGGGGAGGGTTAGGGGTGGGCTTCACTCCTAGATGAAGCACCTTGCCATAGAGGGACTTTCCTGCTGTCGGCTATCACCGGCAGCGAGACTGCGGTTTTACACTCGAGTGGCGAGCAAGAAGGCGACTGTTCCTCCGGCTCGGGGACGAGGCCTCTGGGGGCTGGGGGCCATCCTCCTGGGACCCACTTTGGTTTCCACTTGTGTCAGGGTGAGAGAGCCAACTTCCGTCGACCGAGAAGAGGCAGTCTTCCCGAGCGGGTGGCACCCTGGGATGGCGAAGCGAGCCCTCGGAGCTGGTATGGGGAGCCACCCCCCATCCACTTCCCGAGTGGAAACGCCTCTGGGACCGGGGGTGAGAATGGGAGCGAGGAAAACCTCCGAGCCCGGACCGGCGGAATTCAGGGAGGCAGGGAATATAATTAGCAGGGCCGACGTTCGGCCAAGGCATCGAGTAACGCCCTGGAAATGGCACAAAGAGTGCTGGGAACTCGAGCCACGCTCAGCGGCGTGGAACCATGGCCCCGTCTTTCTGCTGAGGCTCCCTAGCTTCGCAGGAGCGGAAGCAAGAGTTGTCAGGGCTGGTGATTTCTGCAAACCCCTCAGGAAGGTGACTCAAACACAAGGTGGCACTTATATACAGATCCATCTGCCCTGCTGCGTCTCCCCTATCCATAATTTAATTTAGAGAGACAGCGTGGCCTAGTGGAAAGAGCTCAGGCCTTGGAGTTAAGGGACCTGGGTTCTAATCCTGACTCCACCACTTTCATTCTGTCGAATTTATGGAGCGCTTACTGTCTGCAGAACATAATACTAAGAGCTTGGGAGAGGACAGTGTATCAACAGCCTTGTCTTCTGGGTAACCTTGGGCAAGTCACTTGACTTTGCTGGGCCTCAGTTTCCTCATCTGTAAAATGGAGATTAAGATTGGGAGCGCTATGTGGGGTGGGGACTGCGTGCAACCCGATTATCTTGTATCTAATCCTGCACTTAGTACAGCGCTTGGCACTCGGTAAGCACTTAAATACCATTTAAAAATATATTTGTACATTATAGCGTACAAATACTAGATTGTAAAATTCCTGAGGGCAGGGTTGTGCCTGCCAACTCGATTGTATTGTTCTCTCAAGCGCTTACTACAGTACTCTCTACGCGGTAAACTCTCAGTAAATTAACATCTACTGTAAGATGGCCTTTTCTGTCTCTAGGGGAGGTTGATTCTGAGATACAAGGATAACTCTTACATCAGTGGTATTTACAGAGTACTGTACTAAGCACTTGGGAAGGTACAATACAACAATTGGTAGGCACATTCCCTGCCCACAACAAACTTATAATCTAGAAGGGGACTCTTTTCTGGGCTCCTCTGCGGGGCTGATGTCAAGTGAGCTGGGAGCCCGGGGCACGAGCTAGAATGCCACAGTTGTGGTTGCGGGTTCAAATTTTGCCAAAAATGCAACTCATTTGAATCTGCCTAGTTGAGGGCCTTGGTTGAAAAATCTCCTGGCTTTCAGCCTGGGACACCCTTTCGGGTACAAATCAACAATCTTTGGAATCAGATTTTGACTCTTGGTTGGGTGCTTTTTACAGAACCTCTCTGAAGGACGGTAAGGCTGAAACGTATCATCCTAAAATATGTTAGGATGTCGAGTGTTCTTCTCATCAGTGTGCACAGCAGTTTATGGAGTATGTAGTATTTGAGGCCACGTAGTGTGGTATCTTTTTATGAAAGTTCACTAAGTAGGTCACAAGAGACTTGGCGTGCTGCTCGAACCTAAACTGACAGGATTTCTAAAAGATGAAAGGGAACGGGGCCTCCGGGGGCTACTTGGTTGGTGGTCGGTATATCTGCGGGAAGCTGTTTCGGATCAAAATTGTAGCTGTGGGCCTCCAGAGGGGAAGTTCTGGTTCACAGATTGTGGCACTGAGGAATGACATACATAGTAATTCCCCACCAGCCCTACCTGTGGGGCGTAAGCGAGAGAACTCAGCCCTCACCTCCCAAAGGTTGAAGTTTGACGTTAAATGAAGTTAAGGAGCAGTGTGGCCTAGCGGAGAGAGCACGGGCCCAGGAGTCAGAAGGACCTGAGTTCTAATCCCAGTGCGCCACTTGTGACCTGAAGCAAGTCACTTCACTTCTCTGAGCCTCAGTTTCCTTGACTGTAGAGTGAGGATCCTGTTCTCCGCCTTAGTTAGGCCCATGAGAGACAGGGACTGTACCCAACCTAATTAACTTATAATAATAATAGTAATGATCATCATCATCAATCGTATTTATTGAGCGCTTACTATGTGCAGAGCACTGTACTAAGCGCTTGGGAAGTACAAATTGACAAATTGATGATGATGGTGTTTGTTAAGAGCTTACTATGGGCCGGGCACTGTTCTAAACGCTGGCGTAGATCCAAGATAATCAGGTTGTCCCACATGAGGCTCACAGTCTTCATCCCAGTTTTACAGATGAGGGAACTGAGGCCCAGAGAAGTGAAGTGACTTGTCCAAGGTCACACAGCAGACAAGTGGCAGAGCCAGGATTAGAACCCATGACCTCTGACTCCCAAGTCCGGGCTCTTCCCACCAAGAACAGTGTCATTCAGTCATATTTATTGAAAGCTTACTGTGTGCAGAGCACTGTACTAAGCGCTTGGGAAGTCCAAGTTGGCAACATGTAGAGATGGTCCCTACCCAACATTGGGCTCACAGTCTAGAAGGGGGAGACAGAGAACAAAATAAAACATATTAACAAAATAAAATAAATAGAATAAATAAGTACAAATAAAGTAAATAAACAAATAGAGAGTTTAATTTGCATCAGAACCACCCATTCCTCACCCAGTCTGTCCATGGCCATCTTATCCCCTGCCCCGTTGAATTCATGGGCTTTATTCTTATGCTTGATGATTCCTCCATCCCACTAAAGTGATGCCTGATGATAGTCCTGTGGAAATTCATTCAATCGTATTTATTGAGCACTTACTGTGTGCAGAGCAGTGTACTAAGCGTTTGGGAAGTCCAAGTTGGCAACATATAGAGACGGTCCCTATCCAACAGCGGGCTCACAGTCTAGAAGGGGGAGACAGACAACAAAACAAAACATATTAACAAAAATGAATAGTAAATATGTACAAGTAAAATAAATAGAATAATAAATCTGTACAAACAGGTTTTGCAAGGGCGAACGGTTTATCTGGTGCCTCTGCATGACCTCTGGCTGATCTAGATGTTTTCTTCGGTCCTTCCAGTACCCCCTTGGACTCATCTACATTTTGGTCTGTTTTATCTGTCTTTCTGGCTTCTGCTGCCTGCTCATTATACATAGAATTTCCGCTGGGCAACCATCCCTCCAACGGTGCCATGCTGAGGGCAGAGCACTGGGAACTTACCAGTAAAACCAGTGCAGACACAGTCCCTCTTGTCTCCCCATTCACCCGCCTATATGTGGCCCACGCTGCTGTCTGAGTTCCAGTGACTCCAGGTTGCCGCTTCAAGCAGCGGAGGGTTCTCATCCTGGCTCCGCCACCTGTCCGCTTTGTGACCTTGGACAAGTCATTTAGCTTCTCTGTACCTCAGTTACCGCATCTGTAAAATGGGGATTAGGACTGTGTGTCCCACGTGGGACATGGACTCTGTCCAACTTGAGTAGGAGTTTTCCCGGGGAGCCGGTGATATGGGATGGAAGGGAGTGGCTGCCCAAGTGGACCTCAGCCCAAATGAAAGCAGCCGCCTCGATTTGGGCCCGGGGATGGATGTGACCCACACTCAAGGTCGTACCCCCTGGACTCTCGCGGTACATTGGGCTCGGACAGTCCCCCGGAGTGAGCAGAGAAGGGCCGGCACCCTCCGTTGGACCGACCCAGCTTCATTAAACCAGCATCTCCTGGTGCTTGGAATTGAACAACTCCTGGATGAGAGGGAGAAAACTCAGGAACCTAGCCCCTGGTCCCTCCCCACTCAAGAGAGCCCACTGTTGGGTAGGGACCGTCTTTATATGTTGCCAACCTGTACTTCCCAAGCGCTTAGTACAGTGCCCTAAACAGTAAGCTCTCAGTAAATGCGATTGAATGAATGGATAGTAGACACTTACCAAAGGCCATTAGAAAAGCAAAGCAGTGTCCCACTCCTTTACCCACGCGGAAGCCATTTTGCATCGTCTTGTGGTCTTTTTTCCAGGAGGAGAGCATTCCCATTGCTTTATCTGGTAGGGATATCTTGGCAAGAGCTAAAAACGGGACTGGCAAGAGTGGTGCCTACCTCATTCCTTTACTTGAACGGCTAGACCTGAAGAAGGACAATATACAAGGTGAGTCGGAGAAGGGGGTCCGAGCGGTCAGTTTCCTGCGGGCAGTGTGAAAAGATGGCAGGCGCCGGGGGCGGGGGACTCCCGGCCTCTCCTTCGGTCAGCTCGGCAGAATCACCTCTCCACCGTGCGGGTGGATTGGCGCTTCCAGAAATCCACTCGGGAGCCCAGCACTGATTCCATTTTAGGCTTTCACCTCTCCCCTGCTCGGGGAAATCCACCTGCCAGCCGGGCCCAGGTGGACAATTCCTGGTGCCAAGGAGGCAGAAAACTGCAGGTCGCCTCCGCTTAATACCCTGGTGAGGAAAATCGTTTAGGCTGTTGAGGTCCAAATTAACCGTCTTTCTCGCCTGAAGCCACGACGAGCTTGCTCGGGGTTGGAAGCACCCCTGGGGTGCAGGAGGGGCTGTCCTCTTCAATTTGGGATCCAGCGACCCCCATGCAGCTGCGTGTCTCCAGGGGTTCCTGGCTGGCCGGGGGGAGGGGGTCCATAAATCTGAAGACGCCCCCTCATTCCACGGTCCCTCTGGGGGTGGGAAGACTGATCTCCCGATTCCACCTCAGTGTCCGTTAGCGGTAGCTTAAGAAACCGGGAAATCTCCCGATCAGTGGGTTTTTCCCAGCTTCCGTTTGCTGAGCCTCCCCCGGAGCAGGACCCGACCTTCTCTCCGTTCTGATCCGGTGGGCCTCTTTGAACACGGAGGCCCCAGGTAGGCCCCGGGCTTTGTAGTACTGGCACAGAGGGAGCCCGTGGAGGTTGGGGCTGAAGGGGAGTCCCCAGTCCCCGTGTGACGATGAGTCCCCACCTCGTTAATATACTGCCGATTTTGAGGAAAGCTACGCTCGATCACCAGGGTTTTTGCAACACGCATCCAGACGGCTGGGCCTCCATGAGCAATAAAGACTGTTCACTCCAAATCAGAGGACTGGTCCAACTCGTTAAGCCTGGGACTGTTTTAGCCTTTTGTTGAACTGGGGCAGCCGGTAACGCCTTTGAGGCGCCGGAGTTTAAAAGATAAAATGCAGCCCGAAAAGTGATGTTCTCTTTTTATTTTTTCTGCTCCCCCCCCACCCTTTTTTTTTTTTTGTACCTCCTGTTTGCCGCTGGCCTTGGCGCTCCCCCGCCTTCCCCTCGGCAGCAATGGTGATCGTTCCCACCCGAGAATTAGCCCTGCAGGTCAGTCAAATCTGCATCCAGGTCAGCAAACACATGGGAGGGGCCAAAGTGATGGCAACGACAGGAGGAACCAACCTGCGCGACGATATAATGAGGCTTGACGACACAGGTAGGAAACTCAACGAGGGCCCGGACCCCCTCCTTTGCCTCCCCTCCCATTTTGGGGGAAAAAGAGCGAAGGGGGGTGGGTGAAAAGCATGCGTCGGGTCTCTCCCCGTGTCAGTCGATGGTATGTTTTGAGCGCTTAGTATGTGCAGAGCACTGAGCGCTTGGGAGAGTACACTACAACAGAAATAGCAGACCCGTTCCCAGTCCCTGTTAAATGCCGCGCGGCCTGTCCCGGCCGCAGATCTCCAGTGTGACTTCCCAAGGCGCAGCGCTCCTGAGGGACTTCGGGTGTTTTCTCCCTCTCGTGCAGTGCACGTGGTGATCGCTACCCCTGGGAGAATTCTGGATCTCATCAAGAAAGGAGTAGCGAAGGTCGATCATGTCCAGATGATAGTATTGGATGAGGTAACATCTGATTTCGTGGGGGTGGTTGCATTGACGGGGATGGGAACAGTGAAGGGGGGCCATTGGCCACTAACCTGCCCGGTCTGGCTAGACCAGATTGGCTTCCCTGCAGAGTGAGTGGTGTTTACCCCCCAAGGGCAAGAGATGCCAGAAGTTCAGTCCCCAAAATTCCCCCCAATACACACCTTAAGGGCACCAAGTAGTTCATTGAAATGGGAATGAAATTTCCCATTTCATTATTTGCACACAGATGTGTTGTGCCACAAAATTGGGTCAGTTTCATGCCATCCTCTCGGGGAGGTTTGGAGCATAGATTCTCTTTACCGAGTAAGTTACCCTGGGCTTATAGGGCCGGCTTGAAGAAGGGTTAATATTTCTGTTGGGCTCGTATTTAAGGTGACGGGTGTAAATGTCAGTCTGGACCAAGTCCATTCCCCCTGCCCCATGGCTCATTTGGTGACACCACGTTAGAATTTGAAGAGCGGACAAGTGGTGGCCCATCTTGGGGGATGGAGGGGTTTTTGAGGAGTTTCTCCTCGATGGTTTTGGGCGAGGTGGGGGTGGGGGGGTGTCCCATTTCTCCCCTCTACACAGCACCTCGAGAAAACCATGGGGGAGTTTGCATTCGTGCCATGTTAGCACCCTGCTGCTCCACTCCTTTTTTTTTTTCCTTTACCTGAGTCTTTCCCTCCCCGCACCCCCCAGGAGCCACCAATTGCTTAGCAAACATTTACTCCTTGCTCCGGAGAACGCAGAGCAAGTCGAACTGGTCTGGTGTGGTCAGGGTTGACTGTGGGACAGAGAACAAGCCAAGGGCGTTCCGGGACTAGTTGGGATGATGCCACCTCCCTCCGACTTCGTGTGGACCCAAGGGCCTCGAATGCGCTTGCGTGATTTCTCATTTTCCCTTCCCTGTGTTTCAGGCAGATAAGTTGCTGTCTCAGGATTTTGTACAGATAATGGAGGACATTATCCTCACGCTACCTAAGAACAGGCAGATTTTGCTCTACTCAGCCACTTTCCCTCTTAGTGTACAGAAATTCATGGTAAGTATAAACGGGTGTTCCCAGAAGCCTTACCATCCTGCCCACATGGTTAAAGTGGGTCTCCCACTGGTGCAAGGGGCTGGGAGTCAGGACTTGGGTTCTAATCCCGGCTCCCCCGCTTACCTGCTGTGTGATCCTGGACGAGTCCCTTAACTTCTCTGTGGCTCAGTCACCTCATCTGTGAATGGGAATTAACTGCTCTCCCTCCCCCTTAGCCCGGGAGCCCGATGGGAGACCGGAACTGTGTCCGACCCGACTAGCCTGTATCTACCCTGGTGCTTGGCACATAGTAAGCGCGTAGCGTATACCACAGTTATTAATTATGGTGGTTATTAAATTGACCCAGGGCTAACGAGGGACATAGTTCACCTTCTGACCTGTGCTCATACGTTACTCTTCTCAGTCAATTTTAGCCAAACCCTCTGCAGCCTTCTTGTCCTACAACATCCCGTTGTTGGCTAGGCTGGGGAGTGGGCCTGCTGCATTTCTGGAAGCGGGGTTTTTGAGGGGCGATGAGAGCATGTGTGATCTGGGTTTTGGGGGTCATTTCACGGGGGGACCCGCCTCCTCTTCGTTTGCAGAATTCCCATTTGCAGAAACCCTACGAAATTAACCTGATGGAGGAGCTGACTCTGAAGGGAGTAACCCAGTACTACGCATACGTAACCGAGCGCCAGAAAGTACACTGCCTCAACACCCTCTTCTCCAGGGTAAGGAGCAAGGCCCTGCAGCTGAGAAGTCCCCCCTTCCGCAACCCCAGAAGGCGGAATCCAGGCAGTGGGGAAAGTGGAATGGCCTAATGGCAAGAGCCCGAACCTAGGAGTCAGAAGTCCTAGGTTCTAAGTGTGACTCTGCCATCTGCCTGCTGTGTGTGACCTCGGGCAAATCAATTCTCAGGGTTTGGTTCTCTGCATCTGGTCAGTGAGGATTAAATCCTACTCCCTCCTACTTAGACTGTGAGCCCCGTACGGGGCAGGGACTGTGTCCAACCCAATGATCTTGTATCTATCTCAGCGCTTAGCACAGTGCTCGGCACGTAGTAAGCGCTTAACAGATACCATAGTTCTTATTAACTTGTGTCACGGGTGCCTACTACCCTGCCTCTTTTAGGGTGTCATGCCTCCTAGGATTGCCTAGGCTTCTGGGAAGTGGACGGTGTCAGCTATTAATCTGGTACAGTGTTACTCACCGAATGAGTGGCATTCACCTCTACGGTCAGTTGGTCCGACTCCACACCCATCATTCCTGTCTTGGCTTCCTCATAAGGGTGCGGAGATTCAGTCCTGAAAAGGGAAGGGTGGGTTTTTCGCTTAAATGCTTTTCTACTGGTTCTGAAGCGGGAACCCAATGACGCACCCATTAGGAAGGCGGCAGCCCCTCTCCACCCCTACCCCCGGGTGGAAGCGGCCCTCTGGATAGCTAAGACGGGGCCGTGGGCCGGGCAGCTGACTCTGAAGGATTCGGAGCTGGGCAGCTTTTGGGAGTGGGTGTTTACCCCTTGGTCAGCGCCCCTGTCTTCTGTTTAGCTCCAGATAAACCAGTCGATCATTTTCTGCAACTCCTCCCAGCGGGTTGAACTGCTAGCCAAGAAGATTTCCCAACTGGGCTATTCCTGCTTCTATATCCACGCTAAAATGAGGCAGGTGAGTGTGGCAAAGCAGACGGCGGGCCTGGTCATCCCCTTCAGCAGGCCACAGCCGGGATTTCTGATGTGGCTTTCGAAAGATGCTCTGATACCACCGCAGACGTTAGCCTCCTTGCGTTCCGCCAGCCAGCCAGTTGTATTTATTGAGTACTACTATGTGCAGAGCACTGTATTAAGCGCTTGGAAGAGTACAGTATAATAGACACATTTCCTGCCCACAGCGCGCTTACAGTCTGGAGGAAGTGAGGCTAGTGCATTCGTGGTTTTGAAATTATCCACTTCCTTTCTCCCCCTTCCCCCTTCCTTGCGGGGCCTGTCTCTCCTCCATCTCAGCTCCTCTAATCAATCAATCAATCAATCGTATTTATTGAGCGCTAACTTTCAGAGGAGTAGAACTAGTATGAATTAAGCGCTTACTGTGTGCAGAGCACTGGGCTAAGGGCTGGGAAAGACTACACAGGAGGGAATTAGACACGGACCCTGCCCCTCGAGGGACTCACAGTCTCTGAAAACCAAACAGGAGTCCAGAGCCCCGTGGTTCTAGCGGTGCGACATTCTGGGGGAAGCAGTTGATGTAGAAACTGTGAGATGTGTCTGAAAATGAACCCAACTGGCAGTTGGCGAGTTGTGGCCCAGTAACCGTGCACCATCTGTGAGCACGCAAGGAGCTCAGCATTGGATAGTAAGACCGTCTTTCCCAGAAAGAAGCACGTAAATCTTAGTTCAGCATGGGGTGGGAAATCCCCTTGGAGCCAAAGCTGGTCCTCTGACAGTTTTGTCTCTGGGCTCTGAAGGCAGTAGAAATGTTCTGAGAAGGTAGTTATGCTTTTCAGATTTAAAAGGTAACAGGCATGTGCCTTTTTTTCCCCAAAATGAGGCGCAGAGAACATCTGAATTCTAATTCCGGCTCTGCCACTTGTCTACCATGTGACCGTGAGCAAGGCAGTGAACTTCTTTGTGCCTCAGTTACCTCATCTCTAAAATGGGGATTAAGGCTGCGTGTCCCACATGGGACATGGACTGTGTCCAACTTGAGTAGCTTGTATGTACCCCAGCGCTTAGTCCAGTGCCTTGCCTATAGTAAGTGCTTAACAAATACCATTTTTAAAAATTGGGATCCTTATTCCTACAAGGGGATAGCACAGACTCCCAAAAGACTCTGCCAGACTGTCAGTAGCAGTGCCTCTGCAAAGAGCATTTTAATGGACATCTATTTAGTCAGTCCATCATATTTGAGCACTTACTCCGTGCAGAGCACTGTACTAAGCGCTTGGGAGGGTACAGTGCAACAATATAACAGCCATATTCCCTGCTTACCAGGAGTTTACAATCTAGAGGGGACTAGTCAAGTGGTTCAAATGGGAAAGAAAGTTTCTGTTTCCTCACGTCTTTGAAGAAAATACACTTGATCAGGACTTCCGAGGCTTGAAGCCGGGAGTCCCCGGCCGACTCGAAGTGGCTTTTGCCGAGATTTCCCGGCCTGGATCAGGAAGAACGTTTGTCATTAGGTGCGGCGGATGGGGGTGCGGCGGACCTCTGGTGAATTTTAACCCACTGTCTGCGTTTGTGTCCCCAGGAACATCGGAATCGTGTGTTCCATGATTTCCGAAATGGCTTATGCCGCAATCTTGTTTGCACTGGTGAGTGTTGGGCTCCTTCCTCTTTCTCCCTTCCGTCCCCTGCTGAACTCTGCATTTCCTGTCCCAGCCCCCCGTCTCCGAACTAGAGAAGGGGCCCCACTGAAGCCTGGAATTAAGGTCCAAATTGGAAACACGAGACCCACTTCCTGCCCAAATTCAGTGAGCATCTAGCTGATTGCTCGGTGGTGAGCCTCAGTTTGGGAAACTTAACAGTGTGGCCTTTTCTGAGTGGAAGATCATCGGCCTGCAACGTCCCATTTGTCCTATATGGGAAGAATGCTTGGGGACATTTATACACACACACCCCAAGCCAACCTCCTCAGGTGCTGCTAGCCCGGTGGGTCAAATGGGAAGAGTGAGGGCACCTTGGACCTGAATGGCACAGAGAATTTTGAAGGCCGGATGAGGGTTTGGGGTTTTACTTGGGTGCTTCAGATAGCCTGGGCTGAGGAAAACCTAACCCCTGAGTCGTGGGAAGGCACAGGTGCCTTTCTCTGGAGTGGGTGAGCTGATGAATTTAGATCAAGCTGGTGAGTAATATCTGTGCCTTGCTTTCATTCTCTGAAGAATGAATCGGAAGTAGATTCTTTCTCTCAGAATGAGCCGTTGGTTTGTGGGGGTGGGAGGGAGCCCCTCCATCCACCCAACCTGGTGGATGTCTGGCAAATCGACTCCAGTCCTCCTGGAATGCGTCCTCCCTCTCCAGGCAGACCTCCTAAATTGGATTGGAGAAAAATAAAATGGCTTCCTTTGGCCCTGCCACCTTAATAATAATAATAATAATAATGGTATTTGTTAAGCGCTTACTGTGTGCCAGGTACCGTACTAAGCAATGGCGTACAAGCAGATTGGGTTGGACACAGTCCCTGTCCCATGTGGGGCTGGCAGTTTCAATGGGCATTTTACAGATGAGGGAACTGAGGCCCAGAGAAGTGAAGTGACTCGCCCAAGGTCGCACAGTCACCTTGGATTTGAAATTCCGAGCGTTGAACTCTGGGGAGCCCAGTAGTGCTCATTAGGTCCGCTAGAAACTCCGTTGGAATCTACTCCGCTTAAAGAGGGGCCCTCGGGTCTTGCTGCTAGGGGATCAGTTCTGAGAAAAGCCGTGTACTGCCTGGGGGCCTGTCTCGGTGCATCGTCAACAGACACCCACAGTTCGTTGGCCCCCGGGCTTCCGGCACTGTCAGACGGCGGCCAGGGTGCCAATGATTAATCCATCCCCTGGGAATGAATGAGAAGAGTCTGAGAGGGGTATTTCGGGAGTGTAGGGCCGGGCCCCTGTTCCGAAGCAAAACTGACCGAGTGGGTGTGTTTTCAGATCTGTTTACCCGAGGTATTGATATCCAAGCTGTGAATGTGGTGATAAACTTCGACTTTCCAAAGCTGGCAGAGACCTATCTCCATCGGATTGGCAGATCAGGTGAGGGAATGGGGAGAGAGGGGAAATTGGTTGCTACATTTTGTGATCTAGCTGAGAGCGAATTCGGGGTGGCGGTGTGATGGTAGTAGCACTTAGTACAGTGCCGTGCGCAGGGTAGACAATCAGTGCCACTGACTGATAGTAATAGTAGGGATGCTTAGTAGTAGTGATAGAAGTAGCGATGTTTACTGGGTGTAAAGCACTATAATGAGGGCATGGTTAAGTCTTAAGATTTATTGTTTTTTTGACACCTGTTTTGGGCTCCAGTCAACACTAAACCACCCTCCCTGTAGACTTGCATGCTTGCTGTGGACAGCAAATGTGCCTGCTAACTCTGTTGTTGTATTATACTTTCCCAAGCGCTTAGTACAGTGCTTTGCACGCAGTACGCGCTAAATAAACACCATCGATTGATGGACTGAATTGACCCACTTGGCTGAAAAAGGCCCCGAGCCACCCTGCTGCTGTTGGGTCCCACACTTAGCAGTTCCCGCCCCTCTCCACCCCGGGAACCCCAAACAGCTTAGCGGGTGAGGCGGCCTTGGCTCAGACTGTGCCAACAGCACGCCGGGCAGCTGTAAGTAGAAACCCCGCTCGGCCCTGGGAGTGAACCGGGGGCCACCCTGCCCCTCGGAGGGAGGTAAGACCGAGCCCTGCTCTGGGAGGCGAGGCTCGAAACTTCTAAGGAGGTGAGAGGCGGTTACAGAAGCTTGGCCCCGTGCAGAACCGAAACCGCCTAGGAACTCGCGCGCGGGCCGCCGCCGCACGTTTCAGCTTGGGTGCCCTCCCGTCCTCGTTCTTCACTCACCCTTCTTTCCCCTGGGGGCAGGTCGCTTTGGCCACCTGGGGCTGGCCATCAACTTGATCACCTACGACGATCGATTCAACCTGAAAAGTATTGAGGAGCAGCTGGGAACCGAAATTAAACCTATCCCGAGCAACATCGACAAGAGCCTGTATGTGGCAGAGTACCACAGCGAACCCGTAGAAGACGAGAAACCGTAACAAGCACGTGCGTCCCGGCCCGCTGCCCCCTTCCTCCCCCCTCCGCCCCTTCCCGTTTTCCGGGCGGCCCTGCGAGGAGCGAGTCCCTCCCAAGAATAAGCGAGAGAGCAGCAAGCCGGCTCTCCTGAGCTTCCCCGAGCCGGGCCCGATCTTATCGGGGACCTCTGAACTCTGCTCCTCCACGCAGCGTGGTTTCGCCCTGCCCTAGCCGAGTGCAGGAGCAGATGTTGTGAAACCGGAAAGAAAGATGCAGTGCTGGGAAGGAGCCAACTTTCTCCTCTCTACCTCCCTCTCTCACTTCACCTCCTGCACATCTGGGCAGCCCCCCGACCTTCCCGCTCTAAAGGCTGGTGCCGCTGCCGTGTGCGTTAGCAAACCGGGCTGAACCGTTTTCCCCCTCGCTTCCTAGCGCTGGCCGGCCCCTCGTTTCCTGCCCTTCCTGAGGCCCCCGGGACACTTGCCGCCGGCCAGCAGAAACGGGGGTCATCTTTGCAAGGCCTAAAGACGGTCGAGGACCTCCCAGGATGGTAGAGGGGAAGATCCCGGGGATGGCGGGGGTGATAGCTATCGCCGCCTTCTCACTTTGACCTCCTTCCCGCCCTAGAAGGCGAACTTTGAAAGACCTCATCCTTCCTGGGGCGTTCAAGTGGCAAAGCTGCTCCGCAGAAACGCCGCAGAAAGCTGCTCATCTGCTTGGTCGCCTTCAAAGCGGCAAGCATCAAAGGGAGGCAGCTGGCCTAGTGGAAAGAAGCGGGGGCAAGTCACTTAACCACGCCGTGTCCCAGTTTCCTCCTCTGCTCCCGGCCGTCCCCGTCTCTTAGACCGTGAGCCCCCGGTGGGACGGGGGCTGCCTCTGATCTGATTGCATGGCAACGCCTCGGCTGTGCCCTCCCCAGCGGGTGGCCCACAGCAAGCGCTTACTGCCATAGTAAACGGTACTGAGAGAAGCAGCGTGGCTCAGTGGAAAGATCACAGGCTGGGGAGCCAGCGGTCGTGGGTTCTAATCCCGGCGCCGCCACTTGTCAGCTGTGTGACCTTGGGCAAGTCGCCTAACGTCGCTGGTCCTCAGTTCCCTCATTTGTAAAATGGGGGTGAAGACTGTGAGCCCCACGTGGGACAACCTGATCACCTTGTATCTACCCCAGCGCTCAGGACAGGGCTTGGCACATAGTAAGCGCTTAATAATAATAATAATGATGGCGTCTGTTAAGCGCTTACTATGTGCAGAGCACTGTTCTGAGTGCTCGGGGGGATACAGGGTGATCAAGTTGCCCCATGTGGGGCTCACAGTCTTAATCCCCATTTTACAGGTGAGGTAATTGAGGCTCAGAGAAGTTAAGTGACTTGCCCAAGGTCACACAGCAGTCATGTGGTGGAGTTGGGATTCAAACACATATCATCATTACTTCTAGACTGTGAGCCCGCTGTTGGGTAGGGACCGTCTCTGTTTGTTGCCAACTTGTACTTCCCACGGGCTTAGTACAGTGCTCTGCACACAGTAAGCGCTCAATAAATACGATTGAATGAATGAATGAACAAATACCAACATTAGTAGTAGTAGTAGTAGCAGGAGAAATGGTGTCCGTCAAGCGCTAGCCGAGGACAATGCCACGTGCTAAGAGCTCGGGGAAGGGCCGAGCTCGGAGACGGCCTCACGCTCAGCCCGGAGGGACGATCCCCCTCAGAGCCAAGCTGCCGATGGCTTTTGTCGGAAGTCCCAGGGGCTCCGTCCCGTCAATCTGTGTCCCCCAGGGCCATTGGGGGGAATTTCCTCCCTTTCTCTGACCTCCCGGGGGGTTAGGGCAGAAACTGGGGGAAACTGAGTCCGTCGGGGTCAGCGCCCGGCCCGTGTGGCGCTGCGCTGCTCCCCCTCTCCAAACCGCTCATTTCCGCTTCTCCCCTCTCCCCAGGCTTTGATTAACAACTTCCGAAGCTGAAACCCTCTGATCCGGATCCGCGACACATCATTTCTTTGGGAGTGCTCTTCTCTTGGTGGGTTTTTCATTTTGGAACTATGAAGACTTAAAACGAGCTCAGACTTTTGTTTTTCTTTTTTTTAATCTGACGGAGAGGAGCGAAAAGCTGAAAAAGAAGGAATATACCTTTTTGTTTTTTCCACTTGTTTGCACTGTGTGCTGACTGAACATTAGTTGCACTAACTGCTGGTTTTAAAAAAAAAAAAATTTTCTTCTGGGGGCAAAGGAGGGGAGAGACCCTGAAAAGAGAAGAATCTTGACGAACACACAAGCTTGTCTACGATCTCAACGTTCTCGCAACAGCCGACTTCTGAGTGCATTTCAACTTCTCCTTGGTTACCCATCCGTTTTGAAGCCTAAAAAGCTTTGTTACTTATTTGTGCGAAGTGCCTTATGCTATGAGACGATTCAGAAAAATCATCCGTCAGACCCGGCCCGAGGACCCCGACAACTGCAGTTCCTACTTTGGTTTGTTTTTTTGGTATTTTGTTTCCGTTTTTGGTTCAGGTCAAAGTCCCCTTCCTCTGACCCGCATCGTGTCCCGTTTTTCCCCCCACCCCGGCCCCCGGCCTATCCGAACAGTCAAGCGTAGGCCTGGGAAAGCAACCTTAGCTGTAACGTCTAACACTCTGTTTTGGTTTTGAAATTGGAGGAGTTGAGATGCACCTGCAGTTGACCCACGCTGTAAATACATGTATTTAAAAGAAAAAAAAAATCCCCCGACGGAAAAAAAACCCCCATCTGGGCTGAGTAGAAGGCGGTGGCAGCGGCAGCGGCATCGCTCCCGAAGGGATGAGCGATTTTTCTCATTGCAGGAGCCACTGTGCCAGATCCACCGTGCTGAAGCACGGAACACTAAAGACTGGTTTCCATAAGCCTCCATTAGCAGTCCCGGCACTTGGTGTGGAGGTACGTCAGAGCTGTGACCCCCTTTCTTCTCTGGCAAAGCGTGTCCCATAGAAAAGCGGATGTGTATACTTGTATAGACTTTGTAAATAAGGTTTTTGGTTTTTTGCTGGGTTCATATATAACTTTTTTTTTTTTCTTTTTATGAAGGTTGCTGGGTTTAAGGGGATTAGACTGATTATGGGAGCAGCTAAAGATGAGAGGGGCTCATTTTTCCGCAACACTAAACTCTGAAAGGCGCGTTGCCCTGGAACTTAAGAGCGCTGGCCCCTGGGAGAATCCCGGGGCGCGGGGCGGGGAAGGGGTAGTTGGCTCCAGATTTTGCTGCCACCGTGCCGTCTTACCCGGGAGCTGTGGAGGACCTGCCGGTGTGGGCGAGAAAGCTTCAAAAACTCATTTTTTGTTTTGTTTTTTGTTTTTTTGAGATGCTCTCTGATTCCCCGCTCCACACGCTCCCCTCACCCCCCCACCCGGCTCTCCCGCTCCTGGGAAAGCAACCACCACCAAACCTCCAGAAACTACAGACTGAGAGGGGAGGCGGGGACCATTGGGCAGCGTAGGCGATCTGAACGGGCGGCATCGTGGCCGCGCGGAAGCTTTAGGGCCCGGACCCAGATCTCGGAAGCCTAGGATACGCCCGTTGGCATCACCTGACAGTCGTGGAGCCAGCGGGTCGCCGCCCAACGCCGCCTCGATCCTCGTAGACTGTCGGAGCGGAGGCCCTTTTTAACCCGGAGGCAGCAGAAAAGCCGCTCACCATCTTGGACGCTCTTGCCCCCGAGTTACCCGCCCTGGCGCTTTGAGCGGGGCTTTTCGGTTGCGTAGTGTTGCTCTAAATTGTGCCCCTCCCAACATGCTTGACGTTTGGCCTGATCTCCAGGCACAAGGAGTGAGTTGAATCCAAACCAGTAATTGTTTTTTTTTTTTTTTCTTTTTCTCTTCCCCGCCCCCGGTTTTAATTCTCCTCTTAGCCCTACAAACTAGGGTCTCTGGGGAGGCGCCTCCAAATCCCAGCCGTCCAAAAAGCAATTGATTGATTTGGTTATCCTTGAATGTTCGAAACCTTCACTCTCTTCCCAGTGAGGCTCCCCAGATAAAGGCATCATCCTTGGGGAGGGGAAGGGTTGTGGGTCTTGGCTTTTTCTTTTTTTTTTTTTTGGCGGTGGGGAAAACTTGGGGATTTTTTTGCAGGGGGGGCTATTTCTGGGTTTTTTTTTGTGTTTTGTATTTTTATTTTTTGTTTGCCCCCGCCTTTTCTCAGTTCAAAATGATTCGGGAGCCGAGCTAGTGGCTGGGACCGGCCCCCGCTTCCAGAGCTCCCCAATGATCGGAAGCAAAGAGGGGGGCCTCCCAAGCAAACACCGCCTTCCCCGGCTCCAAAGGACCCCTTACCAGCTGAAGGCAGAGCCGCCCGGTGCAAAATAGATTATTCAAAGAGCAGTCGCCCGGCTACGAGACTCACATGTATCCAGGCCGTCCCAAGCCCGGGACGCGATGGACGCCGATCATCTGGGAGCGATTACCATTTGGGTTTTTTTTTTTTTTTTTAATCTGTCTTGTCTGTGGGTTGGGGTGGAGGGGGAGGGAATTTCGAGGCGAATATTGACCAAACGCAAAAATCCTGCTCTTGTACTGTAGCAGCTCTAAATTTTTCCCCCCCCTCTAGCAAGCAAGAGGGGTTATTTAGTTCAGCAAAGACAGGGATTTCAAAAAAAAAAAAAGTGTAAATACAAGTTTGTATCTTGCGCCAGAGCATGCGAGTAAGCAGAGCGAGCAGGGCAGGCCCTCCCGTGCCCCCCGGCCCCGGCCCCCCGCCTTGGACTGAGCGTTCGGCCGGGACCCGGTGCCAGCGGAGTGCGGGTCCCTCTTGAAGCACAGACTTTTTAAACTGAAAGTATTACTGAGCTCAGCCTCTGCGGAGGATTGGCACTTAGACCCTGTGGGGCACCCTGCTCGGCTGCCAGCCCTGTGGGCAGCATCCAGTTCTGGTGCTCGACACTCTGTCTCTCTGTTATCCTCTCTGTCATCCCTCCCACCCCAACTCCCATGTGTGTCTCCTTTCCACTTCTCTCAGGCTCAGTCCCTTCTTTCCATTCTCTTCTCCCTTCCTTTCTTTGTCTTCCTCTCTTTCCAGTCTCTTCTCCCTCCCTTTCTCCGTCTTTCTCCCTCTTTCCAGTCTCTTCTCCCTCCCTTTCTCCGTCTTTCTCCCTCTGTCTCCCACATCCCCCCCCCTCGTTCTCATAGGAATAGCAAACGGAAAGATGCTCTACCCGACCAGGCGGAAGCCCGGTCCCTTTGGGTTTTTGTTTTGTTTTTAATCCCCTCGCAGTGATGAGCGTAACTTTCTGGAGGGCTGTCTTCAAATCCAGCTTTGTTTAAAAAAAAGAAATGTCAACGGTTCCACTAAATCCTCTGGGTGGAACAAGACCTCTAGTTAGTTACCCGAGCCCCTGTCCGGTCCAGTTGGGAGTCTGCACCGGCGTGGTGGTTGGGGGAAGGTTGCGGGGAGGGAGAGGAGCAGGACCCAGCCTTTGGGGTTGGCAACCTCTGCCCACTCTCCCCCTGCTTTGTGTCCTCCCCCCTAAAAAAAAGTCAGAAAGCAGCCTCCTTCCTTCTGCCTTACTCCTGCAGAAATTGGATCAATTGACCCAGAAGTGACCTTGCAGGGAAGGGCGAAGGAAGGAAGGAGAAATGCTCAGACTTCAAGTCACACCAAATTTGGCCCCTGTGTCTCAAAAGTGGGTTGGCCCTGAGGGTTTGGGGGGTGGGTCGGTTGTCCATATGTTTTTGCAGAATGAGATTGGAGCATCTTTCCCTGGTGTTGGCTTTGTGTGCGTGACCATCAAGTGGTGGTGAGGGGAAGCCACAAAGCCCCCAGAAAAACACGTTGGAGTCGAAACATCTCATTCTGGGCCTTGATTTTTTTTTTTCTTTTTTTTTTTTTAATGGGGGGGTGGGGGGTTCAAGGGAAGGATTTAGAAACACTTCCAAGCTGGTTCCTCATCGGGGTCCCCCCGGCCACTGAGTCATCCAAAGCCGGGGAGTCCCAGATTCACCTGCTTCCCTTCCTTAATGCCACGCTGGGCCTTTCGGCCCCGTCCCATCGGGGGACAATTTCTGGAGCCAAGGAGCCATCAGTTCCGGCGAGGAGGACGGGCTTCTGGCAAGAGAGGAGTGGGCAGCTCAGTCCTGTGGGGTCTGAGGCCAGAGGTCCTTTGCAGCTTGGACAGGACCCCGGGAGAGATCCCTCCCCAAACCCGTTCCCGTCCAAATCAGTATCGTGGGAAGCGGGCGGCCGGAGGTTGTCGGGTGGCAAGGCCGGGCCGACCTTCCTCTGCCATCTTCTGCCACCCCCCCAGCTGATGCATACATCGGAAGTGTATCTAAATCCTTCTTGCGGGTGGTACCGGGGGAGGGTGGGGGGAGGGATGGGGAATTAAGATACAGGTTTCTACTGTATTTTAACCAGTGATTGTGGGGGAGGGGTATCTGGAGCGCAAAGTCACTGTTCCCTTTATTGAAACCAAACTGGAATTGGATTCAGAGGAAAAAAAAACAAGCAACTATTTTTTTGTTCCTTGCAAACGGGAGAATTTAAAATCCAGGGTCCCTAGCCCCAAGGGACCAAGTTCCCCTGCAAAGTGAACAGTGGGGACTCAAATTTGGAAACATTGGGGGAGGGAAGAATTGGCGTGCTGTCAATTGGCAAGCAGTCCAGTGGGCCACGTTTCAGTTGGGAAGCGCGTGTTGTGTGTACAGGCGTGCGGAGTCGTGGGATTCTGCTGAGGATGTGATAAAAATTCAGATGAGATGGTTGGTAAAATCTTGGTCTTTTCATTTTGTTGTTGCTTTAACTCAATAAAAGCCCACTGGAACTCCAACTTTGGCGTATGTATGTGTCTGTGGTGAGTGGGCCTCCCGAACGCCCAAGAGGGACAGCGGATGTTTGGCCGGGCCTAGGCCTCGATCCCATTTCCCCTGCTTTCCTCAGGTGATGGGAAAGGGAACGCTAGACTCATTTACCACTTTCGGGCGCTCGGCCCCGATCCCTGCCCGATATGAGGGGAGGAAATTATTTTTCTTCATCAGTTCTCATCTTGTGTTGGCTCCAGGGCCACAGTGTCAGTCTGTTGGCCAAGATGGAACCTTCTGGCAGAGGAAGGGACCTTCTAGACTGTGAGCCCACTGTTGGGTAGGGACCGTCACTATATGTTGCCAACTTGTACTTCCCAAGCGCTTAGTACAGTGCTCTGCACACAGTAAGCGCTCAATATGATTGAATGAATGAGTGGAAAGAGCCTGGGCTTTGGAGTCAATCAATCAATCAATCGTATTTATTGAGCGCTTACTGTGTGCAGAGCACTTGGGAAGTACAAGTTGGCAACATAGACAGTCCCTACCCAACAGTGGGCTCGCAGTCTAAAAGAGTCAGAGGTCATGGGTTCAAATCCCGGCTCTGCCACTTGTCAGCTGTGTGACTTTGGGCAAGTCACTTAACTTCTCTGTGCCTGTTACCTCATCTGTAAAAATGGGAATTGACTGTGAGCCCCCTGTGGGACAACCTGAGCACCTTGTAAGCTCCCCAGCGCTTAGAACAGTGCTTTGCGCATAGTAAGCGCTTAATAAATGGCATCATCATTAACCATTCCCTGCCCTCTAGGTCAGCCTACGTTCCAACACAGTCTTGACCGCTGGGATCCCGTCTCCGAGACAGGCTGTTCTCCAACAGACGTTTAGACTGTGAGCCCACTGTTGGGGAGGGACTGTCTCTATATGTTGCCAATTTGTACTTCCCAAGCGCTTAGTACAGTGCTCTGCACATAGTAAGCGCTCAATAAATACGATTGATGATGATGTTCTCCCTCTTCCCAGACTACCGTGTGATCTTCCACCCGGTGAAGATTTCTGCGGATCAGGGCCACTGTCGCTTCACGAGGAAGCCGAGGGCCGCTGCTTGATTTGGCTGGGGGAGACGGATTGTGTCTGCTAATTCTATTACCAAACGCTTAGTACAGTGCTCTGCACATAGTAAGCGCTTAACAAATGCCATTATTATTATTATTATTAAAATGCCATTGATTAGGCAATTGAGTTGAGGGGCCTAGGGAGAAAACTACCACGACCGAAATCTTCGAATGATCCCCACACCTGGTCATTAGTTAGCGCTCACTCACCACCCCCAGCCCCGGGGGAACGTGGCCTGATCTAAGTTGCCCCTGGGAGACCCCTTAGAGGGCAGAGTTGGCCCCTGAGAATGACCCTTGACCTTCTGGTTGGGGTGCAGAGGTGGGGGAGAGGCCATTCCCGGACCCTAGTTAAGCGGAGTCATGGTGGATGGTTGCGGTAACTCCCTTCCCACCCCTGGACTCCTGCTAATGGGACAGTCCTCCTTCTCCGCCCTTGGCTTGCGCACCCCGGCCTGGCTGAGGAGAAGAAGCGGGAGAGACGGGCGGGAAGCCAAATGGACTGCGCCTCCTCCGCCCCGTTGGCCTAAGAGGCCGTCCCCGCCACAAGGTCCAAACTCTAATAGCTCTCTTCCTCCCTTCAAGGCCCTACTGAGAGCTCACCTCCTCCAGGAGGCCTTCCCAGACTGAGCCCCTTCCTTCCTCTCCCCCTAGTCCCCCCTCCATCCCCCCATCTTACCTCCTTCCCTTCCCCACAGCACCTGTATATATGTATATATGTTTGTACATATTTACTACTCTATTTTACTTATACATATCTATTCTATTTTATTTTGTTAGTATGTTTGGTTTTGTTCTCTGTCTCCCCCTTTTAGACTGTGAGCCCACTGTTGGGTAGGGACTGTCTTTATATGTTGCCAATTTGTACTTTCCAAGCGCTTAGTACAGTGCTCTGCACATAGTAAGCGCTCAATACGATTGATGATGATGATGATGTATATATGTTTGTACATATTTATTACTCTATTTTACTTATACAATCTATTCTATTTTATTTTGTTAGTATATTTGGTTTTGTTCTCTGTCTCCCCCTTTTAGACTGTGAGCCCACTGTTGGGTAGGGACTGTCTTTATATGTTGCCAATTTGTACTTCCCAAGCGCTTAGTACAGTGCTCTGCACATAGTAAGCGCTCAATAAATACGATTGATGATGATGATGATGCTGCTGCGGTCTCGGCGGCGGTGACCCAGGGTTGTGGATGGGGGGAGGCCTGTATCTCCCTGCCCTGCCGGACCCTTCTCCGTGCCCACCCCCCAAACTGAGGTAACCCCCGGAGGAACTGAGGTCACAGCAGAACCTAATCAATCAGTGGTATTTGCTGAGTGCTGACTGTGTGCAGAGCACTGTACTAAGGGGTTGGGAAAGTTCAATATAACAGAGATCATCATCATCAATTGTATTTATTGAGCGCTTACTATGTGCAGAGCACTGTCCACAGAGATAGTGGACACATTTGTTGTACACAACGAGCATACAGTCAACAGGGACTTAACAGTCTAAAGGGTGGTTTAGTGTTTACTGGAACCCAAAACAGGTCTTCAAAAAGACCCCAAAAAACCCCAAACTACCGTGCCCTCAATGTAGTACTTTACACCCACTAAATGTCACTACTACTATTACTACTACTAAACATCCCTGCCAGTATCAATCAATCACAGTCTTAATCCCCAGTTTCCAGATGAGGTAACTGAGGCCCAGAGAAGTGAAGTGACTTGCCCAAAGTCACACAGCTGACAAGTGGTGGAGCCGGGATTGGAACCGATGACCTCTGGCTCCCAAGCCCGTGCTCTTTCCACTGTCACGCCGCTTCCTTTGTAAGCTCCTTTTTGGGTGGGGAGCTTGTAAATTCTGTATTCTGTACTTCTCAAGCACCTAGCACAGGGATTTGCACCAAGTAGGCACTCAGTAAATAACTGCTAGTACTACTTTTACTCCTTCCCTTCTTAGTATGGGTGCCAGTATCCGCCAATTGTATCGAACACGCTGCTTCGGCTGACGGTAAAACACAAAAAAGTACGTCTGAACTATGAGCCTTTTCCTACAGCCTAATAGATGGTGCCATTGTACAGCCCCGTGACATACCCTACTCTATTTATTTATTTATTTTACTTGTACATATCTATCCTATTTATTTTATTTTGTTAGTGTGTTTGGTTTTGTTCTCTGTCTCCCCCTTTTAGACTGTGAGCCCACTGTTGGGTAGGGACTGTCTCTATATGTTGCCAATTTGTACTTCCCAAGCGCTTAGTACAGTGCTCTGCACATAGTAAGCGCTCAATAAATACGATTGATGATGATGATACCCTATGACAATGCTAGAGAATGAAAAGTCTCTCCTGTTCTTCATCTCCAGTGACAGCGATGCCTAACTGCCGCTGGCTACTGCCACAATCGTTATCAGGTGTGGCTTCAGAGCAGAAACTGGGTTGTAAAAAAAATAAAATTAAATTAAAGTGGTGTACCTGCTTTTCCAAACAAATAGTACAGATTCAGTAATGCCTGATGAAGCTCCTTGTGGACCGGGGATATCATCATCATCAATCGTATTTATTGAGCGCTTACTATGTGCAGAGCACTGTACTAAGCGCTTGGGAAGTACAAATTGGCAACATATAGAGACAGTCCCTACCCAACAGTGGGCTCACAGTCTAAAAGGGGGAGACAGAGAACAAAACCAAACATACTAACAAAATAAAATAAATAGAATAGATATGTACAAATAAATTAAATAGAGTAAAAAAATATGTACAAACATCTATACATATATACAGGTGCTGTGGGGAAGGGAGGGAGGTAAGATGGGGGGATGGAGAGGGGGACGAGGGGGAGAGGAAGGAAGGGGTTCAGTCTGGGAAGGCCTCCTGGAGGAGGTGAGCTCTCAGCAGGGCCTCAGCAGAGTTGGATATGTATACCAACTCTGTTATGTTGTTTTATTTTGTTAGTATGTTTGGTTTTGTTCTCTGTCTCCCCCTTTTAGACTGTGAGCCCACTGTTGGGTAGGGACTGTCTCTAGATGTTGCCAACTTGGACTTCCCAAGCGCTTAGTGCAGTGCTTTGCACACAGTAAGCGCTCAATAAATATGATTGATTGATTGTTTACCATGTACAGAGCATCACCTTGTAACCTCCCCAGCGCTTAGAACAGTGCTTTGCACATAGTAAGCGCTTAATAAATGCCATCATTATTATTATTACTGCGACTACGCCCCCACCTCTAATTCGCTCTGTTACATCACAAAATGTAGCAATTTCTCTCGGCCTAACGACCTCCCCTCTCCCTCTCTTCCCTCACCTGATCTTCCAAATCCAATGGAGATACGTCTCTGCCAGCTTTGGAAAGTCGAAGTTTATCACCACATTCACAGCTTGGATATCAATTCCTCGGGTAAACAGATCCTAAACAGATCCTAAGCGCTTAGTACAGTGCCCTGCACAAAGTAAGCACTCAATAAATATGATTGATCGATTGACCAGGGTTGGAAGGGGGTGGGGAGGGCCCGGAAGCCCTCTTTTCCTCTTCTCTCACTCCCTTCTGCATCATCCTGACTTGCTCCCTTTATTAGTAATAATAATAATAATGATGGAATTTGTTAAGGGCTTACTATGTGCAAAGCACTGTTCTAAGCTCTGGGGTGGATATACAAGTTGATCAGCTTGTCCCAAGTGGAGTGCACAGTCTTAATCCCCATTTTACAGATGAGGTAACTGAGGCACAGAGAAGTGAAGTGACTTGCCCAAAGTCACACAGCTGACAATTGGCGGAGCTGGGATTCGAACCCATGACTTCTTGACTCCCAAGCCCGTGCTCTTTCCACTGAACCACGCTGCTTTTCTTATTCAAGCACTTAATATAGTGCTCTTCACACAGTAAGCGCTCAATAAATACGATTGAATGAATTCATCCCCCTTCCCAGCTCCACAGCACTTTTCATTCATTCAATCGTATTTATTGAGTGCTTACTGTGTGCAGAGCACTGTACTAAACGCTTGGGAAGTACAAGTTGGCAACATATAGAGACGGTCCCTACCCAACAGCGGGCTCACAGTCTAGAAGGGGGAGACAGAGAACAAAACAAAACGTATTAACAAAATAAAATAAATAGAATAAATATGTACAAATAAAATAGAGTAATAAATACATACAAATATATATACATATATACAGGTGCTGTGGGGGGGGGGGAGAAGGTAAGGTGGGGGCCACTTATGTCCATAATCTGTAATTAATTTATTCATATTAGTGTCTGTCTCCCCCTCTACACTGTAATCTCGATGCAGGCAGGTCATGTGTTTATTGTTATATTTCCCTCTCCCTAGTGCTTAGTAGTAATAATAATTTTGGCATTTAAGCGCTTACTATGTGCAAAGCACTGTTCTAAGCGCTGGGGAGGATACAAGGTGATCAGGTTGTCCCACGTGGGGCTCACAGTCTTAATCCCCATTTTGCAGATGAGGGAACTGAGGCCCAGAGAAGTGAAGTGATTTGCCCAAAGTCACACAGCGGCGGAGCCGGGATTAGAACCCATGACCTCTGACTCCCAAGCCCGGGCGCTTTCCACTGATTAGTACAGTGCTCTGCACACAGTAAGCACTCATTAAATACAGTGGAATGAATGAATGAACAGGATCCTCGCTCTTTGTCTCCTACAGTCAGGGGTTCAAACCCCGGCTCTGCCAATTGTCAGCTGGGTGACTTTGGACAAGTCACTTCACTTCTCTGGGCCTCAGTTCCCTCATCTGTAAAAGGGGGATGAAGGCTGTGAGCCCCCAGTGGGACAACCTGATCACCTTGTAACCCCCCCGGCGCTTAGAACAGTGCTTTGCACATAGTAAGCGCTTAATAAATGCCATCATTATTATTATTACATTATTATTACACATTATTTAAACAATTAAACTCCCGCCTTGACTACCACCTCAGCCACCTCGCTGACCTCCCTGCCTCCAGTCTCTCCTCACTCCAGACCTTCCTTCACTCCGCTGCCTGGATCATTATATATGTTTGTACGTACTTATTACTCTATTTTATTTGTACATATTTATTCTATTTATTTTATTTTGTTAATATGTTTCATTTTGTTGTCTGTCTCCCCCTTCTAGACTGTGAGCCCGCCGTCGGGTAGGGACCGTCTCTCTATGTTGCCAACTTGGACTTCCCAAGCGCTTAGTACGGTGCTCTGCACAAAGTAAGCGCTCAATAAATACGATTGATTGATTGATGGATTGAGCCCACTGTTGGGTAGGGACCGTCTCTCTATGTTGCCAACTTGGATTTCCCAAGCGCTTAGTACAGTGCTCTGCACACAGTAAGCGCTCAATAAATACGATTGAATGAATGAATGAGCGAATCATTTCTTCAAAAACAGGTCAGTCCTTGTCTCCCCTCTTCTTGAGAACCTCCAGTGGTTGCCCAACCATTCAATCGTATTTATTGAGCGCTTACTGTGTGCAGAGCACTGTACTAACCACCTCCACATCAAACAGAAACTCCTTACCAATCAATCGTATTTATTGAGCACTTACTGTGTGCAGAGCACTGGACTAAGCGCTTGGGAAGTACAAGTTGGCAACATATAGAGACAGTCCCTACCCAACAGTGGGCTCACAGTCTAAAATCAATCAATCGTATTTATTGAGCACTTACTGTGTGCAGAGCACTGTACTAAGTGCTTGGGAAGTCCAAGTTGGCAACATACAGAGACAGTCCCTACCCAACAGTGGGCTCACAGTCTAAAAGGGGGAGACAGAGAGCAAAACCAAACATACTAACAAAATAAAATAAATAGAATAGATATGTGCAAGTAAAATAGAGTAATAAATCTGTACAAACATATATCCATATATACAGGTGCTGTGGGGAAGGGAAGGAGGTAAGATGGGGGGGGATGGAGAGGGGGACGAGGGGGAGAGGAAGGAAGGGGCTCAGTCTGGGAAGGCCTCCTGGAGGAGGTGAGCTCTCAGTAGGGTCTTGAAGGGAGACCATCGATCAGCTTTTCCCCTTCCCGCCTATTTTTCCTAATACAACCCAGCCGGCACGCCGCTCCAAAGCCAACCAGCTCTCTGTACCTCGCTCTCGTCACCGACCCCTGCGCCACATCCTTCCTCTGACCTGGAACGACCTCCCTGTTCATATCGGACAGACCAACATTCTCCCCCTTTTCAAAACCCTCCTAAAATCACACCTCCAAGAGGCCTTACCAGACTAAAACCAGACTAAAACCTCCTTTCCCCTCCCCTCTGCAGCCCCGATCTGTCCCCCTTAAGCACTTGTTATAATAATAATAATAATCATAATGGCATTTATTAAGCGCTTACTATGTGCAAAGCTCTGTTCTAAGCGCTGGGGAGGATACAAGGTGATCAGGTTGTCCCACGGGGGGCTCACAATCTCAATCCCCCTTTTCCAGAAGAGGGAACTGAGGCCCAGAGAAGTGAAGTGACTTGCCCAAAGTCACACAGCTGACAATTGGCGGAGCCGGGATTTGAACCCCTGACCTCTGACTCCCAAGCCCGGAATCTTTCCACTGAACCACGCTGCTTCTCATCTATCTATCTGCTTCTCAGTGAAGTCTAGGGCTTTGAAGAGGGGAGGGAGAGTCATTGTCTGTGCTTTGGGATCCCTAGAAGGTGGCAGGAAGTTTCCTGGGGTGGGTTTGGGAGTCGAGGGAGGGGTGCTTGTAGCTCCAGGGATCTAAGTACAGACTGGCCAATATCCCTCCTCCCAGAAGCAAATTGATTCATTCACTCATTCAATCATATTTATGTTTTTTATAGCATTTATTAAGCGCTTACTATGTGCAAAGCACTGTTCTAAGCGCTGGGGAAGTTACAAGGTGATCAGGTTGTCCCACGGGGGGCTCACAGTCTTAATCCCCATTTTACAGATGAGGGAACTGAGGCTCAGAGAAGTTAAGTGACTTGCCCAAGGTCACACAGCAGACATATGGTGGAGTCGGGATTTGAACCCATGACCTCTGACTCCAAAGCCCAGGCTCTTTCCACTGAGCCACGCTGCTTCTTGTTATTCATTCCCTCTAGACTGTAAGCTCATTATGGGCAGGGGGGTCTGCCAATTCTGCTGTATTGTAATTTCCCGAGTGCTTAATATGGTACTCTGCACATAGTAGGCGCTTAAATGCCATCGATTGATTCCCACCCTCAGGCCCAAAGAACATTTCTCCCAACTGTAATTTATTTTAATGTATCTCCCCCTCTGGATTGTAAGTCCCTTGGAGGCAGGGATTTTGTGTCTACTAACGATTGTCCTGTTCTCTCCCAAGAACTTAGTAGTGCTCTGCACCCAGAAGCGCTCAATAAATACCACTGATTGTTTCTAAAGACGAGACTGCAGGGCTAAGGGGTGAGGGCCCCCCACCCCCAACTGAACTATCAGCGTTGCTCAGTGGAAAGAGCCCGGGCTTTGGAGTCAGAGGTCAGAGGTTCAAATCCCGGCTCCGCCAATTGTCACCTGTGTGACTTTGGGCAAGTCACTTAACTTCTCTGGGCCTCAGCTACCTCATCAGGAAAATGGGGATTACGACTGTGAGCCCCCTGTGGGACAACCTGATCACCTTGTAACCTCCCCGGCGCTTAGAACAGTGCTTTGCACATAGTAAGTGCTTAATAAATGCTATTATTATTATTATTATTATTATTATTATTATTATTATTATTATCAGTGATCCTGCTAGGGAGATTGGAGTTTTGGTAGTTTCCCAGGACTGCTGAGCCATGGGATCGGCTGAAGTGCAATAAATACGATTGAATGAATCCCCCCCCCCACATCTCCGTC
Organism: Tachyglossus aculeatus; assembly: GCF_015852505.1. Lineage (NCBI taxonomy): Eukaryota > Metazoa > Chordata > Mammalia > Monotremata > Tachyglossidae > Tachyglossus > Tachyglossus aculeatus. The sequence continues at coordinate 33,500,823 of NC_052076.1, read as the reverse complement.
CCCTCCCCACAGCACCTGTATATATGTATATATGTTTGTACGGATTTATTACTCTATTTTATTTGTACATATTCTATTTATTTTATTTTGTTAATATGTTTTGTTGTCAGTCTCCCCCTTCTAGACTGTGAGCCCGCTGTTGGGTAGGGACCGTGTCTGTATGTTGCCAACTTGGACTTCCCAAGCGCTTAGTACAGTGCTCTGCACACAGTAAGCGCTCAATAAATACAATTGAATGAATGAATGAATGAATTTAACCTTCACCCCTCTCTCAATAAATATGATTGAATGAATGAATGAATGAATGAATGAATGAAGTGCCCAACAAACCCAACTTGGTAGGGAAATTCAGGCTCTTGGGCAGGGCTGCTCCAAGGCCCTGTGTTGGAGGTTGGGGGCCAGGCCCAGTCAGGGGGTGAGGAAGACTGGGGTGGAGGGAGGTGGTAGAGAAGCAGCATGGCTCAGTGGAAACAGCCCGGGCTTTGGAGTCCGAGGTCCTGGGTTCAAATCCCAGCTCCGCCAACTGCCAGCCGTGTGACTTTGGGCAAGTCACTTCACTTCTCTGGGCCTCAGTTCCCTCATCTGTAAAATGAGGATTAAAACTGTGAGCCCCCAGGGGACAACCTGATCACCTTGTCACCTCCCCAGCGCTTAGATCAGTGCTTTGCACATGGTAAGCGCTTAATGAATGCCCTCATTATTATTATTAGATGAGGAGACCCCTGTGTGTCCCCTGAAGTAGCCTGGTTCCCCGGGGAGCCTAGGCCCAGGAGGCTGTGGGTCTTCCGGTGCTCACGGCTCTGCGACGCCATCATCACCGTCTCTCCGGGGGCCTTCAGCGGAGGGTTACCCAACCTCAGTCGCACCTACTCAGCCTTCCTGTCCCGCCATCGACCCCCGGCCCACGTCCTCCCCCGGGCCTGGAATGGCTTCCCTCTGCCCATCCGCCAAGCTAGCTCTCTTCCTCCCTTCAAGGCCCTACTGAGAGCTCACCTCCTCCAGGAGGCCTTCCCAGACTGAGCCCCTTCCTTCCTTTCCCCCTCGTCCCCCTCTCCATCCCCCCATCTTACCTCCTTCCCTTCCCCACAGCACCTGTATATATGTATATATGGTTGTACATATTTATTACTCTATTTATTTTACTTGTTCATATCTATTCCATTTATTTATTTTGTTAGTATGTTTGGTTTTGTTCTCTGTCTCCCCCTTTTAGACTGTGAGCCCACTGTTAGGTAGGGACCGTCTCTATATGTTGCCAATTTGTACTTCCCAAGCGCTTAGTACAGTGCTCTGCACATAGTAAGCACTCAATAAATATGATTGATGATGATGATGATGATGATTTATTACTCTATTTATTTTACTTGTTCATATCTATTCCATTTATTTATTTTGTTAGTATGTTTGGCTTTGTTCTCTGTCTCCCCCTTTTAGACTGTGAGCCCACTGTTGGGTAGGGACTGTCTCTATATGCTGCCAACTTGTACTTCCCAATCGCTTAGTCCAGTGCTCTGCACACAGTAAGCGCTCAATAAATACGATTGATTGATTGATTGATTGTTACCCCAGGCTTCAAAGACCACCCCCTCAGCCCAGAGCCTCGGGCTTTGCCCTCCCTCCGCCCAGGGCAAGAGGATGGAGATGGGGCAGGGACAGAAAAGGTCGAAATAAGGCAGGGGGCTGCCAGCGGGGAGACATCTAGGAGAAGCAGTGTGGCTCAGTGGAAAGAGCCCGGGCTTTGGAGTCAGAGGTCATGGGTTCAAATCCCGGCTCCGCCGCTTGTCAGCTGTGTGACTTTGGGCAAGTCACTTCACTTCTCTGGCCCTCAGTTCCCTCATCTGTAAAATGGGGATGAAGACTGTGAGCCCCTCGTGGGACAACCTGATTACCTTGTACCTACCCCAGCGCTTAGAACAGTGCTTTGCACATAGTAAGCGCTTAACAAATAGCAACATTATTATTATTATTACTATCTCAGCCAGCTGCTGCCTGGGATTTTGATGCCCACAGAAGGCCTCACCGTTCTCCTGGCCTCACTTGGCTATCAGTCAGTCCACACACTATCTGAGCTCCCTCCCACCAGATCCTGTGCAGGGCAGTGTGGGAGACGGCGAGGGAAAAGGGGAATGGCAGAGGGGGAAAGGGACCAGGACTTCCCTACCCCAGAGCAGCTCCCAAGTCTTCAGCCAACAGGAATCTTATCTTCTGGGCCCCTTGGTTGGAGTGGGCATATTTGTGTCTCCCCACCTGTCACCTTGCCTGCCCCATAAATAATCATAATAATGGTATTTGTTAAGCGCTTACTATGTGCAAAGTACCGTTCTAAGCACTGGGGGGGGGGGATACAAGATGATCAGGTTGTCCCAAATAATAATAATAATGATGGCATTTGTTAAGCGCTTACTATGTGCAAAGCACTGTTCTAAGCGCTGGGGGGGATACAAGGTGATCAGGTTGTCCCACGCGGGGCTCACAGGTCTTAATCCCCATTTTACAGATGAGGGAATTGAGGCCCAGAGAAGTGAAGTGACTTGCCCAAAGTCACACAGCTGACAATAGTAATAGTAATGATGGCATTTGTTAAGCGCTTACTATGTGCAAAGCACTGTTCTAAGCGCTGGGGGGGATACAAGGTGATCAGGTTGTCCCACGCGGGGCTCACAGTCTTAATCCCCATTTTACAGATGAGGGAACTGAGGCCCAGAGAAGCTAAGTGACTCGCCCAAAGTCACACAGCTGACAATAGTAATAGTAATGATGGCATTTGTTCAGCGCTTACTATGTGCAAAGCACTGTCTGTATATATGTATACCTGTATATATGTATATATGTTTGTACATATTTGTTACTCTATTTATTTATTTATTTAATTATTTTACTTGTACATATCCCTTTTCTACTGTGAGCCCACTGTTGGGTAGGGACTGTCTCTATGTGTTGCCAATTTGTATTTCCCAAGCGCTTAGTACAGTGCTCTGCACATAGTAAGCGCTCAATAAATGCAATTGATGATGATGATGATGTTCTGAGTGCTGGGGGGGATACAAGGTGATCAGGTTGTCCCACGCGGGGCTCACAGTCTTAATCCCCATTTTACAGATGAGGGAACTGAGGCCCAGAGAAGTTAAGTGACTTGCCCAAAGTCACACAGCTGACAATTGGCGGAGCTGGGATTTGTTGTTTTTGTTATTGTTATTGTTATGTGCTAAGCACTGTACTAAGTGCTGGGATAGATATAAGATAATTGCTAGACTGTGAGCCCGCTGTTGGGTAGGGACCATCTCTATATGTTGCTAGTTTGTACTTCCCAAGTGCTTAGTCCAGTGCTCTGCACACAGTAAGCGCTCAATAAATATGATTGAATGAATGAATGGAGTCCCCCGGAGGCTCACAGGAGGGAGAATGGGTACTGAATCCCCATTTTGCAGATGGAAATAATAATAATAATGATGGCATTTGTTAAGCGCTTACTATGTGCAAAGCACTGTTCTAAGCGCTGGGGGGATACAAGGTGATCAGGTTGTCCCACGCGGGGCTCACAGTCTTAATCCCCATTTTACAGATGAGGGAACTGAAGCCCAGAGAAGTGAAGTGACTTGCCCAAAGTCACACAGCTGACAATTGGCGGAGCTGAGATTTGCTGTTTTTGTTATTGTTATTATTATTATGTGCTAAGCACTGTACTAAGTGCTTGGATAGATACAAGATAATTGGGTCCCTTGTGAGGCTCACAGGAGGGAGAATGGGTACTGAATCCCCATTTTGCAGATGGAAATAATAACAATAATGATGGCATTTGTTAAGCGCCCACTAAGAGCAAAGCACTGTTCTAAGCGCTGGGGGGATACAAGGTGATCAGGTTGTCCCACGCAGGGCTCACAGTCTTAATCCCCATTTTACAGGTGAGGGAACTGGCGGAACCAGGATTTGAACCCGTGGCCTCTGACTCCAAAGCCCGGGCTCTTTCCACTGAGCCACGCTGCTTCTCCATAACGGTGGGGGAGGGGGGCAGGGCGGCCCTACTCGAATCATAAATTTAAAATTCCCCTTCCAAACCTAATGGCTCCCGTGGCTCTCTTCCGGCTCGGCCTCCTCCCCGTCCCCCCGCACCCAATCAATCAATCAATCGTATTTATTGAGCGCTTACTGTGTGCAGAGCACTGTACTAAGCGCTTGGGAAGTACAAGTTGGCAACATATAGAGACAGTTCCTACCCAACAGTGGGCTTACAGTCACCCAATTCATCTGCCTTCGGCCCATGGCTCACTCTCTCTCGCTCGCTCCTCTTGCAGCGTGGCTTAGAGGAAAGAACCCGGGCCCGAGAGCCAGAGGAGCTGGTTTCTAATCCCGCCACATCCCTGCTGTGTGACCTTGGGCAAGTCACTGAACTTCTCCGGGGCTCAAGTTCCCTCAGCTGCAAAATGGAGAGTCAATACCTGTCCTCCCTCCTACCTGGACTGTGAGCTCCATGTGGGCCCTGATTATCCTGTATCTACCCGAGTGCTTAATACAGTACTCATTCATTCGTTCAATCGTATTTATTGAGCGCTTACTGTGTGCAGAGCAGTTCTAAGCGCTTGGGAAATACAAGTCGGGATATATAAAGAGACAGTCCCTACCCAACAACGGGCTCACAGTCTAGAAGAACTCATCATGGAGTAAGCACTTTTGCAATTACTATTATTGTTATTATTCTCTGCCCCGATCCCAAGTTGCCTTCTCTAGGATGCCTTCCATCCCGGCGGTGGGCATTGCAGCATTTCCCTCCCCTCTGGGGTCTCGCTCTGCCACGGGTCAGGGTTGGGACTCGATTTCCATCACTTATTAAATTCATTCATTCACTCAATCGTATTTATTGAGCGCTTACTGTGTGCAGAGCGCTTGGGAAGTGCAGTTGACAACATATAGAGGCGGTCCCAACCCCACAGCGGGCTCTTCGATGTTCGCCACCCTTCCCCGCCGGCTTCAGCGGACGAGTAGCCCTCTCCAGGGCGAGGACCTCATCTCGTCCGGGGCAGGGTTTAGCGCGCTGGATGAGAGGGGTGGGGATGGGCTCCATTTTCAGGTGGACATTGACCCTCCGCCCTCGGGGAGGACTGATGGATCGATGGACATCAGAAGCCCGAGGGATTTTCTTGGCTCTGGGCCCTGCCTTGCTCAGGTTACATGGCCTGTATGGAACCCGGAGCGTCACCACTTGGACTTTGTCAGAGGTCCATTTGTGGCGGAGAGGGCACGGGTTCCCTCTCGCTTCCCCTCTGGGCCCCGCCTGGCTCCCTCAGTCTGCAGCCATGCGGGGTTCGGGCTGTTGGCTGGGCCTGGGCCTCCTCGCAGGCCTAGCCCTCGGAGCAGCGTTGCCCCCTCCGTGCCCCAGGTACCCAGACTGAGCCAGGGGTGGTGGGCGCCCCGGGATGGGGGGCGTGCCGACCCTCCCCATCCTCTGCGCACCGCTCTGCAGAGGCTGGGGGCCCAAGGGGAGGGGACCCAGCGGTGAACCTGTCCTCGTCTCTCCCCGCAGTGAGATATTCTGCTTCGGATCGCTCCTGCGGCAAGTACAGATGGCCAAGCTCTTCCCAGACGACAAGGAGTTTGTGGACATGCCGCTGAACAAGGGGCCCAGTGAGCAAACGGGGCAGGGGGGTGTGGGGAGGGCTGGAACTGGGGCCCCAGATCGCCCTCTCCACCTTTCCAAGATCAATCAATCAATCAATCGTATTTATTGAGCGCTTACTGTGTGCAGAGCACTGTACTTAGCGCTTGGGAAGTCCAAGTTAACATATAGAGACGGTCCCTACCCAACAGTGGGCTCACAGGCTAAAAGGGGGAGACAGAGAACCAAACCATACTAACAAAATAAAATAAATAGAATAGATATGTACCAGTAAAATAAATAAAGTAATAAATATGTACATACATACATACAGGTGCTGTGGGGAAGGAAAGGAGGTAAGATGGGGGGGTGGAGAGGGGGATGAGGGGGAGAGGAAGGAATCAATCAATCAATCGTATTTATTGAGTGCTTCCTGTGTGCAGAGCACTGGACTAAGCGCTTGGGAAGTCCAAGTTGGCAACATATAGAGACGGTCCCTACCCAACAGTGGGCTCACAGGCTAAAAGGGGGAGACAGAGAACCAAACCAAACATACTAACAAAATAAAATAAATAGAATAGATGTGTACCAGTAAAATAAATAAAGTAATCAATCAATCAATCAATCAATCAATCAATCGTATTTATTGAGCGCTTACTATGTGCAGAGCACTGTACTAAGCGCTTGGGAAGTACAAATTGGCATCACATAGAGACAGTCCCTACCCGATAGTGGGCTCACAGTCTAAAAGGGGGAGACAGAGAACAGAACCAAACATACCAACAAAATAAAATAAGTAGGATAGAAATGTACAAGTAAAATAAATAAATAAATAAATAAACAGAGTAATAAATATGTACAACCATATATACATATATACAGGTGCTGTGGGGAGGGGAAGGCGGTAAGGCGGGGGGATGGAGAGGGGGACGAGGGGGAGAGGAAAGAAGGGGCTCAATCTGGGAAGGCCTCCTGGAGGAGGTGAGCTCTCAGGAGGGCCTTGAAGGGAGGAAGAGAGCTAGCTTGGCGGATGGGCAGAGGGAGGGCATTCCAGGCCCGGGGGATGACGTGGGCCGGGGGTCGATGGCGGGACAGGCGAGAGCGAGGTACAGTGAGGAGATTAGTGGTGGAGGAGCGGAGGGTGCGGGCTGGGCAGTAGAAGGAGAGAAGGGAGGTGAGGTAGGAGGGGGCGAGGTGATGGAGAGCCTTGAAGCCCAGGGTGAGGAGTTTCTGCCTGATGCGCAGATTGATCGGTAGCCATTGGAGGTTTTTGAGGAGGGGAGTGATATGTCCAGAGCGTTTCTGGACAAAGATAATCCGGGCAGCAGCATGAAGTATGGATTGAAGTGGAGAGAGACACGAGGATGGGAGATCAGAGAGAAGGCTAGTGCAGTAGTCCAGACGGGATAGGATGAGAGCTTGAATTAGCAGGGTAGCGGTTTGGATGGAGAGGAAAGGGCGGATCTTGGCAATGTTGCGGAGCTGAGACCGGCAGGTTTTGGTGACGGCTTGGATGTGAGGGGTGAATGAGAGAGCGGAGTCGAGGATGACACCAAGGTTGCGGGCTTGTGAGACGGGAAGGATGGTAGTGCCGTCAACAGAGATGGGAAAGTCAGGGAGAGGACAAGGTTTGGGAGGGAAGACAAGGAGCTCAGTCTTCGACATGTTGAGCTTTAGGTGGCGGGCGGACATCCAGATGGAGATGTCCTGAAGGCAGGAGGAGATGCGAGCCTGGAGGGAGGGGGAGAGAGCAGGGGCAGAGATGTAGATCTGGGTGTCATCAGCGTAGAGGTGATAGTTGAAGCCGTGGGAGCGAATGAGGTCACCAAGGGAGTGAGTGTAGATTGAGAACAGAAGGGGACCAAGCACTGAACCTTGGGGAACTCCCACAGTAAGAGGATGGGAGGGGGAGGAGGAGCCTGCAAAAGAGACTGAGAAAGAACGACCGGAGAGATGAGAGGAGAACCAGGAGAGGACGGAGTCTGTGAAGCCAAGGTCAGATAACGTGTTGAGGAGAAGGGGGTGGTCCACAGTGTCAAAGGCAGCTGAGAGGTCGAGGAGGATTAGGACAGAGTATGAGCCGTTGGATTTGGCAAGCAGGAGGTCATTGGTGACCTTTGAGAGCGCAGTTTCCGTGGAATGAAGGGGACGGAAGCCAGACTGGAGGGGGTCGAGGAGAGAGTTGTTGTTGAGGAATTCTAGGCAGCGCGTGTAGACAACTCGTTCAAGGAGTTTGGAAAGGAATGGTAGGAGGGATATGGGACGATAACTAGAAGGTGAGGTGGGGTCAAGAGAGGGTTTTTTTAGGATGGGAGAGACATGGGCATGTTTGAAGGCAGAGGGGAAGGAACCAGTGGAGAGTGAGCGGTTGAAGATGGAAGTTAAGGAGGGGAGAAGGGATGGAGCGAGAGATTTCATAAGATGAGAGGGAATGGGGTCAGAAGCACAGGTGGCTGGAGTAGCACTTGAGAGGAGGGAGGAGAGTTCCTCTGAGGATACCGCTGGGAAGGATGGGAGAGTAGCAGAGAATGTTGAGAGCCGGGGGGTTGCGGAAAGCGGGGGAGTGACTTTGGGGAGCTCAGACCTGATGGATTTAATTTTAGTAATGAAGTAGGAGGCCAGATCGTTGGGGGTGAGGGAAGGAGGAGGGGGAGGAACTAGGGGAGGAGGGGGAGGAACCGGGGGCCTGAGAAGGGAGTTGAATGTACGGAAGAGCTGGCGGGGGTGATGGGCATGGGTGTCAATAAGGGAGGAGAAATAGTTTTGTCTGGCAGAAGAGAGGGCTGAGTTAAGGCAGGAAAGGATAAACTTGAAGTGAACGAGGTTGGCATGGTGTTTAGACTTTCGCCAGCAGCGTTCGGCAGCTCGAGCATAAGAGCGAAGGAGGCGGACAGTGGCAGTGATCCAGGGCTGTGGGTTAGTGGTGCGAGAGCACCATATTTATTATAAAGTAATAAATATGTACATACATACATACAGGTGCTGTGGGGAAGGAAAGGAGGTAAGATGGGGGGGTGGAGAGGGGGACGAGGGGGAGAGGAAGGAATCAATCAATCAATTGTATTTATTGAGTGCTTCCTGTGTGCAGAGCACTGTACTAAGCGCTTGGGAAGTCCAAGTTGGCAACATATAGAGACGGTCCCTACCCAAAAGCGGGCTCACAGTCTAGAAGGGGGAGAAAGAGAACAAAACCAAACATACTAACAAAATCAAAGGGGCAGAGATGGGGGGATGGATTGGGGGTGGGGGGGTCTCACTTAGGGGAGGGGGGCGAACAACTGCCACGTTGGCATATACCAGCTCCTAGACAGGACCGTCATCATCATCATCAATCGTATTTATTGAGCGCTTACTATGTGCAGAGCACTGTACTAAGTGCTTGGGAAGTACAAATTGGCAACATATAGAGACAGTCCCTACCCAACAGTGGGCTCACAGTCTAAAAGGACCAGGGATGGGGTGGGGCCTTCCGCCCCCAAGCCGGGGCATGTTCGTGAAGGGGGCAGATTTTTCCTCTTCCCTGGGACTGGAAGGGTGACTTGGGCTTCCTGCCCCCAGGTGAAGTGCTGCAGGATTTTAATCAGCTGGAAGAGAGGGAAGGACCCAACCTGACCCAGGCCCAGCTGAGGGCATTTGTGGGCAAACACTTCCAACCCGCCGGGCAGGAGCTGGAAACCTGGGTGCCGGGAGACTGGAAGGACAGGTATCAAGCTGACCGAGAATATAGATTTTTTTGTGTGTGTGTTTGTACTGAATGTAATAATGATGGCATTTATTAAGCACTTACTATGTGCAAAGCAGTGTTATAATAATAATGATGGTATTTGTTAAGCGCTTACTATGTGCAAAGCACTGGGGAGGTTACCAGGTGATCAGGTTGTCCCATGGGGGGTTCACAGTCAATTCCCATTTTACAGATGAGGTACCTGAGGCCCAGAGAATAATAATAATGATGGTGTTTGTTAAGCGCTTACTATGAGCAAAGCACTGTTCTAAGCACTGGGGAGGTTACAAGGTGATTCAGGTTGTCCCACATGGGGCTCACAGTCTTAATCCCCATTTTACGGATGTGGTAAGTGAGGCCCAGAGAATAATAATAATAATGATGGTGTTTGTTAAGTGCTTACTATGTGCAAAGCACTGTTCTAAGCGCTGGGGAGGTTACAAAGTGATCAGGTTGTCCCACGGGGGGTTCACAGTCAATCTCCATTTTACAGATGAGGTAACTGAGGCCAAGAGAATAATAATAATAATAATGATGGTGTTTGTTAAGCGCTTACTATGTGCAAAGCACTGTTCTAAGCGCTGGGGAGGTGACAAGGTGATCAGGTTGTCCCACGGGGGGTTCACAGTCAATCTCCATTTTACAGATGAGGTACCTGAGGCCCAGAGAATAATAATAATAATAATGATGGTGTTTGTTAAGCGCTTACTATGTGCAAAGCATTGTTCTAAGCGCTGGGGAGGTTACAAGGTGATCAGGTTGCCCCACGGGGGGTTCACAGTCAATCCCCATTTTACAGATGAGGTAACTGAGGCCCAGAGAGTAATAATAATAATGATGGTGTTTGTTAAGCGCTTATTAGGTGCAAAAAAACTGTTCTAAGTGCTGGGGAGGTTACAAGGTGATCACGTTGTCCCACGGGGAGTTCACAGTCAATCTCCATTTTACAGATAAGGTAACTGAGGCCCAGAGAATAATAATAATAATAATAATAATGTTTGTTAAGTGTTTACTATGTGCAAAGCACTGTTCTAAGCGCTGGGGAGGTGACAAGGTGATCAGGTTGTCCCACGGGGGGTTCACAGTTAATCCCCATTTTACAGATGAGGTAACTGAGGCCCAGAGAATAATAATAATAATGATGGTGTTTGTTAAGTGCTTACTATGTGCAAAGCACTGTTCTAAGCACTGGGGAGGTTACAAGGTGATCAGGTTGTCCCACGGGGGGCTCACAGTAAATCCCCATTTACAGATGAGCTACCTGAGGCCCAGAGAATAATAATAATAATAATGATGGTGTTTGTTAAGTGCTTACTATAAGCAAAGCACTGTTCTAAGCGCTGGGGAGGTTACAAGGTGATCAGGTTGTCCCACATGGGGCTCACAGTCTTAATCCCCATTTTACAGATGTGGTAACTGAGGCACAGAGAATAATAATAATAATGATGGTGTTTGTTAAGTGCTTACTATGTGCAAAGCACTGTTCTAAGCGCTGGGGAGGTTACAAAGTGATCAGGTTGTCCCACGGGGGGTTCACAGTCAATCTCCATTTTACAGATGAGGTAACTGAGGCCCAGAGAATAATAATAATAATGATGGTGTTTGTTAAGCACTTACTATGTGCAAAGCACTGTTCTAAGCGCTGGGGAGGTTACAAGGTGATCAGGTTGTCCCACATGGGGCTCACAGTCTTAATCCCCATTTTACAGATGTGGTAACTGAGGCACAGAGAATAATAATAATAATGATGGTGTTTGTTAAGTGCTTACTATGTGCAAAGCACTGCTCTAAGCACTGGGGAGGTTATAAGGTGATCAGGTTGTCCCACGGGGGGTTCACAGTCAATCTCCATTTTACAGATGAGGTAACTGAGGCCCAGAGAATAATAATAATAATAATGATGGTGTTTGTTAAGCGCTTACTATGTGCAAAGCACTGTTCTAAGCGCTGGGGAGGTTACAAGGTGATCAGGTTGTCCCACGGGGGTTTCACAGTCAATCCCCATTTTAGAGATGAGGTAACTGAGGCCCAGAGAATAATAATAATAAGAATGATGGTGTTTGTTAAGTGCTTACTATGTTCAAAGCATTGTTCTAAGCGCTGGGGAGGTTACAAGGTGATCAGGTTGTCCCACGGGGGGTTCACAGTCAATCCCCATTTTACAGATGAGGTAACTGAGGCCCAGAGAATAATAATAATAATAATAATGATGATGTTTGTCAAGTGCTTACTATGTGCAAAAAACTGTTCTAAGCGCTGGGGAGGTTACAAGGTGATCAGGTTGTCCCACGGGGGTTTCACAGTCAATCCCCATTTTAGAGATGAGGTAACTGAGGCCCAGAGAATAATAATAATAATGATGTTTGTTAAGTGCTTACTATGTGCAAAGCACTGTTCTAAGCGCTGGGGAGGTTACAAGGTGATCAGGTTGTCCCATGGGGGGTTCACAGTCAATCTCCATTTTACAGATGAGGTAACTGAGGCCCAGGGAATAATAATAATAATGATGTTTGTTAAGCGCTTACTATGTGCAAAGCACTGTTCTAAGCGCTGGGGAGGTTACAAGGTGATCAGGTTGTCCCACGGGGGGTTCACAGTCAATCCCCATTTTCCAGATGAGGTAACTGAGGCCCAGAGAATAATAATAATGATGGTGTTTGTTAAGCGCTTACTATGTGCAAAGCACTGTTCTAAGCGCTGGGGAGGTAACAAGGTGATCAAGTTGTCCCACGGGGGGTTCACAGTCAATCCCCATTTTCCAGATGAGGTAACTGAGGCCCAGAGAAGTGAAGTAACTTGCCCAAAGTCACACAGCTGACAATCGGCGGAGCCGGGATCTGAACCCATGACCTCTGACTCCAAAGCCCCGGCTCTTTCCACTGAGCCCCGCTGCGTCTCTGTTTCTATGTGTGTATGCGCCCGCGTGCTCTGGGGAAGATCTGGGGCCAACCCTGACTGGGCCGGACCGGTGTCGGTTCTGTCTTCCAGCCTCCCGCTGCTGCAGAACATCTCTGACCCCGAGTTGAGGGCCTGGGCCGGGGCCTTGCATGGGCTGTGGAAGATTCTAGGGAGAAAGGTGCGGGGGAGAGGGAAGAGCCTGGAATGCAATTCCCCGGGCCTGGAATGCCCCCAATCCCTCTGCCCATCCGCCAAGCTAGCTCTCTTCCTCCCTTCAAGGCCCTGCTGAGAGCTCACCTCCTCCAGGAGGCCTTCCCACACTCAGCCCCTTCCTTCCTCTCCCCCTCGTCCCCCTCTCCACCCCCCCATCTTACCTCCCTCCCTTCCCCACAGCACCTGTATATATGTTTGTACATATTTTTTACTATATTTATTTAATTTATTTCTACATATCTATTTTATTTTGTTAGTATGTTTGGTCTTGTTCTCTGTCTCCCCCTTTTCCCTTCAAGGCCCTGCTGAGAGCTCACCTCCTCCAGGAGGCCTTCCCACACTGAGCCCCTTCCTTCCTCTCCCCCTCGTCCCCCTCTCCACCCCCCCATCTTACCTCCCTCCCTTCCCCACAGCACCTGTATATATGTTTGTACATATTTTTTACTCTAATTTATTTCTACATATCTATTCTATTTTATTTTGTTAGTATGTTTGGTTTTGTTCTCCGTCTCCCCCTTTTAGACTGTGAGCCCACTGTTGGGTCGGGACTGTCTCTATATGTTGCCAATTTGTACTTCCCAAGCGCTTAGTACAGTGCTCTGCACATAGTAAGCGCTCAATAAATACGATTGATGATTAAGAGAAGGGCGGGGGGGACCATACGCAGCCCCCAACCCTTGCTGAGTGGCAGGGCCTCGGCCTTTCCCCCTCTCCCAGATGAAGGACGAAGTGAGGATCCAGCCGGAGCGTTATTCCCTCCTCCCCGCCAAGAACCCATTCATCGTGCCAGGAGGCCGCTTTGCTGAATTTTACTACTGGTGAGCTCGGGGGAATGCTGGGGGGATCATAATAATAATAATTATAGAATTTGTTAAGTGCGTACTATGTGCCGAGCACTGGTCTCAGCTCTGGGGTGGACCTTGTGGGGCTCACGGTGTTAATCCCCGTTTTACGGATGAGGTAACTGAGGCACGGGGAGGTTAAGTGGACGTGGGGGGCCTGGGAGGGGGCGGGACCCGACCTGCCCCAGGCCCCCTTTCCTCTCATCATCAATCGTATTTATTGAGCGCTTACTATGTGCAGAGCACTGTACTAAGCACTTGGGAAATACAAATTGGCAACATATAGAGACAGTCCCTACCCAACAGTGGGCTCACAGTCTAAAAGACTTTCCTCTCCCCTCCTTCTAGACTGTGGGCCCCCCTTCTAATCAATCAATCAATCAGTCATATTTATTGAGCGCTTACTGTGTGCAGAGCACTGTACTAAGCACTGGAGAAGCAGAGTGGCTCAGTGGGAAGAGCATGGGCTCTGGAGTCAGAGATCATGGGTTCAAATCCCGGCTCCGCCAACTGTCAGCTGTGTGACTTTGGGCAAGTCATTTCACTTCTCCGGGCCTCACCTCAGTTACCTTATCTGTAAAATGGGGATTAAGACTGTGAGCCCCACGTGGGACAACCTGATCACCTTGTAGCCTCCCCAGCGCTTAGAACAGTGCTTTGCACATAATAAGCACTTAATAAATGCCATTATTATTATTATTGGGAAGTACAAGATGGCAACATATCATCATCATCATCAATCGTATTTATTGAGCGCTTACTATGTGCAGAGCACTGTACTAAGCGCTTGGGAAGTACAAATTGGCAACATATCATCATCATCATCAATCGTATTTATTGAGCGCTTACTATGTGCAGAGCACTGTACTAAGCGCTTGGGAAGTACAAATTGGCAACATATAGAGACAGTCCCGACCCAACAGTGGGCTCACAGTCTAAAAGGGGGAGAGAGGACTAGACTGTGAGCCCACTGTTGGGTCGGGACCGTCTCTATATGTTGCCCACTTGTACTTCCCAAGCGTTTAGTAGAGTGCTCCGCACGCAGTAAACGCTCAGTAAATACGATTGAGTGAATTGAATGAATCTTTTTCCACTCTCAGGGACTCGTACTGGGTGATGCAGGGGTTGCTCCTGTCTGAGATGCCAAGCACAGTCAAGGGCATGCTGCAGAACTTCCTGGATCTGGTGGAAGAGTGAGGCGACAGGGTGGGCAGGGGTGAGGATGGGGCCCACTCGGGGTTCGGGGGTCGTGCGGGTGGCATCACAGCGCATCCTCTGACGCAGCTATGGTCACATCCCCAACGGAGGCCGCGTGTACTACCTGCAGCGGAGCCAGCCCCCGCTCCTGGCCCTCATGATGGACCGCTACGTCGCCCACACCCAGGATACGGCCTTCCTCCGGTGGGGTCCCCGGACACGGCTCCCCACCCTTCTCCCCCTTAAATAATAATAATGATGGTATTTGGTAAGCGCTTGCTATGTGCCAAGCACTGTTCTAAGCGCTGGGGAGGTTACAAGGTGATCAGGTTGTCCCAGGGGGGCGGCTCCCAGTTTTAATCCCCATTTTATAGATGAGGTAACTGAAGCACAGAGAATAATAATAATGTTGGTATTTGGTAAGCGCTTGCTATGTGCCAAGCACTGTTCTAAGCGCTGGGGAGGTTACAAGGTGATCAGGTTGTCCCAGGGGGGCGGCTCCCAGTTTTAATCCCCATTTTCTAGATGAGGTAACTGAAGCACAGAGAATAATAATAATGTTGGTATTTGGTAAGCGCTTGCTATGTGCCAAGCACTGTTCTAAACGCTGGGGAGGTTACAAGGTGATCAGGTTGTCCCGGGGGGGGCTCACAGTTTTAATCCCCATTTTATAGATGAGGTAACTGAAGCACAGAGAATAATAATAATGTTGGTATTTGGTAAGCGCTTACTATGTGCCAAGCACTGTTCTAAGCACTGGGGAGGTTACAAGGTGATCAGGTTGTCCCACGGGGGGCTCACAGTTTTAATCCCCATTTTATAGATGAGGTAACTGAAGCACAGAGAATAATAATAATGTTGGTATTTGGTAAGCGCTTGCTATGTGCCAAGCACTGTTCTAAGCGCTGGGGAGGTTACAAGGTGATCAGGTTGTCCCAAGGGGGGCTCACAGTTTTAATCCCCATTTTATAGATGAGGTAACTGAAGCACAGAGAATAATAATAATGTTGGTATTTGGTAAGCGCTTGCTATGTGCCAAGCACTGTTCTAAGCGCTGGGGAGGTTACAAGGTGATCAGGTTGTCCCAAGGGGGGCTCACAGTTTTAATCCCCATTTTATAGATGAGGTAACTGAAGCACAGAGAATAATAATAATAATGTTGGTATTTGGTAAGCACTTGCTATGTGCCAAGCACTGTTCTAAGCGCTGGGGAGGTTACAAGGTGATCAGGTTGTCCCACGGGGGGCTCACAGTTTTAATCCCCATTTTATAGATGAGGTAACTGAAGCACAGAGAATAATAATAATGTTGGTATTTGGTAAGCGCTTGCTATGTGCCAAGCACTGTTCTAAGCGCTGGGGAGGTTACAAGGTGATCAGGTTGTCCCAAGGGGGGCCCACAGTTTTAATCCCCATTTTATAGATGAGGTAACTGAAGCACAGAGAATAATAATAATAATGTTGGTATTTGGTAAGCACTTGCTATGTGCCAAGCACTGTTCTAAGCGCTGGGGAGGTTACAAGGTGATCAGGTTGTCCCAAGGGGGGCTCACAGTTTTAATCCCCATTTTATAGATGAGGTAACTGAAGCACAGAGAATAATAATAATGTTGGTATTTGGTAAGCGCTTACTATGTGCCAAGCACTGTTCTAAGCACTGGGGAGGTTACAAGGTGATCAGGTTGTCCCTGGGGGTGGGGTGGGGGGCTCCCAGTTTTAATCCCCATTTTATAGATGAGGTAACTGAAGCACAGAGAATAATAATAATAATAATAATAATAATGTTGGTATTTGGTAAGCACTTACTATGTGCCAAGCACTGTTCTAAGCGCTGGGGAGGTTACAAGGTGATCAGGTTGTCCCAGGGGGGGGCTCACAGTTTTAATCCCCATTTTATAGATGAGGGAACTGAAGCACAGAGAATAATAATAATAATAATGTTGGTTCCTCTCCCCCTCGTCCCCCTCTCCATCCCCCCCGTCTTACCTCCTTCCCTTCCCCACAGCACCTGTATATATGTATATATGTTTGTACATATTTATTACTCTATTTTACTTGTACATATCTATTCTATTTATTTTATTTTGTTTGGTTTTGTTCTCTGTCTCCCCCTTCTAGACTGTGAGCCCGCTGTTGGGTAGGGACCGTCTCTATATGTTGCCAACTTGTACTTCCCAAGCGCTTAGTCCAGTGGTCTGCACACAGTAAGCGCTCAATAAATACGATTGATTGATTAAGCGCTTACTATGTGCCAAGCACTGTTCTAAGGCTGGGGTGGATACAAGGTAATCCGGTTGTCCCCCATAGGGCTCACAGTCTTCATCCCCATTTTACAGCTGAGGTAACTGAGACATAGAGAAGTGAAGTGACTTTCCCAAAGTCACACAGCTCACAGTTGGCAGAGCTGGGATTTGAACCCATGAACTCTTACTCCAAAGCCTGTGCTCTTTCCACTGAGCCACGCTGCTTCTCGCTGCTTTGAATCAATCAATCAATCAATCGTATTTATTGAGCGCTTACTGTGTGCAGAGCACTGTACTAAGAGCTTGGGAGAGGACAATATAACAGAGTTGGTAGATGCGTTTCCTACCCACAACGGGTTTACAGCCTAGAAGGGGAAACAGACATCAGTAAATCACAGACATAAGTGCTGGGGGGCTGAGGGTGGGGTGAATAAAAAGCGAATGTATCCAAGGGCGAGGAAGAGGGAGAAGAGGAAGAGAGGGCTTAGTTGGGGAAGGCTCCTGGAGGAGATGTGCTTTTATGTTTGTATCTATTCTATTTATTTTATTTTGTTAGTATGTTTGGTTTTGTTCTCTGTCTCCTCCTTTTAGACTGTGAGCCCACTGTTGGGTTGGGACTGTCTCTATATGTTGCCAATTTGTACTTCCCGAGCGCTTAGTACAGTGCTCTGCACACAGTAAGCGCTCAATAAATATGATTGATGATGATGGTGATGATGTTTGTACGTATTACTCTATTTTATTTGTCCATATTTATTCTATTTATTTTATTTTGTTAATATGTTCTGTTTTGTTGTCCGTCTCCCCCTTCTAGACTGTGAGCCCACTGCTGGATAGGGACCGTCTCTATATGTTGCCAAGTTGGACTTCCCAAGCGCTTAGTGCAGTGCTCTGCACGCACTAAGCGCTCAATAAATATGATTGAATGAATGAATGAATGATCCTCAGTCGGATATAAAGCGGGTGTGAGTTACAGGCCAGAGACCGGAGGTGGGCGAGGGATTGGCGGTGGGATGGAGGGGATGGAGGTGAACCGGATGGCCCCTTTTCCCTCTCTTTCTTCCCTTCCTTCCCTTCTCTGCCCAGGGCCAACATCCATCTCCTGGAGAAGGAACTGGACTTCTGGAGGCAGAACCGCACGGTGACGGTGACCTTGGGGTCGCGCTCCTACAAGATGTTCCGCTATTACGTCCCCTTTGGGGGACCCAGGTGAGCCTCTGCCCCTCCGTGCCCTCGCTCCCCACCCTGCTTGGCACCGGTACCGAAGCCCCCCAAGTTTCCCCTCGTCCACCATGCAGCCCGCCGGCCCTTTCCTCCCCTAGGCCGGAGTCGTACAGCAAAGACGCGGAGCTGGCCGAGCCACTGGGCCAAGGTAAGCGGCAGTGGGGCCAGGGGAGGTTGTAACGTTCCCCAACACGCTCTGCCCAGCTCCGGGGAGCCCGTAGTTCTGTGGCCTGACTCCCCATCCTCCCTCTCTCCCTCCCTAACCTCCTTCCCGAAGCCCTCTAGATGGGAAGCACACAGTAAGCGCTCAATAAATACGATTGAATGAATCCCCCCATCTCCTTCCCCTTCCCACAGCACCTGTATATATGTATATATGTTTGTACGTATTTATTACTCTATTTTATTTGTACATATTCTATTTTATTTTGTTAATATGCTTTGGTTTGTTCTCTGTCTCCCCCTTCTAGACTGTGAGCCCGCTGTTGGGTAGGGACCGTCTCTGCATGTTGCCAACTCGGACTTCCCAAGCGCTTAGTCCAGTGCTCTGCACACAGTAAGCGCTCAATAAATACGATTGAATGAATGAATGAATGAAAAGTAAGCTCATGGGCAGGGAATGTGTCTGTATTGTTGTGGTGTACTCTCCCAAGTGCTTAGTACAGTGCTCTGCACACTGTAAGTGCTCAATAAATGTGATTGAATGAATGAATCCCCTCCCTCCTTCATCATCAATCGTGTTTATTGAGCGCTTACTATGTGCAGAGCACTGTACTAAGCGCTTGGGAAGTACAAATTGGCAACATATAGAGGCAGTCCCTACCCAACAGTGGGCTCACAGTCTAAAAGACAGTGGGCTTACAGTCTAAATCTGTTATCCCTCCTTCCCGGGATAATAATAATAATAATGATGGCATGTGCAAAGCACTGTTCTAGGCGCTGGGGAGGATACAAGGCCATCAGGTTGTCCCACATGGGGCTCACGGTCTTAATCCCCATTTTACAGATGAGGTCACTGAGGCCCAGAGAAGTGAAGTGACTTGCCCAAAGTCTGAGCCGGGATTTGAACCCATGGCCTCTGACTCCTAAGCCCGTGCTCTTTCCACTGAGCCACACCTGGCTTTTCTCTCTCCATCCTTCATCATCATCATCAATCGTATTTATTGAGCGCTTACTGTGTGCAGAGCACTGTACTAAGCGCTTGGGAAGTACAAATTGGCAACATGTAGGGACAGTCCCTACCCAACAGTGGGCTCACAGTCTAAAAGGGGCCAGTCCTTCCCAACGGTCCCTGCCCTTCCTCCCTCCTTCCTTCCCGGGGTCACTGGCCCCGCGTCCCAGGAGTTGTGTGACCGACCCATTCCCATTCCCGGACAGCGGATCGGGAGGAGCTGTGGTCGGAGCTGAAGGCCGGGGCCGAGTCAGGCTGGGACTTCTCCTCACGCTGGTTCGACCTGCGCCAGGAGGCCGGCACCCTTCGGGACACGCGGACTAGCCACACGGTGCCCGTGGATCTCAACGCCTTCCTCTGCCAGGCCATGGGCCTGTTGGCCAAGTTTCACACCATACTGGGTAAGGGGCTGAGAGAAGGTGGCAGTGCCCCCTGTACCCAGGGCCTGGGAGAAGGAGCTTTCTTTTGGTTAAGCGCTGACTATGTGCCAAGCACTGTCCTAAACTCTGGGGTAAATACAAGGTAATCCTTCTACATGCTTACTCTTCTACTTCTACTTATTTTTATTTAATGGCATTTGTTAAGTGCTTACTATGTGCCAAGCACTGTCCTAAACTCTGGGGTAAATACAAGGTAATCCTTGTACATGCTTACTCTTCTACTTATTTACTTATTTTAATGGCATTTGTTAAGCGCTGACTATGTGCCAAGCACTGTTCTAAGCTCTGGGGCAAATACAAGGTAATCCTTGTACATGCTTACTCTTCTACTTATTTTTATTTATTTACTTATTTTAATGGCATTTGTTAAGCGCTTACTGTGTGCCAAGCACTGTTCTAAACTCTGGGGTAAATATAAGGTAATCCTTGTACATGCTTACTCTTCTACTTCTACTTATTTTTATTTAATGACATTTGTTAAGCGCTTACTATGTGCCAAGCACTGTTCTAAGCTCTGGGGTAAATACAAGGTAATCCTTGTAACATGCTTACTCTTCTACTTATTTACTTATTTTAATGGCATTTGTTAAGCGCTGACTATGTGCCCAGCACTGTTCTAAGCTCTGGGGTAAATACAAGGTAATCCTTCTACATGCTTACTCTTCTACTTATTTTTATTTATTTACTTATTTTAATGGCATTTGTTAAGCGCTTACTATGTGCCAAGCACTGTTCTAAGCTCTGGGGCAAATACAAGGTAATCCTTGTACATGCTTACTCTTCTACTTATCTTTATTTATTTACTTATTTTAATGGCATTTGTTAAGCTCTTACTATGTGCCAAGCACTGTTCTAAGCTCTGGGGCAAATGCAAGGTAATCCTTGCACATGCATACTCTTCTACTTATTTTTATTTATTTACTTATTTTAATGGCATTTGTTAAGCGCTTACTACGTGCCAAGCACTGTTCTAAGCTCTGGGGCAAATACAAGGTAATCCTTGTACATGCTTACTCTTCTACTTATTTTTATTTATTTACTTATTTTAATGGCATTTGTTAAGCGCTTACTATGTGCCAAGCACTGTTCTAAGCTCTGGGGCAAATACGAGGTAATCCTTGTACATGCTTACTCTTCTACTTATTTTTATTTATTTACTTATTTTAATGGCATTTGTTAAGCGCTGACTATGTGCCAAGCACTGTTCTAAGCTCTGGGGTAAATACAAGGTAATCCTTGCACATGCTTACTCTTCTACTTATTTTTATTTATTTACTTATTTTAATGGCATTTGTTAAGCATTTACTATGTGCCAGCACTGTTCTAAGCTCTGGGGTAAATACAAGGTAATCCTTGTAACATGCTTACTCTTCTACTTATTTACTTATTTTAATGGCATTTGTTAAGCGCTGACTATGTGCCCAGCACTGTTCTAAGCTCTGGGGTAAATACAAGGTAATCCTTCTACATGCTTACTCTTCTACTTATTTTTATTTATTTACTTATTTTAATGGCATTTGTTAAGCGCTTACTATGTGCCAAGCACTGTTCTAAGCTCTGGGGCAAATACAAGGTAATCCTTGTACATGCTTACTCTTCTACTTATCTTTATTTATTTACTTATTTTAATGGCATTTGTTAAGCTCTTACTATGTGCCAAGCACTGTTCTAAGCTCTGGGGCAAATGCAAGGTAATCCTTGCACATGCATACTCTTCTACTTATTTTTATTTATTTACTTATTTTAATGGCATTTGTTAAGCGCTTACTACGTGCCAAGCACTGTTCTAAGCTCTGGGGCAAATACAAGGTAATCCTTGTACATGCTTACTCTTCTACTTATTTTTATTTATTTACTTATTTTAATGGCATTTGTTAAGCGCTTACTATGTGCCAAGCACTGTTCTAAGCTCTGGGGCAAATACAAGGTAATCCTTGCACATGCTTACTCTTCTACTTATTTTTATTTATTTACTTATTTGAATGGCATTTGTTAAGTGCTTACTATGTGCAAGCACTGTTCTAAGCTCTGGGGTAAATACAAGGTAATCCTTGTACATGCTTACTCCTACTTATTTTTATTTATTTACTTATTTTAATGGCATTTGTTAAGCGTTTACTATGTGCCAGCACTGTTCTAAGCTCTGGGGTAAATACAAGGTAATCCTTGTACATGCTTACTCTTCTACTTATTTTTATTTATTTACTTATTTTAATGGCATTTGTTAAGCGCTTGCTATGTGCCAAGCACTGTTCTAAGCTCTGGGGCAAATACAAGGTAATCCTTCTACATGCTTACTCTTCTACTTATTTTTATTTATTTACTTATTTTAATGGCATTTGTTAAGCGCTTACTATGTGCCAAGCACTGTTCTAAACTCTGGGGTAAATATAAGATAATCCTTGTACATGCTTACTCTTCTACTTATTTTTATTTATTTACTTATTTTAATGGCATTTGTTAAGCGCTTACTATGTGCCAAGCACTGTTCTTAGCTCTGGGGCAAATACAAGGTAATCCTTGTACATGCTTACTCTTCTACTTATTTTTATTTATTTACTTATTTTAATGGCATTTGTTAAGCGTTTACTATGTGCCACGCACTGTTCTAAACTCTGGGGTAAATACAAGGTAATCCTTGTACATGCTTACTCTTCTACTTATTTTTATTTATTTTCTTATTTTAATGGCATTTGTTAAGCGCTTACTATGTGCCAAGCACTGTTCTAAGCTCTGGGGCAAATACAAGGTAATCCTTGTACATGCTTACTCTTCTACTTATCTTTATTTATTTACTTATTTTAATGGCATTTGTTAAGCTCTTACTATGTGCCAAGCACTGTTCTAAGCTCTGGGGCAAATGCAAGGTAATCCTTGCACATGCATACTCTTCTACTTATTTTTATTTATTTACTTATTTTAATGGCATTTGTTAAGCGCTTACTACGTGCCAAGCACTGTTCTAAACTCTGGGGCAAATACAAGGTAATCCTTGTACATGCTTACTCTTCTACTTATTTTTATTTATTTACTTATTTTAATGGCATTTGTTAAGCGCTTACTATGTGCCAAGCACTGTTCTAAGCTCTGGGGCAAATACAAGGTAATCCTTGCACATGCTTACTCTTCTACTTATTTTTATTTATTTACTTATTTGAATGGCATTTGTTAAGTGCTTACTATGTGCAAGCACTGTTCTAAGCTCTGGGGTAAATACAAGGTAATCCTTGTACATGCTTACTCCTACTTATTTTTATTTATTTACTTATTTTAATGGCATTTGTTAAGCGTTTACTATGTGCCAGCACTGTTCTAAGCTCTGGGGTAAATACAAGGTAATCCTTGTACATGCTTACTCTTCTACTTATTTTTATTTATTTACTTATTTTAATGGCATTTGTTAAGCGCTTGCTATGTGCCAAGCACTGTTCTAAGCTCTGGGGCAAATACAAGGTAATCCTTCTACATGCTTACTCTTCTACTTATTTTTATTTATTTACTTATTTTAATGGCATTTGTTAAGCGCTTACTATGTGCCAAGCACTGTTCTAAACTCTGGGGTAAATATAAGATAATCCTTGTACATGCTTACTCTTCTACTTATTTTTATTTATTTACTTATTTTAATGGCATTTGTTAAGCGCTTACTATGTGCCAAGCACTGTTCTTAGCTCTGGGGCAAATACAAGGTAATCCTTGTACATGCTTACTCTTCTACTTATTTTTATTTATTTACTTATTTTAATGGCATTTGTTAAGCGTTTACTATGTGCCACGCACTGTTCTAAACTCTGGGGTAAATACAAGGTAATCCTTGTACATGCTTACTCTTCTACTTATTTTTATTTATTTTCTTATTTTAATGGCATTTGTTAAGCGCTTACTATGTGCCGAGCACTGTTCTAAGCTCTGAGGTAAATACAAGGTAATCCTTGTACATGCTTACTCTTCTACTTATTTTTATTTATTTACTTATTTTAATGGCATTTGTTAAGCGTTTACTATGTGCCACGCACTGTTCTAAGCTCTGGGGTAAATACAAGGTAATCCTTGTACATGCTTACTCTTCTACTTATTTTTATTTATTTACTTATTTTAATGGCATTTGTTAAGCGCTTACTATGTGCCGAGCACTGTTCTAAGCTCTGAGGTAAATACAAGGTAATCCTTGTACATGCTTACTCTTCTACTTATTTTTATTTATTTACTTATTTTAATGGCATTTGTTAAGCGCTTACTATGTGCCGAGCACTGTTCTAAGCTCTGAGGTAAATACAAGGTAATCCTTGTACATGCTTACTCTTCTACTTATTTTTATTTATTTACTTATTTTAATGGCATTTGTTAAGCGCTTACTATGTGCCAAGCACTGTTCTAAGCGCTGGGGAGGTTACAAGGTGATCAGGCTGTCCCACGGGGGGCTCACAGTCTTCAAACCCATTTTCCAGATGAGGGAACCGAGGCCCAGAGAAGTTAAGTGACTTGTCCAAAGTCACACAGCTGACAAGTGGCGGAGCTGGGACTTGAACCCATGACCTCTGACTCCAAAGCCCGGGCTATTTCCACTGAGCCACGCTGCTTCTCTGTTATTTTGTTAGTGATGTGCATTTAGCTTTAATTCTATTTGTTCTGAGGACTTTGACACCTGTCTACATGTTTTGGTTTGTTTGTCTCCCCCTTCTCGACTGTGAGCCTGTTGTTGGGTAGGGACCGTCTCTAGATGTTGCCAGCTTGTATTTCCCAAGCGCTTAGTACAGTGCTCTGCACACAGTAAGCCCTCTGAGCCCCCTCCTTCCTCTCCCCCTCCCCATCCCCCCAGCCCTACCTCCTTCCCCTCCCCAGAGCACCTGTATATATGTTTGTACAGATTTATTACTCGATTTATTTTACTTGTACATATTTACTATTTTATTTATTTTATTTTGTTAATATGTTTTGTTTTGTTGTCTGTCCCCCCCCTTCTAGACTGTGAGCCCGTTGTTGGGTAGGGACCGTCTCTATATGTTGCCGACTTGGACTTCCCAAGCGCTTAGTCCAGTGCTCTGCACACAGTAAGCACTCAATAAATACAATTGATTGAATGAATGAATGAATGAATATATAGACTAGACTGTGAGCCCACCTTCTAGCCTGTGAGCCCACTGTTGGGTAGGGACTGTCTCTATGTGTTGCCAACTTGGACTTCCCAAGTGCTTACTACAGTGCTCTGCACACAGTAAGTGCTCAATAAATACAATTGAATGAATGAATGAATAAATACGATTGACTGAATGAATGAATGAATATATAGACTAGACTGTGAGCCCACCTTCTAGACTATGAGCCCACTGTTGGGTAGGGACCGTTTCTACATGTTGCCGACTTGTACTTCCCAAGCGCTTAGTCCAGTGCTCTGCACACAGTCAGCGCTCAATAAACACGATTGAATGAATGAATAAATACTATTGATTGAATGAATGAATGAATATATAGGCTAGACTGTGAGCCCACCTTCTACACTGTGAGCCCACTGTTGGGTAGGGTCCAAGTTGGCAACACATAGAGACGGTCTTCCCAAGCGCTTAGTCCAGTGCTCTGCACACAGTAAGCGCTCAATAAACACGATTGAATGAATGAATATGATTGAACGAATGAATGGCATAGAGAAGTGAAGTGACTTATCTTAGGCCACACAGCAGAGAAGAAGTGGTGGAGCTGAGATTATTTGCTGCAGCAGGAGTTGGCGTCGCCCGCTCTTGTGCCAGTTAGCGTTGCCCTTGACCCTCTCTCCAGGGAACCAGACACAGGCCCGGGCCTTCCAGGACCAGCGGGCCGAGTGCCAGGCCGCCCTGAGCGCTGTGCTGTGGGATCCGCAGGCTGGCACCTGGTTCGACTACAACCTGGCCAAGGGGCAGCGGCACCAGGCCTTCTTCCCCTCCAACCTGGCTCCGCTCTGGGCCGGCTGCGCCCCAGGCCCGGAGGAAGGGGACAGAGCAGTCAAATACCTGCAGGTGCGGAGGCCGGGCCGGTGGGTCTGTGTCTACCCCTATTGCTGTGTGTGCTTGGGGAGGGCTGTAACCTCTCTGGTCCGGCCCCTCCTTCGGTGGGGTGACAGGGCGGCCCTGTCCCCTCTCCCCTCCAGGACAGCGGTATCCTGAACTTCGGGAAGGGGATCCCGACCTCGCTGAAGCAGAGTGGGGAGCAGTGGGACTATCCCAACGCCTGGGCCCCCCTGCAGGAACTGGTCATCACCGGTAAGTGGGGAGAGGCATTCATTCAATCGTATTTATTGAGCGCTTACTGTGTGCAGAGCACTGTACTGAGCGCTTGGGCATATCTATAATTCTATTTATTTCTTCTGACGCTACTGACGCCCGTCTACTTGTTCTGTTTTGTTGTCTGTCTCCCCCTTTTAGACTGTGAGCCCGTTGTTGGGTAGGGCTTGTCTCTTATCTGTTGCCGAATTGTATTTTCCAAGCGCTTAGTCCAGTGCCTGGCACATAGTAAGCGCTCTATTCCTTCTGACGCTATTGACGCCCGTCTACTTGTTCTGTTTTGTTGTCTGTCTCCCCCTTCTAGACTGTGAGCCCGTTGTTGGGTAGGGCTTGTCTCTATCTGTTGCCGAATTGTACTTTCCAAGCGTTTAGTCCAGTGCTCTGCACATAGTAAGTGCTCTTTTTGTTCTGATGATTTGACACTTGTTGTCTATCTCCCCCTTCTAGACTGTGAGCCCGTTGTTGGGTAGGGCTTGTCTCTATCTGCTGCCGAATTGTACTTTCCAAGCGCTTAGTCCAGTGCTCTGCACATAGTAAGCGCTCTATTTGTTCTGACGATTTCGACATCTGTCATCTACATGTTTTGTTGTCTGTCTCCCCCTTCTAGACTGTGAGCCCGCTGTTGGGTAGGGACTGTCTCTATGTGTTGCCGACTTGGACTTCCCAAGCGCTTAGTACAGTGCTCTGCACACAGTAAGCGCTCAATAAATACGATTGATTGATTGTATTTTCTAAGCGCTTAGTCCAGTGCTCTGCACATAGTAAGTGCTCCGTTCTGCCGATTTCGACATCTGCCTACATGTTTTGTATTGTTGTCTGTCTCCCCCTTCTAGACTGTGAGCCCCTTGCTGGGTAGGGACCGTCTCTACATGTTGCCGACTTATACTTCCCAAGTGCTTAGTAAGCGCTCAATAAATACGATTGAATGAATGAACGAACGAATGAATGGGAGGGGGTAAGGGCCCCCTTCCCTCTGCAGTGGCTCAGAGCAGTTTTTGGGTTTGGGGCCGGGGGGGGGGATGGTGTGCCCAGGCCTGGCCGAGTCGGGGTCCGAGCGGGCCGGGGCCGCGGCCTTCGTGCTGGCCCAGAACTGGATCAGGACCAACGTGGACACCTACAAGCGCCACAAACACATGTACGAGAAGGTGAGGCCCCCCCCCCCCCCCGTCCGCCGCGCGACCCCCCCCGCCCCCGCCGGGACACACGGGACAGCGGCGCCCTCCGCTGGCGACGCGCAGTACTGCAGCGGGGCCGGGCCCGCCTCTCTCGGCCGGCAGCGCCCACTGCCCGTCCTGGGCCAAAACCGCTCCTTCCTTCTTTCTTTCCTTCTCTCTTTCTCTCCCTTTTTTTTCTCCCTTTCTCTCTCTCTCTCTCCTTCCTTCCTTCCTTCCCTTCTCCTTCCCCTCCCCTTTCCTCCCCCTTCCCTCCCCTTCCCCTCTCCTCCCCTTTCCTTCCCCTCCCCTTCCCTTCCCCTTCCCTTTCCTTCCCCTTTCCTTTCCTTCCCTTTTCCTTCCTTCCCTTCTCCTTCCCTTCCCTTCCCTTCCCTCCCGCAGTACGACGTGAGCGGCGACGGGGAGCCCGGAGCCGGAGGGGAATACCAGGTGCAGGTGAGCCGCGGGGCGGGAGGGAGGGAGGGAGGGAAAGAAAGGGGGGATGGGGAGATGGAGGGAAAGAAGGGGAGTGGGAGAGGGAAAGAAGGGGAGTGGGAGAGGGAAAGAAGGGGAGTGGGAAAGGGAAAGAGAGGAATGGAAGGAAAGGGGAGGGGGAATGGAGGGAAAGGGAGGATGAGGAAGTGGAGGGAAACAAAGGGGGGGGTGGGGAAGTGGAGGGAAACAAAGGGAGGATGGGGAAGTGGAGGGAAACAAAGGGGGGATGGGGAAGTGGAGGGAAACAAAGGGGGGATGGGGAAGTGGAGGGAAACAAAGGGGGGATGGGGAAGGGAAAGAGGGATGGAAGGAAGGGGGTAAGGGGAGGGAAGGAAAGGGGAGGGAAGGGAAGGGGAGGGGGAATGGAGGGAAAGAAAGGGATGGGGAAATGGAGGGAAAGAAAGGGAGGATGGGGAAGTGGAGGGAAAGAACGGGGGGATGGGGAAGGGAAAGAGAGGAATGGAAGGAAGGGGGTAAGGGGAGGGAAGGAAAGGGGAGGGGGAGTGGAGGGAAAGAATGGGGGGATGGGGAAGTGGAGGGAAAGAATGGGGATGGGGAAAGGGAAGGAGAGGGATAGAAGGAAGGGGGTAAGGGGAGGGGGGAATGGAGGGAAAGATAGGGAGGATGGGGAAGTGGAGGGAAGGAAAGGGGAGATGGGGAAATGGAGGGAAAGAATGGGGAGATGGGGAAATGGAGGGAAAGAAAGGGGGATGGGGAAGGGAAAGAGAGATGGAAGGAAGGGGGTAAGAGGAGGGAAGGAAAGGGGAGGGGGGATGGAGGGAAAGAAAGGGAGGATGGGGAAATGGAGGGAAAGAAAGGGGGATGGGGAAGGGAAAGAGAAATGGAAGGAAGGGGGTAAGAGGAGGGAAGGAAAGGGGAGGGGGAATGGAGGGAAAGAAAGGGAGGATGGGGAAATGGAGGGAAAGAAAGGAAGGATGGGGAAGTGGAGGGAAAGAACGGAAGGATGGGGAAGTGGAGGGAAAGAACGGAAGGATGGGGAAGTGGAGGGAAAGAACGGAAGGATGGGGAAGTGGAGGGAAAGAACGGAAGGATGGGGAAGTGGAGGGAAAGAACGGAAGGATGGGGAAGTGGAGGGAAAGAAAGGAGGGATGGGGAAATGGGGGGAAGGGAAAGAGAGATGGAAGGAAGGGGGTAAGAGGAGGGAAGGAAAGGGGAGGGGGAATGGAGGGAAAGAAAGGGAGGATGGGGAAATGGAGGGAAAGAAAGGGGGATGGGGAAGGGAAAGAGAAATGGAAGGAAGGGGGTAAGAGGAGGGAAGGAAAGGGGAGGGGGAATGGAGGGAAAGGAAGGATGGGGAAGTGGAGGGAAAGAACGGAAGGATGGGGAAGTGGAGGGAAAGAACGGAAGGATGGGGAAGTGGAGGGAAAGAACGGAAGGATGGGGAAGTGGAGGGAAAGAAAGGAGGGATGGGGAAATGGAGGGAAAGAAAGGAGGGATGGGGAAATGGAGGGAAAGAAAGGGGGATGGGGAAATGGAGGGAAAGAAAGGGGGATGGGGAAGGGAAAGAGAAATGGAAGGAAGGGGGTAAGAGGAGGGAAGGAAAGGGGAGGGGGAATGGAGGGAAAGAAAGGGAGGATGGGGAAATGGAGGGAAAGAAAGGAAGGATGGGGAAGTGGAGGGAAAGAACGGAAGGATGGGGAAGTGGAGGGAAAGAACGGAAGGATGGGGAAGTGGAGGGAAAGAACGGAAGGATGGGGAAGTGGAGGGAAAGAAAGGAGGGATGGGGAAATGGAGGGAAAGAAAGGAGGGATGGGGAAATGGAGGGAAAGAAAGGGGGGATGGGGAAGGAGGAAGGAAGGAAGACGGAAACGGGAAGATAGGGGCAGGGGAATATTTATAGTTATGTCTATTTGTATTGATGTCTGACTCCCCTCACCCTCAAGACCTTGAGCTTGTTGTGGGCAGGGATTGTATCTATTGCTGTATTGTACTTTCCCAAGCGCTTAATACAGTGCTGTGCACACAGTAAGTGCTCAATAAATACGACTGAATGAATGGAAGGAAAGAAAGAAAGGGGGGACAGGGGCATGGAGGAAAAGAAAAGGGGGATGGGGAATGGAGGGAAAGAAAGGGGGAAGGCCGAGGGGGAAGGGGGGAACACAGAAGAAATGGCAAAGAGGATGGCGGGGATGGGGTCTCCTTTCTACCTCTCCATTTCCCCCTGCCCTCTCCTCAGGTGGGCTTCGGTTGGACCAACGGGGTGGCTCTGCAGCTCCTGGCTCGCTATGGCGACCGCCTGACATCGGGGACGGGGCAGCTGGCCCTACCCCCAGTGGCCCTGATCCTCGGCCCCCTCCTCTACCTGCTGTGCTGAAGCACTCCCCCTCGAGCCCCACCGCCTCCCTTCAGCCCCTACCAAACTGCTCTCAACCATGAACATGCCTCCCCGTCTTAAAAAAAAACCCTCCTGTTCTCTCCAATGATGACCCCATCCCCTTCCTACTATTCCTCTCTCAACTCGTTAAGCGAGTTGGCTTCAGCTGCTGCGTCCATTTCCTCTCCTCCCCCTCACCCCTGCGACCTGGCTTCTGCCCGCTTCACTCCATGGAAACGGCCCTAAGGTCACCAATGACCTCCTTCTGGCCAAATTCAACAGCCTCTAAGCCATCTTAATCCTCCTCGACCTCTCTGCTGCCCGCCGGAAACATTCTCCCATCTTGGCTTCACTAAACACGGTCTTCTCCTGGTCTTTCTCCTATTTCTCGGGCCATTCTCAGTCCCTTTCGCAGGCCTCTCCACTGCCTCCCATCCTCTACCAACGCGGGTCCCTCAAAGCTCAGTTCTGGGTCCCCATCTATTCTCCAGCTCCACTCATTACCTTGGAGAACTCATTCAACTATGATCTCTTTGTGGGTGATTTCCACATCTACCTCTCCAGCCCTGACGTCTCTCTTGGCAGTTTGGCATTTACCGCCTGCCTTTAGGATGTTTTGGGTGTCTCGAATGACTTCTCAAGCATATCCAAAACCGAACTCATCTTCCTTTCTAAACCCTGTCCTCCCTGACTTTCCTACCACTGTAGACAACACCGTTATCCACCCTGTAGTACAAGTCCGTAACCTTGGCATTATTCATCTTTCTCACTCGACTCACATAATTCAATCTGCCACCACCTCCTGTTGGTTCTATCTCCACAACACTGCTAAAATCCATCCCTTCCTCTCCATCCAAACGGCTACTATGTCTATCCAAGTACTTACATCTCGCCTTGACCACTGCATCGGCTTCCTCGTTGACCTCCCGCCTCTCCCCCCTCCAGTTCGTACTTCACTCCACTGGCCAGGTCATTTTTCTTAAAAAAAAATCCATTCGGTCCACATCTCCTCACCCGTGGTGGCCGAATTCACCGTCACATCTAACAGAAGCTCCTTACCATCGGCTTTAAGGCACTTAATCAATTCTTCTTCTCCTACCTTACTAATCAAGTCCAACTCAGCCCACACACTTCACCTCTCTAACAATGTTGTACCTCAGTTTCACCTACCCTCGCCCACATTCTCCATATCAGACAGAAAACCGCTCCCCTCCATCTCAGAGCCCTCCTAAAAATCACATCTCCTCTAAGCCCTCCTTTCTCCTACTTGCCCTCCCTTCTGCATATCCTACACCCTTTAAGCACTTATTATGCCTCCCCCACACATGTCCATATCTTTACCCACCGCCAATTCCCCTCTCTGTAATGTATTTGCTTGTCTATCCAAGCTCTTTGGGAGCAGGGAACGTGTTTATCAACTCTGTATTGCACTCCCCAAACATTTAGTACAGTGTTCTAAACACCGTAAACGCACATGTCAATTAATAATAATGCTAAGCGCTTCCTGTGTGTCAAGTACTGTTCTAAGTGTGTAGATGCAAGTTAGTTTGGCCGCAATCCCTGCCCAGCGTGGGCCTCACAGTCTTAATCCCTGTTTTATCAATGAAGTCATTGAAGCCCAGAGAAGGGAAGTGACTTTCCCAAGATCACACAGCGGACGTGTGGCAGGGCCGGAATTAGAACCCTGGCCCGTAGGACTCCCAGTCCCCCGCTCTATCCACTGGACCACACTGCTTGATCTCCCTTAGTATCCTGGGCCCGAGCCTGGTTCCAGTAAGCCGCCTCCATCACCGGGCATGGTTAAGGCCAGGGCAGAACCTTCTGCCCAGGGCTGACGTTGGCAACCCAGAGGAAGAAAAAGTGGACACAGTGGCTTACTCCAAATGGTTTACCGCCGGCCACAGACACCGCTTATAAACGCGGAGGGGGCAGGGGGTGTTAGTGTTATAGTCCAGGGGCATGGGCGGGAGAGGCGAGGGGTCCGACCCACTCCCCGCTCAGCCCTGGCAGCCAGGGACACCCCCTCCCCTTTCGCCAGCCGCCGCTGACTTTAAGGAGGGTAACTGAGGGAGGGGCCGGGGATTCGGGTGGAGGAAGGGAGAGGGATGGGGGGAGTCCAGCATCCAGGCACCTTCAAACCAGCCAGGGTCCTCCCCCTTTTCCCCGCCCCGCCATGGCATCCAGGCACCTCTGGTGTTGGTCAAGGCACAAGTGGAGAGGTGGGAGGAGACACAAAGGCCACGGGTCCCCCCCACACTGGTGATGGGGCTGTAACCATGGTGATGGGGTGAACTTGGAGCATCAAAGGTGAGAGGCTGGAGGGTGGGGAGGGGGCATACTGGTTCAGCTGCCAAGGGGCCGGGGAGAGGAGATGAGGGGAGATCTTTGGCAGAGTGCAGTAGCATACCCAGCACCGTCTTTCCAGGGCAGAGATGGCAGGTCCGGCTGCCGGGCCTCCTCACCCGCCCCTCGGCCACGGGAGAGGGGTCCACCCCCGCCGTACTCCGGCCCCCGGCCAGGGTAGCGTCAGAGCTGGGGGTGGACTGGCCATGGCCGGTCCCTCGCCGCCCCGTCCTGGGCCCGGTCACGGCTGGAGGCCCGCTCTGTCCGATGCCCCAGGAGGGTGGGCCCTGGGCCCAGGCGTGGGGTGGGGAGGGGGCGGCCCCCGCTCAGTTCATGAACTGGGTGTAGCCCTCGGCCCCCGTGACGATGACGTCCATCCAGATGCGCATGGCCTCCGCCGAAGGTGCCACCAGGTAGTACAGGCGGTCGTGGGTCTTGACGCAGAAAGTCAGGGCCGGGTTGGGGCTCTGCGGGAGGAGGAAGGGCTGAACGCGGGCACCGCGGGAGGAGGCTGGAGCTGGCCGTGCCCCCATCTCTGATCCACATGGGCACCGAGCCCCTCCTGCTCCACCCAGGCCAGTCCCCCCCACGCCACCGGCCCCCTCTCAGAGGCACTGTTGCCAACTTGTACTTCCCAAGCGCTTAGTACAGTGCTCTGCACACAGTAAGTGCTCAATAAATACGGATTGATTGATTGATTAGTCAGAACCACGGGAAGGAGGGGAGTCAGAACAAAGTGGGAGAGGGAGGGGAGACAGGCCAGCCCCCGCCCCCTCTGGTTAGGCCCCTGGTCGGGGGCAGCACGGGGCAGTGGGTTAGACAAAGGGGGCCACTGAGAGGAGCAGGGGACTAACAAGCTGGCGCCGGGCAACGGGATCCCCACGGCTGGCAGCCAAATTCAGTTCTCGCCCTCGGCCGGGGGTGTCTGACAAGCAGCCGGCCCGTCCTGGGACGGCCCTCCTGCCACTCTGGGGCGGCGGGGGGGAATGGGGGAGGCAGCGCTGGTTAGGAGCCGGGGGGCAGGGCTGGTTAAAGCACGGCTGGGGTACCTACAGTCACCAGGCTGCAGCCGAACAATCTCTTCTGGGGATGGGCGGGGAGGGGAGGGGACGAGGGGGGCCGGGAGGAGGAGAAAGAGAAGGGCGAAGGTCAGCAGGAGAGGCTGGGCAGCCCAGTGGGTGCGGTCTCCCCTCCCCTGAATCCTCTCCCGAGCCCTCTTGCAGCCTCGCCCACCTTGGCCGCACTGCGCACGTGGTCGTAATACACTTCCTCGATGGCCTGGAAGTAGACGACTCCCTTCAGCTTCGTCTCGTGCTTGTCTGCGGAGCAGAGGGGACGGGCGAGTTCCCCGGGGGGCCGGGAGTCAGTGGGACCCCTAGACCTGCCCCCGGCCCCCCGGCAGGCCTCCGCTCTTTCTCCATCTGAGTGGAGGGGCCGGGGGAGGTGGTGAAGCCCCTTCCTCCCCTCGGCCAGCTGGGCCCCGTCGGCTGGGCAGCCGCTCCATCCCAGGCACCGGATCAGACGGTGCCCACCCCCAGCCCTCCCCGGGCACCGTGGGCAAGGCTGGCCCCCGCCGGAGGGACTCCCAGCGGAAAACGCACCCACGTAGTAGGAGAGGGTGCGCTTGAGCCGGTCGAAGACGAACCAGCGCTTCTTCCAGGACTTGATCTTGCCGCCCATCTTGACCAGGTAGCCGCGGCACACCTTGCTGCCCAGCACCACGTGCAGGCAGGTGTCCACGCTGTGCCCGGAAGACTCGATGTGCGTCTTCAGGTCCAAGTCTTCCTTCCGGATGGGCAGGTAGCGGGTCAGCGGCCTGGCCTGCGGGGCGCAGCGGAGGTGGCCGGGTCACCCTCCCGCCCCGTCCCCGCCGTCCGGGCCTCGGTCTCCCACCCGGCAGAACAGGGAGGCGGAGGCGTCTCCGGCCCGGGCCCCTCGCCCCCGGCTCCTGACCTGGGAGAATTGCTTCTCCCGCAGTTTGACCTCCTTCTCCACCAGCTGCTGCCGCCGGGCCCCCTCGCTGTGCAGCCTCCGCTCCACCTGCTCCCTCCGCTGCCGCTCTTCCTCCAGTGCCCGCCGTCGCAGCTCCATGTCCCGATCCTGCCGGACACGGGGACGGGCACGGCCTCAGGGGCTGGCTGGGCGAAACCCGCTCAAAACAACAACAGGCACCCCACTGGCATTGCCGTTGGCATCTCCCCCTTTACCGACCCGGGCAGTCCCTCCACCGCCCTGCCCCGGGTGCCCCCGCTGCCTCACCCTAGACTCCATGAGCCTAGTCTTCTCTGCGTGTGCCTCCTTCAGCATCTTCTCCATCTCCTCAATCTTGCCCGCATCCAAGCCGCTGGCACTGCGGGGGGTGGAGAGAGAATAATAATAATAATGATGGCGTTTGTTAAGCACTTACTATGTGCCGAGCGCTGTTCTAAGCGCTGGGGGGGATACAAGGTGATCAGGTTGTCCCACGGGGGGGGCTCACGGTCTTCATCCCCATTTTACAGATGAGGGAACCGAGGCCCAGAGAAGTGAAGTGACTTGCCCAAAGTCACACAGCTGGCAATTGGCGGAGCCGGGATTTGAACCCATGACCTCTGACTCCAAAGCCCGGGCTCTTTCCACTGAGCCATGCTGCTCAGGATTCAGTATTCGGGCAACTTCTTCCTCCCTCCTGGCACTGACACTCTGGCCCCTCCCATTCATTCACTCAGTCATATTTATTGAGCACTTACTACATGCAGAGCGCTGTACTAAGCACTTGGGAGAGTACAGAATAACAATAAACAGACCCACGGCCACCCACGTGCCACCCCGCCCCCAATCCCTGCCAACAGAACGCTGCTGGAGAAGCAGCGTGGCTCACTGGAAAGAGCCCCGGCTTTGGAATCAGAGTTCATGGGTTCAAATCCCGGCTCCGCCAGTTGTCACCTGTGTGACTTTGGGCAAGTCACTTCACTTTTCTGGGCCTCGGTTCCCTCATCTGTAAAATGGGGATGAAGACTGTGAGCCCCCCGTGGGACAACCTGATCACCTTGTAAACTCCCCAGCACTTAGAACAGTGCTTTGCACATAGTAAGCGCTTAATAAATGCCATTATTATTATTATTGTTAACATCTCCAGGCTGCCCACATCCAGCACTTAGTACAGTACCTGGCACATAGTAAGCACTTAAAAACACATATCATAATTACTATTCAATCTGAACTCCAGTCCCTGGCCTCCACCCACCCTCACCCCCTTTCTCTCATCTACCCTGGTTCCCCACTTACTACCCCTTGGGCTCCCCACCACTTCCAAGCCACCGTCCACTCTACTTAGAGAAGCAGCGTGGCTCAGTGGAAAGAGCCCGGGCTTTGGAGTCGGAGGTCAGGGGTTCAAATCCCGGCTCCCCCAATTGTCAGCTGTGTGACTGGGCAAGTCACTTCACTTCTCTGGGCCTCAGTTCCCTCATCTGTAAAATGGGGATTAAGACCGTGAGCCCCACGTGGGACAACCTGATCACCTTGTATCCCCCCAGCGCTTAGAACAGTGCTTTGCATATAGTAAGCACTTAATAAATACCATCATCATTATTATTATTATTATTACTTACACCAGGAGCCCTTTGTGGGACAGGGGCTGTCTGAACCTAATTATCCTGGATTCATTCATTCAATCGTATTTATTGAGCGCTTACTGTGTGCAGAGCACTGTACTAAGCGCTTGGGAAGTCCAAGTTGGCAACATATAGAGACGGTCCCTACCCAACAATCAATCAATCGTATTTATTGAGCGGTTACTGTGTGCAGAGCACTGTACTAAGCGCTTGGGAAGTCCAAGTTGGCAACACATAGAGAAAGCCCCTACCCAACAGTGGGCTCACGGTCTAGAAAAAGGTGACGAGAAGAGGTCCCGTTTGGATTCGAACCCAGGATCTTCCATTTACTACACAGGCGCTTTAACCACGTAAGCCACGGAACCAACTGTAAGCTACGGAACGGGCTCGGCACATCGTAAGTGCTTGACAAATACCACAATCACTACCAGTCCCCCAGCCTGGATCGCCCCTCCTGCTGCTCCTCCTCCTCTTCGAAAGCCTCACCTCCTCCAGGCAACCTTCCTGGATTGGCCTGAGCCGACTCTCTTCCTCCCTTCAAGGCCCTACTGAGAGCTCACCTCCTCCAGGAGGCCTTCCCAGGCTGAGCCCCTTCCTTCCTCTCCCCCTCGTCCCCCTCTCCATCCCCCCATCTTACCTCCTTCCCTTCCCCACAGCACCTGTATATATGTATAGATGTTTGTACATATTTCATCCCCCCATCTTACCTCCTTCCCCTCCCCACAGCACCTGTATATACGTACATATGTTTGTACATATTTATTACTCTATTTTACTTGTACATATCTGTTCTATTTATTTGATTTTGTTAGTATGTTTGGTTCTGTTCTCTGTCTCCCCCTTTTAGACTGTGAGCCCACTGTTGGGTAGGGACTGTCTCTATATGTTGCCAACTAGTAGAGTGCTCTGCACACAGTAAGCGCTCAATAAATACGATTGATTGATTGACTGATTGATTGAGCGCTCCTCTCATACTTACTCGCGCCTCTGCCGCGTGGGAGCTCAGATCGCCTCCCCTTCTGCCTCTCCCTCCCGCCCCCCTCCCTGGGGTCGGGCACTAGCTGGGGTGGGGGGGCGGCACCTGGACATGTCCGGAGAGCAGGCGGAGTTGGCCCCCGTAGAGATGCTGGTATCCATGCTGTCCGAACTCTCGAGGCTCAGCGTGTCGTAGGCGTGGTGGTCCCCGTCCTCCGCCCGCTCCCGGGCCCCGGGCAGGTGGTGCAGGATGGAGTGATGCATAAGAGGGGGGTAGCCAGCGGGCGCCGCGGGGTACACGGGGGGCCCGTGCAGCGCTTCCCACTGGCACTGGGCCTCAGCCGCCGCCTTCTGCTTCAGCTCTGCCAGCCGCCGTCGCTGCTGCTCAATTACCTGCTGCCCTACGGAGGGCAGGGAGGGAGGACTGACGTCACGGGGCTGCCCTACCCCCTGGCTCCCATGGGGCCGGGGAGGGCAGCCAGCGTGGGCACCGGTTAGCCGCTGGACCTCCCGACCAGTGGGCAGCGACGCCCACTTCTCTACCCTGCTCCAGGTGCACTGACCGCCCCGGTGCCCACTCAGCAGGGTGACTCTCCCCCTTTTAGACTGTGAGCCCACTGTTGGGTAGGGACCATCTCTCTATGTTGCCAACTTGGACTTCCCAAGCGCTTAGTACAGTGCTCTGCACACAGTAAGCGCTCAATACATACGACTGATTGATTGATTGACTCCCCTCAGGAGCCCGTCACGCCCCCCGATGCAGGAGAGGTTGCCTCCCATCTGAAGCAGCGTGGCTCAGTGGAAAGAGCCCTGGCTCGGGGGTCATGGGTTCTAATCCCAGCGCTGCCACTTGTCAGCTGTGTGACCTTGTTAACTTCTCTGTGCCTCGGTTCCCTCATCTGTAAAATGGGAATTAGGACTGTGGGCCCCACGTGGGACAACCTGATCACCTCATATCTCCCCCCCCCCAGCACTTAGAACATTGTTTAGAGAAGGAGCCCAGGCTTTGGAGTCAGAGGTCATGGGTTCAAATCCCGGCTCCGCCACTTGTCAGCTGTGTGACTTTGGGCAAGTCACTTCACTTCTCTGTGCCTCAGTTACCTCATCTGTAAAATGGGAATTAGGACTGTGGGCCCCACGTGGGACAACCTGATCACCTCGTATCCCCCCCACCCCAGCACTTAGAACATTGTTTAGAGAAGCAGCGTGACTCAGTGGAAAGAGCCCGGGCTTTGGAGTCAGAGGTCATGGGTTCAAATCCCGGCTCCGCCACTTGTCAGCTGTGTGACTTTGGGCAAGTCACTTCACTTCTCTGGGCCTCAGTTACCTCATCTGTAAAATGGGAATTAGGACTGTGGGCCCCACGTGGGACAACCTGATCACCTCGTATCCCCCCGCCCCCCCCCCAGAACTTAGAACATTGTTTAGAGAAGCAGCGTGGCTCAGTGGAAGGAGCACGGGCTTTGGAGTCAGAGGTCATGGGTTCAAATTCCGGCTCCGCCAACTGTCAGCTGTGTGACTTTGGGCAAGTCACTTCACTTCTCTGGGCCTCAGTTACCTCATCTGTAAAATGGGGATTAAGACTGTGAGCCCCACGTGGGACAACCTGATCACCCTGTAGCCTCCCCAGCGCTTAGAACAGTGCTTTGCACACAGTAAGCGCTTAATAAATGCCATTATTATTATTATCTCACCTCACCCCACACCGCATCCGGCCGACCTGCCGGGAACATGGGCACGCGGTGCCTGGGGACAGGGGTGGGGTGTCTCAGACTGGCCGACCCATCCAAGAGATGGCAGGAGTCATGGTGGCAGGCCCAGAGGAAGGGGAGGAGGAGAAGCCAGGGAGTAGGGACAAGAGGAAGGGTAAGGGGAGAAGATGGGATAATAATAATAATAATAATAATAATAATAATAATAATAATGATGGTATTTGTTAAGCACTTACTATGTGCGAAATACTGTTCTAAGCGCTGGGGGGATATAAGGTGGATCAGGTTGTCCCACGTGGGGCTCACCATCTTCATCCCCATTTTCCAGATGAGGGAACTGAGGCCCAGAGAAGTGAAGTGACTTGCCCAAAGTCACCCAGCTGACAATTGGCGGAGCCGGGATTTGAACCCATGACCTCTGACTCCAAAGCCCGGGCCCTTTCCACTGAGCCACACTGTCTCCAGAGAGCCCATTTGGATCAGAAGGGGCCCCCGGCATCGGGTAAGGGAGGTGGGTAGGAGCTGGGGCCGAGGGGGCTACAGAAGGGGTAGCAGCCATGTCATAATTATAATAATTACGGTATTTGTTACACTTACTGTGTGCCACGTATTGTTCTAAGCCTTAAGCGTCGGGGTAGATCAGATTGTACAAAGCCCGTCTCACATGTAGCTCACAGTCTTGAGCCCCATTTTCCAGATGAGGTAACTGAGGCACAGAGAAGTGAAGTGACTTGCCCAAGGTCACACAGCAGACAAGTGAGGGAGCCGGGATTAGAACCCAAGTCCTCTGGCTCTAAAGTCCTGGCCATTAGGCCAGGCCGCTTCTACTTTGTGCCACGGGGCAGGCGCTTGGGCTGGAAGGCCGGAGGTCTGGAACTCAAGAGGAGCAGCGTGGCACGGTGGGAAGAGCCCGGGCTTTGGAGTCAGAGGTCATGGGTTCAAATCCCGACTCTGCCGCATGTCTGCTGCGTGACCTTGGGCCAGTCACTTCACTTCTCTGAGCCTCAGTTCCCTCATCTGTCAAATGGGGACTGTGAGCCCCACGTGGGACAACTTGATCACCTTGTATCCCCCAGTGCTTAGAACAGTGCTTTGCACATAGTAAGCGCTTAAATACCATCATTATTATTATTATTACCCCATCTTCTCCCCTTACCCTTCCTCTTGTCCTCTTGTATCCCCACCCCAGTGCTTAGAACAGTGCTCTGCACATAGTAAGTGCTTAACAAATGCCATCATTATTAAGAGCCACTTGTGCCACATCATTGTGCCGTTTGGTGTGTTGGCAACCGGCGGGGCTCCGGGGGTGATGATGGGGAAGGGACTCACCCGCCATGGCGGAATGGGGAGGGGAGGGGAGGAGATCCACCCCGGGGTGGAGAAGACGGAGAAACAAAAATGCATATTCCCGGGTGCTAGGAGCATCAAAGCAGAAGATGGGGAGAGCAGGAGGGTGGCCCCAACCCCAGGGGGGGTCTCACAGTGGCCCTCCTCTCCCCTTCCCTCTGTTCCCAACCTTTCCTGCCTTTGTAGCAGGTCTCTCAACCCTCGCTGACGGGAAGGTCAAACGCAAATCCCTCCTGGTCCCAAGGTGGAAGGGTGGCATGGGGCGGGTGCCCGCCTGAACCCGGAGGCGGAGAGCTGGGGGGAGCGGGCATGGGGGACGCTCACCTTTCTGCTGCAGGGCCAGCTGCCGCTTGGTCTCGATGTCCTGCAGGGTGGCCGCCAGATTGTGGGGGAGCCCGCCGGGGTTGCTCTGAGAGAGGGGAGGACTCTGGTGGGGCGGGGGGGATCGGGGGTCAGTGATCTGGGGGAGCTGGGAGGGAAGGAGTCAGGGCTTGGGGGTTGGTGGGGAGAGGGCAGAGATCTGGGGGCTTCCAGGTTATGGGGGAGACTGCTCCGGGAGAGCTCTCGGGGTATCCGAGATCCGGGGGGGGTCAATCAATCAATCAATCGTATTTATTGAGCGCTTACTGTGTGCAGAGCACTGTACTAAGCGCTTGGGAAGTACAAGTACAGTCCCTACCCAACAGCGGGCCCCCTCTCTCCTCCAGTGGGGCCCCAGGACGGTCTCCCCAATTTCCCTGCGGGGAAGAGGGGTTTCCAAACCCCGCTGCCCTGAGCCATTCCTAGCATTTTATCCCCCAGCCCCTGGGTCACCCCTCTCCCCCCTGCCCCGCCAGCGAAGACCGGGCGTCCAGACCTTGGGGGAGGGACCGCGGCCCAGGGTGGCGACGCTGAGCTGGGAGGAGGACGAGGAGGAGCCGGAGGAAGAGGAAGAAGGGGGGGGGCGCGGGGCCGCAGGGGGGGCCGCCGCCGTCTCCCTCCATCTTGGAGCGGAACACCTGGCGCGGGGGACAAACCGCCCCCCGTCAGCATTTCCACAGAGGCAGGCGGTGACGGGAGCGAGCCCGGAGGCCGGGTGCCCGACGGGCTGGGCCCGACCGGGGTCACTCTGGGAACGGGGGCCAGGCAGGTGCCACGGAAAACGCCCCGCACTGGGCCACCCTGCCCATTCCCCTGACCTCGGACACAGGGGGGCCAGGCCTGGGTGCCCTCTGTCCTGCCCCTACCTCCAAAAGCCCCGCACCTGAGCACCGTGGGCAGAAGGCGCCGGTTTTGCCCACAAGCCCGGCAGGGTGAGGGAGAGCGCGGGCAGCCCCTGCCCGGCGAGCCCAGACCATGCCGAGCAAACCAGTGTGAAGGGCCTGCAAGAGCGGAAATGAACGGGGCAAGGAGGACCAGTCTGAGGTCACAGCCGACCAGGCATCGCTGCAGGCCACACGTCCCTCAGGAAATCCACTTCGACCACCCCTGGCGCCGGGCGCTACCACCCGGGACAGCCACCCGGCTCCCAGCAGGACCCAGGAGACCCCTGCCAGACTCCCTTTCCAGAGTCAGAGAAGCGATGCGACCTAGAAGGACCACAAGCCTGACAGCCGGGAGGGGACCTGGATCCTCATCCCGGCTATGTGATCTTAGGCAAGCCCTTCACAGCTCTGTGCCTCAGTCTCCTCCTGTCCTCCCTCCCCTTAAGACTGTGAGGCCCCAGTGGGTCAGCACTTAGTATAGTGTTTGGCACAGAGTAAGTGCTTAACAGAAACCATAATATTATTAGTATTATTATCATTATTATTAGTGCCCTGGGAGGACCAGAGCGGGTGTCGGGGGAGGGCACCATTACCTGCAGCTTGCGGGAAGCTTTGGCGGGCAGAGGCGGAGGGGAGGAGCGGGGGGAGGTGGCCGGACCCCCTTCCAGCCCTGCCATGAGCTGCTGATACCACTGCTCTAAGTCAAGGGCAGGGAGGAGTGACTCCATCTGGAGGGGAGGGGGCAGGCGGGCATGGAGATGGGGTGGAGCGGGAGAGGAAGGGAGAGGGGAGAAGAGAAGGGAGAGCGAAGGGAGTGGGACAGGGAGAGAGAGGAGGAGAGAGAGGAAGAGAAGGAGAGGGGAGGCAGAGAAGAGAGACGGTAAGATTTGGCCACCCCGGTGTTGAGGGGTGGGAGCACAGAGGGCAAAGAGGAGACACAGGGGTGGTGCCCACCACTGCAGTACTGCCAGCTGCACCCCTCAGCCATGCAGTTGCCCACCCCTGCCTGGCACGCCGAAGCCCCGCAGAGGCTGGTGGGAGGCACAGACGCACGCATCCAGACAAGCACACACGTGCAGGGGGCAGGGAGCACTCAGGCCACGAACCTCGGGCCAGATGGAGGAGGAAGAGGAGGAGGAGGAGGAGGAGGAGGAAGAGCAGGGCGGGCGGGCGGCGGCGGCGGCAGTGACGGCTCGGAAGGCGGAGCCCGGGAGGGAGGCACCGGGTGGGGACACCGGGGGGGCCAGCTTGGAGCCCCAGATCTCTTTTAGCTGCTCAAGGGTCACATACTAGGGTGGAGGGGAGAGACAGGGGGTGGGCAGAAAGGAAAGTGACAGGTCAGAGGGTGAGGGTGCCCAGGAGATACCCGGGCAGGGAAGAGCCTGCGCAGGGGAATAAGAGCAGAGGGCCCAGGTCCTGTCTATTTCTGTCTGCCCAGGCCCCTGATCAGCTGAGACCCCCGCTTCCACCTCCAACCCCGTACCCACGAGGCCTGTGTCACCAGCAGCAGGAGGTACGCCATCTCCCTCACGGCTCTAGGGAGGGCTGGGGCGGCAGGGAGAAAAGGCCGGTCTCGTCTCCCCACCCCTGGGCCCGGGGTGTTTAACGGGACTCCCGCCATGGCCAGAGGGTTCCAGAGCCTCGCGGGCAAGGCCTGGGGGGGGGAACACACAGGCAGCAGGGGGCCCATCTAGCAGCGGCGGGTACCTCATGGGCAGGCGGAGGCAGAGCGACTAGGTGCCCCCGGGGCGAGGCAGAGGAAGCACGCGGGTCCAGGCGGGGGCAGAGGCGGAGAGCGTCGGCCAACCTGATGTATTCCTAGAGCCCGGGCGGGGGTCGGGGGTGAGCACGTTTCTGGGCAGGGCCAGGCACCCAGCCCCCCAGCCAAGCATGCCCATGCCACACCAACAGGAAACCAGAGCCAGCGGGCGGGCCGGGAGCAAAGGGGTGCCAGGGAAGGGCAGGACCACAACTCCAGGTTGGCTGCTCTTTCCCCTACCCTGGGGTGCCCCTGCCAACCGCCCACAACTGCCCAGACTGGACAACACCACTTTCAGCTTTCTGGCTCGCCTCTAAGAAGGGCTCAGCCCCCCTGGGCACATACTTTCTGCCATGCCGGGCCCCTAGTTTCCCCAGGTCAGGGTGGATCCCTGGGCATCTGACTCTAGTCCACATATCCTGAGGCTGAGGGCAGATTCCTGCAGATCCTGCTGAGTAGTGGGGCATCCTACCTGGGAATTTAGATTGTGAGCCCCATGTGGGACAACCTGATCACCTTGTATCCCCGCAGCGCTTAGAACGGTGCTTTGCACATAGTAAGCGCTTAATAAATACCATCATCATCATTACTATTATCCCCAGCGTGGATACACAGAAACAGTGCTTGGCACATAGTAAGCACTTAACAAATGCTAACATTATCGGCACTTAGAACAGTGCTTTGCACATAGTAAGTGCTTAATAAATGCCATTATTATAAGACTTTGAGGGACCGAAGTCTGCCAGAGGCCTGGGAGGGAGAGTGGGCGGGGTGCCTGCAGAGACTGTAGGTGATACCAGGCTGGCACCCCAAAGCGAGTCCTCCTGGACCAGCCTAGGCAGAGCCAGAGGGGAGGGAGGAACGGGGGTTTCTGAACATCTGGACATCTGTGATACCAGGCGATACATGCCAGGCAGTGTAACTCAGGCAGATGACATGCAGACCGCCGTGCCAACTACCAGCTATCGCTTTCCCTGCAGAACTGAGCAGCAGCAGCGGCTACCTCCCTGCAAGCGGACGCGGGCACACAAGCATACACACAAGCACACCCACGAAGGCGCACGGGCTACGGGGTGCCACACCAGGGTCTGACCCTCTTCTCCCGTCCCCCGCCACTGGTCTCTGGGCCCGGGGGTGGGGGTGGCAGGCATGCCGTTGCCAGGCGGTTAGTGGAGATTACCTCTTGCATCCTGGGGCATGGCTGGGCAGAGGCAGGCGGGGTTAGGGGGGTGGGTTCG
This sequence comes from Tachyglossus aculeatus, assembly GCF_015852505.1. NCBI lineage: Eukaryota > Metazoa > Chordata > Mammalia > Monotremata > Tachyglossidae > Tachyglossus > Tachyglossus aculeatus. The sequence goes on along the minus strand of NC_052076.1, from coordinate 33,456,836 downwards.
GAGATGGGCGGCACATCCTGAGGAGAGGGGGCAGGTGAGATGTTCCCCCTCCCCGGTCCCAGCTGGCACTGTGTCGGCCCCCCGGGGCACTCGTTTTAGCTATGGATCAAGTTTTGCCTGCCTGCTGGGGCCCAGAGGTTGCCCCTTCCCTGGGCACGCGGCCACACGCTCCCTGCCCTTACCAGGCACACCATAGAAACGGCAATGACAAGACCTCAATGCCCATGGCAACACCCGTGTCACTGCACCAAGCCTCTCCAGCCTCCTGGGGAGAACAGCCTGACCCTTCCCGCCCCCCCAGTGACGTCAGCTCCTGGGGATTCCCCGTGCAGGACACAGGCTATGGACGCCCAGTGATCCCGATCAGGGTCCGAATCCCTCGGCCTCCGTGGCTCCAAGAGCCTCCCGAGCCTAGGCCCTAGTGGGTGCTGCCAACCAACAGGGCAAGCAAGGCGCCGAGGAGGGCACCCAGCGGGACACGGAGCGCCGAGCAACAACCCAACCCACCATGCCCGGGAGCCAGGAAGCCCCCGAACCCCTCTCCCTCTCCCGGCCCCACTCCACGGTTACCTCCTTGAGTGCGGAGGGCGATTTGGGGAAGGGGCGTCCGCCGGTGAGTGAGTGGTAGCGTCTCTCCAGGGCTGCCAGCTTCTCCTTCTCCTGCACCGGGGAGCGAGGGGGAGGGGGTCAGCTGGGCCCGGAGAGGGCATGGGTCCCCTCGCCCGGCTCTGCCCGGCCCCCCGGCCCACCTTGTGCAGCTGTTGCAGGGTAACGCTCTTGTCCCGGGCCAGCCGCTCCGACTCCTGCATGGCCTGAATCCGGATCTGGCCCGCTTGGCTCTCCAACAGGGCCAGGCGCTCCTGCGAGGGGCCGGCGGGGACGGGGCAGAGGTCGGCGTCGGCCTTGAAACCGCCCTCTCCGTAGGCCCAGGGTCAGCGGGGAAAGCCACGACGTCTTCCCACCCGCCTCCCCCCACCCGCTACTCCAACCCAGGACAGCTCAGTCCTCTGCCTCACCACCACCGGCCCGCAATCCACACCTCGCTTCCTGCCGACCCCCCTGCTCCCGCCTGTCCCCCAGGAAGGCCTCCCTGACTTAGATCGTGAGCGCCAGGTGGATAGAGAAGCAGCGTGGTTCGGTGGGAAGAGCCCGGGCTTGGGAGTCAGAGGTCATGGGTTCTAATCCCGGCTTCTCCGCAGGTCTGCTGTGTGACCTTGTTAACTTCTCTGAGCCTGTTACCTCATCCGTAAAATGGGGATGAAGACTGCGAGCCTCACGTGGGACAACGTGATCACCTTGTATCCCCCCCCCAGCGCTTAGAACAGTGCTTTGCACATAGTAAGCACTAACAAATACCATCATTATTATTATTATTATTATAGGGGCTGTGTCTGACCCCGGCACTAAGTATGGTATTAGCACATAGTAAGCACTTAATAAATACCATTATTATTATCATCATTATCACCCTGGCAGCAACCAATACCCATCCCTCTCCCTCCATCTGGTCCCTCTGTCCTTCCCAACTCGTAGCGGGGGGTCTGTGGGTCTTCTGGTGTTCCCAGTCGGATTGGTCGGGTCTCTCCCACGTTCAGAGCCGGGGCGCCGGGGGACTCGGTCCAGACTCCCTGCAGCCGCTGTTCCGCGGGCCTCCCCCTCCAGCCGTTCCTCCCCAGCCAACCTTCTAACTGCACCTCGCTCTGACCTCTCTCTCACCCCCATCCCTTCGATCCTACAGTTCTCCTGGCCTGGAATCCCTACCTTCCCACACCGGACAGGCCACAGCCCTTCCGGCCCTCAAAGCCCTCCTAAAAATCTCACCTCCTCCTCCAACGAGCCTTCCCTGATTTCCTCCCAGCACCCCGAGTCATATCGCCCCGTCGGCCCCACCTAATACCTGTGTATTTTTTTTTTTTAACCTCATCTAGATCGACTGTCTCCCTTGTTAGACTGGAAGCTCTTTGCGGGTAGGGAACACGTCTTACGCTTCCCTTGCACTTTCCCAAGTGCTTAGTTCACAATAGTAATAATAGGTGTAGTATTTGTTAAGCACTTACTGTACTACGTGCTGGGGTGGATACAATAAAATTGGGCTGGACACAGTCCCTGTCCACCGTCTTAAGTCCCCATTTTACAGGTGAGGTAACAGGCATAGAGAAGGAAAGTGACTTTCCCCAGGTCACACGGCAGACAAGTGGCCGAGCCGGGATTAGAACCCAGGCCCTTCTGACTCCCGGACTGGTGCTCAACGCATTCGGCCACGTGCGGGCCTTTAAACGTCTACCTCCACCATCGCAGATGGGGGTGGATAAGTGAAATTGGCAGAGAAGACAAAGACCCCATTTTCTCTAACAGCACCCATCCTCCCCCTCACCGAAAGTAATCTGAGGAGCTTTGAGGGCTCTCCGCCCTCTGCACCAGCCTGAGGGAGGCAGAAAGAAGAGGAGGGAGGGGTAGAGAGAGGCAGATAGGGCTCCCCCACCCCGCCAGGGCTCAGTCTGAGGAATGGGGTATAGTAATAACAGTTGTGGGGTGCGTTAGGTGTTTACTGTGTGCCAAGCACTCTACTAACTGCTGGGGTTGGTATAACAATAATAATAATAATAATGATGATGGCATTTATTAAGCGCTTACTATGGGCAGAGCGCTGTTCTAAGTGCTGGGGAGGTTACAAGGTGATCAGGTTGTCCCACAGGGGGCTCACAGTCTTAATCCCCATTTTATACATATATATATATATATATATATATATATATATATATATATAATGGCATTTGTTAAGTGCTATGTGCTTGGTTAAGTGCTATATATAGATAGATAGATAGATATATCTATATAGATAGATAGATAGATAGATATATCTACATAGATAGATAGATAGATAGATATATAATGGCATTTGTTAAGTGCTATGTGCAAAGCACTGTTCCAAGTGCTGGGGAGGTTACAAGGTGATCAGGTTGTCCCACGGGGGGCTCACAGTCTTAATCCCCATTTTACAGATGAGGTAACTGAGGCACAGAGAATAATAATAATAATAATAATGATGATGGCATTTATTAAGCGCTTACTATGTGCAGGGCGCTGATCTAAGCGCTGGGGAGGTTACAAGGTGATCAGGTTGCCCCACAGGGGGTTCACAGTCTTCATCCCCATTTTACAGGTAACTGAGGTAACTGAGGCCCAGAGAAGTGAAGTGACTTGCCCAAAGTCACCCAGCTGACAATTGGCGGAGCCGGGATTTGAACCCTTGACCACTGACTCCAAAGCCCGTGCTCTTTCCACTGAGCCACACTGCTTCTCTGAGATAAGATAACCAGACCAGACATGGGGCGAACAGGGGGAACCGGTATTCTACAGGCAGGGTAACGTGGGACAACCTGATCACCTTGTAACCTCTCCAGTGCTTAGAACAGTGCTTTGCACATAGTAAGCGCTTAATAAATGCCATTTAAAAAAAAAACACTGAGGCCCAGAGAAGTTAAGCGACTTGCCCAAGGCCAACGGCCAAGCTGGGGACAGAACTTAGGTCCTCGGACTGCCAGTCTTTCCACTAGGCCACCTCTCCTCAGCTTCTGAGCCCCCGGGCCCAGCAGCCCACCCACCCGCGGCCTCACCTTCCTCTCGGCGATGCTTCGATGGAGCTGAGCTTTGCTGTGCAGCAGGCTCTGTCCGGCCAGCTCCCGCTCCTCCTCCAACCGGCTCTCCTTCTCCAGCTGCTGGAACTCCAGGTCTTCAAACAGCCTCGTCTCCGTCTCCAGCGCCTCGGCCTCCTTCAACAACAGCCGGGGGTGCGGGGGGTTCAGCTGAGGCCTCGGGTCGGGCTTCGGGAGGGGAAGGAAACTCGGCCACCTCCAAGAGCGGAGAGCGAGTGGTTTCCCCCCCCCCGTGCCCCATCCCCGCGGTCCAGCTCTGTCCCTGCCCGTCACCGGAAGGCATCGATTCAAGGACAACCCGGGGAGGTTGAGGGTGGGCAGAGGTGGGGGTCCGGTCCCCCGGGGGAGAGGCGCCCCGTCCTCAGCCTTGGCCTTCCTCCGCCGGCCGACCGGGCCCCGCTGTCCTGGCGGTGCCGTGGGGGGCAGGACTGACCCTCCTCAGCTGGTCCTGCAACTGCTCCCGCCCGGACTCGGGGCAGTTATCTAACTGGGTCTTCAGCTCCGCGTACAGCGCCTGCTGTGCCTCCAACTCCAGGCGGCCCACGGCCAGCTTGGCCCTCTCCTGGGGGAGTGGGAGGGGCAGAGACCAACAAAAAGAGGGGGGGAAAAAAAAAACAGAACACACACTGCTCAAACCCAGGCCCTGGGTGGGGGCAGACGGATGGAGCCGGGGAGGGAGAGGACTAGGAGGTGAGACAGACAGCCACGCACAGAGCGGGGGGACGGGGAGAGGGGAGGAGGTGGGAAGGTAGGACTGGGGCACGTGGGGGGCAGACGAAGACTGGGGGGAGCGGGGAGGGGAGCTGAGAAGGAAGCAGGCAGGGGAGCAAGCAATTAGGCAGGGAAGGGGCCGTCCCCGGCTTGGGCTGTGGCTTGGTCTTGGTTGCGCAGGTGGTTCCCCGTGGCCCAGCCCCGCCGGAATCCCCCTTTCCGCCCAGTCGGGTTCATGGACGCGGAGGGAGAGGGGGGCTGGAGGAAGGGTCCGGCAAGCTGCCCACAGAGAGGGGGGCGAGCTGGATCCCAAGTAGCCCCACCTTTCCCAGGGGGAGTGGTTGCCAACTTGTACTCCCCAAGTGCTTAGTACAGCGCTCTGCACACAGTAAGCGCTCAATAAATACAACTGAACGAATGAATGAATGACTCATCTCCCTGCCCTCCCACTGGCCCCCAAACCAAAGCCCAAGCCTGGCAGCTGAGGGAGGAAGGGGGCAGCGAGGGGATGGGGGGTTAGTGAGGCAGACAGACAGGGGACTTGGGTACACCCCTTCCCCATCCGCCCTCCCCACCTCTCCCCGGCCCCCCTCCCAGCACCAGCCCAGCCTAGCCAGGCCGAACCTGAATCTCAACCACAGGAAGGGCCCGGGCCTGCAATTACCAAGGCCATTGCCGGGGCAACGGGGAAGGGGGAGGGACACAGCAGCTCCATCTGGGGCGAGATGCCACCTCAGGAGGGAGGGGGGAGCCCGGTGAGTCACCCCTGCAGCCAAAGGGTGGGTGGGTGGGTGGGTGGAGGCATCAGTTATTTCTGATTTCCTGAAGGGCAGGGAGAGGGCAGAGAGGGGCGATGACCAGCCTTCAGGGGGGCCAGAGATGCCATGCAAGCATCTGGAAGGACCCGGCTTTCCTGCCCATTCTGGGCTTTTGCGAGCATCCAACGGGTTCAAGAACCCAGAACCACTGGGCTTGGCAGAGGAGCCCGGAAAAAAATCGATCGACTCTGTCCCCCCGTGGAACCCGGGACCTTCTCCTCCAGACTCACCTGTCTCATTCCCCCCTTCCCTTTCGCCCCTTGCCTGAGTGATCTGGAGCAGAGTCCGCTCCGTGCCACGCGGTGCCACCCTCGCCCCCGGCCCAGGAACGAATCACAGAGATGCTGCTCTTACCCACTGAGCTCAGGGAGTCTCCTAGCTGGGGCCCAAAAGCCAGGAACCAACCCAGCCTCTAGAACCCTCTTGGGCATCATGGGTGCCAGGGCTCTTCCAAAGCCAACTGTGCCCAGGTGCCTGAAAGACTTGGAGAAGTCCCTCTCATTGGCCTCTTCCCAGCCCCAAGTTCTTGACCTAGGCTCCTGGCCTCTCCACTCTATCCCCCCGGTCCCTTGATCGGTGCCCGAGTGTTATCACGGAGAACAGAAGGAGGCAATATCAGAGAAGAGACTCGGGCACCTATGTGCCCATGGGGTTAGTGCAGAGATGGACAGGGTTGTAGCTGGCACGCAGCAAGGGGCACAGCCCCTTCCTAGTCTGCCCCGGCAGTTAGAGGGCATGCGGAGAGCCCAGGGTGGTTGTTAGAATGAGGGGGCGGGTCGTTAGTGCAGACCTGATTGGCAAGCGCAGAGTTAGACTGGCACAGATTTGGGAAGTGTGTTTTGGGAGGAGTGGGGACCAGAGCCCAAGACTCCAAAAAGAAAAATGAAGGAAAACGTCTCCAGCAACGGAGGCGGGAGAAAAGGAGCCTCTAAAAATATGAGCAAAATCCACCGGGGAGACCATGCCGTCCAATCGGGAAAAACCCTCTTCTCTTCAGTGCCTGTGCCGAGCGCCGTCTCCTTGGGCACCGTGGGGTCAAAGGGCCCGGAGCACCCCCTGCAGCCGGGGGACAAGGACCCAAAAGGGATCAGAGGTGGTGAGGGGGGTCCCTGTCTTGGGGAAACTGAGGGTCCTGGACAGCTGGTGGCCAGGCGGAGGGGGAGGGGGCACTGTCCCCCATCTCGGAGGTTTGGTGGAATAAGACTGCTGAATAGCAGCCGGGCATCGGGCAACCTGATCATCATCCAGACGGGCTTCGGATACCAACCCCCGGGATGGGACTCTGCGCGCCTGATGTGCCCGCTTGAGAAGACGCTCCCCCAAGTCCCAGGTCCGGACACCGCGTGAGTGCCCGGGGAAACCGAGCATGGCAGAGACCCTGGCACCCAGAGGCAACAGGGAGAGGAATCCAGAGAGCAGAGGCCCAGACACCCGCACCTTGGCAGCGCCCTTGCCCAAGCTGGTCCCCTCCAGACGGCGGGGGGTAGAGGGTCGACGGGGTCCGCGACCTCCGAGGGAGAGCTCTCCCGTCCACCTAGGGCAGTTGGCACCCCCTTCACGGTATCCCTACAGACGGTGGGGAGCCAACTGCAGGGTTACCTTGTCCCTCTCCTTCTGGATGCCCGTCTCCAGAGCCACCAGCTTCTCCTGCACCTGTTCAACTGCCTTCTGCTCCTTCTGCATCAGTGCCAGCTCTTCCTCATGTTCCCCCTGCAACAGGGCCCGCTCCATCTCCGCCTGCGGGCACAACAGCCCCGGGCCCAATCAACAGGGTTGATTGACTCCATCATGCCCCCGCCTCGGTTCCCCTGCCCCGGTCAATCCATCAGTCGGTGGCATATAATTCATTCACTCATTCAATTGTATGATTGAATTGAATCAATAAATATGATTGAATGAATGAATTTATTGAGCGCTTACTGTGTGCAGAGCACTGTACTAAGCGCTTGGCCTTCCCAGACTGAGCCCCTTCCTTCCTTTCCCCCTCGTCCTCCTCTCCTTCCCCCCCATCTTACCTCCTTCCCTTCCCCATACATATGTATATATGTTTGTACATATTTATTACTCTATTTATTTATCTTACTGGTACATATCTATTCTATTTATTTTATTTTGTTAGTATGTTTGGTTTTGTTCTCTGTCTCCCCCTTCTAGACTGTGAGCCCACTGTTGGGTAGGGACCAGCTCTATATGTTGCCAACTTGTACTTCCCAAGCGCTTAGTACAGTGCTCTGCACACAGTAAGCGCTCAATAAATACCATTGATTGATTGATTGATTGATTGGGAAGTCCAAGTTGGCAACATACAGAGACGGTCCCTACCCAACAGTGGGCTCACAGTCTAGAAGACTGTGATTATTATTAATAATAATGCCTGGTCAATCCATCAGTCGGTGGCATTTAATTATAATAATAATAATGATGGCATTTATTAAGCACTTACTACGTGCACAGCACTGTTCTAAGCGCTGGGGAGGTTAAAGGGTGATTAGGTTGTCCCACGGGGGGCTCACAGTCTTAACCCTCATTTTTACAGATGAGGTAACAGGCACAGAGAAGCGACTTGTCCAAAGTCACCCAGCTGACAAGTGGCGGAGCCAGGATTTGAACCCATGACCTCTGACTCCAAAGCCCGGGCTCTTTCCACTGAGCCACGCTGCTTCTCTATTTATTTATTGAGAGCTTACTGTGTGCAAAGCCCTGCGCTGTAAGCTCTCCCTTTCGACTGTAAGCTTCTTGTGGGCAGGGAACGTGTCTACGAAAAGCAGCGTGGCTTACTGGACACAGCACGGGCATGGGAGTCAGGAGGACCTGAGTTCCAATTCTGGCTCCACCACATATCTGCTGTGTGACCTTTGGCAAGTCACTTCACTTTCCTGGGCCTCAGTTACCTCATCTGTAAAATGGGGAAAAAGAGCATAAGCCCCAGAGTGAGACAGGGACTGTGTCCACCCTGATTAGTTTGTATCTACCCTAGTGCTTAGAACAGTGCTTGGCACACTGAAGCAGCGTGGCTCAGTGGAAAGAGCCCAGGCTTAGGAGTCAGAGGTCATGGGTTCAAATCCTTGCTCTGCCGCTTAGCTGTGTGACTTTGGGCAAGTCACTTAACTTCTCTGGGCCTCAGTTACCTCATCATTAAAATGGGGATTAAGATTGTGAGTCCCCCATGGGACAACCTGATCATCTCGTATCCTCCCCAGAGCTTAGAACAGTGCTAAGCACATAGTAAGCGCTAAATAAATGCCATCATCATTATTAATATTATTCTCTGTGCCTCAGTTACCTCATCTGTAAAATGGGGATTACGATTGTGAGCCCCCCATGGGACAACCTGATCACCTTGTATCCTCCCCAGTGCTTAGAACAGTGCTTTGCACATAGTAAGCGCTTAATAAATGCCATCGCTATTATTAATATTATTCTCTGTGCTTCAGTTACCTCATCTGTAAAATGGGGACTAAGATTGTGAGCCCCCATGGGACAACCTGATCACCTTGTATCCTCCCCAGTGCTTAGAACAGTGCTTAGCACATAGTAAGCGCTTAATCGCTTCTTGGCCTTTTGGATAAGATCAAGTGTAGTATCTGTTCTTAACAGTTTAATATCTCCCCCTTCTAGACTGTGAGCCCACTGCTGGGTAGGGACCGTCTCTATACGTTGCCAACTTGTACTTCCCAAACGCTTAGTACAGTGCTCTGCACACAGTAAGCGCTTAATATGACTGAATGAATAAATGCCATCATTATTACTAATATTATTCTCTGTGCCTCAGTTACCTCACCTGTAAAATGGGGATTAAGATTGTGAGCCCTCCATGGGACAACCTGATCACCTTGTATCCTCCCCAGTGCTGTGCTTTGCACACAGTAGGCCCTTAACAAATACCAAAATTGTTATACACAGTAAACACTTAACAAGTAACACAATGTTGTACTTTCCCGAGCGCTTAGTATAGCACTCTGCATGCACAGTAAGTGCTCCCTACACACCGTTAACTGACTAAGCGCCTGGGAGGACACCTGTATATGTGTATATATGTTTGTACGTATTTATTACTCTATTTATTTTATTAATATGTTTTGTTTTGTTCTCTGTCTCCCCCTTCTAGACTGTGAGCTCGCTGTTGGGTAGGGACCTTCTCTAGATGTTGCCAGCTTGGACTTCCCAAGCGCTTAGTCCAGTGCTCTGCAAACAGTAAGCGCTCAATAAATACGAATGAACTGAATTGAAATTGTTGTCTGTCTCCCCCTTCTAGACAGTGAGCCCGCTGGTGGGTCGGGACCGTCTCTAGATGTTGCCAGCTTGGACTTCCCAAGTGCTTAGTCCAGTGCTCTGCACACAGTAAGCGCTCAATTAATACGACTGAATTGAATTGAAATTGTTGTCTGTCTCCCGCTTCTAAGCTGTGAGCCCGCTGTTGGGTAGGGACCGTCTCTAGATGTTGCCAACTTGGACTTCCCAAGCGCTTAGTCCAGTGCTCTGCACACAGTAAGCGCTCAATAAATACGATTGAACTGAATTGAAATTGTTCTCTGTCTCCCCCTTCTGTGAGCCCGCTGTTGGGTAGGGACCGTCTCTAGATGTTGCCAGCTTGGACTTCCCAAGCGCTTAGTCCAGTGCTCTGCACACAGTAAGCGCTCAATAAATACGACTGAATTGAATTGAAATTGTTGTCTGTCTCCCCCTTCTAGACTGTGAGCCCGCTGTTGGGTCGGGACCGTCTCTAGATGTTGCCAGCTTGGACTTCCCAAGTGCTTAGTCCAGTGCTCTGCACACAGTAAGCGCTCAATTAATACGACTGAATTGAATTGAAATTGTTGTCTGTCTCCCGCTTCTAAGCTGTGAGCCCACTGTTGGGTAGGGACCGTCTCTAGATGGTGCCAACTTGGACTTCCCAAGCGCTTAGTCCAGTGCTCTGCACACAGTAAGCGCTCAATAAATACAACTGAATTGAATTGAAATTGTTGTCTGTCTACCCCTTCTAGACTGTGAGCCCGCTGTTGGGTAGGGACCGTCTCTAGATGTTGCCAGCTTGGACTTCCCAAGCGCTTAGTCCAGTGCTCTGCACACAGTAAGCGCTCAGTAAATGCGACTGATTGATTGATTGATCGATTGATTGATGGCCAGTGATCACGCTGGCCTGCCCACTTTCGGTGGCCCTTTCCCCCCGGCCCTCCGAGAGGGGCTCACCTCCCTGGTGGCCTCCTGCAGCTGCTGGTCGAGTTCCTTCACCCGGCCCTTGAGTTGGTCCACGCGGCCCAGCGCCCGGGCCTGCTCCTCCTCTAAGGCCAGGGCTTCTCCGTGCCCCAACGTGCCCGGGGCTTCTTCACGCTGAGGGGCGAGGCGACCCTCTGTCAGGGAGGGAGGAAGCCGGAAGGCCGGCGGAGACCCCCCACCACCCCCCGCTCAGGCCGGCCGCACCCGCCCGTCACCTCCTGTTGGGTGCTCTCCGTGCTACTGCACTCCTCCTTGAGGTTTTCCTCATCCGAGCGCTCCATGGGCTCCCACAGCCGCTGGGCACTGCCGCTCGGCTCCTCGCCCCCCCGGCCGGGGGGCCCCGACCCTCCCGTCAGGCCCCGCGAGGGCCTCCTGCCCACCAGGGACAGGGCCGCCGCTGCCTCGCCGATGCTGGGCAGCTCCCCAGCCTCGGTGCCCCCGTCTGCCCGGCTGTACTCGGCACACAGGCTCAGGATGGTCTCCAGACGTTGGCGTTCCTGGGGGGGAAAAGGGATCGGGGTAGGGCGTGCAGGGGCTGAACTGGGCTGGGCTCCCCTGCCCACTCCTCAACTGCAGGAATCCCACTCCGTCTTGAGCCGGGGAAACCAGAGACCCGTGGCAGGGCACGTGGGGGCACAATGGCCAGGCACCTCTCCGGCTTTCACTTTCTTTTCGGACCCGGGATTTATGGAGGAACACAGACACACCCGCTCAGCCACACAAACACACACCCCAGCCCCACTTCTCTTCCCTTGCCCCTTGGTCCCGTGTCCGGGGACTGGCTGGTCTCCCCCTCTAGACTGTAAGCTCATTTTGGGCAGGGAATGTATCTGTTTACTGTTACATTGTGCTCTTCCAAACACTTAGTACAGTGCTCTGTACACGGTAAGCGCTCAATAAATACGACTCAGTAAATGAATGAATGAACGGTGGGCCCAGCCCAGATGCCCGTCTCTGCTCAGAGGCCTCTCTCCCCCTCCCAGCCACAATCCCCTGGTTCAGAGGTGGGTAATAATAATGCTGGCATTTTTATTAAGCGCTTACTATGTGCCAAGCACTGTTCTAAGCGCTGGGGAGGTTACAAGGTGATCAGGTTGTCCCACGGGGGGCTCACGGTCTTAATCCCCGTTTTACAGATGAGGGAACTGAGGCCCAGAGAAGTGAAGTGACCTGCCCAAAGTCACCCAGCTGACAGTTGGCGGAGCTGGGATTTGAACCCAGACTGCGAGCCCACTGTTGGGTAGGGACCGCCTCTATATGTTGCCAACTTGGACTTCCCAAGCGCTTAGTACAGTGCTCTGCACACAGTAAGCGCTCAATAAATACGATTGAATGAATGAATGACCTCTGACTCCAAAGCCCGGGCTCTTTCCACCGAGCCACCTAGCCCGGGGTAAGGGTGTGGGGGTGCTTCTCTGCTTTCCCCAGCTCTTTGACCCCAGGGGTGCCCAGCTCCCCACCATCGCCGGCCCACGGCAGGTGATGCCCGGGTGGCTTTCCCTCCTTCCTGGGCCGGATCTTCCCCCGCCACGGGCCCCAGGGCACAGATAAGCAGCTGCCAGGAGGGAGAGGCAGGGCGGGAGGCTTCAAAGCCCTCAAGGGGCAGGTGGAGACAGGCCTGGGCAGTTGTGGGGTATGGGGCTCCCTCAGAGGACACCGGGGTCCCCCCAGCCACCCGCCTCGTGCCCAGCTGGCGAGGAAGGGGCTCCGCCCGCTCACCCCACCGGGTGACCATAGCCTCTTGGGCCTTCCTTGCCCGGCGGAGCTCCATCACCCATGGCCGGCCTCTTCCTTCTCCTCCTCCTCGTCCCCTTCTTGCCGGGGGTCCAGCTGCGGATCACCAAGTCTCCCGGATCCCCCCAGAGGGATGGGCCCGTAGGGGCGGGGAAGTCTCCCAGTCCCGTTCTTCTAGCCATCTTGGGAATCCTGCCCCGTCAAGTGGCCCCGCAGCTGCCCAGCCCAACACCCCACCCCTCGAGAACACACACATGGACACAAACGGACACGCACACGGTGGCCGACCTCCAAGTCCCCCTGGCTGCGCTCTTACACCCCGGCCGGGTGGCATGGCCGGGTGGCACTGCCGGGCAGCCCCTTCTTCTCAAAAGACGAACAGGAGGGGAGAAGGGTGGGGAAGAGGGACCAAAAAGGGATAAGGGATGAAAGGGGGATGAGGGGAGAAGAGACGGAAGAGGAAGAAGGGAAGGCAGAAGGGGAGAAGAGATGAGGGAAGGGAGAAGGGAAGAGAGGAAATTGGGGAGAAGGGAGGTTAAGGGGGGGAACGGAGAGGGGGAAGGGAGGTTAAGGGGGGAAAGGGAAGTTGAGAGGGGAGAAGGGAGGATAAGGTGGAAAAGGAGAGTTGGGAAGGGAGGTTAAGGGGGGAGGGAGGTTGGGGGAGAAGGGAGGTTAAGTGGGAAAAGGAGAGGAGGAAAGGGAGGTTGAGGGGGGGAAAGGAGGTTATGGGGGAAAGGAGGAAAGAGGGGAAAGGGAGGTTAAGGGGGAAAGGGAGGTTGAGAGGGGAGGAGGTTGGGGGGAAGGGAGGAAAGAGGGGGGAGGGAAGGTTAAGGGGGAAAGGGAGATTAAGGGGGAAGGGAGGTTAAGGGGGGAAGGAAGGAAAGAGTAAGGAAGGGAAAGATTGGGAAAGGGAAGAGGAGGAAGGGAGGTTGAGGGCAGGGAAGAGAGGTTAAGAGGTGGGAAGGGAGAAGGAGGAGGCCTACCTGGCTGGGCCTCGGAGCCACGGTGGCCCCAGGGTGGCCTCACCCCACCCCCCACCCATCCCCGGCGGCCTGGGGTGTCTGCGGTGGCAGGCGGCAGTGGCTGGGCCCTGGGCCGGACAGCTGCCGGGGTGGGGCGGGGAGGAGGAGGAGTGCTGGGGAGAAGGGGAAGGGGAGGAGGGGACAGCTGGGCTCTTAAAGGGAACTGTCCCTGGCAGAGGGCTGCAGTCCCGCATGCTGCCCACGTGGCCCCAGGGGTGAGGGCCAGGTGAGGCACTGACCAGTCGCTCCATCTCCTGGTCCCTTAGGCGCTCCTGGCGCTGTCGCCGGTGGTAGTCCAGTAGGTCTCCCTGGGCGCCCAGCTCCGGGACGCTGTTCTTACGCTCCCGGGCCCCGGGGGCTCCCAGCTCGCCCCCCGACAGCTTCCTCCGCGCCCGCGGACTCTGGCGGGGCGAGGGCCCGCTCAGCGAGCCCAGGCTGTAGGCAGGGCTCAGCCCGGGCCCGAAGCCGGTCCTGCGGGCGCCCGCCGCCTCCCCGAGGGTGGGCGAGGGGCTCCGGGCCCGCCGGCCCCGGCCTCCCAGCGTCCAGGCTGGCTCCTCGGGCGGGCCGGCCCAGCGCCGTCCCCGGGGGCCGTCCGGACTGGCATCTCGAGGGGCCCGGGCGGGCACGGGGGAGAGGGGCAGGGCCCGGCGGGACAGGGCCGGGCTCAGGGGCGGCCGGTCCCGCAGGCTGTCCAGCCCCTTGCGCCCAGGGCGGGGGCTCTCTGGGGGCTGCAGGGAGCGGGTCTGGGGGCCGCCCCCCGCCCCCTCGGAGAAGGTTCTGCCCAGCAGCTGGCGGGAGGAGACAGCGGGCACGGCTCGGTCAGCACCCGGGGACTCCCTGAAGGGACTGGGTGGACGTTCCTGGAGGCCGCCGGTTTTGCCGCGGGGAGCGGGAACCGGCGGCTGGAACTTGGGGGGCAGGCGGGGGCTGCCGGGCACGCTGGAGGGCTGGCAGCGGCCGCCCCCGGCCGGGCGCTCGCTCAGGCCGACGGCCACGGTGGGGGGCACCGGCATGCCGAGGCGCGGGCCCTCGGAGGCCTTGCAGGCCTCGGCCAGGATGGTGGCCGCGGGGCCATCGGTCAGCAGAGCCCGGAGGCCGGGGATGGAGGGCCCATCGGGCACGCCCCTCCTGCCCGGCCGGGGGCTCTCGGCGGGATGGGACTGAGGGGGCTGCAGGCCCAGGTGGTAGCTAGAGGAGCGGGCGGGCACCAAGGGGGGCATGGCGGGGCCCTGCTCGAGCCCGCTGGGTGAGGGGCTGGCGCAGCTGCCACTGCTGGCGGGCGAGGAGAGGGGGGAAAACGGGGGCGACGTGTTCTCGTAGCTGGAGCCCACCGACATGGCGCCGGGGCTGGTGGGCGGCGACAGCAGGTAGCGCCCGCCGTTGGGCAGAGGGGAGAGCGGGGAGGTGGCGGGCGGCTTCTTGGCGGGCCCGGCCGGCTCCTCCAACACCAGCGAGTCCATGATGTCCTGCAGGTCCTTCTCGATGGAGCTGACCAGGGAGCTGTGGCTGGCACAGGCCGGGCGCCCCCGGCCAGCAGGCTGGGGGAGGTGGTTGCCATTCACCAGGCTCTCCGACTCGACTGGGGAGACTAGGGTGGACGGGAGAGAGAATGGACTCCCACCGGGTCCCAGGATTCACGCCCACCCTACCCCTCCTCGTGCCAATTGCACCCTGTGCCCTGACCAACTTTCCACCTGGCGCCGTCGCCCCCGCATCACTCCCACGGGGTGATAATAATAATGTTGGTATTTGTTAAGCGCTTACTACGTGCCACTGTCCTAAGCGCTGGGGTAGATACAAGGTCATCGGGTTTTCCCACACGGGGCTCACAGCCTTCATCCCTATTTTACAGATGAGGGAACTGAGAGAAGTTAACTGGTTTGCCCAAGGTCACACAGCTGGAGACGCAGGAGCCGGAGAGTCCTGGGGTGGGCCCATTCTTCCCACGCTTTCTGCCTCAGTTTCCCTGCTCGGGACAGACAACTCCTTCACTTACCTTGCCCGGGGGGCGGGGGTGGGAGGGGAGAGCGGGCCTAAATTGGCACCACCAGGCAGCCCCAGCTCGGGCGGTCTCCGAATCCTCCTCCCCCTTGGGCCCAGGAAGGACAAACCCAACCTGTGGGGTCAGGAGGAGCGGGCAGGGCCCACGGCCAATCCGGAGCCGCTTGGCGGTGGGCCGGGCAGGGAAGGGGAGGAAGGGCCAGCGCTAACGGCTGCTTCCCGGAACCCCGGCTGCAGGTCGGCTGCCTGGGGAGCAGCTCCGCTCCAATTATCTCCATTAAGCTGCCAGCCCTTCTCCCTCTCCGAGACCGCTCCAGAATCACCGCCCACAGCCGGCCCTGACCCACGGACTGAGAACACCAGGCGGGGGGCTGGTCCCAAGTGGCTGGAACCCAGGGGTCCTAGGCCTCAGGGGCCTCAATCTCCAGTGGCTACCAATCAATCTGCGCATCAGGCAGAAACTCCTCACCCTCAGCTTCAAGGCTGTCCATCCCCTCGCCCCCTCCTACCTCACCTCCCTTCTCTCCTTCTCCTGCCCAGCCCGCACCCTCCGCTCCTCCGCCGCTAATCTCCTCACCGTGCCTCGTTCTCGCCCGTCCCGCCATCGACCCCCGGCCCACGTCATTCCCCGGGCCTGGAATGCCCCCAATCCCTCTGCCCCTCCGCCAAGCTAGCTCTCTTCCTCCCTTCAAGGCCCTACTGAGAGCTCACCTCCTCCAGGAGGCCTTCCCAGACTGAGCCCCTTTCTTCCTCTCCCCCTCGTCCCCCTCTCCATCCCCCCATCTTATCTCCTTCCCTTCCCCACAGCACCTGTATATATGTATATATGTTTGTACATATTTATTACTCTATTTATTTATTTATTTATTTTGCTTGTACATATCTATTCTATTTATTTTGTTAGTATGTTTGGTTTTGTTCTCTGTCTTCCCCTTTTAGACTGTGAGCCCACTGTTGGGTAGGGACTGTCTCTATATGTTGCCAATTTGTACTTCCCAAGCGCTTAGTACAGTGCTCTGCACATAGTAAGCGCTCAATAAATATGATTGATGATGATGATGATGACTGTCTCTATATGTTGCCAAATTGTACTTCCCAAGTGCTTAGTACAGTGCTCTGCACACAGTAAGCGCTCAGTAAATACGATTGATGATGATGATGATGACTGGGGGGGGCCATCCACATCACCAGTTTAGAGGTCTCGCAGGGGAAGGGCTGCGGAGCCTAAGTTCCAGCCGGCAGCAGGGAGCGGGCATTTTTCTGGGCAGGGCGGGGGTAACACCATCATCCTCTGCCCATTTCACATTCACCATCCCCATCCACTAATAGTAATGGCATTTGTTAGGCGTTTACAATGTGCCAAGCGTACTGGAGAGCGCCTGGGCTTAGGAATCAGGAGGTCACGGGTTCTAAACCTGACTCTGCCACTCACCTGCTCTGTGACCTCGGGTAAGTCACTTCACTTCTCTGGGCCTCAGTTGCCTCATCTGTGGATTAGAACCGACGACTACAGCCACGGTTCCAGGGCACCCAGCAGGGCAAAGAGGGCATGCCCAGTTTAGGATTTCACCTGACTTGGGGACAATTCAGTTTCTCTCTGGTGGATTAGTTATTTAAAACAAGCCACCGCCATGAGCTCAGCCTATCAATCAATCAATCGTATTTATTGAGCGCTTACTGTGTGCAGAGCACTGTACTAAGCGCTTATAATAATGATGGCATTTATTAAGTGCTTACTATGCGCAAAGCACTGTTCTAAGCGCTCGGGAGGTTACAAGGTGATCAGGTTGTCCCACTAGGGGCTCACAGTCTTAATCCCCATTTTACAGATGAGGTAACTGAGACCCAGAGAAGTGAAGTGCCTTGCCCAAAGTCACACAGCTGACAAATGGCGGAGCTGGGATTTGAACCCACTACCTCTGACTCCAAAGCCCGGGCTCTTTCCACTGAGCCACGCTGCTATAGCCCACCGTGGCCTAGTGGATCGAGCCCGGGCCTCAGTGTCGGAAGGCCCTGGATTCTAGTCCTGGCTCTGCCGCTTGGCTGCTGTGTGACCTTGGACAAGTCACTTCACTCCTCTGGGCCTCAGTTACCTCATCTGCAAAATGGGGATTAAGAGTGTGAGCCATAACGAGACAGGGACTGTGTCCAACCGGATTACCCTTAGAACAGTGCCTGGCACATAGTAAACGCTTAAATTCCATTAAAGGAAAAAAAAATCAATCAGCCAGCGGTGCCCTCAAAGTGTACGTTTGGGGGTACGGCAGGGGCAGTGCCCGCTGATGGGCAGAACCCCGGTCCAGCTGGAGTGAGTGCTAATCTGAGCTCTTCCTCGAGGCGCAGGGAACTGCTCCAGAAATCTCATCGCCGTGATGAGGGGCGAGGCTTCGGCCCCTGGCGCTCTCCGGGTACGGCCGGGAGAGGAGCTGGCAGAGAACCCACCTCCCCCAGGGCACCCGGGAGTCACTTGAGAACTGGGGAAACCCAACACTGAACGGCAGTGCCCTAGATCCACCCCTGGTACACCTCCCCGCCGGGCCCTCAGCCCGGGGAGTCAAATCCGCGGCCTTGCCCGTTCCTAGCACTCCCGGCCTGCCCCGGGAAGCTGCCAACAGCTCCTTATGGGCAGGGACCGCCTCCCCTCATTCTTTTCTCCCAAGCGCTTTGTTCAGCGCTCTGCACTTAGTAAGCGCTCAATGAACACCACTGATGGGATTGATGGATCACGTGGCGTCAGCGGACCTCTCGCCCCAGGCTGGGTATTTGTTCCGGAGGCTGGCGCACGGGCACGTACCTTGGGTCGGGCTGTAGGGTGCCTCAGGGCCCCGTGCCCCTGCCGGGATCATACTCTTCATCCACTTAGCTTCTGCCGGGTGGTTAAAGCGAAGAAAGGTGGACTGCCCAAGGCACAGCATGCAGCCTGCGGGAGAGACGGGAGGGCAGGGAGTGAGCTAGGGGTGCCCACCCTCTCTCACCCCATCACACATATATTCCCGGGCACCCGCACACAGAACGGTCCCACCCCTCTCCAAGCACGGAGGACTACTTCTCCTCCTCTCTCCCCCTCCTCACAGAGAATGCCGTCCTGGGAGCCGGGATCCCCTGGATTCTAGTCCCCACCTGCTGCGCTACCCTCTCTGAGCCTCAGTTTCCCCCTGGAGCAGGAACCACCCGTACCCCCCGAGCGGCTATCGCGGCCGCCACCCCAGCCGGTCAGCCGGCAGTGTGTGCCACTGGACATAGGGGGATCAGGGGAGTGAGGAGGACCATCCCCGCTACCGCCAAGGAGCTCAAGCCCATTTTGTGCCGGATACACCGTCTCCCCCCGCATCATCCACTGGCGTGTCTGAGCAATGCTCACCCCGAAAGGCGGGGTGGGGGCAGAAAAGGTGCCAGGCTGGGTTGCCATGGGCACAGGGTGCCAGAGTCATTCGCACCCTAGATACAATCACACCGTCAGCGGCATCTCTGCCACCTCAAGGACAACGCTGTTCGGGTAAGGAGACTGGCTTTCAAAAGGGATGTTCTGCTCCTTGGAAGAGTTAGTGGGGGCTGTGGGAAGGAAAGGAGGAAAGGACCCCAACTTGGGGCATTTTAAGGACCGAGGTGCGAGTCTTTCTGCTCCCGGGGGGCCCCCCTGGCTTCCGGGAGCATGCGCGTGCCTAATGGAGCGACACAAGCCTGGTCCTGCCTGGGAGAGGGAGCCACGAATTGTGACCTGGGGGTACGGGGAATGCGTAAGGCAGCAGCTGTGCCCGCGGGCGCCGTGGGCACATCCCGGCAGGCCTCCACCACTCTCTCCGTGCCAGCAGGCGTGTGGGCCCCAAAGGAGCAGGCAGGGGAAAGGGCTGGCACTGAGCCCCAGACGTGCCCACAACCTTCCCCCTAAAGCTGCCCAGCCCGAGGCCAACCAATGCCCCGGACTCCGAGCCAACCGAGTCACGGCTGGCGGGGAAGGCCGCATTCCCGGACGCTGAGACACGGCTCGGCCCAGGCGGGCAGCATGGGCAGGGGGCATTTGGGGGCACCCTGGAGGGGCAGAGCGCTGGATGGACATCTGTGGGACCCCTACCACTTCCCGGGGCTCACAAGATATCCCCCCACTCCCCCTGGCACAGAGCAACGGCCAAGTGCCTGCCCGCCTCCCCCGGCTCAGATAAGCCCTTGGGACCTCAAGCGCCCGCGGCCGGCTGGCACAGAGCAGTCAAATGACGGGTTGGTGGGCAGAGCCGAGTGGCTGCCGGAGAGGGGTGGCCAAGTGGGCGCCCGGCCTCTCCCCCTCAGCTAATTAATTGGGATTTCTTCGCAGGCTGGGAGGGAGGAGGAGCGGGACAGGGTCAGTCTCCCTGGCCCACCCGGAGCGGGCGCCCTATAAATAGGGCGGGCCGGGCGGGTGGGCAGCCGGGTGGGCCGTATTAATAGAGGGGCCGGCGGCTGTGGCTCCGCCTGGACGGCTCCTGCCCCAAATTAACTTTCTATTTCCACCCGAAGATGCCCGCCCGGGGGACCCGGGGGTCCAGGCCTCCACCTCTGGGCTGGGGAGGTCCTGCTGAGAGCTCACCTCCTCCAGGAGGCCTTCCCAGACTGAGCCCCTTCCTTCCTCTCCCCCTCGTCCCCCTCTCCATCCCCCCATCTTACCTCCTTCCCTTCCCCACAGCACCTGTATATATGTATATATGGTTGTACATATTTATTACTCTATTTATTTATTTATTTATTTATTTATTTTACTTGTACATTTCTATCCTATTTATTTTATTTTGTTGGTATGTTTGGTTCTGTTCTCTGTCTCCCCCTTTTAGACTGTGAGCCCACTTTTGGGTAGGGACTGTCTCTATGTGTTGCCAATTTGTACTTCCCAAGCGCTTAGTACAGTGCTCTGCACATAGTAAGCGCTCAATAAATACGATTGATTGATTGATTGATTGATTGAGGTGGGGGACGGACAGGGGAGTTGGGGTGAAGAAGTGGGGGGGGGACAGAGGTGGGGTGAAGGAGTGGGGGGCTGGGGAGAGGTGGGGTGAAGGAGTAAAAATAATAATAATAATAATAATGATGGCATTTGTTAAGCGCTCACTATGTGCAAAGCAATCAATCGCATTTTTTGAGCACTTACTGTGTGCAGAGCGCTGTACTAAGCATCATCAATCGTGTTTATTGAGCGCTTACTGTGCGCGGAGCACCGTACTAAGCGCTCGGGAAGTCCAAGTTGGCAACGTATAGAGACGGTCGCTACCCAACAGTGGGCTCACAGTCTAAAAGGGGGAGACAGAGAACAAAACCAAACATACAAAATAAAATAAACAGAATAGATATGTACAAGCAAAATAAATAGAGTAACAAATATGTACAAACATAAGTACAAGTTGGCAACATATAGAGAAGCACTGTACTATTCATTGATTCATTGTTCATTCCCCCCTCCACCGCCTTACCTCCTTCCCTTCCCCACAGCACCTGTATATATGCCTGTATCAATCGATCAATCGTATTTATTGAGCGCTTACTGTGTGCAGAGCACTGTACTAAGCGCTTGGGAAGTCCAAGTTGGCAACACATAGAGACAGTCCCTACCCAACAGTGGGCTCACAGTCTAAAAGAGCACAAACACACACACACACATACACACCCCACATGGCCACCCCTCGGACAAACCCACAATCACACACAGTCACAGCTCCCTTCGGATACGCACAGGTATATATGTTTGTATGGATTTACTACTCTATTTATTTATTTTACTTGTACATATCTATTCATTTTATTTTGTTAATATGTTTTGTTCTGTTGTCTGTCTCCCCCTTCTAGACTGTGAGCCCGCTGTTGGGTAGGGGCCGTCTCTAGATGTTGCCAACTTGGACTTCCCAAGCGCTTAGTCCAGTGCTCTGCACACGGTAAGCGCTCAATAAATATGATTGATTGATTCATTCACTCAATCGTATTTATTGAGCGCTTACTGTGTGCAGAGCACTGGACTAAGCGCTTGGGAAGTACAAATTGGCAGCATATAGAGGCGGTCCCTACCAAGCACTGGGGAGGATATAAGGTGATCAGGTTGTCCCCCGTGGGGCTCACAATCTTAATCCCCATTTTCCGGATGAGGGAACTGAGGCTTGGAGAAGTGACTTGCCCAGGGTCACACAGCAGACATGTGGCGGGGCCGGGATTCGAACCCATGACCTCTGACTCCAAAACCCGGGCTTTTTCCACTGGGCCAGATACAGCTGGAAAAATTGGGGCCTCCCAGGGTGGGAGGGACACATGGGTGTGAAAAAGGGAGAGGGAGCCTGTAGGCCCCTCCTCCAGGGACACACACACAAATACACACACACACAAAACCACACACACACCCCTCCATGGGCACCCCCCCCATCCCCACCAAAGGTCACACACCCACAGCCGAACGTGGGCCCTCCTTCAGACAAAACCAAAGCCCCCACACGACGCCCGGACAAACACCAATCCACACAAACACACACACACATCCCACACGGCCACCCCTCGGACAAACCCACAATCACACACAGTCCCAGCTCCCTTCGGATACGCACAGTTAGGCGCCGCCCCCCACTCGGTCAAAACGTACATCACAGTGACACTGCGGCCCCCACAACTCTCCTCCATCACACAACCACACATCCAATCCACTGCCTCCTCAAGGCCCACAATCCCCACAACTCTCCTCCATCACACAGCCACACATCCAGCTCTCTCCCCCTCCCCAGGCCCACAACCCCACACAACTCTCCTCCATCACACAGCCACACATCCAGCTCTCCCCCCTCCCCAGGCCCACAACCCCACACAACTCTCCTCCATCACACAACCACACATCCAGCTCTCCCCCCTCCCCAGGCCCACAACCCCACACAACTCTCCTCCATCACACAACCACACATCCAGCCCACAACTCTCCTCCATCACACAACCACACATCCAGCCCCCCCCCAACCCCAGGCCCACAACCCCCACAACTCTCCTCCATCACACAACCACACATCCAGCTCTCCCCACCACCCCAGGCCCACAACCCCCAAACTCTCCTCCATCACATAACCACACATCCAGCCCCCACAACCCCAGGCCCACAACCCCCAAACTCTCCTCCATCACACAACCACACATCCAGCACACCCCCCAACCCCAGGCCCACAACCCCAACAACTCTCCTCCATCACACAACCACGCATCCAGCTCTCCCCCCTCCCCAGGCCCACAACCCCACACAACTCTCCTCCATCACACAACCACACATCCAGCTCTCCCCCCTCCCCAGGCCCACAACCCCACACAACTCTCCCCATCACACAACCACACATCCAGCTCTCCCCCCTCCCCAGGCCCACAACCCCACACAACTCTCCTCCATCACACAACCACACATCCAGCTCTCCCCCCTCCCCAGGCCCACAACCCCACACAACTCTCCTCCATCACGCAAACACACATCCACCTCTCCCCCCCTCCCCAGGCCCACAACCTCACACAACTCTCCTCCATCACACAACCACACATCCAGCCCACAACTCTCCTCCATCACACAACCACACATCCAGCTCTCCCCCGCCACCAGACCCACAACCCCTCACAACTCTCCTCCATCACACAACCGCACATCGAGCCCTCTGGACTCCCCCCGGGCGGACGCACAACCCCCCACACCTCTCCTCCATCATACCCCCACGTATGCAGTCGCCACCCTCCCACCACCCTGGGCACGGGCACACACACACACACACACACACGCAGAGGGCCTCCCGCCCAGGGCACACAACCCACAGTGCTTAGAACAGTGCTTTGCACATAGTAAGCGCTTAATAAATGCCATCATTATTATCAGAGAAGCAGCGTGGCTCAGTAGAAAAGGCCCGGCCTTTGGAGTCAGAGGTCAAGGGTTCAAATCCCGGCTCCGCCGCTTATCAGCTGTGTGACTTTGGGCAAGTCACTTCACTTCTCTGGGCCTCAGTTCCCT
Organism: Tachyglossus aculeatus; assembly: GCF_015852505.1. Lineage (NCBI taxonomy): Eukaryota > Metazoa > Chordata > Mammalia > Monotremata > Tachyglossidae > Tachyglossus > Tachyglossus aculeatus. The sequence goes on along the minus strand of NC_052076.1, from coordinate 33,433,705 downwards.
CATCTGGAAAATGGGGGTGAAGACTGGGAGCCCCCCGGGGGTCAACCTCATCACCTTGTAACCTCTCCAGCGCTTAGAACGGTGCTTTGCACATAGTAAGCGCTCAATAAATGCCATCATCATTATTATTATTATTCCCTGGGCCTCAGTTCCCTCATCTGCAAAATGGGGGTGAAGACTGGGAGCCCCCCGGGGGACAACCTGATCACCTTGGAACCTCCCCAGCGCTTAGAACGCACATAGTAAGCGCTTAATAAATGCCATTATTATTATCATTATTATTATTATTATTCTCTGGGCCTCAGTTCCCTCATCTGCAAACTGGGGGTGAAGACTGGGAGCCCCCAGGAGAACAACCTGATCACCTTGTCACCTCCCCACCGCTTAGAACGGTGCTTGGCACATAGTAAGCGCTTCATAAATCATCATCAATCGTATTTATTGAGCGCTTACTATGTGCAGAGCACTGTACTAAGCGCTTATCATCATCATTACCATTATTATTCTCTGGGCCTCAGTTCCCTCATCTGGAAACTGGGGGTGAAGACTGTGAGCCCCCAATCAATCAATCAATCGTATTGATTGAGCGCTTACTGTGTGCAGAGCACTGTACTAAGCGCTTGGGAAGTCCAAGTTGGCAACATAGAGAGACGGTCCCTACCCAACAGTGGGCTCACAGTCTAGAAGACTGTGAAGAAGTCTAGAAGGCAACCTGATCACCTTGTAACCTCCCCAGCGCTTAGAACAGTGCTTTGCACATAGCAAGCGCTTACTAAATGCTATTGTTATTATTATTATTATTATTATTAATCACCCTCCGGGAGCAGGGAGCCCCGTTAGCCCCACCGGTGACTCACCCCGCGAAAGCCGGTTGGGGACCCGGTACCCGCTGCCTCCGTCCGGTCCGGGCCCCGGGGCCTATTGAGGGGGCGTGGCCACCTCCCGTCCACGGCGCCCCGAGCCCGGAGCCAATAGGAGCGCGGGAGCCGCCCGGTGGGCGGGGCCTGGAGCCCGGAGCCAATGGGAGCGCTGGAACCGCCAGGGGGCGGGGCCTGGAGCTGGTGGGAGGGAGCCAATGGGAGCGCGGGAGCCGCCCGGGGGGCGGGGCCAGGAGCCCGGAGCCAATGGGAGAGCGGGGGCCGCCCGGGGGCGGGGCCTGGTGGGAGGGGCCTGGAGGCGTAGGGGGCGGGAGCCAACGGGAGCGCGGGAGCCGCCCGGGGGCGGGGCCTGGAGCCCGGGGCCAATGGGAGCGCGGGAGCCGCCAGGAGGCGGGGCCTGGAGCCCGGAGCCAATGGGAGCGCGGGAGCCGCCCGGGGGGGCGTGCCCTGGTGCCGCTTGGAGGGGCCTGGAGGCGGGAGCGGGAGTCAATGGGAGCGCGGGAGCCGCCCGGAGGCGGGGCCTGGAGCCCGGAGCCAATGGGAGCGCGGGAGCCGACCGGGGGGGCGTGCCCTGGAGCTGGTGGGCGGGGCCTTGGGGCGGGAGCGGGAGCCAATGGGAGCGCGGGAGCCGCCTGGGGGCGGGGCCTGGAGCCCGGAGCCAATGGGAGCTCTGGGACCGCCCGGGGGCGGGGCCTGGAGGTGGTGGGCGGAGCCTGGAGGCGGGGGGTGGAGCCAATGGGAGCGCGGGAGCCGCCAGGGGGCGTGGCCTGGAGCTGGTGGGCGAGGTCTGGGGGCGGGAGCCAATGGGAGCGCGGGAGCCGCCCGGGGGGCGGGGCCTGGATCCCGGAGCCGCCAGGGGGCGTGCCCTGGAGCTGGTGGGCGGGGCCCGGAGTATGGAGCGGGAGCCAATGGGAGCGCGGGAGCCGCCCGGGGGCGGGGCCTGGAGCCCCGAGCCAATGGGAGCTCTGGAATCGCCCGGGGGCGGGGCCTGGAGGTAGTGGGCGGGGCCTGGAGGCGGGGGGCGGGAGCCAATGGGAGCTTGTCAGCCGCCCGAGGGGCGTGGCCTGGAGCTGGTGGGAGGGGCCTGAAGGCGGGAGCCAATGGGAGCGCGGGAGCCGCCAGGGAGCGGGGCCTGGAGCTGGTGGGAGGGGCCTGAAGGCGGGAGCCAATGGGAGCGCGGGAGCCGCCAGGGAGCGGGGCCTGGAGCTGGTGGGCGGGGCCTGGAGGCTGAGGGGGGGCGGGAGCCAATGGGAGCGCGGGAGCCGCCAGGGGGCGGGGCCGGGGGCGGGGCCAAAGGGGCCGGCCTGGGACCGAGGCGGCGGCGGTGGGAGGGAAGAGGAAGTGATGGAAGACGGAGGGACGGGAGGGGGAGAGGGAATGGAGGGGGAGAGACTGCAGGAAGAGAGACTGGGGGAGAAAGGCTGGAGAAAGAGAATGCAGGGGGAGAGACTGGAGAAAGAGAGGCTGGAGGGAAGGGAGACACTGGAGAATGAGAGACTGGGGGAGAGAGGCTGAGGGAAGAGACTGGGAGAGAGAGAGAGAGAGAGGCTGGAGGGGAGAGAGAAGAGAGAGAGAGTGGGAGAGAGGCTGGAGAAAGAGAGAATGCAGGGAGAGAGACTGGAGGGGGGAGGCTGGAGGGGGAGAGGCTGCAGGGGAGAGACTGGAGAAAGAGACTACAGGGAGAGACTGGAGAAAGAAAGACTGCAGGGAGAGAGACACGGGGGCGAGAGAGGCTGGAGGGAAGAGACTGGGAGGAGAGGCTGGACGGGAGGGAAGAGACTGGAGAAAGAGAGACTGCAGAGAGAGACACGAGGGAAGAGAAACGGGAGGGAGAGACATAGGGGTGAGAGAGGCTGGAGGGAAAAGACTGGGGGAGAGAGGCTGGAGGGGAGAGACTGCCAGGAGAGAGGCTGGAAGGGAGGGACTGCGAGGAGAGAGGCTGCAGGGGAGAGAGTCGGGAGGGAAGGGAGACTGGAGGAAGACTGCAGGGAGAGAGACTGGAGGGAAGAGAGACAGGAGGGAGAGAGGCTGGAGGGGAGAGACTGGGGGAGAGAGAGTCAGGAGGGCAGGGAGACTGGAACGGAGAGAGACACTGGGGCGAGAGAGAGGCTGGAGGGAGAGAGACACTAGAGGGGGAGAGACTGAAGGGGGAGAAAGACTGAACTGGGAGACACTGGGAGGAGAGAGGCTGCAGGGAGAGGGACTGGAGGGAAGAGAGACGGGAGGGCCAGACACTGGAGGGGGAGAGTCTGGAGAAAAGAGACTGGGAGCAGAGAGAGACCGAAGGGAAGAGAGATGGAAAGGAGAGAGACTGGAGGGGGAGGGACTGGGAGGAGAGAAGTTGCAGGGACAGAGACGGAAGGGAGAGACACTGGACAAAGAGACTGGGAGGAAAGAGGCTGCAGGGAGAGACACTGGAGGGGGAGAGACTGGAGGGAGAGAGACGAGGGCTGGGAAAGGGGCGGTTTGGCAGCCGGCTGGGTGTGGGGGCGAAGGGGAGGCCTGCTGAAAGCCAGAGACTCAGCCCCCTCCCTCATCCCCACCTCCTCCGACCCCCAGTTCCTGGAGGCTACAACGAGAATGGGGTGGGGGGGATCAGGGAAGCCCTAGGACCCCCCTCCCGGTCCTTTGTTTCCTTCCCCGTTCGGAAAGGTGACTGGCCCTGGCCTTGAGCCTTCCCCCAGCCCCATGGGGAAGGAACATCCAGCCCCCCGAAATCCCGAACCCATCCCCAGAGGAACTCCACCTGGAAGCCCTCTTCTGTTTACAATCAATTTGGCTGGGGGGGATGGCTAGCTTGGAGGAAAAATCCTGCTTTACTAACAGGGTATAATAATATTTAAGTTCCTGCTATGTGACAAGCGTCGTGATAAGCTCTGAGGGAGATACAATCCAATCAGACCAATAGTATTTGATTGATAATAATAATAATGACGATGGCATTTGTTAAGCACCTACTATGCACCAAGCACTGGGGTAGATACAAGGTCATCAGGTTGTCCCACGTGGGGCTCACAAGCAGCGTGGCTCAGTGGAAAAGAGCCCGGGCTTTGGAGTCAGAGGTCATGGGTTCAAATCCCGGCTCCGCCCATTGTCAGCTGTGTGACTTTGGGCAGGTCACTTCTCTGGGCCTCAGTTACCTCATCTGTAAAATGGGGATGAAGACTGTGAGCCCCACGGGGGACAACCTGATCACCTTGTATCCTTCCCAGCGCTTAGAACAGTGCTTTGCACCTAGTAAGCACTTAACAAATACCAAAATTATTATTGTTATTAATCCCCATTTTACAGATGAGGTCACTGAAGCCCAGAGACGTGACTTGCCCAAGGTCACCCAGCAGACAATTGGCGGAGCCGGGATTAGAACTCACGACCTCTGACTCCCAAGCCCGGGCTCTTTCCACCGAGTCACGCTGCTTCTTATGCTGGGGGATCATCTCTGAGGTCTATTTATTTTATTTTGTTAGTATGTTTGGTTTTGTTCTCCGTCTCCCCCTTTTAGACTGTGAGCCCACTGTTGGGTAGGGACTGTCTCTATATGTTGCCAACTTGGACTTCCCAAGCGCTTAGTCCAGTGCTCTGCACACAGTAAGCGCTCAATAAATACGATTGATGGATGGATGGATGGGTAGGGGCTGTCTCTATAGGTTGCCAACTTGGACTTCCCAAGCGCTTAGTCCAGTGCTCTGCACACAGTAAGCGCTCAATAAATACGATTGATGGATGGATGGATGGGTAGGGGCTGTCTCTATAGGTTGCCAACTTGGACTTCCCAAGCGCTTAGTCCAGTGCTCTGCACACAGTAAGCGCTCAATAAATACGATTGATGGATGGATGGATGGGTAGGGGCTGTCTCTATACGTTGCCAACTTGGACTTCCAAAGCGCTTAGTCCAGTGCTCTGCACACAGTAAGCGCTCAATAAATACGATTGATTGATTGATGGAGGATGCCACAAACACACACACACACACACACCAATTAGCTGGAGCTGGGCTGCGAGGGAGGGGAAGAAGGAGTTGGGGACAGGCCCAAAAAACACACGCCACACACGCCCCTCGGGCCCCGACCCGTTCAAACCCACGCTCACCCCAGAGCCTTAAGAGGATGGAGGTATGAAGTTGAGCCAACTTTCCAGGGACCATTCCAGTTTATTTTCCATCCCTCCTAACCCCCCTACGCCGGGGAGGAGCCCGCAGGAGCCGAGCCAAGCGGCGGACGTTAAGGTCGAGGCTCCTCAGGAAGAGAGTGATTCAGCGGCAGTGGAAGCTGTGACACTCAGGACGGTTTCTGATCCCACTGCATCTCACTGCTCTTGCTCACTGCACTGGGGGTGAGCGGTCTGGGGGCGTCCATCACCTTAAGCCCCGCAGCAGGGTGGATTGAGGAGCCAAGCCCCCCACCATTCACTCATTCAATCGTCTTTATTGAGCGCTTACTGTGTGCAGAGCACTGGACTAAGCGCTTGGGAAGTCCAAGTTGGCAACATATAAAGACGGTCCCTACCCAACAATGGGGTCATCATCATCATCAATCGTATTTATTGAGCGCTTACTGTGTGCAGAGCACTGTACTAAGCGCTTGGGAAGTACAAATTGGCAACATATAGAGACAGTCCCTACCCAACAGTGGGCTCACAGTCTAAAAGGGGGAGACAGACAACAAAACCAAACATACTCACAGTCTAGAAGACTCCTTTCCCCCCATTTCTCCCCCCACACCACTCCTTTCCCCCCTCTGTGAGCCCACTGTTGGGTAGGGACTGTCTCTATATATTGCCAATTTGTACTTCCCAAGCACTTAGTACAGTGCTCTGCACACAGTAAACGCTCAATAAATACGATTGATGATGATGACCCCAACCAGCCTCCCTCGAAGCAGGTCACAGGGGCATTCATTCATCTAATCATACTTATTAAGCGCTTATTGTGTGCAGGGCACTGCATACTAAGCGCTTGGCGGAGGACAACACAACGATAAACAGATACATTCCCTGCCCACATCTAGCTAACAGTCTGGTGACAAAGAACTAACCCTCCAACCTCCCTCCTCTGCCTCAAGAACCCCACCCGGTTTTAAGGAGAGGACAAACTGAGCCTGGTTAATAATAATAATAATAATAATAATAATAATAATAATAATGGCATTTATTAAGCGCTTACTATGTGCAAAGCACTGTTCTAAGCGCTGGGGAGGTTACAAGGTGATCAGGTTGTCCCATGGGGGGGCTCAAAGTCTTATCCCCATTTTACAGATGAGGGAACTGAGGCCCAGAGAAGTGAAGTGACTTGCCCAAAGTCACACAGCTGACAATTGGCGGAGCCGGGATTTGACCCCACGACCTCTGACTCCAAAGCCCGGGCTCTTTGATGATGATGACATTTACTAAGCGCTTCCTATGTGCAAAGCACTGTTCTAAGCGCTGGGGAGGTTACAAGGTGACCAGGTTGTCCCATGGGGGGGGGCTCAAAGTCTTATCCCCATTTTACAGATGAGGGAACTGAGGCCCAGAGAAGTGAAGTGACTTGCCCAAAGTCACACAGCTGACAATTGGCGGAGCCGGGATTTGACCCCACGACCTCTGACTCCAAAGCCCGGGCTCTTTGATGATGATGACATTTACTAAGCGCTTCCTATGTGCAAAGCACTGTTCTAAGCGCTGGGGAGGTTACAAGGTGACCAGGTTGTCCCAAGGGGGGGGGGGGCTCAAAGTCTTATCCCCATTTTACAGATGAGGTAACTGAGGGACAGAGAAGTGAAGTGACTTGCCCAAAGTCACACAGCTGACAATTGGCGGAGCTGGGATTTGAACCCACGACCTCTGACTCCAAAGCCCGGGCTCTTTGATGATGATGACATTTACTAAGCGCTTCCTATGTGCAAAGCACTGTTCTAAGCACTGGGGAGGTTACAAGGTGATCAGGTTGTCCCACGGGGGGCTCACAGTCTTCATCCCCATATTCCAGATGAGGGAACTGAGGCCCAGAGAAGTGAAGTGACTTGCCCACAGTCACACAGCTGACAATTGGCAGAGCCGGGATTTGAACCCATGACCTCGGACTCCAAAGCCCGGGCTCTTTCCACTGAGCCACGCTGGTTGGGGGAAGGGGCTTCGGGGTTGGCCCGCCCTACCCTGCACATCATATCCTCACTACAGTCCATATTTCACTCCGCCGCTCAGATCATTTTTCATAAAGAACATTCCGCTCAGGATTCCCCACTCCTCCAGAACTTCCCGTGATTGCCCATCCATCTCTTTACCATCTGCTTGAAAGCCCTGGATTAGCTCACTCCCTTCTATCTCATCTGGCTGATTTCCTAGTTCCTGGTCTGCTCACTTGGCTCTTTGAATCCTAACCCGCTCACCGTTCCTCGATCTGATTCAGTCATTCATTCAATCGTATTGATTGAGCGCTTACTGTGTGCAGAGCACTGGACTAAGCGCTTGGGAAGTCCAAGTGGGCAACATACAGAGATGGTCCCTACCCAACAGCGAGTCTAGAAGATCGAGATCTAGAAGATCCAGAAGATCTGATGTATCTTGTCACTCTGCCTCTGGCTTGGAATTCCCTCCCTCTTCACAGCCCACAGACGATCACTCGCCCCACTTTCAAAGCCTTATTAAATAACCCCTAGACTGTGTTCTAGACTGTTCTTCTAGACCGTGAGCCCGCTGTTGGGTAGAGACCGTCTCTATATGTTGCCAACTTGGACTTCCCAAGCGCTTAGTACAGTGCTCTGCACACAGTAAGCGCTCAATAAATACGACTGACTGAATGAATGAATGAACCCCCCATTTCCCCCACTCCCTCTTCCTTCTGCGTCACTTGGATTTTTTATTCATCCCACCCTCAGCACCAGAGCCTTTAGGCACAGATCCATACGGACAGGGAACGTGTCTGCTAATTCTGTTGTATTTTACTCTCCCCAATGCTTTGTACAGTGCTCTGTACATAGTAAGCGTTCAATAAGTTCACCTCCTCCAGAAGGCCTTCCCAGACTGAGCCCCCTCTTTCCTCTCCCCCCCCATCCACCCCCAACCTACCTCCTTCCCCTCCCCACAGCACCTGTATATATGTTTGTACAGATTTATTACTCTATTTCACTTGTACAAAGTTACTATTCCATTTCTTTCGTTAATGACGTGCATCCAGCTTTAATTCTATTTATTCTGACACCTGTCCACATGCTTTGTTTGGTTGTCTGTCTCCCCCTTCTAGACTGTGAGCCCGCTGTTGGGTAGGGACCGTCTCTAAATGTCGCCGACTTGTACTTCCCAAGCGCTTAGTACAGTGCTGTGCACACAGTAAGCGCTCAATCAATACGACCGAATGAATGAATACAACGGATTGATTGATCATAGGGTTGGGGTCTTGGGGTGTGGTTTTGGGATGCCAGTCCAAACTGAAGTCCCCCTTCCTTCATCTCCCCCTCCTCCCCCTCCCCATCCCCCCCCGCCTTACCTCCTTCCCCTCCCCACAGCACCTGTATATATGTATATAAGTTTGTACGGATTTATTACTCTATTTTATTTGTACATATTTATTCTATTTTACTTTGTTAATACGTTTTGTTTTGTTCTCCATCTCTCCCTTCTAGACTGTGAGCCCACTGACGGGTAGGGACGGTCTCTGTGTGTTGCCAACTTGGACTTCCCAAGCGCTTAGTACAGTGCTCTGCACATAGTAAGCACTTAATAAATGCCATCGAAAAAAAAATTAACAAAATAAAATAAATAGAATAAATATGTACAAATAAAATAGAGTAATAAATACGTACAAACATATATACAGGTGCTGTGGGGAGGGGAAAGAGATGGGGGGGATTCATTCAATCGTATTTATTGAGCGCTTAGTGTGTGCAGAGCACTGTACTAAGCGCTTGGGAAGTACAAGTTGGCAACATACAGAGACGGTCCCTACCCAACAGCGGGCTCACGGTCTAGAAGGGGGAGACAGACAACAAAACAAAACATATTAACAAAATAAAATAAATAGAATAAATATGTACAAATAAAATAGAGTAATAAATACGTACAAACATATATACATATATACAGGTGCTGTGGGGAGGGGAAGGAGGAAAGGGGGGATTCATGCAATCGTATTTATTCATTCATTCATTCACTCAATTGTATTTATTGAGCGCTTACTGTGTGCAGAGCACTGTACTAAGCGCTTGGGAAGTCCAAGTTGGCAACATATAGAGATGCTCCCTACTCAACAGTGGGCTCACAGTCTAGAAGGGGGAGACAGAGAACAAAACGAAACATATTAACAAAATAAAATAGAATAAATATGTACAAATAAAATAGAGTAATAAATACGTACAAACATATATACAGGTGCTGTGGGAAGGGGAAGGAGATGGGGGGATTCATTCAATCGTATTTATTGAGCGCTTACTGTGTGCAGAGCACTGTACTAAGCGCTTGGGAAGTGCAGTCTCCATGGAGACATACTCCCAAGAATGTCCAGCTCGGCTGCCTCGCTGGAGCGATGAGACAAGATCCCAGCTTCCAGAGCTCCCAGGGAGGAGCAGTTGGGAAGGGGCCGAGGGGGTGGTGGGAGAACACGGCTCCTTTGTGCGTCTGTTTCCCACCCATGCAGACTGCCAAGCTCCCCGGTGGCGGATGGGCCTGAACAGGGAGAGCGTGGCGGCATCTGGATCAGGGCCCGAGGTTTTTCCCGGGGTCGGGACCGCTGGGGGTGTCCGGGCTGCCGAGACCTGGCAGGTTTGAGAAGGGCACGGAGCTCTAGGGACTCAGGAAATACCTAACAAGACCTAATTAATGGGGCGAAACACCCGGGAGGGCAGCTGAATGGGGGCATTGTACGTGGAGGAACCCTGGCTTCATCTGGTTTCGCACGTGTGAGCAGGCGGGGGGCAGGAGGAGCGGGCTCCGTGAGAAGCAGCGTGGCTCAGTGGAAAGAGCCCGGGCTTTGGAGTCCGAAGTCATGGGTTCAGATCCCAGATCCGCCAACGGTCAGCTGTGTGGCTTTGGGCAAGTCACTTCGCTTCTCTGGGCCTCAGTTCCCTCATCTGTAAAATGGGGGTTAAGACTGTGAGCCCCCCGTGGGCCAACCTGATCACCTTGTAACCTCCCCAGTGCTTGGCACGTAGTAAGCGTTTATCTTCTAGACTGCGAGCCCGCTGTTGGGTAGGGACCGTCTCTATATGACTTTCCCATCTCTGTTGACGGCACTACCATCCTTCCCGTCTCACAAGCCCGCAACCTTGGTGTCATCCTCGACTCCGCTCTCTCATTCACCCCCTCACATCCAAGCCGTCACCAAAACCTGCCGGTCTCAGCTCCGCAACATTGCCAAGATCCGCCCTTTCCTCTCCATCCCAACCGCTACCCTGCTCGTTCAAGCTCTCATCCTATCCCGTCTGGACTACTGCACCAGCCTTCTCTCTGATCTCCCATCCTCCTGTCTCTCTCCACTTCAATCCATACTTCATGCTGCTGCCCGGATTATCTTTGTCCAGAAACGCTCTGGGCATATCACTCCCCTCCTCAAAAATCTCCAGTGGCTACCAATCAATCTGCGCATCAGGCAGAAACTCCTCACCCTGGGCTTCAAGGCTGTCCATCCCCTCACCCCCTCCTACCTCACCTCCCTTCTCTCCTTCTCCAGCCCAGCCCGCAACCTCCGCTCCTCCACCGCTAATCTCCTCACTGTACCTCGCTCTCGCCTGTCCCGCCATCGACCCCCGGCCCACGTCATCCCCCGGGCCTGGAATGCCCCCAATCCCTCTGCCCATCCGCCAAGCTAGCTCTCTTCCTCCCTTCAAGGCCCTACTGAGAGCTCACCTCCTCCAGGAGGCCTTCCCAGACTGAGCCCCTTCCTTCCTCTCCCCCTCGTCCCCCTCTCCATTCCCCCCATCGTACCTCCTTCCCTTCCCCACAGCACCTGTATATATGTATATATGTTTGTACATATTTATTACTCTTTATTTACTTATTTATTTATTTTACTTGTACCTATCTATTCTATTTATTTTATTTTGTTAGTATGTTTGGTTTTGTTCTCTGTGTCCCCCTTTTAGACTGTGAGCCCACTGTTGGGTAGGGACTGTCTCTATATGTTGCCAATTTGTACTTCCCAAGCGCTTAGTACAGTGCTCTGCACATAGTAAGCGCTCAATAAATACGATTGATGATGATGATATGTTGCCAACTTGTACTTCCCAAGCACTTAGTACAGTGCTCTGCACACAGTAAGTGCTCAATAAATACGATTGAATGAATGAATGTCCCCTCCTCAGGGGAGCCACAGAGGGGAAACCGTGAGGTACTCCCCCAGTTCCCCGGCCATTCGGTCCCCCATTTGATTCCAGCACGCCCGGGCTCCTCGTGACAACAGCCCTCTGCCAGGCTTCGGACACCCCTTGGATTCCTTTCACAATGGGCCCGGGAGATGAAATAAGGGCACACCTTGTATGTCACCATCCAGGCCCTCCCTCCTAGTTGTCCCTTGGAAATCTTAAAGTGATATCATCAGTGATCCCACCTTGGGCGGGACAGGAAGGGGAGCACAGGGGAGGTCAGGTGTCGGAGAAAGGGGAGGCCGAGGGATTGGGTGGGGTCCCCGCGGTCTGTAACCACACAGCTGGGGCTGGAGCCTCGGGGATGGGGTGATGTGCAGCTCATGCCCCAGGTCTGGCCTTGCCAACGCGTGCCCTCCTCCTCCTCCTCCCCCAGGGCTGGCTCCCTTCCACAGACAGGACGCGGTCACTCTGCCAGCCCAGGAGTCACAGCCGGAGTCCCTGGTTCACAGCTCTAGGGCCCACTTCCCCTCCCGAGCTTGTGCTTGAAACGTGGGGTGGGGAGAGGCATTTCCATGGCAACCAGGGGACTTGGCACGGAGGACGTTTCACCCTGTAACCACTATCAATCAATCAATCAATCGTATTTATTGAGTGCTTACTGTGTGCAGAGCACTGTACTAAGCGCTTGGGAAGTACAAGTTGGCAACATATAGAGACGGTCCCTACCCAACAGTGGGCTCACAGTCTAAAAGGGAAACAACTAGGCCCAGTTCCCGTCCTGTCTGTCTCCATGGCAACTTGAACAGCTACCCTGAGAGCAGGCTGGGGGCCTGTTGCCACAGCAACCAAGGCACTTGGGCCCAGATGGTTCTACAACACTATGATGGGAATGTTGCCATGGCAACTCTCTCTCTCCCTGTTACACATACACACATTCTCTCTCTCAATCTGTCCCTCCCTTCCTCTCTTCACACTCTCTGTCCCTCTTTCCCCGGCTGCCTCTCCCTCCCTCTCCCAAGAGCAAAACTCCCCTTGGCCGCCCCCACCTCCCCTTCTGGGATGAGGGAGGACCCAGGATCCCAGCTCGGTTTGTTTCTAAGCGGCCAGCTCCCCCAGTTCCCTGCGTCACACAAACAGCCCCATTGTTCCTGGCCTCCCTCGGCCACCCGCCACCTCCCGCCGCAGCTGTCACGCCACTGCCCCGCGATGCCCTTTGAGAACTGGTGGTGTAATCTTCTCCGGGGCTCACGGGTGACGGCGATGCTCCCCTCGTAGGGCCAGCATGGAGGGGCTTGCATGCCCACGTGTCCACGGGTCCAAACACACACACAGAAACGGGGCAAGATGACTGCACCCCGTTGCCTGGCCAATATGGCTTTTTGGGTGGTTACCATGGGAACCAGGAGGGTGGGCCGTGATGCTTTGACCACCAGCCTCTCCTTCTGACTTGAGGGGCCTCGGGGCAGGGTGGTCTAGAGGATAAAACACGGCCTGTTTCAGAGAAGCGGCGTGGCTCAGTGGAAAAGAGCCCGGGCTTTGGAATCAGAGGTCATGGGTTCAAATCCCCGCTCTGCCACTTGTCAGCTGGGTGACTTTGGGCAAGCCACTTCGCTTCTCTGGGCCTCAGTTCCCTCATCTGTAAAATGGGGGTGAAGACTGTGAGCCCCCTGTGGGACAACCTGATCACCTTGTAACCTCCCCAGCGCTTAGAACACAGCTTTGCGCATAGTAAGCACTTAATAAATGCCATCATCATTATTCTTATTATTATTCTCTGGGCCTCAGTTCCCTCATCTGTAAAATGGAGATTAAGACTGTGAGCCCCCTCTGGGACAACCTGATCACCTTGTAACCTCCCCAGCGCTTAGAACAGTGCTTTGCACATGGTAAGCGCTTAATAAATGCCATCATTATTATTAAAACACGGGCTCGGGGCTCAGAAGGACCTGGGTTCTAATCCCGGCTCCACCGCCTGCTTGCTGTGTGACTTTGGGCAAGTCGCTTAACTTCTCTGGGCCTCAGTTCCCTCATCTATAAAACGGGGATTCAGGCTGTTGAACCCTAAATGGGTCAGGGACTGTGTCCAACTCGATTATCTTGTATCTACCTCAGTGCCTAGAGCAGTGCTTGGCACGTAATAAACGTTTAACAAATACCGTTACTATTATCATTAATAATAATAATGATACCTTGAGTGAGATGGGTGGGCTGTCGGACTGGAAGACCGTCGATGGCACAGGGGTTGCCACAAGGATGCAAGGTGAGCGTACCCTGCACGTTCTCAATGTAGCAGTGTTCCCCCGCCAGGCCGGGGCCCTGCAGCGAGATGTCCTTGGCGGCCGAACCGATCACCGTCCTCCCTGGAGGCGGGGGACAAAGAGTAGAGGTCAGCGGACGGGCAGCGTGGCCCAGCGGAAAGAGCGCGGGCTTTGGAGTCAGAGGTCACGGGTTCAAATCCCGGCTCCGCCACTTGTCACCTGTGTGACCTCGGGCAAGTCACTTAACCTCTCTGGGCCTCATTACCTCATCTGTAAAATGGGGATGAAGACCGTGAGCCCCCCGGGGGACAGCCTGATCACCTTGTAACCTCCCCAGCGCTTAGAACGGTGCTTTGCTCATAGTAAGCGCTTAATAAATGCCATCATTATTATTAGTGGCCTGACCCAAGCTCAGGGAGTAACAAGAAGCAGAGACACCTGCCCTCCGAACCTCACCGTTTCATCCCCTGAGAGGGGGGAGAGACTGTGGGCCCCAAACCTGGGCTGGGCCACGACTGGCAATGCCCAGAGCTGTTCCTGACCCTCCCCACTCTCAAGCAGGAGGGGAAACTGAGACCCAAGGCAAGGGCTTCTGGCCATTTCCTCCCCTGCCATCCTATCCCTCCACCTTCCCCTTCCCCCTCTCCGTTTCCACCCTCCTCCCTCTCAAGCAGGAGGGGAAACTGAGACCCAAGGCAAGGGCTTCTGGCTATTTCCTCCCCTACCATCCTATCCCTTCCCCTTCCCCCTCTCCGTTTCCACCGCCCCAACCCTGGCAGAGCCCCAGGGCTGGTATCCGGAGAACGCCAGGAATGCGACTCCTCAAGCCAGCCAGTGCCGGGGGAGGGATGGGGTGAGGGGGCGAGGGGCATGGGGCGAGGGGCATGGGGCGAGGGCCACGGGGTGAGGGAACTCACCTCGGGGAACCCCGCCGCCTTAGCCCGCTCCCTGGGTGCCCAGCCGGCGTCCCTCCTGGGGCCAGGCCTCTTCCTCTCCCACCCCCGCCTCCGCTCCTCCTTCCAGACCAGGGGCACCAACTGGTTGCCAATAGCAACGAAGCCTTCTCCCTACCCCCCTTCTGTCCCCCCTCGGCTCTCGCCTCCTGCCTCCCTTCCACTCCCCTTCTCCCCTCAATTCTAATCTCATCTCTAATCCAGGGCAGGCCGGAGTCTGGCTGGGCTCCCTGGGACGGAAGGGGAGTCAGGATGTGGGGGCAGACCGCTCTGGAGGGAGAGAGGGAGAGAGAAAGGCATGGCTGGATATCACCCACACCTGGCCAGATCGTGGGAACTCAGTTTCCCCCGAGAGCCCGGATCTCGCCCGTTCGTCTAGGCCACGGGAAAGACCGGCTGGGCGCCCACGGAGGGCGGACGGTCCCCCTGCCCCCAGAGAGGACACAAACTCACCTTCTTCCAGGGGCAGCAGGGTGATCGCCGTGCTGAGCCGTCCGCTGCCCAGGCTCACCAGGTGGGGCTTGTCCGTCTGGACTTTCAGCCCTTTCCCCGTCTCAATCAGGTCCAGGGGTCCCTTCTGTGGGCAGCAGCGGGACAACGGGGTGGTTAGGAAGCTGCGGGAACCTCGAGGCCCAGTTCTCCCAGCTGGGACCCCAGGGTACAGAGGAACAGAGCCCCAGAACTTTTTAACAGGATTCCGGGGAGAACCCGTTAGTCTAACCGGATTGAGGAACCTTTGCTAATGGGATTGGGTGGGATGGAGAAGAGGTGATTGCTGAATCAGGTGTCGCTCCCGGGGAGCAAGGAGGGGACAGGGCCAAGGACGGGAGAAGGGCTGCCAAGTGCCCCTTATGCCCGGCGCTGGGCACGGCTTACCTGAATCTTGCGTCCAGAACCCGCCGTATTCCTGTTGAAAGCCTCCATAGTCTCGGGGATCCGGAGTTCCTGGACAGGAGAAGGTGGAGGAGGAGGTCAGCGCTGGATGGCAACGGTACGCGTGGGGCTTAATGCCCACCGCCCACCGCTGGGAATGATGAAGCAACCAAGACATTTCAGACAGCCTTGCCCCATGCCCAGTCATTCATTCATCGGGTTGTATTTATTACTCTGTGCAGAGCACTGTACTAAGCGCTTGGGAGAGTACAATATAACAATAAACGATACACTCCCTGCCCACGGCGAGCTTACAGCCTAGAGGGGGTGCCCATCCTCTCACCCCTATAGATGGGCCAGACTAGAGCCCACTGTTGGGTAGGGACCGTCTCTATATTTTGCCAGCTTGTACTTCCCAAGCGCTCTGCACACAGTAAGCGCTCAATAAATACGATTGAATGAATGAATGAATGGGCCAGATTCAGGGGCACACAGGGCACAGGCTGCCCCTCTGTCCCTCTCCGCCTGAGCAGCAGGGACATTTCTGTCTTTGGGATACTTGGTATTTCCTTCTGAGAGCCTGCTATTTTGCTCCAGGGGCCTCACCTTAGTCGGGGGGTGAAATGGGTTCAAAAGGCAGGCAGAGTTCCAAGCACAACTGAAAATACACATCCAAGGGGCCGGGGTGGTGCACTGAACATTTTTTTAGAGGTTTTTTTTTTCTTGAAAAGTTGCCACTCTAGACTGGGTGTACAGGCCCCAGTGGGAAATCTGCAGCCCAGCCACTTGTGTCCCCTCTGTTCAAACAAGCTATTATTATTATTATATTTGTTAAAGCAGAGTTCCAAGCAGAACTGAAAATACACATCCAAGGGGCTGGAATGGTGCATTGAACATTTTTTAGACTTTTTTTTTCCTGAAAAGTTGCCACTCTAGACTGGGTGTAGAGGCCCCAGTGGGAAATCTGCAGCCCGGCCACCTTGCCCCTTCCTTGTGTCCCCTCTGTTCAAACAAACTATTATTATTATCATATTTGTTAAAGCAGAGTTCCAAGCACAACTGAAAATACACATCCAAGGGGCTGGGGTGGTGCATTGAACATTTTTTAGACTTTTTTTTCCTGAAAAGTTGCCCCTCTAGACTGGGTGTAGAGGCCCCAGTGGGAAATCTGCAGCCCGGCCACCTTGCCCCTTCCTTGCGTCCCCTCTGTTCAAACAAGCTATTATTATTATTGTATTTGTTAAGTGCTTACTGTGTGCCAAACACTGTACCAAGTCCTGGGATAGATCAATCAATCAATCAATCGTATTTATTGAGCGCTTACTGTGTGCAGAGCACTGTACTAAGCGTTTGGGAAGTCCAAGTTGGCAACATATAGAGACGGTCCCTACCCAACAGTGGGCTCACAGTCTAGAAGGGGGAGACAGAGAACAAACCAAACATATTAACAAAATAAAATAAACAGAATAGTAAATATGTACAAGTAAAATAAATAGAGCAATAAATCTGTACAAACATTCATTCATTCATTCAATCGTATTTATTGAGCGCTTACTGTGTGCAGAGCACTGGACTAAGCGCTTGGGAAGTACAAGTTGGCAACATATAGAAACGGTCGCTAACCAACAACGGGCTCACAGTCGAGAAGGGGGAGACAGACAACAAAACAAAACATATTAACAAAATAAAATAGAATACTAAATATGTACAAGTAAAATAAATAGAGCAATAAATCTGTACAAACATTCATTCATTCAATCGTATTTTTTGAGTGCTTACTGTGTGCAGAGCACTGTACTAAGTGCTTGGGAAGTACAAGTTGGCAACATAGAGAGACGGTTCCTACCCAACAACAGGCTCACAGTCGAGAAGGGGGAGACAGACAACAAAACAAAACATATTAACAAAATAAAATAAATAGAATAGTAAATATGTACAAGTAAAATAAATAGAGCAATAAATCTGTACAAACATTCATTCACTCAATCGTATTTATTGAGCGCTTACTGTGTGCAGAGCACTATACTAAGCGCTTGGGAAGTACAAGTTGGCAACATATAGAGACGGTCCCTACCCAACAACAGGCTCACAGTCGAGAAGGGGGAGACAGACAACAAAACATATTAACAAAATAAAATAAATAGAATAGTAAATATGTACAAGTAAAATAAATAGAGCAATAAATCTGTACAAACATTCATTCATTCAATCGTATTTATTGAGCGCTTACTGTGTGCAGAGCACTGAACTAAGCGCTTGGGAAGTGCAAGTTGGCAAATATAGGGACGGTCCCTACCCAACAACGGGCTCACAGTCGAGAAGGGGGAGACAGACAACAAAACAAAACATATTAGCAAAATAAAATAAACAGAATAGTAAATATGTACAAGTAAAATGAATAGAGCAATAAATCTGTACAAACACTCATTCATTCATTCAATCGTATTTATTGAGCTCTTACTGTGTGCAGAGCACTGAACTAAGCGCTTGGGAAGTGAAAGTTGGCAAATATAGGGACGGTCCCTACCCAACAACGGGCTCACAGTCGAGAAGAGGGAGACAGACAACAAAACAAAACATATTAGCAAAATAAAATAAATAGAATAGTAAATATGTACAAGTAAAATAAATAGAGCAATAAATCTGTAGAAACATATATACAGGTGCTGTGGGGAGGGGAAGGAGGTAGGGCGGCGGGGAAGGGGAGGGTTCTGTTTCTCCTGCCTCCCGCCCCTTCCCCCCATTCAATTTTCCCCTCTTCATCAGCTGTGAGATTTAATAATAATAATAATAATAATAATGGCATTTATTAAGCACTTACTATGTGCAAAGCACTGTTCTAAGCGCTGGGGAGTTTGCAAGGTGATCAGGTTGTCCCACGGGGGGCTCACAGGCTTAATCCCCATTTTCCAGATGAGGGAACTGAGGCATAGAGAAGTGAAGTGACTTGCCCAAAGTCACACAGCTGACAAGTGGCGGAGCCGGGATTTGAACCCATGACCTCCGACTCCAAAGCCCGGGCTCTTTCCAATGAGCCACGCTGCTTCTCATTTAGTGAGGGAGGGGCGGAAGGGGGGCCCATTCTTCTCCAGAAACACACACCACAGCTGCACACGCCTTCGTGTGCTGTCTAGTGGACACAGCACGGGCCTGGGAATCAGAAGGACTTGGGTTCGAATTCCAGCTCGGCTACTTATCTGCTGTATGACCATGGGCAAGTCACTTCCCTTCTCAGTGCCTCAGTTCCCTCACCTGCAAAATGAGGGTTAAGATGGTGAGCCCCATGTGGGAAAGGCACTGTGTGCAAACTGATCATATAATAATAATAATGATGATGGCATTTGTTAAGCGCTTACTATGTGCAAAGCACTGTTCTAAGCGCTGGGGGGGGAATACAAGGTGATCAGGTTGTCCCACGTGGGACTCGCAGTCTTCATCCCCATTTTACAGATGAGGTAACTGAGGCTCCGAGAAGTTAAGTGACTTGCCCAAGGTCGCACGGCAGACGTATGGTGGAGCCGGGATTCGAACCCGTGACCTCTGACTCCAGAGATCATCTTGTACCCACCCCAACACTGAGTTCATATAGTAGGCGCTTAACAAATACCATTAAAAGAAAAACAAGTCACGGGGGCCACGGGCCTGCCGAGTGCACCCATGTGTGTAATCACCTGCACACGGGACCCAACTTCATTCAGTCATTCAATCGTATTTATTGAGCGCTTACTGTGTGCAGAGCACTGTACTAAGCGCTTGGGAAGTACAAGTTGGCAACATAGAGAGACGGTCCCTACCCACCGGTGGGCTCACAGTCTAGAAGTTAGGACCAGACGGTACCTCTTTTCCTAGCCCGCACACCCCAGGGGTCACTGAGTCGCCACGGGTGCCGGTTTCAGAGGCCCGCTCCCATTCCGGCCGACTCTGAGAGGAAAAAGGGGTGGGATCCGGGACTCCGGTGGGCGGCAGGGAGTGGAATCCGAGTGGAACCGGTGGTGTTACTAATTTTACTCCAGCTCCCAGTTCCCGCCCTTCCGGCCTGGCCTTCCCACCCCCGGCTGACCGGAAGCGCCCGGAGCGAGGCCGCGGGCCCCGGGGATGGTGCCAGGCCTCGGTGCCCAGTGGGCAGAGGACCGGCCTTTGGGGCAGCAGGCAGTCAATCAATCAATCGTATTTATTGAGCGCTTACTGTGTGCAGAGCGCTGGACTAAGCGCTTGGGAAGTCCAAGTTGGCAACGTATAGAGACGGTCCCTACCCAACAGCGGGCTCACAGTCTAAAAGGGGGAGACGGAGAACAAAACCAAACCTACTAACAGAAATAAAATAAATAGAATAGATATGAGGGAGAGAAAGGCGAGAAGGAGAGCGATAAGGAGCGAGAGAGATAAGGGAGAGTGGAGAGGGTGAGAGGAGAGGCCTGGTGAAAGTTAAGAGGAAGATAAAGGTGGTGGAGAGGAAAGAGGGAGATGGGGAGAGAGATAAGGAGCCATCCATCAGTCAATCAACCAACGGTACTTATTGAGCGCTTACGGCCTGCAAGGCGGTCAGTCAGTCGTGTTTGAGATGAGGAGGGGGTAGGGGAGCGTGCCTAGGCTTGCTCCCTTAATCAATCAATCAATCAATCGGATTTATTGAGCGCTTACTGTATGCAGAGCACTGGACTAAGCGCTTGGGAAGTCCAAGTTGGCAACATATAGAGACGGTCCCTACCCAACAGTCTAAAAGGGGGAGACAGAGAACAAAACCAAACATGCTAACAAAATCAAATAAATAGAATAGATTGGTACAAGTAAAATAAATAGAGGAATAAATAGGTACAAACATATATACAGGTGCTTAATAATGGCATTTATTAAGCACTGTTCTAAGCGCTGGAGAAGTTACAAGGTGATCAGGTTGTCCCACGGGGGGCTCACAGTCTTCACCCCATTTTCCAGATGAGGTAACTGAGGCCCAGGGAAGTGAAGTGACTTGCCCAAAGTCACACAGCTGACAATTGGTGGAGCTGGGATTTGAACCCATGACCTCTGACTCCAAAGCCCGGGCTCTTTCCACTGAGCCACGCGGCTTCTCTCGATCTCTTCCCTTGATCCCCAGTTGAGGAAACCGGGTCTCCCAGAGGCGAGAGGGGTACCAGGGTCAATCAATCATATTTATTAAGACTGTGAGCCCACTGCTGGGTAGGGACCATCTCTATATGTTGCCGACTTGTGCTTCCCAAGCGCTTAGTACAGTGCTCTGCACACAGTAAGCGCTCAATAAGTACGATTGACTGAATGAATGAATGCAAGGCACTGTTCTAAGCGACTATTAGCCCACTGTTGGGTAGGGACTGTCTCTATATGTTGCCGACTTGTACTTCCCAAGCGCTTAGTACAGTGCTCTGCACACAGTAAGCGCTCAATAAGTACGATTGACTGAATGAATGAATGCAAGGCACTGTTCTAAGCGACTGTGAGCCCACTGTTGGGTAGGGACCGTCTCTATATGTTGCCGACTTGTACTTCCCAAGCGCTTAGTACAGTGCTCTGCACACAGTAAGCGCTCAATAAGTACGATTGAATGAATGCAAGGCACTGTTCTAAGCGACTATTAGCCCACTGGTGGGTAGGGACCGTCTCTATATGTTGCCAACTTGTACTTCCCAAGCGCGTAGTACAGTGCTCTGCACACAGTAAGCGCTCAATAAGTACCATTGAATGAATGAATGAATGCAAGGCACTGTTCTAAGCGACTGTGAGCCCACTGTTGGGTAGGGACCGTCTCTCTATCATCATCAATCGTATTTATTGAGCGCTTACTGTGTGCAGAGCACTGTACTAAGCGCTTGGGAAGTACAAGTTGGCAACATATAGAGACAGTCCCTACCCAACAGTGGGCTCACAGTCTAAAAGACTCTCTATGTTGCCAACTTGTACTTCCCAAGCGCTTAGTCCAGTGCTCTGCACACAGTAAGCGCTCAATAAATACGACTGAATGAATTAAGCACTTACTACGTGCAGATCACTGTATTAAACGCTTGAGCGAGGGCAACCCAACAGAATTAGCAGGCACGTCCTCTGCCCACAGCAAGTTTACACTCTAGAGGGGGAGACACGATAATATGAATAACTAATTTCTAATATATAATTTAAAGATACATAGTAGTGATGGCATTTATTAAGCGCTTACTATGTGCAAAGCACTGTTCTACATAAATGCAGCGTGGCTCAGTGGAAAAAGCCCGGGCTTTGGAGGCAGAGGTCATGGGTTCAAATCCCGGCTCCACCACTTGTCAACTGTGTGACTATGGGCAAGTCACTTAACTTTTCTGGGCCTCAGTTCCCTCATCTGGAAAATGGGGCTGAAGACTGTGAGCCCCCCGTGGGACAACCTGATCACCTTGTAAATTCCCCAGCGCTTAGAACAGTGCTCTGCACATAGTAAGCGCTTAATAAATGCCATTAAAAAAAAATGCGGTGGGGCGAGTAGTAAAGAAGCAGGGTGGCCCGGTGGGGGCCGGGAGTCGGAAGGAACTGTGTTCTAATCCTGCCTCCTCCTGTCTGCTGTGTGACCTTGGGCAAACCACTTGATTTCTCGCCCGCCCGCCCGCTTAGTACAGTGCTCTGCACACAGTAAGCGCTCAATAAATACGATTGATTGATTGATTTCTCCGTGCCTCAGTTTCCTCATCTGGAAAATGAGGATTAAGATTAAGATTGTGAGCCCCATGTGGGACAAGGGACTGTGTCCAACCTGATGATCTTCTATCTACCCTAGCACTGACGGTGCTTGGCACAAAGTAAGCGCTTAACAAATACCACTATTATTATCTGCACAATAGACGACACGGTCTCATGGACATAATCTCAATCTGAAGGTGGCAGGACCTCGCGCTTGCATATATTTATTACTCTATTTTATTAATGATGTCTATAGATCTGTAATTTTATATCTATTTTGATGGTCTCGATGCTTGTCTACTTCTTTTGTTGTCTGTCCACCCCTTCTGGACTGTGAGCCCATTGTCGGGTAGGGATTGTCTCTATCTGTTGCCGAATTGTACTTTCCAAGCGCTTACTACAGTGCTCTGTGCACAGTAAGCGCTCAATAAATACGATTGAATAAATGAATGATTACACTTTTAGACTTCTAGACACAGTCTTCTAGACTGTGAGCCCGCTGTTGGGTGGGAACCGTCTCTCTATGTGGCCAACTTGGACTTCCCAAGCGCTTAGTACAGTGCTCTGCACGCAGTAAGCGCTCAATAAATACGATTGATGATGATGATGATGATTGAATGAATGAATGAGAACACTTCTAGACTTCTAGACACAATCTTCTAGACTGTGAGCCCGCTGTTGGGTGGGGACCGTCTCTATATGTTGCCAACTTGGACTTCCCGAGCGCTTAGTACAGTGCTCTGCACGCAGTAAGCGCTCAATAAATACGATTGAATGAATGAATGAGAACACTTTTAGACTTCTAGACACAGTCTTCTAGACTGTGAGCCCGCTGTTGGGTGGGGACCGTCTCTCTATGTTGCCAACTTGGACTTCCTAAGCGCTTAGTACAGTGCTCTGCGCACAGTAAGCGTTCAATAAATACGATTGAGTGGATGAATGTGCGAAGCACTGTTCTAAGCGCTGGGGGGGATACAAGGTGATCTCGTTGTCCCACGTGGGGCTCACAGTCTTCATCCCCATTTTCCAGATGAGGGAACTGAGGCACGGAGTAGTGAAGTGGTTTGCCCACGGCCGCACAGCGGAGCTAGGATTCGAACCCACGACCTCTGACTCCCAAGCCCGTGCTCTTTCCACTGAGCCACGGCATCGTTCATAAAACAGAGTAATAAATATGGACAAAGAGAAAAGGAGGGGTCCCAACAGAGCCCGCACGTCCACTCATTCTTTCCATCGTATTTATCAATCAATCAAAATCAATCATATTTATTGAGCGCTTACTATGTGCAGAGCACTGTACTAAGCGCTTGGGAAGTACAAATTGGCAACATATAGAGACAGTCCCTACCCAACATTGGGCTCACAGTCTAAAAGGGGGAGACAGAGAACAAAACCAAACATACTAACAAGGTAAAATAAATAGAATAGATATGTACAAGTAAAATAAATAAATAGAGTAATAAATATGTACAAACATATATACATATATACAGGTGCTGTGGGGAAGGGAAGGAGGTAAGATTTATTGAGCGCTTACTGTGGGCAGAGCACTGGACTAAGCGCTCCAGTTGCCAACTATATGGACAAAGAAAAAAGGAGGGGTCCCAACAGAGCCCGCACATCCACTCATTCTTTCCATCGTATTTACTGAGCGCTTACTGTGGGCAGAGCACTGGACTAAGCGCTCCAGTTGCCAGCTTGTACTTCCCAAGCGCTTAGTCCAGTGCTCTGCCCACAGTAAGCGCTCAATAAATACGACTGATTGATTGATTGATCGATTGGGAAGGACAAGCCGGCAACATCTAGAGTAATAAATATGTAGGAATATATACAAGTGCCATGGGGAAGGGGATAATAATAATAATAATGTTGGCATTTGTTAAGCGCTTACTATGTGCAAAGCACTGTTCTAAGCACTTGGGGGGATACAAAGCGATCAGGTTGTCCCCCGTGGGGCTCACAGTCTTCATCCCCACTTTACAGATGAGGGAACTGAGGCTCAGAGAAGTTAAGTGACTTGGCCAAGGTCACACAGCAGACACGTGGCGGAGCCGGGATTCGAACCCGTGACCTCTGACTCCAAAGCCCGGGCTCTTTCCACTGAGCCACGCTGCTTCTCAAGGATAGGAGCCCTGCGTGTCCCCCAGCGCTTAGTACAGGGGTTGGCACATAGTAAGCGCTCAACAAATATCATCCACATCATTGCAGAGTTGGGGAGGCCTCAGCCCTCCCGCCCTCCGTCCCGGCTGGACAAGGGGCCTGTGTTAGAGCCGCAGCCTCAATTTACCCGCCCCTCCGGCCCGGCGGACAAATGTCCTTTCTTCGGGCCGGAGAAGGAGCCGCTTGTTCCAGCAGAACCCACACATTCATTCATTCTTTCCGTCGCACTTATTGGGCGCTTACTGCGTGCGGAGCACTGGGCTAAGCGCTTGGGACGTCCGAGTCGGCAACATCTAGAGACGGTCCCCACCCGACGGCGGGCTCAAAGCCTAGAAGGGGGAGACGCCTATCATCAACAAAATAAATAGAATAATAAGTAGAGAAGCAGCGTGGCTCAGTGGAAAGAGCCCGGGATTTGGAGTCCGAGGTCCTGGGTTCAAATCCCGGCTCCGCCAATTGTCAGCTGGGTGACTGTGGGCAAGTCACTTCAGTTCTCTGGGCCTCGGTTCCCTCATCTGGAAAATGGGGATTAAGACTGTGAGCCCCCCGCGTGGGATACAAGGTGATCAGGTTGTCCCACGTGGGGCTCACAGTCATCATCCCCATTGTACAGATGAGGTAACTGAGGCTCCGAAAAGTTAAGTGACTTGCCCAAGGTCACACAGCAGACATGTGGCGGAGCCGGGATCCGAACCCATGACCTCTGACTCCAAAGCCCGCGCTCTTTCCACTGAGCCACGCTGCTTCTCTCTGAGCCACGATGGCTTAACAAATGCCATCATCATTATTATAATTATTATTATCATGATTATTACAAGGTGATCAGGTTGTCCCCCGTGGGGCTCACAGGCTTGATCCCCATTTTCCAGATGAGGGAACTGAGGCCCAGAGAATAATAATAATGGCATTTATTAAGCGCTTACTATGTGCAAAGCACTGTTCTAAGCACTGGGGAGGTTACAATAATAATAATAATAATAATAATAATGGCATTTGTTAAGCGCTTACTATGTGCAAAGCACTGTTCTAAGCGCTGGGGGGGATACAAGGTGATCAGGTTGTCCCACATGGGGCTCACAGTCAATCTCCATTTTACAGATGAGGGAACTGAGGCTCAGAGAAGTGAAGTCACTTGCCCAAGGTCACACAGCAGACATGTGGTGGAGCCGGGATTCGAACCCATGACCTCTGACTCCAAAGCCCGGGCTCATCCCCACTGAGCCACGCTGCTTCTCTACAAGATGCCCAGGTTGTCCCACAGGGGGTTCACAGTCATCAACATCAATCGTATTTATTGAGCGCTTACTATGTGCAGAGCACTGTACTAAGCGCTTGGGAAGTACTGATGAGGGAACTGAGGCTCAGAGAAGTGAAGTGACTTGCCCAAAGTCACACGGCAGACAATTGGCGGAGCGGGGATTTGAACCCATGACCTCTGACTTCAGAGCCCGTGAATCCACGACCTCTGAGCCCTAGCCCAGGCTCTTACCACTAAGCCACGCCGCTTCTCATAGTAAGCGCTTCACAAATGCCACAGTTATTGTTATTCATACACACAGTCACGCGTAGACACACTCTACACAACACACTGTACACATACTGAGCGCTCACCTCCTCCAAGAAGCCTTCCCAGACTGAGCCTCCATTTTCCTCCCTTCCTTCCCCTCCCTTCGAACAGTGATTGGCACCTAGTAAGTGCTTAGCAAATACCATCATGAGTATTATTTTGTAGAGTTGGTGAGACTCTGGCAGTGTGTGTGTGTTTTGTATGTATATATATATATATATATATATATATATTTGCATTCATTCAGTCAGTCGTATTTATTGAGCACTTACTGTGCGCAGAGCACTGTACTAAGCGCTTGGGAAGTCCAAGTTGGGAACATATGGAGACGGTCCCTACCCAACAGTGGGCTCACAGTCTAGAAGATTGTACAGATTTGTTACTCTATTTTACTTGTACACATTTATAATAATAATAATAATAATGGCATTTATTAAGCGCTTACTATGTGCAAAGCACCGTTCTAAGCACAGGGGAGGTTACAAGGTGATCAGGTTGTCCCACTGGGGGCTCACAGTCTTAATCCCCATTTTACAGGTGAGGGAACTGAGGCCCAGAGAATAATAATAATAATAATAATGATGGCATTTATTAAGCGCTTACTATGTGCAAAGCACCGTTCTAAGCACTGGGGAGGTTACAAGGTGATCAGGTTGTCCCACTGGGGGCTCACAGTCTTAATCCCCATTTTACAGGTGAGGGAACTGAGGCCCAGAGAATAATAATAATAATGATGATGGCATTTATTAAGCGCTTACTATGTGCAAAGCACCGTTCTAAGCGCTGGGGAGGTTACAAGGTGATCAGGTTGTCCCACGGGGGGGTTCACGGTCTTTATCCCCATTTTACAGATGAGGTCACCGAGGCCCAGAAAAGTGAAGTGACTTTCCCAAAGTCACACAGCTGATGATTGGCGCAGCCGGGATTTGAACCCATGACCTCCGACTCCAAAGCCGGGGCTCTTGCCGCTGAGCCACGCTGCTTTTCATAATAATAATAATAATAATGGCATTTATTAAGCGCTTACTATGTGCCAAGCACTGTTCTAAGCGCCAGCGCTTAGAACAGTGCTTGGCACATAGTAAGCGCTTAACAGATACCAGCATTATTTATTATTACTCTGTGCCAGGCGCTGCACTAACCCCAGCGCTTAGAACAGTGCTTGGCACGTAGTAAGCGCTTCACAGATACCAACATTATTTATTATTTCTCCGTGCCAGGCGCTGTACTAAGCACTGAGGTGGCCACCAGCTCATTCATTCCATGGTATTTATTGAGCGCCGACTGTGTGCAGAGCACTGGACTGAGCGCTTGGGAAGGACAAGTTGGCAACAGATGGAGACGGTCCCGACCCAACAAGGGGCACACAACTGGGTTGGGCACAGGCCTTGCCTCGTGAGTGATGCTGTGCGTGGGGTACTGGGTGAATGCCTAGAGGGGGTGGAGTGTGGGGTGTGTGTGTGTGTGTGTGTGTGTGTGTGTGTGTGTGTGTGTGTGTGTGTCCCCAGGGGCCTGAGTCACGGCCGGGTGTGACCTAACGGGGCCAGAATGCGGCCCCCGCCCCGGGACACGTCGGAAAGTAGCGGACCGCTCACTTCCTCGACACACAAACACACACGTAAACACTGACACACGTAAACACTGATACACTGATACACAGACACACAAACACACACAGACACGCACAAACACTGATACACAGACACACAGACACACATGCAAACACCGATACACAGACACACATGCAAACACTGATACACAGACACACAAACACACACACAGACACGCAGAAGCACGGATACAAAGACACACAAAAGCACACAGACACACACACAGACACTGAAACACTAACACACACACACACACAGAGACACACACAGACAGACGCACGGACACACAGAGACACACACACGCAGACACACACACACACACACGCACACACCCAATCCCGCCCCGGGCCACGTCGGAAAGTAGCCGGACCGCTCACTTCCTCGACACAAAAACACACACGTACGTAAACACTGACACACACACACACAGACACACATGCAAACACTGATACACAGACACACAGACACGCACAAACACTGATACACAGACACACACACACACACAGACACACTTGCAAACACTGATACCCAGACACACAGACACACACACACAGACACACATGCAAACACTGATACCCAGACACACAGACACACACACACACAGACACACATGCAAACACTGATACCCAGACACACAAACACACACAGACACGCACAAACACTGATACACAGACACACAAGCACACACACACAAACACTGATACACAAACACACACACAGAGACACACACAGACAGACACACACACACACACAGAGACACACAGACGCAGACACACACACGCACACACCCGCCCCCGCCCCGGTCCCGGGCCACGTCGGAAAGTAGCGGAGCGCTCACTTCCTCGACACACAAACGCACACGCGCAAACACTGACACACACACAGACACACACACACAAACACTGATACGCAGACACACAAACACAGACAGACACACACACAAACACTGGTATACAGACACACAAACACACACAGACACACACAAACACAAACACACAAACATACACACAGACACAGATACACAAACACACACAGACACAATCACACAAACACACAGCCACACAAACAAACATACACACAGACACAGATACACACACACAAACACAGACACAAACATACACACAGACACACAGGCGCACAGACACAGACATACACAGACAGACGCACAGAGACACACAGACACAGACACACACACAGACACACACACACCCCCGCCCCGGTCCCGGGCCACGTCAGAAAGTAGCGGGGCGCTCACTTCCCGGACACACAAACACTGACACAAAGGCACACGGACATACACACATAGACACACAGACACAGGCACACCCAGACACACAGTCACACACACCCAGACACAAACACATAAACACAGTCACACACACAGACGCACCTACACAGACATGCACACACACAGTCACACACGCAGACACACACACACACACTCAGAGGCAGACACAGCCACACACGCACAGACACACACGGAGACACAGACACACACACTCGGAGACAGACACACACACGCACAGTCACACACGCACACACACACATACTCAGGGACACACGCAGGCACAGCCACACACATATACAGAGACAGACACACACGCACAGACACACACACACACTCAGAGACAGACACACACACGCAGACACAGTCACACACGCAGACACAGCCACACACGCAGACACAGCCACACACACATACTCAGGGACACACGCAGACACAGCCACACACATACACAGAGACCCACGCAGACACAGTCACACACACATACACAGAGACAGACACACACGCAGATACAGTCACACGCGGACACAGACACACACACACACAAAGACACACACGCAGACACAGTCACACACACAGACACACACAACTCAGGGACACACACGCAGACACAGTCACACACATCCACAGGGGCAGGCCCACACGCAGACACAGTCACACACACATACACAGACACACACGCAGACACAGACACACACACACACAGAGACAGACACACACGCACAGATCCACACACATACTCAGAGACAGACACACACGCAGACACGGTCACACACACATCCTCAGAGACAGCCACACTCGCAGACACAGACACACACCCACACAGACCCACACACGCAGACACGGTTACACACACAGACACACACAACTCAGGGACACACACGCAGACACAGTCACACACATCCACAGGGGCAGGCCCACACGCGGACACAGTCACACACACATACACAGACACACACGCAGACACAGACACACACACACACAGAGACAGCCACACACGCACAGATCCACACACATACTCAGAGACAGACACACACGCAGACACAGCCACACATCCTCAGAGACAGTCACACTCGCAGACACAGACACACACCCACACAGACCCACACACGCAGACACGGTTACACACGCAGACACACACAACTCAGGGACACACACGCAGACACAGTCACACACATCCACAGGGGCAGGCCCACACGCAGACACAGTCACACACACGCAGACACAGACACACACACAGAGACAGACACACACACAGAGACAGACACACACGCACAGATCCACACACATACTCAGAGACAGACACACGCGCAGACACAGCCACACACACACACCCTCAGAGACAGCCACACTCGCAGACACAGACACACACCCACACAGACCCACACACGCAGACACGGTTACACACACAGACACACACAACTCAGGGACACACACGCAGACACAGTCACACACATCCACAGGGGCAGGCCCACACGCAGACACAGTCACACACACACATACGCAGACACACATGCAGACACAGACACACACACACAGAGACAGACACACACGCACAGATCCACACACATACTCAGAGACAGACACACGCGCAGACACAGCCACACACACATCCTCAGAGACAGTCACACTTGCAGACACAGACACACACCCACACAGACCCACACACGCAGACACAGTTACACACGCAGACACACACAACTCAGGGACACACACGCAGACACAGTCACACACATCCACAGGGGCAGGCCCACACGCAGACACAGTCACACACACATACACAGACACACACGCAGACACAGACACGCACAGATCCACACACATACTCAGAGACAGACACACACGCAGACACGGTCACACACACATCCTCAGAGACAGCCACACTCGCAGACACAGATACACACCCACACAGACCCACACACGCAGACACGGTTACACACGCAGACACACACAACTCAGGGACACACACGCAGACACAGTCACACATATCCACAGGGGCAGGCCCACACGCAGACACAGTCACACACACATACACAGACACACACGCAGACACAGACACACACACACACAGAGACAGACACACACGCACAGATCCACACACATACTCAGAGACAGACACACACGCAGACACAGCCACACACACATCCTCAGAGACAGCCACACTCGCAGACACAGACACACACCCACACAGACCCACACACGCAGACACAGTTACACACGCAGACACACACAACTCAGGGACACACACGCAGACACAGTCACACACATCCACAGGGGCAGGCCCACACGCAGACACAGTCACACACACATACACAGAAACACACGCAGACACAGACACGCACAGATCCACACACATACTCAGAGACAGACACACACGCAGACACGGTCACACACACATCCTCAGAGACAGCCACACTCGCAGACACAGACACACACCCACACAGACCCACACACGCAGACACGGTTACACACGCAGACACACACAACTCAGGGACACACACGCAGACACAGTCACACATATCCACAGGGGCAGGCCCACACGCAGACACAGTCACACACACATACACAGACACACACGCAGACACAGACACACACACACACAGAGACAGACACACACGCACAGATCCACACACATACTCAGAGACAGACACACACGCAGACACGGTCACACACACATCCTCAGAGACAGCCACACTCGCAGACACAGACACACACCCACACAGACCCACACACGCAGACACAGTTACACACGCAGACACACACAACTCAGGGACACACACGCAGACACAGTCACACACATCCACAGGGGCAGGCCCACACGCAGACACAGTCACACACACATACACAGACACACACGCAGACACAGACACGCACAGATCCACACACATACTCAGAGACAGACACACACGCAGACACGGTCACACACACATCCTCAGAGACAGCCACACTCGCAGACACAGACACACACCCACACAGACCCACACACGCAGACACGGTTACACACGCAGACACACACAACTCAGGGACACACACGCAGACACAGTCACACATATCCACAGGGGCAGGCCCACACGCAGACACAGTCACACACACATACACACACACGCAGACACAGACACACACACACACACAGAGACAGACACACACGCACAGATCCACACACATACTCAGAGACAGACACACACGCAGACACGGTCACACACACATCCTCAGAGACAGCCACACTCGCAGACACAGACACACACCCACACAGACCCACACACGCAGACACAGTTACACACGCAGACACACACAACTCAGGGACACACACGCAGACACAGTCACACACATCCACAGGGGCAGGCCCACACGCAGACACAGTCACACACACACATACGCAGACACAGACACACACACACACACAGAGACAGCCACACACGCACAGATCCACACACATACTCAGAGACAGACACACACGCAGACACAGCCACACATCCTCAGAGACAGTCACACTCGCAGACACAGACACACACCCACACAGACCCACACACGCAGACACAATTACACACACAGACACACACAACTCAGGGACACACACGCAGACACAGTCACACACATCCACAGGGGCAGGCCCACACGCAGACACAGTCACACACACGCAGACACAGACACACACACAGAGACAGACACACACACAGAGACAGACACACACGCACAGATCCACACACATACTCAGAGACAGACACACGCGCAGACACAGCCACACACACACACCCTCAGAGACAGCCACACTCGCAGACACAGACACACACCCACACAGACCCACACACGCAGACACGGTTACACACACAGACACACACAACTCAGGGACACACACGCAGACACAGTCACACACATCCACAGGGGCAGGCCCACACGCAGACACAGTCACACACACATACACAGACACACACACAGACACAGACACAGACACACACACACAGAGACAGACACACACGCACAGATCCACACACATACTCAGAGATAGACACACGCGCAGACACAGCCACACACACATCCTCAGAGACAGCCACACTCGCAGACACAGACACACACCCACACAGACCCACACACGCAGACACGGTTACACACACAGACACACACAACTCAGGGACACACACGCAGACACAGTCACACACATCCACAGGGGCAGGCCCACACGCAGACACAGTCACACACACACATACGCAGACACACATGCAGACACAGACACACACACACAGAGACAGACACACACGCACAGATCCACACACATACTCAGAGACAGACACACGCGCAGACACAGCCACACACACATCCTCAGAGACAGCCACACTCGCAGACACAGACACACACCCACACAGACCCACACACGCAGACACGGTTACACACGCAGACACACACAACTCAGGGACACACACGCAGACACAGTCACACACATCCACAGGGGCAGGCCCACACGCAGACACAGTCACACACACGCAGACACAGACACACACACAGAGACAGACACACACACAGAGACAGACACACACGCACAGATCCACACGCATACTCAGAGACAGACACACGCGCAGACACAGCCACACACACATCCTCAGAGACAGTCACACTCGCAGACACAGACACACACCCACACAGACCCACACACGCAGACACAGTTACACACGCAGACACACACAACTCAGGGACACACACGCAGACACAGTCACACACATCCACAGGGGCAGGCCCACACGCAGACACAGTCACACACACATACACAGCCACACACGCAGACACAGACACACACACACAGAGACAGCCACACACGCACAGATCCACACACATACTCAGAGACAGACACACACGCAGACACAGCCACACATCCTCAGAGACAGTCACACTCGCAGACACAGACACACACCCACACAGACCCACACACGCAGACACAGTTACACACGCAGACACACACAACTCAGGGACACACACGCAGACACAGTCACACACATCCACAGGGGCAGGCCCACACGCAGACACAGTCACACACACATACACAGACACACACGCAGACACAGACACACACACACACAGAGACAGACACACACGCACAGATCCACACACATACTCAGAGACAGACACACACGCAGACACGGTCACACATCCTCAGAGACAGCCACACTCGCAGACACAGACACACACCCACACAGACCCACACACGCAGACACGGTTACACACGCAGACACACACAACTCAGGGACACACACGCAGACACAGTCACACACATCCACAGGGGCAGGCCCACACGCGGACACAGTCACACACACATACGCAGACACACACGCAGACACAGACACACATACTCAGAGACAGACACACACGCAGACACAGCCACACACACATCCTCAGAGACAGTCACACTCGCAGACACACACACCCACACAGACACACACACACACACAGACACAGTTACACACACAGACACACACAACTCAGGGACACACACTCACACATCCACAGGGGCAGGCCCACACGCGGACACAGTCACACACACAGACACAGACACACACACGCAGAGACAGACACACACGCAGACACAGTCACACACGCAGACACACACACACACACATACACGAAGACACAGTCACACACACTCAGACACACACAC
The DNA here is from genome assembly GCF_015852505.1 of Tachyglossus aculeatus. Classification (NCBI taxonomy): domain Eukaryota; kingdom Metazoa; phylum Chordata; class Mammalia; order Monotremata; family Tachyglossidae; genus Tachyglossus; species Tachyglossus aculeatus. The sequence continues at coordinate 33,399,543 of NC_052076.1, read as the reverse complement.
ACACACACACAGAAGCCCCCCTCCTCCGGGAAGCCCCCCGGGTGAGTCGGGGAGGGGCGGCGGGCAGGACTGGAACCCAGGGCCCCGGGGTTACCTGGGTGGGGGCCACTGCCCCTTCGGGGCCGCCGAAGGACCGACGACAGCTTAGTGCAGGCGCTCAGTACAGTGCTCGGCACCCAATAAGCGCCCAACAAATCCGAGGGACTGAATGAAGCAGGCCGGGCGGAGGAAGGGGAGGCGCCCAAGGCGGGCCCGGCCCCCTCCTTCCCCTCCGCAGCTGCCGGGAGAAGCAGCGTGGCTCAGTAGAAAGAGCCCTTTGCAGTCCGAGGTCCTGGGTTCAAATCCCGCCACTTGTCAGCTGGGGGACTTTGGGCGAGTCGCTTCACTTCCCTGGCCCTCAGTTCCCTCATCTGTCGAATGGGGATGAAGGCTGGGAGCCCCCCCCGGGGGACAACCTCATCACCTTGTCACCTCCCCGGCGCTTAGAACGGTGCTTTGCACGTAGGAAGCGCTTCAGATTATTATTATTATTCTCTGGGCCTCAGTTCCCTCATCTGGAAAATGGGGATGAAGACTGGGAGCCCCCCGTGGGACAACTTGATCACCTCGTCACCTCCCCAGCGCTTAGAACGGTGCTTTGCACGTAGTAAGCGCTTCATAAATGCCATCATCATTATTATTATCATTCTCTGGGCCTCAGTTTCCTCATCTGGAAAATGGGGATGAAGACTGGGAGCCCCCCGTGGGACAACCTCATCACCTCGTCACCTCCCCGGCGCTTAGAACGGTGCTTTGCACGTAGGAAGCGCTTCATAAATGCCATCATCATTATTATTATTATTCTCTGGGCCTCAGTTTCCTCAGCTGGAAAATGAGGATGAAGACTGTGAGCCCCCCGTGGGACAACCTCATCACCTCGTCACCTCCCCGGCGCTTAGAACGGTGCTTTGCACGTAGGAAGCGCTTCATAAATGCCATCATCATTATTATTATTATTCTCTGGGCCTCAGTTTCCTCATCTGGAAAATGAGGGTGAAGACTGTGAGCCCCCCGTGGGACAACCTCATCACCTTGTCACCTCCCCAGCGCTTAGAACGGTGCTTTGCACATAGTAAGCGCTAAATAAATGCCATCATTATTATTATTATCATTCTCTGGGCCTCAGTTTCCTCATCTGTAAAATGGGAATGAAGACTGGGAGCCCCCCGCGGGACAACCTCATCACCTCGTCACCTCCCCGGCGCTTAGAACGGTGCTTTGCACGTAGGAAGCGCTTCATAAATGCCATCATCATTATTATTATTATTCTCTGGGCCTCAGTTTCCTCAGCTGGAGAATGAGGGTGAAGACTGTGAGCCCCCCGTGGGACAACCTCATCACCTTGTCACCTCCCCAGCGCTTAGAACGGTGCTTTGCACATAGTAAGCGCTAAATAAATGCCATCATTATTATTGTTATTATTCTCTGGGCCTCAGTTCCCTCATCTGTAAAATGGGGATGAAGACTGGGAGCCCCCCGCGGGACAACCTGATCACCTTGTAACCTCCCCAGCACTTAGAACGGTGCTTTGCACATAGTAAGTGCTTCATAAATGCCATTATTATTATTATTATTATTACTATTATTATTATTATTATTATCTGGGCCTCAGTTCCCTCATCTGGAAAATGGGGATGAAGACTGGGAGCCCCCCGTGGGACAACCGGATCACCTTGTAACCTCCCCAGCGCTTAGAACAGTGCTTTGCACATAGTAAGCGCTTCATAAATGCCATTATTATTATTATTCTCTGGGCCTCAGTTCCCTCATCTGTAAAATGGGGATGAAGACTGTGAGCCCCCCGTGGGACAACCTGATCACCTCGTCACCTCCCCAGCGCTTAGAACGGTGCTTTGCACATAGTAAACACTTCATAAGTGCTATTATTATTATTATTATTATTATTATTATTATTATTATTATTATTCTCTGGGCCTCAGTTCCCTCAGCTGGAAAATGGGGATGAAGACTGTGAGCACCCCGCGGGACAACCTCATCACCTTGTAACCTCCCCAGCGCTTAGAGCAGTGCTTTGCACATAGTAAGCGCTTCATAAATGCCATCATTATTATTATTATTCTCTGGGCCTCAGTTCCCTCATCTGGAAAATGGGGATGAAGACTGTGAGCCCCCTGTGGGACAACCTGATCACCTCGTCACCTCCCCAGCGCTCAGAACAGTGCTTTGCACGTAGTAAGCACTTCATAAATGCCAGCATTATTATTATTATTCTCTGGGCCTCAGTTCCCTCATCTGGAAAATGGGGATGAAGACTGTGAGCCCACTGTGGGACAACCTGATCACCTCGTCACCTCCCCAGCGCTCAGAACGGTGCTTTGCACGTAGTAAGCACTTCATAAATGCCAGCATTATTATTATTATTCTCTGGGCTTCAGTTCCCTCATCTGGAAAATGGGAATGAAGACTGGGAGCCGCCCGTGGGACAAACTGATCACCTTGTAACCTCCCCAGCGCTTAGAACGGTGCTTTGCACATAGTAAGCGCTTCATAAATGCCATTATTATTATTATTATTATTATTATTATTATTATTATTATTATTATTATCTGGGCCTCGGTTCCCTCATCTGTAAAATGGGGATGAAGACCGGCAGCACCCCGTGGGACAACCGGATCACCTTGTCACCTCCCCAGCGCTTAGAACGGTGCTTTGCACATAGTAATCGCTTCATAAATGCCATCATTATTATTATTATTCTCTAGGCCTCAGTTCCCTCATCTGTAAAATGGGGATGAAGACTGGGAGCCCCCCGTGGGACAACCTGATCACCTCGTCACCTCCCCAGCGCTTAGAACGGTGCTTTGCACATAGTAAACACTTCATAAATGCCATCATCATTATTATTATTATTCTCTGGGCCTCAGTTCCCTCAGCTGGAAAATGGGGATGAAGACTGGGAGCCCCCCGTGGGACAACCGGATCACCTTGTAACCTCCCCAGCGCTTAGAACGGTGCTTTGCACATAGTAAGCACTTCATAAATGCCATTATTATTATTATTATTATTCTCTGGGCCTCAGTTCCCTCATCTGTAAAATGGGGATTGACTGTGAGCCCCTGCCGTGGGACAACCTGATCACCTCGTCACCTCCCCAGCGCTTAGAACAGTGCTTTGCACGTAGGAAGCGCTTCATAAATGCCATCATTATTATTATTATTATTATTATTATTATTATTATTATTATTATTATTATTATTATTATTATTCTCTGGGCCTCAGTTCCCTCATCTGGAAAATGAGGATGAAGACTGGGAGCCCCCCGGGGGACAACCTCATCACCTTTCATTCATTCAATCGTACTTATTGAGCGCTTACTGTGTGCAGAGCACTGGACTAAGCGCTTGGGAAGTACAAGTTGGCAACATAGAGAGACGGTCCCTACCCAACAGTGGGCTCATAGGCGCTTAGAACAGTGCCTTGCATTCATTCATTCATTCAATTGTATTTATTGAGCGCTTACTGTGTGCAGAGCACTGGACTAAGCGCTTGGGAAGTACAAGTTGGCAACATAGAGAGACGGTCCCTACCCAACAGTGGGCTCACAGTCGCTTAGAACAGTGCCTTGCATTCATTCATTCATTCATTCAATCACATTTATTGAGCGCTTACTGTGTGCAGAGCACTGGACTAAGCGCTTGGGAAGTACAAGTTGGCAACATATAGGGGTGGTCCCTACCCAACAGTGGGCTCACAGTCGCTTAGAACAGTGCCTTGCATTCATTCATTCATTCATTCAATCGTATTTATTGAGCGCTTACTGTGTGCAGAGCACTGGGCTAAGCGCTTGGGAAGTACAAGTTGGCAACAGAGAGAGAGGGTCCCTACCCAACAGTGGGCTCACAGTCGCTTAGAACAGTGCCTTGCATTCATTCATTCATTCATTCCATCGTATTTATTGAGCGCTTACTGTGTGCAGAGCACTGGACTAAGCGCTTGGGAAGTACAAGTTGGCAACATAGAGAGACGGTCCCTACCCAACAGTGGGCTCACAGTCGCTTAGAACAGTGCCTTGCATTCATTCATTCATTCATTCAATCGTATTTATTGAGCGCTTACTGTGTGCAGAGCACTGGGCTAAGCGCTTGGGAAGTACAAGTTGGCAACAGAGAGAGAGGGTCCCTACCCAACAGTGGGCTCACAGTCGCTTAGAACAGTGCCTTGCATTCATTCATTCATTCATTCCATCGTATTTATTGAGCGCTTACTGTGTGCAGAGCACTGGGCTAAGCGCTTGGGAAGTACAAGTTGGCAACATAGAGAGACGGTCCCTACCCAACAGTGGGCTCACAGTCGCTTAGAACAGTGCCTTGCATTCATTCATTCATTCATTCAATCGTACTTATTGAGCACTTACTGTGTGCAGAGCACTGGACTAAGCGCTTGGGAAGTACAAGTTGGCAACATAGAGAGACGGTCCCTACCCAACAGTGGGCTCACAGTCGCTTAGAACAGTGCCTTGCATTCATTCATTCATTCATTCAATCGTACTTATTGAGCACTTACTGTGTGCAGAGCACTGGACTAAGCGCTTGGGAAGTACAAGTTGGCAACATAGAGAGACGGTCCCTGCCCAACAGTGGGCTCACAGTCGCTTAGAACAGTGCCTTGCATTCATTCATTCATTCATTCATTCATTCAATCACATTTATTGAGCGCTTACTGTGTGCAGAGCACTGGACTAAGCGCTTGGGAAATACAAGTTGGCAACATAGAGAGACGGTCCCTGCCCAACAGCGGGCTCAGAGTCGCTTAGAACAGTGCCTTGCATTCATTCATTCATTCAATCATATTTATTGAGCGCTTGCTGTGTGCAGAGCACTGTGCTAAGCACTTGGGATGTACAAGTTGGCAACATAGAGAGACGGTCCCTACCCAACAGTGAGCTCACAGTCTAGAACATAGTAAGCGCTTAATAAATACCATTATTATTATTATTATTATGGAGGCCGCGAAGCCCCCGGGGACTCCTGAGTCCCCTCTGGGCCTCGCTTTGCCAGCACGGATAGGCCCGGGCCTGGGGCCTAAAAAGCCCTGGATTCTAATCCCGCCTCTGCCACTCGGTCATCCATCCAGAGAAGCAGCGGGGCTCAGTGGAAAGAGTCCGGGCTTTGGAGTCAGAGGTCATGGGTTCGAATCCTGGCTCCGCCAATTGTCAGCTGTGTGATTTTGGGCAAGTCACTTCACTTCTCTGGGCCTCAGTTACCTCATCTGGAAAATGGAGATTAAGACTGGGAGCCCCCCGTGGGACAACCTGATCACCCTGTCACCTCCCCAGTGCTTAGAACAGTGCTTTGCACATAGTAAGCGCTTAATAAATGCCATTATTATTATTAATCAGTCATATTGATTGAGCCCTGACTATGCCCAGGCTTGGGAGTCAGAGGTCGTGGGTTCTAATCCTGCCTCTGCCACTCGGTCATCCATCCAATCAGTGGGATTGATTGAGCCCTGATTATGTCCGGGCTTGGGAGTCAGAGGTCATGGGTTCTAATCCCGCCTCTGCCACTCGGTCATCCATCCAATCAGTCATATTGATTGAGCCCTGACTATGCCCAGGCTTGGGAGTCAGAGGTCGTGGGTTCTAATTCCGCCTCTACCACTCGGTCATCCATCCAATCAGTCATATTAATTGAGCCCTGCCTATGCCCGGGCTTGGGAGTCAGAGGTTGTGGGTTCTAATCCCACCTCCGCCACTTGTCTGCTGTGTGAACTTGGGTAGGTCACTTCATTCATTCAATCATTCGATCGTATTTATTGAGCGCTTACTGTGTGCAGAGCACTGTACTAAGCGCTTGGGAAGTACAAGTTGGCAACATATAGAGATGGTTCCTACCCAACTGTGGGCTCACAGTCTAGAAGACTTCACTTCTCTGGGCCTCAGTTCCCTCATCTGGAAAATGGGGATGGAGACTGCAAGCCCCACGTGGGACAACCTGATCACCTTGTATCCCCCCCAGCAATTAGAACAGTGCTTTGCACAGAGTAAGCGCTTAATAAATGCCAACGTTATTATTATTATTATTCATTCATTCAACTGCATTGATCGAGCGCTTACTGTGTGCAGAGCACTGGGGCCTGGGGCTTATGATGTCCTGGGTTCTAATCTCGCCTCTGCCACTTGTTCATCCATTCAATCAATCGTATTGATTGAGCCCTGACTATGCGCAGAGCACTGGGGCTTTTTAAAAAGTCCTGGGTTCTAATTCCGCCTCTGCCACTTGTTCATCCATCCAATCAATCGTATTGATTCAGCCCTGACTGTGCGCAGAGCACTGGGGCCTGGGGTCTAAAAAGTCCTGGGTTCTAATCCTGCCTCTGCCACTTGTTCATCCATCCAATCAATCGTATTGATTGAGCCCTGACTATGCGCAGAGCACTGGGGCTTAAAAAGTCCTGGGTTCTAATCCCGACTCTGCCACTCGTTCATTCACTCAATCAATCGTATTGATTGAGCGCTGACTGTGTGCAAAGCATTGGGGCCTGGGGCTTAAAATGTCCTGGGTTCTAATCCCTCCTCTGCCCCTCATTCATTCATCCAATCAATCATATTGATTGAGCGCTGACTGTGCACAGAGCACTGGGGCCTAAAAAGTCCTGGGTTCTAATCCTGCCTCTGCCACTCATTCATTCACTCAATCAATTGTATTGATTGAGCGCTGACTGTGCGCAGAGCACTGGGGCCTGGGGCCTAAAATGTCCTGGGTTCTAATTCTGCCTCTGCCACTCATTCATTTACTCAATCAATTGTATTGATTGAGCGCTGACTCTGTGCAGAGCACTGGGGCCTGGGGCTTAAAATGTCCTGGGTTCTAATCCCGCCTCTGCCCCTCGTTCATTCATCCAATCAATCATATTGATTGAGCGCTGACTGTGTGCAGAGCACTGGGGCCTGGGGCTTAAAATGTCCTGGGTTCTAATCCTGCCTCTGCCACTCGTTCATTCATTCAATCAATCGTGTCGATTGAGCGCTTACTGTGTGCAGAGCACTGGACTAAGCGCTTGGCAAGTACAATTCAGGAACAAAAGGGGACCATCCCTGCCTTCAACGGGCTCACCTGTCAGCTGTGTGACCCCGGGAGAGTCCCTTCACTTCCCTGGGCCTCAGTTCCATCATCTGGAAAGTGGGGATCGAGACTGGAAACCCCACGTGGGACAGGGATTTTGTCCCACCCGATTTGTTTGTAATAATAATAATAAAAATGTTGGCATTTGCTAAGCGCTTACTATGTGCCAAGCACTGTTCTAAGCGCTGGGGTAGATACAAAGCAATCAGGTTGTCCCACGTGGGACTCACAGTCCTCATTCCCATTTTACAGATGAGGGAACTGAGGCCCAGAGAAGTGAAGTGACTTGCCCAAAGTCACACAGCTGACAAGTGGTGGATCTGGGATTAATAATAATAATAATAGCATTTGTTAAGCGCTTACTATGTGCAAAGCACTGTTCTAAGCACTGGGGGGGGATACAAGGTAATCAGGTTGTCCCATGTGGGGCTCGCAGTCTTCATCCCCATTTGACAGATGAGGGAACTGAGGCCCAGAGAAGTTGTGACTTGCCCAAAGTCACACAGCTGACAAGTGGAGGATCTGGGATTAATAATAATAATAGCATTTGTTAAGCGCTTACTATGTGCAAAGCACTGTTCTAAGCGCTGGGGGGGGGATACAAGGTGATCAGGTTGTCCCACGTGGGGCTCACAGTCTTCATCCCCATTTGACAGATGAGGGAACTGAAGCCCAGAGGATCAATCAATCGTATTTATTGAGCGTTTACTGTGTGCAGAGCACTGGACTAAGCGCTTGGGAAGTCCAAGTTGGCAACATATAGAGACGGTCCCTACCCAACAGTGGGTTTACAGTCTAGAAGTTAAGTGACTTGCCCAAGGTCCCACAGCTGACAAGTGGCAGAGCCGGGATTAGAATCCAGGACCTCTGGCTCCCCAGCCCGGGCTCTTTCCACTGAGCCACACTGCTTCTCTGGTTTATAACCACCCCAGCGCTTAGTGCAGTGCCTGGCACATAGTAAGCGCTCAATGGATGCCACCGTTATTTGCCCCGGATGCGGGGCTAGAGCCACGGGCACTGGGGCTAGTACGAGCAACTCAAGAGCAGGAATATGGCACCGTCCACTCCCGGCTCCCCGCCTCAAAAGGGAGATTCCTGCCTGGGGAAGGCCCGCTTCGTGCCTCAGTTTCCTCTCCAACCCTGAGCGTCCTCGAGCTCTCTCCAACAAGGGTCCTCGGGCCCCCGCGGGGAATGGGGTCGGGATTGGAGACTTTGTCCCTTCTCCGGGGGAAGAGGGGGCCGAAGACTGTGAGCCCACTGTTGGGTAGGGACTGTCTCTAGATGTTGCCAACTTGGACTTCCCAAGCGCTTAGTCCAGTGCTCTGAACACAGTAAGCGCTCAGTAAATACGATTGATTGATTGATTGATTGAAGGGCCAGTAGAGGAGAGAGGGTCAGGGTGTCCTTGGGAATCCGCAGCACGCTCCGGTCAGCGTTCCGGCCCTGTGCCTTCAACTCCTACAGCCAGGAGAGGCCGGTCACTTGGCCGGACTCCTGGTAACTCATTGACAGGGCCAGGGGCAACTTACTTACAATAAATTCTATAGTAGACGCTTACTATGTGCAAAGCACTGTTCTAAGCGCTGGAGGGGATGCAAGGTGATCACGTTGTCCCACGTGGGGCTCACGGTCTTCATCCCCGTTTTACAGATGTGGGAACTGGGGCCCAGAGAAGTGAATAGTAATAATAATAATGATGGCATTTGTCAAGCGCTTACTATGTGCAAAGCACTGTTCTAAGTGCTGGAGGGGATGCAAGGCGATCACGTTGTCCCACGTGGGGCTCACGGTCTTCATCCCCATTTTACAGATGTGGGAACTGGGGCCCAGAGAAGTGAATAGTAATAATAATAATGATGGCATTTGTCAAGCGCTTACTATGTGCAAAGCACTGTTCTAAGCGCTGGAGGGGATGCAAGGTGATCACGTCGTCCCACGTGGGGCTCACGGTCTTCATCCCCATTTTACGGATGTGGGAACTGGGGCCCAGAGAAGTGAATAGTAATAATAATAATGATGGCATTTGTCAAGCGCTTACTATGTGCAAAGCACTGTTCTAAGTGCTGGAGGGGATGCAAGGTGATCACGTTGTCCCACGTGGGGCTCACGGTCTTCATCCCCATTTTACAGATGTGGGAACTGGGGCCCAGAGAAGTGAATAGTAATAATAATAATGATGGCATTTGTCAAGCGCTTACTATGTGCAAAGCACTGTTCTAAGCGCTGTGGGGGATACAAGGTGATCGGGATGTCCCACATGGGGCTCACAGTCTTCATCCCCATTTTACAGAACAGGCTCTTATCTCCTTCCCCTCCCCACAGCACCTGTATATATGTATACATGTTTGTACGTATTTATTACTCTATTTATTTTATTTGTACATATTTATTCTATTTATTTTATTTTGTTAATATGTTCTGTTTTGTTGTCTGTCTCCCCCTTCTAGACTGTGAGCCCGCCGTTGGGTAGGGACCGTCTCTAGATGTTGCCAACTTGGACTTCCCAAGCGCTTAGTCCAGTGCTCTGCACACAGTAAGCATATTTATTCTATTTATTTTATTTTGTTAATATGTTTTGTTTTGTTGTCTGTCTCCCCCTTCTAGACTGTGAGCCCACTGTTGGGTAGGGACCGTCTCTAGATGTTGCCAACTTGTACTTCCCAAGCGCTTAGTCCAGTGCTCTGCACACAGTAAGCACTCAATAAATACGATTGAATGAAAATGAATGAATGAGGCTACGCTACTTCTCAATAATAATAATAATGAAGGCGTTTGTTAAGCGCTTACTCTGTGCAAAGCACTGTTCTAAGCGCTGGGGGGATACAAGGTGATCAGGATGTCCCACGTGGGGCTCACAGTCTTCATCCCCATTTTAGAGATGAGGTAACAGGCTCTTACCTCCTTCCCCCTCCCCACAGCACCTGTATATATGTATATATGTTTGTACGTATTTATTACTCCATTTATTTATTTTATTTGTACATATTTATTCTATTTATTTTATTTTGTTAATATGTTTCGTTCTGTTCTCTGTTTCCCCCTTCTAGACTGTGAGCCCGCTGTTGGGTAGGGACCATCTCTGTATGTTGCCAACTTGGACTTCCCAAGCGCTTAATACAGTGCTCTGCACACAGTAAGCGCTCAATAAATGCGATTGAATGAAAATGAATGAATGAGGCTATGCTACTTCTCAATAATAGTAATAATAATGAAGGCGTTAAGCGCTTACTATGTGCAAAGCACTGTTAATAATAGTAATAATAATAATAGCATTTATTCAGCGCTTACTCTGTGCAAGGCACTGTTCTAAGCCCTGGGGAGGTTACAAGGTGATCAGGTTGTCCCACCGGGGGCTCACAGTCTTCATCCCCATTTTACAGATGAGGGAACTGAGGCCCAGAGAAGTGAAGTGACTTGCCCAAGGTCACACAGCAGACATGTGGCGGAGCTGGGATTCGAACCTATGACCTCCGACTCCAAAGCCCGGGCTCTTTCCACTGTACCATGCTGCTAACGACTTTCTCTCCCTGTAGACTCTAAGCCTAGCGTGGGCATGGAATGGTACGCTACTCTCCAGAGCGCTTAGTATAGTGCTCTGCACCCAGTGAGCGCTCAGTAAATATGATAAATATGAACCGTCCTCCCCGCACCGCGGCCAAACATCTAGGCCTGTGCCCACCATGCCATGCCCAGACAGGGGGGATGAGGGGTGGGGAGAGGCTGCTCCCAAAGGAGTGGGACAGGGACTTTGTCCAACCTAATTTGCTTGTATCCACCCCGGCGTTTAGTACAGTGCCTGGCACATAGTAAGCGCTTAACAAATACCATAATAATAATAATAATATTCATTCATTCATTCAGTCGTATTTATTGAGCGCTTACTGTGTGCAGAGCACTGGACTAAGCGCTTGGAAAGTCCAAGTGGGCAACATATAGAGACAGTCCCTACCCAACAGCAGGCTCACAGTCTAGAAAGGGGAGGCAGACAACAGAACGAAACATATTAACAAAATAAAATAAGTAAAATAAATATGTACAAATAAAATAAATAGAGTAATAAATACGTACAAACATATATACATATATACAGGTGCTGTGGGGAGGGGAAAGAGGTAAGAGCTTGTTACCTCATCTCTAAAATGGGGATGAAGACTGTGAGCCCCACGTGGGCCATCCTGATCACCTTGTATCCCCCCGGTGCTTAGAACAGTGCTTGGCACATAGTAAGCACTTAACAAACGCCTTCATTATTATTATTATTGAGAAGTAGCATAGCCTCATTCACTCATTTTCATTCAATCGTATTTATTGAGCGCTTACTGTGTGCAGAGCACTGGACTAAGCGCTTGGGAAGTACAAGTGGGAAACATATAGAGACGGTCCCTACCCAACAGCAGGCTCACAGTCTAGAAGGGGGAGACAGACAACAAGACAGAACATATTAACAAAATAAAATAGAATAAATACGTACAAATAAAATAAATAAATAAATAGAGTAATGATGATAGCATTTATTAAGTGCTTACTGTGTGCAAAGCCCTGTTCTAAGCGCTGGGGAGGTTACAAGGTGATCAGGTTGTCCCACGGGGGGCTCACAGTCTTCATCCCCATTTTACAGATGAGGGAACTGAGGTCCAGAGAAGTGAAGTGACTTACCCAAAGTCACACAGCTGGCAATTGGCGGAGCCAGGATTTGAACCCATGACCTCTGACTCCAGAGCCCGGGCTCTTTCCACTGAACCACGCCATCATTGTTATTATTATTATTCCCTCTCCTCCTGGGTCTTGTTTGGGGTTTCGGGGACTGACCAGGATCTGCCCCCAGGAGACTCGGTGTCTCAGGGCTCTCTCCCGTCCCTCCCTTCCTTCATTCCTTCAATTGTACTTATTGAGCGCTTACTTTGTGCAGAACACTGTACTAAGCGCTTGGGAAGTACAAGATTAATCGATCAGTGGTGTCTACTGAGTAGCAGGAGCCCGGGCCTGGGCGTCAGAAGGACGAGGGTTCAAATCCCAACTCCGCCACTTTGCTGTGTGACCCTGGGCAAGCCACTTCACTTCTCCCGGCCTCAGTTACCTCATCTGTAAAACGGGGATGAAGACTGTGAGTCCCACGTGGGACCGCCCGATGACCCGGTATCTCTCCCAGCGCCCAGAACAGTGCTGGACACACAGTGAGCGCTCAACAAATACCAACATTATTATTATTCATTCATTCAATCGTATTTATTGAGCTCTTACTGTGTGAGCGCTTGGGAAGTACAAGTTGGCAACACATGGAGACGGTCCCTACCCACGCGGGGCCAAGGCTCCTGGTTCCCACAGTGGGCACGCCCTTCCTCCTCCTCCTCCTCCTCCTCCTCCTCCTCATCAATCGTATTTATTGAGCACTTACTATGTGCAGAGCACTGTACTAAGCGCTTGGGAAGTACAAATTGGCAACATATAGAGACAGTCGCTACCCAACAGTGGGCTCACAGTCTAAAAGGGGGAGACAGAGAACAAAACCAAACATACTTACAAAATAAAATAAATAGAATAGATATGTACAAATAAAATAAATATGTACAAACATATATACATATATACAGGTGCTGTGGGGAAGGGAAGGAGGTAAGATGGGGAGGATGGAGAGGGGGACGAGGGGGAGAGGAAGGAAGGGGCTCAGTCTGGGAAGGCCTCCTGGAGGAGGTGAGCTCTCAGCGGGGCCTCCTCCTCCATCTCCCCTCCTTCCCACCGCGCCCCACATCTGGAGCCGTCGCCGGAATTGCACAAGAGGCCGCACAGCTGGGAAGTCTGGGGGCGGGGGGCTGCCGCGCTCCAGATACTTCAGATTTTCCGAAGCGGAAGAACGGCGGGGGGAGAGGGAGGGGAGCCCCCAGAGACGTCCGGAGAAGCCGCCCAACTCCCGTCCGGCCTTCGGCCCTGGCTCGGAAGAGAGGCAGCCCCGGGCCTTCCCTGCCACCTTCCTCGGCCTGCCGACCCGGAAAAAGTTGAAGCCCCGTTGCCCCGCCGCTGGCTGGGCCCTGAGGTGGTTGCCAAGAAAGAGCCAGGGCAAATCAGGCCTGCGGGTCGATCAATCAATCAATCAATCGTATTTATTGAGCGCTTACTGTGTGCAGAAAGCACTGGACTAAGCGCCTGGGAAGTCCAAGTTGGCAACATATAGAGACGGTCCCTACCCAACAGTGGGCTCGCAGTCTAGAAGGGTGGTTGCCAAGAAGGAGCCAGGGCAAGTCAGGCCTGCGGGTCTGGGGCCCCTGTAGTAATAATAATAATAATAACTTGAGAAGAAGCAGCGTGGCTCAGTAGGAAAGAGCACAGGCTTTGGAGTCAGAGGTCATGGGTTCAAATCCCGGCTCCGCCAGTTGTCAGCTGTGTGACTTTGGGCAAGTCGCTTCACTTCTCTGGGCCTCAGTTACCTCATCTGGAAAATGGGGATTAAATCTGTGAGCCCCACGAGGGACACAGTCTTTTAGACTGTGAGCCCACTGTTGGGTAGGGACTGTCTCTGTATGTTGCCAATTTGTACTTCCCAAGCGCTTAGTACAGTGCTCTGCACATAGTAAGCGCTCAATAAATATGATTGATGATGATGACAACCTGATCACCTTGTAACCTCCCCAGCACTTAGAACAGTGCTTTGCACATAGTAAGCGCTTAATAAATGCTACTATTATTATTATTATTATTACTTTCCTCTTCGCAAAGCCAGGAGGATTTCTTCCACAGATTAATTCCAGGAACTGGGTTTCCCTCTGCTTTCCTCCGCTTATCACCTCTTTTCTTTTAGACTGTGAGCCCACTGTTGGGTAGGGACTGTCTCTATATGTTGCCAATTTGTACTTCCCAAGTGCTTAGTACAGTGCTCTGCACATAGTAAGCGCTCAATAAATACGATTGATGATGATGATAATAACAGCATTTATTAAGCGTTACTATGTGCAAAGCACTGTTCTAAGCGCTGGGGAGGTTACAAGGTGATCAGGTTGTCCCACGCGGGGCTCACGTTCATCCCCCTTTTCCAGATGAGGCCCAGAGAAGTGAAGTGACTTGCTCAAAGTCACACAGCTGACAAGTGGCGGAGCGGGGATTTGAACCCATGACCTGTGACTCCAAAGCCCGGGCTCTTTCCGCTGAGCCACGCTGCTTCTCCCGGTAGGCCTGCCCCGGGTCCCGAGCAGCTTCCCGTCAGGTGCGGGACCCTGGGGTGACGCCTTTCTACTCATCATCATCATCAATCGTATTTATTGAGCGCTTACTATGTGCAGAGCACTGTACTAAGCGCTTGGGAAGTACAAATTGGCAACATATAGAGACAGTCCCTACCCAACGGAGTGAAGGAGGATCACGGTCGGCCTCCCGGCAAAGCCGCTCTGCTTTACCGGGCCGGATTCACCGCCCCGGCACAAGCCTAAACCCCCCGTCCCGTTTTCCCAGAGGGACTGGTCAAAATTTATTTAGTGGCCACTTGGGCAGCTGGGGAGAAGGGTTCACGGGGCTCAGAGCCATCCCTCTCTGAGGGAACAGAGCCACACTCCCAGAAAGGAAACCGGGAAAATCCGGGAAAGACTCGCAGACATTTAAGGTTGCGCCAGCTCTATCCAAAGCCAGGGAGAGAAGCAACGTGGCCTAATGGAAAGAGCTCCCGAGTCAGAGGATAATAATAATAATAATAATGATGGCATTTATTAAGCGCTTACTATGTGCAAAGCACTGTTCTAAGCACTGGGGAGGTTACAAGGTGATCAGGTTGTCCCACGTGGAGCTCACAGTCTTCATCCCCATTTTACAGATGAGGGAACTGAGGCCCAGAGAAGTGAAGTGACTTGCCCGAAGTCACACAGCTGACAAGTGGCGGAGCCGGGATTTGAACCCATGACCTCTGACTCCAAAGCCCGGGCTCTTTCCGCTGAGCCTCGCTGCTTCTGCTTCTTAGATCTGACTTCTAAACCTGGCTCTGCCACTTCAATCAATCCATCTTATTTATTAAACATTTATTGTGTGCAGGGCACTGTACTCCACACTTAGAGAAGCAGCATGGCTCAGTGGAAAGAGTCCGGGCTTTGGAGTCGGAGGTCATGGGTTCAAATCCCGACCCCGCCAACTGTCAGCTGTGTGACTTTGGGCAAGTCACTTCTCTGGGCCTCAGTTACCTCATCTGGAAAACGGGGATTAAAACTGTAAGCCCCCCGTGGGACAACTTGATCACCTTGTAACCTCCCCAGTGCTTAGAACAGTGCTTTGCACATAGTAAGCGCTTAACAAATACCATCATTATTATTACTATTATAATTGGGAGAGGCTATTATTACAGTCGGTATACATGTTCCCTGCTGACAAATAATTTACAGCCTGGGGGGCATGATTACTCTATTTTACTTGTACATATTTACTATTCTGTTTATTTTATTTTGTTAATATGTTTTGTTTTGTTGTCTGTGTCTCCCTTTGAGACTGTGAGCCCGCTGTTGGGTAGGGACCGTCTCTATATGTTGCCAACTTGTACTTCCCAAGCGCTTAGTACAGTGCTCTGCACACAGTAAGTGCTCAATAAATACGATTGAAGGAATGAATGAATTTCTTCTGGGTGTCTTGGGATTGAATGTGCTCCCTTCTCTTTCCTCCTTCTAGACTGTGAGCCCACTGCTGGGTAGGGACTGTCTCTATAGGTTGCCAACTTATACTTCCCAAGCGCTTAGTACAGTGCTCTGCACACAGTAAGTGCTCAATAAATACAATTGATTGATTGATTGATTGGGGGAGGATAGACACTACTATAAGAACAGTGCTTCGCCCATAGTAAGTGCTTCTAGACTGTGAGCCCACTGTTGGGTAGGGACCGTCTCTATATGTTGCCAACTTGTACTTCCCAAGCGCTTAGTACAGTGCTCTGCACGCAGTAAGCGCTCAATAAATACGATTCATTGACTGATTGATTGCTTAACGAATACCATCATTATCATTATTGCAAATTATGGATATTATATGTGCTGTGGGGCTGAGGATGAGGTGAATAAACAGTACGGATCATAATGCAAGGGTGACTCAGAAAGGAGGGGGAGAAGGGGAAGTGGCTCTGCCACTTGTCAGCTGTGTGACTTTGGGCAAGTCACTTAACTTCTCTGGGCCTCAATTACCTCATCTGGAAAATGGGGATGAAGACTGTGAGCCCCCTGTGGGACAACCTGATCACCTTGTATACCCCCAGCGCTTAGAACAGTGCCTTGCACATAGTAAGCGCTTAATAAATGCCATTATTATTATTATTATTAAGGGGAAATGAGCGCTTAGGGAAGATCTCTTGGAGATGCGATTTTAATGAGGCTTGGAAGGTGGGGATATCTGTCGGATATGAAGAGGGAGGCCAAGGGTGAGGGGACCGGCGGCGGGACAGAAGAGAGCGTGAGTGTTAGCAGTTAGAGAAGTGAAGTGAGGGTGCTAGATCCTAAGTAGGAAATCAATCAATCAATCAATCAATCGTATTTATTGAGCGCTTACTGTGTGCAGAGCACTGGACTAAGCGCTTGGAAACACATAGAGACAGTCCCTACCCAAAAGCGGGCTCACAGTCTAGAAGGGGGAGACAGAGAACAAAACCAAACATACTAACAAAATAAAATAAATAGAATAGATATGTACAAGATAAATAAATAGAGTAATAAATATGTACAAATATGTATAATATAAATATATATAATAATATATAATATATGATTATATAATAATATATAATAATATATATAATATAAATGTATACATACAAATATGTATAAATATAAATATGTACAGGTGCTGTGGGGAAGGGAAGGAGGTAAGATTGGGGGGATGGAGATGGGAAGTTAAGAGAGGATTAAGTGCTTTAAAGCCAACAACGGTAAGCGGTTTCTGTTTGATACGGAGTGGGGTGGGCTTTTGAGGAGGGGAAGCACTGACTGTGAGCTCTTCTCGACTGTGAGCCCGCTGTTGGGTAGGGACTGTATGTGTTGCCGACTTGTACTTCCCAAGCGCTTAGTACAGTGCTCTGCACACAGTAAGCGCTCAATAAATACGATTGATTGATCGACTGATTGACCGGACGGATTTTCAGAGAAACGATCTGAGCAGCAGGGTGAACTGTGGACTGAAGTGGGGAGAGACGGAGGCAGGGAGTTCAGAGAGGGGGCTAATAAAAGTTGTCAAGGTGGGATAGGGTGAGTGGATGAGGATAGAGCGGGAGAGGATGTCAACGTTTGGATGGAAACGACAGATTTTAGTGGCGTGAGGGCAGAGCGGACAGGATTTGGTGAGACCGAATACGTGGGTGGAACGAGAGATGAGTCAAGGACGGGGTTGCCAAGGCCTTGTGAGATGGAGGATGGGTGCTACTTACCACAGCGAAGGGAAACCCACTGCTTTCCAACATGCCCGTATCTCCCCTACCTTAAAAAAAAAAAAAACCCTCCCTTGACCCACGGCTCCCTCCAGTTATCGCCCCATCTCCCTCTTTCCATTCCTCTCCCAACTCCTTGAGCGAGTTGTCTACATCTGCTGCGTCAAATTCCTCTCCTCCAATACTCTCCTTGGCTCCCTCCAGTTATCGCCCCATCTCCCTCTTTCCATTCCTCTCCCAACTCCTTGAGCGAGTTGTCTACATCTGCTGCGTCAAATTCCTCTCCTCCAATATTCTCCTTGGCTCCCTCCAGTTATCGCCCCATCTCCCTCTTTCCATTCCTCTCCCAACTCCCTGAGCGAGTTGTCTACATCTGCTGTGTCAAATTCCTCTCCTCCAATACTCTCCTTGGCTCCCTCCAGTTATCGCCCCATCTCCCTCTTTCCATTCCTCTCCCAACTCCCTGAGCGAGTTGTCTACATCTGCTGTGTCAAATTCCTCTCCTCCGATACTCTCCTTGACTCCCTCCAACCTGGCTTCTGTCCCCTTCACTCCACAGAAACCGTCCTCTCAAAGGTCAGCGTGGCTCAGTGGAAAGAGCCCGGGCTTTGGAGTCAGAGGTCAGGGGTTCAAATCCCGGCTACGCCCATTGCCAGCTTTGTGACTTTGGGCTAGTCACTTCACTTCTCTGGGCCTCGGTTACCTCGTCTGGAAAATGGGGATGGACTGTGAGCCCGCTGTGGGACAACCTGACCACCTTGTAACCTCCCCAGTGCTTAGAATAGTGCTTTGCACATAGCAAGCGCTTAACAAATGCCATCATTATTATTATTATTAAACTTTGTACTTCCCAAGTACTTCCCAAGGCCCTACTGAGAGTTCACCTCCTCCAGGAGGCCTTCCCAGACTGAGCCCCTTCCTTCCTCTCCCCCTCGTCCCCCTCTCCATCCCGCCCATCTTACCTCCTTCCCTTCCCCACAGCACCTGTACATATGTATAGATGTTTGTACATATTTATTACTCTATTTATTTTACTTGTACATATCTATTCTATTTATTTTATTTTGTTAGTATGTTTGGTTTTGTTCTCTGTCTCCCCCTTTTACACTGTGAGCCCACTGTTGGGTAAGGACTGTATATGTTGCCAACTTGGACTTCCCAAGCGCTTAGTACAGTGCTCTGCACACAGCACTCAATAAATACGATTGATTAATTAGTACAGTGCTCTGCACACAGTAAGTGCACAATAAATACGATTGAATGAATGAATTAAAGGTCGCCAATGACCTCCTTGCCTAATCCTCCTTGACCTCTTAGCTCCCTTCTAGCAAACGGTATCTAACCTTGGCTTCACTGATCCCGTCCTGGTTCTCTTCGTATCTCTCTGGCCGTTCATTCTCCGTCTCCTTCCTCTGCCCCCCGTCCCCTAACTGTGGGAGTCCATAAAGGTTCATTTCTGGGTCCCCTTCTAGTCTCCACCTCCACCCACTCCCTTGGAGAACTCCCATGGCTTCAACTACCACCTCTCTGCGGATGCTACCCCAATCTAGAGCTCCGGCCCCGATCTCTCTCCCTCTCTCCAGTCCCGCATCTGCTTGCCTTCAAGACATTTCCGCTCGGATGTTCTACCGTCACCTAAAACGTAACACGTCCAAAACGGAGCTCCTTATCTTCCCACCCAAAACCTGTCTCCCCTATCACTGTAGACGGCACCACCATCCTTCGTGTCTCACAAGCCCGTAACCATGGTGTTACCCCTGACTCCTGTCATTCAACTCACATATTCAATCCGTCACTAAATCCTGCCATTCCCGCCTTTACAACATCCGCCCTTTCCTCTCCATCCAATCTACCACATTAATACAATCACTCATAATAATAATAATGGCATTTATTAAGCGCTTACTATGTGCAAAGCACTGTCCAAAGCGCCAGGGAGGTTACAAGGTGATCAGGTTGTCCCACAGGGGGCTCACAGCCTTAATCCCCATTTTACAGATGAGGTAACTGAGGCCCAGAGAAGTGACTTGCCCAAGGTCACACAGCTGACAATTGGCAGAGCCGGGATTTGAACCCATGACCTCTGACTCCAAAGCCCGGGCTCTTTTCCACTGAGCCACGCTGCTTCTCATTCTGCTGCCCGGTTCATTTTTCTACAGAAACGATCAGGACGAGTCACTTTACTCCTCAAAAAACTCCAGTGGTTACCCATCCATCTGCGTATTAAAAACTCCTCAGCGTTAACTTTAAAGCAGTCCATCACCTTGCCCCTTCCTAACTCGCCTCTCTTCTCTCTCCCTGCAACCCAACCCCCAGATTTTGTCCCCCGGTACTCACCTTGGGAAGCAGCGTGGCTCCGTGGAAAGAGCCCGGGCTTCGGAGTCAGAGGTCATGGGTTCAAACCCCGGCTCCGCCAATTGTCAGCTGGGTGACTTCGGGCAAGTCACTTCACTTCTCTGTGCCTCAGTTTCCTCATCTTCAAAATGGGGATTAAGACTGTGAGCCCCGCATGGGGCAACTTGATCACCCTGTAACCTCGCCAGCGCTTAGAACAGTGCTTTGCACATAGTAAGTGCTTAATAAATGCTATATTATTATTACCTTCTCACTGTGCCTTCATCTCGCCCGTCCTATCGACTCCTGGCCCTTGTCTTGCCTCTGGCCTGGAGTGCCCTCCTTCCTCACACCCGACAATTACTCTCCGACTTCAAAGCCTCATTGAAGGCACATCTCCTCCAAGAGGCCTTCCCAGACTAAATCCCCCTTTTCCTCACCTCCCTCTTCCTTCCGCATCCCGCTGACTTGCTCCTCTTGCTCTCCCCCCGGTCCCAGCCACACAGCACTTACGTACGTGTCATTTTACAATAATAATGATGGCATTTATTAAGCGCTTACTATGTGCAAAGCACTCTTCTAAGCGCTGGGGAGAATACAAGGTGAGCAGGTTGTCCCACGGGGGGGCTCACAGTCTCAATCCCCGTTTTACAGACGAGGTAACTGAGGCCCAGAGAAGTGAAGTGACTTGCCCAAAGTCACACAGCTGACAAGTGGCGGAGCTGGGGTTTGAACCCATGACCTCTGACTCCAAAGCCCGGGCTCTTTCCGCTGAGCCACGCTGCTTCTCCTTTTCTTTTCTTTTCCAATTTTCTTTGTATTGATGTCCGTCTCCTCCCGCAGCCCTCCCTTCCCAAATTGTGAACTCAACTGTGGGCAGGGAATGTCACTCTTTATTGTTGTGTTGCACTTTCCCGAGCACTTAGTACAGTGCTCTGCACACAGTAAGCACTCAAATACAATTGAATGAAAGAATGAAAGCCAGGAGCAGCTGGGGTCCACTCCGATGGGGCCAGAAGCTACTTTTTCCCCCAACTCACGGGCCGACAAAGCCTCCCACCCCGGCCTCCGGGACCCTCGGCCCCCTTGTAAGCCTCAGAGCGGCCAATCCACTCCACCTTCGCCCAAAGTTCAAACCAAAGTCCCCCAGCCGTGACTCTTCCCTCACCACGTTCACCCAGGCCGGGGCTGGGGAAGACGAGGGAACCCGGCGGTCGCCGCGGCAAACTCCCCAGGTGGCTCAATTTTACAATACTCTTTTATTTGATTAAAGAATTCGTATTCTGTGTGTACACTGGAATGTCATATTCCCTATGTAATTAATTTACAGGGTTACAAAACTTCTCTCATTTTAAATATTACCCCAAAAGTAATTTCAAGGGGGAAAAAAAAAGGGGGGGCTCCTGTTGATGGTTGAAACTAAACCTGACTCCATTTAAAAAATCGTGTGGACAAGCATTTCTCGAACAAAACTGGATTAATAGGGTTTCTTGCCTATATAGCTACGTGACGAGGGGTCTGCCCCTGCTCTCCTCCCCCCTCCCGGGGCCACCAGGCCCGAGGGACTGATGCCACAAGGTCTCTGTGAAAAGAGGAAGAAGCCAGTCACTTTTTTTGGCAGCCGTTCCCATTGCCCTTGGTGTACAGAGGGGGCCGTTTCCTCGTCGACAGCGGCGGCCACGGGAATCTCTTTTCCCTTCGGCTGCCACCTGGGATGATGCCCACTGCCAGCCCTGGAAAAGTTCAAAGGTCAGAGGACACGTTGGGCCAGCTGGGGTGGTGCGATGGGCAAGCAGGGCTGGGGAGCGGGGAAGGGAGAGTGTGGGGGACTGGAGAGATGAGGCGGCTCGGGTCCTAGCCCAGACCGGGTCCCTGCCACTCCGGGGCCAACTCTAAAATTACTCTTCCCTGGCCTAGCTGGTCCCTGGATGTCAGAGGTGACTAGGCGGCCTCCTTCTTCGTAAAAGGGCCAAGGGCCCACCTTCCCCGCCAAGCAGGACGATGCTCCGGGCCAAGGCACCATCCTAGGGGGCAGATTCAGAAAGGAGCAAAGTGGGGCGGGCAAGGATTGGGGTGAGGAGGGGGAAGATGGAGACCCCAGGCACCCTCTCCTAAAAAAAAAGAGCCTTAGTGCCCACACCCCATTCATAATCCTTTAAAATCAAGGCCGGATCCCCGGGTGTGATCCGCCTCTCGGGGTGGGACCGTGAGTGCCAAACTCTGCCTACGCCGGAGGGGCTCCTGTCGCCCGCCCGACTCGGCGAAGCTGAAGACCGGAGAGGGACGGGGAAACTCAACCGAAACCGCCTTCGGCGGAGCAAACTGTTTTAAAACCGGGAGGAAACAAGGAACGATGGTGGCCGGGGTGAGGTTGGGGCGGGGGTAAAACCGGGGGCATCTCTGCCACCGAGAGGATCTGCCGAAGAAGGGAGCGGACTTTCCCTCCACGGTCTGTCAATTCTTGGCCAAAGAATGAGGTTGTCGGGACCCTGGACCGCGGGGGTGAAGGGCGGGGTCCGTGCGCATATAGCATCATCAGAAAACAAAAGGTCTTGGGTGGCCTGGAGATTCGGGAGAAATCTTCGGCCCTGACGGGCTTCTCTTCCATTCATTGCAAAATCTCCGCCTGGGTCCCCTCCTCCAGCCTTACAGGATTTCGTACTTCTCCACGAGGAAGGTGGTCTCTGTGGAAAACCTCACCGGGCTGTTCCCCTCCACCTGGGTCACTTTGGTAACCTGGGGAGACAAGGACGAGGGTGGGTGAGGGCCAGGGCATCACCCCCAATTCCGATCAGGGTCCTGCCCTCACGGGATCCACTTCTCTCCCACCGCCCGGCGTTTCAGGATGGTGTGATCGAGCCGTGGAAGAGTCCAGCAGGATAAGCCCTGCTGCTGCGGTCCCTGTCCTCACTCCACTCCCCTTGTTGCCCACCCTGCCACCCTCACGTCCGACTTCCAGCCGGCTGGGTGGGCCCGGGGGAGGCAGCGCCTTAGATGATCTGGATGGGAGGAGCTCGCAAGGCCGGGGGAGCCCATCCCAGCTGGCGGGCGGCCTTCCAGCCAGCCTCCTCATTCCCCCTCTGCCTTCTCCGGCCTGGCTGTCCGGGATGCGTCACCCTGGAATGTTGACCTTCCTCATCCTGGGATACGTCCGGCAGTTTTGGGCCCGAGCCCCGGCAGAGCTGTTCCCTGGGAGGGGACCAACCCCGGGTTTCGTAGCCCCCGCAACCCAGGCCGGGTAGTGAGTCGAATGGGAACTCCTCCCGGCTGGCGCACGCGGGGCTGGTCAGTGATAGCGAGGAGATCCGCCAAGGACTAACCCAGAGGGGACCACTCCTAGGGAATGACCAGCACAGGAAACTGGAACTTCCCAACCACTTCTCTCACGAGATGGATTCCAGCTTGGGGGGGGAGGGAGAGGGAGGGAGGCTGCCAAGACAGCCGGCTAACGGAAAGGAAGTAAGAGCGAGCCACCACGGCGTGACCTGGTCCCTGCGGCCCAGCTGCCCAGGCAGGAAGTCGGGAAAAGCACAGCCCGTCTCTCTGACCTCCCGCCCTGGCTGGTTCCCAGGGTCCTGCAGGGAAGGGCCGGCCGAGGCATCGGAATCAGCCCGATGACCACCGAAAACCAGAGCTCTGGCCCCTGGCATCAAGCTCACCCTCCACCTCGGGATGGGGGTGGCAGAGATGGGGTCTGATGGTTGCCCCCCAAGCAGGGGAAGAGAGGCCCAGAGCAGGAGGGAGGGATCTGGTCAAGGTCACCCAGAGCGCCGAAAGCTGCGGGGTGGGAAGCCGGCCTCGCCTCCTCCCGACCTGAATTCTGGTCCTGGCCCCCCCACCAGCCTCCCAGTTGCCCCTTGGTGCCCCGGCTGGATACCTGTATGTTGCAATAGTTCTTTTTGGAGACGAAGGTGACTTGCACCGGGAAGAAATCGTTGGGCTGGCCGGCGATGCTGAACTCCAGGCTGCCGCTCTTGTTTTTGGCATCGATGACCGGCAGGCACCACTCCAGAGTGTTCCGCCGGCTGTCGTGGCGGTACTCGCCGTCGATCTCGCCGATCACGGGGGCGCCCACGCCCGATCTGTGCCAGCCAACAGAGGCCCGGTGTCAACTCGCCCGCCTCCCGCCCTGGCCGGGCTGGCCCCTCTGTGAGACTCGCCCGGGTGAGCGGGAATGTCCGCTTTGGGACGAGGGCTCCTCTTGGCTACTGGTCACCACGGTCGCCAAGCCCCGCTACCCTGGGAGCTGGGGAGGGGGCCATGAGAAACTGGTTGCCCTTCATTTTCAAGCAAATCGACTGCAGCTAGCTGGGCCTCCTCTGCCGATCTCCGTTCCTGGCCTCTAAACTGGACCCCTGCCCCCTCCGAAGGACCCAGTGCTTATTAGGGGTAGTAAATGCGGGGGAGATAGGGCAAACCACCACCACCCTCAAGGGCAACTTACGACACTCTCGACGTGCCACCTCCCTCGCCGACAGCCCCAAACCCAAGGACCCCCCCGAAGACCAACCAGGATCCCATGACGCTCTAGGAGAGCGGTAAAGGGGAGGGCGTGAGGGTCTCTCGCAGACACAACTACAAGACTGATTGAAGACACAGGAAACCACTAAATTGCAGGGCAGACCGGGAGACTGAAAAAAAAACTGTGGCGTCCTAAAAATAGTCCAGCAAATCTTGACAAACAAAAACCCACACCCATCGCTCCGGCCCCGGCCCGTACCGGCTCAGGGCAGCCGCCTATTGTTCCCTACGAGGCAGTAAACAGGCCGAGCGGAACACGGATGATGGGGGACACGTCAGAGGGAGGTTGGGGTTGAGGCTCAGGGGGCGGAACGGGATGGGAAACGGAGCGCACGGCTGTGGGCGGGAGGAAGATCCGTTCGGGCGGTGGAGGGCTGAACTTCTCGGAGGTGGAGGGGTGAAGTCAGAAGGACTCGCGCCGACTGGCTGGGAAGGTTTCCAGTGGTGACGGCTGTCAGGGAGACACCTCCCTCCTCCCCCCGACCCGCCGCCGCGGGTCCCTCGGTTATCCACGCCACCTGGCAGAGACTATCGTTTGCCGGGACTGGAAAACTACTTATGGTTCCGGACAGGCGGCCGCTGCCCCTCCGCGGCCCGCGGTTTGAGGGTCTCGGGGATATCTCCTTGGCAAGGAGACGGGCCCACCCCAGCCCACCAAGACCCTGGCTGTCTGGTGAGAGAGGCTGGCGGGTGACGGGTTCCTCCCCCTGCAGCACCGTTCCCCTTGGGGCTTGGAAGCCCCGAGGCAAAGAGGAGCCAGGTGGTCGCGGGGTGGGATGGTGGAGAGGGGTTGGCGGGGGGCTCCCCCTTCCCAACAGCAGCAGCGTTCAATCCCGCCTGCCGGGAAATTACCATGGCGACGGTGAGCCTCTTGGTCCACCCCCGTGAGGCCGGCTCTCCGGGGGTGGGCCCAGAGCTGTGTCTCTGAAGTGGAGGCCGGATCCAACTAGGGAGGAGTAAGCGGCTACTTCGGGTGGGGAGGGAAGGGGCGGGGTGGCACGTACGGGAGTGGGATGGTGATGACCACGTCGTTCAGCTCCAGGCTCTCCTCCTGCAGCTCGTACTCTATGTTGACGTCACAGCCGTTCCCACTCTCCGAGGGCCAGCAGTTAACTGGGGGCACACAAGCGGGGCACACTGGCGCGTCAGGGGCGGGGGATCTTGGGATGGCGATCGTAACCGACCGGGATCAGTCCGCCCTCACGGGCCCTGCCCAACGTCAGACTCTCCCCGGCGGATGATACTGCTAGAAATGCTTCATTTTGAATTTGGGGTAGAGTGCTGGAGGCATGGCGAGGAGGGAGAAATGGAAGGAGAAAGGGGGAAAAGGTCGGGGGACATGGACGGACAACATTTGGACACCCGCTTCGGTCCCTTTCCGGTTCCATGGTGCAGTCGTGGCTACTCCATCCTGCCTAAAAGCCCGTTTTAAGGCCCACCCATTCCCTAGACCACACCGTCGGGTTTAAAGAGGTGGAACGGGGGGCTGGAGCGTGGCCTCTGGGGTCCTCCCTCCCGGGTTGGGGTCTCCAGCTGGTAGCCGCACTCACTGGTCAGGGGAATGAAAGACTCCTCCGTGGTCTGGAGCCGCCACTTCAGCACCCCGACGTCGCTGTTGACCGGGAATGACTTCTCGGGGTTCTTCAGGCCGATCAGAGAATCGGCCGTGAAAAGTTTCTTGTCGACGTTCGGGTGGGTCTGAAACAGCGGGGAGTGGAAAGAGAGACCCTAAGACAGCCCAGCAAGGCAGAGCAAGGGGGGTGGCGAGAGGAGCATCCCCTTTGGGCCCTGGCCTGCCGCAGGCCACGCCCCAGAAAGGAATGAAAGAAAAGCCCGACTCCCAGTTGGGACAAAAGCTCCCCGGCGCCGCAACTTCTCCTCCGGCCCCTCCCTTGGACAGGACTGGCCGACCTCCAGATGGGCGACACGCAGCGCGGGCGGAAAAAAATGCACGAAGAAGGGAAAGACTGCTGGTCGCGGGGCCGCAGATCTTTCCAAGGAGGCTTTTTCTGAGCGTCGCCTCGAGGCCGGGTCCAAAATGGGGATTAAGACTGGGAGCCCCACGTGGGACAACCTGATCACCTTGTAAATTCCCCAGTGCTTAGAACAGTGCTTTGCACATAGTAAGCGCTTAATAAATGCCATCATCATTATTATTATTATTATTATTATTGTGGCTTGGGAGAGTACAGCAGAGTTGGTTGACCCCATCCCTGCCCTGAAGGAGCTTACCATCTAGCGGGGCGCACAGACCTCAAGATCACTTGTGTCCTTTTACTGTCATAGCGTGCTTGGACTGACGGTCCGGGTCGGGGGGCACGGCCGGTCGATTGGAGGAGGAGGGGAGGGCAGCAGAACACTGCACAGGCGCCCGTGGGCCCCGATGAGAGAACCCCCCGCCCCGGCCGTGCTACAGGAGAGCTCAGACGGATGTGCGGGTGGGCATCTTGACTGGCGGTCGGGGAGGGACAGATGGACGGGGACAATTTACATTCCCCCGGACAGAGAAGCGGTTATCTTACATGAGGTGGCTAGACTGCGAGCCCACTGTCGGGTAGGGACCGTCTCTATGTGCTGCCAACTTGGACTTCCCGAGCGCTCCGCACACAGTAAGCGCTCAATAAATACGACAATGAATGAACCTCCCCGCACCGCCACAGCTGGGAGACAGTACCCTCTTTCTCGTAGAGGTGGGGCTCACACAGTACGTGGGATCGGGCTTTAATCTCAGCGAAATCGCAGTGGGACAGCGACCAGGGGAAACTGGAATGACCAACAGCTGGACGGACATACCCCTCCCCACCCTATTAATGCCCTAAATATGTGGTCCTTATGGATAGGGGCGGTTGATTCATTCAGTGGTATTTATTGAGCGCTTACTATAATAATAAGAATAGTGATTATAGTACTTGTTGAGCACTTACTATGTACCAAGCACTGTTCTAAGCGCTGAGGAAGATACAAGTTAATCAGGTTGGATTATAATAATAATGATGGCATTTATTAAGCACTTACTATGTGCAAAGCACTGTTCTAAGTGCTGGGGAGGTTACCAGGTGACCAGGTTGTCCCACGGGGGTGGCTCACACTCTTAATCCCCCTTTTACAGATTAGGGAACTGAGGCCCAGAGAAGTGAAGTGACTTGCCCAAAGTCACAAAGCTGACAGTTTGTGGAGTCGGAATTTGAACACATGACCTCTTACTCCAAAGCCCGGGCTCTTTCCACTGAGCTACGCTGCTATCAATCAATCAATTGTATTTATTGAGCGCTTACTGTGTGCAGAGCACTGTACTAAGCGCTTGGGAAGTACAAGTTGGCAACATATAGAGACAGTCCCTACCCAACAGTGGGCTCATAGTCTAAAAGGGGGAGACAGAGAACAAAACCAAACATACTAACAAAATAAAATAGAATAGATATGTACAAGTAAAATACGTAAATAAATAACTGGAGTAATAAATATGTACAAACATATATACATATAAACAGGTGCTGTGGGGAAGGGAAGGAGGTAAGAAGAAAGAGTGCTACTACACTGTGTAGTCCCTGCCCTACACAGAGCTCACACAATTAATCCCCCTTTTACAGATGAGGCGACTGAGGCCCAGAGAAGTTAAGTGACTTGCCCAAGGTCACCCAGCAGACAGGTGGCGGAGCCAGGATTAGAACACAGGTCCTTCCAGCTCCGTGCTCTAACCATTAAGCCATGCTGCTTCTCTGTGTGCAGAGCCCGGGAGAGTATGCTATGACAATAAAAAGACACAAGTGATCTTGAGGTCTGTGCGCCCCGCTAGATGGTAAGCTCCTTCAGGGCAGGGATGGGGTCGACTAACTCTACTGTACTCTCCCAAGCCACAATAATAATAATAATAATGATGACGGCATTTATTAAGCGCTTACTATGTGCAAACCACTGTTCTAAGCGCTGGGGAATTTACAAGGTGATCAGTTTGTCCCACGTGGGGCTCACAGTCTTAATCCCCATTTCACAGAGGAGGTAACTGAGGCCCAGAGAAGTGAAGTGACTTGCCCAAAGTCACACAGCTGACAAGTGGCAGAGCCGGGATTTGAACCGATGACCTCTGACTTCAAAGCCCGGGCTCTTTCCGCTGACCTACTATGCTTCCCTACTTCCCAGGTGCTTAGTACAGTGCTCTGCACACAAGTAGGCGCTCGATAAATACGACGGAATGAATGAATGAATGAAGCACTGCTCTAAGCGCTGGGGGGTTACAAGGTGATCAGGTTGCCCCCCGCGGGGCTCACAGTCTTCACCCCCATTTTACAGATGAGGGAACGGAGGCACAGGGAAGTGAAGTGACTTGCCCAAGGTCACACAGCTGACAAGTGGTGGAGCCGGGATTTGAACCCTTGACCTCTGACTCCAAAGCCCGGGCTCTTGCCACTGAACCACACTGCTTCTCTACACTGTACTATACTATACTGTAATATACTATATACTACCCTATTCCCAAGCGCTTAGTACAGTGCTCTACACACTGTAAGTGCTCAAGAAATAAATACGATTGAATGAATGAACGAATGAACGATACAGTCCCCAAATCTAGATCTTCAGCCCTAAAGAGCTCCACACAATGCAGAGCCGCTCAATCAATATCACCGATCGACTGATCCCGCTCTTCCGCAGGCACGGTAGGTTTTGCCGGTTCGGTGGGTTAATAATAATAATAACGATGGCATTTATTAAGTGCTTACTATGTGCAAAGCACTGTTCTAAGCGCTGGGGGGGTTACAAGGCGTTCAGGTTGTCCCACGTGGGGCTCACAGTCTTAATCCCCATTTCACAGAGGAGGTAACTGAGGCCCAGTGAAGTGAAGTGACTTGCCCAAAGTCACACAGCTGACAAGTGGAAGAGCTGGGATTTGAACCGATGACCTCTGACTTCAAAGCCCGGGCTCTTTCCGCTGACCCACTATGCTTCCCTACTTCCCAGGAGCTTAGTACAGTGCTCTGCACACAGTAAGCGCTCAATAAATACAACGGAATGAATGAATGAATGAAGCACTGCTCTAAGCGCTGGGGGGTTACAAGGTGATCAGGTTGCCCCCCACAGGGCTCACAGTCTTCACCCCCATTTTACAGATGAGGGAACGGAGGCACAGGGAAGTGAAGTGACTTGCCCAAGGTCACACAGCTGACAAGTGGTGGAGCCGGGATTTGAACCCCTGACCTCTGACTCCAAAGCCCGGGCTCTTGCCACTGAACCACACTGCTTCTCTACACTGTACTATACTATACTGTAATATACCATATACTAACCTATACCCAAGCGCTTAGTACAGTGCTCTACACACTGTAAGTGCTCAAGAAATAAATACGATTGGATGAATGAATGAATGATACAGTCCCCAAATCTAGATCTTCAGCCCTAGAGAGCTCCGCACAATGCAGAGCTCCGCTTAATCAATACCACCGATCGACTGATCCCGCTCTTCCGCAGGCACGGTAGGTTTTGCCGGTTCGGTGGGTTAATAATAATAATAACGATGGCGTTTACTAAGTGCTTACTATGTGCAAAGCACTGTTCTAAGCGCTGGGGGGGTTACAAGGCGATCAGGTTGTCCCACGGGGGGCTCACAGTCAATCCCCACTTTCCGGACGGGGGAACTGAGGGCCGGAGAAGTGAAGCGACTTGCCCGAAGTCACACAGCTGACAACTGGCAGAGGCGGGATTTGAACCCACGGTCTCTGACTCCAAAGCCCGGGCTCTTTCCACGGAGCCACGCCGGCGGCATGTCGGAAATGCGATCTCCTGGGATGCCCTGAACCGTAGACCTCCCTCTCCAGCTGGCCCACCCTCTCACCTGCAGCTGCACTCCTTTCTTGTCGTCGTTGTCGACGTGCAGGCGGATGCGGCCCAACTTCTCGTCGGAGATCCTCAGCATGATCATGCCGTGCAGCTCCATGCTCTGCAGCCCCCCGTCCCGCCCGCAGGTCAGCGTGATCTTCTCCTCGATCTTCATGTGCACGCTGCGGGGGAGAGCACGGTCACTCCGTGGAGGGAGGCCACGGGCCCGAGCGCTTCGTCCCGGATCGGCCGTCAGTCCATCGTATTTACCGAGCACTTACTGAGCGCGGACAGCACCGTCCTGAGCGCTTGGGAGAGGGCGACGGAACAGATACGCTCCCTCCCCACAACGAGCTTACCCCCTCTATTTTATTTGTACGTATTTATTCTATTTTATTTTGTTAATGTGTTTTGTTTTGTCGTCTGTCTCCCCCTTCTAGACTGCGAGCCCGCTGTTGGGTAGCGACCGCTTCTATATGTTGCCAACTTGGACTTCCCAAGCGCTTAGTACAGCGCTCTGCACACAGTAGGCGCTCAATAAATACGACTGAATGAACAGAGATGAGCTTGCAGTCTTGGCCACCGCTAGCGATGGTCCCTGCTCTTGGGAGTCAAGGTCCAAGGCCACCACTCAGGCCCACAACTGTCCCTGTCTGTTCTCGAGAATGTCTCCGGGGAAGTTGTTCTTATTTTTAAATGGTATTTGCCAAGTGCTTACTATGTGCGAAGCACTGTTCCCGGACACAAGCTAATCAGGGACAGTCCGTGTCCCGCACGGGGCTCGCAGTCTTAATTCCTGTTTTGCAGTTGAGGTAACAGGCACAGAGAAATGAAGTAACTTGCCCAAAGTCACCCAGCAGACAAGAGGCAGCGTTGGGACGGGAACCCAGATCCTTCTGATTCCAGGCCCCACTGCTTCTCACACAGAGCTAGGGCTTACCAAATACCACAATTATCGTTATTTTTCATACCAATAAGAGGTATCACAGAATGCCAGGTGGGGAAGAGAAGGCTGATGTGGAATGGTGATGATACCTCCAGGAAAAATTCTACCTCAACCGCCCTTAACCAACTGCACCCACTTCTCAACGCTGGGTTTCCTCCCTTGCCATCCTTCACTGTCCGACTTCCACGAGCAAGGCTGGCATCCTGCAGGGCACCGGTGGGGTGGTAACTTGCCACCTGATCTGCAAACACGAGCTGGGCGTGGGAGGAGGGAGTGGATTGGGCTGACAGGTTGGACCGTGGGTAGAGTTAATCAGGACAGGCTACCTGGAGGAGGGGGGGGGCCCTGAATTGTGGTTTGAAGGAGGAGAGGGTAGAGCAGACTGCAGCGGGAGAAGCAGAACTGAGTTGGGGGATACTCAGTCAATCAATCAGTCGTATTTATTGAGCGCTTACTGTGTGCAGAGCACTGTACTCAGCGCTTGGGAAGTCCAAGTTGGCAACATATAGAGACAGTCCCTACCCAACAGTGGGCTCACAGTCTAAAAGAACTGAGGCTCGGAGAAGTGACTTGCCCAAAGTCACCCGGCTGACAAGTGGCAGGGCCGGCATTTGAACCCACGACCTCTGACTCCAAAGCCCGGGCTCTTTCCACTGAGCCACGCTGCGTCTCCGTGCGGAGAACTATTATAATAATAATAATCCGTGTGGAGATTATAATAATAATAATGGCATTTGTTAAGCGCTTACTATGTGCCAAGCACTATTCTAAGCGGTGGAGGGGAATACAAAGTGATCAGGTTGTCCCACGGGGGGGCTCCCAGTCTTCATCCCCGTTTTACAGATGAGGGAACTGAGGCTCAGAGAAGTGACTTGCCCACAGTCAGCCACCTGACAAGTGGCAGGGCCGGGATTCGAACCCACGACCTCTGACTCCAAAGCCTGGGCTCTTTCCACTGAGCCACGCTGCTTCTCCACAAAAGATGAGGCGTTCCAGTGTGAGGGCAGCTGACTGAGGCCGATGGGAAGGTGACGTGAGCGGTGCCGGGCAGCTGGGCTCGGCTAGGGAGAGGACTCATTCAATTGTATTTATTGAGCGCTTACTGTGTGCAGAGCACTGTACTAAGCACCTGATTCGGTCCCACGCTCTCCAGACCCGAGGGCTTGGTCAGTTTTCACCTCCTCTCCGCTCCCCCGGATGCCCGGTGAAGGATACGTTGCCAACTTGTACTTCCCAAGCGCTTAGTACAGTGCTCTGCACACAGTAAGCGCTCAATAAATACGATTGATTGAGTGCCCCCTCTGTATCCCGACAACCATGGGTGTGGAAAGCCTCACCCGGAATGGGCCTCTACAGCAAAAGGGAAACCTCTCCTCGAGAAGCACTGTGGCCTAGCAGAAGGAGACTGGGCCTGGGAATCAAGAGGACCTGGGTTCTAATTCTGGTCCTGCCACTTGTCTGATGGGTGACCTTGGGCGAGTCACTTAAATTCTCCGTGCCTCAGTTCCCTCATCCGCAAAAAGGGGGCTCAATCAATACCTGTTCTCCCTCCTATTTACTCCGGAGCGAGGCTCAGTGGGAAGAGCCCGGGCTTTGGAGTCAGAGGTCGTGGGTTCAAATCCCGGCTCCGCCAATGGTCAGCTGGGTGACTTTGGGCAAGTCACTTCACTTCTCTGGGCCTCAGTTCCCTCATCTGGAAAATGGGGATGGAGACTGTGGGCCCCCCGTGGGGCGAGCTGATCGCCTTGTAACCTCCCCAGCGCTTAGAACAGTGCTTTGCATGCAGTAAGTGCTTTAATAAATGCCATTATTATTATCTGGGACCTGATTATCTTGCTTCTACCTCAGGGCTTAGTTACAGTGCTTGGTACATAGTAGACGCTTAGCAAATACCACAGTTAATATTATTCTCCTTCAGCTGATCGCCAGACGGGTGAGTCCAGTGCCTCACCTGGCTCTGTCCGTGCCCTCCTTCCTCCAAAGCCGAACCTCGACGATTCGACGATTCAATGCCCTCCTTCCTCCAAAGCCGAACCTCGACGATTCGACGATTCAATGTCCCCGAGACACAGTTTGCCTCCCGCACACCAACACAACGTCCCCAAGTCTCCTCTTTCACCTGACCTCAAATGGTGACGGGCTCTGGGCCGGAACACGAGAAATCTGAGCCGTGAACGCGTAGGCTCTATCTACACGTCAGAGTTCGGGCAGCCGGCTTTGGTAGCAGACCGATTAAAGTGTTTTCCCTTCCGTGCAAAACCGAACGCCTGGAATCTGAGCTCTGGGTAATTGTGAACTTTGGACGGAGCAGAGGTTTTCCGCCAGTCAGCTGAGAACGGCAGGAGGCCGTAAGCCCCGGCCAGCCCGGGGCCGCCAGAAGCCCCTCAGTTTGGCCCCAGACAGACAACCCGTCTGCCAGGAAAGTTAAGTCACCTTGGCTCTCCCAGATGTGAAAGGGCCGGGGGGATGGAGGTGCCGGGTGGGGGGGAAAACGACTCCGCGGGCCGCTCTGGAATTTAGGGGGAGACATTTTAAGATCCCCCCGCCGCCCCACAACAAGATGGAGTCGGCCCTGAGACTTTCACGGCGAAGGAACTAACGAGAGAGTGCTGGCTGCATGGAGCGATGCCACTCATGCTCTACCGGCCCGGCAGCCCACGGGTGCGATGTGTGTGTAACCTTAGCGAGTGAGCGCTTAGCGCGGTGCTCTGCACACAGTAAGAGCTCAGTAAATACCACTGACTGCGGGAGGGGCCGAGATCATCGCCATGTGATTCCGCCGAGGCCACCGGCGGCCAAGCTGATTGCAGCCGAGAGCCGACGCACCAGGAATTGCCTACCAATCAATCTGCGCATCAGGCAGAAACTCCTCACCCTGGGCTTCAAGGCTCTCCATCACCTCGCCCCCTCCTACCTCACCTCCCTTCTCTCCTTCTACTGCCCAGCCCGCACCCTCCACTCCTCCGCCGCTAATCTCCTCACTGTACCTCGTTCTCGCCTGTCCCGCCATCGCCCCCCGGCCCACGTCATCCCCCGGGCCCGGAATGCCCTCCCTCTGCCCCTCCGCCAAGCTAGCTCTCTTCCTCCCTTCAAGGCCCTGCTGAGAGCTCACCTCCTCCAGGAGGCCTTCCCAGACTGAGCCCCTTCCTTCCTCTCCCCCTCGTCCCCCTCTCCATTCCCCCACCTTACCTCCTTCCCTTCCCCACAGCACCTGTATATATGTATATATGGTTGTACATATGTATTACTCTATTTATTTATTTATTTCACTTGTACATTTCTATCCTATTTATTTTATTTTGTTGGTATGTTTGGTTCTGTTCTCTATCTCCCCCTTTTAGACTGTGAGCCCACTGTTGGGTAGGGACTGTCTCTATGTGTTGCCAATTTGTACTTCCCAAGCGCTTAGTACAGTGCTCTGCACATAGTAAGCGCTCAATACTACGATTGATTGATTGATTGATTGAATTAGGTGCCATCTGGCCGTGGCACATCAGCCGGCTGCTTTTCGGGCTTCCCACCGGGCCTGTCCACCTCTCCGGAAGGCCCCGGGTGGTGCTTTGGTTAGAAACTCTGGTCACCGGTGGGCACCGCCCCAGCAGGTGGAACCGGGACCGGAGCCCTGATTCCCCAAGCCAGGCTTTTCCCATTGGGCCAATAGTAGCCACCCAATTTAGTATTAATGATGCATTTTATTTGGTTAATATCTTTTGTTTTGTTCTCTGTCTCCCCCTTCTAGACTGCGAGCCCGCTGTTGGGTAGGGACCGTCTCTATAGGTTGCCAACTTGGACTTCCCAAGCACTTAGTACAGTGCTCTGCACACACTGATCGCTCAATAAATACGATTGATGATGATGATTTGCCACGGGCGAACGCTTACCACCCATGTGTTTCAGATTTACATACCCAATACCCACCTCTCCGTGTTAATAGGTGGAGCTAGAACCCTGGCTGCTTCGGACACCCGCTTGCCGACTGTTGACGACATGACGGTTTCGCCTTCAGATTTGAGCTTGTCCACGAAGTTGTCCACTTCTTTCCCCTTGGCGCCGAGCTTCAGGGCCTTACTGGGGCCCGAAGGCCTGAGGGGAAGAAAATGAGGGGTCGGGAGAGGAGGGGGGGAGAGAGGCAGCGGCAACATTTGGGGTGGAAGAAACTTTGTTGCAGCTCTGCCCCCCCGGCAGCACGCACTCGGGGGATCTCAGCACCCCTGATTCACTCATAACCTCCAGGTTGCCTGAAACTTGGGGAAACTTGGGGACCAACCTCCCAGCAAAGGGAAAGGACACGGGTGGGGAGCGTTCCTCGACTCCAGCCGGCCCCTACATGGACTCTGGCGGGACACAGGAGCAGCACTGAGTGAAATCAATGCCGCCTCAATGGAGGAACCACCTCTGGAGATGCCTCCAGTGCCTGAGCTCTGCTGTTCAAGAGTGACTGCCCCGTGATGGCTTTATACAGTGCTCTGCACATAGTAAGCGCTCAATAAATACGATTGATGATGATAAAGGCTCCGCCACCTCATCGTCCCGACTGCCTCCAGCTCGTTCTCCGCCAGGTCCAACTGGCTCTCCTGACTCTCATCTGGCCCCTCCGCCCAGCTGGGGCGTGAATTTATTCTGTCCCCCACTTACCCCGTCACTGCTTTGGGGCTAGAAGCCAGGCCCCCTCGGCAGCCTCTGCTTCGGCCTCTCCCAGGGCTCCTACCTGGCTGGTGGGGGAGCCACCTTGGGCTTTTCCGTCTCGATGATGGTCTCCGTGATGAGGGCTGCCGTGCTCCCGCCGGACACGGCCGAGCTTCCGAATCCCCCAAAGCCGGGGGCTTTCTTGCCCTGTCTCTCGGCGTCTCTCCGGGCCTGCTGCAACTCTTTGGCCTTGCGTCGCATCTCAGCCTTGGCCTCTCGTTCTTGAGTCTGCGGGAGGCGCAAACCGAGGCCCGGTTCGCCCGGCGACCAGATCGTCCCCGGAGACGCCCAGGCGCGACGGGGCCGGCCGCCCCCGACTCACCTCTCGGACTGCCCGGAACACCTTCTCCTCGTGACTGTCCATCTCGGTGAACGTGCGGATCTGCGCCAGGTTGACGTTTTCCCGGTAGCCCAGGGCCACGATCTCGTCGAAGGCAAAGATCAGGTCGAAGCAGTGTTCGGAGATCTCGTTCTCCTCCAGGGCTCGGCAGTACTCCGGGATCTGAGTCCGAACGGCAGCGGCACACGGTAAGGGGCAGGGGCAGTCCCAGGTTGGACTGGTTCAGTACTGGCCCAACTGCCTGGCGAGTTATCATTTCCAGTGCTCTGCACACAGTAGGCGCTCGGTAAATACAACTGAATGAATCATTTGCTCTCGGAAGGCTGCAGGCCCAGGGCCGACGTTAAAAAATAGTCGGGGGTGATGAGTGGTCGAGGCCCTCACGGGGCTGAGCGGGTTCTGATGACTGCTAATAGAATTGCCAGGTAAGATCACTTAAGGGGCAGCCAGAAAAATTTTCCTGGAACCACTGGCTGCGTGGATTGTGCAGGCAGTGAGAGCCAAGACCAAGATTTTTCCTTTTAAAAAAAAAAACAAAAAAAAAACCCGAAACCCCAAGCTCCGGCACTTAGTCGGCTGACATTTTCACAGCTGGGTTTTTGCTCCACAGATGACTTCACAGGCAAAATCCCGTCCAGCCCAGGAAGAAATTGCAGCCTTGGAGAACCACCCTACAAATCGCAGTCAGACGGCAAGGCTGAGAGGTAGTGCGGCTTGGTGGATGGAGCCGGAGACTGGGAGTCAGGAGGGCCCGGGCTCTAATCCCGGGTCGACCACTTGTCTGCTGTGTGACTCTGGGCAAGTCACTTCACTTCTCTGTACTTCAGTTACCTCACCTGTGACATGGTGATTAACACCGTGAGCTGCATGAGGGACAGGGACTGTGTCCAACCTTATTAGCCTGTACCCACCCCAGAGCCAGGCATGCAATAAGTGCTTAAAAAACACCACACGGCTAAAAAAAAAAAAAAATCAGTAAGTGGACCTGGTATATTCAATCAATCAATCGTATTTATTGAGTGCTTACTGCGTGCAAGCACTGTACTAAGCGCTTGGGAAGTACAAGCTAGCAACATATAGAGACAGTCCCTACCCAACAGTGGGCTCACAGTCTAGAAGGGGGAGACAGAGAACAAAACCAAACATACTAACAAAATAAAATAAATAGAATAGATAGGTACAAGTAAAATAAATAAATAAATATTGGCTGGTTTGCCCAGCCTCGCTCTCTTAGGCCACCCCCACAGAGAGCAGGAGACCCCCCGCTTCACCCCCAATGGGAAAGACTGAGACTGAGTCCCAGACTGAGCCCCCCATTCCTCTCCCCCTCCCCATCCCCCCCCGCCCTACCCCCTTCCCCTCCCCACAGCACCTGTCTATATGTTTGTACAGATTTATTACTCTATTTTACTTGTACATATTTACTCTCCTATTTATTTTATTTTGTTAATAGTTTTGCTTTGTTGTTTGTCTCCCCCTTCTAGACTGTGAGCCCGCTGTGGGGTAGGGACCGTCTCTCTATGTTGCCAACTTGTCCTTCCCAAGCGCTTAGTACAGTGCTCTGCACACAGTAAGCGCTCAATAAATACGACTGAATGAGTGAATGGTGCCCCGGGCGGGGGGGAGAGGAGGGCTTACCACTCTGGAGAAGAGCCGGAGGGTCTCCAGGTCTTCCAGGATGTTGCTGTTCTTGGTGGTAATCAGGACCATGTAGAGTTTCTCCATGGGCTGGTACACGTACCGCACGCTCTCCGTCTCCACGAACGTGTGCTGCTTTCCGGTGTTCATCAGCTTCGGAAAAGCGGCCAGCAGGCCCTCGATCCGGGTCCGGGTCATCTCCACAAACTGCCGCGAGACGATGGCCTTGCCGGCCTTCGTGCAGACCGCGGCCGCCAGGAGCACCTGCCGGGGACACGGGCACGGTCGGCGGCCTGGACTGGGAGCTCACCTGAGACGGGGTCTGATTCCACACTCCCCCACCCTGTCCTAAGGGTCACGGGGTCAGGGGGAGAAGACGGGGGGCTGCTATCAGAACCGGTGCCTGGGTGAACCCCCAGACAGGTGCTGGAAGGCGCAACGTGGCAGCCCCCGGGAGCCCCAGAGCCCAGCTGGATGGCAAGCTTGGCTCCGGGCTACGGAGTGGGCAACGAGAAGCAGCGTGGCTCAGAAGGAAAGAGCCCGGGCTTTGGAGTCAGAGGTCAGGGGTTCAAATCCCGGCTCCACCAATTGTCAGCTGTGGGACTTTCATCATCATCAATCGTATTTATTGAGCGCTATGTGCAGAGCACTGTACTAAGCGCTTGGGAAGTACAAATTGGCAACATATAGAGACAGTCCCTACCCAACAGTGGGCTCACAGTCTAAAAGGGGGAGACAGAGAACAAAACCAAACATACTAACAAAATAAAATAAATAGAATAGATATGTACAAGTAAAATAAATACATAGAGTAATAAATATGTACAAACATCTATACATATATACAGGTGCTGTGGGGAAGGGAAGGAGTTAAGATGGGGGGGATGGAGAGGGGGACGAGGGGGAGAGGAAGGAAGGGGCTCAGTCTGGGAAGGCCTCCTGGAGGAGGTGAGCTCTCAGTAGGGCCTTGAAGGCAGGAAGAGAGCTAGCTCGGCGGATGGGAAAACCACCGGGCCGGCCGGCCGGAGCCGCCGGGTTGAATCTTCCGGGCGGACTTCACTTCTCTGGGCCTCAGTGACCTCATCTGTAAAATGGGGATTAAGACTGTGAGCCCCACAAGGGACAACCTGATCACCTTGTAACCTTCCCAGTGCTTAGAACATAGTGAGCGCTTAATAAATGCCATTATTATTAACCCAGAAGGCAACACAAGCCACAGGGAGGAGACAGTGGGGCTGACCGACTGATCGATGTGCTTTTCAAACCAAACGACCACTCCAAAGGAAAACAGACAGAGCTTTCTGGCAAACCACTTCAACTCTCAAGGTGGTGGGGATGAAAAAGACATTTCTGGAGAGCCAGCTATCCCCTCTGAGTCCGAGCCGGGCCGCCCTCCCCTTCTCCTAGCCGGGATTTCTGGTACCAGTGGGGACGAGGGTCAGCCAGGGCCCAAATTTCTCTGTCTCTCCATGAAAAATTGAATTCGGCGTCCAAGGACCTGGAATCCAGGCAGGACAAAACACTCTTAAGACTGTGAGCCTCTTGAGGGATGAGGACAGGTTTGAATTTCCACGAGTACTCTCTTCCAGCGCTCAGTTCACTGCTCCGCACGCAGTAAGTGCTTAATCAATACTATACTACTTCAATCAATCAATCACTCGCATTTATTGAGCGCTTACTGTGTGCAGAGCACTGTACTAAGCGCTTGGGATGTACAAGCTGGCAACATATAGAGACAGTCCCTACCCAACAGTGGGTTCACAGTCTAGAAGGGGGAGACCGAGAACAAGACCAAACATACTAACAAAATTAAATAAATAGAATACATAGGTACAAGTAAAATAGAGTAATAAATATGTACAAATATGTAAAATAAATAAAACAAATAAATATGTAAATATGTACTACTTCTACTACAAAGCTGGGCCATCCCTCCCTGATTCCCAGAGGTACTCAGCCGCCACTTTCTGTTCCCTCTTGACCAAACCCGCCTTCCTGGAGTTAGCAAACCCCACCCCAACTAGCCCGCCAGGCTTCCTGCAAAACGTGATATCCGAAGACCCGGCATCTCTGAAAACAAGGTTTCAAGGGCCCGCTTCACTAAAGGAAAAGAAGCAAGCACCCTCCCGGAGAGAAGACCTAAAATACCATTTGCTGGGATGTCCAAGAAATGAGAGCTATGGTGCTGTGTTCTTCACGGCAGCCACCGCACCGTTCCCAAGCAGAAGGAATAATAATAGTGATAATTTGGTATTTGTTAAGCGCTTACTATGGGCAAAGCACCGTTCTAAGTGCTGGAATACAAAGGCCACCATGGAGTCACCTGAATATCAGCCGCTCTCCAACCCCGCCTGGGCATTAAAAGTCAGATGATGCTCCCTCGGTCCCACCCCAAGTCTGACGCTGATTACCGGAGAAGGTGGAATCACTCCTTTTTTCTCTCTAAAAATAGCGGGGTTGTTGTGGAGACAAGGCTCATCCTTCTAATCAAGGCAGGAGGAAGCCGACAATTTATACACAAGGGGGACCAGCCTCATCTGCTCCCAGCCCAAATAATTCGCCTCTGAAGAACTGGGATTTGGGTTTTCACTCGCTGATTCGCTTGCACAGCCTCGAGGACGGCCTCTCTACGGCGAAGCCCCTCGAGGGAAACATTCAGCTGCTGCTTCACAGCTCCGTCTAGTACACGGAGGGTCGGCAGGTCAGATACCTGGAGCTTTGAGGAAGCAGGCCAGGGGACTGAATTTCAGGTCCTTGCTCCTCTGTTCGCAGAATTCACTCATTCAATCTTATTCAGTGCTTACTGTGTGCAGTGCACTGTACTACGTGCTTGGAAAAGTACAATACAGTAATAAAGAGTGACTATTCCTGCTCACAGCAAACTCAGTCTGGCGCGGGTTGTGGGGGAGACCGAAGTCAATACAAATAAACAGAAATCAATATAAATAAAATTACAGATTCTGGTCCTGTCATATGGTCCCGGCCCTTCCCTTGACACAGAGAGCGGCGTCGAACTCCAGCCCGGTGAAAAAGCCACCGACTCCCGGTAAATTGGGCTGGTGGTCTCCGAGACTGGCTCCTACTTCACATCTGACTTACCTCTGCGTGGGCTTTGACGGAGAAGTTGAACTAATCACCATCATCATCAATCGTATTTATTGAGCGCTTACTATGTGCAGGGCACTGTACTAAGCGCTTAATCTCGTAGCCTCTGGGCTACTCTGTTGGGGGCGGGGGCGCGTGCGCCATCATGCATCTAGACCGCGTGCTCATGATGGGCAGAGGACGTGTCTGCCAACTCTGCCGTACTGTACCCTCCCAAGTCCTCAGCACAGCGTTCTGCTCACGGTGAGCGCTCAAGAGTTACCACCGATCGATTGATGGAGACCAGCGACCTTTTCTAATATCTCCGGCGGCAAGCCCCAGCTTGCCGAGAGAAAACGGCACGGGATCGTTGTCGGGGACTCTCCTTCCGACTGCACTACTGGCTAGGGAGGCTCCAGGCCTCGGCCCCTTACCGCGCGGGTGGGTCTCCCCCAGCCCGGCCAACAAGATGTGGCCGCCAAGATGACCGAGGCAGAGACGGGACACGGTGAAATTCCCCCCGCCCAAAGGGAATTTCCTCCTCTGGGCCGTTAAGGAAGTGAGTCTCGGTGCTCCGGGCGGGGCAACAAAAAGCACACTGTAGTAGACAAGGATTTCTTCGCACAGGGGCATTGTTTGCTGGGCCGGGCGAGCTGCAAGTACCGTTTACGGGACCGTAGCCCAAGAGGAAGCAGGATTCGGACCGTGGATTAGTCCAGTGCTCTGCACACAGTAAGCGCTCAATAAATACGATTGATTGATTGATTAGCGTGAATATGGGACGGTGCCGTGCACGGGAAGCTTGGCAGGTAGGGCGGTTCTTCCCACACCGGCCGTCGGCTTGGGGAATTCAGGGAGCAGAGACTAATGCTGTGTCACTGCTTCGGCTTAATGAACCCCAGCCACAGAAGCAGAAAACATCTTAACCCAGGTGACGTGGAAGAGTAAACGTATGCGTATATAAGCCCCTTTCCAGTCATCCCGATCCAGACGGGTGGTTTGACAAGGGACAACCTGCCCCCACGTCTACCCACGCGTTCCTTCTGGGATGTGACATCATTCTGAAGCAACTCGAGCCCGTCTTCAAAGTTTTCTAGGAAAGAACACAGATGACTAGCCCAATAGCCTGCTCCGCTCCAGTCCTC
The DNA here is from genome assembly GCF_015852505.1 of Tachyglossus aculeatus. NCBI lineage: Eukaryota > Metazoa > Chordata > Mammalia > Monotremata > Tachyglossidae > Tachyglossus > Tachyglossus aculeatus. Next base: position 33,357,542 of record NC_052076.1, on the reverse strand, counting down.
ACAATCAACCTGGGTCCTCATCCCGGCTCCAAAACTTGCCTGCTATGTGACCTTGGGCAAGCCGCTTCACTCCACTCTGCCTCAGTTACCTATCTGTAAAATGGGGATTAAGACTGTGGGACATGGACTGTGGACAATCTGATGGTTTTGGATCTACCCCAGCACTTAGGACAGTGCTTGGCACATAGTAAGTGCTGAAATACCATAAAAAAAATCAACTTAGGGAAATTCACCAGGCCCCGAAGTCAATATAGGTCCATTATCATTGTATAAACACACTCCAACCCATTAGGGCCCATATTTTGAAACCGTTTTCAGATCCACATCAGCTCTTGGGTCATGGACAAAACAAGCAATGACCACAGGACTCGGAATTGCTGTGGCCAACCCCCTGCCTTCAGTCTGGATTCTCTACACCTCAGACGAATGAGTCACTCTTTTTCCTTTGTTCTCTGGAAAATGTAAAATTCCTTGGTCCCTTGCTTTTAAATCTCACCTAGCTCTCTCTCCTGCAAAAATCTTGATTGATTTCCTCTTTTTCTGTTGTCAGTGACGAGGTAGCAGACTAGTCGCTTGCTCAGACAGCCCTTTACATTGGCAAACGTCTATTCTGCCGTTGCTGGCTAGCAAAAATCCCTATTTCTATAGGTGAACTGTAACTTCCCCCCAAGTTACGCTCGGGCCGACTCTGGTTAGGATCGAACAGTACAATTCCCCAGCCCAGAACTGACAACACATCGCCTGACGGGAGAACCTGAATTCAGCCGTTCCGTGTTCACAGCCATGTATATAAAATGAGCAAAATGCCGGAGCGGAGCAATTCCCAGGAAGACTCCTTGAAGAACCTGAATTCAGCTGTTCCATGTTCACAGCCGTGTATATAAAATGAGCAAAATGCCGGAGCGGAGCAATTCCCAGGAAGACTCCTTGAAGACGTCTCCCCAGTCCAACCCCGGTCCTGATCAGAGGGCCCAAAGTCTGGCCAGAGACAGGGAATAAGTATACACAACTTTCCAGTGAAACATATCACCCCTTCCTCCCCATTCTTCCCAGGTCATTTCCACAATGGAAGTTCAGCTTTCCCAGTGTGAACAGGTCACTTTCCCTTCAATCTTTGCAAGTAAAATGCCAGGAATTTTAGACATCTTAAGGCTGGTCCCACATCCCGCAGTAAAGCGGCTTTCCAATCTCCCCTACGCCAAAGCCCGGCTGGGTGGGCTCAGGCTAACGGAACAAAACCCATTTGGCTTTCCTGGGATGGGCTCACTCCCGGTTTTGCTAGCCACCCTATTTTTCCAACTGTCCGATCCAAACTTGTTCTGGTTATCAGCCGTCCCCTACTGTTTCCCTAAACTGTAAGCTCCTTGTGGGCAGGGAATGTCTCCCACCTCTTTTATCTTGTACTTTCTCAAGGGCTTACTACAGTGCACTACACACAGTAAGCACTCAAATATGATTATTAGTGTTTCCTGGTGCTTCCGGCCAGTGGACGGGGGTCCGCCGTGGGAAGTTTCCAGGTGTGCCCCGAGTCCCGGGAGCATGAAGGCCCAAGTCCCCTTCCAACCCAAACAGGCTGGAAAGACGAGCAGACCCTCCCACAAGAAGGGGCTGTTTTCTCTTCCACGATCCAGTGAACCCGGAGGACAGCAGGAGCAAGTTATAATAATGAAATCCTCAACCCACCCAGAATCTCAACCCTGGATAAGAACAAACAACCGCAATGGGGGTGTTTTAAGACCTTTCCGCTTGTTCTGGGCTCCTGGCTGTGGATAAACAGGCCAAGCCCGGTGTGCCTTGAGGAGGGGATTATCTTCCCAGGCAGAAACTTCAAGTCCAAAGGAAGGAAAAGTCAAGCGGGACTCCTGCGGCACAGTTCCTGCTGGGTGTCTCAGCAGGTGGCAAAGCACAGGGAAAGCAAGAAAACATTTTCAGCACATGTTCGGAGGCGTCCAGTTGCGATATCTGCTGGATTACGCAGGAGAGGGAAAGAAGCGAAATATCCACTGGGCAATGCTACATCCTCCAAAGGGGCGGGATATGGCTCTGCCGCTCAGCACCGAGATGCTCAAATAATAAGAATTAGTGGTAGTGGTTAAGCGCTTAATATGTGCCAGGCACAGGGGTGGATACGAGCAAATCGGGTTGGACACAGCCTCCGTCCCACATTCATTCAATCGCATTTATTGAGCACTTACTGTGTGCAGAGCACTGTACTAAGCGCTTGGCCCACATGGGGCTAACAGTCTTAATCCCCATTTTACAGATGAGGTAACAGGCACAGAGAAGTGCCTTAGTACAAGCGCTTAGTACAGTGCTCTGCACACAGTAAGCGCTCAATAAACACGACTGATGAGAAGTGAAGTGACTTTCCCAAGGCCACACAGCAGCACAGGGATGGATACAAGCAGATCGGGTTGGACACAGTCTCTGCCCCACATGGGGCTAACAGTCTTAATCCCCATTTTACAGATGAGGTAACAGGCGCAGAGAAGTGAAGTGGCTTTCCCAAGGCCACACAGCAGCACAGGGATGGATACAAGCAGATCGGGTTGGACACAGTCTCTGCCCCACATGGGGCTCACAGTCTTAATCCCCATTTTACAGATGAGGTAACAGGCCCAGAGAAGTGAAGTGACTTTCCCAAGGCCACACAGCAGCACAGGGATGGATACAAGCAAATCGGGTTGGACACAGTCTCTGCCCCACATGGGGCTAACAGTCTTAATCCCCATTTTGCAGATGAGGTAACAGGCCCAGAGAAGTGAAGTGACTTTCCCAAGGCCACACAGCAGACAAGTGGTGGAGTCAGAACTCAAACCCACGACCGTCTGACTCCAGGTCCCTGCTCTATCCATTAGGCCAGGCTGACTGCAGCCAGTGACAACATGCAGCGCGCTTAGTACAGTGCTCTGCACACAGTAAGTGCTCAATAAATACCACTGAATGAATGAATTTGCAAACAAGGCCTTTAGGCCAGGCTGATTGCAGCCAGTGACTGCAGCTCTTAGTACAGTGCTCTGCACACAGTAAGAGCTCAATAAATACGATTGAATGAATGATTTGCAAACAGAGCCTTCCCCCTCATCCCCAAGGTTCAAATTTACATAGCTTCACTGGGCATTTGCACTAAACCTGTTCAAGAAGAGCACATCAATCCTGAGGGATTTCCCTTCTGCTAAGCAGAGACTTTTTGAAGGGGGACGGTGGGGTCCGAACACTGCCCAGGAACTCTCGGGTAATCCGGAGAAGCGAATGAGGAGCTGATTCCCTGCCCATGTATCCATTCTGTTTTATTAACTGGAAGAGAACTGAGAAATTGGAAGAGGAGGAGAGCCAACGCACGCATCTCATTCCTTGCGCTTCTAGGGAGGCCTCAGAGGTGGAAAACCTACGGCAACTTCAGAGCCCGTTAATTTCCCCGTTAAACCTCTGGAGCCCTTTTTACATTCTGCTTTATCGCCGTTATGTGAAATCTCAAGAGTGCGTTCATTTGGCGTGAGTCTACTTCTGGAAGTCTAGTAAAAACGTTTAAAAAGAAATTTCGCTACAGGCTAAATATTCAAGTTTCTTCCTTTTTACAGACAAAACCCACTGCAGGTGAGAGAGGGCCGAGCCAAATCCCTTCGCATCACTGCCCACTGCATCCTTTGGGGCTCCTGGAGGGACTGGGCTGAACGGATAATGGGTCGGATCAATAATAATCACGGGAGTCGGAGGGCACAGGTTCGAAACAGCGGCTCTGCCCCGTCTGCTGCCTCCCTAGAAGCGCAAGGAATGAGATGGAAAACCTACGGCAACTTCAGAGCCCATTAATTTCCCCTTTAAACCTCTGGAGCCCTTTTTACATTCTGCTTTATCTCCGTTATGTGAAATCTCAAGAGTGCGTTCATTTGGCCTGAGTCTACTTCTGGAAGTCTAGTAAAAACGGTTAAAAAGAAATTTAGCTACAGGCTAAATATTCAAGTTTCTTCCTTTTTACAGACAAAACCCACGGCAGGTGAGAGAGGGCCGAGCCAAATCCCTTCGCATCACTGCCCACTGCATCCTTTGGGGCTCCTGGAGGGACTGGGCTGAACGGATAATGGGTCGGATCGATAATAATCACGGGAGTCGGAGGGCGCAGGTTCGAAACAGCGGCTCTGCCCCGTCTGCTGTGTGACCTTGGGCCGGTAACTTCTGTGCCTCAGTTACCTCATCTGCAAAAGGGGGATTAAGACTGTGAACCCCATGTGGGACAGGGACTCTGCCCAACCTGATTACCCAAGATAGTGCTTGGCGCATAGTAAGTGCTTAACAAATACCGCAATTATTATTATCGTGATTATATTTGTTACGTGCCTACCATTTGCCAAGCACTGTGCTAAACGCTGGGGGTAGCCAGAAGGGAATCAGGCTGGACACGGTCCCGGTTCCACGTGGGGCTCACAGTCTAAGTGGGAGGGGCACTGAATTCCCATTTTACAGATGAGCTGATTGAGGCACAGAGCCGTCAGGGTGTCGCAGCAGGGAAGTCAGGATTAAAACTCGGGTCCTCTGTGATCTTTTTGCAGATCTGTGATCTTCTCAGTGGAGAAGAGCCCGGGCTTTGGAGTCAGAGGTCGTGAGTTCAAATCCCGGCTCCGCCAAATGTCAGCTGTGTGACTTTGGGCAAGTCACTTCACTTCTCCGGGCCTCAGTTCCCTCATCTGTAAAATGGGGATGAAGACTGTGAGCCCCCTGTGGGACAACCTGATCACCTTGTAACCTCCCCAGCGCTTAGAACAGTGCTTTGCACATAGTAAGCGCTCAATAAATGCCATTATTATTATTATTCTGTGTATCTGCGTATCTACCACTTATCTGCTGTGTGACCTTGGGCAAGTCACCTCACTTCTCTGTGTCTCAGTTACCTTATCTGTAAAATGGGTTTGCGACTGAGCCCCACATGGGGCAGGGACTGTGTTCAACCTGATTTGCTTGTATCCACGTCGGAACGTAGTACAGTGCCTGGTACGTAGTAAGCGCTTAACAACAACAACAACAAAAATATTATTCTCCCACCTCAAAATAGTACCGATTTGCTTATTTTCCACTTTCAGCACCACAAAACAGGGGGACATCTTGTTTTACACTGTTTTATAATCACCCCCATAATTCAGACATTAAAATAAGCTACAGGTAGGAAGAAGGAGAGTATATGAGGACATGTGGCATTTAAGTGCTACCAAATAACACTTTAAGGCCATTAGAAGATGCAAAGGTACTGTGAATTCAGAATACCTGACTAAAACTAGGACTAAAATATTTAACTGGAGGGTGGGGGAAGGTTGACATCTCCAAAAGTCTTGCGTCTTTCCTTGGAATTTGGAAATCGAAACTCTTGTAGAAGTTTTAGAAAGTCGACAGAGTCCTGTGAGAACCAATGATGAACTAACCTGTCAGCTCTTTAAAACTTGCCAGACCTTCCCTCACCTAAATGGTTGTCAGTAAAGTGTCACTTTTTTTGACAAGCACTAAACCAAGCATTTATTCATTCATTCAATCGTATTTATTGAGCGCTTATTCAATTGAGATTTATTTTTTATTATTATTATTTATTGAGACTTACCATCTCTATATGTTGCCAACTTGTACTTCCCAAGCGCTCAGTAATAATAATAATGATGATGGCATTTATTAAGCGCTTACTATGTGCAAAGCACTGTTCTAAGCGTACAGTGCTCTGCACACAGTAAGCGCTCAATAAATATGATTGATTGATTACTGTGTGCAGAGCACTGTACTAAGCACTTGGGAAGTACAAGTTGGCAACATATAGAGACGGTCCCTACCCAACAGTGGGCTCACAGTCTAGAAGTTATTTAGTACAGTGCTTTGCACACAGTAAGTACTCGATAAATATGATTGAATGAATTGAATGAAAATTCTGCCCTTTCCCAGGTGCATAGGGGAAAAATATATCCATTAAAATCTATTGATAAGAGGCAGCCGACAAACTATACTAAACTAAGGCACCGAGTATTTGCAATGACAAAACTCCAAAGGGAGGTTATCCTTAGAGAAGCAGCGTGGCTCAGTGGAAAGAGCCCGGGCTTTGGAGTCCGAGGTCCTGGGTTCAAATCCCGGCTCTGCCAACTGTCAGCTGGGTGACTTTGGGCAAGTCACTTCACTGGGCCTCAGTTACTTCATCTGGAAAATGGGGATTAAGACTGTGAGCCGCCGTGGGACAACCTGATGACCCTGTAACCTCCCCAGCGCTTAGAACAGTGCTTTGCTCGTAGTAAGCGCTTAATAAATGCCATTATTATTATTATTATTAACCACCACTGTGATCTGAATGGCTACTTTGCCCAGATCAAAGCGGTTATTAAACTGTGGTTAAAAAGTAAAATTAATACTTCTGTAGGGAACTGAGTGTCTGCTTCCTGACTGCAACCCCCAATTTAAAAGGAAACGAGAGGATGGCAGTTAGGAATCTGGGGTTCACTTCCAGCCCGGAGAATTACTCCTGGGTGAATACATGCATGGCATGGATGCCTTAGAACAGTGCTCAGCGCTTAGAACAGTGCTTTGCACATAGTAAGCGCTTAATAAATGCCATTATTATTATTATTATTATTATGCCACAAAGAAATTTGGGGTGGGGGAAGGGACTCCTCCTATTTATTTACTGGGTGGTAGCAAGGTTAAGAAAATAAGAAAGGATAAAGATTTGGGCTTTGTGAGCCTCAAGCCCGTGGGGACTACTGTTTAGAAATATATTGTAGAGAAGCAACATGGTGTACTAGATAGAGCTTAGTACAGTGCTCTGCACACAGTAAGCGCTCAATAAATACGATTGATTGATTGATAGAGCAGGGACTTGGGAATCAGGAGGTCACGGGTTCATTCATTCAATCGTATTTATTGAGCGCTTACTGTGCGCAGAGCACTGGACTAAGCGCTTGGGAAGTCCAAGTTGGCAACATCTAGAGACGGTCCCTACCCAACAGCGGGCTCACAGTCTAGAAGGGGGAGACAGACAACAAAACATATTAACAAAATAAAATAAGTAGAATAAATATGTACAAATAAAATAAACAGAGCAATAAATATGTACAAACATATATTAGAGAAGCAGCGTGGCTCAGTGGAAAGAGCCTGGGCTTTGGAGTCGGAGGTCATGGGTTCAAATCCCGGCCCCACCACTCGTCAGCTGTGTGACTTTGGGCAAGTCACTTCATTCATTCAATCGTATTTATTGAGCGCTTACTGTGTGCAGAGCACTGGACTAAGCGCTTGGGAAGTCCAAGTTGGCAACATATAGAGACGGTCCCTACCCAACAGTGGGCTCACAGTCTAGAAGGGGGAGACAGAGAACAAAACATATTAACGAAATAAAATAAATAGAATATGTACAAATAAAATAGAGTAATAAATATGTACAAACATATATTAGAGAAGCAGCGTGGCTCAGTGGAAAGAGCCCGGGCTTTGGAGTCGGAGGTCATGGGTTCAAATGCCGGCTCCACCACTCGTCAGCTGTGTGACTTTGGGCAAGTCACGTCATTCATTCATTCATTCAATCGTATTTATTGAGCGTTTACTGTGTGCAGAGCACTGTACTAAGCGCTTGGGAAGTACAAGTTGGCAACATATAGAGACGGTCCCTACCCAACAGTGGGCTCACAGTCTAGAAGTCACTTAACTTCTCTGGGCCTCAGTTACCCCATCTGTAAAATGGGGATTAAGACTGTGAGCCCCACATGGGACAACCTGATCACCTTATAAATTCCCCAGCGCTTAGAACACATAGTAAGCACTTAATAAATGCCATTATTATTATATATACAGGTTCTAATCCCAATTCTTCCACTTGTCTGCTGTGCGACCTCGGGCAAGCCACATCACTTCTCCGTGCCTCAGTTACCTCAGCTGTAAAATGGGGATTAGGACTGTGAGCCCCACATGTGACAACCTGATCACCTTATAAATTCCCCAGCGCTTAGAACAGTGGCCTGCACATAGTAAGTGCTTAATAAATGCCATTATTATTATATATACAGGTTCTAATCCCAATTCTGCCACTTGTCTGCTGTGCGACCTTGGGCAAGCCACATCACTTCTCCGTGCCTCAGTTACCTCAGCTGTAAAATGGGGATTAGGACTGTGAGCCCCCCATGGGACAACCTGATCACCTTGTAAATTCCCCAGCGCTTAGAACAGTGCTCTGCACATAGTAAGTGCTTAATAAATGCCATTATTATTATATATTCTGTCACTTGTCTGCTGTGCGACCTTGGGCAAGCCACATCACTTCTCCGTGCCTCAGTTACCTCAGCTGTAAAATGGGGATTAGGACTGTGAGCCCCCCATGGGACAACCTGATCACCTTGTAAATTCCCCAGCGCTTAGAACAGTGCTCTGCACATAGTAAGCGCTTAATAAATGCCATTATTATTATATATTCTGTCACTTGTCTGCTGTGCGACCTTGGGCAAGCCACATCACTTCTCCGTGCCTCAGTTACCTCAGCTGTAAAATGGGGATTAGGACTGTGAGCCCCCCATGGGACAACCTGATCACCTTGTAAATTCCCCAGCGCTTAGAACAGTGCTCTGCACATAGTAAGCGCTTAATAAATGCCATTATTATTATATATTCTGTCACTTGTCTGCTGTGCGACCTTGGGCAAGCCACATCACTTCTCCGTGCCTCAGTTACCTCAGCTGTAAAACGGGGACTGAGCCTGTGAACCCCACATGGGACAGGGACTGTGTCCAACCCCATCTGCTTAGAAACACCCCAGCATTTAGTACAGTGCCTGGCACAGAGTAAGCGCTTAAATACCACAATTATTATTATTCAGGAAGATAATAATAATAATAATAATAATAATAATAATAATAATAATAATGGCATTTGTTAAGTGCTATGTGCCAAGCACTGTTCTAAGCACTGGGATAGATACAAGGTCATCAGATTGTCCCATGTGGGGCTCACAGTCTTCACCCCTATTTTACAGATGAGAGAACTGAGGCCCAGAGAAGTGAAGTGACTTGCCCAAAGTCACACAGCAGACATGTGGCGGAGCCGGGATTCGAACCCACGACCTCTGACTCCAAAGCCCGTGCTCTTTCCACTGAGCCACGCTGCTTCAGCCGGGACACCTGGGCCCCAGGGGGTCTGCAGTTCGTGGCTTGGTGGAAAGAGCACGGCCTTGGGAGTCAGGCGTCATGGGTTCTAATCTCGGCTCCACCACTTGTCAGCTGGGCGACTTTGGGCAGGTCGGTTAACTTCTCTATGCCTCAGTTACTTCATCTTTAGAATGGGGATTAAGACTGTGAGCCCCAAGTGGGACAACTTGATTACCACGTATTTACCTAGTCATGGGTTCTAATCTCGGCTCCACCACTTGTCAGCTGGGTGACTTTGGGCAGGCCGGTTAACGTCTCTGTGCCTCAGTTACTTCATCTTTAGAATGGGGATTAAGACTGTGGGCCCCAAGTGGGACAACCTGATTACCATGTATTTACCCTAGCGCTTAGAACAGTGCTTGGCAAATAGTAAACGCTTTTATTGAGCGTTTACTGTGTGCAGAGCACTGTACTAAGCGCTTGGGAAATCCAAGTTGGCAACATAGAGAGACGGTCCCTACCCAACAGTGGGCTCACAGTCTAGAAGTCACATAACTTCTCTGGGCTTCAGTTATCTCATCTGTAAAATGGGGATTAAGACTGTGAGCCCCACATGGGACAACCTGATCACCTTATAAATTCCCCAGCGCTTAGAACAGTGCTCTGCACATAGTAAGCGCTTAATAAATGCCATTATTATTATATATACAGGTTCTAACCCCAATTCTGCCACTTGTCTGCTGTGCGACCTTGGGCACACCACATCACTTCTCCGTGCCTCAGTTACCTCAGCTGTAAAATGGGGATTAAGACTGTGAGCCCCCCATGGGACAACCTGACAAATACCACCTTTATTATTTCCAACCGGTCATTCATTCATTCAATCATATTTACTGAGCGCTTACTGTGAACAGAGTACAAAGCGCTCAGGAAGTGCAAGCTGGCCACAGATAGAGACGGTCCCTACCCAACGACGGGCTCACAGTCTATAAGTCCCCGATTCCCAAACGCCCCGTGCCTCAGTTTCCCCAGTGCACGCACGACCCTTCTTAGGGAAGGGAGTGAGGTTTCCTGGAGCAATCGGCCCCCCACCCTCAGGGTCACCACTCCGGCCCGGAGGGGGCGAGGACCCCCATTCATTCATTCATTCAATCGTATTTATTGAGCACTTACTGCGTGCAAAGCACTATACTAAGCGCCTGGAAAGTACCATTCAGGAACAAATTGGGACCATCCCTGCCCACAACGGGCTCACAGTCTAGAAAGGGGGAGACAGCATGGCTCAGTGGAAAGAGCCCGGGCTCTGGAGTCGGAGGTCCTGGGTTCAAATCCCGGCTCCGCCGCTGGCCAGCTGTGTGACCTTGGGCAAGTCACTTCACTTCTCTGTGCCTCAGTTACCTTATCTGTAAAATGGGGATTGACTGGGAGCCCCACAGTCTGATTACCGTCTATCCTCCCCAGCGCTTAGAACAGTGCTTGGCACATAGTAAGCACTTAACAAATGCCATCATTATTATTATCTAAACAAATAAAGGGGCATCGATGGCACCAATGTACAGAGAATTACAGATATACAGACATCATTAATAGAAATGACGGTAGAGAAGCAGTGTGGCTCAGTGGCCAGAGCCCGGGCTTGGGAGTCGGAGGTCGTGGGTTCTAATTCCGCCTCCGCCACTTGTCCGTGTGTGACCTTGGGCAAGCCACTTCACTTCTCTGGGCCTCGGTTCCCTCATCCGTAAAATGGGGATGAAGACTTGGGGCCCCACAGGGGACGACCTGGTTATCTTGTATCCCCCCAGCGCTTAGAACAGTGCTTGGCACATAGTAAGTGCTTCACATCATCATCATTATTATTATTATTATTATTATTATTATTATAAGTCACTTCTCTGGGCCTCAGTTCCCTCACCTGTAAAACGGGGATGAAGACTGGGAGTCCCACGGGGGACAACCTGGTTGCCTTGTACCCCCCCAGCGCTTAGCACATAGTAAGCACTCCACATCATCATCATCATTATTATTATTATTATAAGTCACTTCCCTGGGCCTCAGTTTCCTCATCCGTAAAACGGGGATGAAGACTGGGAGCCTCACGGGGGACGACTTGATTACCTTGTATACCCCCCTGGCGCTTGGCACATAGTAAGCGCTTCACATCATCATTATTATTATTATTAATTCACTTCCCTGGGCCTCAATTCCCTCATCTGTAAAATGGGGATGAAGACTGGAAGCCCCACGGGGGACAACCTCGTTGCCTTGTATCCTCCCCCTGGGCTTGGCACATAGTAAGCGCTTCACAAATACCATCATCACCATTATTACTATTATAAGTCACTTCTCTGGGCCTCAGTTCCCTCATCCGTAAAATGGGGATGAAGACTGTGAGCCCCACGGGGGACGACCTGGTTGCCTTGTATCGGCCCCTCAGCGCTTAGCACATAGCAAGCGCTTCACATCATTATTATAAGTCACTTCTCTGGGCCTCAGTTCCTTCCTCCGTAAAATGGGGATGAAGACTGGGAGCCCCACGAGGGAACAACCTGGTTGCCTTATATTCATTCATTCATTCATTCATTCAATCGTATTTATTGGGCGTTTACTGTGTGCGGAGCACTGTACTAAGCGCTTGGGAAGTCCAAGTTGGCAACATAGAGAGACGGTCCCTACCCAACAGCGGGCTCACAGTCTAGAAGGGGGAGACAGACGACAGAACAAAACACATTAACAAAATAAAATAAACATTAAATATGTACAAATAAAATAAGTAAAAAAATAGAGCAATAAATACATACGTACCTACATATATAAATATATACAGGCGCTATGGGGAGGGGAAGGAGGTAAGGCGAGGGGGATGGGGAGGAGGGGGAGAGGAAGGAGGCTTAGAACAGCACATGGCACATAGTAAGTAAGTGCTTCACAAATACCCCTATTATTGTTATTATTATTACTATTATTACAGTAAATGACTAGAAGGATAAACTTGTACTTCCCAAGCGCTTAGTCCAGTGCTCTGCACACAGTAAACGCTCAATAAATACGATTGAATGAACAAGCTTCGGGGGTGCGTGCCCCACAGGGGGACGACCTGGTTGCCTTGTAGCCCCCAACAGCGCTTAGAACAGCGCTTGGCACATAGTAGGCGCTTCACAAATACCCCTATTATTGTTATTATTATTACTATTATTACAATAAATGACTAGAAGGATAAGCTTTCGGGGGTGCGGGCCCCACGGGGGGACAACCTGGTTGCCTTATAGCCCCCAAAAGCGCTCAGAACAGTGCTTGGCACATAGTAGGTGCTTCGCAAACACCCCTATTATTGTTATTATTATTACTATTATTACAGTAAATGACTAGAAGGATAAACTTGTACTTCCCAAGCGCATAGTCCAGTGCTCTGCACACAGTAAGCGCTAAATGAATACGATTGAATGAATGAATGAACAAGGCTTCGGGGGTGCGGGCCCCACGGGGGGACCACCTGGTTGCCTTAGAGCCCCCAACAGCGCTTGGCACATAGTAGGCGCTTCGCAAATACCCCTATTATTGTTACTATTATTACTGTTATTATTATTACAGTAAATGAGTAGAAGGATAAGGCTTCGGGGGGTGCGACCTGGTTGCCTTATAGCCCCCAACAGCGCTTGGAACAGCGCTTGGCACATAGCAGGCGCTTTGCAAATACCCTAATATTGTTATTATGATTACTATTATTAAAGTAAATGACTAGAAGGATAAGCTTTCGGGGGTGCGGGCCCCACGGGGGGACGACCTGGTTGCCTTATAGGCCCCAACAGCGCTTAGAACAGCGCTTGGCACATAGTAAGCGCTTCGCAAATACCCCTATTATTGTTATTATTATTACTATTATTACAGTAAATGAGTAGAAGGATAAACTTGTACTTCCCAAGGGTTAATCCAGTGCCCTGCACACAGTAAGCGCTCAATAAATACGACTGAATGAATGAACAAGGCTTCGAGGGTGCGGGCCCCACGGGGGGGACGACCTGGTTGCCTTAGAGCCCCCAAGAGCGCTTAGAACAGCGCTTGGCACATAGTAGGCGCTTCGCAAATACCCCTATTATTGTTACTACTATTACTATTATTACAGTAAATGACTAGAAGGATAAACTTGTACTTCCAAAGCGCATAGTCCAGTGCTCTGCACACAGTAAGCGCTCAATGAATACGATTGAATGAATGAATGAACAAGGCTTCGGGGGTGCGGGCCCCACGGGGGGGGCACCTGGTTGCCTTAGAGCCCCCAACAGCGCTTGGCACATAGTAGGCGCTTCGCAAATACCCCTATTATTGTTACTATTATTACTGTTATTATTATAACAGTAAATGAGTAGAAGGATAAGGCTTCGGGGGTGCGACCTGGTTGCCTTATAGCCCCCAACAGCGCTTGGAACAGCGCTTGGCACATAGCAGGCGCTTTGCAAATACCCTAATATTGTTATTATGATTACTATTATTAAAGTAAATGACTAGAAGGATAAGGTTTCGGGAGTGCGGGCCCCACGGGGGGACCACCTGGTTGCCTTAGAGCCCCCAACAGCGCTTGGCACATAGTAGGCGCTTCGCAAATACCCCTATTATTGTTACTATTATTACTGTTATTATTATAACAGTAAATGAGTAGAAGGATAAGGCTTCGGGGGTGCGACCTGGTTGCCTTATAGCCCCCAACAGCGCTTGGAACAGCGCTTGGCACATAGCAGGCGCTTTGCAAATACCCTAATATTGTTATTATGATTACTATTATTAAAGTAAATGACTAGAAGGATAAGGTTTCGGGAGTGCGGGCCCCACGGGGGGACCACCTGGTTGCCTTAGAGCCCCCAACAGCGCTTAGAACAGCGCTTGGCACATAGTAAGCGCTTCGCAAATACCCCTATTATTGTTATTATTATTACTATTATTACAGTAAATGACTAGAAGGATAAACTTGTAGTTTCCAAGGGTTAATCCAGTGCTCTGCACACAATAAGCGCTCAATAAATACGACTGAATGAATAAGGCTTTGGGGGTGCGGGCCCTACGGGGGGGACGACCTGGTTGCCTTATAGCCCCCAACAGTGCTTGGCACATAGTAAGCGCTTCGCAAATACCCCTATTATCGTTACTATTATTACTGTTATTATTATTACAGTAAATGAGTAGAAGAATAAGGCTTCAGGGGTGCGACCTGGTTGCCTTATAGCCCCAACAGCGCTTAGAACAGCGCTTGGCACATAGTAGGCGCTTCACAAACACCCCTATTATTGTTATTATTATTACTATTATTACAGTAAATGACTAGAAGGATAAACTTGTAGTTCCCCAGGGTTAATCCAGTGCTCTGCACACAATAATTGCTCAATAAATACGACTGAATGAATAAGGCTTCTGGGGTGCGGGCCCTACGGGGGGACCACCTGGTTGCCTTATAGCTCCCAACAGCGCTTGGCACATAGTAAGCGCTTCGCAAATACCCCTATTATTGTTATTATTATTACTGTTATTATTACTACAGTAAATGACTAGAAGGATAAGGCTTCGGGGGTGCGACCTGGTTGCCTTATAGCCCCCAACAGCGCTTAGAACAGCACTTGGCACGTAGTAGGCGCTTCGCAAATACCCCTATTATTGTTATTACTATTACTATTATTACAGTAAATGACTAGAAGGTTAAACTTGTACTTCCCAAGCGCTTAATCCAGTGCTCTGCACACAGTAAGCGCTCAATAAATACAATTGAATGAATGAATGAACAAGGCTTCGGGGGTGCGGGCCCCACGGGGGGACCACCTGGTTGCCTTAGAGCCCCCAACAGCGCTTGGCACATAGTAGGCGCTTCGCAAATACCCCTATTATTGTTACTATTATTACTGTTATTATTATTACAGTAAATGAGTAGAAGGATAAGGCTTCGGGGGTGCGACCTGGTTGCCTTATAGCCCCCAACAGCGCTTGGAACAGCGCTTGGCACATAGTAGGCGCTTCGCAAACACCCCTATTATTGTTATTATGATTACTATTATCACAGTAAATGACCAGGATAACTTGTACTTCCCAAGCGCTTAATCCAGTGCTCTGCACACAGTAAGTGCTCAATAAATACGATTGAATGAATGAATGAACAAGGCTTCGGGGGTGCGGGCCCCACGGGGGGGGGGACCACCTGGTTGCCTTAGAGCCCCCAACAGCGCTTGGCACATAGTAAGCGCTTTGTAAATACCCTTATTATTGTTACTATTATTACTGTTATTATTATTACAGTAAATGACTAGAAGGATAAGGCTTCGGGGGTGCGACCTGGTTGCCTTATAGCCCCGAACGGTGCTTAGAACAGCGCTTGGCACATAGTAGGCGCTTCGCAAATACCCCTACTATTGTTACTATTATTACTATTATTACAGTAAATGAGTAGAAGGATAAGGCTTCGGGGGTGCGGGCCCCACGGGGGGACGACCTGGTTGCCTTAGAGCCCCCAACAGCGCTTAGAACAGCGCTTGGCACATAGTAGGCGCTTCGCAAATACCCCTATTATTGTTATTATTAGTACTGTTATTATTATTACAGTAAATGAGTAGAAGGATAAGGCTTCGGGGGTGAGGGCCCCACGGGGGAACGACCTGGTTGCCTTAGAGCCCCCAACAGCGTTTAGAACAGCGCTTGGCACATAGCAGGCGCTTCGCAAACACCCCTATTATTGTTATTATTATTACTATTATTACAGTAAATGACTAGAAGGATAAACTTGGACTTCCCAAGCGCTTAATCCAGTGCTCTGCACACAGGAAGCGCTCAATAAATACGATTGAATGAATGAATGAACAAGGCTTCGGGGGTGCGGGCCCCACGGGGGGACCACCTGGTTGCCTTAGAGCCCCCAACAGCGCTTGGCACATAGTAAGCGCTTCGCAAATACCCCTATTATTGTTACTATTATTACTGTTATTATTATTACAGTAAATGACTAGAAGGATAAGGCATTGGGGGTGCGACCTGGTTGCCTTATAGCCCCCAACAGCGCTTGGCACAGCGCTTGGCACATAGCAGGCGCTTTGCAAATACCCTAATATTGTTATTATGATTACTATTATTAAAGTAAATGACTAGAAGGATAAGCTTTCGGGGGTGCGGGCCCCACGGGGGGACCACCTGGTTGCCTTAGAGCCCCCAACAGCGCTTAGAACAGCGCTTGGCACATAGTAGGCGCTTCGCAAACACCCCTATTATTATCATTATTACAGTAAATGACTAGAAGGATAAACTTGGACTTCCCAAGCGCTTAGTCCAGTGCTCTGCACACACTAAGCGCTCAATAAATACGACTGAATGAATAAGGCTATGGGGGTGCGGGCCCTACGGGGGGGACGACCTGGTTGCCTTAGAGCCCCAACAGCGCTTGGCACATAGTGAGCGCTTCGCAAATACTCCTATTATTGTTATTATTATTACTGTTATTATTATTACAGTAAATGAGTAGAAGGATAAGGCTTCGGGGGTGCGGGCCCCACGGGGGGACGACCTGGTTGCCTTACAGCCCCCAACAGCGCTCGGCACATAGTAGGCGCTTCGCAAACACCCCTATTGTTGCTAATATTATTATTGTTACGATTATTACTATTGTTATAGTAAATGAGTATCAGGCTAAGGCTTCGGGGGTCCCGAGGCGCGGCGGTCCTGGCCTTACCATGGTGAGGTGGGTGTCGCCGGGGCCCGGCCTCCCTCCCTCCCTCCCGGTGGGCGGTGGGCGGTGGCGGGGTCCGCTGGGGGTGACCCCGGGGGTCCTTCCTCCGGGGCCGGGGGGCCGACGGGACCGGCCGCGCTCCCCTCACTGACTGACTGACTGACTGACTGACTGACAGGACCGGACAGGACCGGAGCGGACCGGATCGGCCACCGCCGCCGCCAACGCCGCTTCGCCCCTCGCCAAGATGGCGGCCCGGAGCCACGTCTCCCACCGGAAGTGACGCGGGTCAAAGGGCAGGGGGCGGGGCCTCGCCCGGCCGCCGGCCAATCACCTCCCTCCTCGCGCCGTCGCCTCAGAACGGGGCCCCGGCGACCTCCGCCCGCCAGGCATTCGTTCATTCATTCATTCGGTCGTTCGTTCGTTCATTCATTCATCCATCCATCCATCCATCCATTCATTCATTCATCCATCAATTCATCCATTCATTCGTTCATTCATCCATCCATTCATCCATTTATCCATCCATCCATCCATCCATCCATTCATTCATTCATCCATCAATTCATCCATCCATTCGTTCATTCATCCATTCGTTCATTCATCCATTCATTCGTTCATTCATTCATCCATCCATCCATTCATCCATTTATCCATCAATCCATCCATTCATTCATTCATCCATCAATTCATCCATCCATTCGTTCATTCATCCATTCATTCGTTCATTCATTCATCCATCCATCCATTCATCCATCCATCCATCCATCCATCCATCCATCCATTCATTCATTCATCCATCAATTCATCCATCCATTCGTTCATTCATCCATTCATTCATTCATCCATCCATCCATCCATTCATCCATCCATTCAGTCATCATCATCATCAATCGTATTTATTGAGCGCTTACTATGTGCAGAGCACTGGACTAAGCGCTTGGGAAGTCCAAGTTGGCAACATCTAGAGACGGTCCCTACCCAACGGCGGGCTCACAGTCTAAAAGGGGGAGACAGACAACAAAGCCAAACATACTAACAAAATAAAAGAAATAGAATAGATACGTACAGGTAAAATAAATAGAGTAATAAATAAGTACAAACATATATCCATATATACAGGTGCTGCGGGGAAGGGAAGGAGGTAAGATGGGGGGGATGGAGAGGGGGACGAGGGGGAGAGGAAGGAAGGGGCTCAGTGTGGGAAGGCCTCCTGGAGGAGGTGAGCTCTCAGCAAGGCCTTGAAGGGAGGAAGAGAGCTAGCTTGGCGGATGGGCAGAGGGATTGGGGGCATTCCATTTACCCATCCATCCATCCATCCATCCATCCATCCATCCATCCATCCATCCATTCATTCATCCATCAATTCATCCATCCATTCGTTCATTCATCCATTCATTCATCCATCCATCCATTCATCCATTCATTCATGCAGAGAAGCAGCGTGGCTCAGTGGAAAGAGCCTGGCCTTTGGAGTCAGAGGTCATGGGTTCGAATCCCAGCTCCTCCACGCGTCTGCTGTGTGACCTTGGGCAAGTCACTTCACTTCTCTGCACCTCAGTTAACCTCATCTGTAAAATGGGGATGAAGACTGTGAGCCCCATGTGGGACAACCTGATCACCTTGCATCCCCCCCAGCGCTTAGAACAGTGCTTTGCACATAGTAAGCGCTTAACAAATGCCATTATTATTATTATTATTATTATATCCATCTATTCATTCATCCATCCATTCATCCATCCATCCATTCATTCATCCATTCATTCATTCATCAATCCATCCATCCATTCATCCAACCATTCATTCATCCATTCATCCATTCATTCATTCATCCTCCTTCCCCCCCCGCCTTACCTCCTTCCCCTCCCCACAGCACCTGTATATATGTATATATGTTTGTACAGATTTATTACTCTATTTATTTATTTTATTTGTACATATTTATTCTAATTATTTTATTGTGTTAATAAGTTTTGTTCTCTGTCTCCCCCTTTTAGACTGTGAGCCCACTGTTGGGTAGGTACCATCTCTCTATGTTGCCAACTTGCACTTCCCAAGCGCTTAGTACAGTGCTCTGCACACAGTAAGCGCTCAATAAATACGATTGAATGAAATACGTTTGAATTCATCCATCAATTCATTCATCCATCCATTCATTCATCCATTCATCAATTCATTCATTCATCCATTCGTCCATCCATCCATCCATCCATTCATTCATTCAATCCTATTTATTAAGCGCCTACTTCAGCGTGGCTCCGTGGAAAGAGCCCGGGCTTTGGAACCAGAGGTCATGGGTTCAAATCCCAGCTCCACCACTTGTCAGCTGTGTGACTTTGGGCAAGTCACTTCACTTCTCTGGGCCTCAGTTACCTCAACTGTAAAATGGGGATTAAGACTGTGAGCCCCCCGTGGGACAACCTCATCACCTTGTGACCTCCCCAGAGCTTAGAACAGTAAACGCTTAATAAATGCCATCATTATTATTATTATTATTATCCATCCAGCCAGCCATCCATTCATTCATCCATCCAGCCAGCCAGCCATCCATTCATTCATCCATCCATCCATCCATTCATCCATTCATTCATTCAATCCTATTTATTGAGCGCCTACTTCAGCGTGGCTCCATGGAAACAGCCCGGGCTTTGGAGCCAGAGGTCATGGGTTCAAATCCCTGCTCCACCAATTGTCAGCTGTGTGACTTTGGGCAAGTCACTTCACTTCTCTGGGCCTCAGTTACCTCATTTGTAAAATGGGGATTAAGACTGTGAGCCCCCCGTGGGACAACCTGATCACCTTGTAACCTCCCCAGCGCTTAGAGCAGTGCTTTGCACATAGTAAGCGCTTAATAAAATGCCATCATTATTATTATTATCACTGTGTGCACAGCACTGGGCTAAGTGCTCGGAAACTACAATTGGGCAACAGATAAATATATTGAGCCCCCTCTTTCCTCTCCCCCTCGCCCTGTCTCCTATCCCTCCGCACAGCACCTGTATATATGTTTGTACAGATTTATTACTCTATTTATTTTACTTGTACATAGCCCCACGTGGGACAACCTGATCACCTTGTATCTCCCCCAGCACTTAGAACAGTGCTTGGCACATAGTAAGCGCTTAACAAATACCATTATTATTATTGTTATTATTATCGTTCTCTGGGCCTCAGTGACCTCATCTGTAAATATGGGGATGAAGACTGAGCCCCACGTGGGACAACCTGATCACCTTGTATCTCCCCCAGCGCTTAGAACAGTTCTTGGCACATAGTAAGCGCTTAATAAATACCATTATTATTATTGTTATTATTATCGTTCTGTAGGCCTCAGTGACCTCATCTGTAAATATGGGGATGAAGACTGAGCCCCACGTGGGACAACCTGATCACCTTGTATCTCCCCCAGTGCTTAGAACAGTTCTTGGCACATAGTAAGCGCTTAACAAATACCATTATTATTATTGTTATTATTATCGTTCTCTGGGCCTCAGTGACCTCATCTGTAAATATGGGGGTGAAGACTGAGCCCCACGTGGGACAACATGATCACCTTGTATCTCCCCTCAGTGCTTAGAACAGTGCTTGGAACATAGTAAGCACTTAACAAATACCATTATTATTATTATTATTATTATTATTATTATTACTATTCTGCGTATTTTGGTAATGAGGTCCATATCATGATGTGATGTGACACATCCGCCAAGCTAGCTTTCTTCCTCCCTTCAAAGCCCTACTGAGAGCTCACCTCCTCCAGGAGGCCTTCCCAGGCTGAGCCCCCCCTTTTTTCCTCTCCTCCTCCTCATCCCCACCGCCCTACCTCCTTCCCCTCCCCACAGTACCTGTATATATGTTTGTACAGATTTATTACTCTATTTATTTTACTTGTACATATTTACTATTCTATCTGTAAAATGAGGATTAAGACTGTGAGCCCCACGTGGGACAACCTGATCCCACTGTATCCCCCCAGCACTTAGAACAGTGCTTTGCACATAGTAAGCGCTTAACAAATGCCATTATTATTATTATTATTATTATTTATTTTGTTAAATGAGGTGCATATGATGTGATGTGACACATCCGCCAAGCTAGCTCTCTTCTTCCCTTCAAAGCCCTACTGAGAGCTCACCTCCTCCAAGAGGCCTTCCCAGACTGAGCCCCCTTTTCCCTCTCCTCCTCCCCATCCTCCCGTCCTACCTCCTTCCCCTCCCCACAGCACCTGTATATATGTTTGTATAGATTTATTACTCTATTTATTTTACTTGTACGTATTTACTATTCTATTTATTTTCTCAATGATGTGCATCTAGCTTTAATTCTATTTATTCTAATGACTTGACACCTGTCCACATTTTTTGTTTTGTTGTCCGTCTCCCCCTTCTAGACTGTGAGCCCGTTGTTGGGTAGGGACCGTCTCTATACATTGCCAACTTGTACTTTCCAAGCGCTTAGTACAGTGCTGTGCACACAGTAAGCACTCAATAAATATGACTGAATGAATTAATAGAGACCATCCCTACCCGACAACGGGCTCCCAGTCTAGAAGGGGGAGGCACGCAACAAAACACCTGTCTACTTTGTGTTCTAATAATAATAATAATGATGATGGTATTTGATAAGACTGTGAGCCCGTTGTTGGGTAGGGACTGTCTCTATATGTTGCCGACTTGGACTTCCCAAGCGCTTAGTACAGTGCTCTGCACACAGTAAGTGCTCAGTAAATACGATTGAATGAATTAATAAAGACCATCTCTGCCCGACAACAGGCTTCCAGTCTAGAAGGGGGAAGCACACAACAAAACACCTGTCTACTTTGTGTTCTAATAATAATAATAATGATGATGGTATTTGATAAGACTGTGAGCCCGTTGTTGGGTAGGGACCGTCTCTATATGTTGCCGACTTGTACTTCCCAAGTGCTTGGTACAGTGCTCTGCACACAGTAAGCGCTCAGTAAATACGATTTAATGAATGAATGAATAGGCACTTACTATATGCAAAGCACTGTTCTAAGCGCTTGGGGCATACAAAGTAATCAGGTTGCCCTACGTGGGACTCCCAGTCTTCATCCCCATTTTACAGATGAGGGAACTGAGGCCCAGAGAAGTGAAGTGACTTGCCCAAATTCACACAACTGATAATTGGTGGAGCCGGGGTTTGAACCCACAACCTCTGATTCCAAAGCCCATGCTCTTTGATGATGATGACATTTACTAAGCGCTTACTATGTGCAAAGCACTGTTCTAAGTGCTGGGGAGGTTACAAGGTGATCAGGTTGTCCCACAGGGGGATCACAGTCTTAATCCCCATTTTACAGATGAGGGAACTGAGGCCCAGAGAAGTTAAGTGATTTGCCCAAAGTCACACAGCTGATAATTGGCGGAGCAGGGATTTGAACCCATGACCTCTGACTCCAAAGCCCGCTGCTTCTAGCTGATGATGATGATGATGGCATTTGTTAAGCGCTTACTATGTGCAAAGCATTGTTCTAAGCGCTGGGGGAAGTTACAAGGTGATCAAGTTGTCCCGGGGGGGCTCACAGTTTTAATCCCCATTTCACAGATGAGGTAACTGAGGCACAGAGAAGTGAAGTGACTTGCCCAAAGTCACACAGCTGACAGTTGGCAGAGCCGGGATTTGAACCCATGATCTCTGACTCCAAAGCCCGGGCTCTTTCCACTGAGCCACGCTGCTTCTGGACTGGGAGCCCGTTGTTGGTTTGGGACCGTCTCTATCTGTGGCCGATTTGTACTTCCCAAGCTCTTAGTACAGTGCTCTGCACAAGGTAGACGCTCAATAATAAGCAGCGTGGCCCACTGGAAAGAGCCCGGGCTTGGGAGTCAGAGGTCATGACTGAACTCCTTATCTTCCCTCCCAAACCCTGCCCTCTCCCTGACTTTCCCATCACCGTTGACGGCACTACCATCCTTCCCGTCTCCCAGGCCCGCAACCTCGGTGTTATCCTCAACTCCGCTCTCTCGTTCACCCCTCACATCCAATCCGTCGCCAAAACCTGCCGGTCTCAGCTCTGCAACATCGCCAAGATCCGCCCTTTCCTCTCCATCCAAACCGCTACCCTGCTCGTTCAATCTCTCATCCTATCCCGACTGGATTACTGCATCAGCCTCCTCTCCGATCTCCCATCCTCCTGTCTCTCCCCACTTCAATCCATACTTCATGCTGCTGCCCGGATTATCTTCGTCCAGAAACGCTCTGGGCATGTTACTCCCCTCCTCAAAACTCTCCAGTGGCTACCAATCAATCTGCGCATCAGGCAGAAACTCCTCACCCTGGGCTTCAAGGCTGTCCGTCCATCCCCTGGCCCCCTCCTACCTCACCTCCCTTCTCTCCTTCTCCAGCCCAGCCCGCAACCTCCGCTCCTCCGCCGCTAATCTCCTCACCGTACCTTGTTCTCGCCCGTCCCGCCATCGACCCCCGGCCCACGTCCTCCCCCGGGCCTGGAATGGCCTCCCTCTGCCCATCTGCCAAGCTAGCTCTCTTCCTCCCTTCAAGGCCCTACTGAGAGCTCACCTCCTCCAGGAGGCCTTCCCACGCTCAGCCCCCTCCTTCCTCTCCCCCTTGTTCCCCCGCCTTACCTCCTTCCCCTCCCCACAGCACCTGTATATATGTATATATGTTTGTACGGATTTGTTACTCTATTTATTTTATTTGTACATATTTATTCTAGTTATTTTATTTTGTTAATATGTTTTGTTTTGTTGTCTGTCTCCCCCTTCCAGACTGTTCGCCCGCTGTTGGGTAGGGACCGTCTCTGTATGTTGCCAACTTGGACTTCCCAAGCGCTTAGTCCAGTGCTCTGCACACAGTAAGCGCTCAATAAATGCAATTGAATGGATAATGAATGAATGGATTTATTTTATTTTGTTAATACGTTCTGTCTTGTTGTTTGTCTCCCCCTTCTAGACTGTGAGCCAGCTGTTGGGTAGGGACCGTCTCTAGATGTTGCCAACTTGGACTTCCCAAGCGCTTAGTCCAGTGCTCTGCACACAGTAAGCGCTCAATAAATGCAATTGAATGGATAATGAATGAATGAATTTATTTTATTTTGTTAATATGTTCTGTCTTGTCTGTCTCCCCCTTCCAGACTGTTCGCCCGCTGTTGGGTAGGGACCGTCTCTGTATGTTGCCAACTTGGACTTCCCAAGCGCTTAGTCCAGTGCTCTGCACACAGTAAGCGCTCAATAAATGCAATTGAATGGATAATGAATGAATGGATTTATTTTATTTTGTTAATACGTTCTGTCTTGTTGTTTGTCTCCCCCTTCTAGATTGTGAGCCAGCTGTTGGGTAGGGACCGTCTCTAGATGTTGCCAACTTGGACTTCCCAAGCGCTTAGTCCAGTGCTCTGCACACAGGAAGCGCTCAATAAATATGATTGAATGAATGAATGAATAAATACGACTGACTGAATGAATGAATTAAATGAGGGCTTAGTCATTAAGAGAAGCAGCCTGGCTTAGTGGATCGAACATGGGCCTGGGAATCAGAAGGCCATGGGTTCTAATCCCGGCTCCGCCACACATATGCTGTGTGACCTTGGGCAAGTGACTTCACTTCTCTGGGCCTCAGATGTGTGGCTCAGTGGAAAGAGCCCGGGCTTTGGAGTCAGAGGTCATGGGTTCAAATCCTGCCTCCGCCAATTGCCAGCTGTGTTGCTTTGGGCGAGTCACTTAACTTCCCTATGCCTCAGTTCCCTCATCTGTAAAATAGGGATTAAGACTGTGAGCCCCCCGTGAGACAACCTGATCACCTTGTCACCTCCTCAGCGCTTAGAACAGTGCTTTGCACCTAGTAAGCGCTTAATAAATGCTATCATTATTATTATTATTATTATCAGATACCTCATCTGTGAAATGGGGGTTAAGAGTGTGAGCCCTATGTGGGACAGGGACTCTGTCCAACCTAACTTGCAACTACCTCAGTGCTTAGAACAGTGCTTGGCACATAGTAAGTGTTTAGCAAGTACTATAATTATTATTATTATTATTGTTATTAATCAGGGAAGGCTCTTGGAGTTTTCCCCCACCTCCCCACTCCACTCTCCCCACCCTCCTCTCAATCATCCTTCCATTACAACACTCCCCAGAACCATCATTATCATCATCAGCGACCTTTGGGCATTTGGTATTCGCCCCACCCTTAGCAACTCGGCCCTTACATACATATCTATAAATTATAAATTACTTAACTTATATTTATATCTGTCTCCCCTTCTATTCTGTAAGCTCACTGTGGGCAGGGAAAGCGTCTACCAACTCTGTTGTATTATACTCTCCTTTAGTACAACGCCCTGCACTCTTCTAGACTGTGAGCCCACTGTTGGGTAGGGACCGTCTCTATACGTTGCCAACTTGGACTTCCCAAGCGCTTAGTCCAGTGCTCTGCACACAGTAAGCGCTCAATAAATACGATTGATTGATTGATTGCACACAGAAAGCACTCAATAAGCGCCACTGATTGATCAGGGCCATTATCATCGTTATTAAGCATTCATTCAATCATATTTATTGAGTGCTTACTGTGTGGACAGCATTGTACTAAGCGCTTGGGAAGTATATTGTCAGCTGTGTGACTTTGGGCAAGTCACTTAACTTCTCTGGGCCTCAGTTCCCTCATCTGTAGAATGGGGATTTAGACTGTGAGCCCCACGTGGGACAACCTGATCACCTTGTATCCCCCCCAGCACTTAGAACAGTGCTTTGCACATAGTAAGTGCTTAACAAATACCATTATTATTATTATTACAATTCAGCGACAAATAAGAGACAATCCCTGCCCACAACCGGGCTCACTTATGAGAGGCCAATGTTTGATGCTTTTAGACTGTGAGCCCACTGTTGGGTAGGGACTGTCTCTATATGTTGCCAATTTGTACTTCCCAAGTGCTTAGTACAGTGCTCTGCACATAGTAAGCGCTCAATAAATACGATTGATGATGATGATGATGACGCTACGAGCCGGGATAGGTATAAAAGAATCAGTTCAGTCACATTCCTTTAGTCTCCCCCTTTTAGACTGTGAGCCCACTGTTGGGTAGGGACTGTCTCTATATGTTCCCAACTTGGACTTCCCAAGCACTTAGTCCAGTGCTCTGCACACAGTAAGCGCTCAATAAATACGATTGATTGATTGATTGATTGATTGATTCCTTGTCCCACAAAGGACTCCCGAGCTGGAGGGAGAGAGAAATAAGATATTCCCTGCCCACAAGAATCTTACAAGCTAGTGGGGGAGACAACCATGAGAAGCCTCATCCTGGGAATCAGAGGACCGGGATTCTAATCCCAGCTCCACGACTTGCCTGTTGTGTGTCCCCGGGCCTCAGTTACCCCGTCTGTAAAATGGGGACCAAGACCGGGAGCCTTATGAGGGACAGGGATTGTGTCTGATCTGATTATTTCGTCTCTACCGCAGCACTTCGTTCAGTGGCTGGCACATAGGAAGTATTTAACAACTGCCATTAAAAAAATTATAACTAGAGCGGTCAACGTTCACGTGTGCGTGTGTATGTACGAGGGAGGAGGATGGATATTCACGTTCGAGTGGGCTGACGGGCTGGTTTTTTCTCTCAGTCCCTCTTCCTGGGCTTTATCGGGTAATTGAGAAGCAGTGTGGCTCAGTAGGAAAGAGCACAGGCTTTGGAGTCAGAGGTCACGGGTTCAAATCCCGGCTCCGCCAATTGTCAGCTGTGTGACTTTGGGCAAGTCACTTGACTCTTAGACTGTCAGACTTTTAGACTGTCACAGTCTTTTAGACTGTGAGCCCACTGTTGGGTAGGGACTGTCTCTATATGTTGCCAATTTGTACTTCCCAAGCGCTTGGTACGGTGCTCTGCACATAGTAAGCGCTCAATAAATACGATTGATGATGAAGTCACTTAACTTCTCTGTGCCTCAGTTACCTCATCTGGAAAATGGCGATTAAATCTGTGAGCCCCACGAGGGACAACCTGATCACCTTGTAACCGCCCCAGCACTTAGAACAGTGCTTTGCATGTAGTAAGCGCTTAATAAATGCTATTATCATTATTACTTTCCTCTTCGCAAAGCCAGGAGGATTTCTTCCACAGATTAATTTCAGGAACTGGTTTTCCCACTGCTTTCCTCCCCTTATCACCTCTTTTACAGCTTCCAAAGGTTGGCAGTTCTACAGGCTCATTTGTGCCTTGGACACTGCATTTTTCTTGACTGGGGGGAAGGGTTGCACGATCAATGCGTAAATGCAAATTAACCAAACCCCAAATGACTAATAATAATCATTATGATTACGGTATTAAGTGCTTACTATGTGCCAGGAACTGTATTAATGTATACATGTATATATGTTTGTACATATTTATTACTCTATTTATTTATTTATTTATTTTACTTGTACATATCTATTCTATTTATTTTATTTTGTTAGTATGTTTGGTTTTTTTTTTCTCTGTCTCCCCCTTTTAGACTGTGAGCCCAATGTTGGGTAGGGACTGTCTCTATATGTTGCCAACTTGTACTTCCCAAGCGCTTAGTACAGTGCTCTGCACATAGTAAGCGCTCAATAAATATGATTGATTGATTGATTGATTGATTGATTGATATTAAGTGCTGGGTACTAATTCTTTGTATTGTCCCAATATATTAGTAGAGTGCTCTGACAAGTAAGTGCTCAATAAATAGGATTGCTCACTTGATTTATTGATTTCAGAGGTCATGGAAGGAAGTCTGTTTATTATTGTAATAATAATAATAATGTGGCATTTATTCAGCGTTTACTATGTGCAAAGCACCGTTCTACGCGCTGGGGAGGTTACAACGTGATCAGATTGTCCGCCGGGGGTTCACAGTCTTAATCCCCGTTTTCCAGATGAGGTAACTGAGGCACAGAGAAGTTAAGTGACTTGCCCAAAGTCACACAGCTGACAATCGGCGGAGGTGGAATTTGAACCCATGACCTCTGACCCCAAAGCCCGGGCTCTTTCCACTGAGCCACGCTGCTTCCATTGCACTCTCCCAAGCGCTTACTACAAGAGAAGCAGCTTGGCTTAGTGGAAAGAGCCCGAGCTTGAGAGTCAGAGGGTGTGGGTTCTAATCCCGCCTCTGCCACCTGTCTGCTGTGTGACCTTGGGCATGTCACTTGACTTCTCGGTGCCTCAGTTACCTCACCTGTAAAATTGGGGATTAAAAGTGTGAGCCCCAAGTGGGACAACCTGATTACCCCAGCGCTTAGAGCGATGCTTGGCACATAGTAAGCGCTTAACAAACACCATCATTATTATTATTCCAGAGCTCTGCACACAGTAAGCGCTCAATAAATAGGATTGAATTGAATAAATGAACGAATGCCTCTTCTAGAACTGGGGAGGCAGCCAGGGAAATACAGCCCTATGCTGCAGAGAAGCAGTGTGACTCAGTGGTAAGAGCCTGGGCTTGGGAGCCAGAGGTCATGGGTTCTAATCCCGCCTCCGCCACTTGTCAGCTGTTTGACTTTGGGCCAATCGCTTAACTTCTCTGTGCCTCAGTTCCCTCATCTGTAAAATGGGGATGAAGACTGTGGGTCCCACAGGGAACAACCTTGCTTACCTTGTATCCCTCCCAGCGCTTAGAACAATGCCTGGCGCATAGTAAGCACTTAACAAATACCAACATTATTATTACTAGTTCTTTGTCATAGGTATTACTCTATTTTACTTGTATATATTTACTATTCTATTTGTTTTGTTAATGATGTGCATATAGCTATAATTCTATTCATTCAATCAATCGTATTTATTGAGCGCTTACTGTGTGCAGAGCACTGTACTAAGCGCTTGGGAAGTACAAGTTGGCACCTATTCTGATGGTATTGACACCTACCTACTTTCATTCAATCGTATTTATTGAGCGCTTACTGTGTGCAGGGCACTGTACTAAGCGCTTGGGAAGCAGAGAAGCAGAGAAGCAGCGTGGCTCAGTGGATAGAGCCTGGGCTTTGGAGTCAGAGGTCATGGGTTCAAATCCCTGCTCCGCCAATTGTCAGCTGTGTGACTTTGGGCAAGTCACTTCACTTCTCTGGGCCTCAGTTACCTCATCTGGAAAATGGGGATGAAAACTGTGAGCCCCCTGTGGGACAACCTGATCACCTTGTAACCTCTCCAGCGCTTAGAACAGTGCTTTGCACATAGTGAGCGCTTAATAAATACCATTATTATTATTATTATTGGGAAGGACAAGTTGGCCACATCTAGAGACGGTCCCTACCCAACAGTGGGCTCACAGTCTAGAAGGGGGAGACAGACAACAAAACATACTAACAAAATAAAATAAATAGAATAAATATGTACAAGTAAAATAAATAAAGAGTAATAAATATGTACAAACATATATACATATATACAGGTTATCTGTACTTGCCTGGTTCTCATCACTGATCAGATGAAAAAACTGACAGGTAATCATCTTTCTAATGTACGCCCGCTCATTCTTCAGTAGAGCTTAAGTGAAGTAAAATTAAGTAAGTAAAATTTACTATCAGTCCAGAACTTGGGAAATTCTTTAAGTAACTCAGCAATGTTTTCAGGCTACTACCGAATACCATTAATTACATTTTACATTACTTTGAGAGGTAAAATTATTTTTTAGGATTCTCTTATTGCTCAGATTTCAAATGGTTCTGTACAGTGTACGGCACACGCTGCTGCTTGATTTATCATTTTTTTTACGTATGTATTTTTTTAAAAAATTAATCTGTCGGCTCCAAGGCACCACAGCCAGCAAGTGGTGGAGCCGGGATGGGAACCCAGAGCCATCAGACTCCCAAACCCACGCTCTAACCACTAGGCCAGCTGCTTCTTTGTTATACAAAGGACAGCTATTTAGCTGCGATTTTTTCATCTTCCTCCTTCCTTCTGCCCAAAACAGGCCTAGGGCATATTCCTTTGAGTTTTCCCCTTCTCCCCAGCCATTCCGAGTGGAGCTATTCCAGACACTCAAATCTGAATGTCTTCCTTCCTTCCTCTCCCCCTCGTCCCCCTCTCCATCCCCCCATCTTACCTCCTTCCCTTCCCCACAGCACCTGTATATATGTATATATGTTTGTACATATTTATTACTCTATTTATTTATTTATTACTCTATTTATTTATTTATTTATTTTATTTGTACATATCTATTCGATTTATTTTATTTCATTAGTATGTTTGGTTTTGTTCTCTGTCTCCTCCTTTTAGACCGTGAGCCCACTGTTGGGTAGGGACTGTCTCTATATGTTGCCAATTTGTACTTCCCAAGCGCTTAGTGCAGTGCTCTGCACACAGTAAGCGCTCAACAAATACGATTGATGATGATGATGATGATGAATGAACGCTCCGCGGTAGGAAGAGAGAATTAATGCCGTTGATTTTATTTCAACTCAGGCGTCGGCTCCTACTTGTTTTGTTTTGTTGTCCGTCTCCCCCTTCTAGACAGTGAGCCCGTTGTTGGGTAGGGACCGTCTCTATACGTTGCCGACTTGGACTTCCCAAGCGCTTAGTACAGTGCTCTGCACACAGTAAGCGCTCAATAAATACGATTGAACGAATGAATGAATAGGTGGAAGCGGCCTCCCTGGCAATGCCTCTATTGAAAAGGTGCCGCTCCCTGCACATGCTCCGAAACCACCGATGCGCCTGAGAACGGGCCTCCTAAAAGGACTTGGTTATTCAGGGTGTTATCTCTCCGTATTATCAATCAATCAATCAATCAATCAATCAATCGTATTTATTGAGCGCTTACTGTGTGCAGAGCACTAAGAGGGGAAATCTTCAGCACAGATGCTCTTACATGCCAGGGGCAAGGGAAGGAAGAGTTAGTAGAGCAGAGAGATAGATGGGTTTGCTCCCAAATTGATCTCTCTCGATCGATCAATTATTCGTATTTATTCGTATTTATTGCCTTGTTTGTAATAGAGGGATTGAGACATTGAGCCCCACATGGGACAGGGACTGTAGCCAACCTAATTTTAGCCAACCTAATTTGTTTGTATCCACCCTTGTGCTTAGTACAGTGCCTGGCACATAGAAAGGGCTTAATAGACACTACAGTTACATATTTATTTATTTATTTTGTTAATGATGTGCATCTAGCTTTAATTCTATTTGTTCTGACAACTTGACACCTGTCCACGTTTTGTTTTGTTGTCTGTCTCCCCCTTCTAGACTGTCTCCCCCTTCTCCCTCTCCATCCCATCTTACCTCCTTCCCTTCCCCACAGCACCTGTATATACGTATATGTTTGTACATATTTATTACTCTATTTATTTATTTATTTTACTTGTACATATCTATTCTATTTATTTTATTTTGTTAATATGTTTGGTTTTGTTCTCTGTCTCCCCCTTCCCCCGTCTTCCCTTCTTCCCTTCCCCACAGCACCTGTGTAAATGTATATATGTTTGTACATATTTATTACTCTATTTATTTTACTTGTACATATCTATTCTATTTATTTTATTTTGTTAATACATTTGGTTTTGTTCTCTGTCTCCCCCTTCTAGACTGTGAGCCCACTGTTGGGTAGGGACTGTCTCTATATGTTGCCAACTTGGACTTCCAAAGCGCTTAGTCCAGTGCTCTGCACACAGTAAGCGCTCAATACGATTGATTGACTGTCTCTATATGTTGCCAACTTGTACTTCCCAAGCGCTTAGTCCAGTGCTCTGCACCCAGTAAGCGCTCAATAAATACGATTGATTGATTGACTGTCTCTATATGTTGCCAACTTGGACTTCCCAAGCGCTTAGTACAGTGCTCTGCACACAGTAATTGCTCAATAAATGCGATTGATTGAGAGCCCGTTGTTGGGTAGGGACTGTCTCAATATGTTGCCACCGACTTGTACTTCCCAAGCGCTTAGTACAGTGCTCTGCACATAGTAAGCGCTCAATAAATACGATTGAACGAATGAATGACACCAGACAAGGCCGCCCTAGGCCCTAATGTGAATGCGCTTAACGGTGGCGAAGGGGGTGGAATTCTCGCGAGAACACAGCTTGGGCTGTAATATGAATGCGCTTATCGGCGGCGGAGGGGATGCAAATTCTCGCGAGAATACAGCTTGGGCCGTAATATGAGTGCGCTTAGCGGCGGCGGAGGGGATGCAAATTCTCGCGAGAATACAGCTTGGGCAATAATATGAGTGCGCTTATCGGTGGCGGAGGGGATGGAATTCTCGCGAGAATACAGCTTAGGGGCCCGGATGTCTCGCGAGGCCTGGACCGCCTGGAGACGGTGAAGAAGGGGGTTACCCTGAGTGGAGGCATTTGATTTGGGAGGGGAAGAGCCCAGAGCTCCGGGCTTTTTCCCCATGGAGGAGACGGACTCGGAGGGGCTCCAGGTAACCGTCATCCTCTCCTGGGCCCCACACTCGGCCTGTTTGGAGGCCGGTCTTTGGACCTGCCCGGGGATGCCCTACCTGTTCCCTTGACAACTGGCGCCGTCTCCATGGCAACGAGGGGCATCCCTCCCGTAATAATAATAACAATGGCATTTATTCAGCGCTTACTATGTGCACAGCACTGTTCTAAGCGCGGGGGAGGTTCCAAGGTGATCAGGTGGCCCCACGGGGGGCTCACAGTCTTCATCCCCGTTTTACAGATGAGGTCACTGAGGCCCAGAGAAGTGAAGTGACTTGCCCCAAGTCACACAGCTGACAGTTGGCAGAGCCGGGATTTGAACCCATGACCCCTGACTCCAAAGCCTGTGCTCTTTCCACTGAGCCACAGTGCTACTCTAGTTCCCACCTGTATATCTTTACCACATACAATAAGCGCTTTATACTAATAATAATGGTATTTATTAAGCGCTTACTATGTGCAAATCATTGTTCTAAGCGCTGGGGAGGTCACAAGGTGATCAGGTTGTCCCACGGGGGGCTCACAGTCTTCATCCCCATTTTACAGATGAGGTCACTGAGGCCCAGAGAAGTGAAGTGACTTGCCCCAAGTCACACAGCGACAATTGGCAGAGCCGGGATTTGAACCCATGACCTCTGACTCCAAAGCCTGTGCTCTTTCCACTGAGCCACAGTGCTACTCTAGTTCCCACCTGTATATCTTTACCACATACAATAAGCACTTAATACTATTACTAGTCTATTATAAAAGGTTTAATAATAATAATAATAATGGTATTTATTAAGCTCTTACTATGTGCAAAGCACTGTTCTAAGCGCTGGGGAGGTTCCAAGGTGATCAGGTTGTCCCACGGGGGGCTCACAGTCTTCATCCCCATTTTACAGATGAGGTCACTGAGGCCCAGAGAAGTGAAGTAACTTGCCCCAAATCACACAGCTGACAATTGGCGGAGCAGGGATTTGAACCCATGACCTCTGACTGCAAAGTCTGTGCTCTTTTCCACTGAGCCACGCTGCTTCACTATAATAATAATAATAGCAGTGTTTGTTAAGCGCTTGCTCTGTGCCAAACCCCGCTCTAAGCGCCGGGGTAGATTGGCTCAGTGGAAAAGAGCCCGGGCTTTGGAGTCAGTGGTCATGGGTTCAAATCCCGGCTCCGCCAACTGTCAGCTGTGTGACTTTGGGCAAGCCACTTCACTTCTCCAGGCCTCAGTTACCTCATCTGTAAAAAATGGGGATTGACTGTGAGCCCCCGTGGGGCAACCTGATCACCTTGTACCCCCCCAGCGCTTAGAACAGTGCTTGGCACATGCTAAGTGCTTAATAAATGCCATTATTATTATTATCATCCCACGTAGGGCTCACAGTCTTAATCCCCCTTTTACAGATGAGGGAACTGAGACCCAGAGAAGTGAAGCGACTTGCCCAAAGTCACACAGCTGACAAGTGGTAGAGGCGGGCATCCCGCGTGGCTCAGTGGCAAGAGCCTGGGCTTGGGAGTCGGAGGACGTGGGTTCTAATCCCGACTCCACCACTTAGTCGTCTGACTTTGGGCAAGTCACTTCACATCTCTGGGCCTCAGTTCCCTCTCTCCCCCTCGTCCCCTTCTCCATCCCCCCCATCTTACCTCCTTCCCTTCCCCACAGCACCTGTATATACATATATATGTTTGTACATATTTTTTTTACTCTATTTTATTTGTACATATCTATTCTATTTATTTTATTTTGTTAGTATGTTTGGTTTTGTTCTCTGTCTCCCCCTTTCAGACTGTGAGCCCACTGTTGGGTAGGGACTGTCTCTATATGTTGCCAATTTGTACTTCCCAAGCGCTTAGTACAGTGCTCTGCACATAGAAAGCGCTCAATAAATACGATTGATGATGATGATGATGATGATGATCTGGAAAATGGGGATGAAGACTGTGAGCCCCACGTGGGACAGCCCGATCGCCTTGTATCCCCCCAGCGCTTAGAACAGTGCTTCACACATAGTAAGCGCTTAACAAATACCGTTATTATTATTATTATTCTTATTAAATGAGGGCCTTGGGGGTTTAAGGGTCGGGACTCCATCTGTCTTTGGGGCTGCCGCAGAGGGCAAGAAGAACGTGAGGAAGCCTACCCGGTACGGCGCCCAAGACCTCCACCGCCTAGACTGTAAGGTCGTTATGGGCAGGAAACGTGTCTGCTAATTCTCCTGTTTTGTACTCTCCCAAGAGCTGAGTACAGTGCTCTTCGCATAGTAAGTGCTCAATCGATGGCATTGATTGATTATCGTCTCCCCCATCCTCCCCTACCTCGCCTTCTCCTTCTCTCACGTGGGGGCAGTGAAATTCCATCACTTCTATGCAGAGAAGCAGCGTGGCTCAATGGAAAGAGCCCGGGCTTTGGAGTCAGAGGTCATGGGTTCAAATCCCGACTCTGCCACTTGTCAGCTGTGTGACTTTGGGCAAGTCACAACTTCTCCGTGCCTCAGTTCCCTCATCTGTAAAATGGGGATTAAGACTGTGAGCCCCGCGTAGGACAACCTGATCACCTTGCAACCTCCCCAGTGCTTAGAACAGTGCTTTGCACATAGTAAGCGCTTAATAAATGCCATCATTATTATTATTATTATTACAGAACAAGGATGACCGCTAGAGCCACAACCTGCGAGACCTACCCAGGCTGCGAGAAGCAGCGTGGCTTAATGGAAAGAACCCGGGCTTGGGAGTCAGAGGTCATGGGTTCTAATCTCGGCTCCGCCACTTATCAGCTGTGTGACCATGGGCAAGTCACTTCACTTCTCTGGGCCTCAGTTACCTGTAAAAGGGGGGGGTGAAGACTGTGGGACAACCTGATTACCTTGCATCTACCCCAGAGCTTAGAACGGTGCATAGCCCATAGTAAGCGCTTAACAAATACCATTATTATTATTATTACAACCAGGGTTCAAGTGCATTTGGGGGCTGGCGGGGATGTGGCGGTCACCAGCGTTGCCTTGGGTAGGAAAGAGAGAGAGAGCGAAACTGACTTCGAATCTCCTCCTAGCCATCCCCTCACCGCCCTTTTTGTGGCATTTTTCAAGAACTCACTATGTGCCAGACACTGTACTAAGCGCCGGGGTAGATACAAGATAGTATTTTAAAGCACTCCACCACTTTGCCCCCTCCTACCTCACCTCGCTTTTCTTCCACAACCCAGCCCGCACACTTCACTCCTCCAGTGCTAACCTTCTTACTGTGCCTCCATCTCTCCCGTCTCGCCGCCAACCCGTCGCCCACATCCTTCCTCTGGCCTGGAATGCCCTCCCTCCTCAAATCCGACAAACAACGACTCTCCCCACCTTCAAAGCCTTATTGAAGGCCCATCTCCTCCAAGAGACCTTCCCAGACGAAGCCCCACTTTTCCTCACCTCCCATTCCCTTCTGTGTCGCCTTGCCTTGCTCCCTTTTCCCCCTCCCAGCCTCACATCACTTATGTACAAATCCGTTATTTTATTTGTACTGATGTCTGTCTCCCCCGTTTCCAGACCATAAGCTCGTTGTGGGCAGGGAACGTGACTGTTTATTGTTGTATTGTACTCTCCCAAGTGCTTAGTACAGTGCTCGGCACACAGTAAGCACTCAGCAAATATGGGTCTCCCCCCCTCCCCCTCATCCCCCTCTCCATCCCCCCGTCTTACCTCCTTCCCTTCCCCACAGCACCTGTATATATGTATATATGGTTGTACATATTTATTACTCTATTTATTTATTTATTTATTTTACTTGTACATTTCTATCCTACTTATTTTATTTTGTTGGTATGTTTGGTTCTGTTCTCTGTCTCCCCCTTTTAGACTGTGAGCCCACTGTTGGGTAGGGACTGTCTCTATGTGATGCCAATTTGTACTTCCCAAGCGCTTAGTACAGTGCTCTGCACATAGTAAGCGCTCAATAAATACGATTGATTGATTGATTGATGGGTGATTGAATGAATGAAAGATAGTGGGTTTTGATATAGTCTCTGCCCCAAGTGGGAATCCCAGTCTTAATTCCCATTTTACAGTTGAGGTAACTGAGGCACAGAGCAGTGAAGTGACTTACCCGAGGCCACGCAGCAGGCAAGCGGCAGAGCTGGGATTAGAACTCAGATCATCTGATTCCCAATCCTGTGCTCTTTCCCCTAGACCACGCTACTGTGGGGTGGGCCTTCGGGGTGAAGTGAAAGCCGTAACCGTTTGCCCTTTGACTTTAGACCAAGGTTGTTGAAAACCAGCCCTACGACGAGAGCTTAGAGATTAATGACTCCGAAGAGGTGGCGAGTGTTTATACTCCAACCCCGCGACAACAAGGTAGGACCAAGTCTGATTCCCGCTCGGATGCCGAGAGCCGGATGCGGTCTTGGCTCTCGTTAAGACCCTGGCTTGCGGTCCTCTTTTTAGGATACCCTCTGCCACGTCAGGCTAAAATCACATCCTTGGCCGTGTCTCTGATGGAGGGTAAAGGCTGAGCCACGTGCCCTAAAGAGGCTGGGAAAGAAAAGGGTTTCCTCATTTAGCATTGGTATTGCTGCAACATCTGTTGGGAATCTGTTGCATCGAGAAGATGCAAGAATAAAATGTTCTGCTGCGATTAAACTCTTGAAATGAACCCGAGGGTTGTGCGTTCTACTTCAAAGCACTCGGGGAGACTTCTGTACCTGTGGATTACTGCCTTTTCCATTTTTTGCAAAGGGTATTTGCTTCGCCTTCACTATTTGCCTGGGTAGGTACAAGATCACCCTATTGGACAAAATCCCTACCCCACGTGGGCTTTACAATTTAACGGGGAGGGAGACCTGGTATTGAATCCCCATTTTGCAGTTGAGGAAACTGAGGCATGGAGAAGGTGAGTGACGTCACCAAGGTCACCCAGCTGGCACGGGGCAGTGCTGAGATTAGAACCCAGGTCCACCCACTAGGCAATGCTGCTTCTGCCTTTGCTTTTACCAGTCAGGCAGAAAGACTGTTTTGGTGAAATTTTCTTTTCTGTTGAGTGAATGGAAAGTAATCCTAAACATGGGATGTGATTCTATTTATTTTATTTTGTTAGTATGTTGGGTTTTCTCTGTCTCCCCCTTTTAGACTGTGAGCCCACTGTTGGGTAGGGACTGTCTCTAGATGTTGCCAACTTGTACTTCCCAAGCGCTTAGTACGGTGTTCTGCACACAGTAAGCGCTCAATAAATACGATTGATTGATTGATTGATTGAATTCCGGAGAGCTGTTAAGAATATATCTTCTCCTCAGCTCTTCCTCGGTCTGCCCGCGTCCCGGCCAGTACCCTGACTGACAACAGCAGCGATGAGTTTGAAGAGGAGATTAACAAGGTACTGGGGTGTCAGGGCCTGGCACTCTTGGCTTCCGGGGGTTTGCCTTGGGTGGCATTAGTCAGGAGGGGGATCCTGAGAATTAGGGAAAATTAGCGGCGCTGTATCCGAGGAATGACCTTTTCAGAAGAAGAAAGGAGAGCAGAAGTGCCGGGAGTTTTAGGGTGAAGAATGCCTCATCTGGACAGAGGGAAGGAGTCTCGTATCCCTGCTCGGTGGAGATCATCATCATCATCAATCGTATTTATTGAGCGCTTACTATGTGCAGAGCACTGTACTAAGCGCTTAGGAAGTACAGATTGGCAACATATAGAGACAGTCCCTACCCAACAGTGGGCTCACAGTCTAAAAGGGGGAGACAGAGAACAAAACCAAGCATACTAACAAAATAAAATAAATAGAATAGATATGTACAAATAAAATAAATAAATAGAGTAATAAATATGTACAAACATATATACATATATACAGGTGCTGTGGGAAAGGGAAGGAGGTAAGATGGGGGGATGGGGGGGGAGATGATGTCACATCCTCAATAATAATAATAATAATAGTATTTGTTAAGAGCTTACTATGTGTTCTAAGCACTGGGGTAGATATGAGGTCATCAGGTTGTCCAACGCGGGACTCACAGCCTTCATCCCCATTTTACAGATGAGGGAACTGAAGCACAGAGAAGTTAAGTGGTCACACAGCAGACAAGGGGCAGAGCCGGGATTTGAACCCGCAATCTCTGACTCCCGAGCCCGGGCTCTTCCCACTAAGCCAGGCTGCTTCTCCTTCGACTGAGAGCCCCGTGTGGAACGAAGGCTGTATCCAACCTGATTAGCTAGACGCTCCCCCAGCGCTTAGTATCAGTCAGTCAGTCGTATTTATTGAGCGCTTGCTGTGTGCAGAGGACAGTGGAAGAAAGGAAACTCCTGGAGTCTGCAGTTTAGAGGTGGAGACAGATGAAAATAAATTACAGGAAAGGGACATGGGAAGGTATGAGGATATACACATGGGTGTTGATAATGGCATTTAATAATGGCATTTATTAAGCGCTTACTATGTGCAAAGCACTGTTCTAAGCTCTGTTGGGGGAGTGGTGAATAACAAGTACGTTAGGGCTACAGATTCAAGTGCCTAGCTGATGAAGAAGGGAGGGTGACTGGGGGAAACGAGGGCCTATTTAGTGAATTTACCAAGTGACTTGTAGGGAAGCAGCGTGGCTCAGTGGAAAGAGCGTGGGCTTTGGAGTCACAGGTTACGGGTTCTAATCCCGGCTCCGCCACTTGTCAGCTGTGTGACTTTGGGCAAGTCACTTCACTTCTCTGGGCCTCAGTTCCCTCATCTGTAAAATGGGGATGAAGACCGTGAGCCCCCCGTGGGACAACCTGATCACCTTGTATCCTCCCCAGCGCTTAGAACAGTGCTTTGCACATGGTAAGCGCTTAATAAATGTCCTACTGAGAGCTCACCTCCTCCAGGAGGCCTTCCCAGACTGAGCCCCCTCCTTCCCCCCTCCCTCCTCCCCCCCGCCTTACCTCCTTCCCTTCCCCACAGCACCTGTATATATGCCTATATGTTTGTACGGATTTATTACTCTATTTATTTTACTTGTACATATTTATTCTATTTATTTTATTCTGTTAATATGTTTTGTTTTGTTCTCTGTCTCCCCCTTCTAGACTTGAGCCCACTGTTGGGTAGGGACCGTCTCTATATGTTGCCAACTTGTACTTCCCAAGCGCTTAGTACAGTGCTCTGCACACAGTCAGCGCTCAATAAATACGATTGAATGAGTGAATGAATGAATGAATGAATGAATGGAGGAGATGTGCCTTCAATAAGGCTTTGAAGGTCGGAAAAGTAATTGTCTGTCGGATATGAGGAGGGAGGACGTTCCAGATGCGCCTTCTACCGTGGAGCCGACGGGGGCAAAGCCAGTTGGGAAGCGCCGGGAGGGGGTTTCTAGCCTAGCACGGGGGCTTCAACCTGGAGCAGACGTCCGTGCGTCGGCTCCGGGAAGCCCCCGGGGGCTGTGGCAATGGACTATTTGCCCCCCGGCTCCTCCAAGGGATTGGTCATTCCGCAGGTCCCGAGGGAGGGAGTCCCCCAGCCCCCAGGCCACAGAGGCAAAGACACGGACCCCATCCCTCCCACCCCATCCCGAGGACCGCAGCGGGTGGGCTGGTACCTGGGGAGCCAGAAGCTGAGAAAGGTAGGCTGGCTGGGCGGGGGGCGTGCTGCTCGCTGCCCTGGGGCACGGGGGGAGGTCCTGGCAGCAGCTGGGCAGAGTGGAGCCGGGTTCCTCGGGGTGGGGTGCCCCTGGTTGAGGTGTGGCAGTGAACGGCCCCCGGGGTGGGCAGAAGAGAGGGAGGGGAGGGGGGTTGGGGGACCCGACCCCCTTCCCCGACCCCCCCGCCCCAGGAGAAGAAGGTGATGACCCAGCGGGGATTTAGCGACGACGAAGACGAAGACTCATCCGAGACCGACTCGGACTCGGACGACGACGACGAACACGGGGCCCCGCTGGAGGGGTGAGCGCAGGCTTCCGCTTCCCTCCCCTCTCTTCCTTCCCTGCCTTCCCAGCTTCCCTTCCCTCCTTCCCCCTTTCGCTGACAGGGAAATCTGGGCTTTGGTCTACACACGCACACGCTCTCTTGCTCTCCCTCTGTGCCCTGGCATCATCTCTTTGAAATCCCAGCTGTCCCCAGTGCTTGGGGCCTCTGCCATCGGCCGGTCCTGCCACTTTTCCGGCCCTGGCATTGCCTGGAAATAGTTCCGGCTCCACGTGACTCGCCCCCGACCCCAGCGGAGCCGGTCCAGGGTGGCCACTTGGGCCCCGTGTGGCGGCGTTCTGCCCGTCCCTTGCTTGCCTGGACGTGACGCGTACCTCTTTCCGCAGGGCCTATGACCCAGCTGACTACGAGCACCTGCCCGTCTCCACCGAGGTGAAAGAGCTCTTCCAGTACATCACCCGGTGAGTCTTGGGGGGACTCCCTCGCCCCCGTCCCCTCCGGGCTGCGGACCCTCCGCCTCCTCACCTTCTGCTGGACTTCTCCCAGGTACACGCCCCAGCTGGTCGACCTGGACCACAAACTGAAACCCTTCATTCCAGACTTCATCCCGGCCGTCGGGGACATTGACGCCTTCCTGAAGGTACGGCCCGGCCCCCGATCCCGGCCCGGCGGTGCCAGTGGCTCCTAGTAGGGAAGGGACGGGCGCATCCCTTTCCCTCTGGCCCGTTGGGCGACGCCAGGGGTGCCCGCTCCGCGCCCTCCAGGTCCCGCGGCCCGACGGGAAGCCGGACAACCTCGGCCTGCTGGTTTTGGACGAGCCGTCTACCAAGCAGTCGGACCCCACCGTGCTGTCCCTCTGGCTGACGGAAAACTCAAAGCAGCACACCACCACGGTAATAATAATAATAAAAATAATAATAATAATGATGATGATGGCATTTGTTAAGCGCTTACTACATGCAGAGCACCGTTCTAAGCGCTGGGGAGGATACAAGGTGATCAGGTTGTCCCACGTGGGGCTCACAGTCTTCATCCCCATTTTCCAGATGAGGTCACTGAGGCACAGAGAAGTGACAATTGGCAGAGCTGGGATTTGAACCCACGACCTCCGACTCCAAAGCCCGGGCTCTTTCCACTAAGCCACTCCGCTTCTCTTGATTTAGCAGTAGTACTGGTGGTATTGTTAAGCACTCTGTGCCAAGCCTTCATCATCATCATCAATCGTATTTATTGAGCGCTCACTGTGTGCAGAGCACTGTACTAAGCGCTTGGGAAGTACAAATTGGCAACATATAGAGACAGTCCCTACCCAACAGTGGGCTCACAGTCTAAAAGGGGGAGACAAAACCAAACATACTAACAAAATAAAATAAATAGAATAGATATGTACAAGTAAAATAAATAGAGTAATAAATATGTACAAACATATATACAGGTGCTGTGGGGAAGGGAAGGAGGTAAGATGGGGGGGATGGAGATGGGGAGAGTAAGCCTTGTGACAAGCAGTGGGGTAGCTACGCTGTAAATCGACAAGGCAACCCCTGTGCCACCGGGACACTCAGGCCGAGGGGAGGGGAGGAAAGGTATTTCATCCGCAATTTTGCGATGTGGAAACCGAGGCCCAGAGAAGTTACGTGACTGGTCACGGGTCACACAGGAGTAGAAGCCGGTGTCCCCTTCCTCTCCCCAGCAACAGGTGAAAGTGAAGAGCTTGGAAGACCCGGAGAAGAACCCCAAAGCCATCGACATGTGGATCGAGAGCATCAGCGAGCTGCACCGCTTCAAACCCCCTGCTACGGTGCACTATACCAGGTGTGGGCATCTCCTCCGCCCTCCCGCCTCTCAGCCCGGGCCTGCGGAAACAGGTCTGCCCATCCCCGTCTCGCCTTGTCGCCTTTGCGGAGGGTTGTTTTTTTTTTTATGGTCTCCGTTAAGCGCAACGTGCCAGGCTGTGCTAAGTGCCGGGGTCGATATAATCGGGATGGACACGGTCCCTGCCCCACGTGGGGCTCAGGGTCTTCATCCCCACTTTACGGATGTACCTCACTGTACCTCGCTCTCGCCTGTCCCGCCATCGACCCCCGGCCCACGTCATCCCCCGGGCCTGGAATGCCCTCCCTCTGCCCATCCGCCAAGCTAGCTCTCTTCCTCCCTTCAAGGCCCTGCTGAGAGCTCACCTCCTCCAGGAGGCCTTCCCAGACTGAGCCCCTTCTTTCCTCTCCCCCTCGTCCCCCTCTCCATCCCCCCGTCTTACCTCCTTCCCTTCCCCACAGCGCCTGTATATATGTATATATGGTTGTACATATTTATTTATTACTCTATTTATTTATTTATTTATTTATTTATTTTACTTGTACATTTCTATCCTACTTATTTTATTTTGTTGGTATGTTTGGTTCTGTTCTCTGTCTCCCCCTTTTAGACTGTGAGCCCACTGTTGGGTAGGGACTGTCTCTATGTGATGCCAATTTGTACTTCCCAAGCGCTTAGTACAGTGCTCTGCACATAGTAAGCGCTCAATAAATACAATTGATTGATTGATTGATTTACGGATGAGGGAACGGAAACAGGGAGAAGTCGGAGCTGGAATGAGAACCCAGGTCCTTCTGGTTGCCAGGGCCGTGCCCTGCCTGCTCGGGAGGTGGGATCAGGGTGGGGAAGGGGGCTGCCCTGAGGTCTGTCTTTACCCCCGCAGGCCCATGCCCGACATCGACACGCTGATGCAGGAGTGGTGCCCGGAATTTGAGGAGCTCCTGGGCAAGGTGGGTGGGAGACTGGAGGAGCTGGCGCCTGGCAGGCCCCTTGAAGGCACGGGTGCCGTCTGAGCCCTCGAGTGGGCCGGTGGGCGGGAGATGGGGCGCTTGGGTCTCGCCCTTGACCCGGGCCTCACGTTCAGGTGAACCTGCCCACCGCTGACATCGACTGCAGCCTGGCGGAGTACGTCGACATGATCTGTGGTGAGCCGCCCTGCCCTGCCGCACCTCCCGATCCCCCCCTACGAGCCCCAAGCTGGCAAATTGTTGCCAATTTGTACTTCCCAAGCGCTTAGTACAGTGCTCTGCACATAGTAAGCGCTCAATAAATACGATTGATTGATTGATTGAGCAGTCATCCCCTGAGCAGACAGTGCCACCCCCTCTCCCCCGGTGACCCAGCTCTGCTGGACTAGTCAGCCCCCAAACTGGCAATAATAATAATCATTGCGGTATTTGTTAAATTCTCATTACGTGCCAAGCCTCGTGTTTACTCAGTCCCTGCCCTACGTGGGGCTCACAGTCTAAAAGGGAAGGGGAATGTGTTCGGAATCCCCAGTTTACAGATGAGGGACCCAAACAATATGTCTGTACATATTTTTTTACTCTTATTTTATTTGTACATATCTGTTCTATTTATTTTATTTTGTTAGTATGTTTGGTTTTGTTCTCTGTCTCCCCCTTTTAGACTGTGAGCCCACTGTTGGGTAGGGACTGTCTCTATATGTTGCCAATTTGTACTTCCCAAGCGCTTAGTACAGTGCTCTGCACATAGTAAGCGCTCAATAAATACGATTGATGATGATGATGATGACCCAGAGAAGTTAAATGACTCGCCTAAAGTCACACAGTGGAGAAGTGAGAAGCAGTGTGGCCCAGGGAAAAGAGCACAGACCTCAGAGAGTCAGGTCCTGGGTTCCAGTCCCGGCTCTGCCACTTGTCTGCTGCGTGACCTTGGGCAAGTCACTTCTCTGGGTCTCAGTTTCCTCTCCTGTAAAATGGGGATTAAATCCTACTCCCCGCGTACCTAGACCGAGCCCCAGGTGGTGCAGGGACTGTGTCTGACTTGAGTAATCTTTGAATAGAAGACCGAAGGGCTGAATTTCCGTTAGCCTGCAGAATCAGATCCAGGGCAGATTTCACTGCAGATTATGTTGCCTTCAGATTGCCCTCCTTTTTGATGGGTTTAGAGAAAATGTCATTTGAGGGATAAATCCCAGCGAATATATTTTTATGGATTGGGGAGAACATCATATTCGGGGTGGATCCCAGTGAACATAGCAGTGTAGCAGTGTCTCAAGGGTAGGGTACCACGGCGCCGCCAATTGTCAGCTGTGTGACTTTGGGCAAGTCGCTTCACTTCTCTGGGCCTCAGTTCCCTCATCTGTAAAATGGGGATGAAGACTGTGAGCCCCCGTGGGACGACCTGAGCACCTTGTAACCTCCCCAGCGCTTAGAACGGTGCTTGGCACATGGTAAGGGCTTAATAAGTGCCATCATTATTATTATTATTATTATCGTCTCCAGCGTTTAGTACAGCTCTTGACACTCAGAAAGCGTTCAACAGATACCATTAAAAAAAACGGTGGCGGAGCCGGGATTAGAACCCAGGTCCTCTGACCCTCAGGCCTCTGCTCTTCCCACGGTCCTCGCTGCCCCCCTAGGGGAAGGGTCCCAATCCGAATGTCCGTTCCAAGCGTTCGGTTCCGCCCTGCCCATTGGGATAACCTCCCTTCCAGCCATCCTGGACATCCCCGTCTACAAGAGTCGGATCCAGTCTCTCCACCTGCTTTTCTCCCTCTACTCCGAGTTCAAGAATTCCCAGGTAGGTCTCCCTGGGCCAGAGTGCAGACCGCCGCCCGCCCGGGTCCCTGCAGGGCCAGGGACTGCAGAGGAGCTCAAAACCGAACGGCCAGGGCCGGCTGCGTGGCAGGGAATGTGGGGAATGGGAGCGGGAGGGGGGCACCTGGGAAGGAGCTGGAGATGACGTGTGGGTCTGGGAAGGGCTCCTGTCTGAGCATCCGTCCCCTCGGTCTTCCCCTCAGCACTTCAAAGCCCTGGCCGAAGGGAAGAAAGCCCCTTCCCCTCCGTC
Source organism: Tachyglossus aculeatus (assembly GCF_015852505.1). Lineage (NCBI taxonomy): Eukaryota > Metazoa > Chordata > Mammalia > Monotremata > Tachyglossidae > Tachyglossus > Tachyglossus aculeatus. Next base: position 33,312,702 of record NC_052076.1, on the reverse strand, counting down.
CACCACCCCCTCCCAGGCCGGTGACGAGATGGCGAGCTTCACCTGAGCCCCCGCGTCTTCGCCCGGGACCCCCAGAGCGATGCCTCCACACCGGGGTCGGCCTCGGGCCAGGGAGAGAGCCGCCCCCGGCCTTCACCCTCTCCCCTCCCGGCCCGGAGCTCTCCTCCTGCCCCGGACTGGGTTTCCCCGGTGTCCGGTACCGATCCCGCGGGTGGACGTCTGGATCGGTAGCCAGGGGACCGAGAGTCGGGGCCCAACCCACCCGCCCGGGCAGCCGGATGAAAATCTAAATAAAACATCGCGCAGAAGAAGCGACCGCCTGTACGGAGAGGCCACCTGAGCTCGGGATAGAGGCGGGAATGGGGGCAAGGAGGATAAGCCGGCGGATGGGGCCCAGAAACAGCCGGAGATGGGGCGGTAGGGGCCGAGAGCAAGGATCTCTCCGATCTACCGTCCCCTCTCACCGGGGTGGGTCGGCCCCTGGGCACTCCAGCCTCCAGGAAGGAAGGATGTTGGGTAGGGACTGTCTCCAGATATTGCCAATTTGTACTTCGCAAGCGCTTAGTACAGTGCTCTGCACATAGTATGCGCTCAATAAATACGATTGATGATGAAGGATGGGATGGGCAGGGGAGGTGGAGGGCAAAACCCAGATGGGAGAAAGGGAGACAACACGTGTGCACCTCCAGGCAAAGAAGTGTGGAAAGAGCTGGGATTCTTCATTATAATAATAATAATGGTATTTAAGCGCTTACTATGTACAAAGCACTGTTCTAAGCACTGGGGGCATACAAGGTGATCAGGTTGCCCCACGTGGGGCTCACAGTCTTCATCCCCATTTTCCAGATGAGGGAACTGAGGCCCAGAGAAGTGAAGTGACTTGCCCAAAGTCACACAGCTGACAATTGGCAGAGCCGGGATTTGAACCCATGACGTCCGACCGCCGAAGCCCGGGCTCTTTCCCCTGAGCCACGCTGCTGCGGGCTGAGACGGGACAGGAATGGGATTTGCGGGCCACGGTCCAGGGTTTAGAAGCAGCGTGGCTCGGTGGAAAGAGCACGGGCTTGGGGGTCAGAGGTGATGGGTTCTAGTCCCGGCTCCGCCACCTGTCTGCTGCGTGACCTTGGGCAAGTCATTTAACTTCTCTGAACCTCAGTCACCTCATCTGTAAAATGGGGATGAAGACTGGGAGCCCCATGTGGGACAACCTGATCACCTTGTATCCCCACAGCGCTTAGAACAGTGTTTCGCATATAGTAAGCACTTAAGAAATACCATTATGATTATTATTATTGTTTAGGCAAGGAGGAGCTGTTCCCCCGGGTCACCTGGTGCCCCTGAATCAATCAATCAATCGTATTGAGCGCTTACAGTGTGCAGAGCATTGTACTAAGCGCTTGGGAAGTACAAGTTGGCAACATTAGAGACAGTCCCTATCCAACAGTGGGCTCACAAGAATCCTGACCCGAGTAGATCTGGGAGCTGTTCCAAGTTGGCACTCTCGTGGGCTGATCATCATCATCATCATCATCATCAATCGTATTTATTGAGTGCTTACTGTGTGCAGAGCACTGTACTAAGCGCTTGGGAAGTCCAAGTTGGCAACATCTAGAGACAGTCCCTACCCAACAGTGGGCTCACAGTCTGAAAGGGGGAGACAGAGAACAAAACCAAACATACTAACAAAATAAAATAAATAGAATAGATATGTACAAGTAAATAGAGTAACAAATATGTACAAACATATATACAGGTGCTGTGGGGAAGGGAAGGAGGTAAGATGGGGGTGTGGAAAGGGGGACGAGGAGGAGAGGAAGGAAGGGGCTCAGTGTGGGAAGGCCTTCTGGAGTAGGTGAGCTCTCAGTAGGGCCTTGAAGGAAGGAAGAGAGCTAGCTTGGCGGATGGGTAGAGGGATTGGGGGCATTCCAGGCCCGGGGGAGGACGTGGGCCGGGGGTCGATGGTGGGACAGGCGAGAACGAGGCCTAACGGTGAGGAGGTTAGCGGTGGCAGAGGAGCGGAGGGTGCGGGCTGGGCTGGAGAAGGACAGAAGGGAGGTGAGGTAGGAGGGGGCCAGGGGATGGACAGCCTTGAAGCCCAGGGGGAGGAGTATCTGCCTGATGCGCAGATTGGTAGCCACTGGAGGGTTCTGAGGAGGGGAGTAACATGCCTAGAGCGTTTCTGGACAAAGACAATCCGGGCAGCAGCATGAAGTATGGAGTGAAGTGGGGAGAGACACGAGGATGGGAGATCAGAGAGAAGGGTCTCTGGATACTTGGGGTGACGCGAGACTCCCTCCTCCCTTGGGTAGGGGGTGAGGAGGGCCCCAGTGCCCCTTGTCCCGGGCCGGCCGCATCCCTGCCCGGGGTAGAAGCAGACGGCGGAGGTCGAGGAGCAAAATGGGTCTGTTTTATTGCTTCTGCAGGTGGGTCCCGTGCAACGAGAGCGGGAGCAAACGACAGACGCGGTTAAAGCCCGTGCTTAATGCGGGGTGGGCACCAGGACCTCCCCTCCGCCCCCACTTGCCGGCCCAGCCGGGGGCACGGGACCTTTTCAAACTGCTAATGTGGCTGGCGAAGGATGCCTAGGGTAAGCAGCGTGGCTCTAATGGAAAGAGCCCGGGCTTTGGAGTCAGAGGTCATGGGTTCAAATCCCGACTCCACCAGTTGTCAGCTGGGTGACTTTGGGTCACTTCGCTTCTCTGGGCCTCAGTTCCCTCATCTGGAAAATGGGGATTAAGACTGTGAGCCCCCCGTGGGACAACCTGATCACCTTGTAACCTCCCCAACGCTTAGAACAGTGCTTTGCACAGAGTAAGCACTTAACAAATGCCATTATTATTATTATTATTGTTAGGGTCGTGCCTCTCCGGGCACCTCGGCCCCTTCGCCATCCTATGCTGCTGCTCAACACTGGCACTGCCTGCAGGCAGGTTGGCATGGAAATCTTGGGGGAGCGGGAGACGGACGTCTGAAATTGGGCTCTGGGGGCCAGGAGAAAGCAGGGGCAGAGCAGAGGGCGCATCTAATAATAATAATAAAATGGCATTTATTAAGCGCTTACTATGTGCAAAGCACTGTTCTAAGCGCTGGGGGGGGGAAACAAGGTGATCAGTTCGTCCCAAGTGGGGCTCACAGTCTTAATCCCCATTTTCCAGATGAGGGAACTGAGGCCCAGAGAAGTGAAGTGGCTTGCCCAAAGTCACACAGCTGACAAGTGGCGGAGCCAGGATTCGAATCCAGGCTTAGCTGAGGCAGGGGTGGGCCGCCTTCCCACCTGCTCGCCCTGGCTCACTTCCAGGCCTGGGCATAAAGTACCAAAGCAGCAGTAGAGAAGCAGCGTGGCTCAGTGGAAAGAGCGCGGGCTTTGGAGTCAGGTCACGGGTTCAAATTCCCGCTCTGCCAATTGTCAGCTGTGTGACTTCGGGCAAGTCACTTCACTTCTCTGAGCCTCAGTTACCTCATCTGGAAAATGGGGATGAAGACTGTGAGCCCCTCCCTGTGGGACAACCTGATCACCTTGTAACCTCCGCAGCGCTTAGCACAGTGCTTTGCACATAGTAAGCGCTTAATAAATGCCATAATAATAATAAGCTATGCTTAGCTGAGGCAGGGGTGGGCCGCCTTCCCACCTGCTCGCCCTGGCTCACTTCCAGGCCTGGGCATAAAGTGGTACTTTGGTAAAGCAGCAGTAGAGAAGCAGCGTGACTCAGTGGAAAAAGCCCGGGCTTTGGAGTCAGAGGTCACGGGTTCAAATCCCGGCTCCGCCAATTGTAAGCTGTGTGGCTTTGGGCAAGTCATTTCACTTCTCTGGGCTTCAGTTACCTCATCTGGAAAATGGGGATTAATGATAATAATTATGATGGTATTTGTTAAGTGCTTACTATGTGCAAAGCACTGTTCTAAGCGCTGGGTGGATACAAGGTGATCAGGTTGTCCCACGGGGGGCTCACAGTCTTCATCCCCATTTTACAGATGAGGGAACTGAGGCCCAGAGAAGTGAAGTGACTTGCCCAAAGTCACACAGCTAATTGGCGGAGCCAGGATTTGAAACCATGACCTCTGACTCCAAAGCCTGGGCTCTTTCCACTGAGCCACGCTGCTTCTCTGTGAGCCCCCCACCGTGGGACAACCTGATCACCTTCTAACCTCCGCAACGCTTAGGACAGTGCTTTGCACATAATAAGCGCTTAATAAATGCCATAATAATAATAATCTATGCTTAGCTGAGGCAGGGGTGGGCCGCCTTCCCACCTGCTCGCCCTGGCTCACTTCCAGGCCCGGGCATAAAGTGCCAAAGCAGCAGTACAGAAACGGCGTGACTCAGTGGAAAGAGCCCGGGCTTTGGAGTCAGAGGTCACGGGTTCAAATCCCGGCTCCGCCAATCGTCAGCTGTGTGCCTTTGGGCGAATCACTTCTCTGGGCTTCAGTTACCTCATCTGGAAAATGGGGATTAAGACTGTGAGCCCCCCGCCGTGGGACAACTTGATCACCTTGTAACCTCTGCAGCGCTTAGGGCAGTGCTTTGCACATAGTAAGCGCTACAAATACCACTCTTAGTGGGTCAGTAAAGCAAGGTGCCCTGTGTTGGCCGCTGGCCATGGGAATGAACCCACTCACCGCCCCGTCCCCAGTCCCTGGAGAGCCACAGGGGGATACGGTACAGTGCTCAAGCGCTTAGTACAGTGCTCTGCACATAGTAAGCACTCAATAAATACGATTGATGATATGGGGTGGGCCCATGGACGAGGCTTAGCTGTGGTGGGAGCTTGGAAACTGGTCCCTCAGTTGGCATGGGCCATGGCGTGGGCATCACTGGCCTCTCCAGGGCTGGACCAGTGCTACCAGCACGGCCTCATCACCCCCCACTTCAAAATGCCCCTATACACATGGCAGCAGTTGCACGTGACATCTCTCTACCACCCCACGGATGCCCTGTGGGCATCCCCGACCCCAGGGGCATTCCCCCCCGGACTCCACTGGAGATCCAAACGTGGGCCCGTGGTCCTCCTGTCTCAACAGCTGCAAGGGCGAGGTGGGGGCACGAGAGGGGCATCACCCGCTCCGCCCCAGGAACAGGCGGTCACAGCCAAATCTCGTCGCTACTCCCGCTGGACACCCGGTAGATGTAGCCCAGTGTTGGGAGGTGGATGAAGCCTGCAGAAGAAAGGGCCAGGGTTGCCCAGATGGCTCCACCCTCGTGCCCGTGGGCAGAGAGGCCTAGGGGGTGGGGAGGTGGGCCACCAAAGGGGAGAGAGAAAGAGCCCACTAGGCCGGCCGTGAGCCCCGGCTACCTTGGCCGCTGAGAAGGGTGCCAGTCGAGGGGTCCGGGACGTCAGGCCCGCTGCCAGGTCTGCCTGTTGGGGGAAAGCGGGGCTCAGGGGCAGGACCCGCGGCCTCCGGAGGCCGAGCGGCCGGAGAGGTGGGCACGCACCGGGACGGCGGGGGGTCAGGTCGTTGAGCTGCAGGTTGGAGGGCAGAGACATGTTCTCACGAGGCAGCCGCACGTTGTTGAGTTTCAGGTTGTTGGAGTCGCTGAGGGAGAGAGCAGACCCCGGGGCCGGCGTCGGCCGGGCCCGGATGCCCTCCCCTCGCTCCACCTCCCCCCCGGCCACCGGCCCCTCTGCCACTTCCCTTTGGGGCGGTCCCGCTGGCCCCCCTGCCATCCGCCGGGTTACCTGGAGAGCAGAGATGGGCGCCGGGAGGGGACTGGAGAGAGAGGAGAGGGCATAAAGGAGAAGGCCCGGCTAAGGTGCCCCCAAGTCTTCAGGCTTCACGGTGCCCGCCTGGGCCTGCCAACCGCCCCCTCCAGCTGAACGCTTCCTACCTGCCGCCTTCCGGTTCTTCCTGCACACCAGGCGGGCCACCAGGGCGCCGAGCCCCGCCACGGGACCCAAGGCCAGGGCGCCAGCCACCACGAGGCCCAGGACTGGCACCTCCACCCGGGTAGCCAGGAGCCCTGGGGGACAACCCAGGTTAGGCCCCAGGTTGCCCGTGCTCCCGCTCCCCTCCATGGACGAGGCTGGTGAAGGGGTCCCAGCCAGCCTCGGGCCTGGCGCGGGCACCGTCCTCCCCCCAGTCCCCCTCAAACGTCCCCAGGACCCTCCCGGACGTCCCGCTGATCCACCCTGGGCAGCCCGGCCTAGTAGGTGGCCTGACCCTGGCCTCCCGTGCCCTCGCCCGGCTTGCCTGGGGCCGGGAGGGAGGAACTGGTGACGCCCACGGCGTTGGCGGCGACGACGGAGAGGTTGCCCGCCCGGCTGTGGAGCCGCAGCTGCGCCGAGTGGTTGGTCAGCCAGGGGTACCTCTTGGCATCCAGCACCAGGACGTCCGAGGCGTTGAGCGGCAGCGGCCCATCCTGGTCGGTCCAGGTGACGTTGGCAGGGGGGTTGGCACGGACCAGGGCGAACAGCACGACGAGGAGCCCCGGGCCCTGGGCCTCCTGGGCCTCGGCGCCAACCTGGGCGATCTCTGGCTTGACTGGGGCAAAAGAAACACCGGCCCTTAATTGCCAAAACGCCCGCTCCTCTGGCGGTTGCCGACCGTCCGCTGCCATGATCAATCAATCAATCGTATTTATTGAGCGCTTACTGTGTGCAGAGCACTGGACTAAGCGCTTTGTACAGGGGGAGACCCCCCACCCCAGGTACAGGGAAGGGGAGCGTTGCCCGATGAGGAGAGAGGAGGAGGACCAGTTTGGGGGTCCCGGGGAGCCCCTCCATCTCCGGCCTGGTCCCCCCAGACTCCGCACGGGCCTCGTTTCGGGCAGCGCGAGGCCTGGCACCGGTGGGAGAGTTTTGGGGGGGCTGGACGATGACCCCATCGTTGGGGGCAGCGTGGCTCAGTGGAAAGAGACGGGCTTTGGAGTCAGGTCAGGGGTTCAAATCCCGGCTCCGCCGATTGTCAGCTGGGTGACTTCGGGCAAGTCACTTCTCTGGGCCTCAGTTCCCTCATCTGTAAAATAGGGATTAAAACTGTGAGCCCCCCGTGGGACAACCTGATCACCTTGTATCCCCCCCAGTGCTTAGAACAGTGCTTTGCACATAGTAAGCGCTTAACCAATGCCATCATTATTATTATTATTAAGTCAATTTCTCTGTGCCCCAGTTTCCTCATCTGTAAGCATGCGGATGTTTACACTGTGAGCCCCCCGTGGGACAACCTGAACACCTTGTATCCCCCCCCCCCCGCGCTTAGACCAGTGCTTTGCACATAGTAAGCGCTTAACAAATACCATCATTATCTTATTATCTTATCTTATCCCTGGGCTGGGGCTGGGGGCCCCTGTGGCGTCAAAGACACCTGCCTCTTTTTATGATGGCATTTATTAAGCGCTTACTATGTGCCAAGCACCGTTCTAAGCGCTGGGGAGGTTACAAGGCGATCAGGTTGTCCCACGGGGGGCTCACAGTCTGAATCCCCATTTTACAGATGAGGGAACTGAGGCCTAGAGAAGCTAAGTGACTTGCCCAAATAATAATAATAATAATGATGGCATTTGTTAAGCGCTTACTATGTGCCAAGCACCGTTCTAAGCGCCGGGGAGGTTACAAGGTGATCAGGTTGTCCGACGTGGGGCTCACAGTCTTCATCCCCGTTTTACAGATGAGGGAACTGAGGCCTAGAGAAGCTCAGTGACTTGCCCAAATAATAATAATAATAATAATAATAATAATGATGCCATTTGTTAAGTGCTTACTATATGCAAAGCACCGTTCTAAGCGCTGGGGAGGTTACAAGGTGATCAGGTTGTCCCAAGGTGGGCTCACAGTCTTCATCCCCGATTTATAAATGAGGGAACTGAGGCTCAGAGAAGTGAAGTGACTTGCCCAAAGTCACAGAGCTGACAAGTGGCGGAGCCGGGACTTGAACTCATGACCTCTGACTCCAAAGCCCGGGCTCTTTCCATTGAGCCACACTGCTTCTCCTCATATATGTTGCCAACTTGTACTTCCCAAGCGCTTAGTACAGTGCTCTGCACACAGTAAGCGCTCAATAAATACGATTGAATGAATGAATACATATTTATTCTATTTATTTTATTTTGTTAATATGTCTTGTTTTGTCATCTGTCTCCCCCTTCTGGACTGTGAGACGCTGTTGGGTAGGGACCGTCTCCAGATGTTGCTGACGTGGACTTCCCAAGCGCTCAGTACAGTGCTCTGCACACAGTAAGCGCTCAATAAATACGATTACTTGTACGTATTTATTCTATTTATTTTATTCTGTTAATAGGTTTCGTTCTGTTGTCTGTCTCCCCCTTCTAGACTGTGAGCCCACTGTTGGGCAGGGACCGTCTCTCTATGTTGCCGACTTGGACTTCCCAAGCGCTCAGTACAGTGTTCTGCACACAGTAAGCGCTCAATAAATACGATTACTTGTATATATTTATTCTATTTATTTTATTTTGTTAATAGGTTTTGTTCTGTCGTCTGTCTCCCCCTTCTAGACTGTGAGCCCGCTGTCGGGTAGGGACCGTCTCTAGATGTTGCCGACTTGGACTTCCCAAGCGCTCAGTCCAGTGCTCTGCACACAGTAAGCGCTCAATAAATGCGATTGAATGAATGAACGAATGAATGATTCCCCCCCACTCTGGAGCCTACGAGACCTCTAATAATAATAATAATAATGACATTTTTTAAGTGCTTTGTGCCAAGCACTGTTCTAAGCACTGGGGAGGTTACAAGGTGATGAGGTTGTCCCACGGGGGGCTCACAGTCTTCATCCCCATTTTACAGATGAGGGAACTGAGGCCCGGAGAAGCTAAGTGACTTGCCCAAATAATAATAATAATAATGATGGCATTTGTTAAGCGCTTACTATGTGCCAAGCACTGTTCCAAGCGCTGGGGGGGTTACAAGGTGATCAGGTTGTCCCACGGGGGGCTCACAGTGTAAACATCCGCATGTTTACAGATGAGGAAACTGAGGCACAGGGAAATTGACTTAATAATAATACTGATGATGGCATTGGTTAAGCGCTTACTATGTGCAAAGCACCGTTCTAAGCACTGGGGGGATACAAGGTGATGAGGTTGTCCCACGGGGGGCCCACAGTCTTCATCCCCATTTTACAGATGAGGAAACTGAAGCACAGAGAAATGGACTTAATAATAATAATGGCATTTGTTAAGCGCTTACTATGTGCAAAGCACTGTTCTAAGCGCTGTGGGGGTTACAAGGTGATGAGGTTGTCCCACGGGGGGCTCACCGTCTTCATCACCATTTTACAGATGAGGAAACTGAGGCACAGAGAAATTGACTTAATAATAATGATGGCATTTGTTAAGCACTTACTATGTACAAAGCACTGTTCTAAGCACTGGGGGGGACTACAAGGTGATCAGGTTGTCCCACGGGGGGCTCACAGTCTTCACCCCCATTTTCCAGATGAGGGAACTGAGGCACAGAGAAGTTAGGTGATTTGCCCAAAGTCACACAGCTGACAATTGGCAGAGGCAGGATTTGAACCCATGACCTCTGACTCCAAAGCCCGGGCTCTTTCCTCTGAGCCACGCTGCTTCTCTACTACCGTGATTCCCCACCACCCTGGTGGCTATTGGCCCTCTGACGTCAAGCCCCCTCACCCCAGTTGACCGGATGAGGGTTGGGACCGAACAGTGCTCTGCACACAGTAAGTGCTCAATACATGAGAAGCAGCGTGGCTCAGTGGAAAGAGCCCGGGCTTTGGAGTCAGAGGTCATGGGTTCAAATCCCGCCCCCGACTCCTTTTAGACTGTGAGCCCACTGTTGGGTAGGGACTGTCTCTCTATGTTGCCAACTTGTACTTCCCAAGCGCTTAGTACAGTGCTCTGCACATAGTAAGCGCTCAATAAATACGATTGATTGATTGATTGATTGACTCCGCCAACTGTCAGCTGGGTGACTTTGGGCAAGTCACTTCACTTCTCTGGGCCTCAGTGACCTCATCTGGAAAATGGGGATGAAAACTGTGAGCCCCCCGTGGGACAACCTGATCACCTTGTAACCTCCCCAGCGCTTAGAACAGTGCTTGGCGCATAGTAAGCGCTTAACAATTACCATCATTATTATTATTGAACCTGTCCTGGCACCTGGCACATAACTTTTGTACAAAAGGAAGCGGTCAAGAGAAGCAGTGTGGCGCAGTGGAAAGAGCCCGGGTTTTGGAGTCAGAGGTCATGGGTTCAAATCCTGACTCCGTCACTTGTCGGCTGTGTGACTTTGGGCAAGTCACTTCACTTCTCTGGGCCTCAGTGACCTCATCTGGAAAATGGGGATGAAGACTGTGAGCCCCCCGTGGGACAACCTGATCACCTTGTAACCTCCCTAGTGCTTAGAACAGTGCTTTGCACATAGTAAGCGCTTAACAAATACCATCATCATTATTATTATTATTAATTATTATTATTATTAATAAATGCGATTGAATGAATGATGCCCGGGGTCGTGCTTCTGGCCTGAGACCCAGGGCGGCCTGGCTGGCCTTGTGGAAAGAGCCCAGGCCTAGAAGTCATCATCATCATCATCATCATCATCAATCGTATTTATTGAGCGCTTACTGTGTGCAGAGCACTGTACTAAGCGCTTGGGAAGTACAAATTGGCAACACATAGAGACAGTCCCTACCCAACAGTGGGCTCACAGTCTAAAAGGGGGAGACAGAGAACAAAACCAAACATACTAACAAAATAAAATAAATAGAATAGACATGTACAAGTAAAATACATAAATAAATAAAAGACCTGGATTCTAATCCTGCCTCTGCCAAGTGCCTGCTCTGTGATCCTGGGCAAGTCACTTCACTTCCCGGTTTCCTCATCTGTAAAACGGGGATTCAACACTGGTTCGCCCTCCCGCTAAGAGTGCGAATCCCACCTGGGACGGGGTCAGTCAGACCTGATCGCCTTATATCTACCCCATCTTGTATCATCTTGAGATACAAGTGCTCTAAGCGCTTAGTACAGTGCTCTAAGAGTTTAGTACAGCGCTCTGCACACAGTAAGCACTCAATAAATACGATTGAATGAATTACATCCTAAACCCGGCTCTGACACTTGTCTGCTGGGTGACCTTGGGCAAGTCACGGCGTGGCTCGGTGGAAAGAGCCTGGGCTTTGGAGTCATTCACTCAATCGTATTTATTGAGCGCTTCCTGTGTGCAGAGCACTGGACTAAGCGCTTGGGAAGTCCAAGTTGGCAACATATAGAGACGGTCCCTACCCAACAGTGGGCTCACAGTCTAGAAGGGGGAGACAGACACCAAAACCAAACATACTAACAAAATCAAATAAATAGGATAGATATGTACAAGTAAAATAGAGTAATAAATATGTACAAACATATATATATAGATATACACATCATCATCAATTGTATTTATTAAGCGCTTACTGTGTGCAGAGCACTGTACTAAGCGCTTAAACATATATATATATATATATATATATATATATATATATATATATACATATATATATGAGCCCACTGTTGGGTAGGGACCGTCTCTATGTGTTGCCAACTTGTACTTCCCAAGCGCTTAGTCCAGTGCTCTGCACACAGTAAGCGCTCAATAAATACGATTGATTGATTATATTATACATATATTATTATTATTATTGTTATTATTATTATTGGCCAGGGAACGGTGGGTCCCGGGCCAGCGGTAGCGGCTGGCACTCACATTGCACGTCGAGGATGACGGAGGCGTTGGCCGCCCGGCCGGTGGTGGGGTCGATCAGGGAGCAGTTGAGCTCACGCTGTGCCCGCCGGGCAGTGACGACGAAGGTGGTGGCGGCGGCGGCCCGCACCACGGCCCCGCTGCCCGCGCTCAGCACCCGCGAGCTGTTGCTTTCCTGCAAATGCCCGTCCAGGTACCAGGCCAGCCGGGGGGCCTGGTGCCCGTCGCCCTGGGCCCGGCAGGTGAAGGCTCGACGCTCGTCCTCCCGCAAGGCCCGCGCTGCCCAAATCCGCCCGTCGATGTGCGGTGCCGGCTCGCCCCGGCCTGGAAGACGGAGGGGAGAGGGGCGCAGGCCGCAGCGTGGTGGGGCTTTGCTTGGCTCACACCCTGGTGCTCCAGGCTGGCTTCTCTTCCAGCCAGCAGGAGCACTTGGGGAGAAGGGGGGATAATAATAATAATAATGATAATAATAATACACAGTCTTCATCTCTTCATTATGAGATGACTGCGAGCCCACTGTTGGGTAGGGACCGTCTCTATATGTTGCCAACTTGGACTTTGGGGGTTTGCTTGGGTCAGACCCTGATGCTCCAGATTGGCTTCTCTTCCAGCCAGCAGGAGCACTTGGGGAGAAAGGTGGATAATAAATAATAATAAAAATAATAATAATACACAGTCTTCATCTCTTCATTATAAGATGACTGCGAGCCCACTGTCGGGTAGGGACCGTCTCTATATGTTGCCAACTTGGACTTTGGGGGTTTGCTTGGGTCAGACCCTGGTGCTCCAGATTGGCTTCTCTTCCAGCCAGCAGGAGCACTTGGGGAGAAGGGTGGATAATAATAACAATAATAATAATAATAATAATAATAATAATAATAATAATACACAGTCTTCATCTCTTCATTATGAGATGACTGCGAGCCCACTGTTGGGTAGGGACCGTCTCTATATGTTACTTTGGGGGTTTGCTTGGGTCAGACCCTGGTGCTCCAGATTGGCTTCTCTTCCAGCCAGCAGGAGCACTTGGGGAGAAGGGTGGATAATAATAATAATAATAATAATAATAATAATAATAATATACACAGTCTTCATCTCTTCATTATAAGATGACTGTGAGCCCACTGTTGGGTAGGGACCATCTCTCTATGCTGCCAACTTGGACTTTGGGGGTTTGCTTGGGTCAGACCCCGGTGCTCCAGATTGGCTTCCCTTCCAGCCAGCAGGAGCCCTTGGGGAGAAGGGGGGATTATAATAATAATAATAATAATAATAATAATAATAATAATAATAATAATAATACACAGTCTTCATCTCTTCATTATAAGATGACTGCGAGCTCACTGTTGGGTAGGGACCATCTCTCTATGTTGCCAACTTGGACTTTGGGGGTTTGCTTGGGTCACAACCTGGTGCTTCAGACTGGCTTCTCTTCCAGCCAGCAGGAGCACTTGGAGAGAAGGGTGGATAATAATAATAATAATAATAATAATAATAATAATACACAGTCTTCATCTCTTCATTATAAGATGACTGCGAGCCCCCTGTTGGGTAGGGACCATCTCTCTATGTTGCCAACTTGGACTTTGGGGGTTTGCTTGGGTCAGACCCTGGTGCTCCAGATTGGCTTCCCTTCCAGCCAGCAGGAGCACTTGGGGAGAAGGGTGGATAATAATAATAATAATAATAATAAAAATAATAATAATAATAATAATACACAGTCTTCATCTCGTCATTATGAGATGACTGTGAGCCCACTGTTGGGTAGGGACCGTCTCTATATGTTGCCAACTTGTACTTTGGGGGTTTGCTTGGGTCAGATCCCGGTGCTCCAGATTGGCTTCCCTTCCAGCCAGCAGGAACACTTGGGGAGAAGGGTGGATAATAATAACAATAATAATAATAATAATAATAATAATAATACACAGTCTTCATCTCTTCATTATGAGATGACTGCGAGCCCACTGTTGGGTAGGGACCGTCTCTATATGTTACTTTGGGGGTTTGCTTGGGTCAGACTCCGGTGCTCCAGATTGGCTTCCCTTCCAGCCAGCAGGAGCCCTTGGGGAGAAGGGGGGATTATAATAATAATAATAATAATAATAATAATAATAATAATAATAATAATAATACACAGTCTTCATCTCTTCATTATGAGATGACTGCGAGCTCACTGTTGGTTAGGGACCGTCTCTGTATGTTGCCAACTTGGACTTTGGGGGTTTGCTTGGGTCAGACCCTGGTGCTCCAGATTGGATGGCTTCTCTTCCAGCCAGCAGGAGCACTTGGGGAGAAGGGTGGATAATAATAATAATAATAATAATAATAATAATACATAGTCTTCATCTCTTCATTATGAGATGACTGCGAGCCCACTGTTGGGTAGGGACCATCTCTATATGTTGCCAACTTGTACTTTGGGGGTTTGCTTGGGTCAGACCCTGGTGCTCCAGATTGGCTTCTCTTCCAGCCAGCAGGAGCACTTGGGGAGAAGGGTGGATAATAATAATAATAATAATAATAATAATACACAGTCTTCATCTCTTCATTATGAGATGACTGCGAGCCCACTGTTGGGTAGGGACCGTCTCTATATGTTCCCAACTTGGACTTTGGGGGTTTGCTTGGGTCAGACCCTGGTGCTCCAGATTGGCTTCCCTTCCAGCCAGCAGGAGCACTTGGGGAGAAGGGTGGATAAAAATAATAATAATAATAATAATAATAATATTAATAATAATAACAATAATAATAATAATAATACACAGTCTTCATCTCTTCATTATAAGATGACTGCGAGCCCACTGTTGGGTAGGGACCATCTCTCTATGTTGCCAACTTGGACTTTGGGGGTTTGCTGGGGTCAGACTCCAGTGCTCCAGATTGGCTTCCCTTCCAGCCAGCAGGAGCCCTTGGGGAGAAGGGGGGATTATAATAATAATAATAATAATAATAATAATAATAATAATAATAATAATAATAATAATAATAATAATAATACACAGTCTTCATCTCTTCATTATGAGATGACTGCGAGCTCACTGTTGGTTAGGGACCGTCTCTGTATGTTGCCAACTTGGACTTTGGGGGTTTGCTTGGGTCAGACCCTGGTGCTCCAGATTGGATGGCTTCTCTTCCAGCCAGCAGGAGCACTTGGGGAGAAGGGTGGATAATAATAATAATAATAATAATAATACATAGTCTTCATCTCTTCATTATGAGATGACTGCGAGCTCACTGTTGGTTAGGGACCGTCTCTGTATGTTGCCAACTTGGACTTTGGGGGTTTGCTTGGGTCAGACCCTGGTGCTCCAGATTGGATGGCTTCTCTTCCAGCCAGCAGGAGCACTTGGGGAGAAGGGTGGATAATAATAATAATAATAATAATAATAATACATAGTCTTCATCTCTTCATTATGAGATGACTGCGAGCCCACTGTTGGGTAGGGACCATCTCTATATGTTGCCAACTTGTACTTTGGGGGTTTGCTTGGGTCAGACCCTGGTGCTCCAGATTGGCTTCTCTTCCAGCCAGCAGGAGCACTTGGGGAGAAGGGTGGATAATAATAATAATAATAATAATAATAATAATAATAATAATACACAGTCTTCATCTCTTCATTATGAGATGACTGCGAGCCCACTGTTGGGTAGGGACCGTCTCTCTATGTTGCCAACTTGGACTTTGGGGGTTTGCTTGGGTCAGACCCTGGTGCTCCAGATTGGATGGCTTCTCTTCCAGCCAGCAGGAACACTTGGGGAGAAGGGTTCTAAGCGCCGGGGAAGTTAGAAGGTGATCAGGTTGTCCCACGGGGGGCTCACAGTCTTCATCCCCATTTTACAGATGAGGGAACTGAGGCCTAGAGAAGCTAAGTGACTTGCCCAAGGTCACACAGCAGACAAGTGGCGGAGCCGGGATTTGAACCCATGACCTCTGACTCCAAAGCCCAGGCTCTTTCCACTGAGCCACACTGCTTCTCTAATGGATGCGGGGTGGGAGTGGAGCCCAAGGAGGGAAGAGCCTCCAACTAAACGCTGTGGTCCCGGAGAGGTGGGCATGGGCTCTCTTGGGCGCAGGGGGTGGGCTATTCATTCATTCATTCATTCATTCATTCAATCGTATTTATTGAGCGCTTCCTGTGTGCAGAGCACTGTACTAAGCGCTTGGGAAGTCCAAGTTGGCAACATCTAGAGACGGTCCCTACCCAACCGCGGGCTCACAGTCTAGAAGGGGGAGACAGAGATCAAAACAAAACATATTAACAAAATAAAATAAATAGAATAAATATGTACAAGTAAAAGAAATAAATAGAGTAATAAATATGTACAAACGAGTAATAATTTAATAATTATAATTATTTAGAATTATAATAATAATGTACAAACATATTCCCGGGTGTGGAGAGTGGACAAGTAGTGTGGCCTAGTGGAGTCAGAAGGGCCTGGGTTGTAAGAATCCTGGGTTCTAATTCTATGAATCCCGGGCTCTGTGAGAAGCAGTGTGGCTCAGTGGAAAGAGCCTGGGCTTTGGAGTCAGAGGTCACGGGTTCGAATCCTGCCTCCTCCACATATCTGCTGTGTGACGTTGGGACAGTCACTTCACTTCTCGGGGCCTCAGTTACCTCATCTGGAAAATGGGGATGAAGACTGTGAGCCCCCCGTGGGACAACCTGATCACCTTGTATCCCCCCCAGCGCTTAGAACAGTGCTTTGCACATAGTAAGTGCTTAATAAATGCCATTATTATTATTAACAAATGCTATTATTATTATTATTATTATTATTATTATTATTATTATTATTATTTGGAGTCAGAGGTCATGGGTTCAAACCCCGGCTCCGCCAACTGTCAGCTGTGTGACTTTGGGCCAGTCACTTCACTTCTCTGGGCCTCAGTTCCCTCATCTGGAAAGTGGGGATGAAGGCTGTGAGCCCCCCGTGGGACAACCTGATCACCTTGTAACCTCCCCAGCGCTTAGAACAGTGCTTTGCACATAGGAAGCGCTTAATAAATGCCATTATTATTATTATTATTATTAACAAATACCATTATTATTATTATTATCATTATTATTATTATTATTTGGAGTCAGAGGTCATGGGTTCAAACCCCGGCTCCGCCAACTGTCAGCTGTGTGACTTTGGGCAAATCACTTCACTTCCCTGGGCCTCAGTTCCCTCATCTGTAAAATGGGGATGAAGACTGTGAGCCCCCCATGGGACAACCTGATCACCTTGTAACCTTCCCACCGCTTAGAACCGTGCTTTGCACATAGTAAGTGCTTAATAAATGCCATCATCATTATTATTATTAACAAATGCCATTATTATTATTATTATTATTATTATTATTATTATTTGGAGTCAGAGGTCATGGGTTCAAACCCCGGCTCCACCAACTGTCAGCTGTGTGACTTTGGGCAAGTCAATTCACTTCTCTGGGCCTCAGTTCCCTCATCCGTAAAATGGGGATGAAGACTGTGAGCCCCCCGTGGGACAACCTGATCACCTTGTAACCTCCCCAGCGCTTAGAAAGGTGCTTTGCACATAGTAAGCGCTTAATAAATGCCATTATTATTATTATTATTAACAAATACCATTATTATTATTATTATTATTATTATTTGGAGTCAGAGGTCATGGGTTCAAACCCTGGCTCCGCCAACTGTCAGCTGTGTGACTTTGGGTAAATCACTTCACTTCTCTGGGCCTCAGTTCCCTCATCTGGAAAATGGGGATGAAGACAGTGAGCCCCCCGTGGGACACCCTGATCACCTTGTAACCTCCCCAGCGCTTAGACTGGTGCTTTGCACATAGTAAGCGCTTAATAAATGCCATTATTATTATTATTAACAAATGCCATTATTATTATTATTATTATTATTATTATTATTATTATTATTATTATTATTATTATTATTTGGAGTCAGAGGTCACGGGTTCAAACCCCGGTTCTGCCAACTGTCAGCTGTGTGACTTTGGGCCAGTCACTTCACTTCTCTGGGCCTCAGTTCCCTCATCTGGAAAATGGGCATGAAGATTGTGAGCCCCCTGTGGGACAACCTCATCACCTCGTAACCTCCCCAGCGCTAAGAACAGTGCTTTGCACATAGTAAGCGCTTAATAAATGCCATTATTATTATTAATCCTGACTCCCACTTCTCTGTTGTACTTCCCAAGCGCTTAGTACAGTGCTCTGCACACAGTATGCGCTCAATAAATGCGATTGAATGCTGTGTAACCTTGGGCAACTCACTTAACTTCTCTGTGCCTCAGTTTCCTCCTATGTAAAATGGGGATTAAGATTATGAGCCCCCTATGGGACAGGGACTGTGTCCAACCCGATTTACTTGTACCCACCGCTTCACTTAGAACAGTGCTTGGCACATAGTAAGCGCTTAACAAATGCCACGATTATTATTATCAGAACAGTGTCTGGCACGCTGTAAGCATTTTAACAAATAGATGCAGCACTGCTTAGAGGAAAGAGCACGGGTTTGGGAGTCAGAGGTCGTGGGTTCTAATCCTGGCTCTGCCACTTAATAATAATAATAATAATAATGGTATTTGTTAAGCGCTTCCTTTGTGCCAAGCACTGTTCTAAGCGCTGGGGTGATTACAAGGTGATCAGGTTGTCCCACGGAGGGGCTCACACTTTTAATCCCCATTTTACAGATGAGGTAACCGAGGCACAGAGAAGTGAAGTGACTTGCCCAAAGTCACACAGCTGACAGTTGGAGGAGTCCGGATTTGAACCCATGACCTCTGACTCCAAAGCCCAGGCTCTTTCCACAGAGCCACGCTGCTCACTTCTCTGTGCCTCAGTGACCTCATAATAATAATAAATGATAATGCCATTTATTAAGTGCTTACTATGTGCAAAGCACTGTTCTAAGCGCTGGGGAGGATACAAGGTGATCAGATTGTCCCACATAATAATAATAATAATAGTAATAAAAATAATAATAATATTATTTGTTAAGCGCTTACTATGTGCAAAGCACTGTTATCAGCACTGGGGAGGATACAAGGTGATCAGATTGTCCCACATAATAATAATAATAATAATAACAACAATAATAATAATAATAATATTTGTAAAGTGCTTACTATGTGCAAAGCACTGTTCTAAGTGCTGGGGAGGATACAAGGTGATCAGATTATCCCAAATAATAATAATAATAATAATAATAGTAGTAATGGTATTTGTCAAGCACTTACTATGTGCAAAGCACTGTTCTAAGCGATGGGGAGGATACAAGGTGATCAGATTGTCCCAAATAATAATAATAATAATAATAATAATAATAATAATAATAGTTAAGTGCTTACTATGTGCAAAGCACTGTTCTAAGCGCTGGGGAGGATACAAGGTGATCAGATTGTCCCAAATAATAATAATAATAATAATAATAATAATAGTAATGGTATTTGTTAAGCACTTACTATGTGCAAAGCACTGTTCTAAGCAATGGGGAGGATACAAGGAGATCAGGTTGTCCCACGTGGGGGCTCACACTTTTAATCCCCATTTTACAGATTAGGTCGCTGAGGCACAGAGAAGTGAAGTGACTTGCCCCAAGTCACACAGCTGACAGTTGGAGGAGTTCGGATTTGAACCCATGACCTCTGACTCCAGAGCCCGGGCTCTTTCCACTGAGCCACGCTGCTCACTTCTCTGTGCCTCAGTGACCTCATAATAATAATAAATGATAATGTCATTTATTAAGCGCTTACTATGTGCAAAGCACTGTTCTAAGCGCGGGGGAGGTTCCAGTGTGATGAGGTTGTCCCACAGGGGGCTCACAGTCTTCATCCCCATTGTACAGATGAGGGAACTGAGGCCCAGAGAAGTGAAGTCACTTGCCCAAAGTTACACAGCAGAGCTGGGATTTGAACCCATGACCTCTGACTCAAAGCTCGCGCTCTTCCCACTGAGCCACACTGCTTCTCGAGCCTCATCTGTACAAAATGAGGATTAAGTCTGTAAGCCCCACGTGGGACAACTTGATCACCTCGTATCTCCCCCAGTGCTTAGAACAGTGCTTGGCACATAGTAAGTGCTTAACAAATATCATCATCATCAACATCATCATCAATCGTATTTATTGAGCGCTTACTGTGTGCACAGCACTGTACTAAGCGCTTGGGAAGTACAAGTTGGCAACATATAGAGACAGTCCCTACCCAACAGTGGGCTCACAGTCTAAAAGGGGGAGACAGAGGACAAAACCAAACATACTAACAAAATAAAATAAATAGAATAGATATGTACAAGTAAAATAAATAAATAAATAGAGTAACAAATATGTACAAACATATATACGTATATATACAGGTGCTGTGGGGAAGGGAAGGAGGTAAGATGGGAGGGATGGAGAGGGGCACGAGGGGGAGAGGAAGGAAGGGGCCCAGTGTGGGAAGGCCTCCTGGAGGAGGTGAGCTCTCAGTAGGGCCTTGAAGGGAGGAAGAGAGCTAGCTTGGCGGATGGGCAGAAACCCGAAATATTATTATTATTATTAAGTGGCAGAGCCGGGATTAGTACTTGTACTTCCCAAGCGCTTAGTCCAGGGCTCTGCACACAGTGAGCGCTCAATAAATACGATTGAAGGAACAAATGACTAGTAAGCGCTTACCAAACACTGTTATTATCATCATCAATCGTATTTATTGAGCGCTTACTATGTGCAGAGCACCGTACTAAGCGCTTGGGAAGTACAAATTGGCAACATATAGAGACGGTCCCTACCCAACAGTGGGCTCACAGTCTAAAAGGGGGAAGAGCACTGTACTAAGCGCTTGGGAAGTACAAATTGGCAACATATAGAGACGGTCCCTACCCAACAGTGGGCTCACAGTCTAAAAGGGGGAAGAGCACTGCACTAAGCGCTTGGGAAGTACAAACTGGCAACATATAGAGACGGTCCCTACCCAACAGTGGGCTCACAGTCTAAAAGGGGGAAGAGCACTGCACTAAGCGCTTGGGAAGTACAAACTGGCAACATATAGAGCCAGTCTCTACCCAACAGTGGGCTCACAGTCTAAAAGGGGGAAGAGCACTGTACTAAGCGCTTCGGAAGTACAAATTGGCAACATATAGAGACGGTCCCTACCCAACAGTCTAAAAGGGGGAAGAGCACTGTACTAAGCGCTTGGGAAGTACAAATTGGCAACATATAGAGACAGCCCCGACCCAACAGTGGGCTCACAGTCTAAAAGGGGGAAGAGCACTGTACTAGGCGTTTGGGAAGTACAAATTGGCAACATATGGAGACAGTCCCTACCCAACAGTGGGCTCACAGTCTAAAAGGGGGAAGAGCACTGTACTAAGCGCTTGGGAAGTACAAATTGGCAACATATAGAGACAGTCCCTACCCAACAGTGGGCTCCCAGTCTAAAAGGGGGAGATTCTGATTATCACGAAAGACCCCAAAACGAAGAGGGAGGATGTACCTGGGCGCGAGACGGCCTGGAGGAGCAGCAGCAAGGGCGGAAGCCATCCTGGGCCCGGGGGCCGGGCCATGGCGAGCCCCGGGCGGGCCGGCCCGGGGCCCCACAGCTGCAAACAGACACATTTGGGCGCCCGTACCCCCCTGCAAACCCATGGGTACGGCACCAAGACACACACGTGCGGCTACACGCTCACACACGTGGACACACAAAGCACACGCTCCCTCTCTTTCGCTCTCCAGGTCCCCCGGACCTCAGGTGGGCCCCAGCCGGCTCTTGCAGGCCCGTCCCTCGGCCCGTCCATCCCCGGGAGCCCCCCAGCCCGGGGGAGGGGGTCGGTGACGGGGTTGGGAGCTGGGCAATGGTGTGTTTGGGGAGGTGGGGGGGAATGGGTCCCTGCCGCCCCCCACCCCCAGGGCCAGGCCTCACCCACTGGGCGTCCCTTGGCTTGGCGTTGCTTGGCTGTGCTCGACTGCAACGCTCCTCTCTTGATGGCAGCAACTCATCGGGTCTGCTAAGACACCGCAGTGCGGGACACCGGCCCCGACAGGCCCAACCAATCCACGCCTGACCCCCCCCAACACTTCCCCGAACCCCAACTTCGCCTCCCGGCCATCCGACCCCCAACTTCCAACCTGGAAGCCCGGAGCGGGCCGGGAATGGGGCTGGCTACTCTTCACGGGGATAGCAGCGTGGCGCAGTGCGTACAGCGCGGGCCTGGGATGTGCTTCTATAATCATCCTAATAATGATGGCGTTTGTTAAGCGCTTGCTATGTGCAAAGCACTGTTCTAAGCGAGGGGGAGGGTACAAGGCGATCAGGTTGTCCCACATAATCATAATAATAATAGTATTTGTTAAGCGCTTACTATGTGCAAAGCACTGTTCTAAGCGAGGGGGAGGGTACAAGGCGATCAGGTTGTCCCACATAATCATAATAATAATAGTATTTGTTAAGCACTTACTATGTGCAAAGCACTGTTCTAAGCGCTGGGGAGGATACAAGGTGATCAGGTTGTCCCACATAGTAGTAATAATAATAATAATAATAATGGTATTTGTTAAGCGCTTACTATGTGCAAAGCACTGTACTAAGCGTTGGGGTGCATACAAGGTGATCAGGTTGTCCCAAATAATAATAATAATAATAATAATAATAGTATTTGTTAAGCACTTACTATGTGCAAAGCGCTGTTCTAAGCGCTGGGGAGCATACAAGGTGATCAGGTTGTCCCAAATAATAATAATAATAATAATAATAATAATGGTATTTGTTATGTGCTTACTATGTGCAAAGCACTGTTCTAAGCGCTGGGGAGGATACAAGGTGATCAGGCTGTTCCACATAATAATAATAATAATAATTATTATAATGATGGTATTAAGCATTTACTATGTGCGAAGCACTGTTTTAAGCGCTTGGGAGGATACAAGGTGATCAGATTGTCCCACATAGTAATAATAATAATAATAATAATGATGGTATTTGTTAAGCGCTTACTATGTGCAAAGCACTGTTCTAAGCGCTTGGGAGGATACAAGGTGATCAGGTTGTTCCACATAGTAATAATAATAATAATAATAATAATGATGGTATTTGTTAAGCGCTTACTACATGCAAAGCACTGTTCTAAGCGCTGGGGAGCATACAAGGTGATCAGGTTGTCCCTTTTAATAATAATAATAATAATGGTATTTGTTAAGCACTTACTATTTACAAAGCACTGTTCTAAGCGCTGGGGAGCATACAAGGTGATCAGGTTGTCCCTTTTAATAATAATAATAATAATGGTATTTGTTAAGCACTTACTACTTGCAAAGCACTGTTCTAAGCGCTGGGGAGCATACAAGGTGATCAGGTTGTCCCACATAATAATAATAATAATAATAATAATAATAATAATAATAATAATGGTATTTGTTAAGCACAATGTGCAAAACACCATTCTAAGCGCTGGGAGGATACAAGGTGATCAGGCTGTCCTACATAATAATAATAATAGTATTTGTTAAGCACTTACCATGTGCAAAGCACTGTTCTAAACGTTGGGGAGCATACAAGGTGATCAGGTTGTCCCGCATAATAATAATAATAATAATAATAATAATGGTATTTGTTATGTGCTTACTATGTGCAAAGCACTGTTCTAAGCGCTGGGGAGGATACAAGGTGATCAGGCTGTTCCACATAATAATAATAATAATAATAATAATAATGGTATTTGTTAAGCACTTACTATGTGCAAAGCACTGTTCTAAGCGATGGGGAGGTTACAAGGTGATCAGGTTGTCCCACATAGTAATAATAATAATGATGGTATTTGTTAAGCGCTTACTATGTGCAAAGCACTGTTCTAAGCAATGGGGAGGATACAAGGCGATCAGGTTGTCCCACATAATAATAATAATAATAATAATAATAATAATAATAAAGTATTTGTTAAGTGCTTACTATGTGCAAAGCGCTGTTCTAAGCACTAGGGAGGATACAAGGTGATCAGGTTGTCCCACATAATAATAATAATGATGATGGTATTTGTTAAGCGCTTACTTTGTGCAAAGCGCTGTTCTAAGCACTAGGGAGGATACAAGGCGATCAGGTTGTCCCACATAATAATAATAATAATAGTATTTGTTAAGCACTTACTATGTGCAAAGCACTGTTCTAAGCGCTGGGGAGGATACAAGGTGAGCAGGTTGTCCCACGTAATAATAATAATGATGATGGTATTTGTTAAGCGCTCTCTATGTGCAAAGCGCTGTTCTAAGCGCTGGGGAGGATACAAGGCGATCAGGTTGTCCCGCATAATAATACTAATAGTATTTGTTAAGCGCTTACTATGTGCAAAGCACTGTTCTAAGCGATGGGGAGGATACAAGGTGATCAGGTTGTCCCACATAATAATAATAATAATGATGATGGTATTTGTTTAGCGCTCTCTATGTGCAAAGCGCTGTTCTAAGCGCTGGGGAGGATACAAGGTGATCAGGTTGTCCCACATGGTAATAATAATAATAATGGTATTTGTTAAGCGCTTACTATGTGATAATAATTATAATAATGATGGTATTTGTTAAGCAATTACTATGCACAAAGCACTGTTCTAAGCGCTGGGGAGGATACAAGGTGATCAGGTTGTCCCACATAGTAATAATGATAATAATAATAATAATGGCATTTGTTAAGCACTTACTATGTGCAAAGCACTGTTCTAAGCGCTAGGGAGGATACAAGGTGATCAGTTTGTCCCACGTGGGGCTCACAGTCTTCATCCCCATTTTACAGATGAGGGAACTGAGGCATAGAGAAGTGAAGTGACTTGCCCAAAGTCACACAGCTGACAACTGGCGGAGCCGGGATTTGAACCCACGACCTCTGACTCCCAAGCCCGGGCTCTTTCCATTGAGCCGTGCTGCTTCATCATGATAATAATCATGATGATGATGATGAGTATCTTCTCTAATAATAATGATGATTGATATTATTAATAATAGCAATAATAATAATAATATAATAATAATATAATAATAGCAATAATAATGGCATGTATCCACTGGGCTGGATACAAGCAAATCGGGTTGGACATAATCCCTGTCCACGTGGGGCTCAAAGTCTCAGTCCCCATTTTACAGATGAAGGAACTGAGGCCCAGAGAATGATAATAATAATAATAATGATGGTATTTGTTAAGCGCTATGTGCCAGACACTGTTCTAAGTGCTGAGGTAGATACCAGGTGATCAGGTTGTCCCACATGGTGCTCACAGTCTTCATCCCCATTTTACAGATGAGGTCACTGAGGCACAGAGAAGTTAAATGACTTGCCCAAAGCCACACAGCTGACAATAATAATAATAATAATGGCATTGGTTTTTTTTAATAATGGCATTTAGTAAGCGCTTACTATGTGTAAAGCACTGTTCTAAGCGCTGGGGAGGTTACAAGGTGATCAGGTTGTCCCACAGTGGGCTCACAGTCTTCATCCCCATTTTACAGATGAGGTAACTGAGGCCCAGAGAAGTTAAGTGACTAGCCCAAAGTCACACAGCTGACAAGTGGCGGAGCTGGGATTGGTTAAGCGCTTACTATGTGCAAACCACTGTTCTAAGCGCTGGGGAGGATGCAAGGTGATCAGGTTGTCCCACATAAGGCTCACAGTCTTCATCCCCATTTTCAGATGAGGTCACAGAGGCCCAGAGAAGTGAAGCGACTTGCCTAAAGTCACACAGCTGACCAGTGGCAGAGCCGGGATTTGAACCCACGACCTCTGATTCCCAAGCCCGGGCTCTTGCCACTGAGCCACACTGCTTCCCATTTTCCGGATGAGGGGATCAGGTTGTCCCACATAATAATAATAATAATGATGAGGTAACTGAGGCCCAGAGAATCAATCAATCAATCGTATTTATTGAGCGCTTACTGTGTGCAGAGCACTGTACTAAGCGCTTGGGAAGTCCAAGTTGGCAACATATAGAGACGGTCCCTACCCAACAGTGGGCTCACAGTCTAAAAGGGGGAGAAAGAGAATAAAACAAAACATACGTGACTTGCCCAAGGTCACACAGCAGACATGCGGCAGAGCCGGGATTAGAACCCATGACCTTCTGACTCCCCACCCCAGCGCTTAGAACGGCACTTGACACATAGTAGGGGCCTAACAAATACCATCATCATCATTGTCATTATTATTATTATTATTATTATTCAAATCCCACCCCCACCGCTTGTCCGCTGTGTGAACTTGGGCAAGTCATTAAACTTCTCCGCGCCTTGGTTACCCCATCTGTAAAATGGGAATTGTGACTGTGAGCCCCGTGTTGGGCAGGGACTGCGTCCAATCCTATTTGATTGTAGCCTCCCGAGTGCTTGGTACAGAGCCTGTCAGATAGTAAGTGCTTAACAAATAATAATAATAATGATGGCATTTATTAAGCACTTACTATGTGCAAAGCACTGTTCTAATAATAATGTTGGCATTTGTTAAGCGCTTACTATGTGCAAAGCACTGCTCTAAGCGCTTAGGGGATACAAAGTGATCAGGTTGTCCCACGTGGGGCTCACAGTCTTAATCCCCATTTTACAGATGAGGTAACTGAGGCTCAGAGAGTTAAGTGACTTGCCTAAGGTTACACAGCAGATATGTGGCGGAGGCTGGATTCGAACCCATGACCTCTGACTCCAAAGCCCGGGCTCTTTCCACTGAGCCACACTGCTTCAAGCGCTGGGGAGGTTACAAGGTGATCAGGTTGCCCCACAGGGACTCACAGTCTCAATCCCCATTTTACAGATGAGGTAACTGAGGCCCAGAGAAGTGAAGTGACTTGCCCAAGGTCACACAGCCGGCAATTGGCGGAGCCGGGATTTGAACCCATGACCTCTGACTCCAAAGCCTGTGTTCTTATAATACTGTTGGCCAATTCTTATGTATTGAATAGTTTGAAGCGCGATTGTGTAGTACCGATTCGTAACATAATCAATATTATTGTCTTAAAGTGAGTTACCCAAACAGCCATAATGACAAATCACCAGAAGGAATTTTATAAAGCATGGTGGTGTTTTCACTGAGTGGGAGGAATATTAAAACAAGGTATCAATCTTTAAACTAAGTAACTCTTTAACTTGGCTAATAAGGAGTAGAATCCACTGGGAGTATATGTACTTCATTATTTATTTTACTGGTACATATCTATTCTATTTTATTTTGTTAGTATGTTTGGTTTTGTTCTGTCTCCCCCTTTTAGACTGTGAGCCCACTGTTGGGTAGGGACTGTCTCTAGATGTTGCCAACTTGGACTTCCCAAGCGCTTAGTACAGTGCTCTGCACATAGTAAGCGCTCAATAAATACGATTGATGATGATTGATGATGAGTCAATATTAAACATTGAAGTGCTCAATAAATACGATCCAGTGAATGAATAAATAAATGAATCTCCATCCCCTCGCACCCTCCGCTCCTCTGCCGCCGCTCACCTCCTCACTGGGCCTCGTTCTCGCCTGTCCCGCCGTCGACCCCCGGCCCATGTCCTTCCCCTGGCCCGGAATAATAATAATAATAATAATAATAATAATGATAATAATAATAATAATTATTATTATTATTATAATGGCATTTACTAAGCGCTTACTATGTGCAAAGCCCTGTTCTAAGCGCTGGGGAGGTTACAGGGTGATCCGGTTGTCCCACGGGGGGCTCACAGTCTTCATCCCCATTTTCCAGATGAGGGCACTGAGGCCCAGAGAAGTGAAGTGACTTGCCCAAAGTCACACAGCTGAAAAATACGAATAAATAATACAAATAAATAAGAAGCAGCGTGGCTCAGTGGAAAGAGCCCGGGCTTTGGAGTCAGAGGTCATGGGTTCGAATCCCGGCTCAGCCACATGTCTGCTGTGTGACCTTGGGCAAGTCAACTTTTCTGAGCCTCAGTTACCTCATCTGTAAAATGGGGATTAAGATTGTGAGCCCCACGTGGGACAACTTGATCACCTTGTATCCCCCCGCCCTCCCCCAGGCGCTTAGAATAGTGCTTTGCACACAGTAAGCACTTAATTAAAAAAAAACAAAACTGGCAGACACGGGATTTGAACCCATGCCCACTGACTCCAAAGCCCAGGCTCTTTCCACTGAGCCACGCTGCTTCTTTTCCCTCCCCACATCCGCCAAGCTAGCTCTCTTCCTCCCTTCAAAACCCTACTGAGCGCTCACCTCCTCCAAGAGGCCTTCCCAGACTGAACCCCCTTTTTCCTCTCCTCCTTCCCCTCCCCACAGCACCTGTCTATGTGCTTGTACAGATTTATTACTCGATTTATTTTACTTGTACAGATTAACTATTCTATTTACTTTGGTAATGATGTGCACAGAGAAGTCAGAGAAGCAGCGTGGCTCAGTGGCAAGAGCCCGGGCTTTGGAGTCAGAGGTCGTGGGTTCAAATCCCGGCTCCGCCAATTGTCAGCTGTGGGACTTTGGGCAAGTCACTTCACTTCTCTGGGTCTCAATTACCTCATCTGTAAAATGGGGATGAAGACTGTGAGCCCCCCGTGGGACAACCTGATCACCTTGTCACCTCCCCAGTGCTTTGCACATAGTAAGCGCTTAACAAGTATTACTATTATTATGTAGCTTTAATTCTATTTGTTCTGACGACTTGTCACCTGTCCACATATTTTTTTTTTTGTTGTCTGTCTCCCCCTTCTAGACTGTGAGCCCACTGTTGGGTAGGGACCATCTCTATATGTTGCCGCCTTGTACTTCCCAAGCGCTTAGTACGGTGCTCTGTACACAAAAAGCGCTCAATAAATACGATCGACTGAATGAATATCTGTACAGATTTATTACTCTATTTTACTTGTACATATTTATTATTCTATTTATTTTGGTAATGATGTGCATCTAGCTTTAATTCTATTTGTTCTGATGATTTGTCACCTGTCCACATATTTTGTTTTGTTGTCTGTCTCCCCCTTCTAGACTGTGAGCCCGCTGTTGGGTAGGGACCATCTCTATATGTTGCCGCCTTGTACTTCCCAAGCGCTTAGTACGGTGCTCTGCACACAGTAAGTGCTCAATAAATACGATCGAATGAATGAATATGTCTGTACAGATTTATTACTCTATTTTACTTGTACATATTTACTATTCTATTTATTTTGGTAACGATGTGCATCTAGCTTTAATTCTATTTGTTCTGACGACTTGACACCTGTCCACATGTTCTGTTTTGTTGTCTGTCTCCCCCTTCTAGACTGGGAGCCCGTTGTTGGGTAGGGACCGGCTCTTTATGTTGCCGCCTTGTACTTCCCAAGGGCTTAGTACAGTACAGTACAGTGCAGCACACAGTAAGCACTTAATAAATACGATTGAATTGAATAAATACGATCCAGTGAATGAATGCATCCCGAGCCTCAGGGGCCTCCTGGCACCGTGCCTTCTCCCGCCGCCACCCGACCTGTTCCTGGGAGAGGCTTTCCCAATCAATCAATCAATCGTATTTATTGAGCGCATACTGTGTGCAGAGCACTGTACTAAGCGCTTGAGAAGTACAAGTTGGCAACATATAGAGACAGTCCCTACCCTTTCCCGCTTCCCCGGTGGGCCCACAGACTCTGACCAGGCCCCAACCCTGATGCAGTGAGGACGCTAGCTCTCTCACCTTACCTCCTTCCCCTCCCCACAGCACCTGTATATATGTTTGTATGTATTTATTACTCTATTTTATTTGTGCCTATTTATTCTATTTATTTTATTTTGTTAATATGTTTTGTTTTGTTCTCTGTTTCCCCCTTCTAGACTGGGAGCCCACTGTTGGGTAGGGACCGTCTCTAGATGTTGCCGACTTGTACTTCCCAAGTGCTTAGTATGGTGCTCTGCACACAGTAAGCGCTCAATAAATACGATTGAATTGAATTGAATTGAATAAATATGATGAGCCCGCTGTTGGGTAGGGACCGTCTCTAGATGGTGCCAACTTGGACTTCCCAGGTGCTTAGTACGGTGCTCTGCACACAGTAAGCGCTCAATAAATACGATTGGATTGAATTGAATAAATATGAGCCCACTGTTGGGTAGGGACCGTCTCTAGATGTTGCCAACTTGGACTTCCCAGGTGCTTAGTATGGTGCTCTGCTCACAGTAAGCGCTCAATAAATACGATTGGATTGAATTGAATAAATATGAGCCCACTGTTGGGTAGGGACCGTCTCTAGATGTTGCCAACTTGGACTTCCCAGGTGCTTAGTATGGTGCTCTGCTCACAGTAAGTGCTCAATAAATACGATTGGATCGAATTGAAACGAATTGAATAAATACGATCCAGTGAATGAATGCGTCCCGAGCCTCAGGGGCCTCCTGGCACCGTGCCCCCGCCCGCCGCCACCCGACCTGGTCCCGGGAGAGGCTTCCCCGCTCTCCCGGTGGGCCCACGGACTCCGACCAGGCCCCAACGCCGATGCAGAGAGGACGCAGGCCCGGCTGGGGCAGAGCATCTTTATTGGGAGGGGGCGAAGGAGGCCCAGAAGACCCCCCGCACCGGCCCCGGGGTGGCTCGGGGGGCTCAGCGGCCCTGGCCGGCCGGGCCCCGCAGGTGCCCCATCATGTCGGCCAGCATGCGGTTGCAGAGGGCGGCGTAGGGGTTGAGCAGGACCAGCTGGCGGCGGGCGAAGGGGCTGCCCAGCCGGGCCGCGCGCTCGAAGTCCTCGCGGGCGTCGTCCTCGCGGCCGTCCAGCCGGGCCAGGAGCCCCCGCTGCACGTAGGCCTGGCGGGCCACCCGGCCCCGGCCCCGGCTCAGGGCGATGGCGCGGCCCAGGTCCTGCAGGGCCCCTGGGCGGAGGGGGGGAGGCGGGAGGGGAGGTGGAGGGCACACGGGAAACGCTCGATAAATACGACTGATTAACCAGTTGACCGATGGAGCCTACGGGCGAGGCTGGCGGCCGAAGGGGCCATCAGGCCGGTTCTAATCTTAGAGGCCGCAGAGGTCTGGGACCTGGGTTCTAGGCCCTGTGGGAGGCAGCGGGGCCTCCTGGATACAGCGCGGGCCACCTGTCTGCTGTGTGACTTCGGACAAGTCACTTCACTTCTCTGGGCCTCAGTGACCTCATCTGCAAAATGAAGTGGACAAGTCACTTCTCTGGGTCTCAGTGACCTCATCTGCAAAATGAAGTGGACAAGTCACTTCTCCGGGCCTCAGTGACCTCATCTGCAAAATGAAGTGGACAAGTCACTTCTCCGGGCCTCAGTGACCTCATCTGCAAAATGAAGTGGACAAGTCACTTCTCCGGGTCTCAGTGACCTCATCTGCAAAATGAAGTGGTCAAGTCACTTCACCGGGCCTCAGTGACCTCATCTGCAAAATGAAGTGGACAAGCCACTTCACTGGGCCTCAGTGACCTCATCTGCAAAATGAAGTGGACAAGTCACTTCACTTCTCCGGGCCTCAGTGACCTCATCTGCAAAATGAAGTGGACAAGTCACTTCTCTGGGCCTCAGTGACCTCATCTGCAAAATGGGGGTTAAGACTGTGAGCCCCATGGGGGACAGGGATTGTGTCCGACCTATCTTGTGTCTACCCCAGTGCTTAGAACGGTGCCTGGCGCTGAACAAATAATAATAACAACTGCGGTATTTGTTCAGTGCTTACTATTCATTCATTCATTCAATCAATCGTATTTATTGAGCGCTTACTGTGTGCAGAGCACTGGACTAAGCGCTTGGGAAGTACAGGTCGGCAACATATAGAGACGGTCCCTACCCAACAGTGGGCTCACAGTCTAGAAGGGGGAGATGCCATGCCAGGCACTGTACTACGCGCTTATTACTCTTATCCTGGCTCTGCCAATTGCTTGCTTTGTGACTTTGGGCAAGTCACTTCTCTATGCCTCAGTTTCCTTAACCGTAAAATGGGGATACCTGTCCTCCTTTCTGTTTAAACTGTGAACCCCATGAGGGACAGGGACTGTGTCCGGCCTATTTAACCTGTTGCTTCTCTAATGCTCAGAATAATAATGGCATTTGTTAAGCACTTACTATGTGCAAGGCACTGTTCTAAGCGCTGGGGGGGGGGATACAAGGTGATCAGGTTGCCCGCGTGGGGCTCACAGTCATCATCCCCATTTTACAGGTGAGGGAACTGAGGCTCCGAGAAGTTAAGTGACTTGCCCAAGGTCACACAGCAGGCACGTTGGCGGAGTCGGGATCCGAACCCATGACCTCTGACTCCAAAGCCCGGGCTCTTTCCACTGAGCCATGCTGCTTCTCTAACAGTGTTTGATGTAGTAAATGCCTAACAAATACCATTTTTAATAATAAAAAATCCCTCCTCATGTGGCCACTGCGCAGAGCTGCCCTTTCTGGCCTCTGCCCACTCCGGCCTTTCCCAGCCCATCCTTCCGTGCCCCCCGGGCTGGAGCCAGAAAGGATGGGATGTCCGGGAAAATCACCCGCTCTTCCAACCCTGGCTTAGAAGTCATTGTGAGAGGTCTTTTCATCCCTTAGTAATAATAATAATGGCATTTGTCAAGCGCTTACTATGTGCAAAGCGCTGTTCTAAGCACTGGTGGGGATATAAGGTGATCAGGTTGTCCCACGTGGGGCTCGCAGTCTTCACCCCCATTTTACAGATGAGGGAACTGAGGCACAGAGAAGTCACCCAGCTGACAAGTGGTGGAGCTGGGATTAGAAACCATGACCTCTGACTCCCAAGCCCGGCGCTCTGCACACAGAAAGTGCTCAATAAATACAACTGAATGAATGAATCCCTCCCCTCACCTCCAAGCCCACGCCGAGGCCAGAATGGGAGGCTCTTCCGTTAATGACTCCACAAGACGGAGCCTTGTTCCTAGGATAATAATGATGGGATTCGTTAAGCGCTTACTATGTGCCAAGCACTGCTCTAAGCGCTGGGGTAGATACAAGTTAATCGGGTTGTCCCACGTGGGGCTCACAGCCGTCACCCCCATTTTCCAGATGAGGTCACTGAGGCCCAGAGAAGCGAAGTGACTTGCCCAAGGTCACACAGCAGACAAGTGGCGGAGCCGGGATTAGAACCCACGACCTCTGACTCTCGAGCCCGGGCTCTTTCCACTGAGCCACGCTGCTTCCCTAGGCTGAGCGTCCAGCACCCACCTCTGATGGAAAGTTAAGCCGCTGTCCGCCCTGAATCCCTCCTGCTGCATCTAAAGGCCCTCTCTCCCTTTGGGTCTGTCCTCCAGGGAAGCGGAGGATGGGGGGGCTTGGCTCCCCTCCCCTCCCCTCCCCTCCCCTCCCGTCCCGTCCCCTGTCCCCCAGCTTTCTCTCTGCTCAGCTCCTTGCCCCTTTCTTGTCAACTGCAGCTGTTCCTTGCGGCCCAGCCTCCTTGGGGTCCCCCCTCCGCCCCCCTCCAGCCTCCTTGAGGTCCCCCCACCCCCAGTCTCCCTGCCCCCCAGCCTCCCGGAGTACCCCTCCCCCCAGCCTCCTTGGGGTCCACCCATCCTCTCCCTGTCCCCCCAGTCTCCTTGGGGTCCCCCCATCATCTCCCTGTTCCCCAAGATCCCGGGGTTCCCCCCCATCCTCGCCATGCCCCCCAGCCTCCTTGGGGTCCCCCCCTCCTCTCCCTGCTTCCCAAGATCCCGGGGTCCCCCCTCCTCTCCCTGCCCCCCATCCTCCTTGGGGTCCCCCCACCTATCCCTGTCCCCCCGCCTCCTTGGGGTCCCCCCCATCCTCTCCCTGCCCCTCAGCCTCCCGGGGTCCCCCCGCCTCTCCCTGGCCCCCAGCCTCCTTGGGGTCCCCCCCACCTCTCCCTGCCTCCCGGCCTCCTTGGGGTCCCCCCCACCTCTCCCTGCCTCCCAGCCTCCTTGGGGTCCCCCCTCCTCCCCCTGCCCCCCAGGATCCCAGGGTCCCCCCTCCTCTCTCCGCCCCCCAGCCTCCTTGGGGTCCCCCCACCTCTCCCCGCCCCCCAGCCTCCTTGGGGTCCCCCCACCTCTCCCCGCCCCCCAGCCTCCTTGGGGTCCCCCATCCTCTCCCTGCCCCCCAGCCTCCGTGGGGTCCCTCCATCCTCTCCCTGCCCAGCCTCCTTGGGGCCCCCCCACCTATCCCTGCCCCCCAGCCTCCTTGGGGTCCCCCCCAACTCTCCCTGCCCCCCAGCCTCCTTGGGGTCCCCTCACCTCTCCCCGCCCCCTAGCCTCCTTGGGGTCCCCCCCATCCTCTCCCCGTCCCCCAGCCTCCTTGGGGTCCCCCCACCTCTCCCTGCCCCCCAGCCTCCTTGGGGTCCCCCCACCTCTCCCCGCCCCCCAGCCTCCCCGGGGTGCCCCCCCATCCCCTCCCCGCCCCCCGGCCTCCCCGGGGTGCCCCCCCATCCCCTCCCCGGGGGGTCCCCCCCCATCCCCCATCCCCCATCCTCTCCCCGCCCCCCCGGCCCCGGGGGTCCCCCGCTGACCGTGGGGGTCGTGGCCGAGCCTCCGGGCCTGGGCGCGGTTGTTGTAGGCGGAGGCCCTGTGGGGCAGGAGGGCGATGGCCTGGCCCAGCCGGTCGAGCGCCACGCTCAGCCGGCCGGCCTCGGCCGCCCCGACCCCCTGCGCCTCCAGGGCCTTCGCCCGCTCCAGCAAAGCCCCCCGGCACCACGACGAAGACGGGGAGGAGGAGGAGGACGACGACCACGACGACGAGGCCTCTGCACCGGGGGGGGGGGGGGACAAAGGAGAGGCGGCTTTAACAATAACCTTGGCACCTGTGAAGCGCCTACTGAGCGCCCAGCACCTTGCCAAGCGCTGGGGGGGTTACCAGGGCATCAGGTTATCCCACGTGGGCCTCACGGCCTTCGTCCCCATTTTCCACTTGAGGGAACCGAGGCCCAGAGAAGTGACTTGCCCCAAGTCACCCAGCTGCTAAGCGGCAGGGCCGGGATTCGAACCCACGACCTCTGACTCCAAAGCCCGGGCTCTTTCCACCGAGCCACGCTGCTTCAACTCGAAGAGGGCAGGGTTCCGGCCTACCTACCCCAGGGGGCTCTCCCGAGCGCTTGGTACAGTGCTCTGTGCACCGTAAATTCCACAGCTAAATGGCGCTTAGTACAGTGCTCTGCACACACAGTAAGCACTCAATAAATACGATTGAATGAATCATCTGAGCCCCAGCCCAGACTGAGCCCCCTCCTTCCTCTCCCCCTTGTCCCCCTCTCCATCCCCCCGCCTTGCCTTCTTCCCCTCCCCACAGCACCTGTATATATGTTTGTACAGATTTATTACTCTATTTTACTTATACATATTTATTCTATTTTATTTGGTTTATATGTTTTGTTTTGTTGTCTGTCTCCCCCTTCTAGACTGTGAGCCCACTGTTGGGTAGGGACCATCTCTTTATGTTGCCAAGTTGGACTTCCCAAGCACTTAGTCCAGTGCTCTACACAAAGTAAGCGCTCAATCAATACAATTGATTGATTGTTGGGTAGGGACCGTCTCTCTCTCTCTATTTTTTTTACTCTATTTATTCATTTATTTATTTTATTTGTACATATCTATCCTATTTATTTTATTTTGTTAGTATGTTTGGTTTTGTTCTCTGTCTCCCCCTTTTAGACTGTGAGCCCACTGTTGGGTAGGGACTGTCTCTATATGTTGCCAATTTGTACTTCCCAAGAGCTTAGTACAGTGCTCTGCACATAGTAAGCGCTCAATACGATTGATGATGATGATATGTTGCCAACTTGGACTTCCCAAGCGCTTAGTCCAGTGCTCTGCACGCAGTAAGCGCTCAATATATACGATTGATTGACTGATTGTTGGGTAGGGACCGTCTCCATATGTTCCCAACTTGGACTTCCCAAGCGCTTTGTCCAGTGCTCTGCACACGGTAAGCGCTCAATAAATACGATTGAATGAATGAATGAATAAATGGGAGTTGCGGGGCTGAAAGAAAGGGAAAAAGGAGGGAGGTAGGACTTCCCAAGGACCGCCGCCAGGACCCCCGGCACCCTCTCAGGCCTACGGGGGCAAGGGTCAACTTCGGGGGGCGAGGGGACTACCCCCGTGGGATGGCTGGGTCTGTCCACCCCCCGATCCCCTCGGGACGTTCCCTCCAGGGGCGGCACCCTAGTAGCCCCCCACTCCCGTCACCCGCCATTCTGCAGGTGGGCAGACACGGGGCACGGTGCCGGAGGAAGGGAGCGAGAGGTGGGTTCTCTCTCTGCCCCCATCTCCCCCGGCCCAGCCCTTTCCATCTTCGCGTCCTCCCGGGGGGCCGGACCTCCGCCCGCCCGCCTCACCTTCCTCTTCCTCGGCCCACTGGTCCTCCTCCGGCCCCAGGTCCAGGTCGGGCACGTCTCCGAAAGGGGTGTCCGGGTTGAAGATGGCCCGCAAGACGGCCCGGTCATTGGGCGTCCCCATGGCGTCCGGCGAGGAGGAGGCCGCCGCTGGCGATGGGCGGTCGGTCCGGCCGGGAGGAAGGACCGCGAGGCCTCTGGCCGGACAAAAATTCCAAATATTGACTCGGAGGCCCCAGGAGAGCGGCTGAAGGTCGGGGCGGCCACCCTCCGGCCCCTCTCCCCCCCCCGGACTGACCACCGCCGCCCAGGAGAGAGGGAGACCACAGAAGTCTGCAGCAATAAACTGGACATGTTTATTAATTAAACTATCACTTAAATAAAAAAAAGTGCATAGAAAATAAACATGTTTAAAAACTCCTTTGTTTTTACAACTATGTACACTTTTTACTTTTACATTCAGTCTTTCGTAGAGAGCTTTCAGCATTATTATTGTTTTGAACTAGTAAAGTATTCTCCTTCGTCCCTGGGGCAGGGAGTTAACACTGTTGGACTTTAGACGCGTTTTCCTGTTTCTTTTCTTTTTTTTTTTTTCTTCCCCCCCTCTAAACCAGAAGCTTGGAAGAACACAAGGAAATTAAAAGAAAAAAAACCCA
Organism: Tachyglossus aculeatus; assembly: GCF_015852505.1. Taxonomy (NCBI): domain Eukaryota; kingdom Metazoa; phylum Chordata; class Mammalia; order Monotremata; family Tachyglossidae; genus Tachyglossus; species Tachyglossus aculeatus. The sequence goes on along the minus strand of NC_052076.1, from coordinate 33,276,222 downwards.
ACAACGAAACGCGATTTGTTATACATGATAAAACTGTCAGGAAATGTCTTATTTCTAGAACAGAAGCTTGTCGCCCGTGAGCTCTTGAAACGATTATTCGACTACCTGTATTTCTAGAGACTGTTTAAAGTTCAATAAAAAGAAACACCACAAGTATATTTTCTTGATTGAAAGACGGACCTAAGTACCTCAGGACAGGATACCAGAAAAGCACGGAACACAACTGGGTTTGATTTTTTTTTTTTTCTTTTTTTTCCCTAAATGCAGGCGGTAACCCCGACACTCATAACCAAAGATAGAGAAACAAGAAGTACAAGGGACCAACCGGTAACATCGACAGGCAGGTAAATCCTCAGCAGAGACGCTCTGGGGGCGGGGGGGTCCCCACCGGCTTCGGGCTGGCGTTTTCCCACCCCCGCGAGCGACGGTAACACAATCCTTATCTATAGTGTTAAGAGAATTAAAAGCCATGGACTGATACTGAACTAGGCTCTGTTACATGGTGCATCACTATATTAGTTCCTATATATATATACCATATTTATATTTATTTGAAGACCAAAAGGAGAGAGAGAAGTTGCAGGTATTCAGAGTGCGAGACCGGCAGGCCGGCCGGACTCGACCGGCGTTCGTTGAGTCCGCAAAACCATCCGCTCCGGAACCTCGTGTATTGCTTGGAAAATGAGATCGAATGAACGCACCCAGCCCTTTACGATGACCCGCTTTTCCTCGGAGTGAAACAGGGAGGATTGGTTTCTACAGGGAGAATAAAGGGATAATTTAAAAAAAGAAAAAAGGGCGCCCATCACGGTTTGGATTCGCAGTACTTCCAGGAGGCTGTGGTGGACTGTCAGTCCGTAGAAAAGATACATTCATTGCTCGGCCGGGGGGCTGTGTGGGGCGGTCTGGGGATGGGGGGCGGTGGGGTTCCTCTCCCCCGTCCCCCCTGCCTCGCTTCCCGGTCCGCTGCTTGGGGGCAGCTCGGTGGTCGGCCCCGCCGGCCCCCGGGAGCGCCGGCTCCGGCCCCGAGGAGGACGAGCCGGAGCGCCGGCCGGCCGACCGCTTCCCGGAGGAGCCGGGGGGTCGGCGGGGTCACCGGGGCCCGGCAGCGGCGCTGAAGTTTGGCAATGAACTCGCGGGTGGGTTTGCGGCGGCGGCGGCCCCAGAAACCGTTGGTCGTGACCCCGGGGGACCGGGAGGAGCCGCGGGCCCCTCCCCGCCCCCAGTCCCCCCAGTGCCTTGCGGAGCAGGGGGAGGGAGTGAGTGGGAAGGGGAGAGGACGGGGGGGGCTCGGTCCGGCACGCCCCAGCTGGGCTGCCGGACTGAGATTTACCCCCCCTCCCGCCCCCCGACTGGCCTTTTGGGTCTCTCCGGGTAAGAACCGGCGACCCGTCAGTGCATCAATCGTTTCAGTAACAATGCAGCTTAAGGTTTCATTTAAAAAAATAAGGGGACAAAAGAAAGACTTCGAACCCCCCTCACACAGTGCAATAAGAAAGGAGAAGCCTGGGCGCCACGAGGGCCCCGGGCCGGCGCCCCCCGAGTGCCCCCGGCTCCTCTCCCTATCGCTCCGGCGCCCGCGGTCCCGTCCACGGGGCCAGGCCGGGATGGGGGCGAGGAAGGCGGTGATATACCCGAGGAGCCCGAGGCCGGGACTGAGTTCTATTGCTTCTCAAGGTTTCCACAGGAATGGTGCCGGGGGGGGCAGGCCGTCGGGACGGAGCCGGGGTGCCCCTCCGAGAGGGAGGGAAGGGGCAGGCCTCGGAGAACCCGCTTGCCAGGCTGAAGGCCCGGGGCCAGAGGGAAGCCAGTTCTGCCGGGGGACCGGTGGGCGAGGAGTGGCTAAGCGAGGATGGGAAAACGGCAGGCTTCCACCCGGGAGGCGGCCAGGGAAGAGGAGCGGGCTTTGGAAAAGGAGACTGCGGCCTGCACGGAGCAGGGAGGGAGGGCCCTTCCTCAAGCGGGAGGCCGCCCTCCGTCCTATTTTTGATCCGGCCCGGCTCTGCCCGGCCGGGGTGGGGGGGGGAGGAAATCAGCTGCTCAAGTCGACAAGGCATAAACAAGCTTTTTACGCCAAACACCAACAAAAAAAAATTCACCCTGGTGATTGGGGCGGGGAGAGAGGGGCGACGGTGGCGGGGGGGGGAAGGTCGGATGGGAAAGTCAGACTTTACGTGGACAGCTGAATAGTTTCTCTAACTTCATCCTATGAAAATAAAAAAATTATTAAAAACAGATCTTCTCTTAAATTAGGATAATACCACGGTTTAAAAAATAGCCTCGTCATAAGTGCCTCTCCCTATGAAGTGCTTTCCATAGAAAAATATACAAAATCTATTTACATTTATAAAACCTTAAATATTAAACTGTAAACAGAACAGAGTAAAATCCAATGACTTAATTTAAGAGGTTCGGGCCGACCGCCCCCGGGGGCTGGGGGCCGAGGGGTGGGGGGGAGGAGGAGGAGGGAAGGGGGCCGGGAGGGCGGAGAGGGGACGCGACCGCCGCCTTCCCTAGGGCCCAACGGGGAGCCCGGCGAGCGGTGCGTCACCGCCCTCCGTTCCCTCGCCGCCGTCCGACCCGCTCCTCCGGGGCCTGGCGACCCGCTTAGTGTTCTGCTTGGAGCTTCGGCCGGGGCCGGGCCCCGGGGCCTTCCTAAGGGAGAAAGCAAGCCGTCCGGCTGCCGGGCTCGGAGCCTCTTCGCATCCCGGCTCCCTTCCATCGGGCCAAACCGCGTCCGCTTTCCCGAACTCCCGGGAAAGGGAGCGTCTCCCACGGGGGATTCCTCTGAAGCCAACCTTTTTAAGGGGCGGGGATGGGGAGACGGGGAAGGTGGGTGCCTGGGGGTCCCTTCCCCCAACTGAACCTCTTTCTGAGGGTCCCCGGACGGAGCTCCTCCTCCAAGATGGACACGGCCAACACTCCTGCTGGGGCCACCCGCGCCGGCCAGCAATAGGCGGCCTTGGGCCACGAGGGATTCGGCCCCCGAGCCGGCCACAGACGGGCCAGCGGAGTGCCGCCTCCCCACACGGGCGATGCCCGCCCGCCCCGCTTCGGCGTCGGCCGGGCCAGGGGGTGCGCACCCCGGGGATCTTTTCCGAATCGCCATCTCCCTCTCAGCAGGGACCGCGCGGGGGGTGCCGCCGGACGAGTGCCCGGAAGGAAGGCCCGACCGGCGGCGGGCTCCTCAGCAGCCGGCCCCGTGGCTCTGCCCGCTTTCGGTCCCCTCCCGGCCCCCACGGGTGAGGAGCTGAGGGGCAGCGGGCTAGTTGAGGAACTTCCGACACTTCTTGGCACCGCAGTTGCAGGGCAGCTTGTTGCTGGCGTCCTCGATGGGGAACTTGTAGTCGTACGTGAGCTCCTCGCCGCGGTAGATCTTGCGCATGGCGAAGATGACGATGTGCTTCTGGCCGTCGATGTGGATGACCCGCGAGTAGCAGTTGGGCTCGCACGAGTGGTTGATGAAGCGGGCCGCGTTGCCGTGCACGGTGGCGTCCACCACTTCCGAGTCGTCGATGCGGAACATGTAGCAGCCGATGCCCTGGGGGGCCGGGGAGGGGGCAGAGGGGCGCCCGGTGACCGTCGGGGACCAGAGTGGTCCCGCCGGCGGAGCCGATCGACGCGGACCCGAGCTGGGACCCTCCTGCCAGAGAAGCTCTTGGGGGGGGCGGGTGGGATGACAGCAGGGCTGGGGAAGGGGATGGGACCCGCAGGTGGGAATCCCCTGAGCCCCTAGGGCGGGCACCTGGCTGAGGACGACCCCCACCCCCGGCGCCCGCCTGCCCCGGGGCCGGAGAAGACTCGGGCCTCACCTTGCCGTCGTAATACTTCTCCCGCTTGTCCGTCAGGATGGAGCGGATGACGTTGCCCGAGTACTCGATGACCATCTCTCCCGCGTCGATGTTCCTCTTGCAGAAGAGCCCCCGGCCGTGGATGGCAGACCTGGGGCACCCGCCGGGGAAGGGGCTGGAGCTGCTGGATCCCGGCCTCTGGGCCAAGGACCGCGGTGGTCCGGCTCGTCTCTTAGGGATGACTGAGTAGAGCCGGACCGGGAGACGACCCCACCCCCCCCACCCCGTGTGGGAGGCAGCTTCGGCGCCGCCTGCTCGCCCAGCCCACGCCCCGGCCATACCTGTAGACCCCGACGGCCTCCTTGGAAGTCTTCTTCAGATGTCGGAACCGCATGGGCATGGGCAGATCCATGCTGGTGGCCCTCCTGTAAGACAGGGAAACACAGCGAGAGATGGAGAGGAGACGGTGTGAGTGAGAAAGAGAGAAAAGAAGAAGAAAGAGAAACCCACACTGCCAATCAAGTCGCACCGGGCAACAGTCGACTTTGTGCTGAAAAGAGGAGCACAGCAGACCAACCAATCAATAGAACAGACCTATCCCCTCTGTTACTCATTCATTCATTCATTCAGTCGTATTTATTGAGCGCTTACTGTGTGCAGAGCACCGGACTAAGCGCTCGGGAAGTCCAAGTTGGCAACACATAGAGACGGTCCCTATCCAACAGCGGGCTCACGGTCTAGGAGCAGCGTGGCTCAGGGGGAAGAGCCCGGGCTTTGGAGTCAGAGGTCATGGGTTCGAATCCCAGCTCTGCCACCTGTCTGCTGTGTGACCTTGGGCAAGTCACTTAGCTTCTCTGAGCCTCAGTTCCTTCCCCTGTAAAATGGAGATTAAGGCTGAGAGCCCCACGTGGGACAACCTCATCACCTTGCATCCCCCCCGCAGCGCTTAGAACAGTGCTTTGCACATAGTAAGCGCTTACCAAGCACCATCATTATTATTATTATTAGACAGCAAAACGAAACATATTAACAGAATAAAATAAATAGAATAAATATGTACACATAAAATAAATAAATGTATTCTCCCAAGTGCGCAGTACAGTGAGTGCTCTGCGCGGAAAGTATGATCGACTGAGCGTCTCCTGCACGCACTGTGCTACGTGCCTGGAAAGATACAACTGAATTAGTGGATGAGATCCCTGCCCTCAAGGAGTTTACAGTCCCCTGTTTTTGCACAGCACTGGACTAGGACCTTGGGTGAATCTAACAGAATTAGTAGACCTGATCCCGGACCTTAATGACCTCACCATCGAAGAGGGGAGACAGACGGACACTAAAATTCACTAGATAAAACTAGACGTGTACTTACTGAAAGGGGGAGTGGGTTTGATCATTTGAGTGTTAGGTGACACTGAAGGGGGTCATTGGAAGGATAGAAAACGGGGAGATTAGAAATTAACTGAAGAAGACCTCCTGGAGATGAGATTTCAGAAGGGCTTTGAAGGTGGGGAGGGCTGCGGTCTGTTGGATATGAAGGAGAAGGACGGTTTGGGGGTTTTTTGGTTTTAAAAGGTATCTGGTAAGCGCTTACTAGGTGCCAGGCACTGTGCTAAATGCCGGGGTAGTTAAGATAACCAGGATAGACACGGTGGTTTGTACCGAGAGAAGGGTCGAGGAACTTGTTCGTAGGAGGGAGAGAAGGGACTGACGGACTGCTTTATAGCAAACGGTCGGGAGTTGGGAGGTGTTGGAGGAGAGACGTGCGCAGAACCAGCTTTTAGAAAAATGGTCCGGGTGGCAGAGGGAACTGCGGATGGGACGGGGTGAGGCTGGAGGCAAGGTCAGCGAAAGGCCGATGCAGCAGTCAAGCCATCACGGGGGCCTCTTGGATTATTATTACGATGTTTTCTGTGAAGCGCTTACTATGTGTCAAGCCCTGTGCTAAGTCCTGAGCTGGATAAAGTCAATTCATTCATTCAATCGTATTTATTGAGCGCTTACTGTGTGCAGAGCACTGTACTAAGCACTCGGGAAGTCCAAGTTGGCAACATATAAAGACGGTCCCTACCCAACAGCGGGCTCACAGTCTAGACTTTGGGCCAGCTGTGTGACTTTGGGCAAGTCGCTTAACTTCTCTTTGCCTCAGTTACCTCATCTGTAAAACGGGGATTAGGACTGTGAGCCCCCCCCGTGGGACAACCTGATCACCTTGTAACCTCCCCAGCGCTTAGAACGGTGCTTTGCACGTTGTAAGCGCTTAATAAATGCCATTAGTATTATTATTAGAAGTCAATCAGGTCGGATCCAGGCCCTGCCTCAGCTGGGGCTCACGGTCTGCGCGTGTGTGTCGGGGGGAGAACGGGCATCGGATTCCCATTTTAAAGATGAGGAAAGCGAGGGCACGGATAAGTTAAGTGACTTGCCCAAGGTCTCACAGCAGGCAACTGGCAGAGCCAGGGTTAGAACCCAGGTCCCCTGATTCCAGCGCTTAGACCAGTGCGTTGCACATAGTAAGCACTTAGCAAATACCATCATTATTATTCCCAGGCCCGTTGCTCTGTCCGCCGGGAACACTGCTCGGATAAGGAGGAAGGGATGGAAATATCCCCCCTGAGAAGCAGTGAGGCTCAGTGGAAAGAGCCCGGGCTTTGGAGTCAGAGGTCATGAGTTCAAATCCCAGCTCCGCCAATTGTCAGCTGTGTGACTTTGGGCAAGTCACTTAACTTCTCTGGGCCTCAGTTCCCTCATCTGTAAAATGGGGATCAACACTGTGAGCCCCCGTGGGACAACCTGATCACTTTGTAACCTCCCCAGTGCTTAGAACAGTGCTTTGCACATAGTAAGTGCTTAATAGATGCCATCACTATTATTATTATTAAATATCGGGGAGGAAGAAATGGTGGGATTTAGCACAGGATGATCCTGATAATGATATTTGTTACGCACTGTCTCTGTGCTAAGCACTGCGCCAAGCACTATGAGAGATACAAGCTAATCAGGTCCTCCGGAATGTAAACGGGAGTTCAAAGAGAGAGAGCTGTCAAGGATAATGTATGTATGCATATACGTATACATAGGTATATATGTTTGTACGTATTTATTACTCTATTTATTTATTTTACTTGTACATATTGATTCTATTTATTTTATTCTGTTAATATGTTTTGTTCTCTGTGTCCCCCTTCTAGACTGTGAGCCCACTGTCGGGTAGGGACCGTCTCTATATGTTGCCAACTTGTACATCCCAAGCGCTTAGTACAGTGCTCTGCACACAGTAAGCGCTCAATAAATACGACTGAATGAATGAACGAATAGCGTCAAGGTGAGGGGCTCGAAAGATGGGGAGGATGGTGGGATGACTGGGATGGAAAACTAGGACAGGGGAGGATCTCGGAGGGAAGATGAGGACACTCATTCATTCATTCAATCGTATTTATTGAGCGCTTACTGTGTGCAGAGCACTGTACTAAGCGCTTGGACATACTGTGCTTGAAGCGAGACATCCACACAGACATGTCCTAGGGGAAAAAGGAAATATAAGCGAGGTCAGGGTTCGAGAACCAGGCTGGGGAGAGGATGGGGAGCAGCGTGGCTCAAGAGAGGCAGCGCGGCTCAGTGGAAAGAGCCCGGGCTTGGGAGCCAGAGGTCATGGGTTCTAATCCCAGCTCCGCCACATGTCTGCTGTGTGACCTTGGGCAAGTCACTTCTCTTCTCTGAGCCTCGGTTCCCTCATCTGTAAAATGGGGATTAAGATCGTGAGCCCACGTGGGACAATCTGATCACCTTGTATCCCCCCCAGCGCTTAGAACACTGCTTTGCACATAGTAAATGCTTAATAAATGCCATTATTATTATTACTATTAGGAGGAGAGGAGGGAGGGAGTCAGGGGAAATGAGGGGAGGAGATCCACAACAGAGCCTTGACGGTTACTCCTGATTAGGGGGTGGAAGGCAGATGAAGAGACTGAGAATGGGCAGAAGAAAGGGCTGGTAAAGAGGTGAGGGCCCGGTGAAGAGGAATAATAATAATAATAATGGCATTTATTATCATTAATAATAATAATAATACTAATAATAATGGCATTTGTTAAGCGCTTACTATGTGCAAAGCACTGTTCTAAGCACTAGGGAGGTTACAAGGTGATAAGGTTGTCCCACGGGGGGCTCATAGTCTTCATCCCCATTTTACAGATGAGGGAACAGAGGCACAGAGAAGTGAAGTGACTTGCCCAAAGTCACACAGCCGACAAGTGGCGGAGCCAGGATTTGAACCCATGACCTCTGACTCCAAAGCCCGGGCTCTTTTCCACTGAGCCACGCTGCATCTCTAAGTGCTTACTATGAGCAGAGCACTGTTCTAAGCGCTGGAAGACTAAACTTCTAGACTGTGAGCCCACTGTTGGGTAGGGACCGTCGTCTCTAGATGTTGCCAACTTGTACTTCCCAAGCACTTAGTCCAGTGCTCTGCACACAGTAAGCGCTCAATAAATACGATTGATTGATTGGAAGACAGAAGTAGCATGGTCTAGCGGATACAGCACGGGCCTGGAAACCAGAAGGAGCTGGGTTCCACTTTCGACTCCGCCGCTCGTCTACCTCGGGCAAGTCACTTCGCTTCTCTGTGCCTCAGTTACCTCATCCGTAAAATAGGTATTGAGACTGGGAGCCCCAGGGACATGGACTGTGTCCAACCTGATTTACTTTGAATCCACCTGGTGCTCCGAGCAGTGCCCGGCACAAAGTAAGCGCTTTAATACCGTTTAGAATAAAAAAAAGGCCCCAAAGAGAGCGGGAGGGTGACGAAATTGGCCCCTCTGCTTCCCAGAGCCCGCGGCCCTGTACTCCTCACCCACCTCCGCCCCGTCCCTACGCCCGCTCGGCCCCCGCCCCTCTCCCTCCAGCCCCCCGCTGCTGAGAGGAGCAGCACGGATCAGCGGAAAGAGCACGGGCCGAGGGGGTCAGAGGACCTGGGTTCTAATCCCGGTTCCGCCACTTGTCTGCCGGGTGACCTTGGGCAAGTTACTTCACTTCTGTGCCCGAGTTTCCGGATCTACAAAATAGGGATTAAATTCTACTCCCTCCTTCTTGATTGTGAGCCCCAAGTGGGATAGGGACTACGCCCAGCCTGATTAACTTGCATCCATCCCAGCGCTTCGTACGCCGCTTGGCGCATAGTAAGCGCTTCACAAGTACCATCGTCGGCGGCATCATCATCATCATCACAGGGTCAGCTCCCCCGTCTCGGCTTCCTCCTCTCCCCTTCCCAGCAGTCCCGTGGCCCTCGCTCACCGAGCCGACTTCAGCTGTACCTCCTCCTCCTCCTCGTCGTTGGGGTTGTACTCGGGGGGCTGGCGGTGTTTGGAAGCCAGGAAGTTGAACATGTCAAATGCTGACTTCCTGGAGGCCCAAGAGGAAAGCCCCCGGGTCGGCGGGGGCAGGCGCCCGGGGCCTAACCCTCGGGGCCGTCCCCCAGCCTTGGATGGGCCCCGGACCCCCCTCCACCGCTCCCCCCGGGGCCCTTGCCTCAGGTGGACCTCGGCCCGGGCCGAGCCGTGAGGGTTCAGCGGGGGCTCGTTGGCCTCCTCCGGCTTGTGGAAGCGGAACTTGTAGTTGCGACAGTGTTTGGCGCCGGACAGCTGCTCGATGAGGAACACCACCGCGTCGTGGAGGATCCCCAGCATCCGCAGGCCACTCACACCTGCAGGGGGGGGAGAGGGAGGGGCGGCAGATGGCCGATGACGAGAGGTCCGGGGTGGGCGGGACCGACCGAGCGGGGGGCATCCCGGGACAGGCTCGCCGGGGCTGCTCAGTTGCCAAGTGTTTCGGAGGGAAGGGATTCGATTTCCCCAGCAGACGGGCGCCCGGACCTCCGTGACCTTAGCCCAGATGTTGAGCGAGACCACGTAAATGGAAAAGCCCACAAACCAGAACCACGGACCTTCTGGGTCTGGGGGCTTCTTCCAGTCCCTGGGCGGGCAACCGCCCCCATGACTTTCTGAGCCAGGCTCGTTCATCCCAGGTCCCTGACAAGACCAGAGTTCTTGAAACGGGGCCTGTTCGCTCTCTGGATCCCGTTTCTTCCCCGATCCCTCAGCCCTCCCTCCTCTTCGCCCTGGCGCTCCTAGTGAAAAGCCAGCCCCTCCATCCCCGCTGGGCTCCCCCTCGTCCCGCAATGGCGTGGCCGCCCCCGGATCTGGGGGAGCCTCCCCCGGGGCCAGGGAGAGAGGTGGTTCGTGGTTGGGCCGCCTGCTCGGAGAACCAACTTAGCCTCGGGGCCGACTACCGGGAGCGGCGCTCCGGCGGCCCTGGGCCAGACCCGGCTGCGGTCCTTACCTGCGAACGAGAGCTGCTTCAGACGGGCGTTGGATCGAGCCTCCTGAACTTTGTCGGTCAGGGACTTCCAGGCATCTGGGCAGAGACGACCGAGAGGCGCACAATGAGCCGTCCCCTCGGCCCGTTTCCCCCGCGCCAGGGCTAGGCTTCGGCCCGGGGTGTCCTCCGCCTGCTTCTCTCGCCCCTTTATGCCAGGCCTCTAACTGGGCAGCAGGCAGGAAGGGCTGGCGTCCGGCTCCAGGGGAGAGCCCCAAATGCCCACTACCCCCTGAGGCTCAGCAGTTCCACCTCCCCAAACAAGGACCAGGCAGCAGGCAGGTGCTGGGGTAGACCTCTCTTCTTTTTTCCTCCTCCAACTTGTCGCCTCGGGCACAGGCGCTAAGCGAGCACAACCCTCCGAAAGCCCGCCTCCTCAAAAGCAGTCCAGAGACCCCCGCTCACCCTCGATGCTTTCCGCGCAGATCTGGAAGCCGTCGTCACTCGAAATCTCGAAGACCAGCCCTTTCTTGGGCTTCTTTTCGCCGACGCTCTCCTTCCGCCTCTGTTCCTGCTGGAGCCAGAACATCAGCGGGGAGCTGAAGGTGTTCTCCTCTTCCTCGGCGGCTTTCGGCTCTTCGAGGGAGAAAAGGAGGTTGGGGGGTGGGCTGGGCGTGCTGACCCGAAACACGTTCACAACCCCCCGCTCCGTCCAACCCCCACCAGAGGATCACGAAACCATGGCCCGGGTGGGCCGCTGGGCTGGTCCCGCTGCCTTTCTTGTGAAAACCCACCCGGATTGTGGCAGCTCAGATCGATCGATCTAGCGACGCCATTTACCCAGCGCTTACTTTGTGCAGGGCACTGTATTAAGCGCTTGGATCCAGCAGGGATCTGGGGGCCCTGAAGGGGGAATGGGAAAAAAGGGAAGAGGAAAGGAGGGAGAATGGAGAGAACGAGGAGGAGGGGTGAAGAGATGACGAGGGGGAGGCAAAGGTGATAGGAGAAGGTAAGGAGAACGAGGAGGATGGGAAAGGAAGGGGAGGGGAAGGGAACTTTCTTCCTAACTTCCCCAAGATTTTGAAGGACTCGCGGATGGAGCCGGAGAGGTGTAGGATGCCACTGCCCCAGAGCGAGAGCATTAGCCTCTTTCTTTGGTGACCTCCTGGACATTCAATTTAGTCTCCTGGCAGCCAAACCAACCCGGGGCTGCTCCCCGAGAGGCAACAGGACGAGAGAAAGCAGGCCAACGGCTCCCATGGGGGAGCGTCCCGAGCCCTGGGCTTCCTCTCCCGGGGGACGCCATGCCACACACCTGCACTCCCTCGCTCGCTCGGGGGACTCGTCATTGCCCGAGCCTCAGGGAGAGCCGTCGCTTGCCTGGAGGAGAGAAAAACCGAGCTGTGAGGAACAGGGGGCTGCGGGCGGTCCTCTTCCCTCTCCCAGGGACATGGTGGGCCCCGTCCCGTTAGCTGGGAGCGGATGTTTATTTTTAAATGGCATCTGTTGAGCTCTTACCATGCGCTAGGCACTGTACTAAGCGCCGGGGTAGACGCAAGGTTAGACAGTCCCTGTCCCACAAGGGGCTCACATTCTTACGCCCCATTTTCTGAAGAGGTAACTGAAGCAAAGAGAAGTGAAGTGACTTGTCGAAGGGCACACAGCAGACAAGTGGCGGAGCTGGGATTAGAACCCGGGTCCTTCTGACTCTGGGCCCGAGCTCTACCCACTAGACCATGTTGCTCCCAAGAGCTGTGACTGCTGCCTGGATGGAGAGTCCTCAAAACAGAGGCTCTTTCTTTGTCCTCTCCGGGGTGGGTCCACTGGCCAACGGCTTCTCCTTGCGGGCCGAGACGCAGGAGGGCGGATCGGCCCGCTCGGCCGCCGGCAGAGCCACTCGGGCCGTTCCCGGGCCTCTCCTCCTCGAAGCAGCGAAGCTGGGTAACGTCCCGATCGGGCGCAGGCCGTCCCGGCGGAGGCTCAACCCCAGGGCCGGGACCTCTTCCCGGCTCACCCCGTGGGCCGCCCGCGTTCCCGGGGTGAGGGCCGATCTCCGCTGGCCGCATCCTGCCCGTCGGTCCTTGCGGCCGGGGGCCTGGGACGGACTCGATCCGCCGATGGGGTTTACTGAGTGCTGAGGGCAGGGTGACGGGCTTGAGCGCTTGGGAGAGCGTGCTAGATTTGTCAGTAGACACCCAGCGATCCCAGCCCTCAAGGGGCTTCCGGTCTTGCAGGGGAGAAACGAGCGCTTTGGGCCGTTAAGAGGGCCCTCGGACGGAACCAACCGCTCCGGCGGGTGTCCTGGACTGCCCTCTCCACCCGCCGGGCACCACGGGGCTCCCCGGAACCCGCCGCAGGAACCTCGGGATGGCATCGTAGGCCGACGGGGCCGAGAGAAGGGGCGGGGTACCTGGCTCCCTGACGGTCCTGCTCCCCCTTGCCCCCCGGGCTACTTACCCCACGTCCGGGGATGACGTGTCCGCATCTGGGGCGGGAGGTTCGGGGGACCCGACACAACACCCGTGCGAGGCCTTGTGCTTCTTGCCGTTTCCCTGGTCCGCCGGGGGCGGGATCCGCTTGGCCTTCGTCTTCGGCCTGGCGGGGCCCGGGGGCGCCGGCCGTCCGGAAGGCGGGGACCCACCGGGCGAGGCCGAGCCGGCGGGCCTGGCCGCCGCCGCCGCCGCTTTGCTCGGCTCGGGCTCGGCGCCGCCGGGCCCTTCCACGAGCTGGGGATAGCCGGACGGCTGGGGGCCGGAGGCCGAGGCCTGGTCCGGCTGGGAAGACGCCAGCCCCGTTTTGCTCCCCAGGAGCTGGGACACGTGCTGGAGCCCGTAGGGCCCTTCCCGGTCCCCGGCTGATGGCGGGACCGTCGCGCCCAGGGTCTGCGCCGGGGGCAGCACGCGGATGCCGGAAGAGGTGGTCGCGGCTGCGGCGGACGGGGTCTGCGACGATCCCATCTGGGGGAACATGCTGGAGCCGGGGGGCAGGGCCACGTGTTGCGGTGGCGGCGGCTGCTCCTGGAGGCCCAGGCTCTGCTGGCTGGCTTTGATCAAGAGGTTGCCGATGGAGCCGACGTCCGGAGCCCCGAGCAGCCTGGGGCCGGTCAGGGCCACCGAGCCCTGCTGCCCCAAGCCGTGGCCGGCGACCGACCCTCCCGCGCCGGGAGCCGGGGCGCCCGGCACGGGCACGACGTTCAGGACCGGCGAACCCGCGGCCGGTCCCCCGGGGAGGTGGCCGGAGTCCGGGCCCATGGGGCCGGCCCCGACCGTGGCGGCCGGCCCCCCGCTCACGCCCGGTGGCAGCAGGGGCGTGGGCTCGAAATACATGACCCCGGCCTTGGACCGCTTGATGATGTTCGGGACGGTCCGGTGGGCCGAGGCGCCGCCCAGCGACCCCAGGTCCAGCAGGCCGGCGTGGCCGGGCAGCTGCGAGGGGGCGAAGTTGATGAGCGTCATGTTGGAGACCAGGTCGGGCGGGGGCGGGCCGCCGGAAGGAGCCAGCTTCTTGCTCCTGCGGGACTGCAGGCGGGAGATGGGCCGTTTCCGCAGCCCCGCGGGCGGGGCGGCGGCGGGGACGCTGGCCTCCGAGACCAGGAGCTGCGGGTCCGGGGTCGGCTGGACCCCGACCAGCAGGCCCGAGGGGGAGCTGCCCAGGTTGGGAGCGAAGCTGCCCTGGGAGGCCGCCGGGAAGCCGTGCAGGTGCTGGTGGTGGGCCATGGGGAGCAGCTCTTTGCCGGCCCGGGGGAAGAGGGGCTGAGCCGCCGGCAAGCCCGGATTCAGGCTCGGGGCCAGGGCCAGCCCGCCGCCGCCGCCGCCGCCGGCCCCGCCCCCCGCCGCCGCCGCCGCCCCCGCCGCCCAGGGGGCCCAGCACGGAGGCACCGGCCTCCATGGGGGCCGAGCCCACCGGCGGGGTCAGCTGGATCTTCTGGGTCACCCCGTTGGGGAGGGTCTGGAGGACGTACAGGGGCTGCAGGTTCTGGTTGACCACGAGGAGCTTCTCGGCGGCCGGTTTCAGGTGGGGCGGGGTGGTCTGGACGGCCGCGTTGGAGATCTGCGAGGGCCCGGGGCTGTTGGCGGGGCCGGGGCCGTACTTGGGGTTCTGCAGCGGCACCGTGGGCGAGACGGGCACCTGGAGGCCGGGGGGCCCGCCGTTCCCGGCCAACTCCTGGCCGCCGCGCCCGGGCTCCCCGGGGCCGCAGGGAGGGGGGCTGGCGATGTGGTCCGCCTCCAGGCGGCCCGGCAGGAAGCGGTCGGGAGTCCCGTGGCCCTCGGCCGCCGGCTCCCCGCCGGGGCTCAGCAGGGCCGGGTCCCCGTCGGCCGAGGCCGCCGCCGCCGCCGCCGCCGCCGCCGCCTTGTCCGGCCCGGCCCCCCTCTTCTCCGCGGACTCGGGGATGCCGGCCAGCCGGGGGGCGGCGTTCTGCCCGGGGACCGTGGGGCTGCGCGTGGTGAGGACGGACAGGTCGGAGGGCAGCTCCAGCGGCAGCTCGTACTGCTCCTCGGCCGAGATGGAGGAGGACACGCTGCTGTCCACCGGCTCGGCCGTGGGCAGCTGCTGGGAGAACACCTCGAAGAGCCCCATGTCCTTGGCGCGGTTGCCGTCCAGGCCCAGCCCCTCCCCGAGGGTCAGCAGCTCCGACGACGAGGACTCGGGGCTCTCGCCCAGCGCCTGCATGGAGGGGGTGTTCTTCAGGACGAAGTCCATGATGTCCGAGGGCAGGATGTTGCCGCAGTCGTCGCTGTTGTTGTTGTCCGAGTCGGACTTGAGGAGCTCGGTGTTGTACGTGTCCAGCAGGGTCTTGTCGGCGGAGGGCGGGCCGGCGTGGACCCTGCGGCCGGACTCCAGCGAGCTGAGCTGGGCCTCCAGCGGGTCCTGGCCCGGCGCTTTCCCCCGGCTCCCGGGGTGGCAGTTGTCGAGCTTCGGGTCGCCGCCGCCCTTGGGCCCCGCGCCGCCCTTGGCCGCCTGCTCCTTCTCCCCGGCTTCTTCCGGGCGGTCCGGCTTGAGGCCGTCCGTCCCGTTCTCTTTGCTGCTGCTCTTGGGGACGGGGTGGACCTTCCGGGCCGTGGCCGAGACGCTGGTGTCGCTCTCCGTCCCGTCGTCCACCCCGTCCAGCTGAGAGATCTTGGGGAGGCCGCACTGCTCCTCCTCCCGGAACAGGCCACGGGGCCCCAACCGCTCCTCTCCGCCGGAGGCGATCACCGTCCGGGTGAAGTTGTAGTAGTACAGGTCGTCTTCGTCCGAGGTGCTCAGGTCGTCGGCCCCGTCCACCTGCCCTTCCGCCGACCTCTTGCCCCGCTTCTTCCCCGACGAGTTGCTGTAGAAGGGGAGGTCCTCCTCGCCGTAGGACCGGACGCCGTAGAGCGGGGTGAGCCCGAAGAACATGTTGGAGCGGGCTCGGGCGCTGCGGCGGGGGTAGCGCCGCTTGTAGGCCCCGTCGTCCTGAGGCTTGGGACCGTCGGCGAGCAGCAGGCTCCGCTCCGGGGCGGGGAGACCCTGGTAGGCGGCCCGCTGGGGCTCCCGGGACGAAGGGTCGTGGGGGCCGGGCCGCCCCGCGGGGCCGTCCCCGGGGCTCTCGGACGACGAGGTCGGCGGCGGCGAGGACGACGACGACGGCGGCTCCGGCGGGCCGGCCGCCTCCGTCCCCGGGGGCGGGGTCTCCAGGCTGCCGTCCTTCGGCGGGTTTCGGGTGGGGCTCTCGCCTTCCATCTTGAGCGGGGTGAGGGTCACTTTGACCGTGCGCTTCCGCGGGGCCGGGGCCTCCTTGGCAGGGCCCTCCCCGTGCCCGGGCGGACCTCTGGGACCCGCCGGGGGCGGAGGGGCCCTGTCGCCGCTCTTCTCACCGGCGAAGTTATTACACTGCCTCGGGCCCAGGTGGTCGGGCATCGGGACGGGACCCGCGAACTCCAGCTTGGGGTTTCCTTCCGGGCTGCCAAGCGACGGGGCGGGGTCCGGGAAGGCCTTCGTGGGGTGCTTCTCGCGGAACGCCTCCTTAGAGGACTTCCTCCCTTTCTGCCTCCTGTCCCTGGACCCCACCAGCGAGCCCTCGCTGGAGCCGGGCGCTCTGCCGTTGGCACCGGCGGGTTTGGGAGCTCCGGCCTCCGGGTCCTCTCCGGGAGGAGCAGGGGGAGGAGCGGGAGGGGGAGGAGGGGGAGGGAGAGGAGGGGAGGCGTGTTCCGGCTGGGTGTGGTCGGCGGGTGGCTCGCGCTCTTTCCTCGGCCCCCTCGGGTGGTGAGGGGGGAAGGAAAGGGCCTCTTTGGAAGGCAACGGCCTCGAAGGGGACTCGGCGAAGGGGCTCGGTTTCCCGCCGACGTCGGTTGAGCCGTGGGCGGCGGCCGGCGCCCTCCCGTTCCCTGGGTAGGCCGGGCCCTCGGGGCCCTTGGCACCGAGAGCCCTGGCCCTGTCGCCCTTGGAGGAGAAGCCCCTGCCCGACGGCTCGGCCGCGCCGCTGAGCTTCGGCTCTCCCGCCGGAGGCCCGTCCGAGTGGCTCCCCTTTGGCCCGCCCGCGGCCGCTGCCCTCTGCGCACCCGGAGGGGTGGGGACGCCTTGACCCGCCGGGGCGCCCGGGGCCGGTGACCCCAGGGAGCGGTCGGCGGTCTTGGCCTGCGGCTCGTGGTCGGCGGGGGCCGAAGAGGCGCCGTGCCGGGCGGAGGCGGGCCCGGCTCTGAGGGGGGACGTCATTCGGAGCCTGGACTGCTGAGGCGACAGGGAGGAAGTGCTGTGGCGCCTGGAGCCGATGCTTCTCAGCCCGGAGGAGAGGAGCGGGTCGCCCACGGTGACGATCTCGTGGGCCGTTGGGGTAGGGCCCCCTGAGGGGGGAATCCCGACAAACAGTACGGTCAAAATGGGATCGGGGAGGGGGCTCCAACTGTACCTCCGGCAACGGCCACCCGCGCACGCCGGGCCGGGGGCTAACTTCTCCGACCAGCAGATCCACCCGGTCGACGGATCCACGGGCCCCTCGCCCGGCGAAGGGGGTCCCCCGTTCCGGGGCCAATGGCGCCAACCCCCCGATCAAAGCCCCTTACCCGCAGACGGCAGCGGCCGGGAGCCAGGGGAGCGCTGCGGTGGGGAGTAACTGGGAGGGCGGATCCTGGGGCCCTTGGCGATCATGTGATAGCAATAAGAGGCGGAGGTCTGGACGCGGGGAGGCCGGTCTGGGGACCGAGGCTTTCCAAGTTCGCCTGTACTCCGACTCGCTTTCAAAGTTTCTGGGGGAGGACAAAGAGAGGTGCTTCGGAGATTCCGTTCTGGTGAACGGGCCACACACACCCGGGATGACTGAAAAGCAGGTGATGGGACTGTCGGATCAACCTCAATCAATCACTCGATTGTATTTATTGAGCACTTACTACGTGCAGAGCACTCTACTACTTCTAGACTACTAGTCTACTACTTCTAGACTGTGAGCTCACTGTTGGGTAGGGACCGTCTCTATATGTTGCCAACTTGGACTTCCCAAGCGCTTAGTACAGTGCTCTGCACACAGTAAGCGCTCAATAAATATGACTGAATGAATGAATGAATGCTCGGGAGAGTATGGTATAACAGAATTAGTGGACACGTTCCCTGCCCATTATGAGCGTCCGGTTTTAGAAGGGAAGACAGACATTAATGTGAAGCTGGATGGATGGCGGTAACAGTAGAGACCCAACCCGGGCCATCCCGATTCTCTGTTCCTGCAGGTCAGTCCAGCCCCGGCCGCGGGCCCGCTCGACAGCTTTCGTTATTGCCCCGAGGGACTGGGGGTGGGGGGTGGGAGGGAGGTCAGGGACCCCCGTGGGTCCAGGGGTCACCGGAGGAGAGACTCACCGGAAGGAGGGGCTGGGCTGTGAGCGATCGTCCGGTTGTCATCGTGCTCGACGGTCCTGTTGATATCCGGCTCGACGACGGGGGGACGGCATTCCAGGATCTTGCACGTGTACACGCAGCGCTTCCGGGCATCTGTGGTGCTCCAGTACACCCTGGAACACCTGCATCGGGCCCACACGTGTGACCCGGGTGAGAGGGCCAAGCGGCCAAGTCCTCACTACCACCGCCCTCCGGAAGCTCGGGGCCGGGCTTCAAAACAGAAGGGCCAGAGGTCTCCTCTCCTCGGCCACGTGCGCCCGAGGCCCTGTGACTGAGCCGATTCGAACCCCTGCCCACCCCACTTACTGATAACCGATGGGAAACAGCTTGTCTTCACAGTCAGAGAGGTCGTTCAGAATTCCCAGGCAGTCAATCGTCATCGAGCCTAGCGGAGCAGAGGACCGGTAAGGAGGGGAGGGGAGGTGAAGGGGGCAGGAGCGGCCCCCCAGAGATCCAGCCCCGTCCCCGCTGCAGGCCTCACCGATCATCATGTGGATGTTCTCCGGTTCCAGGCCACTGAGAAACTTCCTCCTCAAGCTGAGCCCTTCGAAGTCCACGAATACTCGTCGAAGAACCTCAAATCCGTTCTCAGGAACCACCTTGAACAGAAGGCGGTTGGGGGTGGGCGGGTGGGGTGTTTTTGTGTGACCGCATCGCCCCGAAGTAAGCTACCCCACTTTCTCGGCTTCTGGTTTAACAGGCCCGCCCCATTCCCAACCCAAGCTCTCCCGCCGGGCAAGAACCACCCGAGCTTCAACCCTGAATCTCCCCCCAGTCCTTAGCACGGTGGCTGGTAGGAAGAATCCATCCAACCCGGGGGCCGGGGCGGGGTCTCACCTCGCCTTTGATCAGGTCGCGGTGTCGCTGGCAGTACACTTTCTTGTCATCCAGAAAGACGCAGTTCTTAGCTCGAGAGCACATGAAGTGGTAATTGCTGGTGCAGGACGTGAGGCAGCAACCCACGGTGGCCCCCGGCTTTTGGCAGCACTCGCACCTCTACAAACCCCGTTCAGACTGTCAGGCTCCTTACGTGGCGCCCGATGCCGCCGGGAGGTGGTCCCCGCCCGGATCCAGGGTGCTGCCGAGCACAGGCCGGGCTTCCCCGGACTGGCATCTATGGGGTCCAACTCATCCCAACCCACGGAGCCGATATAGCCCATCCTCTAGACTGTGAGCCCATCCTCTAGACTGTGAGCCCATTGTTGGGTAGGGACCGTCTCTATACGTTGCCGACTTGTACTTCCCAAGCGCTTAGTACAGTGCTCTGCAATAAATACGACTGAATGAATGAATATAGGAGCTGCCCTCCTGGCTGAACACTGGGGACTCCAGGACAGCCAATGGGAAGGGCACAGTACTACTAATAATAACAACGATGGCATTTATTAAGCGCTTACTATGTGCAAAGCACTGTTCTAAGCGCTGGGGAGGTTACAAGGTGATCGGGTTGTCCCACGGGGGGCTCACAGTCTTCATCCCCATTTTACAGATGAGGGAACTGAGGCCCAGAGAAGTGAAGTGACTTGCCCAAAGTCACACAGCCGGCAATTGGCGGAGTGTGTATATAATTCTATTTGTTCTGACGACTTGACACCTGTCCACATGTTTTGTTTTGTTGTGTGTCTCCTCCTTCGGAGCCAGCTGTTGGGTAGGGACTGTCTCTAGATGTTGCCAACTTGTACTTCCCAAGCGCTTAGTACAGTGCTCTGCACACAGTAAGCGCTCAATCAATACGATTGAATGAAGGAATGGATGAACTGGCAGAGCCGGGATTTGAACCCATGACCTCCGACTCCAAAGCCCGGGCTCTTTCCACTGAGCCACGCTGCTTCTCAAGTACGGGCCCGAACGGGAAGGGACCGGTCGGGAGATGGCTCCAGCAGTGGGAGGAGGGGAGCGTACTTTTGCTGACCACCCAATGGACGGCAGGGAGGGCCTGAGTCACAAAGCAGCCGGCTGCAGAGAGCCGTGGGCGCCATGGGACAGGGGCTCAGAAGCATAGAGAAGCAGCGTGGCTCAGTGGAGTCAGAGGTCATGGGTTCAAATCCCTGCTCCACCACTCGTCAGCTGTGTGACTTTGGGCAAGTCACTTCACTTCTCTGGGCCTCAGTTACCTCATCTGTAAAACGGGATTAACACTGTGAGCCCCACAGGGGGCAACCTGATCACCTTGTAAATTCCCCAGCGCTTAGAACAGTGCTCTGCACATAGTAAGTGCTTAATAATAAATGTCATTATAGCTTAGTGGACAGAGCACAAGCCTGGGAGCCTAAAGGACTTGGGTCTTAATCTGGGCTCCGCCACCTGTCTGCTGTGTGACCTTGGGCAAGTCACTTTACTACTCCGGGCCTCAGTTCCCTCATCTGGAAAATGGGGAGGAGGGTGTGATCCCCATGTGGGACAGGGACTGTGTCCAACCTGATTAGGGCCTCAGTTCCCTCATCTGGAAAATGGGGAGGAGGGTGTGATCCCCATGTGGGACAGGGACTGGGTCCAACCTGATTAACTTCTATCTACCCCGGCGCAGTAAGGGCTCGATAAATGCGATTGAATGAATGAATGAATGAATGCTTAGCGCACAGTAAGCGCTTAACAAGTACCATTATTATTATCGTCACGATTACCCTCTTCCGGGCCCAGGCTCTTACCAACTGCTTGCCCCGGATCACAGCCATGTGCACGTTCTTCAAGGAGCCGTCATCGTCTTCGAACACCTCCGCCGACCACAGGGCGCAGTTCACGTGGGTCCACTCGTTCTGGCCGATGTAAAGCAGGCGGCCGGCGTCCTACGAGGCGACAAGTGAAGAAGTGACCGCTCAGCCCGTGAGGATCCCTGGAGAGGTCCTGACGGCGTCCAGCAGGCCTATTAGAGCCCTAAAACTTCAAAGCCCCCCGATCCATACTTCATGCTGCTGCCCGGATTATCTTTGTCCAGAAACGCTCTGGGCATATTACTCCCCTCCTCAATAATCTCCAGTGGCTACCAATCAATCTGCGCATCAGGCAGAAACTCCTCACCTTGGGCTTCAAGGCTGTCCATCCCCTCGCCCCCTCCTACCTCACCTCCCTTCTCTCCTTCTCCAGCCCAGCCCGCACCCTCTGCTCCTCCGCCGCTAATCTCCTCACCGTACCTCGTTCTCGCCTGTCCCGCCATCGACCCCCGGCCCACGTCCTCCCCGGGGCCTGGGATGCCCTCCCTCTGCCCATCCGCCAAGCTCGCTCTCTTCCTCCCTTCAAGGCCCTGCTGAGAGCTCACCTCCTCCAGGAGGCCTTCCCAGACTGAGCCCCTTCCTTCCTCTCCCCCTCGTCCCCCTCTCCATCCCCCACATCTTACCTCCTTCCCTTCCCCACAGCACCTGTATATATGTATATATGTTTGCACATATTTATTACTCTATTTATTTATTTTACTTGTACATATCTATTCTATTTATTTTATTTTGTTAGTATGCTTGGTTTTTTTTCTCTGTCTCCCCCTTTTAGACTGTGAGCCCAATGTTGGGTAGGGACTGTCTCTATATGTTGCCAATTTGTACTTCCCAAGCACTTAGTACAGTGCTCTGCACATAGTAAGCGCTCAATAAATAAGATTGATTGATTGATTGATTGATTGATTGACCCAGAGATCCCCCCTCCCGTGGGGATTGGATGCGTTTCTAAGCAACTCCACAAACGGTCCGGTAGCCGAAACGGCTGACGTGGAAGGCAGAAACCACTGCTGGGCGTGGGGCAGGGATTCCAGGGAGGCCTTGAAGGTGGAGAGGGGCTCTAACTGCAGAAATAACCAGCCAGAGACAACCGGTGGCTGCCCCGACGTGAGCCCTCCTTTGTGTCTAGATCAAAGACGACCCCAGGCCTGGCTCCCAACCGCTGAAGACGTCCGGGACCAAGAGGCGGCCCTGTCCTTTGCCACGCCAGCCCCGACGGCGGGTGGGCTGTACTTACGTTGGCGCCGTCGTCCCCATAGGCCAAGCACAACGCACACTGCCGATTGTCTTCTACTCCTGGTGGTGGATTCAATTCAGGACTGTCCTCCCGACTCCCATCAACAACTTCGGCCCCTGGAGAGGGAGATGGGCTCGTTACTGTGGGCCGGGGCTCGGGAAGTCACCTCCGGTTACTTCCCAGCTTGCGGAATGGCCCATCGGCCCCTTAAGGCGCCGGGGGTTTGTACGTAGGGAGGAAGGGATGTTTAAAACTGCTGGGCAGTCTCTGAGCACCGGAGAACCTGAACTAGGAACACGCTGGCAAAACCTAAGTGGGGAAAAGGTGTCAATTCCGGAGGCCGGTGTGAAAACCCCTCAGATCTTTCAAGGAAACGAAAGTTGGCCATCGCCGCCGACACGATTTTACACGGTGCCTCTGGGAAGCGGAGCCCGGGGCAGAGGCCGACTCCCGGGGTTCTTACTTGAGATGCTAGGCGGTGTCGGCGGGTGTAGGGGAGTCGGGGAGTCTGGCTCTCCTGGCCCTTTGGGTTTGGGAGCTGGAATGATCTTCTTCATCAACGGGGGCTGCTCGGTGCGGCTGTTCTCCTCTCGCTCCTGCCACTGGGCGTAGTTGTGGTCGAGGGAAGGCGGCAACACCGCGTTCGGCAACATCCCGCTGCTGCGGACGGAGACAGCCGGGCCCGGATTGGTGCCAGCCCCGCTCCCGGAATGGCTCAGTCCCCGGCCCGACAAGCAGGCTCCTCTGGGTCTGGACGCCCATCCAGACTGTCCCCATCAGACAACTCTCCAGTTAGCCGGATCTTCACTCTTTAACTCCTATTTGTCTCGGGATCAACCGCCTGGATCACTAACTGAGGTTCTCAGGCGGGCTTCTGGGATCAAATGATGGCCCCGACAACCTCCTTGCTCTCTGGGAATGAACGGCAGGCTGAACGCGGAAGGACCGAGGACAGGGACACGGGCGGGCGCCCTTCCGAAATGAGCCCTGGCATTTTCGTCCCACTGATTTCAGAGCAAGAAACCCGAGACGAAGGGAAAAAAAATGCCCCATTCTGAAATCGACTCTTTTCTGGGGAAGGGAATGAATGGGATCTTTCGCCCACTCGCTGTGGTCCGGGAATGTGTCTGTTTATTGTAAGGTACTCTCCCAAGTGCTTAGTACAGTGCTCGGCACGGAGTAAGTGCTCAAATACGATTGAATGAATGAATTCCTCTAGGCTAGGGGACCCCTAAACCTCAACAGGGGGCCCGGCATCCGGAGCCTGAAGTTACTTACTTGCTCGTTACTTTATTTGGCTCCCAAAATCTGGATTTCTTGACGCTGAACCATGGAAAGACACGTTCCATTTGCTGATGGAAACAAACAAAACCGGGAACCCGCCATCAGAAACCGTGCAGACGCCAACAGCTTGTCCCCAGACTGTCCGTCTCCCAGGGCACGATCCACCAACTCTGACGACTTCCCTGGGTTCCTAGACAACCGGGTGACGGCTTAAACCCAGGGAGTTAAATCCACATGGGGAACTGCTGTGCAACGGGAGGGGTCTTTTCAGTGGCAAAACTGAAATCTCACTCACCCGAATGAAGAAGGACTTGACCATGCTGTTGGCTTTTTTAACTTCTGGCTGCCCTCCATCTGAGTTAATGGCCGCCTGAATAATCTTCACGATGTCGTCGCTGAATTCCAACTGGGGGTGGACGATCACAGGGTATTAATCCTACATGTCAGGGTGCGTGCTCCAAAACTCCCCAGGTATCCAAACTCTTGCCCTCGTGGGGCGGGGTGGTCACAGAAAAGCCCTCTTTGCCCCGTTTTCAGGTTGAATCGCCACCTCTGATAGCTTGGGGGAAGGAGTTACAGAAGGTTTGGGGCTCAATGCAAGAGGGCTCAGGGATGGCCAAAACATACTAAGCAGGGGCTGTTCGGGAGCAACAAAGCTCCGTTTCACAGATTCTTCTCGCCGAACGGGCGCCTTGTCACCCGGCGCAATGCTCAACCGGAATATCTGGAGTCTTCCGGATGACTCCGCTTTGCTCTGAAATATGTTTTCCTTAAAAATTTGAAAAGCCTCCGGGTGAAAAAAACAACCAAAACCCCTGGCAGAGATCAGCACACGTGGGGCAAGCGTGTTTGGTTCCTATTCCCGTTTACCCTGAACATTGGCTCTCGGGAGATGCCGGCGTTTCTCCCTCAGTATGAATAATTGGTTTCAGGAGAGCTCAGGTGAAAATCAAACCAAGACGTGGAGCCAGGCCCCACTCGATCTCCCCCTAGAACCAGGCCGACCAAGGTCTCCCCATTTCCGACTCAAGGCAACCGCCCCTCGATTCTTGGTTCGGGACACCAGAAACATACCACGGAGGAATAGTTCCCTTGGTCCATTTTCCTCTTGACTCCTTCCAGGTCCAGGGGCTGCTGTTCCTCCTGTTTGCTGACCTCGGTCAGGACGGGTGGATCGGGCCCTTCTGGGGAGCTCCGGGACGGGATGCTCTCCTCCGTCTCTGGGTTTAGGTCAGGCGGCTTGGTAGACTGGGGTCAGGAAGAAAACAGGGTGGCATTCTTCCTCTTTCTCTCCCGCCCTCCCAGCCACTAGCTTCCAGATCAAACTCTCCCCCCAGACCAAGGGATTCCCCCATAACCGGCCTGTCAGAATCCCTGAAAAGGGAAAGGAAGGTTGGGGTTCGGCCTGGAGTCCCTCGGGAAGGCCACCCCCCAAACTGACAGCGCTCCCCAACTAGGCCAGGCCTCAACCTCTCTGAAGCTGACCAAATCAACTTGGAGGGCGGACCCTTTCCAGTTGCCCCATGAAGATGGAGTTCCACCAAATGACCAACGGGTAGCCCGGCAGTAAGCCAGACAGTACCAGTGTTGAGAGCCCCCACCGCCGCAAAGCACACACCCAACCGTTTAATAATAATAATAATGTTGGCATTTGTTAAGCGCTTACTATGTGCAAAGCACTGTTCTAAGCGCTGGGGGGGATACAAAGTGATCAGGTTGTCCCATGTGGGGTTCACAGTCTTAATCCCCATTTTACAGATGAGGGAACTGAGGCTCAGAGAAGTTAAGTGACTTGTCCGAGGTCACACAGGAGACATGTGTCGGAGTCAGCATTCGAACCCATGACCTCTGACTCCAAAGCCCGTGCTCTTACCACTGAGCCACGCTGTGTTTAATCACGCTTTCTTCTCTTCCCAGCCGAGGAAATTGGACCTCTCAGCAGGCCTATTTGCTGGAGTCTCTATGGGCCACTCTGATTTTCCTCCAAGTCTTTGAGCAACTCATTGCACTTACCCAAGTAATGCCCCACTACAACTTTCAAGATCTTCTCCTTTTCTCCAGAGACAAAGTCCTCTCCACTGCCCTAACCCATTCTCCCCAACTCCCCTCCCTCCATAACCTCCACCCCAATGAAGATCGCCCAAATCCTCTGAAGTAAAGGAGGCTGAGAATTCCCCTCTGAGGGGCCACTAAAGGTTAACGACGGTTCTTCGGGACAGGGAGAGGATCAGGGCCCACCTGCCGGTAACGCAGCAAGTGGCTCGTCGTCCTGGAGTTCAGCAGGGCAGTGAGGACCTGATTCAGGGAGATCTGCAGCTCTTTTTCCAGGGCCAGCCTCCACTCTGCCGGGTGCCGCTCTGTACAATTCACACAGGTGTAGGCCACACTCTCTGGCAGGTTGGAGAGGATCTCGTACATCTCATCTGGGAACACAAAACGCCGGCTGGGAGCCATTCCGAACGGCCGCGGGGGAGCCAAGGAGGCCCCCGCCACGGCCCATCCCGGTGCTCGCTCCGTCTTTCCCACAGGAGCACCATGCCTCTTGGGTATATCCCGAAAAAAGGCCCTTTTTGCCCGGTTTTCAGGTTGGGGGCCCAAGGGAGCAGATTTCCCCGTGATTTGCCAAAGGGCTGTGATTAAATGACACACATCCGGGATTCTGAAAGTAAGCTGCACAGCCCACGGAGGCGAGGGAGCTGAAGCCTTTGGAAAACATTTTAAGGAATGCTGCCAAGAAGGAAATCTACACTCGGAACCCTCTCAGGTGGATATCCTGATGCCAAAAGAAGCATAAATAAAGATGTTAAATAATAAGGGCGATGCTAGTAATAACAGACCTTCGGGGTTCCTGGTTTGCCAGCCCGGAAGTAGCAACCGACAGATGGGCCACATTACTTACTAAATGCCTATCGGGTCTTGGGGCTCAGAAGTGAGTTACAGAAGAATATGATCGGGTCTGCTCTCTCCCCTTGACGAGTGAACAAGCCAATGGGGAAAGGAGGCCAAGTGTACGAACAGAAGTCCGAAATCCAACGTCAGGAAAAAAGAGACCTCCCCCCAAACTCCCAAGTCACCAAATGTATATAAATACGCCTTTTCCAGCCCCTTCCTCGAGGACTAAGAGGCTTATTAGGTGACTGGGGGAAAGTTCAGGAAATCGGAGAGGGTGTGCGGGGGTGGGGAGGGGAATGGGACGCGTGCTTGCGTGCGTGCTGAACCCGAGGAGTAAGAGATGTTCCCCATACCTGAAAGGTTCTCACACTTGGAGTGGACCCAGCGATCGCATTTCCCACACTGCATCATCTTACTCTCGTAATCGTCATCATCGTAGCACTTGTCACAGAGCGGACAGAAGTTGCCTGAAAGCAAAGCCAGCTCTGAGGCAGCGCCCCGGCACCCGGACCAAAGTCCCGAAACCCCTGGCTCACGACTTTGGGAACCACCCCCGCAAAAGTGGTGACAGCCTCCCAGGACCCGTCCCCGGGAAACACGCGCACAATGGTTCTGCTACAGGATGTCCCACCACCCCTTCAAATCTCCACTGCTTTAGCTCAGCCGTTTAGGTCTCCAGCGGATTCACGGCCACCTCGAATCATTTCTACCTATCGCAGGCCTTTCTATTGGATGGGGGAATCCTTACAGGAGGCTCAGGAAGAGGGAAGAGGGGAAGGGAGGATGGACCCCCCAAAAGGGCCCCCAGACAAGCCAGGTCTGCCTCTGACAATCTGGGGAAGGGACTCG
Source organism: Tachyglossus aculeatus (assembly GCF_015852505.1). NCBI lineage: Eukaryota > Metazoa > Chordata > Mammalia > Monotremata > Tachyglossidae > Tachyglossus > Tachyglossus aculeatus. The sequence continues at coordinate 33,249,307 of NC_052076.1, read as the reverse complement.
CCCTCGACACCTACCCTACAGCTCTCAACTGGAAATCCCAACCAGACGGCCTGGTTGTATTTCGGCCGAGGTCTGGAACACGAGTTCCCGCTGCCCACCCTACCATCATCATCATCATCATCAATCGTATTTATTGAGCGCTTACTACGTGCAGAGCACTGTACTAAGCGCTTGGGAAGTACAAATTGGCAACATATAGAGACAGTCCCTACCCAACATTGGGCTCACAGTCTAAAAGACTAAAAGTCTACCAACACACAACCCATCCGGGGACTGTGTCTCCTCCATCTTTAGAGCGAAGACGGCTTCAGGTGGGACCCCCGGCACTGCCCGAGCCCAACCTCGAAGGACTGACGGGACCACCCCGCCCTCCCTTACCTTTAGCAAAAAGTTTGGCACAGTCATGACACAGTGAGAAATCGTGAGACCACTGCGCGTCCCACCCTTTGCCTGGAGTTGTGGATCCACAGCTCTTACAGCGAACACATTTGGTACAGATCTGGAAGAGAAGAGAGGGGCTTTTCCGGCCACGGCTCCTGCCGCCTGCGATCGCTTGCTCTGGGGATCTGATTTCAGGGGAGCCAAATCCCACCTGCTGGATTCGAAAGGTGCCAGGATGTACCACGCCCTCCCCGAGGGGACCATCTCCCCGTTACTATAGTAGGATGTTCCTTGCCCTGGAGGTGCCCGGCGGGGTGGGGCTAGTGGGGTGGGAGAAGGGGCCCGGCACTCACCCAGACTTTCTTCTTCTTGGTGGGTTTGGTTGGGTAGTTTGGTCCCAGGCACTCAGGGTGATAGCTGTTTCGGCACTTATTACACTCCAGCAGCTGCTGTGGAATCGCAGAACGTGGCAGCTGTGAGTCGGGCCCCTGCCCTCCCCCTCAATCCATGTTTTTAATGAGTGTTTACCGCGTGCACGGCACAGAGTACGATATAACAGAGTATGTACGCACGCTCCCTGCCCACAAGGAACTAATGACTGAGGTGGTCAGAAGCCTTTATGCTCTGCATTATTTGCGGCCTGTTTTTCAGCCAGGACAGTTGCCTGTTGGATGTACCTGTTACAGAGGGGAATCATGGCACCCCGACCACTTCCTCCTTGTTTCATTCATTTCCTCCTGCTCAACTGGAAGGGCCCCTCACACCAACCGCCCACCTCCCGGTTCGACCACCATGGAAAGAACGAAAAGGACCTCCAGGACCACGACAGGGCAAGGAACACCCAACAGTTTTGGGAAAACACTTCCCCAGAACAGGAATTCGCTATGTAGGGAGCGGGGAGATGCCAGCCAATTGTACGTCTGGGGAAGAAACAGTCTCGCTGAGAGAAATCGGCTGGGAAGCCACTTCAACCGCCTGGAAGAATGATCTATTTTCCAGATAATCCCAACTGCCACCGGGAGTGGCCAGAGGCAGGGGTAAGGCTACAGCAAAAGCAAACCGCCCCAGACCCAGAAAGACTTGGCTACAACAAAGACGAGGCAGGCCGCCTATCCGTCCACTCTAGAGGTGAGTTCCCTACAATAAAAAAGAGGCCCGCTGTTGGGTAGGGGCCGTCTCTGTATGTTGCCAACTTGTACTTCCCAAGCGCTTAGTACAGTGATCTGCACACAGTAAGCGCTCAGTAAATACAATTGAATGAATGAATGAAAGGGCTGATCATGGATCTGGGTCACTATGGAAACGGCAGGTCCCAGGCCGGGCTTCTTATCCCGCTTTGGAGCCCTGGCACTCCCACGGTGCAAAGAGTTTCAGACGGAGGGGCGGACAGGGGATTCGTCATCGTAGAGTCTGAGGAAGCTGTGCCACAGCAGGATGGGAAACTCCAAGTCCACTCTCACCGCTTTTTGCCGGGAGACAGGGCACCCTGCCAGGATAGCTGACTTTGGGGGGAAATGTCCCTCCCCCGCCCCATCCCTCCGTGAAAATGCCCGTTAACTCAGCCGCAGGGTCAAGGGGAAGATGCTTTTAAATTACATATTATCTCCTGTCCAGCGGCAAGAGGAGATGAAAAATCAACTTTCTTCACCCATCCTCCCGGCACTTACAACAGTGGGAGAACATCTGCGTTTGGTGGTGGTGGGTGGGGGGAACAGGGGAAGAGGGATTTTCTTCTGGGCAACCTCAAGCACTAAAACCCTCCCGTGGGAGACCAGGGGCTGCGGGGAAACTCCTCTCAGCCGGCTGACTTAGGAAAGAGGTACTGATGAAGCGATGGGAAGCCCGGGGGGACGGGGGAGAAATGTCGGGACCCGGGCGATTGCCCCCACCTCTGCATTGTCAGTACCTTTGTGGCCTGATGCTGTCTCCCACAAACGTGACAAAACTTGCAACGCCGACAACACCAGTTTTCCAGCTGGTCCTCTAGGGGGCGCTCACTCTCCTCTAAACAAAACTTGTGGAAGGGCTCACAACACACTTGGCAATACACAAACTAATGGCAGAGAAGTCGAAGGTGGGGGCGGGCGGGGGGGGGGGGGAGAAAACGACACAATCGCAAGGTCAGGCATCAGGCAGAAACTCCTCACCCTGGGCTTCAAGGCTGTCCATCACCTCGCCCCCTCCTCCCTCACCTCCCTTCTCTCCTTCTCCAGCCCAGCCCGCACCCTCCGCTCCTCCGCCGCTAATCTCCTCCCCGTACCTCGTTCTCGCCCGTCCCGCCATCGCCCCCAGGCCCATGTCATCCCCGGGGCCTGGAATGCCCCCAATCCCTCTGCCCATCCGCCAAGCTAGCTCTCTTCCTCCCTTCAAGGCCCTATTGAGAGCTCACCTCCTCCAGGAGGCCTTCCCACACTCAGCCCCTTCCTTCCTCTCCCCCTCGTCCCCCCTCCATCCCCTTCTTACCTCCTTCCCTTCCCCACAGCACCTGTATATGTTTGTACATATTTATTACTCTATTTATTTATTTATTTCACTTGTACATATCTATTCTATTTATTTTGTTAGTATGTTTGGTTTTGTTCTCTGTCTTCCCCTTTTAGACTGTGAGCCCACTGTTGGGTAGGGACTGTCTCTATATGTTGCCAATTTGTACTTCCCAAGCGCTTAGTACAGTGCTCTGCACATAGTAAGCGCTCAATAAATACGACTGATGATGAAGTGGCCTAAAATTCTCCGCCGGGCCCGGGTGGCTCCCGTCCGTTCAGGCCTCCCGGGGGATGCCCGGAGCGGGACGGGCGGGATGTTGGGTGCCTGGGGAAAGAGACCCTGGAGACGGGCGGCTGACGGGATGCTCGGGCCCGCGTGTATCATGGTACCCGTTATTATTAGTGTTTATTAATATGTACACTAACGTATACATATTCCAATAGCATGATATAATAGTAAATGTGGTATTGAAGCGCGTATCGTGGAAAGAGCCCAGGCTCAGGAGTCAGAGGTCATGGGTTCTAATCCCGGCTCTGCTGCCTGTCGGCTGTGTGACTTTGGGCAAGTCGCTTCACTTCTCTGGGTCTCAGTTCCCTCATCTGGAAAACGGGGATGAAGACTGTGAGCCCCCCCCGCCACCTTGGGACAACCTGATCACCTTGTATCCTCCCCAGCGCTTAGAACAGTGCTTTGCCCATAGTAAGCGCTTAACAAATGCCATCATTATTATTACTCAGGCTGTAGGGGAAAGGTCTCGGCCCCCGTATGCAGAGTTCAGTCCCTGATGCTTGGGTGTGACCTTTAGGAGAGGAGTAGGGGGAAGACGGGGTGAGGCCCGGCCACTCTGTCTCCATTCATGGGGTACCTGGGGAGGAATCGGGGTGAACTTCCCTGGGCACACTGAGGGGCCCTGCATCAATCCATCAATCAATCAGTCCACTGGTGGAATTTGACCTGTGCAGAGCACTGTAGCAAGCGCTTGGGCAAACGCAATACAACAGAGTCGGCAGACGTGATCCCTGACCGCAAGGAGCTTCCAGTCTAAAGGACAGTACACCTGGGGAGCTGTTCGTCCTCGAAAGCCACAACTCTGGGAGAGCTTGGCTTCGGAGGGAGGATATTGGGGAGAAGAGAGGACGTTTGTGAAGGTGGAATTTGCTAATAAACTCTTCTAGTTCAAAACTTCACGACTCCATTCCACGGCCAGCAGAGTCCTCTCTCAATCAGTCGATGGTATTTGAGGGCTTAGTACGTGCACAGCACTGTACTACAGCTCTTGGGAGAGCACGATACCACAGAATTAGCAGATATATTCCCCGCTCACAAAGAGCTTTACAGTCTAGAGCTTACGGTCAGTCTCTCCCCCACTGCTCACTGGACAAATCCAGAAGGACCAAGACTTTTCAGCCACACCATTAGGGTGCCAGGGGCCCTATTAGGCTGCTAGCGGGAATCTTGACTTACCTCCACAAGCCCACTGCTGGCACAGAGGAAGCAGACCACCCTGGGTGTTATAGGGACCGATGTAAGAATGCCCAAGCCTCCCATTTCCCACACGCTCTCTGCTTCGCAATCCTCCTGCAACACAGAAAAAGGGAATCAGATCCCCCTGCCCTAAGGGGTCCCGGATTTGGGCCAAGCAGAACGACAGCGTGCGTATCCGGGAGCGCAAGGACGAAGGCGGCTGGTTTGGTCAGCTTATTAGGCTCTTAAAAGCCATTAAGAAAGGCCCATTTATCGCCCGCCATGGATGAGGGCCGGGGACACAGCTGGGATGCGCCTTCTCTCGGGCCGGGTTGATTCCAGTCCTTGCCTGTCGGAAGACTCCCCCCGGGCTCCGGCCTGTCCGGTCTGACTGTCCCGAGGAGTAGGAGGGTTTGGAGAGACCGCCCCACCACCCTCTGAGCAGCTGGACTCCTTTGACCCCAGAGATTCCACCTCCCAATTCCGTTTTGGAAGGCCAGCCAGAGTCCGGGAGCTCGGGAGAGTGTGTTCCTGAGAGTACCGGGCTCCGGACCTCATTCCCCCCCAACCAAACCAACGCCAAAGCCCCCGAGCCCCTTTACTTTAAAGTCGACACGGATCCTGTGGACTCCATCTGCCTGCGGCTTCTGCTTCGAAGTGCTCCCGTTGGAGAGGGTGGTGACGGAGTTCAGCAGGCTGCTCTCCTGCTTGCTGATCGGAGGTGGCTTTTCCTGAAGCCAGGAGACGGAAACAAAACCACACCACAACCCACTTGCTTTTCTCTTGACGCCACCCAGGATGAGAAGCGGGTGAGGAGCCTCGTTTGGGAGAATCCCCAACCTGGGCAATGGGGAAATAATGCTCCCACCTGAGAATCTGCCCTCCACAGACCCCCCACCCCCGCCACGCTCCTTAAGCATTTCTCCTTCTTCTCCGTGGCCCAACAGCCACCGCAGGCAGAGGAGGGGACCGGTGGCCACGGAGATGGAAGAAGAGATGCTGCTGCGGGCAAAGACTTGGCAACGGGACCAGCTGGGCAGGGGGTGGGAAACCAAAGTCAGGCCAAGCAAGCCGGCTCCGGCATCAGCAGCTTCTCAGGCTAAAGGCAAATGGGACCCCAGAGGGAGGCAACTGGGCTACCGGGCTGCCTGAAGCCCGGGTCCAGGCGTCGTTTCCTGACTCTGAGGAGAGAGGCAGCATTCACTAGCTCTGAGGGGTGGCTGCTCCTCACGGGAGGGGAGTGGGCTGCTCTCCTGCAGAATGGCCTGCATCCCTTCGACGGGCGGGAGGAACCGACGATACCTCACCTTTTCTTTTGGTTTCTGCTTCACGGGTAAACTCGGGCGGGGAGCCGGTTTTTTCTGCTTGCCCTGCTCCGGTCCTGGGGAACCAAAGAGGGTTTGTGGGGTCGGGGTTCGTGCTGGGGGGAGGGAGGGGTACGCCCCACACTGCAGCACTGCCCACCCACAGTACCCGCCCCAGGGGTGAGGGGGCATGCGGCTGAGGCCGGAAAGGGAACAGATCCCACTCATCACTAAAGGTCCCGGGGCTGGGCCGGCGCGGCCTCGGGGGGGAACCCGGGACGTTTCCACGGGTTCCTCTTCCGCGGGAAGAGGTTTCGGCTTCCGACTGCTGGGGAAGTGAAGCTCTCTGGTCCTTGCCGTGGGGGAACCGGCCGGCCTGGGGCAGGCAGCAAGCTCCCTTCTTCCTGTGCGCGACCCGCCCCTCACCTGGGTCTGGCTGAGAAGGAGGTGGCGGCGGTGGCGGTGACGACGGCGGTGGTGGCGGCGGTGGCGACGGTTGTTGCGGCGGCGGCTGCTGCTGCTGCTGCTGCTGCTTCTTCTTGGGCTCACCGGGAGCGGTCTTGGGCGCTTCCTTTTTCAGGGGTCCCGTGCTAGACGGCGGGGGCGGGGGGGCCTGCGCTGGCTGGGGGGCCACCTGTTTGCCAGCTTTCCTGGCGGTGGGAGCGGTAGGCTGCTTGGAATCGGGGCCGGCGGGAGGCGCACCCCCGTCCTCGCTCTTCTCCTCGGGGCCGGGCTTCCGAGGAGGAGGCTCAGCGCTTTTCTTCGGGGCCTGGTCCTCCCTCGCTGGAGGCGCCGGCTTCTGGCCGGAGTCCACGCTGGTTTTCCCACTGTGGCTCTCTTTCTTCTCACTGGTCTTGGGCTTCTTCTCCTTCTTTTTTGCCGCTAGGAGAGGAGGAGGAGGAGGAGGAGGGGGCATAAAGGGGAGATCAGCTGCAGGGCCGAGGAGGACTTTCGGTTAAGACTGACTTGGGGAGAAAAGCGAGGCCAACTTATCTCCGCTCCCCCAAGCCGATGCCCGCAGCGATAAGGCGCAATTGGGGCTCGGTGCCAGGAGCCAGGCAGATTAGGCTTCACTTCCCATCCCGCCCTACTAGCTCCCCTTTTCGAGGGGACGGAAGGTCGGACGGCTCCTTGATAAGGGCTCGTCCGCCTTAGCTCCTCGGCCACTCGCGACGCGGCCCTGAGAGCCGAAGCTCGGGACCCCGGGGCGGGGAGGGGGCGGACGTGGCATTTCCTTGGAGAACTACCTTTTGCTTGCTTCTGAAGGTAGGCTTTGGAAGGCATCCACTGCAGGTTCTGGCATTTCCTCATCCTGGGAAACAAGGGACAAATGAGAAGCGTCAGAGGTCACCCCTCACCCCACGCTCTCCTGGTAACCACCCACGTCCGGATCGCTCGGCTCTGGGCCGCCAAACTCCGGGAATCACGCCTGCTGCTGCTGCCCCTGCCACTTTCTGCGACAGAAGCAGCGTGGCTCGGTGGGAAGAGCCCGGGCTTTGGCATCAGAGGTCACGGGTTCAAATCCCGGCTCCGCCACTTAGCTGGGTGACTTTGGGCAAGTCACTTCACTTCTCTGGGCCTCAGTTCCCTCATCTGGAAAATGGGGATTAAGACTGTGAGCCCCACGTGGGACAACCTGATCACCTTGTAACCTCCCCAATGCATTTCTTTACATTTAGAAAGCGCTTAATAAATGTTATTATTATTATTATTCTGGGGGAGGGGACTAGGGTTCGGGTCACTTTCTAAACTTGAAGTAGGTATATTATAAATTACTTATTCTTATTAATGCCTGCCCCCCTTCTAGGCTGTAAGCTCGTTAAGGGCTGGGAACGTGACAGCTAACTCTGTGGTACTACGCTCTCCCAAGCGTTTAGTACAACGCTCTGCACATAGTTAATGCTCAATAAATACCACTGGTCGATTAATAATAATAATAATAATAATGGCATTTATTAAGCCATTGATCGATCCGATCAATGATCAGGATTGATTGATCGGGAGCCAACGAAGTTTCTCCACCGGCCATGGCCGGGTTGCACAGCTCTCTGTACCTCCTTGCCCTGATCTTACTGCACCCCCAAAAACTGGCTTTGGATTCTTCTGTCACCTCTATAGGGGTTTCAACATGAGGTTAGTTGCTGACCCACGACTCTCCCAACCCCTTCTGCTCTACTTCCTGACCCTCGCCCGAGGCCACGAAGACCTTGGAGAGAGACTTGACTATCTGCAGATGCTCTCTGGGAGATGGCCTTCCTTGCGGTCGCAGACAGCGGAGCCCTTCTCCCAGCCCTGCTTTCTCAGCACCATCTAGATCACCGTTACGTACCTAAATACGTATATATAAATGGTATCTGGTACGGGCTATGTGCCAGGCACTGTACTCAACGCTGGAGGAGATACGAGCTAATCAGGTTGGACACGGCCCACGTCCCACGTGGGGCTCACAGTCTTAAGTCCTATTTTCAGAGGGGGTAACTGAGGCCCAGAAAAGTGAAGTGTCTTGCCCAAACTCATACAGCAGACAAGCGGGAGAGTCAGGATTAGGATCCAGGTCTTTCCATCTCCCAAGTCCGTGCTTTATGCACTAGGCCATTTTGCTTCTTAATTTTACTTAGGCCCCGTTGCCTATTCAGGAAGCCGGGCCAGAACAGGACAGGGAGGTTTAATTTGCAGCCGTCCTCTTTGCCGGAGGGTCTTCTCCAGCCAAAATGCCCTCCCCAGAAGTCCTCTCCACCCCAGCAACCCTGGAAGGAAGCGTGCCGCCCCTTCTGACCCCCTAAGGTCCAGCCCCGAGGGAACAAACCCCTTCAGAGGTCCCACCCGGGCCGGCGGCAAGTCACTCGGTGCCTCGGCCAGAGTCTTGTGGTCTGGCTCCGTGGCCCAGAGAGCAAGTCCTCTGAGTTAAAAGAAACATCACGGCTTAGTTGCGTAGCTTAGTGGATACAGCACGGGGGTCAGAAAGGCCCCGACTCGGCCACGTCTGCTGTATGACCTTGGGCAAGTCACTTATCTGTGCCTCAGTTCCCTCATCTGTAAAACGGGGTAAGAGCGTGAGCCCCAGGTAGGACAGGGACTGTGTCCAACCTGATTAACTTTTACCTATCAGTGTATACACCAGTGCTTGGCACATAGTAAGCGTCTGACTTTGACAGATACCATATTTATTATTATTATTATTACTACTTTTAGACAGCCACTCACTTGCAGCACTGCTTCTTGATGTTGCGGCCGCCAAATTTGGGCTTGTCCAGGCAGTTTGTGCAGACGCCGCAGTCCTCGGGCACCTGGCAGCCCGGGCACTGCCCACATCGTCTCGATCGCCGCCCTTTCTTCACTGGCGGCTCCTGGGGGGCCTTATTCCGGGTGACGGGCTTAATTGGCTTGATGGGCGGGGCGAGAGGTTCCGCGTCTTCCGAGCCGGCGATCGAAGACTTATCTGTTAGACGAAGCCAGGTTCCCAGCTCTTAGAAGTCACCCCAGCTCACCCCACCCCAGCAGGTAACCACTCCTGCCACCCCCGCTCCTGCCCCTTCCCCATTTCAGACTGGTTTCCAAACCACAGTGGAAGGGCCCTTCGCAAATCTGGGGGATTCGGAAAATTGACGCATCCGAGGGTCAAAGATGGTTGCGTAGGAGTTGGGGAATTGATTCTGACCACCGGGTATCGCCCTCGGAACCAATCAAATGAACCAAATGAATTCAAGGAACCAGCAATGGACACCTCTAGACTGCAAGCTCGTTGTGGACAGGGAATGTGTCTAGTTATTGTTGCATTATACTCTCCTAAATGGTTAATACAGTGCTCTGCACACAGTAAGTGCTCAATAAACAAGGCTGACTAAATGACCGAATGAATAAACAGCTCTTGCGCTCCTGGCACAAACCCCTGCGACACTTGGCGTAGTCCCCTCTCCTGCCCAGAGGCAGGAGACCGGACGAAATCACCTCAAGGCCCATTCCTGCCACATGATGATGATGATGATGGCATTTATTAAGCGCTTACTATGTGCAGAGCACTGTTCTGTACATCTTCCCAGTACATCTTCTGGGTAACCGCCGCTCTCCCACCTGGGGGTCGGCAACCCGCACCGGTCTCGAGGCGGACGTCCCCGGCACCTACCGTCGTTCCCCATGGAAGACAAAATCTTTTCTCGTTCTTCCCACGGTAAGGCACTCAGGGTGGGCATGTCATCGGGAAACACCGCTCGTTTGCGGCCGAGGGCGACGGCCGCCCTCCTGCAGACGTGCTTGATCCGGGGCCCTCGCACGGACGTCTCGGATGAATCGCTCTCTTGACCCTGAATCGGAGACGGGGTGGGGATTAGTGGCGCGTTTCGGAAACCCTGGGCTCCCACGCCTGCCTCGGGCATCTCTGAAACCCACGGAAGTGACTTCATGGGAAGCCAGAGCGTGGCTGTCCTCTGGGGTCAGGGCGGATGATTTCTGCCGCTGCCGAGGCCCCGGGCCTCTCCGCCCTCCCCTAGTCCAGCAGCGGCCAGGCCAGGCGGAGACGAGGAGGTGCTCTCCCTTCACGGGCTAGCGGCTCAGCCGGTCCCTAGACTCGCAGCGGGAATCAATAACTGCCGCCGGATTCTGCTCCTCCCAGTTCGAAGGAGGAAATCCAAGCGGAGCTCAACTGAGGTGAGGGGCCGCCACACCTGGCTGGGGCTTAAGGGGAGGCGGGTGAGCTTCCTTCGGGTCACGAGCCGCTGGCTGAGCCTCCTGGACCGGTGGAGGCGGGGAGGTCAGGAAAACCACAACAAAAATCAAACAAAGAGCACGGAGGGGTAACGCTCTTGGCCCTCGGGGGAAACCCATTCCTCGCTGAGATCCTGCCCATCGCTAGGCCGGCAGCCACGGGAGAGCAGCAGGCCCGGAAGTCAGGGGGAGAGCTCCATCTGTTCCCAGGCAGGGGGCTGCGGTATTCGCACTCTCCCACCTGGCAGGCACACCGGGTTCAGACACGGGACCGAGGGACGGAGACAAAGGGCCGAGGGGCGGGGCGGGGGGGGAGAAGGACCCGCGGGGGCTCGCTTTCAGAGACCCGGGAAGGGCCGGGGGAAGGGCTCGTTCCGCTCGGCCAGAGACGGGCGCAGCCGGCAGCCCACGCTGCCGCGTTTGGGGAAATCTGGTCTGCTCCGTCTCGAACCGACCGACTTCTACAGCTTTCTCTCTCCCCCTCAACTTCTGCTCAAGTGCTTCGCATTTCAATGCGGGGACCATCTGTTTGAGCTGCTGCCGCCGCTGCCGCTGCCGCCGCCGCCGCCGTCCTCGTGACTCAGACGGAGAGGACTCCCACCCCTCCTCTTCCCTGTTTTCTCAATGAGCCCGGCCGCTGTTACTGCCACCTACCCCCGCGGGACCAAGGGGGCTAGAAAGCAGCGGGCCGGGCCGGGCCGAGGGGGTACCTGTGCTTTGGGCTGGTCGGCCTGCTTGAGCGTCTTGCTCTTCTCGATCTTGTAGAGCTGGGCTTTGGCCTTTTTCAGGAGGCTGGCCACTCTCTTGTCCGTCATTGGAAGCTTGTCCGCCTGGGCCAACATGGAGCTGATGGAGGAAGTGGCGTGCTTCACGGTGCTCGACGAGGGGACGGGAAGACAGAGGACTCTGTCCTTCTCCGGGGCCTGGGCGCCGGGGCCGAGGTCCAGGCCGGCCCGGTCCGGCCCCCCTCGCCCCTTCTTCACAAGGATTTTGCTTTTGACGGCCGCCGGATCCACGAGGGTCCCGGGGGCCGGCTCCACGCCGGGGTCGAGGGGGGACGACTTCTTCCGCCCGGCAGCCTTCCGGGCGGAAGACGGGGCGGCGAGGTCCTCCGCGACCCCCTTCTCTCGGGACCCCCTCGCGAGGGGAAACAGAGCCGCGCCGCTCTGAACTTCCGCCCCCTTCCTCCGCTTCTCTTTCCTCGACTCGCGCTTGTTCTCCTTCTCCCGCTCCCGGTCTTTCTCCCGGCCCTTGTCCTTCTCCGGGCCCTTGTCCGGGTCCCGCTCTTTGGCCAGCTCCTCGGCGGGCCGCTCTCTGTTCCGCCCTCGCTCGGCCTGGGGGCTCTGCGTGAACCAGGGGAACAGGGGGGTCGGGCTGCCGGACGAGAACGGCTCCGCCGGGGCGCTCGCCTGCTTCCTCGCTTTCTGGCTCTTGTCGGCAGGCTCCCCGGCCTGGGCCAGGGAATGGGAGGGAAAAGCGAAGGCGGGGTTTAAGGCACTGGCGGCGAGGGGGCTGACGGAGATGCTCAGGGAGGAAGCGACCGAGGATGGCGGGGTGAGGGGCGACAGCTCCGAGGTACTCAGCCTCCCGCTCCTCGTCCTCATGGAGTGCGAGGGGGACCGGGGCTCGGCCCTGATGGGGCTGAAAACCCTCCTCTTCCTCTTCCGCGAAGACCCCCCGGCGGAGGAGCCGCCGGCGGAGGACCGGTTCCCGGGCATCGTCACCACTTCGAAGATCCGGGAGTGGGCCTCGCTCGGGGTGAACCTCGGGGCCCGCAGGAGGGGGCTCCGCTTGTGCACGTCGAACCTGGTGCCGGAGTGCAAGGCCGAAAACATCCGGGCCGGGGCACTGGAGCCGGGGCCCGAGAAACCGGAGGCGAAGCCCACATCCTCGGGGGTCAGCGGCGGGGGCCGGAAGTTATCGAAGATCGGCTTGCGGATGAGCCCTTCTTTGGCATACTTGGCTGAGGAGAAGTACTGGGGCTCCGCCCGAGAATGCTTCAGAGAGGTCCACCGGAACGTCGGCTCCCGCAGGATGGACTTCCGCTTCTCCTGCATGGGGGCCGCGGAGGCGGCCAGGAAGGGGGAGGCCAGTGGGATCGTCGGGGGCATGAGCCACGGCGTGTGGTCGGCGATCCCCGAGGCCGCCTGCAGCGGCGGGGGCGGCGTGAGCAGGGGTGGCGGGGGAGAGGCGGAGGAGGCCGCCTGCGGCGCGGCGCCCTGCAAGCCCGCCAGCTTCTTGGTGGCCCGGGGCCCAAAGCTCCTGTCGGACATGGAGAACCTGCGGCTCCTCCCGCCCCCGCCGCCGTCGTCTTCCGGGGACGGGGGGACGGGCAGGGGGGCCCGGCCCTCCGGAGTGTCGCTCCGCTCCTCCGAGAGGGCCTGCAGCTCCTCGGAGGCCTGAGAGTCCGTGGACGTGTCCACACTGGGGCTGCTGGAGCGGGAGGAGTCGGAGGACAGCTGCGAGGAGTGCTGCGAGGCCGCGCTCGACTTCTCCGAGGACCCGCAGGACGGGGCGCTGAACCGGCTGTTCGGCGTCGACTCCAGGCGAGCGATTTTAATCGGCGGGTCGTAGTCCTCGTCCTCGATGAACCGCCGGGGGGTCTTGATGATGCGCGAGGAGATGGCGCTGACCACGGGCATGATGAACTGCCGGATGTTTTTGACCTGCGTCTTCACCTTCCGCCCCTGCAGCTGAGCCGCCTCTTTCTCGATCTTCTTCTGAGCCCCCTTCTTGGCCCTCTGCAGGAGCTGCTTGGCGATGGTGGCGTCCGTCCTTTTGGTGGAGGGGATGATCCTCACGGGCTTCAGCCTGCGGGGGCTCTGTCTGACGGCCGTCTTCTCTTCCTTGGTGAGCGGCGGGGTGCCGTCCTTCTCCCTGCGGACCCTCTGGGGCTTCTCCAGCTGAGAGCTAACGAGCAGCGGGGAGGGGGTCTTCAGCCGCTCCGACGACGGGGGCCTTCCTCGTCTCCGGACCATCTGCACCCCCTTCCTGCCGATCTGCAGCTTCCCGCTCTTGAACTTTGACTTCAGCGGGGACAGTTTCCCGGCTCTCAGCTTCTTGATCTTGGCGGCGTGCTGAAAGGTGGCGGAAGGGGCGCGCTTCATCTTCTTCAGGCTGTCGTCTCTGCTCCCCTTCGCTACCTCGGCGGCGTCCTTCCCTTGGGAGAGCTTGAACTTCACGGTGCTGAGGGCTGGCGGCCTGCCCCGCCTCTTTTCCCCACCTTTAGCTTCCTTCCTCTTGATCTTCTCCCCGGGTTTGGTCTCCGCTTTGCTCAGCGGGGAGAATACGGGCGAAGAGTCCGAGAGGGCGGCCGAGCTCCGGTCAGAGTTGCTCCTGGGTCTCCCGCGGGGCTTCCGAGGACTGGATTTAGCTGGGTAGAAGCGGACAATGAAGAGCACACGTTTAGCTTTTCGGGTGACGGGGAAGAGGACAGCCCTGAACCACGGGGAGCGCGAACGGGGGCGCGAGCCCCATTCCCCCCGAAAGGAAAGGGGCCCAGGAGGGATTATTTCACCTCGCTGCTTCTTGTGGACTTTCTCTCCTTCAAAACTGGAGGTAAGCAGACAGGCTAAAGGAAGCTCTCACCCGAAAGACTGGTACTTTCGGTGGCAGGGAGACCAAGAGAGCAACGTTTTCAGAGGAGCGCTAAGTCCTAAGATGAGTAAGAAAAAGAAAACCAAAAAAATCCCCTCTCCTCTCCACCCTGCTGGCCTTCTGGGAGGAGCCCTTGGGGAAATACGCTGCCCCTCTCTTAATAATACCTGGGGCACCTGTTAAGCGCTTACTACGTGCCAAGCGTTATACTAAGTGCTGGGGTAGATGGGTCCCACATGAGGCTCACCGTCGAAGCAGGAAGGAGTACAGGCACTGAATCCCCATTCTGCCGACGAGGGAACTGAAGCCCTCAGAAATGGCTCGCCCAAGGTCACACAGGTGTATGGCAAAGCCAAATTAAAACCCAGGTCTGTTGACCCTTTCCTAAGGCCACGCCGCTTCCTGAGCCCTTTCTTCAGGACCAGTGAACTCGGGGCGAATTTGGACTTTGGAAAACCACCGGCTGAAGTCTAAACGCCTACTGCTCAGTTCTCCGGATCCCCAAATCCGACCAGAACCTACCAACTCCTCTAAACCCCAAGCTCGTGGGTGGGCCGCGCTTACCGGCATCTGTCCCTGGACAAACTGGCTTGCCGGACCAGACAGGGCAACTGTTAATCAGGCAGGAAAATTTCACAAGGTGGGGGGCAAATTAAGACCACTGGACTCACTGACGTGTGAGCTAATTGGGAACTGAAGTAAAAAAGCAAAGCCATTCACTCACTCACTCACTCTACCATGTTCAAGTCCCTTTCCCCGGGGTTTGGGGTGATCAACTGTCCGGGCACCAGAAAGCTGGGACTGACAGTTTGGTGCCATGGGTCTGTCGGTAGCTCACTGGACCACATCTCATTTTATCAGTGTAAGGGAAAACAATCGCCAACTGAGATGATCTGTGAATGCCTCCGCATCAGAGGGCTGTGAGAGTTCGAGTCTCACTTTCCGTTTTCTAAAAATTCTTCTTTTCCGGGGCAATAGTTTAGAAAGCATGTCGGGGGCTGCTTGGATGATCGTAGTCTCTCTTCCACCTTGCTTCTCAAAGGGAAGCAGGGGTCTAGTGGAAAGCGCATGGGCCTGAGAGTCAGAGGACCTGGATTCTAATCACTTAATTACTTGATTTCACTTGGGTCATTTGATTTCTCTGTGCCTGCCACCCATCTCTAAAATGGGGGTTATATCCTCCTCCCTCCTACATACTGAACCTCATGTGGGACACAGACTATGTCCAGCCTATCTTTTATCTGCCCTAGCACTTTGCACAGTGTCCGGCACATAGTAAGTGCTTAACTGGAATCATTAGGGGAAAAGAATTAATAAAAATAAAGCCTTGCTTGACTGAGCACACCCCAGAGTTTAAAAACTCCCACTAACGGGGCTAGAAGAAGCAAGAGATTTATCCCACTGAGATGCGTCTTTTAAATATAAATGTCTCTCTCGCCCATTTTAACACCGGTTCCCTTTTGCTCCCAAGACTTCCCTGCTCCACGATACAGTGAGAGACTCACAAATCAGCTCTAACCAGCTGCTAATCACAACTGAAGTGATGGATCGGGAGGTGGCAGGGAAGTAGGTTTCAGTTCTTAAATAATGACGCGTGTCCAGATGGCTCCGTTTTTAGAGAAAACAAGACTGGCTCGGACTCCAAAGTCTCCCTCCGATCCCCGCAGCAGATTGACAGGCAAGGCAGAAACTCAAGGGAAACCATCATGCAACAGACAGTTAGCGGGAATCATCACACAAGACAGCCTCCTAGCCAGAAAAACCACACAACGAGATTCTCGTTCACTGGGCTGGACTTCAACCTGACCGATTTACCAATGACAAGTATCATCTTCTGTTCAATTAAAAAAAAAAAAAATGACAACCCCCCCCCCCCCCCGCCCCATGAAACTGGGGTCCCCAGTCCATGACTCTAGATGCTTAATCTGCAGTAATGGGTGGCCAGTTCCTTTTGAAATCAACACAACCCTTCCGTTCCTGGGTCTGGATGGGGGCGATGGCCGGCTGACTGGAAATACCACGATGATCAGGTGGGTGGGGAAGGGATCGGCGTTTGGGGTGCAGACTTCTAGCCCAACATCTACCTGCGGGTTTGAATCCAGCAGAACCTCCAGAATTGGTTCTTAGTCCTACTGGGGGCTGCCCCTTCCAAGAACAAAGCCCAAATGCCAGCGGACTTGGAACGAGCCAAGCGAACGGGGGAGAACAAACGTCCAACAACTGCATGCTTAAGGGGATTTGCTATTCACCGAGAGCCAGTTAGAAGCATAGGAACAAAACTAATTATTAGACCGGAGCACAGACGGGAATTTTTTTTTTTTCCAATGAGCAGCCTCAACCCCTTCACTGGAGAGCAGTAGATGGCCATTCAATACTACTTCCGGAGGAGGCGAGGAGGGAATGGGAAAAGTTTCTTTTGGGAAATGAGTCTAATTGCACCGAATTTTTTGTCCTACGCAATTTCATCTCGCCAGTCAGATTCCGGCCACTTCTTCTTGAGGAAATAAAAAAAGGCCCCGCCAAGACGCCGAAACGCTTCCATTCCAATTTCTCCTGTTTTTGTCTGGGTGCCAACCTTGGACTTGGGCCAGAGGTCCAAAACCGGTAATGAAGACTACTCCTTACAAACTGTCTTGGGGACTGGGAGACGCGATGGACTGACTCTCCCAGGCGCTTACTACAGGGCCTGGCATTCAGGAGGAGCTCAATAAATGCCACCGAACGGCTGACTGATGGGAGACAGGAGAGGGAATCGCTAGCTGTGGTGTAGCTATTCTGGTTCTGTTCTTTTCTACTGGACCGGGACCAGTATTTCTCAACTGGTGATACTATTACTACCATCCACCGCAGGAAGCACTTGGTTTTAGATAACCGTTTACCAACAACGGTATCCACAGAGGGCCTCGCTTTCCGCAAGGCACTCTACTGGGTTCCTGGGGGACACAAAGGAGTGAAAAAGAAAAAAACGACGACCAAAAAAAAAAAAAAAAACCCACAAAAAAACAACTCAACAACAACAACAAAAAAAGAAAACCCATGATCCCTGCCATCTGGAGATCTGCTGAATCTCTCTTGAAAAAGGACTTGCTCTGCTCTGTCTCTGTAAGTGTTATTATTTCATCCCTGCATTCTGGGCGCCCCCACTCAAAGTATCATTCAAGCTGCTCCCCTCCCCACCAAAAACACTGAAAAATGGGCCGTCTAGATGGTTAGTGACTCCTCTTATAGGCCTATGATCCAAGCTCCCAGAAAGGCCGCTGCTACTGCCATTCTACTTTTAAGAGCAGCGTGGCTCAGTGGAAAGAGCACAGGCTTCGGAGTCAGAGGTCAGGGGTTCAAATCCCGGCTCTGCCAAATTGTCGGCTGTGTGACTCTGGGCAGGTCACTTAACTTCCCTGTGCCTCAGTGACCTCATCTGGAAAATAGGGATTAAGATTGTGAGCCCCCTGTGGGACAACCTGATCACCTTGTAACCTCCCCAGTGCTTAGAACAGTGCTTTGCACATAGTAAGCGCTTAATAAATGCCATCATCAAGAGACGAACAATTTGGGGGTGAGGGGCGTGGGGGCCGGGCATTTCCAACTCGTCCTAGACATTTGGGCATGCTCTCCTCCGCCCCTTCAGCACACTCCCCAACCAGCCAGCAAACCCCTTCCACCTCCTACCCCCATGTCCGTGCTTCCTCTGGTTGGGACGGGGGTGAACGATGGGGGAGAATGGGGCAGGGGGTTGAGATCAGCAAAGCAGAGCCCTTCAAGAGTTAAGAATCTGAAACCGGGGACTGAGGAAGGGCCAACAGGAGCCATCCCACTCGGACAGAGGGGCAGGGGAGCCTGTGACCTCCTCAGCTGGACTTACCTGAAGGGGACCTTGTGGGACTTCGCACTTTGACTTCTTCATCTGAGCCAAAACCTAAGAACTGCTCATCCTACAACAAAGGAAAACGATTTTAAAATCACAAGTTCAGGCCCGCGGCTAAAAGCAGCATCCCCACCTCACAGAACTTCAGCCCAGAGCCCGCGGGGTGACCTCGGAGACAAACCACCCGTCGTCGGCAGACGATTCAAGAGGAGGAACCGTCTCTACTGGGGTAGAAGGCCCCAGGCTTCAGGATGCACAGGTGGGCTGCATCGGGCCCTGAGATGCTATCTTTGATACCCGTTACCCAGGGAGGAGTTCTGTACTCCAAGAGGCAGACACAGCCCCGGGCTCTAAAAGAACTAGCTTCATTAGCCCAGGTGAGAACCCCAGCCCAGCGGTGGGAAAATACAACTCCATTCGGACCGCACGATGCCGTTCGACGAGGAGTTGAGGGAGCCTGCCCAGAGGAACGTAACAAGCCCCGTCGGGATCTCTCTTTCTCCCTCCCTCTAGAGAAACATGGATGAAGGACCCGAGGCGGCCCCAGTTTCTGAATGATGTGAGCTGGGGAAGAGGAAGGGGAAACCATATCCTCAAGATCCAGACACCTTAGCCTCGGGCCAACTCTCATTTCCACTAACGGCGCAACCGAAACGCACCCATGACCACATTCCTGGACCCAAATACTTGGCCCTGGTTCTACCCGCTACTGGCCCGGGGTCAAAAAAACCCAGTCTAATTATAGGAAGCTGAGAGGGAAGGAAAAAAAAAAAAGGTTCAGAGATTCCACCCCTAGCAGTTCTTTCCTACCCAGAAGTGGGATTTTGGAGCTCAGAAACAGAACTGTCATGTCAAATACGAGAGCAAAAGATGGAATGGAGAACAGATTTTTCTCCAACCCCCAATTTACACTCGGTAGGCAGCAGGCTTAGGCACCAGACTGCAGCTATTAAAGCGCCGAGAATTTACTTTCAAGAAGGCAGACCACATGTATGTGTCGATACCAACATCTGTGGGTTTTTTGCTGAAGGACCGTCTACCCGGTAGGTTTAAAGCTACAGCCCGGTGCTAATCTGGTCAACCGCTTTCCAGCCAGAAGTATTTTTCAGGATCCATTTAACCCTCCGGCCGACGGCTACCTACGAAATTGATCCTTCGATACTATTTATTGAGCGCAGACCCCCGTACTAAGCGCTCGGGGGAGTCCGATACGACCGAATTGGTAAGCCCATCTCTCCTCTAAAATCAAAACGTTGGCAGAGTAGCCGCGTAACCCAGATCAAGGCTTGGAGGTGAGCGGTGTCCCTAACGCAACTCTCTGTGGTCTTCTTGTTCGGGGACGACTCAAACTGAGAACGCTTAACATTGTCTCAGAAAGGCCGCAAAGACGACGGGTTTGAATAAAAATGAAAGCGACTCCAAAACCTTGTACCGGACGTGTGATCCCAGGACCCTAATAAGAATGCTGAATTTGTGTAATGAATACCGGAAGACTCTCTGGATAGTCCCCACACTCACCACGAGCTGAATTTTTCAGTAATCATTTCTCACTGTGAACATTATTTGCAACTGGGGAAAAAAAAATTTGACCATCGGCTCTTCGTTACAATTTAGGACACCGCTTCAGGCGGGTGGGGCTTAGAGCGGCAAAAAAATTCTGGAATGGTTTTTAGAGTTTATTCTCTTAGAGTAACTATATTTCTAAAAAGATAAACACCCAGCTGGTCCTGGGGGAGAAAAAACCACACGAACAGCACCTTAGCAGAGATCAGTCCCCATAACTCTCGCTGAGTTATATATAGAAAGGGTACACTAAACAACCACCTCAAGACGTGCTAGATTGGATTGTCCCAAACTGACATATGATTTCGTTCTGCCTTCTGCCAAATTCCACAAGGAAAGAAGACGTTACTTGAATATCTTAAAAGACAGGCCACTTTCTCTCCCAAACGGTGCTTTTATTTTATTTTTTTTTTCCTGAACTCCATCAGTAAAACTACACCTGGGCTCCAGATTATCCAGTTTTGAATCGATACCTCTTCTGCATTTTCCTCCGTGTGGACACTGCTTCTCTATGCATCTCACAAAGACACCTGGGGATTTCCCAAATAGACATATTAGGCACTCAGTGCTAAATGCATGAAATTTAATCCCAGCAAGAACGGTAATGAAAGGTAACCGTCCAGGTTAGCGCTGCCACCGCCACCAATGTAAAGAAAGGTCAAGGTTTTTGTGGGTTTTTCTGCTGTTTGTAATGGCCACGATACATCTGGGGAACCCGCTAAAGTTTCCAGTGTCAGAAACATAAATTCAACCCGAGTCCAAATCAAAAAGAACTTGCAAAAACACCAACTGGGCCTCTTAAACAAGCCCCACAAAGCTCTCCAGAGACCGGAACTTCATCTTATTTAACTTTTTCTGTTGTTTCCTTGGATTCACGGGTGCTACCCAAGGGACTGAGAACAGCTTGGGTTGGAGAAAGGAGGGGTGGGGGGAAAGAACCAATCTATCGTAGTCGCTGAGTGCTTACTGTGTGCAGAGCACTGTACTAAGCGCTTGGGAGAGTACAACAAACCCAGAGTCCAATTTGATTTCCTTCTGCTCACACCATTAGCTGCCTTTTGGAAACATATAGGAATGCCCCGCGGTGGTTTAAAGAATCCAGATGGCTTATTACCCCAAACCATCAGCCCCGTAGTAGGGGGTGATCAAGGTCTCTGTCCCTTTATTTATTTTTTTTGGTAGAGGGGGTCCTCATGGTTGATTTTCCAGCCTGGGAGGGAAACTGAAAGCCCAGCTTTGGAGCCCAGGTTAAAATGGGGGGGGTGAAACATGTCCCGGACCCCACCTACTAGTGCGGAATCAGCTGCTCTGCTCCCCTTCCCCGTCCCTCGGACACGTGGGGGTCCCTGCAAGATGTAAACACTGCTACCGGCAAAGATTTGGAAGGGATTTCTCTGCTCCGAAGTTTTGAAAGGTTAAAAAAAAGGTCTAAAAAAAGACCTGCAATTAAAACCAGCAGAACCTCGTGAAATGTTCCATCCCCTCCACCCCACTACGATACCCGAAGGAAGGAGGCATCAGGCTTTATAAATGATCGGGCGAGGGTGAGTCTTGGGTCAACAAGAGCTATATTCAATTTTTTTTTTATAATGGTATCTGTTAAGTGCTTACTGTGTGCCAGACACCGTATGAAGCGCTGGGGTAGATACACGGTAATCAGGTTGGACAGAGTCCTTGTCCCGCATGGGGCTCAGGGTCTTAATCCCCATTTTATAGATGAGGTTACTCACTGCCTTGCATATAATAATAATAATGATGACGGCATTTATTAAGCGCTTACTATGTGCAAAGCACTGTTCTAAGCACCGGGGGGGATACAAGGTGATCAGACTGTCCCACGGGGGGCTCACAGTCTTAATCCCCATTTTACAGATGAGGTAACTGAGGCCCAGAGAAGTGAAGTGACTTGCCCAAAGTCACCCAGCTGACAAGTGGCGGAGCCGGGATTAGAACCCATGATCTTTGACTGCAAAGCCCGTGCTCTTTTCCACTGAGCCACGCTGCTTCTCTATGCCCCGGCGCTTGGGAAAGTGGTTGGCACAAAAGAAGTTATTATTATTCTGGAAGGTGGCAGGGAAGGGTCGAGTTGAATGGTGACCCCTTAAAATGTCACCAGGGGCATCCAGGTGATCTAAAAGAATGATGACCCGCAGAGCTGTATATGCTCCCTTTTCTCCCGTGACGTCGCACCTGGCCTGTGGGCAGGAACGGGGGTCTGTGGCGTAAGGGGAAGGGTGAGGCCTCCAGAGAGAAGCCGTGTGGCCTGGTAGAAGGAGTCCGGGACTGGGACTTGTACATATTTACTATTCTATTTATTTTATTTTGCTAATATGTTTTGTTTTGTTTATCTCCCTCTTCTAGGCTGTGAGTCCGCTGCTGGGTAGGGACCATCTCTAGATGTTGCCAACTTGTACTTTCCAAGTGCTCAGAACAGTGCTCGGCACACAGTAAGCGCTCAATAAATACGACAGTGAATGAATGAATGATGTCCCGAAGTGAAATGGCTTGCGTCACATAATACACAAGTGGTAGAGGCAAGATCAGGGACCACCCAACATCCTCCAACTCCCATGCGGATACTCTTTCCACTAGGCCACAATGCTTCTCATCAAATATTTCCCCCGTCTGCTACAGCACGCTCTCAGAAAAGTAGGCAGGAGGCCTTCTCCCCGGCCCCCGCAAAATAAGCCCCCCAAGCTTATTCGGGGCCTGAAGGAGCGGTGATCCAAGCTCCTGGACGACAGAAATGACACAAAATGAAAATCAATTGGGGGAGCACTGGATCAAACTCTTGTCTTAAAAATGAATCACTCTGTGTTTCTAGTAAGCAATCTGACTAATAGAGCGACAAAGCCACCCATCTGAAATACATCCTTTTTCTTTTAACCTACTTGGGGGCTGCCACACTCTTTGGCCACCGCAACTCAGCTTGACCTCACCTCTCAGTTTTTGTTTCTTTAAAAAAAAAAACACCAAAACACCTGATTTTCTGGGAGCAGGGATTTTCTCCCTCAGGGAGAAAACCGTGGAGAAGCTTGATGTGCATTTCTGAGTGATGAAGTAATATTTTTCGTAACTAGCAATTCAAATAAGGCTTAAAACATTCTCAGGGTGGTGTGCTTGTAAATTCTCTTGATATGGTAGTTAATGTCAGAATGGTGTGGAATTGCCTCTACGGAGATTATGCCCTCATGCTTTCCAGGCAGCTTCTCTAACAAGCGCTGGCTTCTTAGCGTGCGGATAACGCACATTTTAGAAGTTACTAAATGAGGAATGAGACAAACATAATAATCGGGAATAAATGATTTACCACCTGCGCTGAAGTGTATGAATAGTTCACACCTCTTAGCTTCTGATTCAAAAAACAGACGTGAGGGTTGAATCAATTCGGTCAGGGTTGGGACAGAGATCGAGCAACTCTGTCAACTCCTCGGGGGCGGGGAACGTGACTACCAAAACTGTTGTACTGGATGCTCCCGAGCGCTTAGTGCAGTAAGCGCTCAATAAATACCATTGATTGATGATGGGAGACAGTGTTATCCCATTTGCTGGCTCCCTTCACTTGGTCATGCTGATGACTGGGTGATGCATCCTGAACGAGCACAGCATTCCTAAATCAAAACTTTCAGGAGTTCTTGGTCTGTAAGGAATGTGTTGAAGGCTCACAGCTGCACTCTGACTGAGGATGCTGGCTAAAGCTTACACTATCAATCAATCAATTGTATTTATTAAGCGCTTACTGTGTGCAGAGCACTGTACTAAGCGTTTGGGAAGTGCAAGTTGGCAACATATAGAGACGGCCCCTACCCAGCAGTGGGCTCACAGTCTAGAAGGGGGAGACAGAGAACAAAATAAAACATATTAACAAAATAAAATAAATAGAATAGATATGTACAAGAGTAATAAATACGTACAAACATATATACACTAGAAAAATTGCTGCCCAGAACTGACGATGATAATAATAATTGGGGTATGTGTTCTGCGCTTACTACATGCCAGGCCTTGTACTAAGCACTGGGGTGGATACAAGCGAATTAGGGTGGACACAGTCCCTGCCCAATGTGGGGCTCACAGTCTCAATCCCCATGTTAGGATGAGGCATCCGAGGCACAGAGAAGTGAAGTGACTTGTCCAAGGTCACACGGCAGACAGGTGATGGAGCCGGCACTAGAATCCAGAACCCGATGACTGCTAGTGGCATCCTTCTGGAGGCTGAGACAGGAGTGGGGGGATGGCTTCTCTCAGTTCTCCAATACCCCTGCTACCAGTACCCATTCCTCGTCCTTTTGAATCGGCACTGTAACTGAGTCCCATGCTTGCCATTTCAGGATCGGCGTGTGTGCCGTAACCACGGGCCGAATCGTCTAAGGAGATTAGCTGTGACCTTCCCTTGCTACCAGGAATAGCAGCACTGATGAGCTGATATTATCTCCACTCTAGGACTTTTGCTCCCTGTGGATGAGTACCCGGATCCATCAGTGGTATTTACTGTGGGCTTACTTTGTGCGGAGCGCTGTACTAAGCGCTCGGGAGGGTGCCGTACACTTGGCAGGCGCAATCCCCACTCTTAATGGAGGATCTTTCGTCTAACGGGTGGGGGACGCATTTTTCTTAGGTTTTCCTCCAAAACATTGTCAAACCAAAGAACGTTCGGGCCACATCACTACCTCAGAAGAGCCCTTATACTGCTGTTACCTCAAAGGTGGCCACTTTCCTATTTTTTTTAAAAACAGTATTTTTTAAGTACTTAGTATGTGTGTTCCCTCTAGATTCTGAGCTCATGGTGGGCAGGGAATATGCCTGTTCTATTGTTGTGTTGTACTCTTCTAAGTGCTTAGTACAGTGCTCTGCACATAGTAAGCCCTCAATTACTACGACTGACTGGCTAAGCACTGGGGCAGAAACAGGTTAATTAGATTGGACACAGTCCCTGTCCCACTTGGAGTTCACAGTCTAAGTTGGAGGGAGAACAGGAGAACTGAGGTACAGAGAAGTTAAGTGACCTGGCCAACGTCACACAGTAAGCACTGGGCAGAGCTGGGATGAGAAACCAAATCCTCCGTCTCCCAGCTCCGGGTTCTTTCCACTAGGCCATGCCGTTTCCATCTTTATTACTCTACTTATTTATTTATTTTATTTGTACATATCTATTCTATTTATTTTATTTTGTTAGTATGTTTGGTTTTGTTCTCTGTCTCTCCCTTTTAGACTGTGAGCCCACTGTTGGGTAGGGACTGCCTCTATATGTCGCCAATTTGTAGTAAGCGCTCAATAAATACGATTGATGATGATGATGATCTTGAGTGAAGCGGAGATTCCTTATCCCGTTAGCGCTTTGGAATTCTGAGGGGAAGCAGACAGGCTTCTCTACATTGTAGTGAAGATGAAAGGAGGGAAAGGCTGCTTTCCCTCAGCCTTTCTTTCATTCCAAAAAACCAGGACTTCGAAGAACGGACCCTTTCCCGCTATTGCAGGATATGCCATCTCACTCGCCGAGTCTCACCCAAACATTACCCTTATCAAAACAAAAAGATACACCTGATGGACTTTAATCCGCCTTCTCGGTGGGTGTTGTGGTTGCAGTATTTTTAATTCCACCTTTTGAGCGTTCCTTGGTGTCATCTTATATCTTTCAGTGCCTGGCAGAGGCCACTAGAGAATGCGAGGGGGCTACCCAATGCTAAGAGACTGAATTAGTAAGAACAACAATACTTGCAGAAATACCCAGGAGGTATATTGTGCACCTCGGTAGCTACAGTTAAAAACACAATCACACTTCCCCTTGGGGAATTATACCAAAGTAAGCGATCACTACTTCTGGCACCTTTCCCCGTTCATCTATCTAAAAGCATTCAAAGCCCCAGAGCTCCGTGTTCGCTCCGCGATAGTTAAGGAACAGCCCCACATACGCAGGCAAAATTTAAGAAAAGCAGGGAGAAAAACTACAGGGAGAAGAAGGGGAGGTACAAAGCCGTAGACCGGACATTTCCTTCCTACCCTAAAGTGTATAGCTGTCTTTGATTTTTAGACTGTGAGCCTGTTGTTGGGTAGGGACCGTCTCCATAGGTTGCCGACTTGTACTTCCCGAGCGCTTAGTACAGTGCTCTGCAATCAATCAATCGTATTTATTGAACGCTTACTGTGTGCAGAGCACTGTACTAAGCGCTTGGAGAGTACAACACAGTAAGCGCGCGATAAATACGATTGAATGAATGAATGGCTTGTACTTCCCAAGCACTTAGTAATAATAATAATAATAATGGCATTTATTAAGCGCTTATTATGTGCAAAGTACTGTTCTAAGCGCTGGGGAGGTTACAAGGTGATCAGGTTGTCATCATCATCATCAATCGTATTTATTGAGCACTTACTATGTGCAGAGCACTGTACTAAGCGCTTGGGAAGTACAAATTGGCAACATATAGAGACAGTCCCTACCCAACAGTGGGCTCACAGTCTAAAAGGTTGTCCCACGCGGGGCTCACAGTCTTAATCCCCATTTTACAGATGAGGTAACTGAGGCCCAGAGAAGTGAAGTGACTTGCCCAAGGTCACACAGTTGACAATTGGCGGAGCCGGGATTTGAACCCATGACCTCTGACTCCAAAGCCCGGGCTCTTTTCCACTGAGCCAAGCTGCTTCTCGCTAGTAGAGTGCTCTGCACACAGTAAGCGCTCCATAAATGTGACAATGAATGAATGAATGACCACACCCCCTCCAGCAGCCTAACCGCTTCTCATCAGTGGCATTTATTCTCATCATCGACGACTCTGGCACCTATGCTTCAGCCGGAGCGCCGGACAAGACTCCCGCCTTTCTCCACCGGGAAGGTCGAAAAGCAAATTCGGAATGGTGGCAGGAAGGATTGGCCAGCCGACGGGGCTCCCAACGTCTTCCCCTCCTGCGCCTTCTTTTTGCAGAGCGGTGAAGAGGGTTTGGAAACAGCGAGAGCCGGTGGGAGGTCACAGATAATAATAATAAATCAATCAATCAATCAGTCGTATTTATTGAGCGCTTACTATGTGCAGAGCACTGTACTAAGCGCTTGGGAAGTACAAATTGGCAACACATAGAGACAGTCCCTACCCAACAGTGGGCTCACAGTCTAAAAGGGGGAGACAGAGAACAGAACCAAACATACCAACAAAATAAAATAAATAGGATAGAAATGTACAAGTAAAATAGAGTAATAAATATGTACAACCACATATACATATATACAGGTGCTGTGGGGAAGGGAAGGAGGTAAGATGGGGGGATGGAGAGGGGGACGAGGGGGAGAGGAAGGAAGGGGCTCAGTCTGGGAAGGCCTCCTGGAGGAGGTGAGCTCTCAGCAGGGCCTTGAAGGGAGGAAGAGAGCTAGCTTGGTGGAGGGGCAGAGGGACTGGGGGCATTCCAGGCCCGGGGGATGACGTGGGCCGGGGGTCGATGGCGGGACAGGCGAGAACGAGGTACAGTGAGGAGATTAGCGGTGGAGGAGCGGAGGGTGCGGGCTGGGCTGGAGAAGGAGAGAAGGGAGGGGAGGTAGGAGGGGGCGAGGGGATGGACAGCCTTGAAGCCCAGGGTGAGGAGTTTCTGCCTGATGCGCAGATTGATCGGTAGCCATTGGAGGTTTTTGAGGAGGGGAGTAATATGCCCAGAGCGTTTCTGGACAAAGATAATCCGGGCAGCAGCATGAAGTATGGATTGAAGTGGAGAGAGACACGAGGATGGGAGATCAGAGAGAAGGCTGGTGCAGTAGTCCAGACGGGATAGGATGAGAGCTTGAATGAGCAGGGTAGCGGTTTGGATGGAGAGGAAAGGGCGGATCTTGGCAATGTTGCGGAGCTGAGACCGGCAGGTTTTGGTGACGGCTTGGATGTGAGGGGTGAACGAGAGAGCGGAGTCGAGGAGGACACCACGGTTGCGGGCTTGTGAGACGGGAAGGATGGTAGTGCCATCAACAGAGATGGGAAAGTCAGGGAGAGGGCAGGGTTTGGGAGGGAAGACAAGGAGCTCAGTCTTCGACATGTTGAGCTTTAGGTGGCGGGCGGACATCCAGATGGAGATGTCCTGAAGGCAGGAGGAGATGCGAGCCTGGAGGGAGGGGGAGAGAGCAGGGGCAGAGATGTAGATCTGGGTGTCATCGGCGTAGAGATGATAGTTGAAGCCGTGGGAGCGAATGAGGTCACCAAGGGAGTGAGTGTAGATTGAGAACAGAAGAGGACCAAGCACTGAACCTTGGGGAACCCGCACAGTAAGAGGATGGGAGGGGGAGGAGGAGCCTGCAAAAGAGACTGAGAAAGAACGACCGGAGAGATAAGAGGAGAACCAGGAGAGGACGGAGTCTGTGAAGCCAAGGTTGGATAGCGTGTCGAGGAGAAGGGGGTGGTCCACAGTGTCAAAGGCAGCTGAGAGGTCGAGGAGGATTAGGACAGAGTATGAGCCGTTAGATTTGGCAAGCAGGAGGTCATTGGTGACCTTTGAGAGGGCAGTTTCCATGGAATGAAGGGGACGGAAGCCAGACTGGACGGGGTCGAGGAGAGAGTTGTTGTTGAGGAATTCTAGGCAGCGTGTGTAGACAACTCGTTCAAGGAGTTTGGAAAGGAATGGTAGGAGGGATATGGGACGATAACTAGAAGGTGAGGTGGGGTCAAGAGAGGGTTTTTTTAGGATGGGAGAGACATGGGCATGTTTGAAGGCAGAGGGGAAGGAACCAGTGGAGAGTGAGCGGTTGAAGATGGAAGTTAAGGAGGGGAGAAGGGATGGAGCGAGAGATTTCATAAGATGAGAGGGAATGGGGTCAGAAGCACAGGTGGCCGGAGTAGCACTTGAGAGGAGGGAGGAGAGTTCCTCTGAGGATACCGCTGGGAAGGATGGGAGAGTAGCAGAGAGTGTTGAGAGCCGGGGGGTTGGAGAAAGGGGGGAAGAGACTTTGGGGAGGTCGGACCTGATGGATTTAATTTTGTTAATGAAGTAGGAGGCCAGATCGTTGGGGGCGAGGGAAGGAGGAGGGGGAGGAACCGGGGGCCTGAGAAGGGAGTTGAATGTACGGAAGAGCTTGCGGGGGTGATGGGCATGGGTGTCGATAAGGGAGGAGAAATAGTTTTGTCTGGCAGAAGAGAGGGATGAGTTAAGGCAGGAAACGATAAACTTGAAGTGAACGAGGTTGGCATGGGGTTTAGACTTTCGCCAGCAGCGTTCGGCAGCTCTAGCATAAGAGCGAAGGAGGCGGACAGTGGCAGTGATCCAGGGCTGTGGGTTAGTGGTGCGAGAGCGGCGAAGGGAAAGGGGAGCGAGTGAGTCTAGCTGAGTAGAAAGGGTAGAGTTGAGAGCAGTAATAATGTTATTATTAGCAGCAATAATAATGTTAGCATTTCTTAAGCGCTTACTATGTGCAAAGCACTGTTCTAAGTGCTGGGGGGATACAAGGTGATTAGGTTGTCCCACGGGGGGCTGACAGTTTGTGTCCCCATTTTACAGATGAGGGAACTGGGGCCCAGAGAAGTGAAGTGACTTGCCCAAAGTCACACAGCTGACAAGTGGCGGAGCCGGGATTTGAACCCATGACCTCCGACTCCAAAGCCCGGGCTCTTTCCACTGAGCCACGCTGCTTCTCACGGATCACCAGAGCTCCCTGTTAAGACAGAGCCCTGTCTCGTGCTGAGTCCCAGGATGGGACGTTCCAGTAGTACTTGGGTAGATGCGGGGAGACGGCGGGGAGGGTGTCACGTATGTGGCACCTGTGTCCCTGTCTGGTTGCCCCGTGTTATGGTGGAACATACAGTGACCCACCAGAAAGCCTCGGGTAAGCACATCCTCCAGTGCAGCCAGACCGTAGAAGCCTGGAACAGAGATGTGGCTTAATCAATCAATCAATCAATCGTATTTATTGAGCGCTTACTATGTGCAGAGCACTGTACTAAGCGCTTGGGAAGTACAAATTGGCAACACACAGAGACAGTCCCTACCCAACAGTGGGCTCACAATCTTAATGGCTAGAGCCCATGCCTGGGGGTCAAAAGGACTTGGATTCTAATCCGGCTCCGCCACGTGTCTGCTGGGTGACCTTGGGCAACTCACTTCACTTCCCTGAGCCTCAGTTCCCTTATCTGTAAAATGGGGATTACGACTGTGAGCCCCAGATGGGACAGGGATTGCGTCCAACCTGATGAACTTGGATTCATTCATTCACTCAATCGTATTTATTGAGCGCTTACTGTGTGCAGAGCACTGGACTAAGCGCTTGGCAACATATATTCATTTGATCGTATTTATTGAGCGCTTACTGTGGGCAGAGCACTGGACTAAGCGCTTGGGAAGTACAAGTTGGCAACATATAGAAACGGTCCCTACCCAACAGCAGGCTCACAGTCGCTTAGAACAGTGCTTGGCATATAGTAAGTGCTCAACAAGTACCTTAACTATTACCGTTATTAACATTAATGTTCTAATGGACATCCTGGACGAGGGCAATCTCACTCAGTTTAGGTGAAGGCTGACCTCCTGTTCTCCAACAGGATAGATTAATCCGGAGAAGCAGCGTGGCTCAGTGGAAAGAGCCCGGGCTTTGGAGTCAGAGGACGTGGGTTCAAATCCCGGCTCCGCCAATTGTCAGCTGGGTGACTTTGGGCAAGCCGCTTCACTTCTCAGGGCCTCAGTTCCCTCATCTGGAAAATGGGGATTAAGACTGTGAGCCCCGCGTGGGACAATCTGATCACCTTGTAACCTCTCCAGCGCTTAGAACAGTGCTTTGCACATAGTAAGCGCTTAATAAATGCTATCATTATTATTATTATTAATCAGGTTGTGGGCAGGGATTGTGTCTGCTTACTGTTATATTGTACTCTCCCAAGAGCTTAGTACATCACTCTGAACAGAGTAAGTGCTCAATAAATATGACTGAATGAAGGCCAGCACCTCTGAGGTCATTTCTCCTCTAGACTGTAAACTTGTTCTCAGAAGGGAATGTGTCAGCTTATGCTGCTGCACTGTACTCTCCCAAACTCATAATACAGTACTCTGTATCTAGTAAGTGCTCAATAAATACCGCTGATGATGATGAGTCTGGCCTCATAACAGATCAAGTGCTTAGTACAGTGCTCTGCACACAGTAAGCGCTCAATAAATACCGCTGATGAGGATGAGTCTGGCCTCATAACAGCTCAAGTGCTTAGTACAGTGCTCTGCACACAGTAAGTGCTCAATAAATACCGCTGATGAGGATGAGTCTGGCCTCATAACAGCTCAAGTGCTTAGTACAGTGCTCTGAACACAGTAAGTGCTCAATAAATACCACTGCTGAGGATGAGTCTGGCCTCATAACAGATCAACTGCTTAGTACAGTGCTCTGCACACAGTAAACGCTCAATAAATACTGCTGATGAGGATGAGTCTGGCCTCATAACATATCAAGTGCTTAGTACAGTGCTCTGCACACAGGAAGCGCTCAATAAATATGACTGAATGAATGAATCATGGGGTTACTGCATCCAAGTGGCTGCTGAGCGTGGCTTAGTGGATAGAGCTTAAGCCTGGGAGTCGGAAGGTCCCGGGTTCTAATCCCAGCTCTGCTCCGTGTCTGCTGTGCGACCTTGGGCTAGTCACTTCACTTCTCTGGGCCTCAGTTACCTCATACGCAAAATGGGGATTAAGAGTGTGAGCCTCATGTGGGACAGGGACTGTGTCCAACCTGATTAACTTGGATCTAACCCAGCACTTAGAACAGTGTTGGGTATAGTAAGAGCTTAACAAGTACCATAATTATCATTACTATTATTTATTAACATTAGTAATAAATCCTGGCACATGAGGGTGGAATCCCAAATTAGTTAGGGGAGTTTACTCCAGTCCTGAGCCAACACTTCTCCCTTCTCCCTCGCCTTACCTCCTTCCCCTCCCCACAGCACCTGTATATATGTATATATGTTTGTACGTATTTACTACTCTATTTTAGTTGTACATATTTATTCTATTTATTTTATTTTGTTAATATGTTTTGTTTTGCTGTCTGTCTCCCCCTTCTAGACTGTGAGCCCACTGTTGGGTAGGGACCGCCTCTAGATGCTGCCAACTTGGACTTCCCAAGCGCTTAGTACAGTGCTCTGCACACAGTAAGCGCTCAATTAATACGATTGAATTAATGAATGAATGATTGAATGAATGAACACTGCCGTTTCACCCAGTGGAGAGCCGAGAGGCAGGGATGCGGGCGTGGAAGGGGTTCTCCAGTTGGGCTGTTTTTTGGCTCTCTGAATTGGCTGGCAGATGAGAAGTGATGCGAAAAGCTAGACATTTTTTAAATGAAGTCCCTCACTCGAACTTATGTAATGTGATGGGACTCAAAAAAACAAAGTGTGACAATACTCTGCTGTCAATCAATCAATGGGATTTATTGAGCACCGTCTGTGTGCAGGGCACTAAACTAAGTGCTCTCATGCTTGTGATTCACAGCCTTCTAGACTGTGAGCCCACTGTTGGGTAGGGACCGTCTCTATATGTTGCCAACTTG
The DNA here is from genome assembly GCF_015852505.1 of Tachyglossus aculeatus. NCBI lineage: Eukaryota > Metazoa > Chordata > Mammalia > Monotremata > Tachyglossidae > Tachyglossus > Tachyglossus aculeatus. Next base: position 33,217,455 of record NC_052076.1, on the reverse strand, counting down.
GACTTCCCAAGCACTTAGTACAGTGCTCTGCACACGGTAAGCGCTCAATAAATACGGCTGAATGAATGAATGAATTCCGAGGGGAAAGGGGTGACTGTGCAACTGGGGCTCCTGGAGCAGGTGACATCTTTAAATGAAGTTTGGGTAACCATCATCACTTGAGTAATAATAATAATAATGGTATTTGTTAAGTGCTTACTATGTGCCAGGCACTGTAATAATAATAATAATGATGGCGTTTGTTAAGCGCTTACTATGTGCAAAGCGCTGTTCTAAGCTCTGGGGGGGATACAATGTGACCAAGTTGTCCCACGTGGGGCTCACAGTCTTAATCCCCATTTTTACAGATGAGGTAACTGAGGCTCAGAGAAGTTAAGTGACTTGTCCAAGGTCACACAGAAGACTTGTGGTGGAGCCAGGATTCGAACCCATGACCTCTGACTCCAAAGCCCATGCTCTTTCCACTGAGCCACGCTGCTTCTCTAAGCCCTGGGGTGGATACAAGCAAATCAGATTGGACACAGATCCTGTCCCACATGGGGCTCACAGTCTCAATCCCCATTTTACCAATGAGGTAACTGAGGCACAGACAAGTGGTGGAGCTGGATTGGAACCCAGGTCCTTCTGATTCGCAGTCCCACACTCAATCCACTACAGTATGTGCCAAGCATCGTACTAAGAATTGGGGTAGATAAGATAATAAGGTCCCATATGGGGTTCACAGTCTAAATACGTGGGAGAACAGTTACTGAATCCCCATTTTACAGATGAGGTAACTGAGGCCAAGAGAAGTGAAGTGACTTGCCCAAGGTCACACAGGAGACAAGTGGCGGAGCCAGGGTCAGAACTCAAGTCCTCTGACGCCCAGGCCTGTGCGCTATCCACCAGGCCATGGTGTGTCTACACCGTCCCAGGCTGAGGAGCAATAATAATAATAATAATAATGATGATGGCATTTATTAAGCGCTTACTATGTGCAAAGCACTGTTCTAAGTGCTGGGGAGGTTACAAGGGCAATGTGGAAGTCCTCCTGCAGAGGGGAAAGTCTCTCATGAAACTAGAGCGCTTAGTACAGTGCACTGCACATAGTAAGCGCTCAATAAATACGATTGATGATGATGAGGAAGGGGGTTTAAAAGCCGAGCAGTTGATGCTTTTTCCAAACAGGAAAAAGCATCTGACACCTGTCTGCCACGTGATCCCGGCCATGTCACTTCCCTTCTCTGGGCCTCAGTTCCCTCATCTGTAAAATGGGAATTAAGACTTTGAGCCCCATGTGGAACGGGGACCGGGTCCAACCTGATTGGCATCATCATCATCATCATCAATCGTATTTATTGAGCGCTTACTATGTGCAGAGCACTGTACTAAGCGCTTGGGAAGTACAAATTGGCAACATATAGAGACAGTCCCTACCCAACAGTGGGCTCACAGTCTAAAAGGGGGAGACAGAGAACAAAACCAAACATACTAACAAAATAAAATAAACAGAATAGATATGTACAAATAAAATAAATAAATAGAGTAATAAATATGTACAAACATATATCCATATATACAGGTGCTGTGGGGAAGGGAAGGAGGTAAGATGGGGGGGATGGAGAGGGGGACGAGGGGGAGAGGAAGGAAGGGGCTCAGTCTGGGAAGGCCTCCTGGAGGAGGTGAGCTCTCAGCAGGGCCTTGAAGGGAGGAAGAGACTGGCATGTATCTACCCCAGCGCTTAGTACGGTGCCTGGCACGTAGTAAGTGCTAAAATGCGTGGAGTGCCCCCGGGATGACCCTATCTGTACTCTTTCACACGCGGTCCAGCTGGGTGACTTCTTGGAACATTCTTTTGGCAGGGCCTGCCGAAAGACCAAAATCCGAAAAGACGGGGCTTCCAGCCTCTCTCCTCTTCCAAGTCTAAACTGGTTTATCTGGCCTGCTGGAGTGAAAGAAATGGGCCCGCTTAACTGGTACGCTGTAGAAAATTAAGTTAATTATCCCAATCACAGGGCTCGCTTTTCTGTCTAACAGGAAAACAACGCAAAATATCGGGCCACTTGAGCGGGCTGGGCACATATAAAAGAGTCCAGGCAACTGCGGGTCCTTTCCAGGAGACTGAGAAACAGGCATACAGTTGTACGTTGGGCTGGGGCGGGGGGAGAGAGCGGATCCTTGGTTCCCAGGATATTGGTTTCAGCAGCTCACCCACTTCTTAAATACAATCCTAACATTTGGTGATTTCACTAAACTGACATTTGCTCTAGAGGGAAAAAAAGGCAGTTTATCGGACAATTACTCTCCCCACCTTCAGAGCCTTACTGAAGGCACATCTCCTCCAAGAGGCCTTCCCTGACTAAGCCCTCACCACTCCCCACATCTTACCTCCTTCCCTTCCCCACTGCACCTGTATATATGTATATATGTTTGTACATATTTATTACTCTATTTATTTTACTTGTACATATCTATTCTATTTATTTTATTTTGTTAGTATGTTTGGTTTTGTTCTCTGTCTCCCCCTTATAGACTGGGTGGGGACTGTCTCTATATGTTGCCGACTTGTACTTCCCAAGCGCTTAGTACAGTGCTGTGCACACAGTAAGCGCTCAATAAATACAGTTGACTGATTGATTGATTTTTCCACTCCCTTTTCCACTGCCCTGACTTGCTCCTTTTATTCACCACTTCCTCCCCCCATCCCACGGCATTTATGTCCATATCTGTATTTATTTTTATATTAATGTCTGTCTCCACCTCTTGACTGCAAGCTCACTGAGGGCAGGGAATGTGTCTGTTACACTGTTGTGTTGTACTCTCCCAAGTGCCCTGCACTCAGAAAGCGCTCACTAAATACAACTGTTTCTTTCTTCCAAGTTGTTTGTATTTGTGTCTCCCTCCCCCGCCAGACAGTTGTTATTAAAGCAGTGTAGGTCCATCTGGAAAGACAAGGCAACAGCCTCTTCCTCGGAATCTAATCCAACCGTCCCTGGAATAGGGAATCCACGCTCTGCTCCTTTGCCCAGAGCAGGGATGTCCAACTGCAAATCAGCCAGCTCTCATGGTGTCGCTGGGCGAAAAGCTCATGCCCCATCCCGGACAACTAGCCACCTGGCCAAACCCCACGGGCTCTGACACCCACAAATAATTCCCCAAACTGGGCCCTCAAACTAATTACATCCGTATGCGTTGCCGGCTCCTTGTTTTCTCCTTCGCAAAGCTCGGGCCGAACCGGCCACTGCCTCAAGATATCCGGGAGCCTGGCCTCCAATTCGGAGATCGGAGGCTTCTCCTCGGGTGACAATTCATTAAGAAACAGATGAGATGCGCCTGCTGACTGACTGACAGTCAGTCATATGTTGCCAACTTGTACTTCCCAAGCGCTTAGTACAGTGCTCTCCACACAGTAAGTGCTCAATAAATACGATTGATTGATTGATTGATTGAATGACAGCCCCCACAACCAAAGGCCCCAACGCAGGAACCGGACTACAAGGGATAAGTCTGATTTTGCATCTCCTGCTTCCCAAACTTTCAACTAAACCTTGGTGAAGCAGCATGGCTTAGTGGATAGAGCCCGGGCCCGGGAGACGGAAGGACCCGCATTCTGACCCTGGCTCTGCCACACGTCTGCTGTGGGATCTGGGGCAAGTCACTTCACTTCTCCGGGCTTCAGTTACCTCATCTGGAAAACGGGGATTAAGAGTGTGAGCCCCATGTTGGACAGGGACTGTGTCCAACCTGATTCACAGCTCTTAGGACAGTGTGTGGCACATAATAAGCACTTAACGAGCACTACAACTATTATTACTATTATTATTATTATTAACTGCTGGCAGCTGGGAGTCACAGGAAGGCTGGTCCGGATGCAATTGAGATTTCCAATTCCCAGAGTTCCTCAAATGATGTCTAATTTTAGAATTAGGGAATCAAACTGACCTTCGCTTTGCCATTGTGCTGGAAGAATTCCTGCCAACAGGCTGCTCCATTAAGCTCCAAGCCGAGTAAAACCGGGCGCTCTGGGGGGAGACGTGGGGCTGGGCTCACCACATGAAGTGGCGGAAACTTTAAAGAAGGTTTCAGAGATGAACGGGAGAAAAAAAAAACCCAACAAAAAAAAAAACGGATACCTTTTCCTCAAAGTCTTTTTCATTCTCAACTCCGGTCTCAAACGCCGCCTCTTCAGGCGGCTTGGGCCTCTTCGGAGGTGGGGGTTGGTAGGAAAATGATCTAGTGTTGTTATACCGGCCGGGCCCATGCTTGCTTTCGTTGGTCTATATGAATAATCCCAGTGCACATTTTTCAGTCTGACTACACAGGAAATGCTCTCTGCAATCTGACACATCTAAGAAGGTTTCACTCTGACTGTACCAGCTTCCCACCCAAATTCAGGCACCCGGGGGTCAGCGGCTTTTGTGATCGTCCACCCGAAACAGCCACTTGGGCTAGGTCGGGAAGGTTTTTGTCCTCGTGCGCCCTGAGCTACCCTCCAGGAGGGCTTTTCCGAAACCCAACGGGAAAATGGGGAACAGGAAGTTGAGGTACCCAGTTTTCCCGGGGTCCTGGCCTTTGATGTTCAATTGTACAACCACACCTTACTTACTTCCTCTGGTTTCTCTTGATGTTCTCTCTGTTCCCCTAACTGAGTTGACAGGTTCTCCTCCACGAATGCCCGACGTTACAGGAATCATACCATCTCTTCTCAGGAGCTGACTCGCAAAGATGACTCTGGGAGCCTAACCGAGCTCACCCCCTTCTAGTTTGTCCTGCACTTCCCAGAGGAACAGCTGTATTCCCTGGGCTGGAATGAACCTCAGAAAGAGCTTCCTGGAGCTTTTCTCTGGCTTTCAGTTGCATCCCACCTAACCCACCCCAAACCAGTACGAAATCTCCCCCATTCCGCATCTGGACATCCTCAGAGGAGGAGATTCCAGAGCTCTCTTGCTGGTCCTAACACTGAACCATTGCCCCCAACAGGCAAATTCATCTTCACTTCTAACCCAAATCCCTCTTGCTCTGCCTCATGTCCATTTCCACTTGCTTTGGCTTCCAACAGCATAAGTAGCGTTGTCGTGGGAAGCAGCACGGCGCAGTGGATAGAGCACGGGCCTCGGGGTCAGAAGGTCGTGGGTTCTAATCCCAGCTCCGCCACTTGTCTGCTGTGTGACTTTGGGCAAGTCACTTCACTTCTCTGAGCCCCAGTTTCCTCATCTGTAAAATGAAGAACGGGCCTCGGAGTCAGAGGGTCGTGGGTTCTAATCCCAGCTCCGCCACTTGTCTGCTGTGTGACTTCACTTCTCCGAGCCTCAGTTTCCTCATCTGTAAAATGAGGATTAAGGCTCTGAGCCCCATGTGGGACAGGGACCGTGTCCAACCTGATTTGCTTGTGCCCACCCCAGCGCTTAGTACAGTGCCTGGCACACAGTAAATACCTGACCAATACTACTATTATTATTATTATTACTAACAGCTGGTTACCATTCTCCCCAAGGGCCAAGGACTGTGCCCATTTCAATCAATCAATCAATCAATCGTATTTATTGAGCACTTACTATGTGCAGAGCACTGTACTAAGCGCTTGGGAAGTACAAATTGGCAACACATAGAGACAGTCCCTACCCACCAGTGGGCTCACAGTCTAAAAGGGGGAGACCTCTCAATTTCCCATTTGAGGGGTTCTTTCCCAGTGCTTAGCCCAATGTCCTGCAAACGGAAAGCGCTTAATAAGGACTCTCACTACTACTCCTACTCCCACTCGATTCAACAAGTCTTCACGGACCCGATCAGTGATTTAAGTCCCACACTCCCGTCTCCCCCATCCGACTTCTCTCCTTTAAGCGAAAATAATTCCTCCCGGTTCTCTCCTCCAGCCCATTCGTCATCCTCGTAGCACTTCTCTGAACACTTTCCAAGGTCTTCACACCCGGCACTAGACACGATTCTGGAGTAAGAGCCTGACTGGGGCTGGGGAGGTCGGTTTCTTGCCGAGTCCCAATCGTCCGCACCCCGCGACAGGGCACTTGCTTTGCAAGACAACACAAGGCGGCAACGCTACAATGCTGACTCACGTTCAGCGTGCGATGCGCGGGACTTTTGAGCTTTCTTCGTCTGTATTCACATTTGGCAAATTACTCCCTGTCTCGAAGCTACTTTTCTCCGCTCAGTTGGAACAGCCTCCTCGTCCGTCCTGCCCTTTTCTATTTCTGAGCCCCTTCTCCACTCGAGCAGATCTTTCTCCACTCTCAGCCTCACGTCCCAAAGGCTGAGCCCCTCGTGTTGCCTACCTGTGGATCGCTCCCCAAGCGGGCTTTCTATAGCCCGTCACCTGGGCCGCTGACGGAAAACACTATATACCCCTTGGTTCGAGGCCAAACCCTGCAGAACGCCACTTGGCTACCTAAAGAACACACTGATCAATTGTTAACAACCGCTTAATAATAATAATGATTATGATACTTAAGTGCTTACTTTGTGCCAAGTACTGTCCTAAGCACTGCGGTAGATACAAGTTAATCAGGTTGGACACAGTCCCTGTCCCACAAGGGGCTCACACTCTCAATCCCCACTTTACAGATGAGATAACTGAGGTACAGAGGTGAGAAGTGACTTGCCCGAAGTCACACAGCAGACATGTGACGGAGCCGGGATTAGAACCCAGGTCCTTCTGACTCCCAGGCTCCTGCTCTATCCACTGAGTCACGCTGCTTCGTATTGGGCACCAAACAGTTGTGCTGCCTTAAAGCAGGGCCTCCCAATTTATTGATGAGTCTGTCACGCAGGGAGAAAAGAATCAAAAGCCTCACTGAGACGGCGCTCTAATTTCTCGGTTCTTTCCCAGCAACATCGAGTGATCAAGCAGTGGTATTTACTGAACGTACATATCTATTCTATTTATTTTATTTTGTTAGTATGCTTGGTTTTGTCTCCCCCTTTTAGACTGTGAGCCCACTGTTGGGTAGGGACTGTATATGTTGCCATTTGTACTTCCCAAGTGCTTAGTACAGTGCTCTGCACACAGTAAGCGCTCAATGAATACGATTGATGATGATGATGATGATGAGCACTGCACTGTACTAAGCGACCGGGAGAGAACGGTACAACGGACCTGGCAAGAGCCTAGGTTTATTTATACTGATGTCTATCTTCCTCTCTAGACTATAAGTTCGTTGTGGGCAGGGAATATCAGTTATATTGCTATACTATACTCTCCCATAATACATTGCTCTGCACACGGTAGGCGCTCAATAAATACAACTGACTGACTGAGCGGGCTCTCGCTCCTTAACAGACCGTGCTGGTTATTACCTAGAAGCCTCTTCTGTCTTGGGTGTGCCGAAGAGGATCTTGTGTCTTCTCTCCATGACCTTCCCCAGTTTGCAGAGCAATCTGAGGGATGTTGCAAAAGAAAGGGATCCGACGCTATCTGGTTAACCATTTGGGTTCTTTTCCACTTTAAAGCGGCTCCCGGCTCCCCCTTACTACCATCCGGGTGTGACTGGACTTCAGGGAGGAATTGGGCCCGCAATCTGCGGCGAAGGACGGGTCGGCAGGATAACAGCGAGCCCACCGGGCCTGAAGACCGCCGCCGGAATGACTCAAATTACCCACTCTCTCTCGGCTCCGGGAACGTGACGGCTCTGGGCGAGGAGCTCAGCCCTGCCCCACCCACGGATGCTTCACAGAGGAGTTCTGTAGTAAAACCCGACCTAAGACATCTGGGGAAATCCCTTCGGCCAACCTGTCAAACAGAAAGACAACTACTCATTTCTAAGGGGAGGGAATTTTCAACCACTGCCAGGCTAGCTGCCTCCTGACTCTTAATAATGAACCAAGACATACTGGGGGCTCCCAGGCTGCGTCGCTCTGCCCGAGAGCCATGCCGCCTACGCACCCGCGGGAGACGCCCATCTCAGTCCTCCAATCGATCACTCGGTGGAATTTCTTGAGCGCTTACCGTGTGCAGACCGCTATACTGAGTGTTTGGAGAGCTTAAGGCAACAAAGATGGCCATTCACCTGATCCACTGGGTTTCCCAATGTACCACGCTGTCCGTATCTTTTTTCCTCAAGGCAAAACTTCCTCACCTACCATTTTTTTTAGCGGGATTTGTGAAGCGCTTATTACGCACCCGGCACCGTGCTAAGCGCTGGGCTGGATACAAGCTAAGCAGATTGGACACAGACCACGTCCCGCATGGGGCTCAGACTCTTAATTCCCATTTTACAGACGAAGGAACTGAGGCACGGAGACGTTAAGCGACTGGTCCGAGGTCTACACCAGACAAGTGGCGGAGCTGGAATTAGAACCCGGGTCCCCATTCAGCCCCTAAAGGCAAAGCCAAGTCCAGTCGCCGACACGTTTCTTGAGGTACTGGACGCTCGGGCCCCCCAAAGCGCCTAAAATCCTGCAGGCCACCCCTGCTTCCAGATGCCTAGCTTGAAAACCCAATGCTGGGTTGCAGGCTGCAGCTCTCCCCGGTCCCCGGTGAAACCTGACTAGGTACCAAAGTGTTCTGAAATATTTAACAGGAGCAGTATGGATTTCTTAGGGCGGGTCAGAGAGAGCAGCTCCCTCGCCATCCAAACCTAAAAAGGGTTATTTTCTGGGCCGCCATTCCACCCTGGATACTTCCTAGTGTTTGCTGGAAAGACCCTGGGGACCTCATGTCCCCAAGGAGAAGGACATGAGGGGCAAGAAAGAAAGGCTTCCCCTCCACCCCCACCCTCTCCACTTTGTAAAGAGGCTATAAAACCATCCACTCAGGCACCGGAGCTCTGGCCTCTAGCTTCAAACGCACGCGGTTAAAAAGAATAAGCAAAAATTCCACACTTCCTTCTCCACATCGGTGAGAATATGAGGAAAAAAGAAATCCATTGGGCTTCTGCCTCATATTTATTCTATTTATTTTATTCTGTTAATATGGTTTGTTTTGTTCTCTGTCTCCCCCTTCTAGACTGTGAGCCCACTGCTGGGTAGGGACCGTCTCTATATGTTGCCAACTTGTACTTCCCAAGCGCTTTGTACAGTGCTCTGCACACAGTAAGCGCTCAATAAATACGAATGAATGAATGAGTGAAGGAATGAATGAAATGAAAGCCATCCGGGTGAAGGATTTAAGATCGCTTCTTTCTTACAAGGGAAGGCTAACGCTACGAGGAGGCAGGTGGCCTGAAGAAGAATAATTATTATGGTATTTGTTATTCATTCATTCAATCACATTATTGAGCACTTACTGTGTGCTAAGCGCTTGGGAAGTACGAAGTCGGCAATATACTTGTTATTCATTCATTCAATCGTATTTATTGAGAGCTTACTGTGTGCAGAGCACTGTACTAAGCGCTTGGGGAGTACAAGTCGGCAACATACTTGTTATTCGTTCATTCAGTCGTATTTATTGAGCGCTTACTATGTGCCAAGCACTGTTCTAAGCGCTGGAGTAGATAAAAGTTAATCAGGTTGGACGCAGACCCCATCCCACATGGGGCTCACACACTTATCCCCATTTTCCAGATGAGGTAACTTGAGGCACAGAGAAGTTAGGTTACTTGTCAAGGCCGCCCAGCAGACATGTGGCAGAGCCGGAATTAGAACCCAGGTCCTTCTGATTCCCAGGCCCGTGCTCTCGCCACGAAGCCACCAGCTGGGGCTTCCAGGGCCGGGCAAGGCATGGCACGGCGGGGCGAAGGGTACCCGGAGCGGCACCTATGAGCTAGCCAGAAGTAGGATGGAAATATTTGTTTCTCTTGCCTAGAAAAGTGTCCCTGAATTCTGATATGTTGCCGACTTGTACTTCCCAAGCGCTTAGTACAGTGCTCTGCACACAGTAAGCGCTCAATAAATACGGCTGAATGAATGAATGAGCAAGTACTATCATTAGTATTATTGTTACTCAACTTCTCTGTGCCTCAGTTACCTCATCTGTAAAACGGGGATTAAAATTGTGAGCCCCACCTGGGATAACCTGATCCCTTTGCATTCCCCCAGCGCTTAGAACTGTGCTTTGCACATAGTAAGCGAGACTGTGAGCCCGTTGTTGGGTAGGGACCGTCTCTACATGTTGCCGACTTGTACTTCCCAAGCGCTCAGTACAGTGCTCTGCACAGGTAAGCGCTCAAGAAATGCGAATGAATGAATCATCATCATCATCATCAATCGTATTTATTGAGCGCTTACTATGTGCAGAGCACTGTACTAAGCGCTTGGGAAGTACAAATTGGCAACACACAGAGACAGTCCCTACCCAACAGTTGGGCTCACAGTCTAAAAGGGGGAGACAGAGAACAAAACCAAACATACCAACAAAATAAAATAAATAGGATAGATATGTACAAGTAAAATAAATAAATAGAGTAATAAATGCGTACAACCATAACCATGAATGACCCACAGTCCACTGGTAAGCTCAATGTGGGCAGGGACTGTGTCTGTTTATTGTTATATTGTCCTCCCCCAGCCGCTTAGTACGGTGTTGTGCACACAATAAGCGCTCCATACATACAACTGAATCAATGAGTGAATCCTGAAACCTCGGGCGGCCCAAGCCCCCAGTCCCGCTTCCCAAGAGACCCCAAAATTGGGTCAAGATTGACCGCGGTCAGCTGGGCGGGTTGGGTTTCTGCACGACCCACTACGCACTGGTTCGATTTGCTCCCGGCCAAATACCTGACAACCCAGCTCTCTTTAGACCAGGCAAGACCCGGCCCTAGCAACCAGACTCTGCGAAGAATCAATCGGTCGATGGTACCTCCTGAGCGCGGACTGTGCGCAAAGCACTGTGCTAAGCTCTTGGGAGAGTACAACCGGATCGGCTAGGAGCCGGGGAATCTGCTGGGGGACCCAGAGTTCAAGCGCCGGGGAAAACACGACCCGCCGCGCCAGGCTCATTAGTAATTTAACCTTTCCTAATCTCCTAAAATGGACACATACAAACACAGGAAAGGCCCGGTGATCCTGGCGTGAACTCCCCAGCCGCCAGCATGCGGGCCGCACACGCCTCCCCCATTCCTTGAGCTCGATCCCATTGGGAACTCCCCGCCTGTCAAAGGGAGGGGATGGCAAGGGACCAGATGGGAACCTAGGGCCCTGGCTGGGGGCACTCAGTCAAGGCCTAGAAAGAAACTAACTCGACTCGTGCGCCAACGCTAGCGGAATGTGGGCAGGCACAAAGAGAACTTAATTATAGGACCTACAATTAATATGCCGCGGGACAGTGAAAGGGAGAGAGGTAGGGCAGGCTGTTAAGCCTTGAAGCAAGTGACTGACCACAGGGCGATGAATGTAGCCGGGTTGGGGGGGGGGGGGGGATCGCACAGCTGCTTTTGGTAGGGGGGGAGGACGACGACAGGCGACGACAGCACCTGTCTGGGAGCGCTGCCTCTCCTCACCTTCCCATCGGATGGCGAGTCCCGGCTCTGTCTCTGCGTGAGGGCGGTGGGCTCCTGCCGGACATACGTCTGGGTTGGAGCTGGGAAGAGGGAAGCGGGGCGAGCTTCCTCATCTGCTTCGCTTGATCTCCTCAGAGGACGGGCGACGCTAGGCCAGCCCGCCGCCTCGCTCGAGGCCTCGAGAGCCGAGACTTTCCAATAATAATAATAATAATAATAATTGTGGTATTTAAGTGCCTAGAATGTGTCAAACACCGTATTCAGCGCTGGGGTGGATACCAGCCGATCGGGTTGGACACAGTCCCTGTCCCACAGTCCCCATTTGACCGGTGAGGTAACTGAGGCCCGGAGAAGTGACTTGCCCTAGGTCACACAGCAGACCAGTGGCAGAGCCGGGATTAGAACCCGTGACCTTCCCACTCCCAGGCCCACGCTCTAGCCACTGAACCACGCCGCTTCCCAAGGCTGGAGGCGGAGCCCAGCCCGAGGAAGAGCCCCCTTCCTACCCGCGCCCCATCGGGACCGTCCCCCCGGGCAAAATCAGAACGGTAGGTCTGGAGGGGGCGCGGGTTGGGAGATGCAGTTGGCCATTGGCTTTCTCTTTCCTAAAAAGCCCACGTAGTCTCCCTTACCCCCACCCCCCGAAAGAACATTCCACCCAGAGCAAAACAACTTCCTGGTTGGGCAGACAGGAATCCCCAGCGTGGAAAACGCACAAACAAACCGTAGCCAAATAAGAGGGCCTCTGAACGCCGAGAAAGCCAGGAAGCCGACTGGCTCCTAAGACTGCGGTTTGTAACTTGATTTCCGTGTTTCTTCCCAAAGGAATTAGTCGAATTTACAGAGCGAATGTCTGAAAGGAAGGAGATTTAGGAAATAAAAGGAGGGGGTGCGGGGGGGACGCATGCCTCACATCTCTGTTCCTATAGGGCTCCTACTACCCGACAGTCGCTTTACACCAGCCTCTCCTTGGAAAGGTGCTTCTCTCAGAGAGCGGAGACGCGGGGTTCGCCCAAATTGCCGGGGCTGGGATTGAACTTAAAACGCCACTCCAAACTCCAAACGAGTTGCAAGCGGAGAGGGGGAAAATGCCTGGGCCGGGCTGCGGCTAAGGCGGGAAAAGCGGCACGGAAGCCACTCCCCCTCGCTAGCGCACATGTACCCGGTGTATCCAGCTTCCAAACAAGCCGCTTCAGCGGGAGCAGCCTTTCTGGGGCAGGATGAAGAGCGCATGATCCAACCCCCCAAAAGCCCAAGTTCCCCACTCCGGCCCCTCTCTCCCTAAACTGCCACTTCTGAGGGGAAAAAAACCCAAGCACCCGCCCACCCATCCACCCCTGGGCGGGGCCAAGAGGGGAGCTTTAATAATAGTAATAAATAATAATAATAATGACGGCATTTGTTAAGCGCTTACTATGTGCCAAGCACTGTTCTAAGTGCTGGGGAGGATACGAGGTGATCAGGTTGTCCCACGTGGGGCTCACAGTCTTTATCCCCATTTGACAGATGAGGGAACTGAGGCCCAGAGAAGTGAAGTGAAGTCAAGGCCCTACAGAGAGCTCACCTCCTCCAGGAGGCCTTCCCAGACTGAGCTCCTTCCTTCCTCTCCCCCTCGTCCCCCTCTCCATGCCCCCATCTTACCTCCTTCCCTTCCCCACAGCACCTGTATATATGTATATATGTTTGTACATATTTATTACTCTATTTATTTATTTATTTTACTTGTGCCTATCTATTCTATTTATTTTATTTTGTTACTATGTTTGGTTTTGTTCTCTGTCTCCCCCTTTTAGACTGTGAGCCCACTGTTGGGAAGGGACCGTCTCTATATGTTGCCAACTTGGACTTCCCAAGCGCTTAGTACAGTGCTCTGCACACAGTAAGCGCTCAATAAATACGATTGATGATGATGAAGCGACTTGCCCAAAGTCACACAGCTGACAGGCGGCAGAGCCAGGATTTGAACCCATGACCTCTGACTCCCAAGCCCACGCTCTTTCCACTGAGCCACGCTGCTTCTCCATTCATTCATATTTATTGAGCGCTTACTGTGTGCAGAGCACTGTACTAAGGGCTTGGGAAGTACAGGTTGGCAACATATAGAGACGGTCCCTACCCAGCAACGGGCTCACAGTCTAGAAGACTATGCAATGTTCCTTTACATCCAGCTAAACCCGGGCACCAAGAGCAGCACTTTCACCTCTCTGACAATTGAATTCTGCAGAATTCTTTTAGACTGTGAGCCCACTGTTGGGTAGGGACTGTATATGCTGCCAACTTGTACTTCCCAAGCGCTTAGTACAGTGCTCTGCACACAGTAAGCGCTCAATAAATACGATTGATGATGATGATGCAGAATGAAGCTGGGATGCCGGCAAAAAGGGCAGGTTTGGGCAACTTGTTAGAGCGCAACCCAAGAGTTGCTTATGCACAGACAACACCTCTTCGTGTTCATCCCAGTCAGGAGCAATTTCCCAGATGGGAAGGAGGTTCCATCGAGTGCTTTCAGCTCAAGGGGGAAGATGCGCCATATATTCCGAGGCAACGGTATTACTGGCGACACTTTCCCCGGCAAAGCCGAAAGGCCCATCCCTACTGGGCCGACCAAGATTTTTGGCCTGCCTGGCCGACTGATCCAGCATCCAAAAGTTTTCACCAACACTGTCTTCCCCCAGGTAACCTAAACTAGCCTACAAATTCAGCGAGCTCAAGCAAAATCAGTATTCTGTTCTCCTGGCCCACTGGGAGCCAACTCACTGGGAGCCAGGTAGCGGAAACAGGTAACTGCGAAGATAACTAGTCAGCCGGTTATCAAAATTCTGACAATCCTGCCCTGGAAAAGTACGCTATGACTACTTCAAAGATGGGAGATGGCAGCTCCATAAAGGAGACTGGAGAATCGAAGTGATGACAATAATAACTGTGGCATTTGTTAAGCGCTTACTATATGCCAGACGCTGAACTAAGCGCCGGAAGAGATATAAGCAAATTGGGTTGGACTCAGTCCCCGTCCCACCTGGGGCTCGCGGTTTTAATCCCCATTTTATCAACGAGGTAACTGAGGCCCAGAGAAGTGACGTGACTTGCCCAAGGTCACCCGGCAGGCAAGTGCCGGAGCCTGGATTAGAATGATCCATCCTGTGGACGGAAAGACCTTTTAATGTTCGCTTCCCTCTTCCGAGGGGGTGGGTGGGTGAAAGAAACGGGGAGAGATCTTGGGAATAAAGTTGCCCACAATGGGCAAATAGTAAGACGGCCTCCCCGCTGCCCTTCCGCCAGAAAGATGGGGGTCACTTATCTGGATGGCCAGATACGAGGCCCTTCCTTCCGATGAGATCCCTGACCCGGCAGGGAAGGCCAAGCGCTTTGATTCCACTTCATTCATTCATTTAATCGTATTTATTGAGCACTTACTGTGTGCAGAGCACTGGACTAAGCGCTTGGGAAGTACAAGTTGGCAACAAGTTGGCTGTACGGAGCACAACTCTCATTTCCACTTCCTATGGCTTAGGGGGATAAGACTAGGTTAAGGCATAAAGGTCTCCGACTCAAATAGTCCTCAAAAAGTGAGCAGTTGCTACAATTTGATCACTGGGGTTCCTGCATGTTTGTGGGAGCTGCCATCCAGATTCTATCAACCGGCGGGTGATGAAATCATAATAATAATAATAATAATGACGATGGCATTTATAAAGCGCTTTCTATGTGCAAAGCACTGTTCTAAGCACTGGGGAGGTTACAAGGTGATCAGGTTGTGCCCCGGGGGGCTCACAGTCTTCATCCCCATTTTCCAGATGAGGTCACTGAGGCACAGAGAAGTGAAGTGACTGGCCCAAAGTCACACAGCTGACAACTGGTGGAGCCGGGATTTGAACCCCTGACCTCTGACTCCAAAGCCCGGGCTCTTTCGACTGAGCCACGCTGCTTACCCTTCTTGATGGAAGGCTATAAGGAGGCTCTGGCTAGAATCCTCCAGTTCTGCCTGTTCATTGAGTTTTAGATTTGGGGATAGAGTTACGATTCCCTTAAGGCTAAACAGAAGCTGAGCTCAGAATTCAGTTATATCAATCAATCACTGATCCCATCTTGAGTTTTGGAGACTGGACTCATCTTGGTTCAGGCCACCGTTTCTGCGGGAATCTGGACAGGGCGGAACACGGCACCTTCCTGGGCCTCCTGAGGTGTGCAAGCTGGGGGAAGCTTACATTTCTCTTATTCTTTTATATAATGGCATTTATTAAGCGCTTACTATGTGCAGAGCACTGTTCTGAGCGCTGGGGAGGTTACGAGATGATCAGGTTGTCTCACTGGGGGTGGTCACGGTCTTCATCCCCATTTTACAGATGAGGTAACTGAGGCCCAGAGAAGTCAAGTGACTCGCCTAAAGTCACACAGCTGACAAGTGGCGGAGCCGGGACTCGAACCCATGACCTCCGACTCCAAAGCCCGGGCTCTTTCCACTGAGCCACGCCGCTTCTCGTGGTATCCTTCTCTTCTGGTAGAAGGATCGTGCTTCCCTACAGATCTAGAAGAGATGCACCCCAAATACTTGGACTCTGGACTGGAGACTCCACCGGCTAAGAGGGCAGAAAAAAGCAGCTGCAAACCGATGCTAGGAGCCTGGGGGGTGGGGGTGGGTGGCACTCTACTAGGTTCTTTCTACTGTTCACGCACAGTGTAGGTGGAGAGAAAAAAAAATTTGTATTATTCAATAATTGCTCATTCGGTCTAATTTGAACTACAGATGCACCTACCTGAGAGGGTTTGGTCTTTAAAACGTTCACTGGTCGGGGAAAAAACAACACAAAAAACCCACATTCCCCATCCTCTTATAATTCTAGCGGGCGGGAATTTTTCAACACTTAAGTTGGATTTTAAGATGGTGTGTCCAAGACCCACAGGTAAAATTGTCCGATGCCCAGGCACAAAGGCCCTGAGTTCAAGCGTCTCTTTTTGACCAGTGATTTGCAAAGCTGTGATTGAAGGTATTACTGTCGTCCAGATAGTCCAAACCAATGTTTTCACATTGACAATACCCAATGTGAACACTGACTGGATGCACTTACACCTCATATACAAAATATAAAGCACGCTACACAAAAAAGAAAATGCTTAACACCCTCTTCAAATAAACTAAGGAGCTGCCTGTACCACAGACCTTTTGAATTCTGCTGAAATAAACACCAATCTTAACTTCTAGCTATTCCCAGGCAGGACTCAATTCTGACAACAAGCTGGTAAACAAAAAGTCAGTAAGTCTTTTATTTTTTTTGTTGCTGAATCTCTTTTTAAAAAAGCAAAATCAACTCACATTTAAGCACCAACTCCATGCAAGTAACCTGAGCGACTCATCCTTTTTGTCATGTTATGAGGCCTTTGGTTCTCCAACTACATGGGATCTGTGTGGTTAGCTTAAAAAATACAGAATTGGCCTTTCAAAAAATATGTATATATAAAATAATCCACAGCAACCGATAAATAGTTTCGACCGACCCTGCTGACTGCAGTTGCCTTCTGAAGGCTGGGAAAAGAGGGTGGAGAGAGAGCGGAGAGAGGCAGGGAAGGGGGAACGCTGCAGCTACGGCAGGGAACACGCCCCCATCATGTCCTCCGAGCTCTGTCAAGAGGCGGGTTGTTGTCAGACTCCTGACCAGGCTGCCTTAGAAACGCTCAGAGAGAAAGAGAGACAGTGAGAGAGAGAGAGAGAGGGAAATAGAGGCAGGAACAGAGGCAACTGAAAAACACCAGCTCCTTCTCGAGAAGGGGCTGAGGTCTCTAATCTCCCCCATCCCCTTCTTCCCGGGGCTCCAGGTGCGACTACGGGAAGGGGCGGGGAGGGCATTGGGGGGGAAAAGGGGCCCTGCCCAGGATACCCAGTGTGCGCACCAACGGCAAAACGCGCAGGAAACGGCTGGTTGTTATCTTTCCCTTTCTGTTTCAATCGGGGGCACTCCGGAGCGGCAGCCCCCCACTTCCCACCCACCCAGCAGCTGCTCTTCCTCTTCCCAGCATCCCTCCCTACCCTTCTCCCTTCTCTGGCCATTCCAACTCCCCTTGAGCATCCAGTGGGAAAACCACCGCAGCAAGGCCAAGGACTGGCCCTGAGCTCAACTTCCCTTCCCTCTGAAGAGGGTGGGATACAGGGCTGCTGCCCACCCTGCCGCTGGGAGGGGACTAGGGAATGCTCTTTGCTTCTACTTCCCCCCACCCACATCTACCTTAGAACAGAGCTTGGCACACACAGGCACCAAAATTATTATTATTATTATTACCTCTCCTCTTCCTGCCACGGGGACAAGGGCCCTCATCCCCTGCCCAGACCCCCCAATCCGGGCTAGGGGAGGTGGATTTCTCCCTTTCCATCCCCATCTCTCCCCCCCACTCCCAGGGGCTGGTGCAGGGGAGAGGACGGTCAATAATCAAATGATGGAGGAGGAGAGAAGCAGTGGGCGGGTGAGAACCGGTGCCGGAGGCTGCGGGATCCCAGGCTCGATGGGTGGGGAGGAGGAGGAAGAGGAGGATGCTTCCCCTGGGGCCCCGTTCCCCGGAGTTGGAGGGAAATAATAATAATAACGATGGCATTTGTTACTATGTGCAAAGCTGGCTGGCTCCCTAACAGAGGCGTGGAGGGAGGCTTTCTGCTCTCTTTCTCTCTCAGGCCTGGGGCGGACTCTCTCACGTATCCTTCCCACTAAAGGAGTACTTCCCAAGCGCTTAGTACAGTGCTCTGAACACAGTAAGCGCTCATTACATACGATTGAATGAATGAAAGAAAGGGAAAGGATGGAGCTGGGGTGGGGAAAAAAACAAACAAATAAACCGTTTTCTCCCAAAGGGGAAAATGGGATGAAGGGGAGAAGTGGAAAGAGAGGCTAAGTGGATGAGAGGGAGCCGGGGGTGGGGATCCGAGCTCTCTTGGAAGGGGAGGAAAACCAGGAGGGAGGGCGGTTTCCTCCGACGGGGATGATGATGATGATGGCATTTATTAAGCGCTTACTATGTGCAAAGCACTGTTCTAAGCGCTGGTGATGTGTGGGGGCAGGGAATAGGGGAGGGGCCGGGAATACGGGGGGCTGCTGCCCCGAGGGATGAGGAATCTCCGTATCCATAGACCGTCTCTCTATGTTGCCAACTTGTACTTAATATGTTTTGTTTTGTTGTCTGTCTCCCTCTTCTAGACTGTGAGCCCGCTGTTGGGGTACCAAGTACCCCAAGTACCAAGCGCTTAGTCCACTGCTTTGCACACAGTGAGCGCTCAACAAATACGATTGAATGAATGAATTCCCAAGCGCTTAGTCCAGTGCTCTGCACACAGTAAGCGCTCAATAAATACGACTGAATGAATGAATGAACTCCCAAGCGTTTAGTCCAGTGCTCTGCACACAGTAAGCACTCAATAGATATGTTGAATGAATGAATGAATTCCAAAGCGCTTAGTCCAGTGCTCTGCACACAGTAAGCACTCAATAGATATGTTGAATGAATGAATGAATTCCAAAGCGCTTAGTCCAGTGCTCTGCACACAGTAAGCGCTCAATCAATACGACTGAATGAATAGGGACCGTCTCTATATGTTGCCAACTTGTACTTCCCAAGCGCTTAGTCCAGTGCTCTGCACACAGTAAGTGCTCAATCAATACGATTGAATGAATAGGGCCCGTCTTCTCTATGTTGCCAACTTGGACATCCCAAGCGCTTAGTCCAGTGCTCTGCACACAGCAAGCGCTCAATCAATACGATTGAATGAATGAATGAATGCACACAGTAAACACTCAATCAATACGATTGAATGAATAGGGACCGTCTCTCTGTGTTGCCAACTTGTAAATAATCATAATAATGATGGCATTTGTTAAGCGCTTACTATGTGCAAAGCACTGTTCTAAGCGCTGGGGAGGATACAAGGTGATCAGGTTGTCCCACGTGGGGCTCACAGTCTTCATCCCCATTTTTACAGATGAGGGAACTGAGGCACAGAGAAGTCAAGTGACTTGCCCAAAGTCACACAGCTGACAACAGGCGCTTACTATTCATCCATTCAATCGTATTGACTGAGCGCTTACTGTGGGCAGAGCACTGGACTAAGCACTTGGGAAGCACGAGTTGGCAACATATAGAGGCCAACATAGTCACACAGCTAGCTGTCAACTGGTGCTTACTATTCATTCATTCATTCAATTGTATTTACTGAGCGCTTACTGTGTGCACAGCACTGTAGTAAGCGCTTGGGAAGTACAAGTTGGCCACATATAGAGGCCAACATAGTCACAGAGCTGACAACTGGCGCTTACTACTCATTCATTCATTCAACTGTATTTGCTGAGCGCTTACTGTGTGCAGAGCACTGGACTAAGCGCTTGGGAAGTACAAGTTGGCCACATATAGAGGCCACAGCGTGGCTCAATGGAAAGAGCCCGGGCTTGGGAGTCAGAGGTCGTGGGTTCAAATCCCGACTCCGCCAACTGTCAAGTGTGAGACTCTGAGCAAGTCACTTCACTTCTCTGGGCCTCAGTTCCCTCGTCTGGAAAATGGGGATGAAGACTGTGAGCCCCACGTGGGACAACTTGATCGCCTTGTATCCTCCCCGGCGCTTAGAACAGTGCTTTGCATATAGTAAGCGCTTAATAAATGCCATTATTATTGAGGGCTGGAAATGGATTTGATATTCTGTGCCCAACCCTGTCAATATGCCTTCTCCCACACTCCCCTGGATGGAACACAGAAGCAGCGTGGCTCAGTGGAAGGAGCCCGGGCTTTGGAGTCAGAGGTCATGGGTTCAAATCCCGGCTCCACCACTTGTCAGCTGTGTGACTTTGGGCAAGTCTCTTCATTTCTCTGGGCCTCAGTTCCCTCATCTGGAAATTGGGGATGAAGACTGTGAGCCCCACGTGGGACAACTTGATCACCTGTATCCTCCCCAGCGCTTAGAACAGTGCTTTGCACATAGTATGAATAAATTTTATTTGGTTTATATGTTTTGTTTTGTTGTCTGTCTCCCCTTTCTAGACTGCGAGCCCGCTGTTGGGTAGGGACCGTCTCTATATGTTGCCGACTTGGACTTCCCAAGCGCTTAGTACAGTGCTCTGCACACAGTAAGCACTCAATAAATATGAATGAATGAACGAACATAGTAAGCACTTAAATCCTATCAGTATTACTTTTTATAGCATTTATTAAGCGCTTACTATGTGCAAAGCACTGTTCTAAGCGCTTGGGAGGTTAAAAGGTGATCATCAGGCTGTCTCACGGGGGGCTCCCAGTCTTTACCACCATTTTCCAGATGAGGGAACTGAGGCCCAGAGAAGTGAAGCGACTGGCCCAAAGTCACCCATCTGACAAGTGGCAGGGCCGGGATTCGAACCCACGACCTCTGACTCCAAAGCCCGGGCTCTTTCCACTGAGCCACGCTGCTTCTCCGTGTGGAGAAGTATTATAATAATCATAATAATGATGGCATTTGTTAAGCACTTACTATGTGCCAAGCACTATTCTAAGCAGTGGGGGGGAATACAAGGTGATCAGGTTGTCCCATGGGGGGCTCCCAGTCTTCATCCCCATTTTACAGATGAGGGAACTGAGGCCCAGAGAAGTGACTTGCCCACAGTCACCCATCTGACAAGTGGCAGGGCCGGGATTCGAACCCACGACCTCTGACTCCAAAGCCCGGGCTCTTTCCACTGAGCCACGCTGCTTCTCTATGTGGAGAACGATTATAATAATAATGGCATTTGTTAAGCGCTTACTATGTGCAAAGCACTGTTGTAAGCGCTGGGGGGAATACAAAGACTGTGAGCCCACTGTTGGGTAGGGACCAACTCTATATGTTGCCAACTTGTACATCCCAAGCGCTTAGTCCAGTGCTCTGCACACAGTAAGCGCTCAATAAATACGATCGAATGAACGAATGAATGAATGAAGGTGATCAGGTTGTCCCATGGGGGGCTCCCAGTCTTCATCCCCATTTTCCAGATGAGGGAACTGAGGCCCAGAGAAGTGAAGTGACTTAATAATAATAATAATAACGGCATTTGTTAAGCACTTACTATGTGCCAAGCACTATTCTAAGCGGTGGGGGGATACAAGGTGAGCAGGATGTCCCACAGGGGGCTCCCAGTCTTCACCCCCATTTTCCAGATGAGGGAACTGAGGCCCAGAGAAGTGACTGGGCCAAAGTCACCCATCTGACAAGTGGCAAGGATTCGAACCCACGACCGGGCTCTTTCCACTGAGCCATGCCGCTTCTCTGTGTGGAGAAGTATTATAATAATAATAATAATCCGTGTGGGGAAGTATTATAATAATAATGGCATTTGTTAAGCGCTTACTATGTGCCAAGCACTATTCTAAGCGGTGGGGGGGAATACAAGGTGATCAGGTTGTCCCACGGGGGGCTCCCAGTCTTCACCCCCATTTTCCAGATGAGGGAACTGAGGCCCAGAGAAGTGAAGTGACTTAATAATAATAATAATAACGGCATTTGTTAAGCGCTTCCTATGTGCCAAGCACTAATCTAAGCGGTGGGGGGGGAATACAAGCTGATCAGGTTGTCCCACGGGGGGCTCCCAGTCTTCACCCCCATTTTCCAGATGAGGGAACTGAGGCCCAGAAAGTAATAATAATAATAATGACGGCATTTGTTAAGCACTTACTATGTGCCAAGCACTGTTCTAAGCGGTGGAGGGGAATACAAGGTGATGAGGTTGTCCCGCGGGGGGCTCCCAGTCTTCACCCCCATCTTCCAGATGAGGGAACTGAGGCCCAGAAAGTAATAATAATAATAATAATAATGGCATTTGTTAAGCGCTTCCTATGTGCCAAGCACTGTTCTAAGCGGTGGGGGGATCCAAGGTGATCAGGTTGTCCCGCGGGGGGCTCCCAGTCTTCACCCCCATTTTCCAGATGAGGGAACTGAGGCCCAGAAAGTAATAATAACAATAATGACGGCATTTGTTAAGCGCTTACTATGTGCCAAGCACTGTTCTAAGCACTGGGAGGATACAAGGTGATGAGGTTGTCCCACAGGGGGGGCTCCCAGTCTTCACCCCCATTTTCCAGATGAGGGAGCTGAGGCCCAGAGAAGCGACTGGTCCACAGTCGCCCATCTGACAAGCGGCAGGGATTCGAACCCACGACCGGGCTCTTTCCACTGAGCCATGCCGCTTCTCCGTGTGGAGAAGTATAATAATAATAATAACAATAATCCGTGTGGAGAAGTATTATAATAATAATAACAATAATCCGTGTGGAGAAGTATTATAATAATAATGGCATTTGTTAAGCGCTTACTATATGCCAAGCACTATTCTAAGCGGTGGAGGGGAACACAAGGTGATGAGGTTGTCCCACGGTGGGCTCCCGGTCTTCACCCCCATTTTCCAGATGAGGGAACTGAGGCCCAGAAAGTAATAATAATAATAATGACGGCATTTATTAAGCGCTTACTATATGCCAAGCACTGTTCTAAGCAGTGGGGGGACACAAGGTGATGAGGTTGTCCCACGGGGGAGCTCCCAGTCTTCACCCCCATTTTCCAGATGAGGGAACTGAGGCCCAGAAAGTAATAATAATGATGGCATTTGTTAAGCGCTTACTATGTGCCGAGCACTATTCTAAGCGGTGGGGGGATACAAGGTGATGAGGTTGTCCCACAGGGGGGGCTCCCAGTCTTCACCCCCATTTTCCAGATGAGGGAACTGAGGCCCAGAAAGTAATAATAACAATAATGACGGCATTTGTTAAGCGCTTACTATGTGCCAAGCACTGTTCTAAGCAGTGGGGGGACACAAGGTGATGAGGTTGTCCCACGGGGGGGCTCCCAGTCTTCACCCCCATTTTCCAGATGAGGGAACTGAGGCCCAGAAAGTAATAATAATAATAATAATGGCATTTAAGCGCTTACTATGTGCCAAGCACTGGTCTAAGCACTGGGGAGGATACAAGGTGATGAGGCTGTCCCACAGGGGGGGGCTCCCAGTCTTCACCCCCATTTTCCAGATGAGGGAACTGAGGCCCAGATAATAATAATAATAATAATGGCATTTAAGCGCTTACTATGTGCCAAGCACTATTCTAAGCGGTGGGGGGACACAAGGTGATGAGGTTGTCCCACAGGGGGGGGGCTCCCAGTCTTCACCCCCATTTTCCAGATGAGGGAACTGAGGCCCAGATAATAATAATAATAATAATGGCATTTAAGCGCTTACTATGTTCTAAGCACTGGGGAGGATACAAGGTGACGAGGCTGTCCCACAGGGGGGGGGCTCCCAGTCTTCACCCCCATTTTCCAGATGAGGGAACTGAGGCCCAGATAATAATAATAATAATAATAATGGCATTTAAGCGCTTACTATGTGCCAAGCACTGTTCTAAGCACTGGGGAGGATCCAAGGTGATGAGGCTGTCCCACGGGGGGGCTCCCAGTCTTCACCCCCATTTTCCAGATGAGGGAACTGAGGCCCAGATAATAATAATAATAATAATAATGGCATTTAAGCGCTTACTATGTGCCAAGCACTATTCTAAGCGGTGGGGGGACACAAGGTGATGAGGTTGTCCCACAGGGGGGGGGCTCCCAGTCTTCACCCCCATTTTCCAGATGAGGGAACTGAGGCCCAGATAATAATAATAATAATAATAATGGCATTTAAGCGCTTACTATGTTCTAAGCACTGGGGAGGATACAAGGTGACGAGGCTGTCCCACAGGGGGGGGCTCCCAGTCTTCACCCCCATTTTCCAGATGAGGGAACTGAGGCCCAGATAATAATAATAATAATAATAATGGCATTTAAGCGCTTACTATGTGCCAAGCACTGTTCTAAGCACTGGGGAGGATCCAAGGTGATGAGGCTGTCCCACGGGGGGGCTCCCAGTCTTCACCCCCATTTTCCAGATGAGGGAACTGAGGCCCAGATAATAATAATAATAATAATGGCATTTAAGCGCTTACTATGTGCCAAGCACTATTCTAAGCGGTGGGGGGACACAAGGTGATGAGGTTGTCCCACAGGGGGGGCTCCCAGTCTTCACCCCCATTTTCCAGATGAGGGAACTGAGGCCCAGAAAGTAATAATAAGAATAATGACGGCATTTGTTAAGCGCTTACTATGTGCCAAGCACTATTCTAAGCGGTGGGGAGGATACAAGGTGATGAGGCTGTCCCACGGGGGGGGCTCCCAGTCTTCGCCCCCATTTTCCAGATGAGGGAACTGAGGCCCAAATAATAATAATGGCATTTAAGCGCTTACTATGTGCCAAGCACTATTCTAAGCGGTGGGGAGGATACAAGGTGATGAGGCTGTCCCACAGGGGGGGGCTCCCAGTCTTCACCCCCATTTTCCAGATGAGGGAACTGAGGCCCAGATAATAATAATAATAATAATGGCATTTAAGCGCTTACTATGTGCCAAGCACTGTTCTGAGCACTGGGGAGGATACAAGGTGATGACGCTGTCCCACAGGGGGGGGCTCC
Source organism: Tachyglossus aculeatus (assembly GCF_015852505.1). NCBI lineage: Eukaryota > Metazoa > Chordata > Mammalia > Monotremata > Tachyglossidae > Tachyglossus > Tachyglossus aculeatus. The sequence continues at coordinate 33,192,619 of NC_052076.1, read as the reverse complement.
CAGTCTTCACCCCCATTTTCCAGATGAGGGAACTGAGGCCCAGATAATAATAATAATAATAATAATAATAATAATAATAATGGCATTTAAGCGCTATGTGCCAAGCACTGTTCTAAGCACTGGGGAGGATACAGGGTGATGAGGTTGTCCCACAGGGGGGGGCTCCCGGTCTTCACCCCCATTTTCCAGATGAGGGAACTGAGGCCCAAATAATAATAATAATAATGGCATTTAAGCGCTTACTATGTGCCAAGCACTGTTCTAAGCACTGGGGAGGATACAAGGTGATGAGGCTGTCCCACGGGGGGGGCTCCCAGTCTTCACCCCCGTTTTCCAGATGAGGGAACTGAGGCCCAGAGAATAATAATAATAATAATGGCATTTAAGCGCTTACTATGTTCTAAGCACTGGGGAGGATACAAGGTGATGAGGTTGTCCCACAGGGGGGGCTCCCAGTCTACACCCCCATTTTCCAGATGAGGGAACTGAGGCCCAGATAATAATAATAATAATAATGGCATTTAAGCGCTTACTATGTGCCAAGCACTGTTCTAAGCGGTGGGGAGGATCCAAGGTGATGAGGCTGTCCCACGGGGGGGGCTCCCAGTCTTCACCCCCATTTTCCAGATGAGGGAACCGAGGCCGAGGGAAGCGACCGGGCCCCGGTCACCCATCCGATTCGCACCCACGAGCGGGCTGTTCGGTCCGCTCCGTCCACCGGTGTCCGCCGGGGCCTTACCTCTCCGCCGTCCCCGAAGACGGCCCGGAACCGGCGCAGGTTGGTGCCGATGGCGGCCGAGACCTGCAGCGCCGCGTCGAAGCCGGGGCCCACGCGCAGCGGCGGCGGCGGGCCCGACCACCACGACGACCACGACGACGACGACGACGACGAGGACGACGACGACGACGACGACGAGGACGACGACGACGAGGAGGAGGAGGACGGGACGGGCGCGGGGGGTCCCGCCGGCGTCGGCGGCGGCAGGAGGAGCAGGGCCGGGACCCTCTGCCTGTGCGCGGCCCCCCAGCTGCTCCGCCGCCCCCCGCCGCCGCCCCCGAAGCCCCCGCCGCCCGCGGTGGCCCCGGGCCGGGCGGGGAAGCGCCACCGACAGCTGTGCGCCATGTTCCCGCGCGCGCGCGCGCCGCCGCCGCCGCCTCACGCCCTCGCCCTCGCCTCCCTCTCCTCTCTCTGAGGCGAGCGGAGGGAGAGGCGACAACACGCGCGGGGGGGCCGGCGGGGGACGCGCCCGGCCCCGGAACCTGCATACGGCGCGCGCGCCCGCCCGCCCGCCGACGCCCGCCGCCCCGCGATGCAGGGCGCGGGGGCCCCGGAACCTGGATGCGGCCGCCGCCGCATCCAGGTTCCGGGGCCCCCGCGCCCTGGGTGGCGGCCGCCGCCAAGGCGCGGGGCGGGGGGCCGGGGGCGCCTTATGCAGGTTCCGGGGCGGGCGGGGGCTCGGGCCTCACCCCCGTTTAAAGCGGGGTGCTCCCCCCCCTCGCTAGAACGCCCCTCCCAGAGCCCGAAGCGCAAGAAGAGGCCCTTCCCAACCCCCCACCCTGCAATAATAATAATAATAATAATAATAATAATAATAGTATTCACCGCTCAGTACAGTGCTGTGCACATAGTAAGCGCCTAACACCATCATTATTGAAAGCAGGGTGCTCCCCCTCCTCGCTAGAACGCCCCTCCCAATCCAGAGCCCAAAGCACAAGAGGCCCTTCCCAACCCCCCCACCCTGCAATAATAATAATAATAATGATAGTATTCACCGCTCAGTACAGTGCTTTGCACATAGTAAGCGCCTAACACCATCATTATTTAAAGCGGGGTGCTCCCCCCTCCTCGCTAGAACGCCCCTCCCAGAGCCCAAAGCGCAAGAAGAGGCCCTTCCCAACCCCCAACCCTGCAACAATAATAATAATAATAATAATAATAATAGTATTCACCGCTCAGAACAGTGCTTTGCACATAGTAAGCGCCTAATACCATCATTAAAGCAGGGTGCTCCCCCTCCTCGCTAGAACGCCCCTCCCCGTCCAGAGCCCAAAGCACAGGAGGCCCTTCCCAACCCCCCCACCCTGCAATAATAATAATAATCGTATTCACCGCTCAGTACAGTGCTGTGCACATAGTAAGCGCCTAACACCATCATTATTGAAAGCAGGGTGCTCCCCCTCCTCGCTAGAACGCCCCTCCCCGTCCAGACCTCAAAGCCCAAGAGGCCCTTCCCAACCCCCCCACCCTGCAATAATAATAATAATAATGATAGTATTCACCGCTCAGAACAGTGCTTTACACATAGTAAGCGCCTAATACCATCCTTATTTAAAGCAGGGTGTTCCCCCCTCCTCACTAGAACGCCCCTCCCCGTCCAGAGCTCAAAGCACAAGAGGCCCTTCCCAACCCCCCCACCCTGCAATAACAATAATAATAATCGTATTCACCGCTCAGTACAGTGCTTTGCACATAGTAAGCGCCTAATACCATCATTAAAGCAGGGTGCTCCCCCTCCTCGCTAGAACGCCCCTCCCAATCCAGAGCCCAAAGCGCAAGAAGAGGCCCTTCCCAACCCCCCCACCCTGCAATAATAATAATAATAATGATAGTATCACCGCTCAGCACAGTGCTGTGCACATAGTAAGCGCCTAACACCATCATTATTTAAAGCAGGGTGCTCCTCCCTCCTCACTAGAACGCCCCTCCCAGTCCAGAGCCCAAAGCACAAGCGGCCCTTCCCAACCCCCCCCACCCTGCAATAATAATAATAATAATAATCGTATTCACCGCTCAGTACAGTGCTTTGCACGTAGTAAGCGCCTAACACCATCATTATTTAAAGCAGGGTGCTCCCCCCTCCTCGCTATAACGCCCCTCCCAATCCAGAGCCCAAAGCGCAAGAAGAGGCCCTTCCCAACCCCCCCACCCTGCAATAATAATAATAATCGTATTCACCGCTCAGTACAGTGCTTTACACATAGTAAGCGCCTAACACCATCATTATTTAAAGCGGGGTGCTCCCCCCTCTTCGCTAGAACGCCCCTCCCAGAGCCCGAAGCGCAAGAAGAGGCCCTTCCCAACCCCCCCACCCTGCAGTAATAATAATAATCGTATTCACCGCTCAGTACAGTGCTTTGCACATAGTAAGCGCCTAACACCATTCACCGCTCAGTACAGTGCTTTGCACATAGTAAGCGCCTAACACCATCATTATTGAAAGCAGGGTGCTCCCCCTCCTCGCTAGAACGCCCCTCCCCGTCCAGACCTCAAAGCCCAAGAGGCCCTTCCCAACCCCCCCACCCTGCAATAATAATAATAATAATGATAGTATTCACCGCTCAGAACAGTGCTTTGCACATAGTAAGCGCCTAACACCATCCTTATTTAAAGCAGGGTGCTCCCCCCTCCTCGCTATAACGCCCCTCCCAGTCCAGAGCCCGAAGCGCAAGAAGCGGCCCTTCCCAACCCCCCACCCTGCAATAATAATAATAATAATGATAGTATTCACCGCTCAGTACAGTGCTTTGCACATAGTAAGCGCCTAATACCATCATTAAAGCAGGGTGCTCCCCCCTCCTCGCTATAACGCCCCTCCCAGTCCAGAGCCCAAAGCGCAAGAAGCGGCCCTTCCCAACCCCCCACCCTGCAATAATAATAATAATAATAATAATAATGATAGTATTCACCGCTCAGTACAGTGCTTTGCACATAGTAAGCGCCTAATACCATCATTAAAGCAGGGTGCCCCCGCCCTCCTCGCCATAACGCCCCTCCCAGTCCAGAGCCCAAAGCGCAAGAAGAGGCCCTTCCCAACCCCCACCCTGCAGTAATAATAATAATAGTATTCACCGCTCAAAACAGTGCTTTGCACATAGTAAGCACCTAATACCATCGTTATTTAAAGCAGGGTGCCCCCCTCGCTATAACGCCCCTCCCAGTCCAGAGCCCAAAGCACAAGAAGAGGCCCTTCCCAACCCCCACCCTGCAATAATAATAATAATAATAATAATAATAATAATAAAATAGTATTCACCGCTTAGAACAGTGCTTTGCACATAGTAAACGCTTAACAAACACCATCGTTATTTAAAGCAGGGTGCTCCCCCCTCCTCGCTATAACGCCCCTCCCAGTCCAGAGCCCAAAGCACAAGAAGCGGCCCTTCCCAACTCCCCACCCTGTAATATTATTATTGTTATTATTATTATTATTATTATTATTCTTCACCTTTTAGAACAGTGCTTTGCACATAGTAAGCGCCTAACACCATCATTATATAAAGCAGGGTGCTCCCCCTCCTCGCTATAACGCCCCTCCCAGTCCAGAGCCCAAAGCGCAAGAAGCGGCCCTTCCCAACCCCCCACCCTGCAATAATAATAATAATAATAATGATAGTATTCACCGCTCAGTACAGTGCTGTGCACATAGTAAGCGCCTAACACCATCATTATTTAAAGCAGGGTGCTCCCCCCTCCTCGCTAGAACGCCCCTCCCAGAGCCCGAAGCGCAAGAAGAGGCCCTTCCCAACCCCCCACCCTGCAACAATAATAATAATAATAATAATAATAATAGTATTCACCGCTCAGAACAGTGCTTTGCACGTAGTAAGCGCCTAAAACCAACATTATTTAAAGCAGGGTGCTCCCCCCTCCTCGCTATAACGCCCACTCCAGAGCCCAAAGCGCAAGAAGAGGCCCTTCCCAACCCCCCACCCGGCAATAATAATAATAATAATGATAGTATTCACCGCTCAGAACAGTGCTTTGCACATAGTAAGCGCCTAACACCATCCTTATTTAAAGCAGGGTGCTCCCCCTCCTCGCTAGAACGCCCCTCCCTGTCCAGAGCCCAAAGCACAAGAAGTGGCCCTTCCCAACGCCCCCACCCTGCAATAACAATAATAATAATCGTATTCACCGCTCAGTACGGTGCTTTGCACATAGTAAGCGCCTAATACCATCATTAAAGCAGGGTGCTCCCCCCTCCTCGCTATAACGCCCCTCCCAGTCCAGAGCCCAAAGCGCAAGAAGCGGCTCTTCCCAACCCCCCCACCCTGCAATAACAATAATAATAATAATAATAATAATAACATTCACCGCTTAGAACAGTGCTTTGCACGTAGTAAGCGCCTAATGCCATCATTATTTAAAGCAGGGTGCTCCCCCCTCCTCGCTAGAACGCCCCTCCCAGTCCAGAGCCCAAATTACAAGAAGCGGCCCTTCCCAACACCCCACCCTGTATTATATTATTATTATTATTATTATTATTATTATTATTATTATTATTATTATTATTATTATTATTATTCACCGCTTAGAACAGTGCTTTGCACATAGTAAGCGCCTAATACCATCATTAAAGCAGGGTGCTCCCCCCTCCTCGCTATAACGCCCCTCCCAGTCCAGAGCCCAAAGCACAAGAAGCGGCCCTTCCCAATCCCCCACCCTGCAATAATAATAATAATAATAATAATAATAGTATTCACCGCTCAAAACAGTGCTTTGCACATAGTAAGCGCCTAATACCATCATTATATAAAGCAGGGTGCTCCCCCTTCCTCGCTATAACGCCCCTCCCAGTCCAGAGCCCAAAGCACAAGAAGAGGCCCTTCCCAACCCCCCACCCTGCAATAATAATAATAATAATAATAATAATAATAATAATAGTATTCACCGCTCAAAACAGTGCTTTGCACATAGTAAGCGCCTAATACCATCGTTATTTAAAGCAGGGTGCCCCCCTCGCTAGAACGCCCCTCCCAGTCCAGAGCTCAAAGCACAAGAGGCCCTTCCCAACCCCCCCACCCTGCAATAATAATAATAATCGTATTCACCGCTCAGTACAGTGCTTTGCACATAGTAAGCGCCTAATACCATCATTAAAGCAGGGTGCTCCCCCTCCTCGCTATAACGCCCCTCCCAATCCAGAGGCCAAAGCACAAGAAGCGGCCCTTCCCAACACCCCCACCCTGCAACAATAATAATAATAATAATAATAATAATAATGATAGTATTCACCGCTCAGTACAGTGCTTTGGACATAGTAAGTGCCTAATACCATCATTAAAGCAGGGTGCCCCCGCCCTCCTTGCTATAACGCCCCTCCCAGTCCAGAGCCCAAAGCGCAAGAAGAGGCCCTTCCCAACCCCCCACCCTGCAACAATAATAATAATAATAATAATAATAGTATTCACCGCTTAGAACAGTGTCTTGCACATAGTAAGCGCTTAACAAGCACCATCATTATTTAAAGCGGGGTGCTCCCCCTCCTCGCTAGAACGCCCCTCCCAGGCCAGAGCCCGAAGCGCAAGAAGAGGCCCTTCCCAACCCCCCACCCTGCAATAATAATAATAATAATGATCGTGTTCACCGCTCAGTACAGTGCTGTGCACATAGTAAGCGCCTAACACCATCATTATTTAAAGCAGGGTGTTCCCCCCTCCTCGCTATAACGCCCCTCCCAGAGCCCAAAGCGCAAGAAGCGGCCCTTCCCAACCCCCACCCTGCAATAATAATAATAATAATAATAATAGTATTCACCGCTCAGAACAGTGCTTTGCACATAGTAAGCGCCTAACACCATCCTTATTTAAAGCGGGGTGCTCCCCCTCCTCGCTATAACGCCCCTCCCAGTCCAGAGTCCAGAGCACAAGAAGCGGCCCTTCCCAACACCCCACCCTGTATTATTATTATTATTATTATTATTATTATTATTATTATTATTATTATTATTATTCACCGCTTAGAACAGTGCTTTGCACGTAGTAAGCGCCTAACACCATCATTATTTAAAGCAGGGTGCTCCCCCCTCCTCGCTATAACGCCCCTCCCAGTCCAGAGCCCAAAGCGCAAGAAGCGGCCCTTCCCAACCTCCCACCCTGCAATAATAATAATAATAATAATAATGATAGTATTCACCGCTCAGTACAGTGCTTTGCACATAGTAAGCGCCTAATACCATCATTAAAGCAGGGTGCCCCCGCCCTCCTCGCTATAACGCCCCTCCCAGTCCAGAGCCCAAAGCGCAAGAAGAGGCCCTTCCCAACCCCCACCCTGCAGTAATAATAATAATAGTATTCACCGCTCAAAACAGTGCTTTGCACATAGTAAGCGCCTAATACCATCGTTATTTAAAGCAGGGTGCCCCCCTCGCTATAACGCCCCTCCCAGTCCAGAGCCCAAAGCGCAAGAAGAGGCCCTTCCCAACCCCCCACCCTGCAACAATAATAATAATAATAATAATAATAGTATTCACCGCTCAGAACAGTGCTTTGCACATAGTAAGCGCCTAACACCATCATTATTTAAAGCAGGGTGCTCCCCCTCCTCGCTCTAACGCCCCTCCCAGTCCAGAGCCCAAAGCGCAAGAAGCGGCCCTTCCCAACGCCCCCACCCTGCAATAATAATAATAATCGTATTCACCGCTCAGTGCAGTGCTTTGCACATAGTAAGCGCCTAATACCATCATTAAAGCAGGGTGCTCCCCCCTCCTCGCTATAACGCCCCTCCCAGCCCAGAGCCCAAAGCGCAAGAAGAGGCCCTTCCCAACACCCCACCCTGTAATATTATTATATTATTATTATTATTATTATTATTATTATTCACCGCTTAGAACAGTGCTTTGCACATAGTAAGCGCCTAATACCATCATTATTTAAAGCAGGGTGCTCCCCCCTCCTCGCTATAACGCCCCTCCCAGTCCAGAGCTCAAAGCACAAGAAGCGGCCCTTCCCAACTCCCCACCCTGCAATAATAATAGTAGTGTTCACCGCTCAGAACAGTGCTTTGCACATAGTAAGCGCCTAACACCATCATTATTTAAAGCAGGGTGCTCCGCCCTCCTCGCTATAACGCCCCTCCCAGTCCAGGGCCCAAAGCACAAGAAGCGGCCCTTCCCAACACCCCACCCTGTATTATTATTATTGTTGTTGTTATTATTATTATTATTATTATTATTCACCGCTTAGAACAGTGCTTTGCACGTAGTAAGCGCCTAACACCATCATTATTTAAAGCAGGGTGCTCCCCCCTCCTCGCTATAACGCCCCTCCCAGCCCAGAGCCCAAAGCGCAAGAAGAGGCCCTTCCCAACACCCCACCCTGTAATATTATTATTATTATTATTATTATTATTCACCAATCAGAACAGCGCTTTGCACATAGTAAGCGCTTAACAAACACCATCATTATTTAAAGCGGGGTGCTCCCCCCTCCTCGCTAGAACGCCCCTCCCAGTCCAGAGCCCAAAGCACAAGAAGCGGCCCTTCCCAACCCCCCCACCCTGCAATAACAATAATAATAATCGTATTCACCGCTCAGTACAGTGCTCTGCACATAGTAAGCGCCTAATACCATCATTAAAGCAGGGTGCTCCGCCTCCTCGCTATAACGCCCCTCCCAGTCCAGAGCCCAAAGCGCAAGAAGAGGTCCTTCCCAACCCCCCCACCCTGCAATAACAATAATAATAATAATCGTATTCACCGCTCAGTACAGTGCTTTGCACATAGTAAACGCTTTACAAACACCATCATTATTTAAGCAAGGTGCCCCCCTCCTCGCTATAACGCCCCTCCCAGTCCAGAGCCCAAAGCACAAGAAGTGGCCCTTCCCAGCACCCCACCCTGTATTATTATTATTATTATTATTATTATTATTATTATTATTATTATTATTATTATTATTCACCGCTTAGAACAGTGCTTTGCACATAGTAAGCGCCTAATGCCATCATTATTTAAAGCAGGGTGCTCCCCCCTCCTCGCTATAACGCCCAGCCCAGAGCCCAAAGCACAAGAAGCGGCCCTTCCCAACCCCCCACCCTGCAATAATAATAAAATAATAATAATAATAATAATAATAGTATTCACCGCTTAGAACAGTACCTTGCACATAGTGAACTCTTAACAAACACCATCATTATTTAAGCAAGGTGCCCCCCACACTATAACGCCCCTCCCAGTCCAGAGCCCAAAGCGCAAGAAGCGGCCCTTTCCAACCCCCCACCCTGCAATAATAATAATAATAGGATTCACCGCTCAGAACAGTGCTTTGCACATAGTAAGCGCTTAACACCATCCTTATTTATAGCAAGGTGCCCCCCTCCTCACTATAACGCCCCTCCCAGTCCAGAGCCCAAAGCACAAGAAGTGGCCCTTCCCAACTCCCCACCCTGCAATAATAATAACAATAATAATAATAATAATAACATTCACGGCTTAGAACAGTACTTTACACATAGTAAGCGCCTAAAACCATCATTATTTAAAGCAGGGTGCTCCCCCCTCCTCACTATAACGCCCCTCCCAGTCCAGAGCCCAGAGCACAAGAAGCGGCTCTTCCCAACCCCCCAGCCTGCAATACTACTACTACTAATAATAGTATTCACCGCTCAGAACAGTGCTTTGCACATAGTAAGCGCTTAACATCATCATTATTTAAAGCAGGATGCTCCCCCCTCCTCACTATAACGCCCCTCCCAGTCCAGAGCCCAGAGCACAAGAAGCGGCTCTTCCCAACCCCCCCACCCTGCAATAATAATAATAATAATAATAATAATAATAGTATTCACCGCTCAGAACAGTGCTTTGCACATAGTAAGCGCTTAACAAACACCATCATTTAAAGCAGGGTGCCCCCGCCCTCCTCGCTATAACGCCCCTCCCAGTCCAGAGCCCAAAGCACAAGAAGCGACCCTTTTCAACCCCCAACCCTGCAATAATAATAATAATAAAATAGTATTCACCGCTTAGAACAGTGCTTTGCACATAGTAAGCGCCTAACACCATCATTATTTAAAGCAGGGTGCTCCTCCCTCCTCACTGTAACGCCCCTCCCAGTCCAGAGCCCAAAGCATAAGAAGCGGCCCTTCCCAATTCCCCACCCTGTAATAATAATAATAATAACAATAAGAATAAGAATAATAGTATTCACCGCTTAGAACAGTGTTTTGCACATAGTAAGCGCTTAACAAGCACCATCATTATTTAAAGCAGGATGCCCCCGCCCTCCTCACTATAACGCCCCTCCCAGTCCAGAGCCCAAAGCACAAGAAGCGGCCCTTTTCAACCCCCAACCCTGCAATAATAATAATAATAAAATAGTATTCACCGCTTAGAACAGTGCTTTGCACATAGTAAGCGCCTATCACCATCATTATTTAAAGCAGGGTGCTCCCCCTCTTCACTATAACGCCCCTCCCAGTCCAGAGCCCAAAGCACAAGAAGCGGCCCTTCCCAACCCCCCACCCTGCAATAATAATAATAATGATAATAATAGTATTCACCGCTCAGAACAGTGCTTTGCACATAGTAAGCGCCTAACACCATCATTATTTAAAGCAGGGTGCTCCCCCCTCCTCACTATAACGCCCCTCCCCGTCCAGAGCCCAAAGCACAAAAAGCAGCCCTTCCCAACCCCACACCCTGCAATACTACTACTACTACTACTACTACTACTACTACTACTACTACTAATAATAATAATATTCAACGCTCAGAACAGTGCTTTGCACATTGTAAGCGCTTAACAAACACCATCATTATTTAGGCAAGGTCCCCCCCCCCCCACTATAACGCCCCTCCTTGATATGATATGTGCCAAGCACTGTTCTAAGCGCTGGAGCCTTGTCATTCATTCATTCATTCATTCATTCATTCAATCCTATTTATTGAGCGCTTACTGTGAGCCCACTGTTGGGTAGGGACCGTCTCTCTATGTTGCCAACTTGGACTTCCCAAGCGCTTAGTCCAGTGCTCTGCACACAGTAAGTGCTCAATAAATACGATTGATCGATTGCACACAGTAAGTGCTCAATAAATACGATTGATTGATTGATTGCAGAGCACTGGACTAAGCGCTTGGGAAGTCCAAGTTGGCAACATATAGAGATGGTCAGCGCTTAAAAAAAAATGTCTTTATTATTATTATTATTATTATCGGGGTTCGCCTGCCTCTGGGAAGGTGGGTGTGGGGAGGTGCCAGGCGGGTGGGCTTCAGCATGCTCCGCAAATGAGAAGGGGGGGGCGGTGTTATTAGCGCTTACAACAGCGCTTGGCACATAGTAAGCGCTTAACAAATACCATCGTGATTATTATAACAGAGCTGGGAGGGAAGAGGCCCCCTGTACATATGTTTGTACAGATTTATTACTCTATTTATTTGTGAGCCCACTGTTGGGTAGGGACTGTCTCTATATGTTGCCAACTTGGACTTCCAAAGCGCTTAGTACAGTGCTCTGCACACAGTAAGCACTCAATAAATACAATTGATTGATTGATTCTATTTGTTTTAATTTGTTCATATGCTTTGTTTTGTTCTCTGTCTCCCCCTTCTAGACCGTGAGCCCGCTGCTGGGGAGGGACCGTCTCTAGATGTTGCCAACTTGGAATTCCCAAGCGCTTAGTCCAGTGCTCTGCACACAATAAGTGCTCAATAAATACGATTGAATGAATAAATACGATTGAATGAATGAATGAATGAATATTCTATTTATTTTCTTCCGTTAATATGCTTTGTTTTGTTCTCTGTCTTCCCCTTCTAGCCTGTGAGCCCACTGTTGGGTAGGGACCATCTCTAGATGTTGCCAGCTTGGACTTCCCAAGCGCTTAGTCCAGTGCTCTGCACACAGTAAGCGCTCAATAAATACGATTGAATGAATGAATGAATACGATTGAATGAATGAATGAATGAATATTCTATTTATTTTCTTTTGTTAATATGTTTTGTTTCGTTGTCTGTCTCCCCCTTCCAGACTGTGAGCCCGCTGTTGGGTAGGAATTGTCTCTATATGATGCCAACTTGGACTTCCCAAGCGCTTAGTACAGTGCTCTGCACACAGTAAGCGCTCAATAAATACGATTGAATGAATGAATGAATGAATGAATGAATACGATTGAATGAATGTCCTTGTTAATATGTTTTGTTTTGTTCTCTGTCTCCCCCTTCCAGACTGTGAGCCCACTGTTGGGTAGGGACCGTCTCTATATGTTGCCAACTTGGACTTCCCAAGCGCTCAGTACAGTGCTCTGCACACAGTAAGCGCTCAATAAATACGATTGAATGAATGAACGATAGAGGCGGGCAGAGCAGCTGGTTCTTGCAAAACAGCCCCTAATATATGCAGGACGGGGTGGGGGGTAATAATAATAATAATGATGATGGCATTTGTTAAGCGCTTACTAGGTGCCAAGCACTGTTCTAAGCACTGGGGAGGATACAAGGTGATCAGGTTGTCCCACGGGGGGCTCCCAGTCTTCATCCCCATTTTACAGATGAGGTAACGGGTAAGGAGAGAGCTCACCTCCTCCAGGAGGCCTTCCCAGACTGAGCCCTCCTTTTTCCTCTCCTCCTCCTCCCCCTGAGCCCTACCCTCTTCCCCTCCCCACAGCACTTGTGTCTATGTGTACATATTTATTACTCTATTTATTTTCAATCATTCATTCAGTCGTATTTATTGAGCACTTACTGTGTGCAGAGCACTGTACTAAGCGCTTATTTATTTCATTTGTACACATTTAGTACTCTATTTCTTTTATTTGTAATAATGCTGAAGTGGACATACAAATAATAATGATAATAATGGTATTTGTTATGCGCTTACTATGTGCAAAGCACCGTTCTAAGCCCTGGGGGGATACAAGGTGATCAGGTTGTCCCACGTGGGGCTCACAGTCTTAATCCTCATTTTACAGATGAGAGAACTGAGGCACAGAGAAGTTAAGTGACTTGCCAAAGTCACACAGCTGGCAATGGGCAGAGCCGGGATTTGAACCCATGACCTCCAATGGTTCCTTCCCCTCTGCCTTCAAACATGCCCATGTCTCTCCCATCCTAAAAAAACCCTCTCTTGACCCCACCTCACCTTCTAGTTATCGCCCCATATCCCTCCTACCATTCCTTTCCAAACTCCTTGAACAAGTCGTCTACACGCACTGCCTCGAATTCCTCAACACCAACTCTCTCCTCGCCCCCCTCCAGTCTGGCTTCCGTCCCCTTCATTCCACGGAAGCTGCCCTCTCAAAGGTCACCAATGACCTCCTGCTTGCCAAATCCAACGGCTCCTACTCTGTCCTAGTCCTCCTCGACCTCTCAGCTGCCTTTGACACTGTGGCCCACCCCCTTCTCCTCAACACGCTGTCTGAGCTTGGCTTCACAGACTCCGTCCTCTCCTGGTTCTCCTCCTATCTCTCCGGCCATTCATTCTCAGTCGCTTTTGCAGGCTCCTCCTCCCCCTCCCATCCCCTTACTGTGGGGGTTCCTCAAGGTTCAGTGCTTGGTCCCCTTCTGTTCTTGATCTACACGCACTGCCTTGGTGACCTCATTCGCTCCCACGGCTTCAACTATCATCTCTACGCCGATGACACCCAGATCTCCATCTCTGCCCCTGCTCTCTCCCCCTCTCTCCAGGCTCGCATCTCCTCCTGCCTTCAGGACATCTCCATCTGGATGTCCGCCCGCCACCTAAAACTCAACATGTCGAAGACTGAACTCCTTGTCTTCCCTCCCAAACCCTGCCCTCTCCCTGACTTTCCCATCTCTGTTGACGGCACTACCATCTTTCCCGTCTCACAAGCCCGCAACCTTGGTGTCATCCTCGACTCCGCTCTCTCGTTCGCCCCTCACATCCAAGCCGTCACCAAAACCTGCCGATCTCAGCTCCGCAACATTGCCAAGATCCGCCCTTTCCTCTCCATCCACACCGCTACCCTGCTAATTCAAGCTCTCATCCTATCCCGTCTGGACTACTGCATCAGCCTTCTCTCTGATCTCCCAACCTCGTGTCTCTCCCCACTTCAATCCATACTTCATGCTGCTGCCCGGATTATCTTTGTCCAGAAACGCTCTGGGCATGTTACTCCCCTCCTCAAAAATCTCCAGTGGCTACCAATCAATCTGCGCATCAGGCAGAAACTCCTCACCCCGGGATTCAAGGCTGTCCATCCCCTCGCCCCCTCCTCCCTCCCCTCCCTTCTGTCCTTCTCCTGCCCAGCCCGCACCCTCCGCTCCTCTGCCACTAATCTTCTCACCGTACCTCGCTCTCGCCTGTCCCGCCGTCGACCCCCGGCCCACGTCATCCCCCGGGCCTGGAATGCCCCCAATCCCTCTGCCCATCCGCCAAGCTAGCTCTCTTCCTCCCTTCAAGGCCCTACTGAGAGCTCACCTCCTCCAGGAGGCCTTCCCAGACTGAGCCCCTTCCTTCCTCTCCCCCTCGTCCCCCTCTCCATTCCCCCCATCTTACCTCCTTCCCTTCCCCACAGCACCTGTATATATGGATATATGTTTGTACATATTTATTACTCTATTTATTTTACTTGTACATATCTATTCTATTTATTTTATTTTGTTAGTATGTTTTGTTTTGTTCTCTGTCTCCCCCTTTTAGACTGTGAGCCCACTGTTGGGTAGGGACTGTCTCTATATGTTGCCAACTTGTACTTCCCAAGCACTTAGTACAGTGCTCTGCACATAGTAAGCGCTCAATAAATACGATTGATTGATTGATTGATTCTTTCCCTCCTTTCCTCTTCTCCCACTCCCTTCTGCATCGCCCTGGCTTGCTCCCTTTATTCATCCCGCCCCACAGCACTTAGGTACGTAGCTGTAATTTATTTATTTACTTATATTAATGTCTACCTCCCCCATTTCCCCTGGTATTAATTGCCCTGCTGACAGGAGGAGCCTCTTCAAGGACTTTTCCACTCCAAGGAGAAGGAGCTGCAGGTACAAATCAATCAATCAATGGTATTTATCGAGTGCTCACTGTGTGCAGAACACTGTACTAAGCGCTTGGGAGAAGACAGGACAACGGATTAGCTGTCACGTTCTCGGGCCGTACACCCTCACCGTACACACGTTCTGAGGGCTCGGAAAGGGCCTTCAGGAATCAGTCAATCAATCGATATTATTGATTGATTGACTCACTTAGCTAAACGGCTGTTAGAAGGCCCAGTATTTTTTTAATAAAATGGCATTTATTAAGCGCTTACTATGTGCAAAGCACTGTTCTAAGTGCTGGGGAGGTTACAAGGTGTTAAGGCTGTCCCACGTGGGGCTCACAGTCTTAATCCCCATTTTACAGATGAGGGAACTGAGGCACAGGGAAGTGAAGTGACTTGCCCAAAGTCACACAGCTGACAATTGGCGGAGCCAGGATTTGAACCCATGACCTCTGACTCCAAAGCCCGTGCTCTTTCCACTGAGCCACGTTGCTTCTCTAGTCGATTACTATGTGCAAAGCACTGTTCTGAGCGCTGGGGAGGTTACAAGGAGCTCAGACTGTCCCACGGGGGGGCTCACAGTCTTAATCCCCATTTTACAGATGAGGGAACTGAGGCACAGGGAAGTGAAGTGACTTGCCCAAAGTCACACAGCTGACAATTGGCGGAGCCGGGATTTGAACCCATGACCTCCGACTCCAAAGCCCGGGCTCTTTCCACTGAGCCACTCCGCTTCTCTGCTTTGTGCCTAGCGCTGTACTGAGCGCTGAAGTAGAAACAAGAGAAACAAGCGCTCAATCATCATCATCATCAATCGTATTTATTGAGCGCTTACTATGTGCGGAGCACTGTACTAAGCGCTTGGGAAGTACAAATTGGCAACATATAGAGACAGTCCCTACCCAACAGTGGGCTCACAGTCTAAAAGATAAATACGATTGAATGAAAAGAGAGTCAGATCAGACACGATCCCTGTCCCACATGGAGCTCACAGTCTAGAAGGGAGGGAGAACAGGGATTGAATCCTTGGTTGACAGATGAGGAAACTGAGGCCCGGAGTTTAGGTTAAATGACTTGCCCACAGTCACTTGCAAGTGACTTGCAAGCGGCAGAGCCGGGAATAGAACCCAGATCTCTTGACTCCCGCTTTTTCCGTTTGGCCTCGCTGCTTCGCTAAGCAACAGAATTTATGATTCGGGTGAGCCGGCTTCATATTATAATTTAAATGATTTTAATTACTCATCTACATTACCGCTATTGCTAATGACCAAAGGCCATCTTTTTATAAAAGCGGTAGAGGGTAATCATAATTAACATTATCTCCATGACGATAATAGTAGGTTTTCTCCTTGCGCAGAGATGGAAGAGAAAGCTTAGCAAAACGGCAGCAGTCTAAGAGTTTCTTCCTCTTCGAGTCCTAGATGCCCCGACGTCACGAATTCGAGAAATGGACCTCAAGTGTAACCCAGGGAGCCCCGTCGGGTGACAAACAGAAGAGCCTGAGATGGGAGGAGAAGACGGGTGAGTGGAGAAAGATGATTACCTACCCACCTGTAGTCACCTCAGCAGAGAATCCATTTCATTTATTATTATTATTATTATTATTATATATTTAATAATATATAATTGATACTATAAATAATAACATTATTATCATTATTATTATTATGGCATTTATTAAGCGCTTACTATGTGCAAAGCACTGTTCTAAGCCCTGGGGGAGATACAAGGCGATCAGGTTGTCCCATGGCGGGGCTCAGAGTCTTCATCTCCATTTTCCAGATGAGGGAACTGAGGCCCAGAGAAGTGAAGTGACTTACCCAAAGTCACACAGCTGACAAGTGGTGGGGCCGGGATTTGAACCCAGGACCTCTGACTCCAAAGCCCGGGCTCTTTCCACTGAGCCACGCTGCTTCTCCAGAATTGTAATTGTACTTATAATTTAATATAATATATAATATAATATATAATATAATATAATATAATATAATATAATATAATATAATATATAATATAATATAATATAATATAATATAATATAATATATACCATAATATACTATAATATAATATATACTATACTATACTATAATATACTATAATATATGATATAATATAATATTATAGTATAGTATATATTATTATAATTGTAATTATAATAATCCTCAATTAACTTTCATTAAGAACCCACATTCCCAAAGGGGGTGTTTGGGGTAGGGGGGCGTGGCGGTCCCAGAATGCCAGAAAGACATCATTCAATCAATCAGTCAATCAATCAATCAATCGTATTTATTGAGCACTTACTGTGTGCAGTACACTGTACTAAGCGCTTGGGAAGTCCAAGTTGGCAACATACAAAGAGCTCAGCCTTGGTTGTCTTTGTGAGTTGGCTTCTGCCCTCCAGCCTCTAAGCTCCTCATCTTGACCGTAAGCTCCTTGTGGGCAGGGAACGTGTCTGCCAAGTCCGTTGTATCATACTCTCCTAAGCGCTTAGCGCAGCGCTCTACGCCCAGTAAGCGCTTAATACATTTCACTGATTGTGGAAGAATCCCATTGGCATGGTGGGTCCTGCCATCATTCATTTCAGGGAGAAGCAGCGTGGCTCAGTGGAGAACAGCCCAGGCTTTGGAGTCAGAGGTTGTGGGTTCAAATCCTGGCCCTGCTAACTGTCAGCTGCGTGACTTTGGGCAAGTCACTTCACTTCTCTGGGCCTCAGTTCCCTCATCTGGAAAATGGGGATTAAGACTGTGAGCCCCCTGTGGGACAACCTGATCATCTTATATCCCCCCCCAGAGTTTAGAACAGCACTTTACACATAGTAAGCCCTTAATAAATGCCATTATTATTATTATTATTATTTTACAGATGAGGTAACTGAGGCACAGAGAAGTTAAGTAGCTTGTCCAAGGTCTCAGCTGTGTGACTTTGGGCAAGTAACTTCTCTGGGCCTCAGTTCCCTCATCTGTAAAATGGGGATTAAGACTGTGAGCCCCCTGTGGGACAACCTGATCGCCTTGTGACCTCCCCAGAGCTTAGAACAGTGCTTTGCACACAGTAAGTGCTTAATAAATGCCATTATAATTATTATTATTATTATTTTACAGATGAGGTAACTGAGGCACAGAGAAGTTAAGTGGCTTGCCCAAGGTCTCAGCTGTGTGACTTTGGGCAAGTAACTTAACTTCTCTGGGCCTCAGTTCCCTCATCTGTAAAATGGGGATTAAGACTGTGAGCCCCCCGTGGGACAACCTGATCGCCTTGTAACCTCCCCAGAGCTTAGAACAGTGCTTTGCAAATAGTAAGCGCTTAATAAATGCCATCATTATTATTATTATTATTTTACAGATGAGGTAACTGAGGCACAGAGAAGTTTAGTGGCTTGCCCAAGGTCTCAGCTGTGTGACTTTGGGCAAGTAACTTCTCTGGGCCTCAGTTCCCTCATCTGTAAAATGGGGATTAAGACTGTGAGCCCCCCGTGGGACAACCTGATCACCTTGTAACCTCCCCAGAGCTTAGAACAGTGCTTTGCAAATAGCAAGCGCTTAATAAATGCCATCATTATTATTATTATTATTATTATTTTACAGATGAGGTAACTGAGGCACAGAGAGGTTAAGTGGCTTGCCCAAGGTCACACAGCTGACAAATGGCTGAGCTGGGATTCGAGCCCATGACCTCTGGCTCCCAAGTCCGGGCTCTTTCCATCGAGCCCCGTGTGCTCAATGGGTTGGGCAGGGGGATGAATAAAGGGAGTGGGAGAAGAGGAAAGGAGGACTGAGTTAGGGAAGGCCCCTGGGAGGAGGTGGGATTTCAGTAATCAATCAATCAATCGTATTTATTGAGCGCTTAGTGTGCAGAGCACTGGACTAAGCGCTTGGGAAGTCCAAGTTGGCAACACAGAGAGACGGTCCCTACCCAACAGTGGGCTCACAGTCTAGAAGAAGGCTTTGAACGGGGAGAGAGTCGCCGTCCATCAGATTTGAGGAGGCAGGACGTGGGCGACGTGGGTGACATGATGCCCCGTCATTCATTCATTCATTCATTCATTCATTCATTCAGTCGTATTTATTGAGCGCTTACTGTGTGCAGAGCAAAGCAATAAATACAAATGAATGAAGGAGAGGCGTCTGACCAGGCCCGCTTGAGCCGAGTAACAGTTCCCTGACCGGGCGGGATCTTTAAAATGTGAAAGAACGGTTGACAGCGAGGTGGTTCCGTATCCCGTCTGGTTACCAAATGTTGGGCGAGTTCGTGGGTGTCCCGGAACCAATCAATCAGTCAATCATATTTATTGAGCGCTTACTGTGTGCAGAGCACTGGACTAAGCGCTTGGGAAGTCCAAGTTGGCAGCATCTAGAGACGGTCCCTACCCAACAGTGGGCTCACAGTCTAGAAGAAGGCTTTGAACGGGGAGATTTGAGGAGGGAGGGCATTTAAGGCTAGAGGCAGGACGTGGGCGACGTGGGTGACATGATGCCCCGTCATTCATTCATTCATTCAGTCGTATTTATTGAGCGCTTACTGTGTGCAGAGCAAAGCAATAAATACAAATGAATGAAGGAGAGGCATCTGACCAGGCCCGCTTGAGCCGAGTAACAGTTCCCTGACTGGGCGGGATCTTTAAAATGTGAAAGAACGAATGACAGCGAGGTGGTTCCGTATCCCGTCTGGTTACCAAATGTTGGGCGAGTTCGTGGGTGTTCCGGAACCAACCAATCATCACATTTATTGAGCGCTTACTGTGTGCAGAGCACTGGACTAAGCGCTTGGGAAGTCCAAGTTGGCAACATCTAGAGACAGTCCCTACCCAACAGTGGGCTCACAGTCTAGAAGAAGGCTTTGAACGGGGAGAGAGTCACCGTCCATCAGATTTGAGGAGGCAGGACGTGGGCGACGTGGGTGACATGATGCCCCGTCATTCATTCATTCATTCAATCATATTTATTGAGCGCTTACTGTGTGCAGAGCAAAGCAATAAATACAAATGAATGAAGGAGAGGCGTTTGACCAGGCCCGCTTGAACCGAGTAACAGTTCCCTGACCAGGCGGGATCTTTAAAATGTGAAAGAACGGACGATAGAGAGGTGGTTCCGTATCCCGTCTGGTTACCAAATGTTGGGTGAGTTCGTGGGTGTCCCAGAACCAATCAATCTTATTTATTGAGCGCTTACTGTGTGCAGAGCACTGGACTAAGCGCTTGGGAAGTCCAAGTTGGCAGCATCTAGAGACGGTCCCTACCCAACAGTGGGCTCACAGTCTAGAAGAAGGCTTTGAACGGGGAGATTTGAGGAGGGAGGGCGTTCAAGGCTAGAGGCAGGACGTGGGTGACGTGGATGACATGATGCCCCGTCATTCATTCATTCATTCATTCAATCGTATTTATTGAGCGCTTACTGTGTGCAGAGCAAAGCAATAAATACAAATGAATGAAGGAGAGGCGTTCGACCAGGCCCGCTTGAGCCGAGTAACAGTTCCCTGACCGGGCGGGATCTTTAAAATGTGAAAGAACGGATGATAGAGAGGTGGTTCCGTATCCCGTCTGGTTACCAAATGTTGGGCGAGTTCGTGGGTGTCCCGGAACCAATCAATTGTATTTATTGAGCGCTTACTGTGTGCAGAGCACCGGACTAAGCGCTTGGGAAGTACAAGTTGGCAATCAATCAATCGTATTTATTGAGCGCTTACTGTGTGCAGAGCACCGGACTAAGCACTTGGGAAGTCCAAGTCGGCAACATCTAGAGATGGTCCCTACCCGACAGTGGGCTCACAGGCTAGAACAAAACAAAACATATTAACAAAATAAAACAATTAGAATAAATATGTGCACATAAAATAAACGAATGGAGTAACAGATACACCGTGTGGACGGGTCCGAAGTTGATGGGGGTAAAAAGGGAAATAATTCCCAGCAGCGTTTCCGTCTCGAGGGTCAGTCTTCGTGCGGATCCGAAGTCGCTTCTGGTGGCGTTCAGCCCGCTCTGGGCCTCTCCTCGGTGGCTTTTCATCATCATCATCATCAATTGTATTTATTGAGCGCTTACTGTGTGCAGAGCACTGTACTAAGCGCTTGGGAAGCACAAGTTGGCAACACATAGAGATGGTCCCTACCCAAAAGCGGGCTCACCGTCAGTCAGGTGAGCTTTGGACACCACATTCCCTCCGTGTATACCGGCACGGCGTGAGAGCTGCGCTGTGCTCTGACTTGGGGCTTTGGTTGATTATTTTTAGACTTATAATAACGATGCTATTTATTAAGCGCTTACTACGTGCAAAACACCGACTTATGAAAATGCACTCGCCCTCCACAGGTGCCTGCTCGAAATAAAAAGAAAACAACAAGTCGACCAGAGAGGTCTGATGCAAATAACTCTTACTCCTTTTTTTGGTTTTATGGCGTTTGTTCAGTGCCTACTATGTGCCAGGCACTGTTCTGAGTGCGGGGGTAGGTTCATTCATCCGTTCAATCGGATTTATTGAGCGCTTACTGTGTGCAGAGCACTGGACTAAGCGCTTGGGAGGTACAAGTTACAGAGTAGATGCAAAGTGATCAGAGTAATTAAAATTACAAAGTAATTAGAGAAGCAGCATGGTTCATCAATCATCATCAATCATATTTATTGAGCGCTTACTGTGTGCAGAGCACTGGACTAAGCGCTTGGGAAGTACAAATTAAAGAGCGTGGGCTTTGGAGTCAGAGGTTACGGGTTCAAATCCCCGCTCCACCAATTGCAGCTGTGTGACTTTGGGCAAGTCACTTCACTTCTCTGGGCCTCAATTCCCCATCTGTAAAATGGGGATTAATCAATCAATCAATTAATCAATCGTATTTATTGAGCGCTTACTGTGTGCAGAGCACTGTACTGGATTAAGACTGTGAGCCCCCCGCGGGACAACTTGATCACCTTGTAAGCTCCTCAGTGCTTAGAACAGTGCTTTGCACAGAGTAAGCACTTAATAAATGCCATTATTATTATTATTGTTAATCAGGTTGGACACAGTCCCTGTCCCCAGTGGGGCTCACGGTCTTAATCCCCATTTTCCAGATGAGGTAAATGAGGCACAGAGAAGTAAAGTGACCCACCATGGCTCTTTCCACTAAGCCATGGTAGAGAAGCAGCGTGGCTCAGTGGAAAGAGCCCGGGCTTTGGAGTCGGAGGTCATGGGTTCAAATCCCGGTTCCGCCGATTATCAGCTGGGTGACTTTGGGCAAGTCACTTCACTTCTCTGGGCCTCAGTGGCCTCTTTGGGAAAATGGGGATGAAGACCGTGAGCCCCCCGTGGGACAACCTGATCACCTTGTCACCTCCCAGGTGCTTAGAACAGCGCTTTGCACATAGTAAGTGCTTAATAAATGCCATTATTATTATTATTATTATTACTGTAGCTCACAGAAACACCAGTCATTTTCTTTGTCTTCCAGTACAGTCTATCAGTTAATGGTATTTAGACTGTAACCTCCCTCTAGAGTCTAAGCTCCGTGTAGGCAGGGAACGTGCCTACGCAGCGTGGCTCCGTGAAAAAGAGCCGGGGCTTTGGAGTCACTGGTCCTGGGTTCAAATCCCAGCTCCGCCAACTGTCAGCTGTGTGACTTTGGGCAAGTCACTTCTCTGGGCCTCAGCGACCTCATCTGGAAAATGGGGATGGAGACTGAGAGCCCCCAGTGGGACAACCTGATCACCTTGTAAACTCCCCAGTGCTTAGAACAGTGCTTTGCACATAGTAAACACTGAATAAATGCCATTATTATTATTATAACTGTTGTAATCAATCAATCGTATTTATTGAGCGCTTACTGTGTGCAGAGCACTGTACTAAGCGCTTGGGAAGTACAAGTTGGCAACATATAGAGACAGTCCCTACCCAACAGTGGACTCATGGTCTAAAAGACTGTTGTACTCTCCCAAGCGCTTAGTACAGTGCTCTACACACCGTAAGCGCTCACTAAATACGACCAATTGATTGATTGAGCGCTTACGGCGTGCAGAGCATCGTCAAATCCCTACTGAAAGCTCACCTCCTCCAGGAGGCCTTCCCAGACTTTTCCTCTGCTCCGCCCCGTCACCCTTGCCTCTATCCCCCTCCCCGCCCCGAAGCACGTGTGCATAGATGTACATAATTATAATTCTATGTATTTTTATTAATGATGTATAGATATCATCATCATCAATCGTATTTATTGAGCGCTTACTGTGTGCAGAGCACTGTACTAAGCGCTTGGGAAGGACAAATTGGCAACCTATAGAGACAGTCCCTGCCCAACAGTGGGCTCACAGTCTAAAAGGGGGAGACAGAGAACAAAACCAAACATACTAACAAAATAAAATAGATAAATAAATATCTGTAGAATTACACATAGTAGTAGAATTACTAGTAATAGAATAAATAGAGTAAATATAATTATTTATTTATAATGATGCTACCGATGCCTGTTTACTTGTTTTGATGTCTTCTAGACTGTCAGCCTGTCATGGGCAGGGACCGTCTCTGTTCAGAGAAGCGGCGTGGCTTAGTGGAAAGAGCCCGGGGTTGGGAGTCAGAGGTTGTGGGTTCTAATCCCGACTCCGCCGCTTGTCAGCTGTATGACTACAGGCGAGTCATTCATTCAGTCGTATTTATTGAGCGCTTCCTGTGTGCAAAGCGCTGTACTAAGCGCTTGGGAAGTCCAAGTTGGCAACATAAAGAGACGGTCCCTGCCCAACAGTGGGCTCACAGTCGACACTTCCCATCTGTAAAATGGGGATGAAGACTGTGAGCCCCATGTGGGACGGCCTGATTACCTTGTATGTCCCCCAGCGCTTAGAGCAGCGCTCGGCACATAGCGCTTAACAAATACCATAATTTTGATTATTCTTATGATTAAACCATAGACTGAAAGTCCGCTCTGGGCGGGGTTCACATCCACCAACTCCGTTGTATTGCACTTTCCCAAGTGCTTCGTAATAATAACGATAATGGCATTTATCAAGTGCTTACTATGTGCAAAGCACTATTCTAAGCGCTGGGGTGGTTACAAGGCGATCAGGTTGTCCCACGGGGGGCTCACAGTCTTCATCCCCATTTTCCAGATGAGGGAACTGAGGCCCAGAGAAGTGAAGTGACTTGCCCAAAGTCACCCAGCTGACAAGTGGCGGAGCCAGGATTTGAACCCATGACTTCTGACTCCAAAGCCCGGGCTCTTTCCACTGAGCCACACTGCTTCTCTAAAGTGCTCTGCACATAGTAAGCGTACAATACTTGTCGGCTGGACACTGTATATATATACAGATATATATATATATATCTGTATATATATATACCTGTATATTATGTATATATACCTGTATATATGTATATATGTTTGTACGTATTTATTACTCTATTTATTTTATTTGTCCATATTTATTCTAGGTATTTTATTTTGTTCATATGTTTTGTTTCGTTCTCTGTCTCCCCCTTCTAGACTGTGAGCCCGCTGTTGGGTAGGGACCGTCTCTCTATGTTGCCAACTTGAACTTCCCAAGCGCTTAGTCCAGTGCTCAGCACACAGTAAGTGCTCAGTAAATACGGTTGAATGAATGAATGAATATTTACTATTCTATTTTATTTTGTTAATATGTTTTGTTTCGTTGTCTGTCTCCCCCTTCTAGACTGTGAGCCCGCTGTTGGGTCGGGACCGTCTCTCTATGTTGCCAACTTGAACTTCCCAAGCGCTTAGTCCAGTGCTCAGCACACAGTAAGTGCTCAGTAAATACGGTTGAATGAATGAATGAATATTTACTATTCTATTTTATTTTGTTAATATGTTTTGTTTTGTTGTCTGTCTCCCCCTTCTAGACTGTGAGCCCACTGTTGGGCAGGGACCGTCTCTATATGTTACCAACTTGGACTTCCCAAGCGCTTAGTCCAGTGCTCTGCACACAGTAAGCGCTCAATAAATACGATTGAATGAATGAATACGATTGAATGCATGAATAGTGAGAAGAGAGGGCTGATTAGCTTCTCAATAAATACGATTGAATGAATGAATGAATAAATACGATTGAATGAACGAATAGTGAGAAGAGAGAGCTGATTAGCTTCATTAACCCCAGGGGGTAAGCGGAAGCGTAGAGAAAGGAAATAGGAAACCGTGTTGTGTCATTATTTTTCTCAATGATGAAAATAAACAATACCTTGAATTTGTATATCGCTTTCGCATCCCAAAGCGTTTTCATATTATCTCATTTTGTCCTCACCGCATAACCCTCCGAGGCTTAATAACAATAATAATAATAATAATAATAATACCTGGAGGGCCAGGTATTATTAGCTCCATTAGGCACTGAGCAGTCGGCTGGTGGGAAGAGCACCCGGAGGACCCGGGTTCTAATCATCAATCATCAATCATATTTATTGAGCGCTTACCGTGTGCAGAGCACTGTACTGAGCGCTTGGGAAGTACAAATTGGCAACATAGAGAGACAGTCCCTACCCAACAGTGGGCTCACAGTCTAATCCTGACTTCACCACCTGTCTGCCGCGTGACCTTGGGTAAGTCCCTTCCCTTTGCCGTGGCTCAGTTTCCTCATCGGCAAAATGGGGGTTCAATACTTGCGCTGCCTCCCCCTTAGACCGTGAGCCTCCTCCACACTTCGTAGGGTGCTCCTCCACACTTTTCGCAGAGTGCTCGGCACTCAGTAAGCATTAAACCGATGCCGCAGAATAAATAAGGCCCAGAGGGGTTAATTGACTTGCCCAAGGTCACACAGCAAGGGACAGACTGTGCCTGGAGTAGATAATAATAATGATAGCATTTATTAAGCCCTTACTATGTGCGAAGCACTGTACTAAGCGCTGGAGGGGTTACAAAGTGATCAGGTTGTCCCGCAGGGGGCTCACAGTCTTCATCCCCATTTTCCAGGTGAGGTAACTGAGGCCCAGAGAAGTGAAGTGACTTACCCAAAGTCACACAGCTGACAAGTGGCGGCGCCAGGATTTGAACCCATGACCTCTGACTCCAAAGCCCGGGCTCTTTCCACTGAGCCACGCAGATCCCGGACCTCCCACCTCCCTGGGCCCAGGCCCTTCCCACTAGAGCGTGCTGACGTTCCTTCATTCATTCAATCGTATTTATTGAGCGCTTACTGTGTGCAGAGCACTGTACTAAGCGCTTGGGAAGTCCAAGTTGGCAGCATATAGAGACGGTCCCTACCCAACAGCGGGCTCACAGCCTAGAAGGGGGAGACAGAGAACAAAACCAAACATATTAACAAAATAAAATAGAGTACGTACAAGGAAAATAGAGTAATAAATCCGTAAAAACATATATACAGACACATTTTAGGATTAGGTGCGCTCTACTTCAGTGTTTTCTCCCTTCTCAGTGGAAAGAGCACGGGCTCTGGAGTCCGAGGTCATGGGTTCGAATCCTGACTCCACCACATCATCATCATCATCAATTGTATTTATTGAGCGCTTACTATGTGCAGAGCACTGTACTAAGCGCTTGGGAAGTACAAATTGGCAACATATAGGGACAGTCCCTACCCAACAGTGGGCTCACAGTCTAAAAGGGGGAGACAGAGAACGAAACCAAACATAGTAACAAAATAAAATAAATAGAATAGATATGTACAAATAAAATAGAGTAATAAATATGTACAAACATATATACATCTATACAGGTGCTGTGGGGAAGGGAAGGAGGTAAGATGGGGGCATGGAGAGGGGGACGAGGGGGAGAGGAAGGAAGGGGCTCAGTCTGGGAAGGCCTCCTGGAGGAGGTGAGCTCTCAGCAGGGCCACATGTCTGCTGTGTGATCTTGGGCGAGTCGCTTAACTTCTCTGGGCCTCAGTTACCACATCTGCAAAATGGGGATTAAGACCGTGAGCCCCACGTGGGACAGCCTGATCACCCTGTATCCTCCCCAGCGCTTAGAACAGTGCTTGGCCCATAGTAAGCGCTTAACAAATGCCAATTATTATTCCCTCTTTTCCACTCTGCAGAGAAGCAGCGTGGCCTCAGTTACCTCACCTGTAAAATGGGGATTGAGACTGTGAGCCCCCCGTGGGACAACCTGATCACCTTGTAACCTCCCCAGCGCTTAGAACGGTGCTTGGCACATAGTAAGCGCTTAATAAATGCCATCATTATCATTATTATTATTATAGAGCTGGCTCCCGGACAAACCAGGTGCTGTGAATCACCAATTGTTTCTGACGAAGGCGAAACGGAGCGTCTTACATGTGGGTTCGAGCGCCGATGTACGTTTCTGATTAAAATAAAAACAACACGGCGGGGTGACGGAGCCGGATCTCGCAGAGCAGAAAGGAAGTGGTTTGAGCGACAACCCTGGAGCCAGAAGTCCCACATTTTGCTACTGACTCGCCGCGGGGCCTTGGCTAAGCAGCTTCACTTCACTTCGAGCCTGGCATCTGAAAAAAGACGCCAACATTTGGACTTGAGTCCATTTGCGGCGGACTTCCTAATAATACTGACGGCATTTGTTAAGCGCCTACTTCCCCGCGCTTAGAACAGTGCTTTGCACATAGTAAGCGCTCAACAAATGCCATTATTATGATGGGCAAAGCGCTGTTCTAGACTGTTTAGACTGTGAGCCCGCTGTTGGGTAGGGACTGTCTCTATACGTTGCCAATTTGGACTTCCCAAGCGCTTAGTCCAGTGCTCTGCACATAGTAAGCGCTCAATAAATACGATTGATGATGATGATGATGTTCTAAGCGCTGGGGAGGTGACAAGGTGATCAGGTTGTCCCACTGGGGGGCTCGCTGTCTTAATCCCCATTTCACAGAGGAGGGAACTGAGGCCCAGGGAAGTGAAGTGACTTGCCCAAAGTCACACAGCTGACAATGGGCAGAGCCGGGATTTGAACCCATGATGATGATGATGATGATGGCATTTATTAAGCGCTTACTATGTGCATTGCACTGTTCTAAGCGCTGGGGAGGTGACAAGGTGATCAGGTTGTCCCACGGGGGGCTCGCAGTCTTAATCCCCATTTTACAGAGGAGGGAACTGAGGCCCAGAGAAGTGAAGTGACTTGCCCAAAGTCACACAGCTGACAATTGGCAGAGCCGGGATTTGAACCCATGATGATGATGATGATGATGGCATTTATTAAGCGCTTACTATGTGCATTGTACTGTTCTAAGCGCTGGGGAGGTTACAAGGTAAGAGAAGCAGCGTGGCTCAGTGGAAAGAGCCGGGCTTTGGAGTGAGAGGTCATGGGTTCAAATGCCGGCTCCGCCACTTGTCAGCTGTGTGACTTTGGGCAAGTCACTTTGCTTCTCTGTGCCTCAGTTCCCTCATCTGTAAAATGAGGATTAAGACTGTTAGCCCCCAGTGGGAGAACCTGATCACCTTGTAATCTTCCCAGTGCTTAGAGCAGTGCTTTGCACATAGTAAGCGCTTAATAAATACCATTATTATTATTATTATCAGGTTGTCCCACATGGGGCTCACAGTCGTAATCCCCATTTTACAGATGAGGTAACTGAGGCCCAGAGAAGTGAAGTGACTTGCCCAAAGTCACACAGCTGACAATTGGCGGAGCCGGGATTTGAACCCATGATGATGATGATGATGATGGCATTTATTAAGCGCTTACTATGTGCATTGCACTGTTCTAAGCGCTGGGGAGGTTACAAGGTGATGAGGTTGTCCCACGGGGGGCTCGCAGTCTTAATCCCCATTTTACAGAGGAGGGAACTGAGGCCCAGAGAAGTGAAGTGACTTGCCCAAAGTCACACAGCTGACAATTGCTGGAGCCGGGATTTGAACCCATGATGATGATGATGATGATGGCATTTATTAAGCGCTTACTATGTGCATTGCACTGTTCTAAGCGCTGGGGAGGTGACAAGGTGATCAGGTTGTCCCACGGGGGGCTCACAGTCTTAACCCCCATTTTACAGATGAGGTAACTGAGGCCCAGAGAAGTGAAGTGACTTGCCCAAAGTCACACAGCTGACAATTGGCGGAGCTGGGATTTGAACCCATGATGATGATGGCATTTATTAAGTGCTTACTATGTGCACTGCACTGTTCTAAGCCCTGGGGAGGTTACTAGGTGATCAGGTTGTCCCTCGGGTGGCTCACAGTCTTAATCCCCATTTTACAGAGGAGGTAACTGACGCCCAGGGAAGTAAAGTGACTTGCCCAAAGTCACACAGCTGACAATTGGCAGAGCCGGGATTTGAACCCAGGATGATGATGATGATGATGGCATTTATTAAGCGCTTACTATGTGCATTGCACTGTTCTAAGCGCTGGGGAGGTGACAAGGTGATCAGGTTGTCCCACGGGGGGCTCACAGTCAATCCCCATTTTCCAGATGAGGTAACTGAGGCCCAGAGAAGTGAAGTGACTTGCCCAAAGTCACACAGCTGACAATGGGCGGAGCCGGGATTTGAACCCATGATGATGATGATGATGATGGCATTTATTAAGTGCTTACTATGTGCATTGCACTGTTCTAAGCACTGGGGAGGATACAAGGTGATCAGGTTGTCCCATGTGGGGCTCACAGTCTTAATCCCCATTTTACAGATGAGGGAACTGAGGCCCAGAGAAGTGAAGTGATTTGCCCAAAGTCACACAGTAGACAAGTGGCAGAGCCGGGAATTAGATCCCAGGTAATAATGATAAAAATAATAATAATTGTGGTATTTGTAAAGCGCTTACCACATGCCAGGCACTGTACTAAGCACCGGAGTAGACACGAGGTAATCCTACGTAGGGCTCACAGTCTCATGCCCCATTTTACAGATGAGGTAACTGAGGCACAGAGAAGTGAAGTGACTTGTCCAAAGTCACCCAGCAGACAAGTGGCAGAGCCGGGAATTAGATCCCAGGTAATAATGATAAAAATAATAATAATTGTGGTATTTGTAATGCGCTTACCACGTGCCAGGCACCCAACTAAGCACCGGAGTAGACAAGAGGTAATCGGGTTGGACACAGTCTGTCCTACATAGGGCTCACAGTCTCAAGCCCCATTTTACAGATGAGGTAACCGAGGCACAGAAAAGTGAAGTGACTTGTCCAAAGTCACACAGCAGACAAGTGGCAGAGCCGGGGTTAGGATCCAGGTCCTTCTGATTTGAACCCACTGTTGGGTAGGGACCGTCTCTATATGTTGCCAACTTGTACTTCCTAAGCGCTTAGTACAGTGCTCCGCCCACACTAAGTGCTCAATAAATACGATTGAGTGAATGAATGATGGCATTTATTAAGCGCTTACTATGTGCAAAGCACTGTTCTAGACTGTGAGCCCACTGTTGGGTAGGGACTGTCTCTATAGGTTGGCAACTTGTACTTACCAAGCGCTTAGTAACAATAATAATAATGATGGCATTTGTTAAGCGCTTACTATGTGCAAAGCACTGTTCTAAGCGCTAGTACGGTGCTCTGCCCACAGTAAGCACTCAATAAATACGATTGATTGATTGATTGATTGATGGATATTGCTTGATTGATTTCCAGGCCCGTGCTCTTTCCACTAGGCCCCGCTGCTTCTCGGCCTCTCCGTCTCACCCCGGGGTGCTTCTTCCCGCTCCACCGCAATATTCCCTTCCCACTAATAATAATAATAATAATGTTGGCGTTTGTTAAGCGCTTACTATGTGCCAAGCACTGTTCTAAGCGCTGGGGGGATACAAAATGATCAGGTTGTCCCACGTGGGGCTCACAGTCTTAATCCCCATTTTACAGGTGAGGTAACCGAGGCTCAGAGAAGTGAAGTGACTTGCCCAAGGTCACACAGCAGACATGTGGTGGAGCCGGGATTCGAACCCATGACCCCCGACTCCAAAGCCCGGGCTCTTTCCACTGAGCCACGCTGCTTCTCAAGGAAGCAAGGAAGCTTTACTAAGGAGCAGGAGTGGGGGCGACGACCGATTATACCGAGATGGAAATGGGGGCGGGCGGAGAGGAGAAGGAAAACTACCATGACGTGTGGGCTGCGGTTCAGAGGTGATTTAATGATGCTGGATTCATTCAATCGTACTTATTGAGCGCTTACTGTGTGCAGAGCGCTGTACTAAGCGAGGGCACTGGAATCCGCCGAAGCCAGGAGTGCGTGGCTTGAAGTGTTGCTTACTTGTGAGCGAGGGCTCTCGAGCTCCAATTCTTTTTTAAAAAATCCACCAAGGTTGCAGCTTGTCCTTCCCAAGCGCTTAGTCCAGTGCTCTGCACACAGTAAGCGCTCAATAAATACGACTGATTGATTAATTGATTGCAGGAGAAAAGCCTGCAAAGAAAACAGTGGGTTTGCTGCCATCCGGCCGCCCGCCTCCCTCCTCTGGGTTTTTGATGGCAGCCGCAGACTCTGCCTTGGAGGGACAGAATTCCCTTCTGCGGGAAGAGGAAGTAGGGACCGTCTCTCGATGTTGCCAACTTGGACTTCCCAAGCGCTTAGTCCAGTGCTCTGCACGCAGTAAGTGCTCAATAAATACGATTGATTGACTGATTGATAAATACGATTGAATGAATGAATGAATGAAGGAATTCCAGGGCCGGAGGGATTCCTGGGGTTTCCAGGATGGCTTTCTCATCCCTAATAATAATAATGATGGCATTTATTAAGCGCTTACTCTGTGCAAAGCACTGTTCTAAGCGCTGGGAAGGTTACAGGGTGATCAGGTTGTCCCACCGGGGGCTCCCAGTCTTCATCCCCATTTTCCAGATGAGGGAACGGAGGCCCAGAGAAGTGACTTGCCCAAAGTCACCCAGCCGACACTTGGCGGAGCCGGGATTTGAACCCACCACCTCTGACTCCAAAGCCCGGGCTCTTGCGTAGTGGGTCAAAGATCATAAGGGGCTCAATCACGTTTGTTTTCATTCATTCAATCCTATTTATTGAGCGCTTACTGGGTGCTGAGCACTTGGGAGAGTACGACAATAGAGATACATTTCCTGTCCACGAGCTTACGGTCTAGAGGGCACTTGACCCAGGGTCGCATACAGTGCTTTGCACATAGTAAGTGCTTAATAAATGCCATTATTATTATTATTATTATTATAAAACAGCGTGGTTCAGTGGAAAGAGCCAGGGTTTGGGAGTCAGAGATCGTGGGTTCTAATCCTGGCTCCGCCACGTGTCTGCTGTGTGACCTTGGGCAAGCAACTTAACTTCTCTGTGCCTCAGTTCCCTCATCTGTAAAATGGGGATTAAGATTGTGAGCCCCCCGTGGGACAATCTGATCACCAGCGCTTAGAACAGTGCTTTGTCCATAGTAAGCGCTTAAATACCATCATTATTGTAGGGGAGAGCACAATAAAATAGACTAGGGATATGGAAACAAGACTATTCGTGCATTCAATCACATTTATTGAGCGCTTACTGTGTGCAAAGCACTGTACTAAAAGCTCGGGAGGGTATATCAACAGTCCCTGCCCACAGTAAGCTTACAGTCCAGAGAGGGAGATGGACATTCTTGCCAATAAATTACAGGCAGGTACCTAAGTGCTGTGGGGCTGGGATGAATAAGCGCTAACTTGTACTTCCCAAGCGCTTAGTACAGTGCTCTGCACACAGTAAGCGCTCAATAAATACAATTGATTGATTGATTGAATAAAGGGAGCAAGTCAGGGTGATGCAGAAGAGGAAAGGAGGGCTTAGTCAGGGAAGACCTCTTGGAGATGTGTCTTCAATGAGGCTTTAATAATAAAAATAATAATAATGGCATTTTATTAAGCACTTACTATGTGCAAAGCACTGTTCTAAGTGCTGGGGAGGTAACAAGGTGATCAGGTTGTCCCACGGGGGGCTCACAGTCTTAATCCCCATTTTACAGATGAGGTAACTGAGGCCCAGGGAAGTGAAATGACTTGCCCAAAGTCACACAGCTAAGTGGCGGAGCCGGGATTTGAACCCATGACCTCTGACTCCAAAGCCCAGGCTCTTTCCACTGAGCCACGGGAGAGTCATCGTCTGTCAGATATGAAGAGGAATGGTTTTCTGACCAGGGAGGGAGACATACGATGACCGCCTTCTTCTGAACTGGGCTAATTCTGTCGTATTGTATTCCCCCAAGCAATTAGCACAGTGCACTGCACACAATCAATCGTATTTATTGAGCGCTTACTGTGTGCAGAGCACTGTACTGAGCGCTTGGGCAGTACAAGTTGGCAACATATAGAGACGGTCCCTACCCAACAGTGGGCTCAGTCTAGAAGGGGGAGACAGAACAAAACATATTAACAAAATAAAACATTAAGCACTCAATTCCATTCATTCATTCAATCATATTTATTGAGCGCTTACTATGTGCAGAGCACTGTACTAAGCCCTTGGGAAGTCCAAGTCGGCAACATATAGAGACGGTCCCTATCCAACAACGGGCTCACAGTCTAGAAGGGGGAGACAAAATATTAATTACCATCAATGGACTGATTGAACCAGTTGAATCAGACTAATAGAGGGTCTCGCTGTTTGTTAATAATAATGACGGTATTTGCCAAGCGCTTACTATGTGCTAAGCACTGTGGAGGATGTGAGCAAATCGAGTTGGACGCGGTCACTGTCCTACGGCGGGGGCTCACCATCTCGATCCCCATTTTACAGATGAGGGTCCCCCTCTCCATCCCATCTTACCTCCTTCCCTTCCCCACAGCACCCGTATATCTGCATATACGCTTGTACATATTTATTACTCTATTTATTTATTTTACTTGTACATATCTATTCTATTTATTTGATTTTGTTAGTATGTTTGGTTTTGTTCTCCGTCTCCCCCTTTTAGACTGTGAGCCCACTGTTGGGTAGGGACCGTCTCAAGATGTTGCCAACTTGTACTTCCCAAGCGCTTAGTCCAGCGCTCTGCACACAGTAAGCGCTCAATAAATACGATCGATGATGACGACGGTATCTGAGGCAAAGAGGAGTGACTTGCCCAAGGTCACGCAACAGACCAGTGGCGGAGCCGGGATTAGAACCCACGACCTTCTGACTCGCGGGCCCGTTATCCATCCGCTACGCCAAGCTGTTTCTCTAAAGATATCTCGCTCCAAATTGCTCGGCGGTCAGCACGACTGCATTTTGGGGGGGGATTTGCAGGTGGAAACCCAGACCCGCACGTAGTAAGCTCTCAATAACTACCACCGACTGATGTGGTGTAGACCCCGATTCACCCCCTTCCACAGAAACCCACCTGTTCCTTACCTTCCACCGTGCCAAGCATCAGAGTCCCCCAAAGTAATGGTCCCTTGGCGAGCTAGAAAGAGTGTAATTGGGGTCCGCGGCGCTCAGAGGGAACACGGATGAGGGTTACGGCGGGTGGCCACTTCAAGCAGCCCCCCACCAGAGGAAACTATTCACAAGCCACAGGACAGATCAAACATTCGCTGTGTGGCAGGGCAGGAGGAGGAAGTAGCAGTGAGGTAAGTGTGTTTATTTTGAGGGACTTTCTGGTGTGTCTGTGCGGTAAAAAAAAAAAAATTAATAGTAAAAAAAAATGGCTCTGGCTAAATTAAGCACCGAGTCAACCGCCTGTTGTTCTCCGTCCTCTTCAGGGTCCGGCCGCCGAAGCCGATGCAACTCCGGGAGAAGGGCTGGGTTCTCCCCCGAGTCCCACCCCCGACCCCCTGCGGATCCCGGAGCCTGTCTGGGAAGGCCGCGGAGCGGCGGGTCTGGTGGTCCGTGCACGCCCGGGATGCCGGTTCAGGATCCGGAGGAGGGGGGGCATCCTACGAGCCTGAGGGGGATATTCATCATCCTCATCAATCGTATTTATTGAGCGCTTACTATGTGCAGAGCACTGTACTAAGCGCTTGGGAAGGACAAATTGACAACCTATAGAGACAGTCCCTACCCAACAGTGGGCTTACAGTCTAAAAGGGGGAGACGGAGAACAAAACCAAACATACTAACAAAATAAATAGAATAGATATGTACAAATAAAAGAGAGTAATAAATATGTACAAACATATATACAGGTGCTGTGGGGAAGGGAAGGAGGTAAGATGGGGGGGATGGAGGGGGGACGAGGGGGAGAGGAAGGCCCGGCGTGCAGACAGAAGGGGCCTGTTGGCGGGGGGGGGGGGGGTCGTCCTAGCCCCTTGGGAGGAGAGACTTTGTGCCCTGGGGATCAGTGTTGGCTTTGGTCCTTCGCCGGGCCCCCTTCCCGGAATCGAAGTGGAAACGGGGATGGGGGAGGTCAGCCTTGCTCCGAGCCGTCTGTGGGCTGGACCACCGTGTAGCTCGTAGTGTCCAGGGACAGCTGAAGGGAAAAGCATCACGCTATCGTCTCGGTGCTGTTCGTGTGGGCGGCGGGACACTTCTCCCGGGGCCTCACACCAGGGACCGCCGAAGGAAAGCTCCCGAACACCTCCGGGAAAGGCCTCGGGAGAGGGCTGCAATTATCCACAACTCCCTCAAGCAGACCGACGGGCGCCAACCGACTCACCTGCTACGGGACACACAACACCTGGGTTAGGGCAGGGCTGCAGAACCACTGGGAATTAAATAAAAATAAAATAAGCATCTTCCTTGCTGGAGAAGTAACCACCGGGCTCACACCCTCCTCCGTCGCTTCCACGCACTGCTTCTGACTTGTCGATTCAGCGGAACCGGTGCAATCGTGGAACTCGTTGAGGCGGGAATCCCTAAATAAAGCCACCTCGGAGTCTTCATGCAGGAGCGGTGGTAGACTTATATATATATAAAAAAAAAAAGAATTCCAGGCTGAACAGTCAGCTTTGGTGATGTGAGGAGACCAGTGCGGGTGTGAGATGAAGTGATTGGAAGTAGGTCACGGCCTTCGTTCATTTGGCACCGTCGTACTAGAGGCTGACAAGATCACGCTTACCACAATGCCCTGATACTCTCCCGCTGCAGGGCGGGAAGGTGCCCGGGCCGCCAAAGAACCTGCATTCGGCGACATTTCTCTCAGCTACCACCCCTGCCCGCGTTCTTCCTCGGCATTAGAAAGTGAAAAATACCTTCAATAGTTCTTCTAATACAGTAATGAGTATTCTTCAGCAGTGGATGACTTTTTTTCTGCGTCTTGCAGGGAGTCCTGCTGAATTACAGGACCTCTTTTTCACTGAGGTCCTCTGAAACATTTCAATATAAGTAGAGCAGATTAACAGTCCAGTGCAAGGAGTGTTTAAGAGGCCATGGACCTTATTCCTGTCCCCAAACTCAGTCTCCTTATTCTCCATCCGGCGCTCAGAGACTGTGAGCCCACTGTTGGGTAGGGACTGTCTCTATATGTTGCCAACTTGTACTTCCCAAGTGCTTAGTACAGTGCCCTGCACACAGTAAGCGCTCAATAAATACAATTGATTGATTGATTGATTTTCTCCCCCTGTTCTGAGGTAGTAAAACCAGTGACAAGTTGTCTTGATATTTTGTCTCAGGCCAAAGGGACCCCAATCTGACTCAGGGAGAAACGATGTTTACAGGAGGGCAGGGAAAAAAACTAAATAAAAACACACCACCCCCTTCCACCCTCCCGGTGACTGAAAACAGACAATCTCACGTTAGCCTAGTTTTATTGGGATTAAGGTTGGACCACCTGTGTTCCATATACATACAAAGAAATAAAGGAAGAAGTCAGGAGCTAAGCAGAGGTCTTCAGACGTCGTATCCTATAATGCCCCGCTTGCCTATGATCTCGCCGACATAAAACCACATCAAGACTTCGGTGGCCACCAAGCCATTCAGCACGGCTTCCTGCAAGAGAGAAAACAGCCACGGTTGAAAGCCGGGTCTCTCCTCGCCTCCGAAGCGAGGGGCTCTCGGTCGGCTGGAGTCAAGAAACATCGCTGGCTGGAGTGGAGGTTGGCTCTGCTGTGAGCACTGGGGATAATAAAAATGGCATTTATTAAGCACTTACTATGTGCACAGCACTGTTCTAAGCGCTGGGGAATTTACAAGGTGATCGGGTTGTCCCACGTGGGGCTCACAATCTTCACCCCCATTTTCCAGATGAGGGCACTGAGGCCCAGAGAAGTGAAGTGACTTGCCCAAAGTCACACA
The DNA here is from genome assembly GCF_015852505.1 of Tachyglossus aculeatus. NCBI lineage: Eukaryota > Metazoa > Chordata > Mammalia > Monotremata > Tachyglossidae > Tachyglossus > Tachyglossus aculeatus. The sequence continues at coordinate 33,155,948 of NC_052076.1, read as the reverse complement.
GCTGACGAGTGGTGGGGCCGGGATTTGAACCCGTGACCCCGGACTCCAAAGCCCAGGCTTTTTCCACTGAGCCACGCTGCTCCTCTAATGTCAGGTCTGTAATGCCAGTAAAGCCCTGGGTTCCCAGAGTCTTCCGAACAAACGACGGCACCCCCGATTCCATCAGCGGGAGCAGTGTAAAGCTGTTTTTGCGGACCAAACTGCCACGCTTTTAATGGCATTTGTTAAGCGCTTGCTATGTGCCAAGCTCTGTACTAAGTGCTGGGATCAATCAATCAATCGTATTTATTGAGTGCTTACTGTGTGCAGAGCACTGGACTAAGCGCTTGGGAAGTCCAAGTTGGCCACATCTAGAGACGGTCCCTACCCAACAGTGGGCTCAAAGTCTAAAAGGGGGAGACAGAGAACAAAACCAAACATCCTAACAAAATAAAATAAATAGGATCATCATCATCATCATCAATCGTACTTATTGAGCGCTAAGTGCAGAGCACTGCACTAAGCGCTTGGGAAGTACAAATTGGCAACATCTAGAGACAGTCCCTACCCAACAGTGGGCTCACAGTCTAAAAGGGGGAGACAGAGAACAAAACCAAACATCCTAACAAAATAAAATAAATAGGATCATCATCATCAGTCGTATTTATTGAGCGCTTACTATGTGCACAGCACTGTACTAAGCGCTTGGGAAGTACAAATTGGCAACATATAGAGACAGTCCCTACCCAACAGTGGGCTCACGGTCTAAAAGGGGGAGACAGAGAACAAAACCAAACATACTAACAAAATAAAACAAATAGACTAGATATGTACAAGTAAAATAGAGTAACAAATATGTACAAACATATATACATATATATTATTAGTTATTGTTATTCCCATCTATCCCAGCGCTTAACAAAAGACAACATTTACGATCATGATGATGAGATCATCATCATCATCATCGTTCTGAGCGCTTACTGTGTGCAGAGCACTGTACTAAGCGCTTGGGAAGTACAAATTGGCAACATATAGAGACAGTCCCTGCCCAACAGTGGGCTCACAGTCTAAGAGGGGGAGACAGAGATCCGCCGCCCGCAAAAACTGCTCAGACAGAGTGATTGGGTCCTTACAGCGGAGGCCGCTTCCCACCCAAACGGACAACCGAATGAGCGCGGCGGGCTCTTCCCAAGGCCGCCCGGAGACCCCGAGCCTCCTCCCGCCGGACGCGGCCCCCGCCCCGGGAAAAAACCAACACAAGCGCTTGGAATTAAGCCCCAGAGGGACGGAGCGGTTTCCCGCCAGGCCCGCCCGTTACCTTGACCGTGAGCTGGGCGAGGCGGCCAGACCGGGCGCTGGAGACGAGGTGCTTCAGGCCTTGGACGGCTTTGGGGATCTCGGCGGGGGTCGGAGGAACCAGCTCCACCTTGGCATAGTGCCAGAACGTGGCCAGGCGCGGCTTCGAGTAAGTCACGGCAGCTGGAGGAGCGGGCGGGGGGGGGGGGGGAGACGCACGAAACAAAACCAGACCAAAAAAAAAAAAAAAAACAAAAACGGGATGAACTCACCCGGAGACCGAAAGAAGCAGATGTGTGGGCCGGGCACAAATATTTATTCACGCATCACATTCGTTCGCCGCTTGAACCGAGCGCGCGCCCTGAGTGAAAACGCAGAGCTGCTCCCTGGTAACCAGAGGCTATTAAAGCTACGGAACACCTGTGTCATCATCATCAATCGTATTTATTGAGCGCTTACTATGTGCAGAGCACTGGACTAAGCGCTTGGGAAGTACAAGTTGGCAACATATAGAAGACAGTCCCTACCCAACAGTGGGCTCACAGTCTAAAAGGGGGAGACAGAGAACAAAACCAAACATACTAACAAAATAAAATAAATAGGATAGATACGTACAAATAAATTAAATAAATAAATAGAGTAAAAAAATATGTGCAAGCATATATGCATATATACAGGTGCTGAATGGAAACGCAGAGCTGCTCCCTGGTAACCAGTGGCTATTAAAGCTACGGAACACCTGTGTCGTCATCATCATCATCAATCGTATTTATTGAGCGCTTACTATGTGCAGAGCACTGACTAAGCGCTTGGGAAGTACAAATTGGCAACATCTAGAGACAGTCCCTACCCAACAGTGGGCTCACAGTCTAAAAGGGGGAGACAGAGAACAAAACCAAACATACTAACAAAATAAAATAAACAGAATAGATATGTACAAATAAATTAGAGTAAAAAAATATGTACAAACATATATACATATATACAGGTGCTGAATGGAAACGCAGAGCTGCTCCCTGGTAACCAGTGGCTATTAAAGCTACGGAACACCTGTGTCATCATCATCAATCGTATTTATTGAGCGCTTACTATGTGCAGAGCACTGTACTAAGCACTTGGGAAGTACAAATTGGCAACATATAGAGACGGTCCCTACCCAACTGTGGGCTCGGGGGGGGAAGTGCGATCGGACAGGAGGCCTCAAAGCACAACGTTATCGGGCCGGCCAGCGACCGCAGCAGTTGGTGGGCTGGGGAACGGCAGAGCCATTTTAGCTGCAAAGTTATCTATTAATAATAATTGTGGTGTCTGTGAAGCATTTATGTGCCAGACACTGTTCTAGATGACGAGATAATCAGGTGGACACGGGTGTTTGTGAAGCACTGTTCAAAGCGACCAAGCAGATACGAGATAATCAGGTTTTAGACTGTGAGCCCACTGTTGGGTAGGGACTGTCTCTATATGTTGCCAAATTGTACTTCCCAAGCGCTTAGTACGGTGCTCTGCACAGAGTAGGTGCTCAATAAATACGATTGATGATGATGATGACACAGTCCCGGTCCCGCACGGGGCTCAAGGCCTTAACCCCCATTTTAGAGATGAGAGAACTGAGGCACAGAGAAGTGAAGTGACTTGCCAAGGTCACGCGGCGGATTAGAATCCAAGTCCCTCTAACTCCAAGGCCTGGGCTCTATCCATTACGCCAGCACTTTTCTTGCAGACCTCACCTTGGTCTACAAGGAAGAAAATGTGTGTGTCATTTCCACCCGCCTCAGACCATCCTGTTAACATCTGCTTTTGCTGCCGGATCTCACGGGGAGGAGTTTATGCAAAGAGCACAGTTATGTGGCTGCTACACTGTATTCTCTCCCAAGGGCTTAGTGCGGTGCTCTGCGCACAGTAAGCGCTCAATAAATACGACTGACTGAGCTCATTTGAAAAACTTACCATTAAGTTGACCGTGAATGACTTCATCATGGCCACCCCTTTCAAAATGATCTATCATCAGTGTACGCCGGATGAAACTTAGCTTTAATTCTATTTATTCTGACGAAATAAATTGTTGTCTGTCTCCCCCTTCTAGACTGTGAGCCCAGTGGTGGGTAGGGACCATCTCTATATTCATTCATTCATTCAATTCAATCGTATTTATTGAGCACTTACTGTGCGCAGAGCACTGTACTAAGCACTTGGGAAGTACAAGTTAGCAACATACAGAGACGGTCCCTACCCAACAGCGGGCTCACAGTCTAGAAATATGTCACCAACTTGTACTTCCCAAGCGCTTAGTACAGTGCTCGGCACACAGTAAGCGCTCAATAAATATGACCGAATGAATGAATCTTAAACAAAAGCAGAGCACGGCCACTGCTCTTTTATACGCGACTGAGACGGCACCACAAAAGCCAAGATGCCTTTTTCTGGGGCCGTCAGAGGAACCCAGGCTAACACCCCTTTCATTTACCTGCTGGGGGACCTTGGGCAAGTCACTTCTCTGTGCCTCAGTTTCCTCATCTGTAAAATGGGGATTCAACACCCATTCTCACTCCTAGAGAGAGAGAGCCCAGGTGGGCTAGGGATTGTGTCCGTCCTGATTATCCTGCATCTATCCCAGCGCTTGGCACAAAGCACGCACTTAATACCTTTGGGAAAAAAAAAAAGAATGCAGCAATTACCAAAACAACGGCTCAAGATATTTACACAAATGTTTTGGCAAACACTTTCCCTAGTAATTTGACTATTTCCTAAGAGGTTCACACCTGAACGGTCTTAGCATAACATAACAAAGTTGTTGCAGCATTAGACGGCACCTCTCCCACAAGGGGTTCCCAGTCTAAAGGGGAGGGAGGAAAGAAAATGAACCCTCATTTTAAAGAGGAGGAAACTGAGGCTCCGAGGAGTGAAACGACCATCATCAATCGTATTTATTGAGCACTTACTGTGTGCAGAGCACTGTACTAAGCGCTTGGGAAGTACAAGTTGGCAACATATAGAGACAGTCCCTACCCAACAGTGGGCTCACAGTCTAAAAGACCAGCCCTCGGACCCCTGGCAAGCGAGTGGCAGAGCCAGAATTAGAACTCAGGTCCGTTTTCTCTCCACTAGCTGCATCGCTTCGAGTCCTCTCCATTACAGATTTCTAGAATCAATCAACCAATGGCATTGAGCACTGAATTAGGTGTTTGGGAGAGTACTTTACAACAGAGTCAGCAGAGATGTTGCCTGCCTTTAATGAGTTTACAGTCTAGGAGGGGGAGACAGACTTTAATATTAATAACGTATAATATACATTTTAAAGATATGTACAGAATGTAATCTAATACCAGGCTTGGGCTCTGACCAAAAGATCCGGTCATCTTAATTAGGAAAGGTCACTCTCCAGAGTTCATTCTCTCCTGCACTAGCCAGGAGAGGGAAGAGGGGCAATTAGAAAATAATACTAATTGCGGTATTTGTTAAGCCCTTACTATATGCCAGGAGGTTCACTGGGGTAGATACAAGCTAATCAGGTTGGACACAGCCCCTGTCCCCCATGGGGCTTATAGTCTCAATCCTCATTTTGCAGATGAGGTAACCGAGGCCCAGAAAAGTGAAGTGACTTGTCCAAGGTCACAAAATAGACAAGTGGCAAAGTGGGACTAGAATTCCCAGGCCCATGCTCTATCCACCGGACCACCCCGGGGTGTGTCTGTTGGGGGGGAAGACACCAAGCAACTAATCAACACCACTAGTTTGGGGTGGGGACATTTCTGGCTAAATTGGGTCATGGAGAACATTCATGAATTTCAATTATTCATCCTACTCCTGCCATCCCCTGTAAAAGCATAATGAATGAATTTCCCCGGGGATTAAAACAAGCCTTTACTAGCGGAGACAGCTTGGAGAGTTTCAAGTGAAACACCTGGGTAGCCACTTGGATAAAATTTAATTGTCAGAAAAGAACTGATATTATATTGGCAAGAAGGATTAACAAGCAGCAAGTTTACCTTTTAGATAAAAACTGATATCCACGGAAGAAGACTTGGTGCTTTGTTCAACCATTTCATTTCACCCAATAGGTCATTTCTAATCTAACTAGATTCTCCATGTCTGGCACCAAAGACTTTCTGTCGGTTTGGTATTTTCAAACACCTCAACAATGAAGCCAAACTGGAGAAATACGACATTTCCACAGGCTGGCACAACGTGATAATAATAATAATGGTATTTGCTAAGTGCTTACTATGAGCAAAGCACTGAGTTAAGCGTGAGACAGATACAAAATCACATCAGACCCAATCCTTGTCCCACAGGAGGCTCCCAAACTAAGAGGGAAGGGGGAATAGGTATTAATCCCCGCTCCCCCATTTTACGGATGAGGAAACTGAGGCAAATAAAATCAAGTGACTTGCCCAAGGTTACATAGCAGGCAAGTGACAGAGCTGAGATTAGAACAGTGCTTCAGCGTTTAGAAAAGTGCTTTGCACATAGTAAGCGCTTAATAAATGTCATTATTATTATTATTATTAGAACTTAGGTCTCTTGAACCCCAGGCCAGTGTTTCTATCACAATGCCACATTCCTATGATGCTATCAGAAATAATTCCTTAATTATTCTAAAAAACAAACGCACGGTGATCTACTTCCAAGCGCCAACCCTCTTTCCTCAGTTCCTCTAACTTTGCATCGACTTTATCAGATTGCTCCAACCCCGGAGATTTCTAGCATTTTCAAAGTTTTCTAATTAATAATAAGTTAATTGCTTTGAGGGCTTCTCTCCCTTTCCCTTCTTTGGATTAAGATGGGATGCTTGAGTTTTCCTAGGCCAAGGGGTTAGCTCTCCTGACCTCTTGGTGACCTCGGGTCAAAGGTTAAAAACAGGGTTATTTCCTCTCTGTCACTGCTGCTCCTTCTGGACCTCGCTGATTCAGTGAACTTGCCAAATGGCTTCAAATGAGAGGAAAAAACGGCCCAGGTATAATAATAATAATAATGATGGCATTTATTGAGCATTTACTATGTGCAAAGCACTGTTCTAAGCGCCGGGGAGGTTACAAGGTGATCAGGTTGTCCCACGGGGGGTTCACAGTCTTCATCCCCATTTTCCAGATGAGGGAACTGAGGCCCAGAGAATAATAATAATAATGATGGCATTTATTAAGCGCTTACTGTGTGCAAAGCACTGTTCTAAGCGCTGGGGGGATACAAGGTGATGACGTTGTCCTACGTGGGGCTCACAGTCTTCATCCCCATTTTACAGATGAGGGAACTGAGGCCCAGAGAAGTGACGTGACTTGCCCCAAGTCACACAGCTGACAATTGGCGGAGCCGGAATTTGAACCCATGACCTCTGACTCCAACGCCTGTGCTCTTTCCACTGAGCCACGCTGCTACTCTAAACAGAACAGCCAGCTTGAACGTTCTTTAGCAGCTTATTTTTTATGACACATTTCACCACCTACTTCGGATATCTTCTAATGGTGTCACAAAAAGCCCTTTAGTCTAAATCAGAAATGAGAAACAGCATGGCCTAGTGAAAAGAGCACAGGGCTGGGAGTCGGAGGGCCTGGGTTCTAATCCCGGCTGTACTTCCCAAGCGCTTAGTACAGTGCTCTCCACACAGTAAGCGCTCAATAAATACGATTGATGATGATGACTGCAACCTTGGGCAAAACATTTAACTTCTCCGTGTTTCAATTTCCTATTTGGTAAAGTGGGAATTAAGTACTTATTCTCCCTCTCCCTTGGACTGTGAGTCTCATGTAGTGCAGGTACTTGGGTCCACGCTGGATGATTTTTTTTTTTTTTGTGGGGTTATTTGTTAATTGCTCACTATGGAGCAGGCACTGTACTAAGCCCTGGGTAAATAAAAGATAAATAGGTTGGACAAAGTCCCTGTCCCACACGGGGCTCAAATTCAGAGAGAGGAGGATTTATGGAAAAAGCATGGGCTTGGGTGTCAGTGGGGCCTGAGTTTTCTACTCCTGCTTCCACTCCTTGCTTGCTTTTGTTACCATGGGCAAGTCACTTCACTTCTCTGTGCCTCAGTTTCCTCATCTGTAAAATGGGGACTTTAGACTGAGTCCTATGTGGGGCACGGGCTGTGTCCAACCTGCTAACCTTACATCCACCCCAGCGCTTAGTACAGTGCCTTTGCACATATTTAAGCGTTTAACAAATAACAAACAAACAAAAAAACAGATGAAGAGGCTCAGGTCCCACCCACCCTCGCCCCGTTTCACGTTTTGGCTTCCCTGGGTCCATCCCTCCTCCAGAAAGGGCTCCTGGCCCATGGGTCCTAATAACATAATTATTATGGTGTTTGTTAATTAATAATGGTATTTGTTAAGTGCTTACTATGTGCCAAGCACTGTTCTAATCACTGGGGTAATAATATAATTATTACAGTGTTTGCTAATTAATAATGGTATTTGCTAAGTGCTTACTATGTGCACTAAGACAAACAAAAAAAAAAAACAGATGAAGAGACTCAGGTCCCACCCACCCTCGCCCCGTTTCACGTTTTGGCTTCCCTGGGTCCATCCCTCCTCCAGAAAGGGCTCCTGGCCCATGGGTCCTAATAACATAATTATTACGGTATTTGTTAATTAATAATGGTATTTGTTAAGTGCTTACTATGTGCCAAGCACTGTTCTAATCGCCGGGATAATAATATAATTATTATGGTGTTTGTTCATTAATAATGGTATTTGTTAAGTGCTTACTATGTGCCAAGCACTGTTCTAATCGCTGGGGTAGATACAAGGCAATCTCGTTGTCCCACGTGGGGCTCACAGTCTTAATCCCCATTTTACACGAGGCCCAGAGAAATTACGTGACTTGCTCAAGGTCACACAGCAGACAAGCGGTGGAGTCGGAATTGGAACCCGTGTCCCGGCTCCCAAGCCTATACTTTTGCCACTAGGCCATGCTGCTTCGTGGCAGGTACTGTATTAAGCGCTGGGGGTGGATACAAGCAAATTGGGTTGGATGGAGTGGTGAAGTGCCTTGCCCAAGGTCACACAGCAGACATGCGGTGGAGCCTGGATTAATAATAATAATTATGATATTTGTTAAGCGCTTACTATGTGCAAGGCACTGTACTAAGCACTGAGGTGGATACAAGCAAATCAGGTTGGACAAAGTCCCTGTCCCACGTGGGGCTCTGTCTCAATCCCCATTTTACACAGTCTAGTAGGGGCCTCAGTTACTTCATCTGTATCCTGTATACCTCATCCTGTATATAATAATAATAATAATGATAATAATAATAATAATAATAATGGCATTTATTAAGCACTTACTATGTGTGAAGCACTGTTCTAAGCGCTGGGGGGAGATGCAAGGTGATCAGGTTGTCCCACGGGGGGCTCACAATCTTCATTCCCATTTTACAGATGAGGGAACTGAGGCCCAGAGAAGTGAAGTGACTTGCCCAAAGTCACACAGCAGACAAGTGGCGGCGCCGGGATTTGAACCCTTGATCTCTGACTCCAAAGCCCGGGCTCTTTCCACTGAGCCACGCTGCTTCTCCAATATGTGTTTGTACATATTTAGTACTCTATTTTATTCTGTTAATATGTTTTGTTTTGTTCTCTGTCTCCCCCTTCTAGACTGTGAGTCTGCTGTTGGGTAGGGACCGTCTCTCTATGTTGCCGACTTGGACTTCCCAGGTGCTTAGTCCAGTGCTCTGCACACAGTAAGCGCTCAATAAATACGACTGAATGAATGAATGTACATATTTATTACCCTATTTATTTCACTTGTACATATTTATTCTATTTATTTTATTTTGTTAATGTGTTTTGCTTGGTTCGCTGTCTCCCGCTTCTAGACTGTGAGCCCGCTGTTGGGTAGGGGCGGTCTCTCTATGTTGCCAACTTGGACTTCCCGAGCGCTTAGTCCAGTGCTCTGCACTCAGTAAGCGCTCAATAAATACGACTGAATGAATGAATGTACATATTTATTACTCTATTTCACTTGTACATATTTATTCTATTTATTTTATTTTGTTAATGTGTTTTGCTTTGTTCTCTGTCTCCCGCTTCTAGACTGTGAGCCCGCTGTTGGGTAGGGACCGTCTCTAGATGTTGCCAACTTGGGCTTCCCGAGTGCTTAGTCCAGTGCTCTGCACACAGTAAGCGCTCAATAAATACGATTGAATGAAGGTACATATTTATTACTCTCACTTGTACATATTCATTCTATTTATTTTATTTTGTTAACGTGTTTTGTTGTCTGTCTCCCCCTTCTAGACTGTGAGCCCGCTGTTGGGTAGGGACCGTCTCTATATGTTGCCGACTTGGACTTTCCAGGCGCTTAGTCCACTGCTCTGCACACAGTAAGCGCTCAATAAATACGATTGAATGAATGAATGTACATATTTATTCTATTTATTTTATTAATGTGTTTTGCTTTGTTCTCTGTCTCCCCCTTCTAGACTATGAGCCCACTGTTGGGTAGGGACCGTCTCTAGATGTGGCCAACTTGGACTTCCCAGGCGCTTAGTCCAGTGCTCTGCACACAGTAAGCGCTCAATAAATACGACTGAATGAATGAAGGTACATATTTATTACTCTCACTTGTACTTATTCATTCTATTTATTTTATTTTGTTAATGTGTTTTGTTCTCTGTCTCCCCCTTCTAGACTGTGAGCCCGCTGTTGGGTAGGGACCGTCTCTAGATGTTGCCAACTTGGACTTCCCAGGCGCTTAGCCCATCATCATCATCATCAATCGTATTTATTGAGCGCTTACTATGTGCAGAGCACTGTACTAAGCGCTTGGGAAGTACAAATTGGCAACATCTAGAGACGGTCCCTACCCAACAGTGGGCTCACAGTCTGAAAGGGGGAGACAGAGAACAAAACCCAACATCCTAACAAGATAAAATAAATAGAATAGACATGTACAAATAAAATAGAGTAATAAATCTGTACAAACATATATCCATATATCCCGTCTTACCTCCTTCCCTTCCCCACAGCACCTGTATATATGTATATATGGTTGTACCTATTTATTACTCTATTTATTTATTTATTTATTTTACTTGTACATTTCTATCCTACTTATTTTATTTTGTTGGTAGGTTTGGTTCTGTTCTCTGTCTCCCCCTTTTAGACTGTGAGCCCACTGTTGGGTAGGGACTGTCTCTAGATGTTGCCAATTTGTACTTCCCAAGCGCTTAGTACAGTGCTCTGCACACAGGAAGCGCTCAATAAATACGATTGATTGATTGACAGATCCATATATACAAGTGCTGTGGGGAAGGGAAGGAGGTAAGATGGGGGGGATGGAGAGGGGGAGGAGGGGGGGAGGAAGGAAGGGGCTCAGTCTGGGAAGGCCTCCTGGAGGAGGTGGGCTCTTTTGAGATGTATCTTACATCTCTCTCATGGCCACTGCTCTGCACTCGGTAAGCGCTCAATAAATAGGACTGAATGAATGAACAGTGCTTTGCACCTAATAAGCGCTTAATAAATGTCATTATTATTATTATTATCGGGGGTTTTTCCTGAGGAAAGGCCGTTTGGGCCTAGCAGGGGTGAGGGTCCGGGCCCCACCGGCCCCGGCTCAGGCCCTTCCTCTCTGGCCGCCGGATTTCCGTGAGGCGTCCGGTCCCCGGTCCCCGGTGGTCACTCACCGTTGACGAGGGCCGGGGCCTTCTCGGTGAGGCTGCGGATCAGCTGGGCCATGGCCGCCGGCCGGTCGTCCTGTCGGTCGTCCCACGGTCACACTCCCTCAGTCAGTCAGCCAGTCAGTCCGCGCATGCGCCCCCGCCCAGACAATCCGTCCGCGCCTGCGCTCGCGGGCCGGTCGGTCTGTCCGCGCATGCGCCCGCCGGCTAGTCGATCAGTCCGCCCGTGCGCCCGCCGGCCAGTCGCAGTCCGCGCATGCGCTCCCGGCCAGTCAGTCAGTGCGCGCACGCGCCCGCCGGTCAGTCCAGTCCGCACATGCGCCCACCGGCCAGTCAATCAGTCTGCCCATGCGCCCGCCGGCTAGTCACAGTCCGCGCATGCGCTCCCGGCCAGTCAATCAGTCCGCGCTTGCGCCCGCCGGCCAGTCACAGTCCGCGCATGCGCTCCCGGCCAGTCAATCAGAGAGCGCCCGCCGGCCAGTCACAGTCCGCGCATGCGCCCGCCGGCCAGTCACAGTCCGCGCATGCGCTCCCGGCCAGTCAATCAGTGCGCGCCCGCCGGCCAGTCAGTCAGTGCGCGCACGCGCACGCCGGTCAGTCACAGTCCGCACATGCGCCCGCCGGCCAGTCAATCAGTCCGCCCATGCGACCGCCGGCCAGTCACAGTCCGCGCATGCGCTCCCGGCCAATCAGTCCGCGCATGCGCTCCCGGCCAGTCAATCAGTGCGCGCCAGCCGGCCAGTCAGTGCGCGCCAGCGCCCGCCGGTCAGTCACAGTCCGCGCATGCGCCCGCCGTCCAGTCAAACTGTCCACCCATGCCCCCGCCGGCCAGTCACAATCCGCGCATGCGCTCCCGGCCAGTCAATCAGTGCGCGCACGCGCATGCATGCGTTCCCAGCCAGTGAATCAATCAATCGCATTTATTGAGCGCTTACTGTGTGCAGAGCACTGGACTAAGCGCTTGGGAAGTACAAGACGGCAACATATAGAGACGGTCCCTAACCAACAGTGGGCTCACAGTCTAAAAGGGGGAGACTTGTACTTCATCATCATCAATCGTATTTATTGAGCGCTTACTGTGTGCAGAGCCCTGGACTAAGCGCTTGGGAAGTCCAAGTTGGCAACATATAGAGACGGTCCCTGCCCAACAGTGGGCTCACAGTCTAAAAGGGGGAGACAGAGAACAAAACCAAACATACTAACAAAATAAAATAGGATATGTACAAGTAAAATAAATAGAGTAGTAAATATGTACAAACATATATACATATAAACAGGTGCTGTGGGGAAGGGAAGGAGGTAAGATGGGGGGATGGAGAGGGGGACGAGGAGGAGAGGAAGGAAGGGGCTCAGTCTGGGAAGGCCTCCTGGAGGAGGTGAGCTCTCAGCAGGGCCTTGAAGGGAGGAAGAGAGCTAGCTTGGCGGATGGGCAGAGGGAGGACTTTCCGGGCCAGGGGGAGGACGTGGGCCGGGGGTCGACGGCGGGACAGGCGAGAACGAGGCCCGGTGAGGAGGTGAGCGGCGGAGGAGCCGAGGGTGCGGGGTGGGCTGTAGAAGGAGAGAAGGGAGGGGAGGTAGGAGAGGGCGAGGGGATGGACAGCCTTGAAGCCCAGGGTGAGGAGTTTCTGCCTGATGCGCAGATTGATCGGTAGCCACTGGAGATTTTTGAGGAGGGGAGTGATATGCCCAGAGCGTTTCTGGACAAAGATAATCCGGGCAGCAGCATGAAGTATGGATTGAAGTGGAGAGAGACACGAGGATGGGAGATCAGAGAGAAGGCTGGTGCAGTAGTCCAGACGGGATAGGATGAGAGCTTCGAATGAGCAGGGTAGCGGTATGGATGGAGAGGAAAGGGCGGATCTTGGCAATGTTGCGGAGCTGAGACCGGCAGGTTTTGGTCACGGCTTGGATTTGAGGGGTGAACGAGAGAGCGGAGTCGAGGATGACACCAACGTTGCGGGCTTGTGAGACGGGAAGGATGGTAGTGCCGTCAACAGAGATGGGAAAGTCAGGGAGAGGACAAGGTTTGGGAGGGAAGACAAGGAGTTCAGTCTTGGACATGTTGAGTTTTAGGTGGCGGGCAGACATCCAGATGGAGATGTCCTGAAGGCAGGAGGAGATGCGAGCCTGGAGGGAGGGGGAGAGAGCAGGGGCAGAGATGTAGATCTGGGTGTCATCAGCGTAGAGATGATAGTTGAAGCCATGGGAGCGAATGAGGTCACCAAGGGAGTGCGTGTAGATCAAGAAGAGAAGCACTGAACCTTGGGGAACCCCCACAGTAAGGGGATGGGAAGGGGAGGAGGAGCCTGCAAAACAGACTGAGAATGAATGACCGGAGAGATAAGAGGAGAACCAGGAGAGGACGGAGTCTGTGAAGCCAAGGTCGGATAGCGTGTTGAGGAGAAGGGGGTGGTCCACAGCGTCGAAGGCAGCTGAGAGGTCGAGGTGGATTAGGATAGAGTATGAGCCGTTGGATTTGGCAAGCAGGAGGTCATTGGTGACCTTTGAGAGGGCAGTTTCTGTGGAATGTAGGGGACGGAAGCCAGACTGGAGGGGGTCGAGGAGGGAGTTGTTGTTAAGGAATTCTAGGCAGCGCATGTAGACAACTCGTTCAAGGAGTTTGGAAAGGAATGGTAGGAGGGATATGGGGCGATAACTAGAAGGTGAGGTGGGGTCAAGAGGGGTTTTTTTTAGGATGGGAGAGACATGGGCATGTTTGAAGGCAGAGGGGAAGGAACCAGTGGAGAGTGAGCGGTTGAAGATGGAAGTTAAGGAGGGGAGAAGGGATGGAGCGAGAGATTTCAAGAGATGGGAGGGAATGGGGTCAGAAGCACAGGTGGCTGGAGTAGCACTTGAGAGGAGGGAGGAGAGCTCCTCTGAGGATACTGCTGGGAAGGATGGGAGAGGAGCAGAGAGTGTTGAGAGCAGGGGGGTTGGAGAAGGGGGGGAAGTGACTTCGGGGAGGTTGGACCTGATGGATTTAATTTTGTCAATGAAGTAGGAGGCCAGATCGTTGGGGGTGAGGGAAGGAGGAGGGGGAGGAACCGGGGGCTTGAGAAGGGAGTTGAATATACGGAAGAGCTGGCGGGGGCGATGGGCATGGGTGTCAATAAGGGAGGAGAAATAGTTTTGTCTGGCAGAGGAGAGGGCTGAGTTAAGGCAGGAAAGGATAAACTTGAAGTGAACGAGGTTGGCATGGTGTTTAGTCTTTCGCCAGCAGCGTTCGGCAGCTCGAGCATAAGAGCGAAGGAGGTGGACCGTGGCAGTGATCCAGGGCTGTGGGTTCCAGTGGATATCCAGTTACTTCCCAAGCAGTTAGTACAGTGCTGGGCACACAGTGAGTGCTCAATAATTACGATTAAATGTAAAGAGATGGCTTTAATTGTATTTGTTCTGACGACCTGACACCCGTCCACGTGTTTTGTTTTGTTGTCGGTCTCCCCCTTCTCGACTGTGAGCCCGTTGTTGGGTAGGGACCGCATGCGCCCGCCAATCAGGCCGTCCTTCACCGTGCGCATGCGCCCGACGGCCAGTCAATCAATCAGCCCGCGCATACGCCCGCCAATCAGGCCGCCCTTCACCTTGCGCATGCGCCCGCCAATCAGGCCGCCCTTCACCTTGCGCATGCGCCCGCCGACCAGTCAATCAATCAGCCCGCGCATGCGCCCGCCAATCAGGCCGTCCACCTTGCGCATGCGCCCGCCGGCCAGTCAATCAATCAGCCCCCGCATGCGCCCGCCAATCAGGCCTCCCCCTCAGTCCGCGCATGCGCCCACCAGGCCCCGGCGCGCGCCGCCGACTGTCACCCTTCCGCGAGGACCCTCCCTCCCTACCCCCCACCAAGCCTGTCCCTCGCGTTCGCCTCCCGCCCGGCGCCGCCTCCCCGAGGGAGCCCTCCCTGCTTCGGCCTCCCCGGGCGGTCTGGAGGGATGACATGTACGGCAGAGGGGGTCGGGGTTGGAAAAGTTGTCCTCCGACTCAAGCTTCCGTGCGTTCAGGAAACAGGCGCTACTTGGGGCAGCCCTCCGTTCGCCCCCTTAAATCCAAGCCCTTGGGAAGAAAAAGGGCAGGAGATGCGCCTGCGCAGTGGCCCAAGTATCTTCCATTCGGCGCATGCGCAGAGACCCACGTACCTTTCATTCTGCGCATGCACAGAGGCCCAAGTACCTTCCATTGTGCGCATGCGCGGAGACCCAAGTACCTGCCATTCTGCGCATATGCAGAGGCCCAAGTGCCTTCCATTCTGCGCATGCACAGAGGCGCAAGTACCTTTCATACCGCGCATGCGCAGAGTCCCAAGTACCTTTCATACTGCGCATGAGCAGAGGCCCAAGTACTTTTCATACTGCGCATGCGCAGAGGCCCAAGTAGCTGTCATCATCATCAATCGTATTTATTGAGCGCTTACTATGTGCAGAGCACTGTACTAAGCGCTTGGGAAATACAAATTGGCAACACATAGAGACAGTCCCTACCCAACAGTGGGCTCACAATCTAAAAGGGGGAGACAGAGAGCAAAACCAAACATACCAACAAAACAAAATAAATAGAATAGATATGTACAAGTAAAATAAATAAATGAATAAATAATAAATAGAGTAATACTGCGCATGCGCCTATTGGGCGTCCCCCTTTGTAAAAAAATGATGTTTGTTAATCAATCAATCAATCAATCGTATTTATTGAGCGCTTACTGTGTGCAGAGCACTGTACTAAGCGCTTGGGAAGTCCAAGTTGGCAACATATAGAGACGGTCCCTACCCATCAGTGGGCTCACAGTCCAGAAGCGTTGTTAAGTGTTTACTATGTGCCAGGCAACATATAATAATAATAATGATGGTATTTGTTAAGCGTTTGCTATGTGCCAAGCACTGTTCTAAGCATCGGGGTGGATAAAGGGTAATCAGATTGTCCCACGTGGAGCTCACACTTTTTATCCCCATTTTACAGACGAGGTAACTGAGGCCCAGAGAAGTTAAGTGACTTGCCTAAGGTCACACAGCAGACAAATGGAGGAGGCGGGATTAGAACTCACATCCTCTGACTCCCAAACCCGGGCTCTTTGCACTAAACTTCACTGCTTCCCTATATTAAGCGTTGGGGTTGATACAAGTTAATCAGGTTGAGTCATTTGTGAAATAGGGATTAAGACTACGAGCCCCACGTGGGACAACCTGATCACCTTGTATTCTCCCCAGCGCTTAGAACAGTGCTTTGCACATAGTAAGCGCTTAATAAATGCCATTATTATTATCATTCTTCTCTGTGCCTCGGTTCCCTCATCTGTAAAATGGGGACTAAGACTGTGAGCCCCCCCGTAGGACAACCTGATCACCTTGCAACCTCCCCAGCGCTTAGAACAGTGCTTTGCACATAGTAAGCACTTAACAAATGCCATCATCATTATTATTATCATTACTAAGCACTTGGGAAAGTACAATACAACAATAAACAGTGACAATCCCTGCCCACAATGAGCTCCCAGTCTAGAGGTGGGGAAACAGACATCAATACAAATAAACCGACATCAATGCATACTTATATGTTGCCAACTTGTACTTCCCAAGTGCTTAATACAGTGCTCTGCACACAGTAAGTGCTCAATAAATACGATTGATTGATTGATTGATTGATTCACTCATCTAATAACAACTTACTGTACTCTGATCTCGCCTATCTCACTGCCGGCCTCTCGCCCACATCCTGCCTCTGACCTGAAACTTCCTCCCTCTTCATATATGACAGGCCATCACTCTCCTCACCTTCAAAACATTATTTTATTAAACATTATTAAAAGCACATCTCCTCAAAGAGGCCTTCCCCGACTCTTCTCCCACTCCTTTCTGTATCACCCTTCCCCTCGGATTTGCTCCCTTTATTCACCTCTCCCTCAGCCCCATAGCACGTCCATACACGTCTGCAAGCTCATTTATTTACATTCACTCATTCAATCGTATTTACTGAACGCTTACTGTGTGCAGAGCAGCACACAATAAATAAATAAAGTTATAGATTTATTTACCTATAGATTTATTATCTATAAATAATAGAACAGTGCTTTGCACATAAGTGCTTAACAAATGTCACTATTATTATTATGGAACAGTGCTTTGCACATAGTAAGCGCTAACAAATGCCATTATTATTATTATTATTACTAAGCACTTGGGAAAGTACAATACAACAATTAACAGTGACAATCCCTGCCCACAATGAGCTCCCAGTCTAGAGGTGGGGAAACAGACATCAAAACAAATAAACCTACATCAATGCATACTTATATGTTGCCAACTTGTACTTCCCAAGCGCTTAATACAGTGCTCTGCACACAGTAAGCGCTCAATAAATACGATTGATTGATTGATTGATGGATTGATTCATTCCTCTAATAACAACTTACTGTACTCTGATCTCGCCTATCTCACTGCCGGCCTCTCGCCCACATCCTGCCTCTGACCTGAAACTTCCTCCCTCTTCATATATGACAGGTCATCACTCTCCTCACCTTCAAAACATTATTTTATTAAACATTATTAAAAGCACATCTCCTCAAAGAGGCCTTCCCCGACTCTTCTCCCACTCCTTTCTGTATCACCCTTCCCCTCGGATTTGCTCCCTTTATTCACCTCTCCCTCAGCCCCATAGCACGTCCATACACGTCTGCAAGCTCATTTCTTTATATTCACTCATTCAATCGTATTTACTGAACGCTTACTGTGTGCAGAGCAGCACACAATAAATAGTTACAGATGTATTTATCTATAGATTTATTATCTATAAATAATAGAACAGTGCTTTGCACATAAGTGCTTAACAAATGACACTATTATTATTATTATAGAACAGTGCTGTGCACATAGTAAGCGCTAACAAATGCCGTTATTATTATTATTATTACTAAGCACTTGGGAAAGTACAATACAACAATTAACAGTGACAATCCCTGCCCACAATGAGCTCACAGTCTAGAAACCTTGAAACCTTGAAAACTTGAAAACTTGAAGCACCCTCCAGACCCGTGGCTCAGTGGAAAGAACCCTCCCCACAGCACCTGTATATATGTATATATGTTTGTATGTATTAATTACTCTATTTATTTTATTTGTACATATTTATTCTATTTATTGTATTTTGTTAATATGTTTGGTTTTGTTCTCTGTCTCCCCCTTTTAGACTGTGAGCCCACTGTTGGGTAGGGACCGTCTCTAGATGTTGCCAACTTGTACTTCCCAAGCGCTACGTACAGTGCTCTGCACACAGTAAGTGCTCAATAAATACGATTGAATGAATGAATGAATGAATGGGTTCGAATCCCGACTCTGCCGCATGTCTGCTGTGTGACCTTGGGCAAGTCACTTCTCCGAGCCTCAGTTCCCTCATCTGTAAAATGGGGATGAAGACTGTGAGCCCCACGTGGGACAACCTGATCACCTTGCATCCCCCAGCGCTTAGAACAGTGCTTTGCACATAGTAAGCGCCTAACAAATGCCGTCATTATTATTATAGAGAAGCAGCATGGCTCAGTGGAAAGAGCCCGGGCTTCGGAGTTAGAGGTCATGGGTTCAAATCCCAGCTCCGCCGATTGTCAGCTGTGTGACTTTGGGCAAGTCACTTCACTTCTCTGTGCCCCATCTGTAAAATGGGGATTAAGACTGTGAGCCCCATGTGGGACAACCCGATCACCTTGTAACCTCCCCAGTGCTTAGAACAGTGCTCTGCACATAGTAGGCACTTAATAAATGCCATTATTATTATTATTATTATTGAAAAGTACAATACAGCAATAAAGAGAGACAATCCCTGCCCACAGTGGGCTCACAGTCTAGAGGGGGGGAGACAGACATCAGTACAAGTAAACAGGCCTCAATATAAATTAATAAAATTATAGATATGTACATATATAGATAAGTGCTGCGGGGGCACGGAGGGGGGGGGAAGAGCAAAGGGAGCAAGTTGTGGTGATTCATTCATTCATTCAATCATATTTATTGAGCACTTACTGTGTGCAGAGCACTGTACTAAGCGCTTGGGAGGTACAAGTTGGTGATGATGAATGTCTGTCTCCCCCTCTAGAATGTAAGTTTGTGGTGGACAGGGAATGTATCTACCAATTTACATTGTACTCTTCCAAATGCTTAGTACAGTGCTCTGCATCAAGCAAAAACTATATGTAAGTTTGTGGTGGACAGGGAATGTATCCACCAACTTACATTGTACTCTTCCAAATGCTTAGTGCGGTGCTCTTCATCAAGCAAAAACTATATGTAAGTTTGTGGTGGACAGGGAATGTATCTACCAACTTACATTGTACTCTTCCAAATGCTTAGTACAGTGCTCTGCATCAAGCAAAAATTATATGTAAGTTTGTGGTGGACAGGGAATGTATCTACCAACTTACATTGTACTCTTCCAAATGCTTAGTACAGTGCTCTGCATCAAGCAAAAACTATATATAAGTTTGTGGTGGACAGGGAATGTATCCACCAACTTACATTGTACTCTTCCAAATGCTTAGTACAGTGCTCTGCATCAAGCAAAAATTATATGTAAGTTTGTGGTGGACAGGGAATGTATCTACCAACTTACACTGTACTCTTCCAAATGCTTAGTACAGTGCTCTGCATCAAGCAAAAATTATATGTAAGTTTGTGGTGGACAGGGAATGTATCTACCAACTTACATTGTACTCTTCCAAATGCTTAGTACAGTGCTCTGCATCAAGCAAAAATTATATGTAAGTTTGTGGTGGACAGGGAATGTATCTACCAACTTACACTGTACTCTTCCAAATGCTTAGTACAGTGCTCTGCATCAAGCAAAAATTATATGTAAGTTTGTGGTGGACAGGGAATGTATCTACCAACTTACATTGTACTCTTCCAAATGCTTAGTACAGTGCTCTGCATCAAGCAAAAACTATATGTAAGTTTGTGGTGGACAGGGAATGTATCCACCAACTTACATTGTACTCTTCCAAATGCTTAGTACAGTGCTCTGCATCAAGCAAAAATTATATGTAAGTTTGTGGTGGACAGGGAATGTATCTACCAACTTACACTGTACTCTTCCAAATGCTTAGTACAGTGCTCTGCATCAAGCAAAAATTATATGTAAGTTTGTGGTGGACAGGGAATGTATCTACCAACTTACATTGTACTCTTCCAAATGCTTAGTACAGTGCTCTGCATCAAGCAAAAACTATATGTAAGTTTGTGGTGGACAGGGAATGTATCCACCAACTTACATTGTACTCTTCCAAATGCTTAGTACAGTGCTCTGCATCAAGCAAAAATTATATGTAAGTTTGTGGTGGACAGGGAATGTATCCACCAACTTACATTGTACTCTTCCAAATGCTTAGTACAGTGCTCTGCGTCAAGCAAAAATTATATGTAAGTTTGTGGTGGACAGGGAATGTATCCACCAACTTACATTGTACTCTTCCAAATGCTTAGTACAGTGCTCTGCATCAAGCAAAAATTATATGTAAGTTTGTGGTGGACAGGGAATGTATCCACCAACTTCCATTGTACTCTTCCAAATGCTTAGTACAGTGCTCTGCATCAAGCAAAAATTATATGTAAGGTTGTGGTGGACAGGGAATGTATCTACCAACTTACATTGTACTCTTCCAAATGTTTAGTACAGTGCTCTGCATCAAGCAAAAACTATATATAAGTTTGTGGTGGACAGGGAATGTATCCACCAACTTACATTGTACTCTTCCAAATGCTTAGTACAGTGCTCTGCATCAAGCAAAAACTATATGTAAGTTTGTGGTGGACAGGGAATGTATCTACCAACTTACACTGTACTCTTCCAAATGCTTAGTACAGTGCTCTGCATCAAGCAAAAATTATATGTAAGTTTGTGGTGGACAGGGAATGTATCTACCAACTTACACTGTACTCTTCCAAATGCTTAGTACAGTGCTCTGCATCAAGCAAAAACTATATGTAAGTTTGTGGTGGACAGGGAATGTATCCACCAACTTACATTGTACTCTTCCAAATGCTTAGTACAGTGCTCTGCATCAAGCAAAAATTATATGTAAGTTTGTGGTGGACAGGGAATGTATCCACCAACTTCCATTGTACTCTTCCAAATGCTTAGTACAGTGCTCTGCATCAAGCAAAAACTATATGTAAGTTTGTGGTGGACAGGGAATGTATCCACCAACTTACATTGTACTCTTCCAAATGCTTAGTACAGTGCTCTGCATCAAGCAAAAATTATATGTAAGTTTGTGGTGGACAGGGAATGTATCTACCAACTTACACTGTACTCTTCCAAATGCTTAGTACAGTGCTCTGCATCAAGCAAAAATTATATGTAAGTTTGTGGTGGACAGGGAATGTATCTACCAACTTACATTGTACTCTTCCAAATGCTTAGTACAGTGCTCTGCATCAAGCAAAAACTATATGTAAGTTTGTGGTGGACAGGGAATGTATCCACCAACTTACATTGTACTCTTCCAAATGCTTAGTACAGTGCTCTGCATCCAGCAAAAACTCCTCACCCTCGGCTTCAGGGCTGTCCATCACCTCGCCCCCTCCTACCTCACCTCCCTTCTCTCCTTCTCCAGTCCAGCCTGCATATGTTGCCAACTTGTACTTCCCAAGCGCTTAGTACAGTGCTCTGCACACAGTAAGTGCTCAATAAATATGATTGATTGATTGATTGTTCCTCTGCCGCTCACCTCCTCACTGGGCCTTGTTCTCCCCCATCCCACCGTCCGACCCCCGGCCCACGTCCTTCCCCTGACCCGGAATGGCCTCCCTCCGCACATGCGCCAAGCTAGCTCTCTTCCTCCCTCCAAAGCCCTCCTGAGAGCTCACCTCCTCCAAGAGGCCTTCCCACACTGAGCCCCCTTTTTCCTCTCCTCCTCCTCCCCATCCCCCCCGCCCTACCTCCTTCCCCTCCCCACAGCACCTGTATATATGTTTGTACAGATTTATTACTCTATTTTACTTGTACGTATTTACTATTCTATTTATGTTGTTAATGATGTGCATTTAGCTTGAATTCAGCACCTGTATATATGTACATATTTAGTATTCTATTTATGTTGTTAATGATGTGCTTTAATTCAGCCCGTCTATATGTTTGTGCAGATTTATCACTCTGTTTTACTTGTACATATTCACTATTCTATTTCATTCATTCATTCATTCATTCATTCATTCATTCAATCATATTTATTGAGCGCTTACTGTGTGCAGAGCACTGTCCTAAGCCCTTGGGAAGTACAAATTGGCAAAGTATAGAGACGGTCCCTACCCAACAGTGGGCTCACAGTCTAATGATGTGCATTTAGCTTTAATTCAGCACCTGCATATATGTACATACTTACTATTCTATTTATGTTGTTAATGATGTGCATTTAGCTTGAATTCAGCCCGTCTATATGTTTGTACAGATTTATTACTCTATTTTACTTGTACATATTTACTCTTCTATATATTTTGTTAATGATGTGCATTTAGGTTGAATTCAGCACCTGTATATATGTACATATTTGCTATTCTATTTATGTTGTTAATGAGTGCATTTAGCTTGAATTCAGCCCCTGTCTATATGTTTGTACAGATTTATTACTCTATTTTACTTGTACATATTTACTATTCTATTTATGTTGTTAATGATGTGCATTTAGCTTGAATTCAGCACCTGTGTATATGTACATATTTACTATTCCATTTATGTTGTTAATGATGTGCTTTAATTCAGCCCCTGTATATGTTTGTACAGATTTATTACTCTGTTTTACTTGTACATATTCACTATTCAATTTCATTCATTCATTCATTCATTCAATTGTATTTATTGAGCGCTTACTGTGTGCAGAACACTGTACTAAGCACTTGGGAAGTCCAAGTTGGCAACATATAGAGATGGTCCCTACCCAACAGTGGGCTCACAGTCTAATGAGGTGCATTCAGCTTTAATTCAGCACCTGTATATATGTACATATTTACTATTCTATTATGTTGTTAGTGATGTGCATTTAGCTTTAATTCAGCCCCTGTCTATATGTTGGTACAGATTTATTACTCTATTTTACTTGTACATATTTACTATTCTATTTATGTTGTTAATGATGTGCATTTAGCTTGAATTCAGCACCTGTATATATGTACATAGTTACTATTCTATTTATGTTGTTAATGATGTGCATTTAGCTTTAACTCAGCCCGTCTATATGTTTGTACAGATTTATTACTCTGTTTTACTTGTACATATTCACCATTCTATTTCATTCATTCATTCATTCAATCGCATTTATTGAGCGCTTACTGTGTGCAGAGCACCGTACTAAGCGCTTGGGAAGTCCAAGTTGGCAACATCTAGAGATGGTCCCTACCCAACAGTGGGCTCATAGTCTAATGATGTGCATTTAGCTTTAATTCAGCACCTGCATATATGTACATATTTACTATTCTATTATGTTGTTAATGATGTGCATTTAGCTTGAATTCAGCCCCTGTCTATATGTTTGTACAGATTTATTACTCTATTTTACTTGTACATATTTACTCTTCTATTTATGTTAATGATGTGCATTTAGCTTGAATTCAGCACCTGCATATATGTACATATTTACTATTCTATTATGTTGTTAATGATGTGCATTTAGCTTGAATTCAGCCCCTGTCTATATGTTTGTACAGATTTATTACTCTATTTTACTTGCACATATTTACTCTTCTATTTATGTTAATGATGTGCATTTAGCTTGAATTCAGCACCTGTATATATGTACATATTTACTATTCTATTTATGTTGTTAATGATGTTCATTTAGCTTGAATTCAGCCCGTCTATGTTTGTACAGATTTATTACTCTATTTTACTTGTACATATTTACTCTTCTATTTATGTTGTTAATGATGTGCATTTAGCTTGAATTCAGCACCTGTATATATGTACATATTCACTATTCTATTTATGTTGTTAATGATGTACATTTAGCTTGAATTCAGCCCGTCTATATGTTTGTACAGATTTATTACTCTATTTTACTTGTACATATTTAATATTCTATTTATGTTGTTAATGATGTGCATTTAGCTTTCATTCAGCACCTGTATATATGTACATATTTACTATTCTATTTATATTGTTAGTGATGCGCATTTATTTTATTTTGTTAATATGTTTGGTTTTGTTCTCTGTTTCCCCCTTCTAGACTGTGAGCCCGTTGTCAGGTAGGGCCCGTCGCTATATGTTGCCGACTTGTACTTCCCAAGTGCTTAGTACAGTGCTCTGCGCATAGTAAGCGCTCAATAAATACGATTGAATGAATGAATAAATACTACTGATTGATTAACCATCACACTCCCCAGTCAGGCTGAAGAAAGCACGGCAGATTTTTGGTAAACTCGGTAGGATACGCTTTCACATGCGTCTTCTGCCCTTAAACCCGGATTCTTTTGAAAACAATCAAGGGAAGGATCTTTGGTGGTTGGAGCCACGTATGTATTTATTAAATTTAAAGTCTGTACAAACACTCCTGCTGAAGTCGGGCAGGAAACGCTAACCTTTCCGGAATAATAATAATAATAATAATAATGGCATTTATTAAGCGCTTACTATGTGCAGAGCACTGTTCTAAGCGCTGGATGTGAATGTTTCCCAATCCCCTTCTGATGATTAAGCTGAGAAGCAGTGTACTTGTAATAATAATAATAATAATAATGATGGCATTTTTTAAGCGCTTACTATATGCAAAGCACTGTTCTAAGCGCTGGGGAGGTTACAAGGTGATCGGGTTGTCCCACGGGGGGCTCACAGTTTTCATCCCCATTTTGCAGATGAGGTAGCTGAGGCCCAGAGAAGTGAAGTGACTTGCCCAAAGTCACACAGCTGACAAGTGACGGAGCCGGGATTTGAACCCATAACCTCTGACTCCAAAGCCCGGGCTCTTTTCCACTGAGTCACGCTGCTTCCTGTACTTCCCAAGTGCTTAGTCCAGTGCTCTGCACACAATAAGCGCTCAATAAGTACGATTGAATGAACGAATGAATGAAGCAGTGTGGGTCAGCGGAAAGAGCCCGGGCTTTGGAGCCAGAGGTCATGGGTTCAATCCCAGCTCCGCCAATTGTCAGCTGGGTGACCTTGGGCATTCATTCTTTCAATCGTATTTATTGAGCGCTTACTGTGTGCAGAGAACTGTACTAAGCGCTTGGGAGGTACAAGTTGGCAACATAGAGAGACGGTCCCTACCCAACAGTGGGCTCACAGTCTAGAAGGGGGAGACAGACAATGAAACAAAACATACTAACAAAATAAAATAAATAGAATATGTACAAATAAAATACATAGAGTAATAAATACATACAAACATATATACAAACATATATACAGGATCAGAAAGTCACGCAGCCTGCACAATGGCCTGACTTGGGCTACATTAGGTTGCCTTTGTTCATTTTCACTCTTATAGGCAACCTCCATTCCTAAGTTTAATGCACCTGTAAAAATTGCATTTTAATAATCATAACAACAATAGCATTTATTAAGTGCTTGCTAAGCGCTAGGGAGGTTACAAGGTGATCAGGTTGTCCCACGGTGGCGGGGGGGCGGAGGGGAGGGCTCACAGTCTTCATCTCCATTTTACAGATGAGTTAACTGAGGCCCAGAGAAGTGAAGTGATTTGCCCAAAGTCCCACAGCTATTGGCAGAGGCAGGATTCGAACCCATGACCTCCGACTCCAAAGCCCGGGCTCTTTCCATTGAGCCACGCTGCTCTGCACCCGGTAGGTGCTCATGGATGATGATGACCTCACTGTTGGGTGGGGACTGTCTATGTTGCCAACTTGTACTTCCCAAGCGCTTAGTCAAGTGCTCTGCACACAGTAAGCGCTCAATAAATACAATTGATTGATTGATTGATTTAATGTAACCATCTTGGAAAGTTGTGCCTAATGCAGGATATTTAAGGTTGAGCCGGAAGGAAAATGCTTCAAAAAGGGAGGCTTCCATCGTCATTTATACGAGTTGTATACTTGTACTTCCTCTGCACACAGTAAGCGCTCAATAAATATGATTGATTGATTGAGTTGCACTCAATAAATATGACTGATTGATTGATTGATTGATTGAGTTGTTT
Source organism: Tachyglossus aculeatus (assembly GCF_015852505.1). NCBI lineage: Eukaryota > Metazoa > Chordata > Mammalia > Monotremata > Tachyglossidae > Tachyglossus > Tachyglossus aculeatus. Next base: position 33,129,939 of record NC_052076.1, on the reverse strand, counting down.
TTGTGCCCGCAAGGAGAGAGACCATCTTAGGCTCCGAAGGGCACCCATTCTCCGCTTACGCTGAGGTGAACTCAGGAAACCACAGACCAGGGGGTCCCCTTCCGTTCACCAGCTTTGGGCTCCATCATTCATTCATTCATTCATTCAATCGTACTTATCATCATCATCAATCATCATCATCAATCGTATTTATTGAGCGCTTACTGTGTGCAGAGCACTGTACTAAGCGCTTGGGAAGTACAAATTGGCAACATATAGAGACAGTCCCTACCCAACAGTGGGCTCACAGTCTAAAAGGGGGAGACAGAGAACAAAACCAAACATACTAACAAAATGAAATAAATAGAATAGACATGTACAAATAAAATAGAGTAATAAATATGTACATATATACATATATACAGGTGCTGTGGGGAAGGAGGTATCATCAATCGTATTTATTGAGCGCTTACTGTGTGCAGAGCACTGGACTAAGCGCTCGGGAAGTACAAGTTGGCAACATCTAGAGACAGTCCCTACCCAACAGTGGGCTCACAGTCTAAAAGGGGGAGACAGAGAACAAAACCAAACATACTAACAATAAAATAAATAGAATAGATATGTACAAGTAAAATAAATAGAGTAATAAATATGTACAAACATATCTACATATATACAGGTGCTGTGGGGAAGGGAAGGAGGTAAGATGGGGGGATGGAGAGGGAGACACTCTATTGAGTACGATCATTCAATCGTGCTTATCATCATCATCATCAATCATATTTATTGAGCGCTTACTGTGTGCAGAGCACTGGACTAAGCACTTGGGAAGTCCAAGTTGGCAACGTATAGAGACGGTCCCTACCCAACAGTGGGCTCACAGTCTCGAAGGCCTTCTAGCTTTCTTTCCTTTCAGTCAATCAATCAATGGTATTTATTGAGCGCTTACTGTGTGCAGAGCACTGTACTAAGCGCTTGGGAAGTCCAAGTTGGCAACATCTAGAGACGGTCCCTACCCAACAGTGGGTTCACAGTCTAAAAGTCGTTCGCGTTGGGAGCTTCAAAACAGCATAAGCCAGAAATCTTGAGCCCCCCACGCCGACCCCTCAAACTAGGCGCTCTAACCACTGGGCCACGCTGCTCCCATGTCATGCCTAGCGTAATGGAAAGAGCCCAGGCCTGAGAGGTCAGGGGACCTGGGTTCTAATCCTGCTTCTACTTTTGACCTGCCGAGTGTGACCTTGGGTGAGTAGCTTCAATTCTCTGAGCCTCAGTTCCTCCTCTGTAAAATGGGCATTCAATACCTAGTCTCTCAGCCGTTAGAGTATGAACCCTATCTGACCTGAATAACTTGGATCTACCCCAGTGCTTTGCACCTGGTAAAAATTTAACGAGCACCACAATTATTCTTAGTATGTAGAATAAGAATGAGAAGTAGCATGGCTCAATGGAAAGAGCCCGGGCTTTGGAGTCCGAGGTCAGGGGTTCGAATCCCGGCTCCACCAATTGTCAACTGTGTGACTTTGGGGAAGTCACTTCACTTCTCTGGGCCGCAGTTACCTCATCTGGAAAATGGGGATTAAGACCGTGAGCCCCCCGTGGGACAACCTGATCACCCTGTAACCTCCCCAGCGCTTAGAACAGTGCTTTGCACATAGTAAGCACTTAATAAATGCCATTATTATTATTATTATTATTACTCCCTTCTGCTTACTCAAATCCCTCTAGACCTATGCCAGCCTTCCTCTCATTCATTCATTCATTCATTCATTCAATCGTATTTATTGAGCACTTACTGTGTGCAGAGCACTATACTAAGCGCTTGGGAAGTACAATTTGGCAACATATAGAGACGGTCCCTACCCAACAGCGGGCTCACAGTCTAGAAGGGGGAGACAGAGAACAAAATAAAACATACTAACAGAATAAAATAAATAGAATATGTACAAGTAAAATAAATCGAGTAATAAATATGTACAATCAATCAATTGTATTTATTGAGCGCTTACTGTGTGCAGAGCACTGTACTAAGCGCTTGGGAAGTACAAGCTGGCAACATATAGGCAGTCCCTACCCAACAGCGGGCTCACAGTCTAGAAGGGGGAGACGGAGAACAAAACAAAACATATTAACAGAATAAAATAAATAGAATAAATATGTACGAGTAAAATAAATCGAGTAATAAATATGTACAATCAATCAATCGTATTTATTGAGCGCTTACTGTGTGCAGAGCACTGTACTAAGCGCTTGGGAAGTACAAGTTGGCAACATATAGGCAGTCCCTGCCCAACAGCGGGCTCACAGTCTAGAAGGAAGCTGAAGAAAATAAAGACAAAATGGGCTATGAGTTCACCTGATACTACCGTGAGGTTAGAGTCCTCGTTTCACTGCCAAACTTGTATATATATATATACAAGTATATATATATATATATATATATATATACTCGTTTCACTGCCAAACTTGTATATATATTATATATATATTATATATATATATTATATATATATATATATACAAGTTTGGCAGTGAAACGAGTATATATATATATACACACACACACATATACAGTATATATATACAGTATATATATATATATATACTCGTTTCACCGCCAAACTTGTATATATATATATATATAACTGTATATATATACTGTATATATGTATGTGTGTATATATATATATACACTGTATATATATATACACTGTATATATATATATATATATACAAGTTTGGCAGTGAAATGAGTATATATATATATATATACATATATACAGTATATATATACAGCATATATATATATATATATACTCGTTTCACTGCCAAACTTGTATATATATATATATATATTACTGTATATATATACTGTATATATGTATATGTGTGTGTATATATATATATACACACACACACTGTATATATATATATACAAGTTTGGCAGTGAAACGAGTATATATATATACACACACACATATATACAGTATATATATACAGTAATATATATATATACATATATATATATATATACACACAAGTTTGGCAGTGAAACGAGTATATATATATATATATATATATATATACATACACACACTGCATATATATACACTGTATATATGTGTATATATATATATATATATATATATATATATATATATATATATACTCGTTTCACTGCCAAACTTGTATATATATATATTACTGTATATATATACTGTATATATGTATATATGTACAAACATATATACATATATACAGGAATATTAGAGTGGGCCTCCCACTCTGCCATGGGTACATCAGACCCTCCTGTCCCTCCCCACTTCAGCCTATACTTCCCGCTGCTGCCCGGCTCATCTTTGTGCAGAACCGCCCTCCGTCTCTATACGTTGCCGACTTGGACTTCCCAAGCGCTCTGCCCACAGTAGGCGCTCAATAAATACGATTGATCGAATGAACGGATGAATCCAGGTGAAAGACACAAAGATCATCCAAGAAAGCTGCCGGAAATGACGGATCCGTCACCCACGTTTCTCCCCACCCAAGTGCCAAGGTCTGTTTGTGCGTCCGCCTCCGTCTTTCCGCTTTCCTTCCCAGAAGAGGTAGTCGGAGCTCAAGATGGAAACTGGCGGGAAGCGGTGGTCAGTTCTACTTTTGTTCTCTTGTTGAGGGGCAATGACTGAGGAGGACGGGGACCCGACAACCCCCCAAAAATCCTACCCCTCCCACGACCCTGCCGGCCAAAGGCCTCGGGAAGACCCCCTTCCTCGGAGCGGACCCTCGGCAAAGATCCTTACTGCACGGGGTGGCAACTCAGGATGGAAATCATCAATCGTATTGATTGAGCGCTTACTGTATGCAGAGCACTGGACTAAGCGCTTGGGAAGTACAAATTGGCGACATAATCTACAGGGTTGTGCAGCGTTATACGGGGAAGCAGCGTGGCATAACGGATAGAGCGCAGGCTGGGAGGTCGGAAGGTTAGGGGTTCCAATTTGGACAAATCATTTCTCTAGGCCTCAGTTATCTCATCTGGAAAATGGGGATTAAGGCTGTGAACCCCACGCAGGACAGGAACTGTGTCCAACCTGATTTGGGTGTATCCACCCCAGCACAGCCTGGCACATTGTAAGCGCTTAATAAATACCATTATTATTATTAGTAAATTATTATTAGTAGTAATTACTATTAGTAGTATTAGAGAAGCGGCGTGGCTCAGTGGAAAGAGCCCGGGCTTTGGAGTCAGAGGCCGTGGGTTCGAATCCCAGCTCCACCACAAGTCTGCTGTGTGACCTTGGGCAAGTCACTTAACTTCTCTGAACCTCAGTTCCCTCATCTGTAAAAATGGGGAATAAGACTGTGAGCCCCACGTGGGACGTGATCACATTGTATCCCCCCAGCAATTAGAACAGTGCTTTGCACATAGTAAGCGCTTAACAAATGCCATTATTATTATTATTATTATTAGTAGTAGTAGTAGTAGTACAGCCACTTCGCCCCTAACCGGAAGCCTATTTCCGGCTGGGAATCCAGTCCCTCTGGTCCTTATGTTTCATGGTTTTCCATCTGAGTCACCCCCAAACTGGAGGCGTTCACTTGGGAGGCTAATCCGTGCTGGAGACTGACCCTCACATCCACCCCCGAGAGGTCCTAGCCCACTCTAATATTCCCAAAGCCAAGCTCCGGCTTTGCTCCCCGCTTATGGATACGACATCCTAATCCATTTTGGGAGCGGGTTCCCTCCCGGCAGGACACTTCTGAAAGGACAGGTAGAGAGAGTGCTCACGGCAGAATGCTTTAGATAGCCTGCTAAGTTGAACTGGTGAGGGAACCTCCCTAAAAATAATAATTACTGTACTTGTTACGCACTTACTATGTGCCAAGCACCGCTGGATACAAGCTAATCAGGCTGGACACAGTCCCTCTATAATAATAATGATGGCATTTATTAAGCGCTTACTATATGCAAAGCACTGTTCTAAGTGCTGGGGAGGTTACAAGGTGATCAGGTTGTCCCACACGGGACTCACAGTCTTAATCCCCATTTTACAGATGAGGGAACTGAGGCCCAGAGAAGTGAAGTGACCTGCCCAAAGTCACACAGCTGACAAGTGGCGGAGCCGGGATTTGAACCCATGACCTCTGACTCCAAAGCCCATTCTCTTTGCACTGAGCCACGCTGCTTCCCCCACGGGGCTCACACTCTTAATCCCCATTTTACAGATGAGGCCCAGAACTCTATTTTTGTATTTATTTATTTTACTTGTACATATCTATTCATTTTATTTTGTTAATATGTTTGGTTTTGTTCTCTGTCTCCCCCTTCTAGACTGTGAGCCCACTGTTGGGTAGGGACCGTCTCTAGATGTTGCCAACTTGTATTTCCCAAGCGCTTAGTACAGTGCTCTGCACACGGTAAGCGCTCAATAAATATGATTGATTGATTGCCCAAGGTCATACAACAGACATGGGGCAGAGTCAGGATTAGAACCCAGATCCTTCTAACTCCCAGGCCTGTGTTCTCTCCACTCCCTTCCCCACAGCACCTGTATACATGTACATATTTATTCTATTTCTTTTATTCTGTTAATATGTTTTGTTTTGTCGTCTGTCTCCCCCTTCTAGACTGTGAGCCCGCTGTTGGGTAGGGAGCGTCTCTCTATGTTGCCAACTTGAACTTCCCAAGCGCTTAGTCCAGTGCTCAGCACACAGTAAGTGCTCAATAAATACGATTGAATGAATGAATGAATGAACACAGACCTCACTATACTACAACTAAGCCTCAGAGACCATCTGCTCAGAAGGAAGCGGGGACCCTCACTCTCAGACACAAAGGTCGGCTGCGGTGGCAGTAAGCGCTCAATAAATACGATTGATCGATTGGCGAAACTGCAGTCGGGGGCCTGGGTTCCAAACCCGGCTCTGCCGATTGCTTGCTGTGTGACCTTGGGCAAGTCACAAGTTCTCTGGGCCTCATTCTCCTCAACTGTATAACGATGATGATGATGGTATTTGTTAAGCGCTTACTATGTGCAAAGCACCGTTCTAAGCGCCGGGGGGGGATACAAGGTGATCAAATGCCATCATTATTATTATTACTTGTTCAATTAGACTGTGAGCCCACTCTTGGGTAGGGACCGTCTCTATATGTTGCCAATTTGTACTTCCCAAGCGCTTGGTACAGTGCTCTGCACATAGTAAGCGCGCAATAAATACGATTGATGACGATGAAGGTGTCCCCCGTGGGGCTCACAGTCTCCACCCCCATTTTACAGATACTGAGGCTCTGAGATACCCGTTCCAATTTAGCCGGAGGGCCCGACGTGGGCCGCGGCCCATGTCAGATCTAACTCGCCTCTACCCCAGCGCTTAGAACAGTGCTTGACCTGTAAGCACCTGACAAATACCATGATAAAAAAAAAACAACAACCCACCACTGATTTTACGTTCGACCTAGGACTCTAAAGGTCCGCTAGGCCCTCGGCCTTCCAAGTCCGAATACGCACTTCGGCGCCACGCTTGACAACGTAGAAGTTTTATTTATATCGAACGAGAGCCCGTCGGCAGGTGCGGCTACAGGCGCTGGATGCCTACAGACATGCGGGAGGCACGCTATAAATCGCTGAGCGGTTCGTCTCGAACCTGTATGTACACGGTTAGGTATGTACACGGAGACCCCTGGGAGAAGCGGGAGGGCTTCCCTCAAGGCCGACAGAAGCGGGTGGGCATCGGCTCCGCTCACCCTCCGCTCCACCTGGCCAAGTGGCAGGGCCACCCCTCTACCTCGCTGTTGTGCCCCTTTGGAAGCTGGACTAGTGTTGAGTTTCGATGATCGGGGGCAGCCCCATTGGGCCCGGAGACGGAGCCGGGGGAGGGAGGTGGAAGCCCTTGGGATCGGGCCCAGGAGGACGTGCCCGACGGCTCCGGACGGAAATTGCATAAGGGGGGGCCCTGCCGCCGGCCCGTCTGGGCTCTCGGTCGCCAGCATTCACATTAAACATCGTCAGGAAAGAGAATATTGGAGAGGAGAGAGGCCGGAGCTCCAGACGCCGAGATCCCCACGGCAGGTCTTTATGGCGAAGCCGATCGCCACGGGAAAGGCGACGTCAAGCAGCGGACACCGAAAGGATACCGAAGAGCGACTGACAAAGATGAGGAGACCGGTGGTTAAAAGACGCAGGAAGGGTGGAGGGTCTCCCATCCTCAGAGGGCGGGGAAGGGGCAGGCTGGTGGGGTTTAAAGTAAGATAAATCTCGGGAGGAAGGACGGATAAAGGGATCGAATGGAAAGGGGAATCTGGAGGCCCTCCTAGACCTAAAAGATGATTTTGGGGGCTTTTTGGGGTTGGCAATGCCCGCGTTTTATACAAGGGTCGTTCCCTGCTTCGGAGAGAGGGGAAAAACAATGGAGAGAGAGGAAAGATAGAGAAGACCAAACTCAAGAAATACGGTGAGACAAAGTGAGAGAAAGAGAATGAGACGGAGCTAGAAAGACTCAGAGAATCAGTGAGAGACCCAGAGGAAGAGGCGGACAGAGAAACCGACAGACTATCGGTTTTCCACGTTCGCGGCTGGCTTTCGGTTTGTCGGGTTCACTGCGGGTCCTCCTGCCGCTCTTTTTGCTGTTTCCTCTCGGCCAGCCACTTCTGGATCTTCTCTTTCAGTTCTGCGTTGGGCCGGATCTGGTCCATGGTGAGAGGGCTGCGGTTGAAGGGGTCCGTCTGATCGCTGAGGGGAGGGGAGGGGAGGGGAGAGAGGCAGAGCCAGTGAGTTACTCCTAGGCAGTCCGGGGATTTCCGAGGGAATCCAGAGAGCCGGGAATGGGCCCGATCCTCTCCCCGCGGAGGGGAGGGAGAGTGACTCAGAGTGTCTGTTGCTGTGAGTCAGCCGGCCCCGTTCTCAGACGCCCCAAGAGAGAATGAGAAACAGACCCTCAAGCGGCACCCGCGGCCGTAAATAACCTCTCCGCTTCCTCCCTGCCATGACCACAGAAACTGACTCGTAAAGATCGCTCCTCCTGCCCCCCGGCCCTCGTGTTTTCCTGAGGCCTGCACCACCTGCGATGTCACTCATCTGAGAGCTGCCCGACAGGCTCTTGACTAAGGGTTCAAGGGACTGCGTCTGCTTCACGATCGGCAAAGGGGTTGGGGTGGCATCGAAGGCCGTCGGACTGCCGGCCAGGCAGCCGCTCGCCCGGGGCCAGGAATAGGTTACGGCAGGGGAGGAGGATGAAATCTGGAAGAAGACGGGGCTTGTGGGCCAATAACACTGACTATTTTCGTGCAGTCCTCTGGGAAGCCTTCGGCCGCTACGCAATCGGTAAGGGCGGAGGACAAAACCGGTGAACGCGGAAGAGAAAACCGTTCCGGTAAGGAGACGGCACTCCTCCCGAGCCGGGGTGTTAGGGGATCCCTCATTCCTGACGCACGAACCCGCCCGTCAACGGATGACACAATTGGCTCGGCGGAAAGAGCCCGGGCTTTGGAGTCAGAGGTCCCGGCTCCGCCAACTGTCAGCTGTGTGACTCTGTGCAAGTCACTTCACTTCTCTGGGCCTCAGTTCCCTCATCTGGAAAATGGGGATGAAGACTGTGAGCCCCCCGTGGGACAACCTGATCACCAGAGCTTAGAACAGTGCTTTGCACATAGTAAGCGCTTAATAAATGCCATTATTATTATTATTATTATTATTATTCCCGGGGGGCATGCCCCCCTCTCCCCCGCCCTCCACCTCGGAGGCGGGCCGAAAGACACGGGACCCCCGTTGCCCGGCCCCGGATACCTGAGCAGGTGCCTGGCAATGGTGGAGCGGTCCACGGTGACCCGGGAAGACGGCAGCATCACCGGGTCGGACATCAGGGTGCTCATGATGGGATCCAGGAACTCGTCGCAGGCGTCGGCGTACGTCTCCTCCTCCTGCTGCTGCCGGTCTGCGAGAGACTGAAAGCGGGAGGCCCATTTTGGCCCGCCCGACGCGACGGGGTTTCCCAAGCGGTCGGCCGGGGTGGGTGGGGATGGCTGGACGGGCCGGGCCAGAAGCGGAGCCATTTTCCCCCCGAAACTCTCCACCGGCCCGGCGGCAGCTGATGATGGCAGAGGACTGAGCCGGTGCCCGCTCCCCACCGCGTCTCCAGACTATTCTGGGGTCCCAAGGTGGAACCCGGTCTCTGGTGTACCAAGCGCTTAGTACAGTGCTCTGCACATAGTAAGCGCTCAATAAATACGATTGATGATGATGGTGTTTGATGGAAAAACTGACACTACCCTCGCTGCCGGGAGGCAGGGTCCATCCCCCCTGCCTTACCTCCGCCCCTTCCCCACAGCACCTGTATATATGTTTGTACATATTTATTACTCTATTTATTTTATTCTGTTAATATTCATTCACTCATTCAATTGTATTTATTGAGCGCTTTACTGTGTGCAGAGCACTGCACTAAGCGCTTGGGAAGTACAAGTTGGCAACATATTGTTCTCTGTCTCCCCCTTCTAGACTGTGAGCCCACTGTCGGGTAGGGACCGTCTCTCTTGGTTGCCAACTTGGACTTCCCAAGCGCTTAGCACAGTGCTCTGCACACAGTAGGCGCTCAATAAATACGATTGATTGATGATTGATTGATTGATTGAGGAGCCTTGGCTATAATAATAATGATAATGATGGCATTTATTAAGCGCTTACTACGTGCAAAGCACTGTTCAAAGCACTGGGGAGGTTAGAAGGTGATCAGGTTGTCCCACGGGGGGGGGCTCACAGTCTTAATCCCCATTTTCCAGATGGGAACTGAGGCCCAGAGAAGTGAAGTGACTCGCCCAAAGTCACACAGCTGAGAATTGGTGGAGCCGGGATGCTCCCTTGGGGGCAGGTCTCCTCCAGGAAGGGCAGGCGTCGGTGACAGCACCTCGGGCCGGGCGGCTAGGCGGGGAGATGGAGCGGAACTTATAACTTGCTTCCACATCCCTCCTCAGACCCGCCGGGGCCGAGCGGTGCCGGGTGAAGCCCGGCCCAGCCCATCAATCAATCAATCGTATTTATTGAGCGCTTACTGTGTGCAGAGCACTGTACTAAGCGCTTGGGAAGTTCAAGTTAGCAACATATAGAGACCGTCCCTACCCAACAGCGGACTCACAGTCTAGAAGGGGGAGACAGAGAACAAAACAAAACGTATTAACAAAATAAAATAAGTAGAATAAATGTGTACAAGTAAAATAAATAGACTAATAAATACATACACACATACATAGGCAAAATGGGGATTAAGACTGTGAGCCCCACATGGGACAACTTGATCACCTTGTATCCCCCCTCAGCGCTTAGAACAGTGCTCTGCATATGGTAAGCGCTTAACAAATGCCATCATTATTATTACTATCAATCAATCAATCAATTGTATTTATTGATAGCTTACTGTGTGCAGAGCACTGTACTAAGCACTTGGGAAGTCCAAGCTGGCAACATATAGAGACGGTCCCTACCCGACAGCGGGCTCACAGTCTAGAAGTCTACTGGTATGTCTCAGCAGCCATGGGGCAGGGAGGTTTTCCGACACAGGCGGGGAGTTTCTAAATTGGAAATCAATCAATCAATCGTATTTATTGAGCGCTTACTGTGTGCAGAGCACTGTACTAAGTGCTTGGGAAGTCCAAGTTGGCAACATATAGAGACAGTCCCTACCCAACAGTGGGCTCACAGTCTAGAAGGCAAGGCCCCAGTTCAGCCAAGAGGGCCTCTGCATCTTCCAGTCTTAGACTGGTCCAGGACAGTTCTCATTCATTCATTCATTCATTCAATAGTATTTTTTTGAGCGCTTACTGTGTGCAGAGCACTGTACTAAGCGCTTGGGAAGTACGAATTGGCAGCACTTTCTGAATCTTCCCTGCCGTTCTTGCCCAACCAGGGAGGAAATGGGAGATGAGCGGGCAGCTGAGCCGGCCCCCTGATGCCACCCCTCCCACGCGGTCCCCTCTCAACCAGCGCTTAGAACAGTGCTTTGCACACAGTAAGCGCTCAACAAATGCCATCGTTATTATTCCCCTCTCCCCTACCCCAGCTCTCTCACCTTGATCCTCTCTGCCAGGTTACTGAAAGCCACGATCATGTTTCCCGGCTTGTTGATTTTCTTCAGGACCCGGACCGTCTGGGCAAAGAGAGTCGGGGAGTAGGAGCGTCCATCCTTGGGCACGGTGGCACAGAAATTCTCCTCGTCGCTGGAGGGTGGGCAGCCCGGGGTCCGAGAGGGAGAAAAGGGGGGTACGTGATGTGGAGAGGAGGGGCAGGGGGATCCGCGCCGGGGGGGAGTCGACAGGCCGGAACCGACCCGCTGCTGGCACGTTAAAAAATGCAACTTACCCTGCAAATTACTCTGGAGACCCCTCCTTCCCCTCCCCACAGCCCCCTGTATATATGGGTGAATGTTTGGACACATTTATTACTCTTTATTTTACTTGTACTTATTTATTCTATTTATTTTATTTTGTTAATATGTTTTGTTTCGTTGTCTGTCCCCCCCTTCTAGACTGTGGGCCCGCTGCTGGGTAGGGACCGTCTCTAGATGTTGCCAACTTGGACTTCCCAAGCGCTTAGTACAGTGCTCTGCACACAGTAAGCGCTCAATAAATACAATTGAATGAATATATGCTTGTACATATTTATCACTCTATTTTACTTGCACATATTTATTCTACTTATTATATTTTGTTAATATGTTTTGTTTTGTTCTCTGTCTCCCCCTTCTAGACTGTGAGCCCGCTGTTGGGTAGGGACCGTCTCTAGATGTTGCCAACTTGGACTTCCCAAGCACTTAGTCCAGTGCTCTGCACACAGTAAGCGCTCAATAAATACGACTGAATGAATGAATGTATATATGCTTGTACATATTTATCACTCTATTTTACTTGCACATATTTAGTCTACTTATATTTTGTTAATATCTTTTGTTTTGTTCTCTGTCTCCCCCTTCTAGACTGTGAGCCCACTGTTGGGTAGGGACCATCTCTAGATGTTGCCAACTTGGACTTCCCAAGCGCTTAGTCCAGTGCTCTGCACACCGTAAGCGCTCAATAAATACGATTGAATGAATGAATGTATATATGCTTGTACGTATTTATCACTCTATTTTACTTGCACATATTTAGTCTACTTATTATATTCTGTGAATATCTTTTGTTTTGTTCTCTGTCTCCCTCTTCTAGACCGTGAGCCCGCTGTTGGGTAGGGACCGTCTCTAGATGTTGCCAACTTGGGCTTCCCAAGCGCTTAGTCCAGTGCTCTGCACACAGTAAGCGCTCAATAAATATGACTGAATGAATGAATGAATGGCTGAACTTACCTAACCCATCAGCTGGACGATCCCTACCACGTTTCAGGCGTCAAGACGCGGGCTAAAACCCGCTGGGTTTTGAACCCAAGGCAGTTCCCCCAACTAGGCTTGGGCAAGCCGGCTCACGTCTCCGTGCCTCAGTTACCTCGGCTGTCAAATGGGGACTAAGACTGTGGGCCCCATGTGGGTCGGGGGCCGTGTCCAACCTGAGTCGCTCGAATCGATCCCGGCGCACCCAGTAATCACGTAACACATACTACTATCATCATCATGCCTATGCTCCTCTGACCGCGGCCCCTCCGTTTCAATCATTCAACGGTATTTATTGAGCGCTTGCTCACTGTGTGCAGAGCACTGTACTAAGTGCTTGGAAGGGGATGGTAGAACAGAGTTGGTGGACACGTTCCCTGCCCAGCAGGAGCTTACAGTCTAGAGGGGGGTTTCATATGTATCCCGGCCCCGTAGGATCCCTTTGGCATTTCCGCCCCCTCCTCGGCCCCAGCCCCGAGACCCCGGGGGCTCCCGCTGACCCGAGGTTTAAGTAGATGGTGCAGATGTCCGAAACCAGCTGCTGGGGCTTGAAGTCAAACTCGCTGAAGTCCTTGACTTTCAAGGCGCCCATCTTGGGGCCCACCAGGTGCTGGAGGAAGTAGTTCAGCATGGAGATGATGCGCTCGGCCAGGAACGGGTGCACGAACAGGGACTTGATCTCTGAGTAATAATAATAATGGCATTTATTAAGCGCTTACTATGTGCAAAGCACCGTTCTAAGCGCTGGTGATCAGGCTGGCCCACGGGGGGGGCTCACAGTCTTCATCATCATCATCAATCGTATTTATTGAGCGCTTACTATGTGCAGAGCACTGTACGAAGCGCTTGGGAAGTACAAATTGGCAACACATAGAGACAGTCCCTACCCAACAGTGGGCTCACAGTCTAAAAGGGGGAGACAGGCAACAAAACCAAACATACTAACAAAATAAAATAGAATAGATATGTACAAGTAAAATAAATAAATAAATAGAGTAATAAATCTGTACAAACTTATATATACAGGTGCTGTGGGGAAGGGAAGGAGGTAAGATGTGGGGGGTGGAGAGGGGGATGAGGGGGAGAGGAAGGAATGGGCTCAGTCTGGGATAGGGTAATATGGGATGAAGACTGTGAGTCCCCCTTGGGACGACCTGATCACCTTGTAACCTCCCCAGCACTTAGAACAGTGCTTTGCACATAGTAAGTGCTTAATAAATGCCATTATTATTATTAGTATTAAAAGCCCGCCCCACCGCAGGCGGCGATGGGGGCCGGGCGGGGGCCGCCTTGGCCTTCATCTACAGGTGAGGGAACTGAGGCCCAGAGAAGTGAAGTGACTTGCCCAAAGCCACGCAGCTGACAACTGGCGGAGCTGGGATTCGAACCCGTGACCTCTGACTCCAAAGCCCGTGCCCTCTCCACTGAGCCACACTGCTTCCCTGAACCCCAAGACCACAGTCCGTTGGTTCTTCCCTCCAGGTGGGCAGGGCCGGCTGGGAACGGAGAGGCCGGCGACGGGCCAGTAAAAGAGGAGGGACGCGCGCTAGCTCACGGCTAGACTGGGGAAGCAGCGTGGCTCAGTGGAAAGAGCCCGGGCTTTGGAGTCAGAGGTCGCGGGTTCGAATCCCGGCCCTGCCAACTGTCAGCTGTGGGACTTTGGGCAAGTCACTTTGCTTCTCTGGGCCTCAGTGACCGCATCTGTCAAACGGGGATGAAGACTGTGAGCCCCCCGTGGGACAGCCTGATCACCTGGTAACCTCCCCAGTGCTTGGCACATAGTAAGTGCTTGATAAACGCTATTATACACACACACACGGCTCCGTGGCCTGGGAGCGCAGCCTCCCCCTGCCTTCAGGCCTCAGTGGGCCCGTTGAGTGTCCCCTCCTCCACCCCCTCAACCCGGCCGCCGTCCTTCCCGCCCAGAAGGCCGGGCCGCGTGGCTGGTCTCCGATTCCCGCTGGCCGGGACCGCCCGGCCTTACCGGAGGTGAGAAAGGCCAGGGTGCCGATGGTCTCGTTGGACATGATGTTGTGAAAGCGGGCCAGCTGGCCGAACATCTGCAGGCTGGCCTCCTTCTCCCGGCGGGTCTCGGGGGTCAGGCGGTCCCACTCGCCCCGGTCCTTCTCGATCTGCTGAACCTTGATCTTGCTCAGGTACTGGAGGGGCGGGGGGAGAGGGAGGTGGACGGAGAAGAGCCGGGGGTGAAAAAGGGGAGGGAGGGGCGGAAATTCACCCAGTCGTATTTACTGAGCGCTTACTACGGGCAGAGCACTGGACGAAGCGCTTGGGAAGTCCAAGCTGGCCACATAGAGAGACGGTCCCTACCCGACAGCGGGCTCACAGTCCGGAATGTCTCAAAACAGATATTTTGTCAGACTGTCCCATTCTTCCGACTCTGCTGACCTCCCGCTCCAACCCACATTAGCCAACGTGGGCACGCCCTGGATCTCTTAAGAGTGATCTCACAAACTCCAATCCCTATGTCTCCAGGTCTGCCCTTCAAACCTGCCATTTTACCCACATCTCTTCCCTTTCCCCAAATCGTCTTCTCCGTCAAAAGTGTCTACCGAGTCCCTGCTGTAGTAAGTCATGTGTGAGAGCTGTCCTCTGCGTCTACTAAGACCTCCGGTCTCTGGACCCCTGGCTCAAAATATCATTCCTCCCCTTGCCCTCCTGGCAAACCTTCCTCTCTCCCTTATCCCATGGCTGTTGTCATCCCATCACCCCTACAGTTCACTCCCTCCTCTCCTGCCCGCACACGTTGGAGCCATCTTCCTCTCCTCCTCTTCCCCCTCCTCATCCCCCACCGCCTTACCTCCTTCCCCTCTCCACAGCACCTGTATATATGTTTGTACGGATTTATTACTCTATTTATTTATTTACTTTATTTGTACACATTTATTTTATTGATTTTATTCTGTTAATATGTTTTGTCTTGTTGTCTGTCTCCCCCTTCTAGGCTGTGAGCCCGCTGTTGGGTAGGGACCATCTCTATAGGTTGCCAACTTGGACATCCCAAGCGCTTAGTACAGTGCTCTGCACACAGTAAGCGCTCAATAAATATGATTGAATGAATGAATGAATAGAAGGGGGAGACGGACAACAAAACATATTAACAAAATAAAATAAATAGAATAGTCAATATGTACGAGTAAAATCAATAGAGTAATCCATCTGTACAAACATATATATAAATGTTTATATACATATACATACGTATTTGTATGACTGAGCCCCCTCCTTCCTCTCCAGCCCCCTACCTTACCTCCTTCCCCTCTCCACAGCACCTGTATATATGTTTGTGCGTATTTATTACTCTATTTATTTATTTACTTTATTTGTACATATTTATTCTATTGATTTTATTCTGTTAATATGTTTTGTCTTGTTGTCTGTCTCCCCCTTCTAGGCTGTGAGCCCGCTGTTGGGTAGGGACCGTCTCTGTATGTTGCCAACGTGGACTTCCCAAGCGCTTAGTACAGTGCTCTGCACACAGTAAGCGCTCAATAAATATGATTGAATGAATGAATGAATAGAAGGGGGAGACGGACAACAAAACATATTAACAAGATAAAATAAATAGAAGAGTCAATATGTACAAGTAAAATCAATAGAGTAATCCATCTGTACAAACATTTATATAAATGTTTATATACATATACACACATATATGTATGACTGAGCCCCCTCCTTCCTCTCCCCCTCCTTTCCATCCCCCCCGCCTTACCTCCTTCCCCTCTCCACAGCACCTGTATATATGTTTGTGCGTATTTATTACTCTATTTATTTACTTTATTTGTACATATTTATTCTATTGATTTTATTTTGTTAATGTTTTGTTTTGTTGTCTGTCTCCCTCTTCTAGGCTGTGAGCCCGCTGTTGGGTAGGGACCGTCTCTATGTGTTGCCAACTTGGACTTCCCAAGCGCTTAGTACAGTACTCTGCACACAGTAAGCGCTCAATAAATATGATTGAATGAATGAATGAATAGAAGGGGGAGACGGACAACAAAACAAAACATATTAACAAGATAAAATAAATAGAATAGTCAATATGTACGAGTAAAATCAGTAGAGTAATCCATCTGTACAAACATATATATGTTTATATATATATACATACATATATGTATGACTGAGCCCCCTCCTTCCTCTCCCCCTCCTCCTCTCCATCCCCCCGCCTTACCTCCAAAACATAGTAACAAAATAAAATAAGTAGAATAAATATGTACAAGTTAGAGTAATAAATACGTACAAACATATATACATTCAATCATATTTATTGAGCATTTACTGTGTGCAGAGCACTGTACTAAGCGCTTGGGAAGTCCAAGTTGGCAACATATAGAGACAGTCCCTACCCAACAGCGGGCTCACAGTCTAGAAGGGGGAGACAGAGAACAAAACCAAACATATTAACAAAATAAAATAAATAAAATAGATATGTACAAGTAAAATAAATAGAGTAATAAATCTATACAAACATATATATATATATATATATATACAGGTGCTGCGGGGAAGGGAAGGAGGTAAGGCGGGGGGGATGGAGAGGGGGAGGAGGGGGAGAGGAAGGTACAGTGCTCTGCACACAGTATGTGCTCAATAAATACCATCGATTGATTAAAAGGCCACGCATCAAAAAATATTTGGTATATCAATGTATAACATTGAGTTCACAAAATATAGAAGCAAAATTCTTGTTGAAGGATTTCAACGGTTCTCATTTTGTACTTTTCTGTAGCAAAATCTATAAATGTTACCAAGTAACAGTTTTCGAACTGTTGAAGTGTTCTTTAAGCATTGAGGCATTCAGGTTGTGTCTGCGCCCTATCTATCTGCGACAGTGCTGCCTGCATTTCTAAATAAGGCAACATTCTCAGTCTTCAACCCTTCTAGCAAAGGAGAGGTTTCTGAACGTAGAAAGACATGCCACATCCCAACCTGGAATTACTGTAAAAACAGACTAGTCTTCAGACTTTACCAGCCCACCTCTATTTAGGTTAGGGTTATAAAACCATTTGAGTTATTTATCTCACGCGGTGTTTTGCCACATGGAATTGTGCAGACCACCGTTCACTTTAAAGAACCGATTTCAAAGACCTCAGGGATACCTACCATCCCCGGTTCCTTTAGTTCAGAAAATAGAGAAATTCTCATCCTCACCCGGCTTTGCCTTGTTTTCCCTTCCTGTTTGTATTTTTCTTGTAATGGTCCAGTGCTCCTCTGTGCCCCATCCCCCCTACTTCCTTCCCCTCCCCGCAGCACCTGTCTATATGTTTGTACAGATTTATTACTCTATTTATTTTACTTGTACATACTTACTATTCTGTTTATTTTGGTAATGGTGTGCACCTAGCTTTATTTCTATTCGTTCTGACGACTTGCCACCTGTCCACATGTTTTGTTTTGTTGTCTGTCTCCCCCCGTGAGCCGGTTGTTGGGTAGGGACCGTCTCTCTATGTTGCCAACTTGTACTTCCCAAGCGCTTAGTCCAGTGCTCTGCACACAGTGAGCGCTCAATAAATACGATTGAATGAATGAATGAGGGGGCTCAGTCTGGGAAGGCCTCCTGGAGGAGGCCTCCCTTGTTTGCCTCCCCCTCTAGTTGGCTACCCGCCCCGGCTCCCGCTTCGGAAAAGGCGAAGGAGTGTTTGTCGGGGTGGGTGCGTCGACTCTGGGTGCAGGGAGCTTTTTATAGGAGCGGTAAAGGAATAATCACCCCCTCATTCATTCATTCATATTTATTGAGCGCTTACTGTGTGCAGAGCCCCTCATTCATTCATTCATTCAATCGTATTTATTGAGCGCTTACTGTGTGCAGAGCACTGGACTAAGCGCTTGGGAAGTACAAGTCGGCAACATCTAGAGACGGTCCCTGCCCAACAGCGGGCTCACAGTCTAGAAGGGGGAGACAGGCGACAAGACGAAACATATTAACAAAATAAAATAAATAGAATAAATACGTACAAATCAAATAAATATCTCCCATATTGGGAAATAAAACTTCCCAAGCGCTTCGGGCAGTGCTCTGCACACAGTAAGCGCTCAAAAAATACGACTGTACGAATGCCGGGAAGGAGAAGGGAAAGGAAGAGAGAAGGAAAAGGGGAAGGAGAAAGGAAAGAGGGCAGGAGGCCGGAGCGGCCAGGTACGTACTAAGCACTAAACAAAATACTTGTACATATTTACTATTCTATTTATTTTGTTAATGCTGTGTATTTAGCTTTAATTCTATTTGTTCTGATGACTTGACACCTGTCCACATGTTTTATTTTGTTGTCCGTCTCCCCCTTCTAGATGGGGAGCCCGTTGCTGGGTAGGGACCGTCCCTATATGTTGCTGACTTGGAGTTCCCAAGCGCTTAGTACAGTGCTCTGCACACAGTAAGCGCTCAGTAAATATGACTGAACGAATGAGTTGTGCCGGGAAGGAGAAGGGAAAGGAGGAGGGAAGGAGGAGGGAAAGGAGGAGGGAAGGAAAAGGGGAAGGAGAAAGGAAAGAGGGCAGGAGGCCGGAGCGGCCAGGTATGTACTAAGCACTAAATAAGAATGAGAAGCAGCGTGGCTCAGTGGAAAGAGCACGGGCTTTGGAGTCAGAGTTCATGGGTTCGAATCCCGGCTCTGCCATTGTCAGCTGTGTGACTTTGGGCAAGTCACTTAACTTCTCTGTGCCTCAGTTACCTCATCTGTAAAATGGGGATTAAGACTGTGAGCCCCCCGTGGGCCAACCTGATCACCTTGTAACCTCCCCAGTGCTTAGAACAGTGCTTTGCACATAGTAAGCGCTTAATAAATGCCATTATCATCACCATCATCATAAGCAAAATACTTGTACATATTTACTATTCTATTTATTTTGTTAATGATGTGCATTTAGCTTTAATTCTATTTGTTCTGATGACACCTGTCCACGTGTTTTGTTTTGTTGTCTGTCTCCCCCTTCTAGACTGTGAGCCCGTTGTTGGGTAGGGACCGTCTCTATAAGTTGCCGACTTGGACTTCCCAAGCGCTAAGTACAGTGCTCTGCACCCAGTAAGCGCTCAATAAATACGACTGAACGAATAAGGAGTGCCGGGAAGGAGGAGGGAAAGGAGGAGGGAAGGAAAAGGGGAAGGAGAAAGGAAAGAGGGCAGGAGGCCGGAGTGGCCAGGCTCTTTTCTAAGCACTAAAGAAAATACTTGTACATATTTACTATTCTATTTATTTTGTTTATGCTGTGCATTTAGCTTTAATTCTATTTGTTCTGATGACTTGACACCTGTCCACATCTTTTGTTTTGTTGTCCGTGTCCCCCGTCTAGACTCTGAGCCCATTGTTGGGTAGGGACCATCTCTATATGTTGCCGACTTGGACTTCCCAAGCGCTAAGTACAGTGCTCTGCACCCAGTAAGCGCTCAATAAATACGACTGAACGAATGAGGAGTGCCGGGAAGGAGGAGGGAAAGGAGGAGGGAAGGAAAAGGGGAAGGAGAAAGGAAAGAGGGCAGGAGGCCGGGCTCCTCACGCACTCGGAGGCCGAGGACAACTCAGCTGGGTTTGATACTTTGTCAAACCCAAAGGATTCACGGGTCTCCTGACAGGCGGGGCTGGAACGGCATTGTGCCGCCGTCCTGAGGGATGCAGGGAGGGAAGGCTCAGGGAATGTGTCTGTTTGCTGTTATCCTGTACTCTCCCAAGCGTTTAGTACAGTGTTCTGCACACGGTAAGCGCTCGATAAATACAACTGAACGAAGGCTCGGAAATTTCGGGAGAAAAGTCATACTGCTCCGGCCCTAGCTTCTCCGGACCGACGTCAGTGACTTGCCCAGAGTCTCACGCTTGACAGTTGGCGGAGTCGGGATTTGAACCCACGACCTCTGACTCCCAAGCCCGGGCTCTTTCCACTGAGTCACGCTGTGAGCCCCACGATGTGGCCTCTATATGTGGCCAACTTGTACTTCCCAAGCGCTGAGTCCAGTGCTCTGCACACAGTAAGCGCTCAGTAAATATGATTGAATGAATGAATGAATAGTAAGCGCCAGTTGCCAGCTGTGTGACTATGTTGGCCTCTATATGTGGCCAATCTGTACTTCCCAAGCGCTTACTCCAGTGCTCTGCACACAGTAAGCGCTCAGTAAATACGATTGAATGAATGAATAGTAAGCGCCAGTTGTCAGCTGTTGGACTTTGGGCAAGTCACTTGACTTCTTGGGCCTGTTTGGGCCCCCGAGCAGGTGGGCTCTCTCCCCAGGAGCCCTCTAATAATAATAATAATAATAATAATGATGGCATTTATTAAGCACTTACTATGTGTAAAGCACTGTTCTAAGCGCTGGGGAGGTTACAAGGTGATCAGGTTGTCTCACAGGGGGCTCACAGTCTTAATCCCCATTTTCCAGATGAGGTAACTGAGGCCCAGAGAATAATAATAATAATGATGGCATTTATTAAGCACTTACTATGTGCCAAGCACTGTTCTAAGCACTGGGGAGGTTACAAGGTGATCAGGTTGTCTCACGTGGGGCTCACAGTCTTAATCCCCATTTTCCAGATGAGGTAACTGAGGCCGAGAGAATAATAATAATAATAAGGATGGCATTTATTAAGCGCTTACTATGTGCCAAGCACTGTTCTAAGCGCTGGGGAGGTTACAAGGTGATCAGGTTGTCTCACGTGGGGCTCACAGTCTTAATCCCCATTTTCCAGATGAGGTAACTGAGGCCGAGAGAGTAATAATAATAATGATAACGATGGCATTTATGAAGCGCTTACTATGTGCTAAGCACTGTTCTAAGCGCTGGGGAGGTTACAAGGTGATCAGGTTGTCCCACGGGGGGCTCGCAGTCTTAGTCCCCATTTTCCAGATGAGGTAAATGAGGCCCAGAGAAGTGAAGTGACTTGCCCAAAGTCACCCAGCTGACAAGTGGCGGGGCCGGAATCTGAACCCACGACCTCTGACTCCAAAGCCCGGGCTCTTTTCCACTGAGCCGCGCTGCTTCTCTACCGTGGCTCCTTGGACTTCAGGGACGGGAGGCAGCTCCCTACCTGAATCGCCTCGTCCAGCAGGAAGATGGCATCGTTCATCAGCAGGTTCAGGAAGCGGAGGAACAGCGGCGGGTTCATGGCTTCCAAGTTCTCGGAGGCGTAGTCAGCCAGATCCTGGAGCCACGGGGTGGGTGTTAACGGCGCCCCGGGGGGCCGGGACCACCCCGAGGTACCTCTTCCCCCGAACGACAAGCCTCACCTTAATGCTCTCCCGATAGGCATCCGTCCCCCACATGTACCTCAGGATCGGATACATGGGCCGGCGGTAGTTGAACTTCTGCTCAAACTGATGGGGATCCCCTAGATCGGAAAATCGGCGGTGAAGCGGCAGGAGGGGAGGGGGTCTCCTCCATCCCTTCACACTGCCCGGGGCCCCCGGTGCGGGAGCTTCCTGCAGGCAGCCAAACGGCGAAAGAGGAGCCACGAAAACGGGCTCTCACACGCCCAAACGCGGGGCGTTCGCCGGAGCCTCACGCCAACATCATCATCAATCGTATTTATTGAGCGCTCACTATGTGCAGAGCACCGTACTAAGCGCTTGGGAAGTACAAATTGGCAACATATAGAGACAGTCCCTACCCAACATTGGGCTCACAGTCTAAAAGCCAACACCCGATGTGACCGAGCCCGCCACGTTGCCCGTTTCGGTCCCCTCCGCTTCAACTGGCACCACCCTGGGCCGCGGGGCCTCCGGAAAGAGGGCCACCTCGCTGCCCTCCGTCGGCTTGACCTCGGAGTTGAGCCCCGAGGGTCCGGAAAGGGCAAGGAAGCCCGGGGCAAGAAGGGTGAGCTCCCAACTGAGAGGCCACACGGGTCCCTCCGGGCTCCGAAGAGCCAGGATCTCCCCGTTGCAGGGAGATCGGGGCAACAGGCGGCTTCCTGGAATCAATCAATCAATCGTACTTATTGAGCACTTACTGTGTGCAGAGCACTGTACTGAGCGCTTGGGAAGTCCAAGTTGGCAACATCTAGAGACGGTCCCTACCCAACAGTGGGCTCACAGTCTAGAAGGCTGTTCTAAGCCCTGGGGGTGGATACAAGGTGATCAAGCTGTCCCACGTGGGGCTCACGGTCTTCACCCCCATTTTCCAGATGAGGTAGCTGAGGCTCAGAGAAGTTAAGCGACTTGCCCAAGGTCACACAGCAGACATGTGGCAGAGCCGGGATTCAAACCCATGACCTCTGACTCCAAAGCCCGGGCTCTTGCCACTGAGCCATGCTGCTTCTGAGCCCAGCGACGCGGGGGGAGGGAATGCCAGCCGCCGGTGGGCAGAATGGCCGGAGGCAGTGCCAGGCTGCCACCCACCCCAGACAAGGACCCACTCGGGGTGCCCCCTTCCCGCCCGTTTACCCGTGAACTCGATATCCACGAAGACCCGGATGAGGGCCTCGGCCAGCTGGGCGGCGTGCGGGTACGCGCAGAACACCCGCTTGCGGTGGAACACGCTGCACACCAGCGGGTTGGCGGGCTGGTCCAGGTGGGGCATCACGGCCTCCAGCACCTCGGCCAGCTTGGCCCGCAGGTGGGGGTTCTTCATCCTGTAATAATAACAATAATAATAATAATAATGATGATGGTATTTGTTAAGCGCTTAGTACAGTGCTCTGCACACAGTAAGCGCTCAATAAATATGATTGATTGATTGATTGATTGATTGCAAGGGACTGCAAGGAATCTATGCTCACTCCCTTGATGACCTCTTTTGCTCCCACGGCTTCAACTATCATCTCTACGCTGATGACACCCAAATCTCCATCTCTGCCCCTGCTCTCTCCCCCTCCCTCCAGGCTCGCACCTCCTCCTGCCTTCAGGACATCGTATATGTATATGCACCTGTATATATGTATATATGTTTGTACATATTTATTACTCTATTTATTTTACTTGTACATACCTATTCCATTTATTTTATTTTGTTAATATGTTTGGTTTTGTTCTCTGTCTCCCCCTTCTAGACTGTGAGCCCGCTGTTGGTTAGGGACCGTCTCTATATGTTGCCAACTTGTACTTCCCAAGTGCTTAGTACAGTGCTCTGCACACAGTAAGTGCTCAATAAATATGATTGATTGATTGATTAATTGATTGATCTGGATGTCTGCCCACCACCTAAAACTCAACATGTCCAAGACTGAACTCCTTGTCTTCCCTCCCAAACCCTGCCCTCTCCCTGACTTTCCCATCTCTGTTGACGGCACTACCATCCCTCCTGTCTCACAGGCCCGCAACCTTGGTGTCACCCTCGACTCCGCTCTCTCGTTCACCCCTCACATCCGATCCGTCACCAAAACCTGCCGGTCTCAGCTCCGCAACATCGCCAAGATCCGCCCTTTCCTCTCCATCCAAACCGCTACCCTGTTCGTTCAAGCTGTCATCCTATCCTGTCTGGATTACTGTATCGGCCTTCTCTCTGATCTCCCATTCTCCTGTCTCTCCCCACTTCAATCCATACTTCACGCCCCTGCCCGGATCGTCTTTGTGCAGAAACGCTCTGGGCATGTTACTCCCCTCCTCAAAAATCTCCAGTGGCTACCAATCAATCTGCGCATCAGGCAGAAGCTCCTCACCCTGGGCTTCAAGGCTGTCCATCACCTCGCCCCCCCTACCTCACCTCCCTTCTCTCCTTCTCCAGCCCAGCCCGCACCCTCTGCTCCTCCGCTGCTAATCTCCTCACTGTGCCTCGTTCTCGCCTGTCCCACCTTCGACCCCCAGCCCACGTCATCCCCGGGCCTGGAATGCCCCCAATCCCTCTGCCCATCTGCCAAGGTAGCTCTCTTCCTCCCTTCAAAGCCCTACTGAGAGCTCACCTCCTCCAGGAGGCCTTCCCACACTCAGCCCCCTTCCTTCCTCTCCCCCTCGTTCCCCTCTCCATCCCCCTCATCTTACCTCTTTCCCTTCCCCACAGCACCTGTATATATGTATATATGTTTGTACGCATTTATTACTCCATTTATTTATTTATTTTACTTGTACAGATTTATTCTGTTTATCTTATTTTGTTAATGTGTTTTGTTTTGTTCTCTGTCTCCCGCTTCTAGACTATGAGCCCGCTGTTGGGTAGGGACCGTCTCTATATGTTCCCAATTTGTACTTCCCAAGTGCTTAGTCCCGTGCTCTGCACACAGTAAGTGCTCAATAAATACAATTGAATGAATGAATGCTGCTGAATTGTACTTTCCAAGTGCTCAGTACAGTGCTCTGCACACAGTAAGCGCTCGATAAATGTGACTGAATGAGCGAATACAAAATAGGATGGACACTAGTCCACGTCCCACAGGGGGCTTCACAGTCTTAGTCCCCATTTTACAGATGAGGTAACTGAGGCACTAAGAAATGCAGTGACTTGCCCCAGGTCACACAACGGACAAGCGGCAGGGCCGGGATTAGAACCCAGGTCCTTCTGACCCCCGGGCCCGGGCTCTAGCTGCTAGGCAACACTACTTCTCTGTTATACTGTACTCTCCCGAGTGGTCAGTACGGTGTTCTGCACATGGTTAGTACTCAATAAATACGAACGACTGATTACTGATTATTAATATTATTAGAAGCAGTGTGGCTCAGTGGAAAGAGCCCGGGCTTTGGAGTCAGAGGTCATGGGTTCG
This sequence comes from Tachyglossus aculeatus, assembly GCF_015852505.1. Classification (NCBI taxonomy): domain Eukaryota; kingdom Metazoa; phylum Chordata; class Mammalia; order Monotremata; family Tachyglossidae; genus Tachyglossus; species Tachyglossus aculeatus. Next base: position 33,104,986 of record NC_052076.1, on the reverse strand, counting down.
AATCCCGACTCCGCCACGTCTGCTGTGTGACCTGGGGCAAGTCACTTAACTTCTCTGAGCCTCAGTCACCTCATCTGGAAAATGGGGATTAAGACTGTGAGCCCCACGTGGGACAACTTGATCACCTTGTATCCCCCCCAGCGTTTAGAACAGTGCTCTGCACATAGTAAGCGCTTAACAAATGCCATTATTATTATTATTATTATTATTATTATAGAAGCAGCGTGGCTCAGTGGAAAGAGCCCGGGCTTTGGAGCCAGAGGTCATGGGTTCAAATCCCGGCTCCGCCACTTGTCAGCTGTGTGACTCTGGGCAAGTCACTTCATTCATTTCATTCAGTCAATCGTATTTATTGAGCGCTTACTGTGTGCAGAGCACTGTACTAAGCGCTCGGGAAGTACAAGTTGGCAACGAATAGAGACAGTCCCTACCCAACACCAGGCTCCCGGTCTAGAAGGGGGAGACGGACAACAAAACAAAACATGTGGACAGGTGTCAAGTCATCAGAATAAATAGAAATAAAGCCAGATGTACATCATTAACAAAATCAATAGAATGGTAAATAGGTACAACTTCACTTCTCTGGGCCTCAGTTCCCTCATCTGTAAAATGGGGATTCATTCTTTCATTCACTTGTATTTATTGAGCGCTTACTGTGTGCAGAGCACTGGACTAAGCGCTTGGGAAGCACAAGTTGGCAACACAGAGAGACGGTCCCTACCCACCAGTGGGCTCACAGTCTAGAAGGGGGAGACAGACAACAAAACGTACCGAAAAAATAAAATAGAGTAAATATCATCATCATCATCATCAATCGTATTTATTGAGCGCTTACTATGTGCAGAGCCCTTGGGAAGTACAAATTGGCAACACACAGAGACAGTCCCTACCCAACAGTGGGCTCACAGTCTAAAAGGGGGAGACAGAGAACAAAACCAAACATACTAACAAAATAAAAGAAATAGAATAGATATGTACAAGTAAAATAGAGTAATAAATCTGTACAAACCTATATACATATATACAGGTGCTGTGGGGAAGGGAAGGAGGTAAGATGGGGGGATGGAGAGGGGGACGAGGGGGAGAGGAAGGAAGGGGCTCAGTCTGGGATAGAGTAATAGGGGATGAAGACTGTGAGTCCCCCCTTGGGATGACCTGATCACCTTGTAACCTCCCCAGCACTTAGAACAGTGCTTTGCACATAGTAAGTGCTTAATAAATGCCATTATTATTATTATTATTATTAAAAGCCCGCCCCACCGCAGGCGGCGATGGGGGCCGGGCAGGGGCCGCCTTGGCCGTGACTTACCTCTCGATGCTCCCGGTGAAGACGGTGACGAAGTGAAGGACCTGCTCCAGGGAGTCGGCCGAGGTCTCCAGCATGTCGTCGGCGAAGCGCCGCAGGAAGATGAGGAAGTCTCCCAGGTTGTCCGCGAAAAATTCTGTAAGAGGAGACGGTCCCCGGTTGGCCCTCTCCGCCCGGAGCAGGGGCCGAGGGAGCCCTTGGCCGACACCGAGGCCGTTTCCAGCGTGGCTCGGTGGAAAGAGCTCGGGCTTTGGTGTTGGAGGTCACGGGTTCAAATCCTGACTCCACCCCTTGTCAGCTGTGTGACTCTGGGCAAGTCACTTCACTTCTCTGGGCCTCAGTTCCCTCATCTGGAAAATGGGGATTATGCCGTGAGCCCCACATGGGACAACCCGATCACCTTGTAAACTCCCCAGCGCTTACAACAGTGCTTTGCACATAGTAAGCGCTTAATAAATGCCATCATCATTATTATTATTATTCCTCTTGGCCCTGTCGATGTCACTTCCCATCCCAAGTCTGATGGATATATATATATATATGTTTGTACATATTTATTACTCTATTTATTTTACTTGTACATATCTATCCTATTTATTTTATTTTATTTTATTTTGTCAGCATGTTTGGTTTTGTTCTCTGTCTCCCCCTTTTAGACTGTGAGCCCACTGTTGGGTAGGGACCGTCTCTAGATGTTGCCAATTTGTACTTCCCAAGCGCTTAGTACAGTGCTCTGCACATAGTAAGCGCTCAATAAATACAATTGATGATGATGATGATGATGGAGCGTATAAATCGCGGAGGTACCCACCAGGGTCCTGAGGGGACACGGTGGGGGCCGAGGACAGGAGGAGGAAAGAGGGGAAATGCGTCTGGAGTTCAGGCCCTCCGACCCCAAGCCCAATTTTGCACCGACCCAAGGGCCTCCGGAATGGACACGCCTCACTCATCCCTCGGTTACTTTAAAAGGTTTCTATATTCTGAATTACCTATCTATTCATATTAATGCCTGTCTCCCCCTCTAGACTGTAGGCTCGTTATGGGCAGGGAACAAGAGCTTATGACGGTGCTGTCACATTTGTTTTGAACTTTCCACCTTCAATTTTTTACGGCTGCAGGAGGAGAGGAGAGACCTGGCGGTGGGGGTTTAGGTCGATTAATAAATGGACTCCTCGCCCACATCCTCCCTCTGGCCTGGGACTTCCCTCCTCCATCGATATGCAACAAACCACCCCTCTCCCCACCTTCAAAATCCTATCTTCTCCAAGAGGTCTTCCCCAATTAAGCCCTCATTTCCCCACATCCTCCCTCTGGCCTGGGACTTCCCTCCTCCCTCGAAATGCAACAAACCACCCCTCTCCCCACCTTCAAAATCCTATTTTCTCCAAGAGGTCTTCCCCAATTAAGCCCTCATTTCCCCATCTCCTTCACCGAAACATCTGGCTCTGTGCTTTTTAAACCCTTGATACGCATCTCACTCTCAGGCCCACTGCCCTTTCATTCATTCATTCAATCAGATTTATAATAATGATGATAAGGATGGCATTTAATAATAATAATAATAATAATAATAATGGCATTTATTAAGTGCTTACTACGTGCAAAGCACTGTTCTAAGCGCTGGGGCGGTTCCAAGGTGATCAGGTTGTCCCACGTGGGGCTCACAGTCTCCATCCTCATTTGCCAGATGAGGGAACTGAGGCCCAGAGAAGTGAAGTGACTTGCCCAGAGTCCCACAGCTAAGTGGTGGGGGCCGGGACTTGAACCCATGACCTCTGACTCCAAAGCCTGTGCTCTTTCCGCTGAGCCATGCTGCTTCTCTATTTATTTATTGAGCGCTTACTGTGTGCAGAGCATCATCATCATCAATCGTATTTATTGAGCGCTTACTGTGTGCAGAGCACTGGACTAAGCGCTTGGGAAGTACAAGTCGGCAACGTATAGAGACGGTCCCTACCCAACAACGGGCTCACAGGCTAGAAGAGGGAGACAAACAACAAAACAAAACATGTGGACAGGTGTCAAGTCATCAGAATAAACAGAACAGAGCTAGACATACATCATTAACAAAAACCAATAGAATAGTAAATATGTACAAGTAAAATAACTAGATTAAATTAAATTAGATTAGATTAAATTATTTATTTAATAAGAAATAACCTGGTTAGACGCCACGAAGTAGGTGGCAATGCCTTAACCATTTACGTGTTGTACAGGTCACTAGGACTTCTTCCACCCTTCTCAAGGGGAGTGCTAACCTTCTCTCGTTTCATGCAACACAAATAGGCACTGATAATCAATCAATCGTATTTATTGAGCGCTTACTGTGTGCAGAGCACTGGACTAAGCGCTTGGGAAGTACAAGTTGGCAACATATAGAGACGGTCCCTACCCAACAGTGGGCTCATTTTCGTGTGAGTTGCCCCCCGTATACTGTACGATCCTTGTGAACAGGAGTGTGTTCGCTAACTGTTCATTCTTTCATCCATTCAATCGTATTTATTGAGCGCTTACTGTGTGCAGAGCACTGGACTAAGCGCTTGGGAAGTCCAAGTTGGCAACGTATAGAGACGGTCCCTACCCAACAGTGGGCTCACAGTCTAGAAGGGGGAGGCATTATACTCTCCTAAGTGATTAGTACAAAGTAAGCGCTCAGTAAGTTGAGTACTTATTGATTGACACTGAGCAATTCCTGGGTGCAGAGCACTGCACTAAGCACCTGGGTGAGTACAGAGAAGCAGCGTGGCTCAGTGGGAAGAGCCCGGGCTTTGGAGTCAGAGGTCATGGCTTCAAATCCCAGCTCTGCCAATTACTAGCTGTGTGACTTTGGGCAAGTCACTTCACTTCTCTGGGCCTCAGTTCCCTCATCTGTAAAAGGGGGTTAAGACTGTGAGCCCCCCGTGGGACAACCTGATCACCATGTAACCTCCCCAGCGCTTAGAACAGTGCTTTGCACATAGTAAGCTCTTCATAAATGCCATCATTATTATTATTACTACAGAGTCAGGAGACCTGCCCGCTGCGGCGGGGGTAGGTGCTCAGGGGTTATGGCCACTTAACTTCTCTGTGCCTCAGTTACCTCAATTGTAAAATGGGGATTGAGACTGTGAGCCCCCCGTGGGACAACCTGATCACCTGGTAACCTCCCCAGCGCTTAGAACAGTGCTTTGCACATAGTAAGCGCTTAATCAATCAATAAATCAATCATATTTATTGAGCGCTTACTGTGTGCAGAGCACTGTACTAAGCGCTTGGGAAGTCCAAGTTGGCAACATATAGAGACGATCCCTACCCAACAGTGGGCTCACAATCTAGAAGGGACTGTGAATGCCATCATTATTATTATTATTATGACCTCAAGTGCTTGGGTGATACAGTAGGGAGGGAATAACAATGATGGTATTTGTTTTCAATCAATCAATCAATCGTATTTATTGAGCGCTTACTGTGTGCAGAGCACTGTACTAAGCGCTTTGGAAGTACAAGTTGGCAACATATAGAGACGGTCCCTACCCAACAGTGGGCTCACAGTCTAGAAGGGACTGTGAATGCCATGATTATTATTATTATTATTATGGCCTCAAGTGCTTGGGTGATATAGTAGGGAGGGAATAATAATGATGGTATTTGTTTTCAATCAATCAATCAATCAATTGTATTTATTGAGCGCTTACTGTGTGCAAAGCACTGTACTAAGCGCTTGGGATGTACAAGTTGGCAACATATAGAGACGGTCCCTACCCAACAGTGGGCTCACAGTCTAGAAGGGACTGTGAATGCCATGATTATTATTATTATTATTATGGCCTCAAGTGCTTGGGTGATATAGTAGGGAGGGAATAATAATGATGGTATTTGTTTTCAATCAATCAATCAATTGTATTTATTGAGCGCTTACTGTGTGCAAAGCACTGTACTAAGCGCTTGGGAAGTACAAGTTGGCAACATATAGAGATGGTCCCTACCCAACAGTGGGCTCACAGTCTAGAAGGGACTGTGAATGCCATGATTATTATTATTATTATTATGGCCTCAAGTGCTTGGGTGATATAGTAGGGAGGGAATAATAATGATGGTATTTGTTTTCAATCAATCAATCAATTGTATTTATTGAGCGCTTACTGTGTGCAGAGCACTGTACTAAGCACTTGGGAAGTCCAAGTTGGCAACATATAGAGACAGTCCCTACCCAACAGTGGGCTCACAGTCTAAAAGGGGGAAGCGCTTTTGTTAATCGCTTACTATGTGCCAAGCACTGCTCTAAGCACTGGCGTAGATACAAGGCAATCAGGTCGTCCCACGTGAGGCTCAAAGTCTTCATCCCCATTTTACAGATGAGGTAACTGAGGCCCAGAGAAGTGAAGTGACTTGCCCAAAGTCACACAGCTGACAAGTGGCGGGGCCAGGATTAGAACCCATGACCTCTGACTCCCAAGTTTGTGATGTTTCCACTAAGTCACGCTGGAATTAGGTGGGGGAGAGGAGAGGTTAGTCTGAGATTAGGTAAGCAAACGGGACGGAGCTAAGAATACCAGGATGGAAAATTCCCGGGTTGGAGAACCCTGACTGAATAGTTCCCTTTTGACGGTTTGGATTTTTGTCTGCAGGTCAGCCGGTCTGATGGTTTTTGTTTTTTTTTAAATGGTATTTCTTAGGCGCTCTCTATGTGCCAGGCACTGAGAAGCAGCGTGGCTCAGTGGAAAGAGCCCGGGTTTGGGAGTCAGAGGTCACGGGTTCAAATCGCGGCTCCGCCACTCGTCAGCTGTGTGACTTTAAGCAAGTCACTTCACTTTTTCATTCAATTGTATTTATTGAGCGCTTACTGTGTGCAGAGCACTGGACTAAGGGCTTAATAATAATGATGGCATTTACTAAGCGCTTACTATGTGCCAAGCACTGTTCTAAGCGCTAGGGAGGTTACAAGGTCATCAGGTTGTCCCACGGGAGGCTCCCAGTCTTCATCCCCATTTGACAGATGAGGGAACTGAGGCCCAGAGAAGTGAAGTGATTTGCCCAAAGTCGCACAGCTGACAAGCGGCAGGGCCGGGATTAGAACCCATGACCTCTGACTCCCAAGTTTGTGCTCTTTCCATTATGTCATGCTGGAATTAGGTGGGGGAGAGGAGAGGTTAGTCTGAGATTAGGTAAGCAAATGGGATGGAGCTAAGAATACCAGGATGGAAAATTCCTGGGTTGGAGAACCCTGACTGAATAGTTCCCTGTTGACGGTTTGGAGTTTTGCCTGCAGGTCAACCGGTCTGATGGCTTTTGGTTTTTTTTTTTAAATGGTATTTCTTAGGCGCTTTCTATGTGCCAGGCACTGAGAAGCAGCGTGGCTCAGTGGAAAGAGCCCGGGTTTGGGAGTCAGAGGTCACGGGTTCAAATCCCGGCTCCGCCACTCGTCAGCCGTGTGACTTTAAGCAAGTCACTTCACTTTTTCATTCAATTGTATTTATTGAGCGCTTACTGTGTGCAGAGCACTGGACTAAGGGCTTAATAATAATGATGGCATTTATTAAGCGCTTACTATAATAACAATAATAATGATGGCATTTGTTAAGTGCTTACTATGTGCAAAGCACTGTTCTAAGCACTGGGGGGGATACAATGTGATCAAGTTGTCCCACGTGGGGCTCACAGTCTTAATCCCCATTTTTACAGATGAGGTAACTGAGGCTCAGAGAAGTTAAGTGACTTGCCCAAGGTCACACAGCAGACTTGAGGGGGAGCCGGGCTTCGAACTCATGACCTCTGACTCCAAAGCCCGGGCTCTTTCCACTGAGCCACGCTGCAAAGTGCTGTTCTAAGAGCTGGGGAGGTTACAAGGTGATCAGGCTGTCCCACGGGGGGGCTCACAGTCTTAATCCCCATTTTACAGATGAGGGAACTGAGGCCCGGAGAAGTGAAGTGACTTGCTCAAAGTCACCCAGCTGACAATTGGCGGAGCCGGGATTTGAACCCATGACCTCTGACTCCAAAGCCCGGGCTCTTTTCCACTGAGCCACGCTTGCATCTTCTCTGGGCCTCAGTTCCTTCATCTGGAAAATGGGGATAAAGACTGTGAGCCCTACATGGGACAACATGATTACCTTATACCCACCTTAGAGCTCAGAACAGTGCCTTCTAGACTGTGAGCCCACTGTTGGGGAGGGACCGTCTCTATCTGTTGCCAACTTGGACTTCCCAAGCGCTTAGTACAGTGCTCTGCACACAGTGAGCGCTCAATAAATACGACTGAATGAATGACTTAAGCGCTTAGTACAGTGCTCTGCACATAGTAAGCGCTCAATAAATACGACTGATGATGAATGAATGCCTGGCACATAGTTAGCGCTTAACAAATACCATTATTATTATTATTATTAAGTGCAGGGGTAGAGACGAGCTAATCGGGTTGGACACAGTCCAAGTCCCACAGTCTTAAGCCCCATTTTACAGATGAAGCAACTGAGGCACCGAGAAGTGACTTGCCCAAGGTCACACAGCAGACAAGTGGCAGGGCGGGGATTAGAACCCAGGTCCTTCTGATTCTCCGGCTCGTGCCCTGTCCGCCGGGCTTCCTTTCCACTTGCCCCTTGGGGCCATTTACAGCGTGGCTTCGTGGCAACAGCCCGGGCTTGGGATTCGGAGGGCGCGGGTTCTAATCCCGGCTCCGCCGCTTGTCGGCTGTGTGACCTGGGGCAAGTCACTTCACTGCTCTGGGCCTCAGTGACCTCATCTGTAAAATGGGGATTAAGACTGTGAGCCCCACGTGAGACGACCCCATTACCTTGTAGCTCCCCCAGTGCTTAGAACAGTGCTTGGCATAGAGTAAGCGCTTAACAGATACCGTTATTATTTACAATTCCCGGGGCTCCCTCCTGGGTTAGGGGGGTGGGGAGTGGGGGGAGAATGCCAATGGGAGGATTTATTGAGAAGGAGCGTGACTCAGTGGAAAGAGCCCGGGCTCTGGAGTCAGAGGTCATGGGTTCAAATTCCGGCTCCGCCAACTGTCAGCTGTGTGACTTTGGGCGAGTCACTTCACTTCTCCGGGCCTCAGTTCCCTCATCTGTAAAATGGGGATTGACTGTGAGCCCCCCGTGGGACAACCTGATCGCCTTGTAACCACCCCAGCGCTTAGAACAGCGCTCTGCATATAGCGAGCGCTTAATAAACACCATCATCATTATTATTACTACTTCACTTCTCCGGGCCTCAGCTCCGGGCCTCGGGTGGAAAGAGCCCGGGCTTTGGAGTCAGAGGTCATGGGTTCAAATCCCGGCTCCGCCAACTGTCAGCTGTGTGACTTTGGGCGAGTCACTTCACTTCTCCGGGCCTCAGTTCCCTCATCTGTAAAATGGGGATTGACTGTGAGCCCCCCGTGGGACAACCTGATCGCCTTGTAACCGCCCCAGCGCTTAGAACGGCGCTCTGCATATAGCAAGCGCTTAATAAACGCCATCATCATTATTATTACCACTTCACTTCTCCGGGCCTCAGTTCCCTCATCTGCAAAATGGGGATTCACTGTGAGACCCCCGTGGGACAACCTGATCACCTTGTAACTGCCCTAGCGCTTAGAACGGCGCTCTGCATATAGCAAGCTCTTAATAAACGCCATCATCATTATTATAACCACTTCACTTCTCCGGGCCTCAGTTCCCTCATCTGTAAAATGGGGATTGACTGTGAGCCGCCCGTGGGACAACCTGATCACCTTGTAACCGCCCCAGCGCTTAGAACGGCGCTCTGCACATAGCAAGCGCTTAATAAACGTCATCATCATTATTATTACTACTTCACTTCTCCGGGCCTCAGCGAAGCAGCGTGGCTCAGTGGAAAGAGCCCGGGCTTTGGAGTCCGAGGTCATGGGTTCAAATCCTGGCTCCGCCAATTGTCAGCTGTGTGACTTTGGGCAAGTCACTTCACTTCTCTGGGCCTCAGTTCCCTCATCTGGAAAACGGGGATTAAGACTTGCGAGCCCCCCGTGGGACAACCTGATCACCCTGTAACCTCCCCAGTGCTCAGAACAGTGCTTTGCACAGAGTAAGCGCTTAATAAATGCCATTATTATTATTATTATTCCCTCATCTGTAAAATGGGGATGAAGACTGGGAGCCCCCTGTGGGACAAGCTGCTCACCTTGTATCCTCCCCAGTGCTTAGAACAGTGCTTTGCACATAGGAAGCGCTTAACAAATACCAAAATTATTATTATTCCCTCATCTGTAAAATGGGGATGAAGACTGGGAGCCCCCCGTGGGACAACCTGATCACCCTGTAACCTCCCCAGTGCTTAGAACAGTGCTTTGCACAGAGTAAGCGCTTAATAAATGCCATTATTATTATTATTATTCCCTCATCTGTAAAATGGGGATGAAGACTGGGAGCCCCCTGTGGGACAAGCTGCTCACCTTGTATCCTCCCCAGCACTTCGAACAGTGCTTTGCACATAGGAAGCGCTTAACAAATACCAAAATTATTATTATTCCCTCATCTGTAAAATGGGGATGAAGACTGGGAACCCCCTGTGGGACAAGCTGCTCACCTTGTATCCTCCCCAGCGCTTAGAACAGTGCTTTGCACAGAGTAAGCGCTTAATAAATGCCATTATTATTATTATTCCCTCATCTGGAAAATGGGGATGAAGACTGGGAGCCCCCCGTGGGACAACCTGATCACCCTGTAACCTCCCCAGTGCTCAGAACAGTGCTTTGCACAGAGTAAGCGCTTAATAAATGCCATTATTATTATTATTCCCTCATCTGGAAAATGGGGATGAAGACTGGGAGCCCCCCGTGGGACAACCTGATCACCCTGTAACCTCCCCAGTGCTCAGAACAGTGCTTTGCACAGAGTAAGCACTTAATAAATGCCATTATCATTATTATTATTCCCTCATCTGGAAAATGGGGATGAAGACTGGGAGCCCCCCGTGGGACAACCTGATCACCCTGTAACCTCCCCAGTGCTCAGAACAGTGCTTTGCACAGAGTAAGCGCTTAATAAATGCCATTAACATTATTATTATTCCCTCATCTGTAAAATGGGGATGAAGACTGGGAGCCCCCCGTGGGACAACCTGATCACCCTGTAACCTCCCCAGTGCTCAGAACAGTGCTTTGCACAGAGTAAGCGCTTAATAAATGCCATTATCATTATTATTATTCCCTCATCTGTAAAATGGGGATGAAGACTGGGAGCCCCCTGTGGGACCAGCTGCTCACCTTGTATCCTCCCCAGCGCTTAGAACAGTGCTTTGTACATAGTAAGCGCTTAATAAATGCCATTATTATTATTATTATTGTTCCCTCATCTGTAAAATGGGGATGAAGCGCTTAATAAATACCATTATTATTATTATTATTCCTATGTGCTTTGCACATAGGAAGCGCTTAACAAATGCCAAAATTATGATTCTTCTACGTTGCCAACTTGGACTTCCCAAGCGCTCAGTCCAGCGCTCCGCACACAGTAAGCGCTCACCAAATACGATTGATTGATTGATTGATTGCTTATTATTAATTTCAGCGAGGTCCCGGTTCCCGGCCCCCCGAGTCACCCGCTCGGTCAGGGAGCCCGAGGGCCGAGTCCGCTCACCCGGTACGTAGGCCAGCGAGCCGTAGTCCCCGGGCAAGGGGAAGGTGAGCTCCACGGGCTCGGTGCCGCGGTTGCCGACGGCCAGCTGGACCAGGAGCGCGGCCGTGGACGCCTGCAGGTTGAGGCAGTTGTGCAGCATCTGCGGCTCGGTCGCGGCCGCCTTGGTGGCCAGGTAGACGGTCATGAGGCGCTCAAACTGGTCGCGCAGGTTGTCGGCGGCGGGGCTGGAGCCGTGCTGGGCCTCGCGCCAGGCCACTTGCAGGCGGTGCAGGCTCTGGTTGAGCTTCACCATCTGGTCGTGGAGCCTGGCCCCGCGGCGGGGAAGCGGGGGGAGACAGGACTTTCATTCCTTCCTTCCTTCCTTCATCATCATCATCATCAATCATATTTATTGAGCGCTTACTATGTGCAGAGCACTGGACTAAGCGCTTGGGAAGTCCAAACTGGCAACACATAGAGACGGTCCCTACCCGACAGTGGGCTCACAGTCTAGAAGGGGGAGACAGAGCACAAAACCAAACATACTAACAAGATAAAATAAATAGAATAATATGTACAGGTAAAATAAATAAATAAATCATCATCATCAATCGTATTTATTGAGCGCTTGCTATGTGCAGAGCACTGGACTAAGCGCTTGGGAAGTCCAAATTGGCAACCCATAGAGACGGTCCCTACCCGACAGTGGGCTCACAGTCTAGAAGGGGGAGACAGAGAACAAAACCAAACATACTAACAAGATAAAATAAACAGAATAGATATGTACAGGTAAAATAAATAAATAAATCATCATCATCAATCGTATTTATTGAGCGCTTACTATGTGCACAGCACTGGACTAAGCGCTTGGGAAGTACAAATTGGCAACATAGAGAGACAGTCCCGACCCAACAGTGGGCTCACAGTCTAGAAGGGGGAGACGGACAACAAAACCAAACATACTAACAAAATCAAATAAATAGAATAGATATGTACAAATAAATAAATAAATAGAGTAATAAATATGTCCAAACATATATACATATATACAGGTGCTGTGGGGAAGGGAAGGAGGTAACATGGGGGGGATGGAGAGGGGGACGAGGGGGAGAGGAAGGAAGGGGCTCAGTGTGGGAAGGCCTCCTGGAGGAGGTGAGCTCTCAGCAGGGCCTTGAAGGGAGGAAGAGAGCTAGCTTGGCGGATGGGCAGAGGGACTGGGGGCATTCCAGGCCCGGGGAATGACGTGGGCTGGGGGTCGATGGCAGGACAGGCGAGAACGAGGCACAGTGAGGAGATTAGCGGCGGAGGAGCGGAGGGTGCGGGCTGGGCTGGAGAAGGAGAGAAGGGAGGTGAGGCAGGAGGGGGCGAGGGGATGGGCAGCCTTGAAGCCCAGGGTGAGGAGTTCCTGCCTGATGCGCAGATTGATTGGTAGCCACTGGAGATTTTTCCATCGTATTTACTGGGCGCCGAGTGCTGGACTGAGCGCTGGGGAAGTCCAAGAGACGGTCCCTACCCAACGGCGGGCTCCCAGTCCAGTCTACTTTATTTTACTGTCTCCCCCTCCAGACTGTAAGCTCCCCTGCGCAGGGAACATATCTATCAACTCTGTAATATCATATTCCATCCCCCCATCTTACCTCCTTCCCTTCCCCACAGCACCTGTATATATGTTTGTACATATTTATTACTCTATTTATTTTACTTGTACATATCTATTCTTTTATTTTGTTAGTATGTTTGGTTTAGTTCTCTGTCTCCCCCTTTTAGACTGTGAGCCCACTGTTGGGTAGGGACTGTCCCTACATGTTGCCAATTTGTACTTCCCAAGCGCTTAGTACAGTGCTCTGCACATAGTAAGCGCTCAATAAATACGATTGATGATGATGACTCCATCCCATCTTACTTCCTTCCCTTCCCCACAGCACCTGTATATACGTATATATGTTTGTACATATTTATTACTCTATTTTACTTGTACATATCTACTCATTTTATTGTGCTAGTATGTTTGGTTTTGTTCTCTGTCTCCCCCTTTTAGACTGTGAGCCCACTGTTGGGTAGGGACCGTCTCTAGATGTTGCCAACTTGGACTTCCCAAGCGCTTAGTACAGAGCTCTGCACACAGTAAGCGCTCAATAAATACGATTGATGATGATGACGATATTCCATCCCCCCATCTTACCTCCTTCCCTTCCCCACAGCACCTGTATATATGTATATATGTTTGTACAGATTTATTACTCTATTTATTTTACTTGTACATATCTATCCTATTTCTTTTATTTTGTTAGTATCTTTGGTTTTGTTCTCTGTCTCCCCCTTTTAGACTGTGAGCCCACTGTTGGGTAGGGACTGTCTCTAGATGTTGCCAACTTGGACTTCCGAAGCGCTTAGTACATTGCTCTGCACACAGTAAGCGCTCAATAAATACGATTGATGATGATGATATTCCATCCCCCCATCTTACCTCCTTCCCTTCCCCACAGCACCTGTATATATGTATATATGTTTGTACATATTTATTACTCTATTTTACTTGTACATATCTATTGTATTTATTTTATTTTGTTAGTATGTTTGGTTTTGTTCTCCGTCTCCCCCTTTCAGACTGTGAGCCCACTGTTGGGTAGGGACCGTCTCTATATGTTGCCAACTTGGACTTCCCAATGTGTGCTCTGCACCCAGTAAGCGCTCAATAAATACGATTGATGATGATGATGATGATGATGATATTCTTACAAGCACAGTGCTCTACACAGAGTAAGTGCTCAGTACATACAACTGGCTGACCGAGCAGAGCCACGAGACTTGGCAGCAGAAGCTACGATGGATGGAGGCCCTACATGGGAAAACTTTTAAACCAGACTTAAAAGTATCCCGTTTTTTATCCTGTAGCGGACAAGAGACAGGCCAACTGAAAGCTCCGATAAAACTGAACCACTGGCCACCCTAGTCTTATGGGCTGCCCTGGTAAGCGCTCAATAAATACGACGGATGGAGTCTAGGACGGGACGGGACGTCAGGGGCGAGGCCTGTCGCCCTCTCCGCCGGTTGAAGCGGTGAGGTGGGGCGGGGCAGAGGAAATACAGCCGGGAACCCCACTGTTGGGTAGGGACCGTCTCTATATGTTGCCAACTTGTACTTCGCAAGCGCTTAGTACAGTGCTCTGCACACAGTAAGCGCTCAATAAATATGATTGATTGATTGAACCAGGCCTTGGGGGGGGTGACTGCAATAGCTCACTAGGTTGCCCCCCCCGCCTTTTTGTTCTTAAATGGTATTTGTTATTGCCAACTTGTCATAATAATAATACTAATGGCATTTCTTAAGCGCTTACTATGTGCAAAGCGCCGTTCTAAGCGCTGGGGGGTTTACAAGGTGATCAGGTTGTCCCACGGGGGGCTCACGGTCTCCGTCTTCTAGACTGTGAGCCCGCTGTTGGGTAGGGACCGTCTCTGTGTGTTGCCAACTTGGACTTCCCAAGCGCTTAGTCCAGTGCTCTGCACACAGTAAGCGCTCAATAAATACGATTGATTGATGAATCCCCATTTTACAGATGAGGTAACTGAGGCCCAGAGAAGGGAAGTGACTTGCCCAAAGTCACACAGCTGACAAGTGGCAGAGCTGGGATTTGAACCCATGACCTCTGACTCCAAAGCCTGGGCTCTTCCCACTGAACTTGTACTTCCCAAGCGCTAATTACAGTGCTCTGCACACAGTAAGTGCTCAATAAATACGACTGAATGAATTTGTTAAGTGCCTATTATATGCCAGCACTGTCCTAAGCGCTGAGGTAATAATAATAATAATAATGATGGCATTTATTAAGCGCTTACTATGTGCAAAGCACTGTTCTAAGCGCTGGGGTAGATACAAAGTAATAATAATGATGGCATTTATTAAGCGCTTCCTATGTGCAAAGCACTGTTCTAAGTGCTGGGGGGGATACAAGGTGATCAGGTTGTCCAACGGGGGGCTCAAAGTCAATCCCCATTTTACAGATGAGGTAACTGAGGCACTAAGAAATGAAGTGACTTGCCCAAAGTCACACAGCTGACAGTTGGCGGAGCTGGGATTTGAACCCACGACCTCTGACTCCAAAGCCCGGGCTCTTTCCACTGAGCCACGCTGCTTCTCTTGTCCGTTAGGCTCTGCGGAGAGGGGCTGGGCCTCATTAGCGGAGAGTGGGCCAAATCCCTTTTCTCTTTGGAACCCCCCGGGAAAAACAAAACCCCAAACAAATGGAAAAACCAAACAAAAAAACACCTCAGGCTGAACTTTCACCTGTGGCCTCGTTTTGAGAGTCTCTGGCAGGGGGGAAAAAGAGCTAACGAGGAATGCCGCTTCAGTGAGGCGTGGTGAGCCTGCTGTTGGGTAGGGACCGTCTCTCTATGTTGCCAACTTGGACTTCCCAAGCGCTTAGGACAGTGCTCTGCACACAGTAAGCGCTCAATAAATACGACTGATTGATTGATTGATTGATCTCGCGCTGGGGGGAGGAGAGGGAGGAAGAGAGCGGCAGGCAGGACTCTGTGCTCCGCGCTTTTCCAAAACATTTCCGACTTGGAGAGGCCTTGGAAGGCCGGCATCAGTCCGTTTCCCCAAGGATCACTAGACGTGGCTGCCCCAAATTTTCCTTTCGGCCCAATTGCCTTGGTGTTTTCCCTCCTCTTATCTGATTGTGGCTCAGTGGAAAGAGCCCGGGCTTTGGGGTCAGAGGTCACGGGTTCAAATCCCGGCTCCGCCAATCGTCAGCTGTGTGACTTTGGGCAGGTCACTTGACTTCTCTGGGCCTCAGTTCCCTCATCTGTAAAATGGGGGTTAAGACTGTGAACCCTCCGTGGGACAACCTGATCACCTTGTTACCTCCCCAGAGCTTTGAACAGTGCTTTGCACATAGTAAGCGCTTAATAAATGTCATTATCACTATTATTATTCATTCATTCGTATTTATTGAGTGCTTACTGTGTGCAGAGCACTGGACTAAGCGCTTGGGAAGTACATTCATTTATTCATTCAATCATATTTATTGAGCGCTTACTGTGTGCAGAGCTCTGGACTAAGTACTTGGGAAGTACATTCATTCATTCATTCATTCATTCATTCAATTGTATTTATTGAGCACTTACTGTGTGCAGAGCTCTGGACTAAGCGCTTGGGAAGTACATTCATTCATTCAATCGTATTTATTGAGCACTTACTGTGTGCAGAGCACTGGACCAAGCACTTGGGAAGTACCTTCATTCATTCATTCATTCAATCGTATTTATTGAGCGCTTACTGTGTGCAGAGCACTGGACTAAGCGCTTGGGAAGTACCTTCATTCATTCATTCAATCAATCGCATTTATTGAGCGCTTACTGTGTGCAGAGCACTGGACTAAGCGCTTGGGAAGTAGTTCATTCATTCAATTGTATTTATTGAGCGCTTACTGTGTGCAGAGCACTGGACTAAGCGCTTGGGAAGTACCTTCATTCATTCATTCATTCAATCGTATTTACTGAGCGCTTACTGTGTGCAGAGCACTGGACTAAGCGCTTGGGAAGTACCTTCATTCATTCATTCAATCAATCGCATTTATTGAGCGCTTACTGTGTGCAGAGCACTGGACTAAGCGCTTGGGAAGTAGTTCATTCATTCAATTGTATTTATTGAGCGCTTACTGTGTGCAGAGCACTGGACTAAGCGCTTGGGAAGTACCTTCATTCATTCATTCAATCGTATTTACTGAGCGCTTACTGTGTGCAGAGCACTGGACTAAGCGCTTGGGAAGTACATTCATTCATTCAATCGTATTTATTGAGCACTTACTCTTTGCGCAGCACTGCACTAAGCGCTTGGGAAGTACAAGTCGGCAACACTTAGAGCCGGTTCCTACCCACCAACGGGCTCACAGGCTAGAAGGGGGAGACAGACAACAAAACCAAACCTGCAGACAGGTGTCAAAATCGCCGGAACAAGTAGAATTAAAGCTGGATGCACACCATCAGCAAAATAAAAAGAATAGTAAATAGGTACTAGACGTTTTCCAACGGCTGTTAACACGGTCCAAATATTTCCAAATGGGAAATACGGCGGTTTCCCCTGTCCAAATAGCACAGTGTTGGGATGACCCAGCCAAGAGGGCAAAAGTCTCAATTGAGACGGTCAGTGGGCTCACAGTCCAGAAGGGCTGGCATTCCGCGCCGTGGCTCTGCCCCGTGAGAGACGAATCCCGAGGAGCAGCGTGGCTTCGCGGATACAGCACGGGGCTGGGAGTCAGAAGGACCTGGGTTCGAATCCCGCCTCCGCCACCCGTCTCCTGTGTAACCTTGGGAAAGTCATTTTGGTACGTTTTAAGCGCTTACTTTGTGCCAAGCACTGTTCTAAGCGTTGGGGGAGATACAAGGTTATCAGGTTGTCCCACATGGGGCTCACAGTCTTCATCCCCATTTTACAGATGAGGTCACTGAGGCCCAGAGAAGTGAAGTGACTTGCCCGGGGTCACGCAGCTGACAAGCGGCGGGGCTGGGATTGGAACCCATGACCTCTGACTCCCAAGCCCGGGCTCTTTCCACTGAGCCACACTGCTGCCCATTCTCTGGAATGTGTGTATATATATATATATATATACTGTATATATGTTTGCACATATTACTCTATTTATTTTACTTGTACATATCTATTCTATTTATTTTATTTTGTTAGCATGTTTGGTTTTGATCTCTGTCTCCCCCTTTTAGACTGTGAGCCCACTGTTGGGTAGGGACTGTCTCTATATGTTGCCAACTTGGACTTCCCAAGCGCTTAGTACAGTGCTCTGCACACAGTAAGCGCTCAATAAATATGATTGATTGACTGATGGATTGATTTCGCTTCTCTGGGCCTCAGTTGTCCCATCTGTAGAACGGAGGTTAAGACTGTAAAGCCCCGGGTGGGATAGGGACTGCATCTAACCTGATTAACTTGTATCTACCCCAGTGCTGAGAACAGTGCTTGGAACATAGTATTATTTATAGTTTATAATAGTTTATTATTTTATTTATTTATTTTTTTAAACTCGGACAGACGTCCAGTGAAGGGGGGAAATTCTCATTTCGGGTGCTGTGGGTTTCCACCTCCTGTGCCATCAGGGAAGCAGTGTGCCTCACTGGAAAGAGCGCAGGCTTTGGAGTCAGAGATCATGGGTTCAAATTCATTCATTCATTCACTCATTCAACCGTATTTATTGAGCACTTCCTGTGTGCAGAGCACTGGACTAAGCACTTGGGAAGTACAAGTTGGCAACATATAGAGACGGTCCCTACCCAACAGTGGGCTCACAGTCTAGAAGGGCAAATCCCGGCTCTGCCAATTGTCAGCTGTGTGACTTTGGGCAAGTCACTTCACTTCTCTGGGCCTCAGTTACCTCACCTGGAAAATGGAGATGAAGACTGGGAGCCCCCTGATCACCTTGTAACCTCCCCACAGCTTAGAACAGTGCTTTGCACATAGTAAGCGCTTAATAAATGCCATCGTCATTACTATTATCATCCCCACAGCCTCGAACTCTCCAGAGGGGAATCGGAAAGCCCTGTGTGCTCTGAGCGGAAGGAGGCTGGGAAAACGGGGCAGAGTTGCGAGTTCTCACGGTAATAATAATGGTGTTTGTTAAACGCTTACTATGTGCAAAGCACTGTTCTAAGCGCTGGGGAGGTTACAAGGTGATCAGGTTGCCCCACGGGGGGGGGGGGGGGGCGGCGGGGCTCGCAGTCTTAATCCCCATTTGACAGATGAGGGAACTGAGGCCCAGAGAAGTGAAGTGACTTGCCCAAAGTTGGCGGGGCCGGGATTTGAACCCGTGACCTCGGACTTCAAAGCCCGGGCTCTTTCCACTGAGCCATGCGGCATCTCTCTTCTTCTCTTACCCTCTCTTTCTCTGTGTCTCTGACTCTCTGTTTCTCTTTCTCTCTGTTGTCTCCCCAACTGTCTCTCTCCTCTTGCTCTCTTTCTGTTTCTCCCCGACTCTGTCTCTCATTTTCTCTTTTTCTCTCTGTCTCTCCCCAATTCTGTCTCTCTCCTTCTCTTTCTCTTTCTCTCTGTTTCCGCCTCTCTCTGACTCCCTTTCTCTCTGTGTCCATCACTCTCTGACCCTCTTTTTCTCTCTGTCTCTCTCCTCCTCTTTTAGACTGGGAAGGGACTGTCTCTATATGTTGCCAACATGTACTTCCCAAGCGCTTAGTACAGTGCTCTGCACAGAGTAAGCGCTCAATAAATATGATTGATTGATTCTCCATCCCCGGCCCCTTCGTGCCGGTGTGGGTCGGCTTGCAGAACCGACTGGGAGAATGCCCGGTCGAGATGGGACTTGTTGGGACAGTGGCTTGGGCCTGCTGACCCTTTCCAGGCCTCGTGGAGACCCCCCAAAATAGACGGGAAGACTTGGCCGGGAGGAAAACACGTCGCTGGCCCCCACGGAATAGTCGGAGTAGGAGTAATTCTTTTTAAAAGCCACTGAAAAGATGAGATTGGAATCTGTCCAAGGGTATGCCTAGGTGAGGCTTTGTATTTTCAGCGCAGGCGGGTCGGGGTTGCTCTCTGGCGAGCTACTTGAACAAGTAATAATAATAATGATGGCACTTATTAAGCGCTTACTATGTCCAAAGCACTGTTCTAAGCGCTGGGTAGGTTACAAGGTGATCAGGTTGTCCCACGGGGGGCTCACAGTCTTCACCCCCATTTTCCAGATGAGGCAACTGAGGCCCAGAGAAGTGAAGTGACTCGCCCAGAGTCACCCAGCTGACAAGTGGCGGAGCCAGGATTAGAACCCATAATAATAACAATAATGATGGCATTTTTTTAAGCACTTGCTATGTGCAAAGCCCTGTTCTAAGCGCTGGGGTGGATACAAGGTGATCAGGTTGTCCCACGGGGGGCTCACAGTCTTCATCCCCATTTTCCAGATGAGGCAACTGAGGCCCAGAGAAGTGAAGTGACTCGCCCAGAGTCACCCAGCTGACAAGTGGCGGAGCCAGGATTAGAACCCATAATAATAATAATAATAATAATGATGGCATTTGTTAAACGCTTACTATGTGCAAAGCACTGTTCTAACCCTTGACCTCTGACTCCAAAGCCCGGGCTGTTTTCCACTGAGCCACGCTGCTTCTCTACGCCCCGGTGCTTGGGAAAGTGGTTGGCACCAAATAAGTTATTATTATTCTGGAAGGTGGCAGGGAAGGGTCGAGTTGAATGGTGACCCCTTACAATGTCACCAGGGGCATCCAGGTGATCTAAATAATGATGGCCCGCAGAGCTGTATATGCTCCCTTTTCTCCCGTGACGTCACACCTGGCCTGTGGGCAGAATAATAATAACAATAATAATAATAATGATGGTATTTATTAAGTGCTTACTATGTGCAAAGCACTGTTCAGAAACGGGGTCTGTGGCGTAAGGGGAAGGATGAGGCCTCCAGAGGGAAGCCACGTGGCCTGGTGGAAGGAGTCCGGGCCTGGGACTTGAACATATTTACTATCCTATTTATTTTATTTTGTCAATTTGTTTTGTTGTCTGTCTCCCCCTTCTGTAATAATAATAATAAGGGCATTTATGAAGCGCTTACTATGTGCAAAGCACTGTTCTAAGCGCTGGGGAGGTTACAAGGTGATCAAGTTGTCCAACGGGGGGGCTCCTCAGTCTTAATCCCCATTTTACAGATGAGGTAACAGGCACAGGAAGACCTGGCCGGGAGGGAAACACGTTGCTGGCCCCCACGGAGTATCGCCAAATTCTTTTTAAAAGCCACTGAAAAGATGAGATTTGAATCTGTCCAAGGGTATGCCTAGGTGAGGCTTTGTATTTTCAGCGCAGGCGGGTCGGGGTTGCTCTCCGGAGAGGTACTTGAACAAGTGATAATAATAATGATGGCATTTATTAAGCGCTTACTGTGTGCAAAGCACTGTTCTAAGCTCTGGGGAGGTTACAAGGTGATCAGGTTGTCCCACGGGGGGCTCACAGGCTTCACCCCCATTTTCCAAATGAGGGAACTGAGGCCCAGAGAATCAATCAATCGTATTTATTGAGCGCTTACTGTGTGCAGAGCACTGTACTGAGCGCTTGGGAAGTCCAAGTTGGCAAAATATAGACGGTTCCCTACCCAACAGTGGGCTCAAAGTCTAGAAGGTGATCAGGTTGTCCCACGTGGGGCTCACAGTCTTCACCCCCATTTTCCAGATGAGGGAACTGAGGCCCAGAGACGTGAAGTGACTTGCCCAAAGTCACCCAGCTGACAATTGGCAGAGCCGGGATATGAACCCGTGACCTCTGACTCCAAAGCCCGGGCTCTTGCCATTTGTTCATTCTTTCAATCGTATTTATTGAGCGCTTACTGTGTGCACAGCACTGGACTAAGCGCTTGGGAAGTCCAAGCTGGCAACATAGAGAGACGGTCCCTACCCAACAGCGGGCTCACAGTCTAGAAGGGGGAGACGGACAACAAAACAAAACGTATTAACAAAATAAAATAACTAGAATAAATCTGTACACATAAAATAAATAAAAATAAAATAATAATAAATAGAGTAATAAATCCGTACAAACATATATACAGGTGCTGTGGGGAGGGGAAGGAGGGGGCTCACACTGCTTCGACCTATGCATGAAACTGCTCAGCAGAGATGAAGCCTCTGGATCTATTACAGACCACAAAAAACCCACGTCCAGCATGTGGGGCTGCACGCACACAGACACACACAAAACACACACAAAATGCACACACACACACCCTCTCCCCCCCCTTCAAATGAGAAGCAGCTCGGCCTAGTGGCTACAGCCCGGGCCCGGGAGTTGGGAGGATCTGGGTTCTAATCCTGTCTCTGCCACGTGCCTGCTGTGTGACCTCGGGCAAGTCACTTCCCTCCTCTGTGCCTCAGTGAACTCATTTTAAAAATACGGATTAAGATTGTGAGCCCCTTGTGGGGCAAGGATTGTGTCCAACCTGATTTGCTTAGATCCACCCCAGGGCTTAGAATAGTGCCTGACACACAGTAAGTGCTGAAGAAATACCACAATTACTCTTATTATTATTACTGCTGCTACTAAGTGGGCCTTTCCCACCACATACTAATTAATAATAACAATGATGACGGAATTTGTTAAGCGCTTACTATGTGCAGGGCACCATTCTAAGCGCTGGGGAGGATACAAGGTGATCAGGTTGTCCCACGTGGGGCTCACAGTCTTCATCCCCATTTTACAGATGAGGGAACTGAGGCCCACAGAAGTGAAGTGACTGGCCCAAAGTCACCCAGCTGACAATTGGCAGAGCCGGGATTTGAACCCACGACCTCTGACTCCAGAGCCCGGGCTCTTTCACTCATTCAGTCGTATTTATAGAGCTCTTACTGTGTGCAGAGCACTGCTCTAAGTGCTGGGGAGGATACAAGGTGATCAGGTTGTCCCACAGGGGGCTCACAGTCTTCATCCCCATTTTCCAGATGAGGGAACTGAGGCCCAGAGAAGTGAAGTGACTTGCCCGAAGTCACCCAGCTGACAATTGGCAGAGCCGGGATTGGAACCCATGACCTCTGACTCCAGAGCCCGGGCTCTTTCACTCACTCAGTCGTATTTACTGAGCGCTTACTGTGTGCAGAGCACTGCTCTAAGCGCTGGGGAGGATACAAGGTGATCAGGTTGTCCCACGGGGGCTCACAGTCTTCATCCCCATTTTCCAGATGAGGGAACTGAGGCCCAGAGAAGTGAAGTGACTTGCCCAAAGTCACCCAGCTGACAATTAGCAGAGCCGGGATTTGAACCCACGACCTCTGACCCCAGAGCCAGGGCTCTTTCACTCATTCAGTCGTATTTACTGAGCGCTTACTGTGTGCAGAGCACTGGACCAAGCGCTTGGGAAGTACAAGGTGGCACCAGAGCTTTCCATTACGCCACGCGGCTTCTCCTGAATTAGTAATAAATGCCATCATCATTACTATTATTATTATTATTATTAATAGTACTCGTGGCATTGTTAAGCACTCCGTGCCAAGCCTCGTGACACGGACTGGGGTAGCTACGCTATAATCCGACAAGGCGACCCCGGTGCCACTGGGACACTCAGGCGAGCGTTTTGCGCAATTTTGCGATGAGGAAACCGAGGCCCGGGGAAGTTACGTGACTGGTCACGGGTCACACAGTCGGGATTAGAAGGCAGGGTCCCCTAAGTCTCAGCCCCCGGCTGCTTCCGTCCAACGCGCTCCCCCTCTCCCGTCTATCCTGACCCGGCCCCCCGTTCCCCGCCCGCCCCGCGACCTCCCTCCATTCCCGGGTGGCTGTTACCTGTGAAACCCCAAGTGGAGGGTGTATTGTGTCAGAACCAAGTTCTCCGTCACCAGGTTGTAACTGGGGGCGAACGCGGGCTCCTGCTCCGTTTCGGTTGGGATCAGGCAGGTTTCCTTATCCAAACCTCGAAGAAGCCAAAGGGGAGGGTGAGCGACCCCCGCCTGCCCTCCCTTGCCGGGTCTGCCGATCAATCAATCGTATTTATTGAGCGCTTCCTGTGCGCAGGGCACTGTACTGAGCGCTTGGGGAGTCCAAGTTGGCAACATATAGAGACGGTCCCTACAGTCAGTCTGAGCCCAGACTGAGCCCCCTCTCCCCCTCCTTCCCCACAGCACCTGGATATATGGATACATGTTTGTACACACTTATGACTCTATTTGCACCTCCTTATTCTATTTATTTCATTTTTTAATGCGTTTTGTTTTGTTCCCTGCCTCCCCCTTCTAGACTGGCAGCCCGCTGTGGGGTGGGGACCGTCTCTATGTGTTGCCAACTTGGACTTCCCGCGCGCTTAGTCCGGTGCCCTGCACACAGTAAGCGCTCAATGCATACGATTGAATGAATAATAATAATAACAACAATAACGATGGTATTTCTTAAGCGCTTACTCTGTGCAAAGTACCGTTCTAAGCGCTGGGGAGGTTACAAGGTGATCAGGCTGTCCCACGGGGGGGCTCACAGTTTTTAATCCCCATTTTCCAGATGAGTGAACTGAGGCCCAGAGAAGTGACTTGCCTAAAGTCACACAGCTGACAATTGGCAGAGCCGGGATTTGAGCCCATGACCTCTAACTCCAAAGCCCGGGCTCTTTCCACTGAGCCACGCTGCTTCTCTCTGAATGAATGAATGAATGAAGGGCCCGGAGAGATGCCAACCTCAAGGGTTTGCCCTTTTCCCTCGCCCCCTCCTCCAGCTCCGCTTAACCCATCTCCCTGACCACGGGTCGAAGGAGAGCCCCTCGGTCCACCGCCCCGAGAGGGATGCCTCCGACACCACCGTGCCACGCGGGCGACACCCCCGAGGGCGCAGCCGTAGCCCGGCCGGCCGGTCCCTCTCCTCCCGCACCTCGCAGGTGAACGTTCCTGATCCGCCTCTCTTCCTCGTTGAGCTCCTTCAGGGCGCAGTAGGTTGGGTTGAAGGTGAGGAGCCGCGCGGACTTGGGCTTGCAGAAGGGCTGGCACAGCCTCAGCAGGGCGGCCCCCAGGTTCAGGAAGAAGGCGTCCGAGGCGTACATCTGGAAGATGATCTCGGGCATCTGGTTGGCCCAGATCTTGGTGCGGCCCGCGTTGGCGTGCAGGCAGTTGCCCAGCCAGGACAGGATCCGGTCCTTGGTCTCGGGGGAGAGCTGGAGGAGGTTCTTCAGCATCTGGTACAGCTTCTCGTGGAACTGCGCCATAAACTGGTACCCCAAAAAAAGCAGCCCGCCCCGTAAGGTTCACCGGCATGGCCCACGTGCCCGGCCCAATCAATCAATCAATCGTATTTACCGAGCGCTTACCGCGTGCAGAGCACCGGACTAAGCGCTTGGGAAGTACAAGCTGGCAACATCTAGAGACGGCCCCTACCCAACAAGTGGGCTCACAGTCTAGAAGGGAAGCAGCGTGGCTCAGTGGAAAGAGCCCGGGCTTGGGAGTCAGAGGTCGTGGGTTCGAATCCCGGCTCTGCCACATGTCTGCTGTGTGACCCTGGGCAAGTCACTTGACTTCTCTGAGCCTCAGTCCCCTCATCTGTAAAAAACGGGGATTACGGCTGTGAGCCCCACGTGGGACAACCTGATCACCTTGTATCCCCCCCCAGCGCTTAGAACAGTGCTTTGCACGTAGTAAGCGCTTAACAAATGCCATTATTACATTATTACATTACATTAGAAGGGGGAGACGGAGAAGAAAACCAAACGTATTAACAGAATAAAATCAATAGAATAGATATGTACAAGTAAAATAAATAGAGTATGTACAAACATATATACAGGTGCTGTGGGGAAGGGAAGGAGGTAAGACGGGGGGGGGGGGGGGGGGATGGAGGGATTTCCCGAGAAACTGCCGGGCTTTACGGCTTCGGAGAAAGCCTCGTGGGCCCGCTGAAGCCAGGGGCCGGATCCTCCTCCCTCCCGCTCTGGAGGGGTGGGGGGCACGGTGCCGTCGGCTCTGCCGGCCGCGCCGGATCCCCCGCCCCGAGGCAGGGTCGCCAAGGGCTTCGGCAGTGGGCAGGGAGAGGTGTTGCCCTCTCCGGGTCACGGGACGCCCCGGGGCCCAGCTCCCACCTGGTGGATGTTGGCTTCCTGCACTTTGATCTCCTGGGGACTGGAGCGCGACGGGTTCAGGAAGTAGTCGTGGTTCTCCACGACGCCGGGGGTCTTCAGCAGGCAGGAGATACTCAAGATGGTTCCAAGGAGGGTCTTCTGGTACAGCTGCCCGTTGCTGGGGTCTTTGGGCTGAATGTAGTCCACGAAGACCTGTGGGAGAGAGGAGCCGAGCCACCGCTGACTCTGAGATTGCCGGGGGCGGTCCGCAGGCGGAAGCAGCGGGTCGTCACCCCGGGGGTCCCCCCCGGCTGGACCCCAGCCCCTCCGACAGTGGCCGAAGACCGGGGAAATAGGGCGAGGAGGCCGCCGCCCCACCTTGGCTATATCTTTCTGCCGGGTGAAATAGAGAAGCACATCCAAGTAGGTGTACAGCATGGTCTGGCAGAGGCTCAGGTCCTTTATCCGACCCGCCATGACGTCGAACACCGGGATCATGACCTCGGGGAACGTCCGGACCTCCTGATCGGCCGTCAGGGCGCCGATGACCTCCTCGAGGAACTCGGTCGCGTCGTCCAAGTCTAGAAGGGGGCGTGGGGAGGGGGAGGAACCGGTGGGCGACGCCTCCCGGGGCTGGTTCCTGGACCCCTCGGGGGAGATTCACTCGGTTAATCGGATTACTGTGCGCACGGCACTGTAGTAAGCGCTTGGGAGGAGTACCACACAACTAGAAACAGACATTCCCGCCCCACAGTGAGCTTATTTCCCAGCTGGTCTGGCTCCAGGGAGACGGGAATCAGCCCCGGCTACTCACGGGCCCCCTGGACGGCCTCCAACATCAGGTCGACCAGCTGCTCGGAGACGTTCTGGCCGACGTAGATCTCCGGGGTGAGGAGAACCGTGCGGGTGTTGGACACGGTGAGGTTCCGGCACCGGACGGCGAAGGGCAGCAGGTTCTCGGGCACTTTGGTGATCTGGGAGCGGAGACCGAGGGACGGGGTGGGTGGTGGGCGTCTCCGCCCCCGGAGAGACGGAGCTCACCGGCCGGGGGAGGAGAGGCGCCCGTCCCTACCTCCTCCTTCGCTCGCTGGAAGCAGGCGTACAGGTAGCGGAGGTTGTGCCTCTCCCCGGCGTCCCGGTCGGCGGAGAGGTTCAGCGCGGTGGACGAGGTCATGTGGATCAGATGGTGGGCGGGCTCTTGCAGGAGCAGACGGGAGAAGAGGGCCTGGTGACAGAGGGGCCGGGGGGCCGGTTGGCCAGCTTGTACACGGTTCGACAGCTTGAGAAGCTGCCGTGGCTCAGTGGAAAGAGCCTGGGCTTTGGAGTCGGAGGTCACGGGTTCAAATCCCAGCTCTGCCAACTGTCAGCTGGGTGACTTTGGGCAAGTCACTTCCCTTCTCTGGGCCTCAGTTACCTCATCTGCCAAATGGGGATTAAAACCGTGAGCCCCCTGTGGGACAACCTGATCACCTTGTAACCTCCCCAGCGCTTAGAACGGTGCTTGGCTCATAGTAAGTGCTTAACAAATACCGACATTATTATACAGAGAAGCAGCGTGGCTCAATGGAAAGAGCCCGGGCTTTGGAGTCAGAGGTCATGGGTTCAAATCCCAGCTCTGGCAATTGTCAGCTGTGTGACTTTGGGCAAGTCACTTAACTTCTCTGGGCCTCAGTTACCTCAACTGTAAAATGGGGATTAAGACTGTGAGCCCCCCGTGGGACAACCTGATCACTTTGTAACCTCCCCAGCGCTTAGAACAGTGCTTTGCACATAGTAAGCGCTTAATAAATGCCATCATTATTATTATTATTGTACACGAGGAAGATTCATTCAATCATATCTTTTGAGGGTTTACTGTGTGCAGGGCACTGTACGAAGCTCTGGGAGAGTAATTCATTCATTCATTCCCTTCCCAAGCGCTTAGTCCAGTGCTCTGCACACAGTAAGCGCTCAATAAATACGATTGATTCATTCAGTCGTATTTATTGAGCGCTTACTGTGCGCAGAGCACTGGACTAAGCGCTTGGGAAGTCCAAGTTGGCAACATATAGAGACGGTCCCTACCCAGCAGTGGGCTCACAGTCTAGAAGAGTAACAAGAATGATGGCATTTATTAAGCGCTTACGGTGTGCAAAGCACTGTTCTAAGCGCTGGGGAGGTGACAAGGTGATCAGGTTGTCCCACGGGGGACTCACAGTCTTCCTTCCCATTTTGCAGATGAGGTCACTGAGGCCCAGAGAATAATAATAATGATGATGATGATGGCATTTATTAAGCGCTTACTATGTGCAAAGCACTGTTCTAAGCACTGGGGAGGTGACAAGGTGATCAGGTTGTCCCACGGGGGGCTCACAGTCTTCCTTCCCATTTTGCAGATGAGGTCACTGAGGCCCAGAGAATAATAATAATAATGATGATGATGATGGCATTTACTAAGCGCTATGTGCAAAGCACTGTTCTAAGCACTGGGGAGGTTCCAAGGTGATCAGGTTGTCCCATGGGGGGCTCACAGTTTCATTCCCACTTTACAGATGAGGTCACCGAGGCCCAGAGAATAATAATAATAATAATAATGAAGGCATTTATTAAGCGCTTACTATGTGCAAAGCATCATCATCATCATCATCCATCGTATTTATTGAGCGCTTACTGTGTTCACAGCACTGTACTAAGCGCTTGGGAAGTACAAGTTGGCAACATATAGAGACAGTCCCTACCCAACAGTGGGCTCACAGTCTAAAAGGGGGAGACAGAGAACAAAACCATACTAACAAAATAAAATAAATAGAATAGATATGTACAAGTAAGATAAATAGCGTAATAAATATGTACAAACATATATACATATATACAGGTGCTGTGGGGAAGGGAAGGAGGTAAGACGGGGGGGGATGGAGAGGGGGACAAGGGGGAGAGGAAGGAAGGGGCTCAGTGTGGGAAGGCCTCCTGGAGGAGGTGAGCTCTCAGTAGGGCCTTGAAGGGAGGAAGAGAGCTAGCTTGGTGGAGGGGCAGAGGGATTGGGGGCATTCCAGGCCCATGGGATGACGTGGGCCGGGGGTCGATGGCGGGACAGGCGAGAACGAGGCACGGTGAGGAGATTAGCGGCAGAGGAGCGGAGGGTGAGGGCTGGGCCGTAGAAGGAGAGAAGGGAGGTGAGGTAGGAGGGGGCCAGGGGATGGACAGCCTTGAAGCCCAGGGTGAGGAGTTTCTGCCTGATGCGCAGATTGACTGGTAGCCACTGGAGATTTTTGAGGAGGGGAGTGATATGCCCAGAGCGTTTCTGGACAAAGACAATCCGGGCAGCAGCATGAAGTATGGACTGAAGTGGGGAGAGACACGAGGATGGGAGATCAGAGAGAAGGCTGATGCAGTACTGTTCTAAGCACTGTTCTAAGTGCTGGGGAGGTTACAAGGTGATCAGGTTGTCCCACGAGGGGCTCACAGTTTCATTCCCATTTTCCAGATGAGGTCACTGAGGCCCAGAGGATAATAATAATAATAATGATAATGATAGCATTTATTAAGCGCTTACTATGTGCAAAGAACTGTTTTAAGCACTGGGGAGGTGACAAGGTGATCAGGTTGTCCCACAGGGGGCTCACAGTCTTCACCCCCATTTTCCAGATGAGGGAACTGAGGCCCAGAGAAGTGAAGTGACTTGCCCACAGTCACCCAGCTGACAAGTGGCGGAGCCGGGATTTGAACCCCTGCCCTCTGACTCCAAAGCCCGGGCTCTTTCCACTGAGCCACGCTAATCCTGCAGTGTCCAGGGCCTGGGATGACCGGGGCGGGGAGAAGGCCAGCCCTACCCTGGAGGGCTGAGGAGCAGAAGGGGACAAACCATCAGCTCACGGGGCCGGTTCAGCGATGCCCCCCTAAAACCGGGAGCCAACCCAGTTCTCTGGGATTACGGCCAGAACGGGCCCTACAGGGTGGACCCTCGGCAAGGCAGCTGGACGATGTCTGTCGGAGTGGCAGCGTTTGGACGCCCCATCCCCTGCAGGAGCCGGGGTAGGACACCAATGGACACCCACAAGGCCGGAGTTCTTGGAAGACTGGGCGCTTGCCGCCCGGGCCAACTCCAGGAGGCCTTCCCAGACTGAGCCCCTTCCTTCCTCTCCCCCTCAGCCCCCTCTCCAGCCCCCCCATCTTACCTCCTTCCCTTCCCCACAGCACCTGTATATATGTATATATGGTTGTACATATTTATTACTCTATTTATTTATTTTACTTGTACATATCTATTCTATTTATTTTATTTTGTTAGTATGTTTGGTTTTGTTCTCTGTCTCCCCCTTTTAGACTGTGAGCCCACTGCTGGGTAGGGACTGTCTCCATATGTTGCCAACTTGGACATCCCAAGCACTTAGTACAGTGCTCTGCACACAGTAAGCGCTCCAAAAATACGATTGATTGATTGATTGATTTTAGACTGTGAGCTCCCTGTTGGGTAGGGACTGTCTCTAGATGTTGCCAACTTGTACTTCCCAAGCGCTTAGTACAGTGCTCTGCACACAGTAAGCGCTCAATAAATACGATTGATGATGATGATGATGAGCCAAAGTTTCAGTAGTGCTAACAAAGGCGGTTGCCTGGAGAGGGCAATCAGTCAGTAAGTTGCATTTAATGAGCGCTTTTTGTGTGCACAGCACTGTCCTAAGGACTGGAGCGGGTACAATATGACACTGTAACAGTCACATTCCCTGCCCACAATGAGCTTCCAGTCTAGAGGAGGAGACAGACATTTTTTTAGATACAGAAATTACAGATACGTACTTCCCAAGCACTTAGTACAGTGCTCTGCACACAGTAAGTGCTCAATAAATATGATTGATGATAGTACAGTGCTCTGCACACAGTAAGTGCTCAATAAATACGATTGATGATAGTACAGTGCTCTGCACACAGTAAGCGCTCAATAAATACGATTGACTGATTAAATGCTGCGGGACTGGGAAGGGCGAGAGATGAGCCCCCCACCCCACCCCAAGGACTGCAGCTAAGTACTTAACATTTTGAGTTGGGATTCCTCTGTTTATTTGTTCACTCATTCATTCATTCAGCTGAATTTATTAGGTGCTTACTGTGGGCAGGGCACTATACTAAGTGCTGGGGAAAGTTCAATTCAACAAAAAATGGTGACATTCCCTGTCCTCAACGGGTTTACAGTCCGGTGGGGGGAAGACAGACGTAAATACAAAATACATAAAATTACAGATATATATATATTAGTGCTGTGGGGCTGAGGTGGGGGGGCAAGAGGGAGAGGAAAGGAATTCATCTGCCCACTCTGATGTAGACACTGAGCCTTGTGGGAGTGTTTAACTCAATCATTCAATCAATCAATCATATTTATTGAGCGCTTACTGTCCACTCTGATGTAGACACTGAGCCTTGTGGGAGTGTTTAACTCAATCAATCAATCGATCAATCGTATTTATTGAGCGCTTACTGTGTGCAGAGCACTGGACTAATCAATCAATCAATCGTATTTATTGAGCGCTTACTGTGTGCAGAGCACTGGCCTAAGCGCTTGGGAAGTCTAAGTTGGCAACACAGAGAGACGGTCCCTACCCGACAGTGGGCTCACAGTCTAGAAGGGGGAGACAGACAACAAAACAAGAAAGTTCAATTCAACAAAAAATGGTGACGTTCCCTGTCCTCAACGAGTTACAGTGTGGTGGGGGAAGACAGATGTAAATACAAAATACATAAAATTACAGATATCTACATTAGTGCTGTGGGGCTGGGGTGGGGGGCAAGGAGGAGAGGAAAGGAATTCATCTGTCCACTCTGATGTAGACACTGAACCTTGTGGGAGTGTTTAACTCAATCAATCAATTGTATTTATTGATCGCTTACTGTGTGCAGAGCACTGGACTAATCAATCAATCAATCAATCGTATTTATTGAGCGCTTACTGTGTGCAGAGCACTGGACTAAGAGCTTGGGAAGTCCAAACGGGCAACACAGAGAGACGGTCCCTACCCAACAGTGGGCTCACAGTCTAGACGGGGGAGATAGACAACAAAACAAAACATATTAACAAAATAAAACAAATAGAATAGCTATGTACACGTAAAATAAATAAATAAATGGAGTAATAAATCCGTACAAACATATCTACATATATACAGGTGCTGTGGGGAAGGGAAGGAGGTAAGGCGGGGGGGATGGAGGGGGCTCAGTCTGGGAAGGCCTCCTGGAGGAGGTGAGCTCTCGAGCACTTAGCATAGTCCTTTGCCCATAAATGAGCGGTTCATACGTGCCATAACTGAGAGATGAGCAGTACCTAACTGGGGCTGTTTCCCGGGAGGGAGAGAGGGGCGACAGGGCCGACCACACCCCACCCCAGCCTGCAATCCATCATCATCATCATCATCAATCGTATTTATTGAGCGCTTACTGTGTGCAGAGCACTGTACTAAGCGCTTGGGAAGTCCAAATTGGCAACGTACAGAGACGGTCCCTACCCAACAGCGGGCTCACAGTCTAAGAGACTAAAGCCTCTACAATCCCGGCCTGGGAGTTGAGCCTCCCGCCCGTGGGGAAGACGCCTGGCACCTGCTCGATGTTGTCCATGTCCAGACAGTCCTGATCTTCCAGGTCGGCGGCCATCTCCTCCAGGTAGACGCAGCGGCTCGGGATCCCATTGCCGCTTTTCAGGCTCGGGTCACCTGGGAAACCATTTGGGCCGTCAGGCCTGGGGCCGCGGCCGCCCGCCCCACCGCCCCGGACCCCCACAGCATCTCCCCACCGACTACAAAGCTTTGCACCTGTTCCCAAACCCACCAGCAAGATCACATTAAAAAAGACGGGGTCCCACTGCTCCTGGCAGTGTTTTCTTTTTAATGCTATTTGTTAATAATAATGATAATAATGATGGTATTTGTTAATGGTGATGATGATGATGGCATTTATTAAGCGCTTGCTATGTGCAAAGCACTGTTCTAAGCGCTGGCGGGGGCTACAAGGTGATCAGGTTGTCCCACTTGGGGCTCACGGCCTTCATCCCCATTTTACAGATGAGGGAACTGAGGCACAGAGAAGGAAGTGGCTTGCCCAAGGTCACACAGCTGACAAGTGGTGGAGCCGGGACTCGAACCCATGACCTCTGACTCCCAAGCCCGCACTCTTTCCACCGAGCCACGCTGCTTCCCAGCTTAGTAAGTAAGCACTTACTATGTGCCAATCAATGTTCTAAGCGCTGGGGTAATAATAATAATAATAATCAATCAATCAATTGTATTTATTGAGCACTTACTGTGTGCACAACACTCTACTAAGCGCTTGGGAAATACAAGTTGGCAACATATAGAGACGGTCCCTACCCAACAGTGGGCTCACAGTCTAGAAGGGGGATTTTATTAAGCGCTTACTATGTGCAGAGCACTGTTCTAAGCGCTGGGGAGGTTACAAGGTGATCAGGTTGTCCCACGGGGGGCTCACAGTCTTAATCCCCATTTTACAGATGAGGGAACTGAGGCCCAGAGAAGTAACTTGCCCAAAGTCACCCAGCTGACAATTGGCAGAGCCGGGATTTGAACCCACGACCTCTGAGTCCAAAGCCCGGGCTCTTTCCACTGAGCCACATAGATATGAGGTAATCAGCGCTTAGTACAGTGCTCTGCACACAGTAAGCGCTCAATAAATGCGACTGAATGAATAATCAGGTAGTCCCACATGGGGCTCACAGTCTTAATCCCCATTTTACAGATGAGGTCACTGAGGCTAAGAGAAATGAAGCGACTGGCCCAAGGTCACCCAGCTGACAAGTGGCGGAGCCGGGACGAGAACCCATGACCTCTGACTCCCAAGCCCGTGCTCTTCATTCATTCATTCCATCGTGTTTATTGAGCGCTTACTGTGTGCAGAGCACTGTACTAAGCGCTTGGAAAGTACAAGTTGGCAACATATAGAGACGGTCCCTACCCAACAGTGGGCTCACAGTCTGTATATATGTATATACCTGTATATATGTATATATGTTTGTACATATTTATTACTCTATTTATTTATTTATTTTACTTGTACATATCTATTCTATTTATTTTATTTTGTTAGTATGTTTGGTTTTGTTCTCTGTCTCCCCCTTTTAGACTGTGAGCCCCTTGCTGGGTAGGGACTGTCTCTACATGTTGCCAACTTGGACTTCCCAAGCGCTTAGTACAGTGCTCTGCACACTGTAAGCGCTCAATAAATATGATTGATTGATTGATTGATTGACTGATAGAAGACTCTTTCCACTGAGCCACGCTGTTATGTGCCAGGCACTGTATCATCATCATCATCATCATCAATCGTATTTGAGCGCTTACTATGTGCAGAGCACTGTACTAAGCGCTTGGGAAGTACAAATTGGCAACACATAGAGACAGTCCCTACCCAACAGTGGGCTCACAGTCTAAAAGGGGTACTGTACTAAGCGCTGGGGTAGATACTAGGTAATCAGGTTGGATACAGTCCGGCTCACACATCGGCTCACAGTCTTAATCCCCATTCAATCAGTCAATCAATTAATGGTATTGACCGAGTGCTTACTATATGCAGAGCACCCTGTTTTACCGATGAGGTCACTACGGCCCAGAGACGGCAAGGGACTTTCCCAAGGTCACAGAGCAGACAAGTGGCGGGGCCGGGATTCCTTCAGACCCCCGGGCCCGGGCTCTATCCACTAGGCCTCGCTCCCTCAGGACCCCCCGAGAGGCTCCGGCGGGGGCTTCTCTCGCAATTTCTATCCGCTTCTCTGGGCCTCAGGGTCCTCATCTGTAAAATGGGGCGATTCACCACCTCTTCTCCCTCTCCCTTGGACTGTGAGCCCCGTGAGGGGCGGAGTCTTTATCCGACCTCATCATTTTGGATCTGCTCCAGGGCTCGGCAAAGTGCTTGGACGACGGCAAGCTCTTAAATGGGCACAGGGCATCAATCAATCAATCGTATTTATTGAGCGCTTACTGTGTGCAGAGCACTGTACTAAGCGCTTGGGAAGTACCAGTTGGCATCGTGGCGAGAGCACAGGTCTGGGAATCAGCAGGTCATGGGCACTGCCACTTGTCTGCTGTGTGACTTTGGGCAAATCACTTCACTTCCCTGGACCTCAGTTACCTTCAGCGCTTAGAACAGTGCATAGAGTAAGCGCTTAAAAAATGTCATTATGATCTGAAAAATGGGGATTGGACTGTGAGCCCCACAAGGGACAGGGACTGAGTTCAACTTGATTTGCTTATATCCACCCCAGCGCTTAGCACAGTGCCCGGCTTAACAAATACCGTCATTATTATTATTACTGGACCTCAGTTACTTTCAGCGCTTAGATCAGTGCATAGAGTAAGCGCTTAAAAAATGCCATTATGATCTGAAAAATGGGGATTGGACTGTGAGCCCCACAAGGGACAGGGACTGAGTTCAACTTGATTTGCTTATATCCACCCCAGCGCTTAGCACAGTGCCCGGCTTAACAAATACTGTCATTATTATTATTATTACTGGACCTCAGTTACCTTCAGCACTTAGAACAGTGCATAGAGTAAGTGCTTAAAAAATGCATTATCTGAAAAATGGGGATTGGACTGTAAGCCCCACAAGGGACAGGGACTGAGTTCAACCTGATTTGCTTATATCCACCCCAGCGCTTAGCACAGTGCCCGGCTTAACAAATGCCATCATTATTATTATTACTGGACTTCAGTTACCATCAGCGCTTAGAACAGTGCATAGAGTAAGCACTTAAAAAATGCCGTTATTATCTGAAAAATGGGGATTGGACTGTGAGCCCCACAAGGGACAGGGACTGAGTTCAACTTGATTTGCTTATATTCATCCCAGCGCTAAGCACAGAGCCCGGCTTAACAAATACCGTCATTATTATTATTACTGGACTTCAGTTACCTTCAGCGCTTAGATCAATGCATAGAGTAAGCGCTTAAAAAATGTCATTATGATCTGAAAAATGGGGATTGGACTGTGAGCCCCACAAGGGACAGGGACTGAGTTCAACCTGATTTGCTTATATCCACCCCAGCGCTTAGCACAGTGCCCGGCTTAACAAATACCGTCATTATTATTATTACTGGACCTCAGTTACCTTCAGCGCTTAGAACAGTGCATAGAGTAAGCGCTTAAAAAATGCCATTATGATCTGAAAAATGGGGATTGGCCTGCGAGCCCCACAAGGGACAGGGACTGAGTTCAACTTGATTTGCTTATAGCCACCCCAGCGCTTAGCACAGTGCCCGGCTTAACAAATACCGTCATTATTATTATTACTGGACTTCAGTTACCTTCAGCGCTTAGATCAATGCATAGAGTAAGCGCTTAAAAAATGCCATTATGATCTGAAAAATGGGGATTGGACTGTGAGCCCCACAGGGGACAGGGACTGAGTTCAACTTGATTTGCTTATATCCACCCCAGCGCTTAGCACAGTGCCCGGCTTAACAAATACCGTCATTATTATTATTACTGGACCTCAGTTACCTTCAGCGCTTAGATCAGCGCATAGAGTAAGCGCTTAAAAAATGCCATTATTATCTGAAAAATGGGGATTGGACTGTGAGCCCCACAAGGGACAGGGACTGAGTTCAACTTGATTTGCTTATAGCCACCCCAGCGCTTAGCACAGTGCCCGGCTTAACAAATACCATTATTATTATTATTATTATTAATACTACAAGCGTCCCCGCTTTTGTATTGCACGCGATGCTTCTTGGCGCCGAGAAGCCCATCTCCACGGGCTTCCCTGCTCAGGACCGGGAGGGAGAGAGGGAGGGAGGAGCTGGTAACGGGAATGCCGGTGCCGATGACTCACTGTTGTCCAGTGTGATGAGGAAGATCCTCTGGATCATGTGATTAATGTTGAGCTGCTCACATATCTCCTGCTGGGACCGGAACGAGCGGCTGATCTCGGCCAGCGAGTAGTCGCAGTCGTCCAGGCTCTCCGACACGCTGTTATCCGAGTCATCGGCGCTGGCCGAGGCCTCCTCTGCCGGGAAACCCACCCCGGTAAACCGACATCCCATCCCGCTCCCGCGGGGTGGGAATCCGGCCCGGGGCCGCCGAGGGGAAACCGAGGGAGGAAGAGCGGGCGGCAGGGAGTTGAAAATAAAACACGTCGACTCCCGGGGGACGGCCTCCTCCGGGCAGGATCCCAGACTTGACGCTCGGGGCCGAGAGAGCCGCTCTCACTTCCCTGGGGGACCCTGGCCACCGAATCAGCACGACTCATCCGAGCTGAGATCCCGAGCTCTTTGAGGGCGTCTTAAAGATTGCCACCTCAGTCCAGGCCGGCACGGCCTTTTAGACTGTGAGCCCACTGTTGGGTAGGGACTGTCTCTATATGTTGCCAATTTGTACTTCCCAAGCGCTTAGTACAGTGCTCTGCACACAGTAAGCGCTCAATAAATACGATCGATGATGATGATGATGACCCTAGAACCCAGGCCCGTGGAGGTGGGGCTTGCCACCCTTCCAGGGCTGACAGAATACAATAATGTTGGTATTTGTTAAGTGCTTACTACGTGCAAAGCACTGTTCTAAGCGCTGGGGTGGATACAAGGTAATCAGGTTGTCCCACGAGGGGCTCACAGTCTTCACCCCCATTTTACAGATGAGGGAACTGAGGCCCAGAGACGTGAAGTGACTTGCCCAAAGTCACACAGCTGACAAGTGGCGGGGCCGGGATTTGAACCCGCGGCCTCTGACTCCGAAGCCCGGGCTCTTTCCACTGAGCCACGTGGGGTGAAAGCCCTGCTGGTTCCATCCAGAGCGTGGGCCTGCGAATCAGAAGGTTGCGGGTTCTAATCGTAGCTCCACCGCTTGTCTGCTGTGTGACCTTGAGCAAGTCACTTCACTTCTCTGGGCCTCAGTTTCCTCATCTGTAAAATGGGGATGGAGACTGCGAGCCCCACTAGGGGCAGGGACTGCGTCCAACCCGATTTGCTTGTATCCACCCCAGCCCTGCCTGGCACACAGTAAGCGCTTAACAAATATCAGAATTACTAATATTATTATCTACTCTCCCGCTTTTCCTTTCTCCCTCCTTCTCCTGGGGTTTCCGGCTGATCCTCCTCTACCTGGGTCTCGAGCAGGACAGTCAGGTAGCGTTTTTGGAGACTGTGAGCCCCACTTGGGGCAGGGACTGTGTCCAACCCGATTTGCTTGTATCCACCCCAGCCCTGCCTGGCACACGGTAAGCACTTAACAAATAACTGAATTACTAACATTATTATCTACTCTCCCGCTTTTCCTTTCTCCCTCTTTCTCCTGGGGTTTCCGGCTGATCCTCCTCTACCTAGTCTCTAGCAGGACAGTCAGGTAGCATTTTTGGAATTTATCTCAGGGATGGAGACTGTGAGCCCCGCTTGGGGCAGGGACTGCGTCCAACCTGATTTGCTCGTATCCACCCCAGCCCTGCCTGGCACACGGTAAGCACTTAAATATCAGAATTATTAATATTATTATCTACTCTCCCGCTTTTCCTTTCTTCCTCTTTCTCCTGGGGTTTCCGGCTGATCCTTCTCTACCTGGTGTTGAGTGGGGCAGTCGGGTAGAGTTTTTTGGAATTTATCTCGGGGAGTCTGACCTCGGCTTCAAGAGAAGAGCTTACTCGTCGAGAACCTGGCATCTGCACCAGATCGGCCAAACCCCGGGCTGATCAGCTAAAAAAAACCATGTAAAACGTGCAAGCCATCAAACCCGCTGGGTACCAGTCCGGCTATGGTGAGCACAGTCACCCATCCAAGCAGCTTGACTGTTAACTGGCTTCTTCTGTAGTCCATCTAGCTGCCTTCTGGGTTCAGAGAGGACACAGTTGGCACACAAGTGACCACTCCACCGTGCAAGACATTCAGGGTAGCGGGGGAACTTGGGGTCCTGCCGGAGGCCCGACAGGCTCTTCCACACTCTCCTGGAACCAAGCCAAGAGCATTAAAGTGGCAGCAGTGGCACTTTCGGGCCCGGGGACGGTGCCCGTCACGGAGTAGCTACCCTCGAGACGCTTGTCACCAACCTAAGCCTCCCCGCGACTCTCCCATCCCTGCCCCGCCATCCTGGGCAGCTGAGGAGGGACCCAGGGACCAGAAATCCCAGGACGCACCAGGCCCACGTTAGGTCGGGGAGCAGTTTTGGGACACCGATACCAACCTCAACCTTATGTTGCCAACTTGTACTTCCCAAGCGCTTAGCACAGTGCTCTGCACACAGTAAGTGCTCAATAAATATGAATGAATGAATGAAGAGCAGGGTCCTGGAGGAGCCCCCGGGGTCATGGAGCCTGGGCTCAAATCCTACTTCCTCCCCTGCTGGATTAGACATCATCTACCGCCACTCCCACCCTAAAGCCTGGAACGCCCTCCCTCCTCTTATCTGACAGACAATTACTCTCCCCACTTTTAAAGTCTTACCGAAGGCACATCTCCAAGAGGTCTTCCCTGATTAAGGCCTCTTTTTCCTTTTCTTCAACTCCCTTCTGTGTCACCCTAACTTGCTCCCTTCATCCATCCCCCCTCGAGCCCCACGGCACTTATGCGCCTATCTGTAACCTCTTTATATTAATGTCTGTCTCTCCCTCTAAACTGTAAGCTCATTCTAGGCAGAGAATGTGTCCGTTATAGTGTTATACTGTACTCTCCTGACGACTTAGTCCAGTGCTCTGCACACAGTAAGCACTCAATAAATACGAATGACTGACTGCAGCAGAAGGCGGTGACTACTGAGTGGGTTGGGTGGGCGAACCGTGCCGGAGACTGGAAGAGTCTCTCTGGCCCCCGGCAGGACCCCCGGAGCCACGGACCCCCCAGTTCCCTCTCTAATAATAATAATGATGGCAATTCCCGCTCTAATAATAATAATGATGGCATTTGTTAAGCGCTTCCTATGTGCCAAGCACTGTTCTTAGAACAGTGCTTGGCACATAGGAAGCGCTTAATAAATGCCATCATCATCATCATCACTGGGGGAGATACACGGTGATCAGATTGTCCCACGCGGGGCTCGCAGTCTTAATCCCCATTTTACAGATGAGGCCCAGAGAAGTGACTTGCCAAAAGCCACCCGGCTGACAAGCGGCAGAGCCGGAATTAGAACCCACAACCTCTGACTCCCAAGCCCGGGCTCTTTCCACTGAGCCACGCCGCTTCTCTACCCGGGACGGATCTTCCAGTCCACCCGCCGGAGATCCGGCTGCAACGTTTCCCTGTGGAGCAGCTCGCCCGCGGCCCGGCTCCTCCACTTACCGGGTGCCGCCTTCAGCTGCTGCTTCTGGACGGCCGCAAACTGCCGGGCGTCGGCCACGGAGCCGAAGAGAGCGGCGAAGGGGTTGCTTGAGATGCTGTTGTTATTCTCCTGGTCCGTCATTTCCCCTCAGAGCGTGCTCCATCCAGGCCTGAGAGGTGGGGCTGCACGAACGGGCTGCAGTGAGAACGCGGAGAGACCCAGGGAAAAAAACAAAGCACGCCCGCATCCCCACACTTCCTTCCTTCTCCCTTCCACTCCTACGCCCCACCCCGACAAGCCAGCTCCTCTGCTTTCTCCCATCTTAAAGGGGTGGGAGGGGGAGACTTTCCGAACGGCCAACGAAGCCCAGCCCGCAGGCTCCGCCAGCTTGCTCTCTGGGCCCCGATCTTGTCTATTTTCACTCGTATTTATTGAGCGCTTACTGTGTGCAGAGCACTGGACTAAGCGCTTGGGAAGTACAAGTTGGCAACATAGAGAGACGGTCCCTACCCAACAGCGGGCTCACAGTCTAGAAGGGGGAGACAGACAACAAAACACATTATCAAAATAAAATAAATAGAATAAATTTGTACAAATAAAATAAATAGAGTAATAAATACATACAAACATACATACATATATACAGGTGGTGTGGGGAGGGGAAGGAGGTAAGGCGGAGGAGAGGAAGGAGGGGGCTCAGTGGGGTATTTTACCACTGACCCCTTTCCTTCGTCCTTCCTCTGGTCTGTAACTCCTCCCTTCTTATATGCCGGACGGCCGCTTGCCCCACCTTCAAATCCTCATTAAAATTACATTCCCTCCGAGAGGCCTTCCCCGATTAAGCTCTCTTTTCCTTGCCTCCCTCCTCCTCCCGCACCACTTAGGCACTTGAATCTGTACCCTTCGGGCATTTGGTGTTCACCCTACCCTCAACCCCACACCACTTATGGACACATCAGTAAATTATTTATTCACATTAATATCTGTTTCTCCCTCTAGACTGTAAGCTCGTTGTGGGCAGGGATCGTGCCTACCAACTTTGTTGTACTCTGTTCTCCAAGCACTGGGGGTTGATACGGGATAACCAGATCGGTCCCCATCACTGTCCCACCCGGGGCTCGCAGTCCAAAAGGGCGGGAGGACAGGACTTGAATTACCACTTTACAGTTAAGGGCATTAAAGCTCCTTGTCGTCAAGGGATCGTGTCTCTCAGAGAAGTGACCGGCCCAAAGTCACCCAGCGGGCAACGGGTGGAGCCAGGATTAGAACCCAGGTTTCCTGAATTCATTCACTCATTCATTCAATCGTATTTATTGAGCGCTTACTGTGTGCAGAGCACTGGACTAAGCGCTTGAAAAGTACAACGTATCGAGACGGTCCCTACCCAACGATGGGCTCACGGTCTGGAAGGGGGAATCCCAAGCCCGTGCTCTGCCAGATGGAATAAAGGGCTTCCTTGAATGGATCCCGGGTCTCACTGCCCAAGTTGCAGCCTCCGGATCAGATCTAGCCCGGGGTCTTCTGGTCAACGGCTTTATATCCAGGAACGGAGAGCCCCCCAAAAGGCTCCTTCAGCCCCTGCCCGGCACTGCCTCTCCGTTCGAACCTGTCCATCCAACTCGGGGGCCACGGCCCAAGAAACGGCGACAATCCCGACTCCGCCGGTCCCCGGCAACCCCAGCCCGTTGAAGGCCGGGAATCGCGGGCGCGGGGCCCGCCGCCTTCTGCTCAGATCATCATCATCAATCGTATTTCTTGAGCGCTTACTATGTGCAGAGCACTGGACTAAGCGCTTGGGAAGTACAAACTGGCAACATAGAGAGACAGTCCCTACCCAACAGTGGGCTCACAGTCTAAAAGGGGGAGACAGAGAACAAAACCAAACATACTAACAAAATAAAATAAATAGAATAGATACGTACCAATAAAATAGAGTAATAAATATGTACATACATATATACAGGTGCTGTGGGGAAGGGAAGGAGGTATGATGGGGGGGATGGAGAGGGGGATGAGGGGGAGAGGAAGGAAGGGGCTCAGTCTGGGAAGGCCTCCTGGAGGAGGTGAGCTCTCAGATTCCTCCGGCCTGAGCGTCGAGATAGCCATCTGGCCTTGGGGCCAGCCGGACCGTCCCAGTTGGCCCGACCGTGGCTCCCCGGGTGGCGGGTTGTTTGTCCCCTCCCTGAAAACTTGAGCAGGGACTGAACCTTGGCCTGCAGAGTAGGGGGAGGGAGGTGGAGGGCCAGTCGCAGACAGAAAGGGCACGTCCTGTTTACACGGCAGGCGCTGAGGGACCAGCCCGAGCCCAGACGCACCCCCCTCGCCTCCCGGCCGCCTGAGCCCTCGGGGAGGCAGGGCAGGATTCATCCCGGAATTCCATCGGGGAAGCTAACGGTGTCTGGCCCCCTCGGGTCACACGGCCCAACCTCGCTCGGTCGAGAGCTCAGCTCTCCCTCCATTTCTTCCTAACGGCCAATTAGTAGGAGCTGCTTACGCGGAAAAATCTGGGTTCTTCCTGACGCTGGGCTTGGTGGCTTCCAGTCCGCGGCGTGCTCCGCCTTCAATTAAGTTAGCAATGAGGTGCGCTCTCGGAGGACTGGGAATGCTAAGGGTCTGTCCTCGTTTCTCCCCCTCGCCCCCTGCGTCACAACCTGATTACCTTGTACCCACCCCAGCGCTTAGAACAGTGCTTTGCACATAGTAAGCGCTTAACAAATACCAACATTATTATTATTATTACCTAGGCCCTTGGCTCTGTACCACTTCCGCGCTTGTTATTCATCGCGCTACGCTTACGCACATAGGCCTGTGCACTCCCACTTCTCCCGTCCGTAATTTATTTTAATGTCTGTCTCCCCCTCTAGACTGGAAGCTCCTTGAGGGCAGGGAACGTATCCACCAGTTCCGCTGTACTGGTCTCTCCCGAGAGCCCGGTTCGGTGCTCTGCACACAGTAGCTGCTCAATAAATACCACTCACTGACTGGGGAGGGTGGACAGATGTTAAGCTTGCCAGGCCTCCTCACTCTAACTCCAGTGGAGGCAACAGGCATAGGAGTCTGGGGTTCAGTGTGGTCTAGTGGAGAGAGCACGGGCCTGGGAATCACAGGATGTGGGTTCTAATCCTGCCACGTGCCCATTAGATGACCTTGGGCAAGTCGCTTATCTTCTCTGGGCCTCAGTTCCCTCCTCTGTAAAATGAGGATTAAGACTGCGAGCCCCACGTGGGACAGGGACTGTGTCCACTCCCCCCGTCCATCCCCCCAGCCTTACCTCCTTCCCTTCCCCACAGCACCTGTATATATGTTTGTAAGGATTTATTACTCTATTTATTTATTTATTTTACTTGTACATATTTATTCTACTTATTTTGTTAATATGTTTTGTTTTGTTCTCTGTCTCCCCATTCTAGACTGTGAGCCCGTTAGTGGGTAGAGACCGTCTCTCTATGTTGCCAACTTGTACTTCCCAAGCGCTTAGTCCAGTGCTCTGCACACAGTAAGCTCTCAATAAATACGATTGAATGAATGAATGACTCTGTATCTACCCCAGGGCTTAGGGCAGTGCTGGGCACACAGTAAGCGCTTAACAAATACCACAATTATTATTACTACTCAGCCCCATGGTTGTCTGGGGGCTGCATGAATGGTTCAGTCATTCACTCATTCAATTGTATTTATTGGGCGCTTACTGTGTGCAGAGCACTGGACTAAGCTCTTGGGAAGTCCAAGTTGGCAACATCGAGAGACGGTCCCTACCCAACAGCGGGCTTACAGTCTAGAAGGGGGAGACAGACAACAAAACATATTAACAAAATAAATAGAATGAATATGTACAAATAAAATAGAGTACACTGCCTGCTCACAATGAGCTTACAGTCTGGGAGAAATAATAAATAATAATGATAATGATGGCTAGACTGTGAGCCCGTTGTTGGGTAGGGGCCGTCTCTATATGCTGCTGACTTGTACTTCCCAAGCGCTTAGTCCAGTGCTCTGCACCCAGTAAGCGCTCAATAAATACGATTGAATGAATGAACTTGTACTTCCCAAGCGCTTAGCACAGTGCTCTGCACACAGTAAGCGCTCAATAAATACGACTGAATGATTGAAAGAATCCCCCTAAAATAATAATAATAATGACGGCATTTATTAACCTCTGTGCAAAGCACTGTTCTAAGCGCTGGAGAGGTTACAAAGTGATCAGGTTGTCCCACGGGGGGCTCACAGTCTTAATCCCCATTTTCCAGATGAGGTAACTGAGGGTCAGAGAAGTTAAGTGACTCGCTCAAAGTCACATAGCAGACAAATGGCAGAGCCGGGATTGGAACCCATGACCTCTGACTCCAAAGCCTGGGCTCTTTCCACTGAGCCACGCTGCTTCTCATAAACACCGACAGATAGGACTTCCCTGCCTTGGCTAAGCCTCCTGATAATTCATTCATTCATTCAATCGTATTTATTGAGCGCTTACTGTGTGCAGAGCACTGGACTAAGCGCTTGGGAAGTACAAGTTGGCAACATATAGAGACTGTCCCTACCCAACAGTGGGCTCTACAGGGGGCTCACAGCCTTCACCCCTATTTTCCAGATGAGGTCACTGAGGCGCAGAGAAGTGAAGTGACTTGCCCAAAGTCACCCAGCTGACAAGTGGCAGGGCCGGGATTTGGACCCATGATCTCTGATTCCAAAGTTCGTGCTCTTCCCACTGAGCCAAGCTGCTTCCCAAACAAACATTCATTCAATCGTATTTATTGAGCGCTTATTGTGTGCAGAGCACTGTACTAAGCGCTTGGGAAGTACAAATGCCATCATTATTATATATAGATATATAATACATTATATTATAATAATTAGATATATTAGATATATAATATATATCTATACAGAGATAGATAGATATGTACAGGGGAAGCAGCGTGGCTCAGTGGAAAGAGCCCGGGCTTTGGAGTCAGAGGTCATCGGTTCGAATCCCAGCTCTGCCACATGTCTGCTGTGTGACCTTGGGCAAGACACTTCACTTCTCTGAGCCTCAGTTCCCTCATCTGTAAAATGGGGATGAAGACTGTGAGCCCCACATGGGACAACCTGATCACTCTGTATCCCCCCAAGCACTTAGAACACTGCTTTGCACATAGTAAGCGCTTAACAAATGCCAACATTATTATTATTATTACACACATAAATCACGCGCGGGG
The DNA here is from genome assembly GCF_015852505.1 of Tachyglossus aculeatus. Classification (NCBI taxonomy): domain Eukaryota; kingdom Metazoa; phylum Chordata; class Mammalia; order Monotremata; family Tachyglossidae; genus Tachyglossus; species Tachyglossus aculeatus. The sequence continues at coordinate 33,060,178 of NC_052076.1, read as the reverse complement.
CCAGTCCTGGCCCCAACGTCTCCTCTGCCCTCGGTTAGTTCCCGCTCCCCACAGGCCTCACATTATTATTATTATTATTAATGATAATAATGAGGGGATTTATTAAGCGCTTACTATGTGCCAAGGCCTGTCATGTACTTCCCAAGCTCTTAGTCCAGTGCTCTGCACACAGTAAGCGCTCAATCAATACGACTGAATGAATGAATTTGATGCACGATAACCCGATCAGTCCTGCAGCTCGCACACAAGTTGTTTCTGCAGAGAAAGGGCTGTTGTGGTGTCACAACCCGACAGCCCGCCCCACACCTCTCCCCTCCTCCTAACACTCTTCGTGCCCTGGCACCTTCTCCTTGCTGGAGAAGGGGAGCTCAATCCTCCCCAGGGAAAAGAGAGCCACGGCCCAACGGCTGAGGGCGAGAGAAAATCCCCCAGGAAGACACAATTTATTTGCATCAGTTCTGGATCGAATGCGTGGGGACAATCAGTAAGGGGCTAGATTGTAAGCTCCTTGAGGCCAGGGAATGTGTCTACTAACTCTGTTGTACTGTATTCCCACAAATGTTTAGTAGAGTGCTCTGCATGGAGTAAAGCGCTCAACAGACACCATGGATTGAGTCCGAAGCGTGTTTAGACTGTGAGCCCTCTGTTGGGTAGGGACCGTCTCTATATGTTGCCAACTTGGACTTCCCAAGCGCTTAGCACAGTGCTCTGCACACAGTAAGCGCTCAATAAATACGACTGAATGAATGAATGAATATGTTGCCAACTTGGACTTCCCAAGCACTTAGTACAGTGCTCTGCACACAGTAAGCGCTCAATAAATACGATTGAATGTTTTATGTGTGTTTGTGTGTGAGAGAGAGAGAGAGCACAAAAATAGAAGTTCACTCCTACACCAAATCACTCAATCAATCATATTTATGGAGTACCTACTGTGTGCAGAGCACTCTACACTTGGAGAGTACAATATAAAAGAGTTGTTAAACACGTTCCCTGCCCACAGTGAGCTTATGCTCTAGAGGGGGAGACAGATATCAGTCAGTGGGGCCCTGCTATCTGCTATTTCCAGCTGGCAAGTGGGGCTGGGCATTCGTGCCCCGTTGGATGAAAAAACAAAGGCCTTTGAGACAACTCCCAGCCATGGACTTGGCTTTCTAGACTGTGAGCCCGCTGTTGGGTAGGGACCGTCTCTATATGTCGCCAACTTGTACTTCCCAAGCGCTCAGTACAGTGCTCTGCACACAGAAAGCGCTCAGTAAAGACGAGTGAATGAATTTGGCCCCGAGTCTCCAGCGGCCTGGCGATTCGATTCTCTCCAAAGGCCTGCCCTCGGACTCAAACGTCCGTGGCGCGGCTTTGAAAAATTCCCAGAGCAAAAGACGGCCTTCCCTCTTGGGTAACTCTCAAAACATCCCCTAACCCAATCAATCAATCAATCGTATTTATTGAGCACTTACTGTGTGCAGAGCACTGTACTAAGCCCTTGGGAAGTCCAAGTTGGCAACACATAGAGACGGTCCCTACCCAACAGTGGGCTCCCAGTCTAGAAGGGGGAGACGGAGAACAAAACAAAACATATTAACAAAATAAAATAAAATAAATAGAATAGAACCCGTCCAAAGCCTGGCTCCTTACGGAGTCTCGTCAACCCTGGCACCTCCTTCCCTCAGGGGCCCTGAGCCGGCCAGGAAAGAGCGGCATCACCTGAGCGGGAGTATCAGTGAATGGTCTTTGAGGGCTTACTGTGTCCAAGGCATTCATTCATTCATTCAATCGTATTTATTGAGCGCTTACTGTGTGCAGAGCACTGTACTAAGGCACTGTACTACACGTTTGGCTTGCCGTTCCCCAAGCCAGCAGCTCCGAAAAGGGATGATTACAGACCCTTTCCCTTCATTCAATCGTTCATTCATTCAATCGCATTTATTGAGCGCTTACTGTGTGCACAGCACTGGACTAAGGCACTGTACCACACGTTTGGCTTGCTGTTCCCCAAACCAGCAGCTCCGAAAAGGGATGATTACAGACCCTTTCCATTCATTCAATCGTTCATTCATTCAATCGCATTTATTGAGTGCTTACTGTGTGCACAGCACTGGACTAAGCGCTTGGGAAGTCCAGGTTGGCAAAATATAGACGGTCCCTACCCAACAGCGGGCTCACAGTCTAGAAGGGAGAGACAGGCAACAAAACAAAACATATTAACAAAATAAAATAAATGGAATAAATATGTAGAACGTATAAACATATATACGTATATACAGGTGGTGTGGGGAGGGGAAGAAGCAGCGTGGCTCAGTAGGAAAGAGCCCGGGCTTTGGAGTCAGAGGTCACGGGTTCAAATCCTGACTCCGCCAATTGTCAGCTGTGTGACTTTGGGCAAGTCACTTCACTTCTTCGGGCCTCAGTTCCCTCATCTGGAAAATGGGGATTAAAACTGTGAGCCCCACGTGGGACAACCTGATCACCTTGTATTTGCCTCCACCGCTTAGAACAGTGCTTGGCACATAGTAAGCGCTTAATAAATAATACCATTATTATCAAGCGCTTAGTACGGTGCTCTGCACACAGTAAGCGCTCAATAAATACGACTGAATGAATAGTGACCGCTTAACAAACAGCCTGAATTATGTCAGAGGTCATGGGTTCAATTCCCAGTTCTGCCAAATGTCAGCTGTGTGACTTTGGGCAAGTCACTTCACTTCTCTGGGCCTCAGTTCCCTCATCCGGAAAATGGGGATGAAGACTGTGAGCCCCCCGTGGGACAACCTGATCACCGTGTAACCTCCCCAGTGCTTAGAACAGTGCTTTGCGCATAGGAAGCGCTTAATGAATGCCATTATTATCAAGCGGCTTAGTAAGCGCTTAATAAATACGATTGAATGAATAGTGAGCGCTTAACAAATAGCCTGAATTATGTCAGAGATCATGGGTTCAAATCCCGGCCCCGCCAACTGTCAGCTGTGTGACTTCGGGCAAGTCACTTCACTTCTCTTTGCCTCAGTTCCTTCATCTGTAAAATGGGGATTAAAACTCTGAGCCCCCCGTGGGACAACCTGATCACCTTGTAACCTCCCCAGCGCTTAGAACAGTGCTTTGCGCATAGTAAGCGCTTCATAAATACCATTATTATCAAGCGCTTAGTATGGTGCTCTGCACACAGTAAGCGCTCAATAAATACGACTGAATGAATAGTGACCGCTAAACAAATAGCCTGAATTATGTCAGAGATCATGGGTTCAAATCCCGGCCCCGCCAACTGTCAGCTGTGTGACTTCGGGCAAGTCACTTCACTTCTCTTTGCCTCAGTTCCTTCATCTGTAAAATGGGGATTAAAACTCTGAGCCCCCCGTGGGACAACCTGATCACCTTGTAACCTCCCCAGCGCTTAGAACAGTGCTTTGCGCATAGTAAGCGCTTAATAAATACCATTATTATCAAGCGCTTAGTATGGTGCTCTGCACACAGTAAGCGCTCAATAAATACGACTGAATAGTGACCGCTTAACAAACAGCCTGAATTATGTCAGAGGTCATGGGTTCAATTCCCAGTTCTGCCAAATGTCAGCTGTGTGACTTTGGGCAAGTCACTTCACTTCTCTGGGCCTCAGTTCCCTCATCCGGAAAATGGGGATGAAGACTGTGAGCCCCCCGTGGGACAACCTGATCACCGTGTAACCTCCCCAGTGCTTAGAACAGTGCTTTGCGCATAGGAAGCGCTTAATGAATGCCATTATTATCAAGCGGCTTAGTAAGCGCTTAATAAATACGATTGAATGAATAGTGAGCGCTTAACAAATAGCCTGAATTATGTCAGAGATCATGGGTTCAAATCCCGGCCCCGCCAACTGTCAGCTGTGTGACTTCGGGCAAGTCACTTCACTTCTCTTTGCCTCAGTTCCTTCATCTGTAAAATGGGGATTAAAACTCTGAGCCCCCCGTGGGACAACCTGATCACCTTGTAACCTCCCCAGCGCTTAGAACAGTGCTTTGCGCATAGTAAGCGCTTAATAAATACCATTATTATCAAGCGCTTAGTATGGTGCTCTGCACACAGTAAGCGCTCAATAAATACGACTGAATGAATAGTGACCGCTAAACAAATAGCCTGAATTATGTCAGAGGTCATGGGTTCAAATCCCAGCTCTGCCAACTGTCAGGTGTGTGACTCTGGGCAAGTCACTTCACTTCTCTGGGCCTCAGTTCTCTCACCTGGAAAATGGGGATGAAGACTGTGAGCCCCCCGTGGGACAACCTGATCACCGTGTAACCTCCCCAGTGCTTAGAACTGTGCTTTGCGCATAGTAAGCGCTTAATAAATACCATTATTATCAAGCGCTTAGTACGGTGCTCTGCACACAGTAAGCGCTCAATACGATTGAATGAATAGTGGGCGCTTAACAAACAGCCTGAATTATGTCAGAGGTCACGGGTTCAAATCCCGACTCTGCCAACTGTCAGCTGTGTGACTTTGGGCAAGTCACTTCACTTCTCTGGGCCTCAGTTCCCTCACCTGGAAAATGGGGATGAAGGCTGTGAGCCCCCCGTGGGACCACCTGATCACCTTGTAACCTCCCCAGCGCTTAGAGCAGTGCTTTGCACATAGTAAGCGCTTAACAAATACTATTATTATTATTATTCTTAATTACCTGAGAGGCGCGACGGGGGTGTGAGGGACGGGAGGCCTCGCGCCCTGAACGAGACCACGACGACAACAACCGAAGCTCCTGAGGCGATCGCCACTTCCGGTTCGAAAGCGCAACCGGAAGTTGCGTCATCAACGCGCGCCGGAAGTTCCGCCCAACGGCGCCCCCCCGACCGTCGCCGGAGGCGCTCGCCGTGGGCGGGGCTGGGGCGCATGCGCGGGCGCGCGGAGGGCGGGGCTGGGCGCATGCGCGGGCGCGCGTAGGGCGGGGCTGGGGCGCATGCGCGGGCGCTTGCCGAGGGCGGGGCTGGGGCGCATGCGCGTGCGCGCGGAGGGCGGGACTGGGGCGCATGCGCGGGCTCCCATTGTGCTCAGCTAATCTGGTTCGTTCGTTCGTTCGTTCGTTCGTTCGTTCGTTCGTTCGTTCGTTCGTTCGTTCGTTCGTTCGTTCTCCAAGTGCTAAATGCCGTGTATTGCATTCAGGAGGCTCTCAATAAATACCATTACTACTACTTTTGCCATTAAATGGGACCGTCTCTAGATGTTGCCGACTTGTACTTCCTGTACTTCCCAAGCGCTTAGTACAGTGCTCGGCACACAATAAGCGCTCAATGAATGCGATTGAATGAATTCACTCGTTCGTTCGTTCATTCGTTCGTTCATTCCTTCATCCATCCATCCATCCATTCATTCCTTCATGCATTCGTTCGTTCGTTCATTCATTCATTCGCTCGTTCGTTCATTCATTCGTTGATTCATTCGTTGATTCATTCATTCGTTCATTCGTTCATTCATTCATCCATCCATTCATTCACTCATTCATGCATTCATTAATTCGTTCATTTTTTCGTTCATTAATTCATCCATCCATCCATCCATCCATCCATCCATTCATTCATTCACTCATTTATGCATTCATTCGTTCGTTCATTCATTCATTCATTCATCCATCCATCCATCCATCCATCCATCCAACCATCCATCCACCCATTCATTCATTCACTCATTTATGCATTCATTCGTTCATTCGTTCATTCATTCATTCATCCATCCATCCATCCATTCATTCATCCATCCATCCATCCATTCATTCATTCACTCATTTATGCATTAATTCGTTCATTCATTCATTCATTCATCCATCCATCCATTCATTCGTTCGTTCATTCATTCATCCATCCATCCATCCATCCATCCATTCATTCATTCACTCATTTATGCATTCATTCATTCATTCGTTCGTTCGTTCATTCATTCATCAATTCATCTATCCATCCATTCACTCATTCATTCATTCGTTCGTTCATTCATTCATACATTCGTTCATTCATTCGTTCATTTATTCATTCAATCAATCGTATTTATTGAGCGCTCACTGTGTTGCAGAGCACTGTACTAAGCGCATGGGAGAGAACAATTCGGCCAATCAGGTTGGGCATAATCCATGTTCATTCATTCATTCATTCATTTGTTCATTCATTCAATCAATCAATCGTATTGATTGAGGGCTTACTGTGTGCAGGGCACTGTACTAAGCTCTCGGGAGCGTATACTTCGGCCAATCAGGTTGGGCATAATCCATGTTCATTCATTCATTTGTTCATTCATTCATTCATTCATTCGTATTTATTGAGCACTTACTGTGTGAAGGGCACTGTACTAAGCGCTTGGGAGAGTACAATTCGGCCAATCAGGTTGGGCACAATCCATGTCCATTCATTCATTCGTTCATTCATTCATTCGTTCGTATTTATTGAGCGCTTACTGTGTGCAGAGCACTGTACTAAGCACTTGGGAAGCACAATTCGGCCAATCAGGTTGGGCACAATCCATGTTCGTTCATTCATTCATTCGTTCATTCATTCATTCAATCGTATTTAGTGAGCGCTTACCGTGGGCAGAGCACTGTACTAAGCGCTTGGGAGAGTAGAATTCGGCCAATCAGGTTGGGCACAATCCATGTTCGTTCATTCATTCATTCATTCACTCATTCAGTCGCTCATTCGTTCATTCATTTATTCAATCAATTGTATTTATTGAGCACTTACCGTGAGCAGGGCACTGTACTAAGCGCTTGGGAGAGTACAATTCGGCCACTCAGGTTGGGCACAATCCATGTTCATTCATTCATTCATTCATATTTATTGAGCTCTTACTGTGTGCAGAGCACTGTACTAAGCGCTTGGGAAGTACAATTCGGCCAATCAGGTTGGGCACAATCCATGTTCACTCATTCATTCGTTCGTTCGTTCATTCATTCAGTCAATCAAGCATATTTACTGAGCACTTACCGTGTGCAGGGCACTGTACTAAGCGCTTGGGAGAGTACAGTTCGGCCAATCAGGTTGGGCACAATCCATGTCCGTTCATTCATTCATTCGTATTTATTGAGCACTTTTCATTCATTCACTCAATCGTATTTATTGAGCACTTACTGTGTGCAGAGCACTGTACTAAGTGCTTGGGAAATACAGTTCAGTAAATCAGGTTGGGCACAATCCATGTCCATTTATTCATTCATTCATTCATTCGTTCATTCAATCAATCGTATTTATTGAGCACTTTCTGTGTGCAGAGCACTGTACTAAGTGCTTGGGAAATACAGTTCAGCAAATCATGTTGGGCACAATCCATGTCCATTTATTCATTCATTCAATCAATCGTATTTATTGAGCACTTACTGTGTGTAGAGCACTGTACTAAGCGCTTGGGAAGTACAAGTTGGCAACAACCAACTTAGACTTATGTTCTAATCCTGGCTCTGCCACTTGCCTGCTTGGGTAAGTTGCTTGATATTTCTAGGCTTCGGTTTCTTCATCTGTAATGTGGAGTTTCATTCATTCAATCATATTTATTGAGCACTTACTGTGTGCAGAGCACTGGACTAAGCGCTTGGGAAGGACAAGTCGGCAACATAGAGAGACGGTCCCTACCCAACAACGGGCTCCCAATCTAGAAGGGGGAGACAGACAACAAAACATAACACGTGGACGGGTGTCAAGTCGTCAGAACAAATAGGATTAAAGCTATCTCTTTTCATTCAATCGTATTTATTGAGCGCTTACTGTGTGCAGAGCACTGGACTAAGCGCTTGGGAAGTCAAGTTGGCAACATATAGAGACGGTCCCTACCCAACAGCGGGCTCACAGTCTAGAAGGGGGAGACAGGCAACAAAACAAAACAGGTGGACGGGTGTCAAATCATCAGAACGAATTTTATTAAAGCTATTTCTTTTCATTCAATCGTATTTATTGAGCGCTTACTGTGTGCAGAGCACTGGACTAAGCGCTTGGGAAGTCAAGTTGGCAACATATAGAGACGGTCCCTACCCAACAGCGGGCTCACAGTCTAGAAGGGGGAGACAGGCAACAAAACAAAACAGGTAGACAGGTGTCAAATCATCAGAACGAATGGAATTGAAGCTATTTCTTTTTATTCAATTGTATTTATTGAGCGTTTACTGTGTGCAGAGCACTGGACTAAGTGCTTGGGAAGTCAAGTTGGCAACATATAGAGACGGTCCCTACCCAACAGCTGGCTCACAGTCTAGAAGGGGGAGACAGGCAACAAAACAAAACACGTGGATGGGTGCCAAGTTGTCAGAACAAATAATAATAATAATAATAATGGCATTTATTAAGCACTTACTATGTGCAAAGCACTGTTCAGGTTACAAGGTGATCAGGTTGTCCCACGGGGGGCTCACAGTCTTCACCCCCGTTTTCCAGATGAGGTAACTGAGGCCCAGAGAAGTGAAGTGACTTGCCCAAAGTCACACAGTGGACGATTGGCAGAGCCGGGATTTGAACCCATGACCTCTGACTCCAAAGCCCGGGCTCTTGCCACTGAGCCCCGCTGCTTCTCGATAGAATTGAAGCTATCTCTTCCCCATAGACGGTAAGCCTTTGCGGAACAGGGACTGCATCCAAAAGGATTCTCTTTTATCTATCATAGTGCTGATACCCCATTTATTACCCCATTTATTATACCCCATTAATTATCATTATTAACTGTAGACGCCCCCCGCCCAGTTCAGTCACTGCAGCACTGAGCTGGACCAGAAATGAGTGAGTCTGTGCCCGGCGGCAAGTGGGTTTTGAATCTCTTGGAGGTAGTGGTGCTGCGGTGAAGGTGCACCTTTCCCCAGGGCTGCTGAGAATAGTAATAATAGTAATAATAATAATAATAATAATAATAATAATAATAATAAAATGATGGCATTTATTAAGCACTTACTATGTGCAAAGCACTGTTCTAAGTGCTGGGGAGGTTACAATAATAATAATAATGATGATGGCATTTGTTAAGCGCTTACTATGTGCAAAGCACTGTTCTAAGTGCTGGGGAGGTTGCAATAATAATAATAATAATGGCATTTGTTAAGCGCTTACTATGTGCTAAAGCACTGTTCTAAGCGCTGGGGAGGTTGCAATAATAATAATAATAATAATGATGGCATTTGTTAAGCGCTTACTATGTGCAAAGCACTGTTCTAAGTGCTGGGGAGGTTGCAATAATAATAATAATAACGATGGCATTTGTTAAGCGCTTACTAAGTGCAAAGCACTGTTCTAAGTGCTGGGGAGGTTGCAATAATAATAATAATAATGATGGCATTTGTTAAGCGCTTACTATGTGCAAAGCACTGTTCTAAGTGCTGGGGAGGTTGCAATAATAATAATAACGATGGCATTTGTTAAGCGCTTACTATGTGCAAAGCACTGTTCTAAGCTCTGGGGAGGTTGCAATAATAATAATAATGATGATGGCATTTGTTAAGCGCTTACTATGTGCAAAGCACTGTTCTAAGTGCTGGGGAGGTTGCAATAATAATAATAATGATGATGGCATTTGTTAAGCGCTTACTATGTGCAAAGCACTGTTCTAAGCGCTGGGGAGGTTGCAATAATAATAATAATGATGATGGCATTTGTTAAGCACTTACTATGTGCAAAGCACTGTTCTAAGTGCTGGGGACGTTGCAATAATAATAATAATAACGATGGCATTTGTTAAGCGCTTACTATGTGCAAAGCACTGTTCTAAGTGCTGGGGAGGTTGCAATAATAATAATAATGATGGTATTTGTTAAGCGCTTACTATGTGCAAAGCACAGTTCTAAGTGCTGGGGAGGTTGCAATAATAATAATAATGATGGCATTTGTTTAGCGCTTACTATGTGCAAAGCACTGTTCTAAGTGCTGGGGAGGTTGCAATCATAATAATAATAACGATGGCATTTGTTAAGCGCTTACTATGTGCAAAGCACTGTTCTAAGTGCTGGGGAGGTTGCAATAATAATAATAATAACGATGGCATTTGTTAAGCGCTTACTATGTGCGAAGCACTGTTCTAAGCGCTGGGGAGGTTACAAGGTGATCAGGCTGTCCCCTGGGGGGCTCACAGTCTTCATCCCCATTTTACAGATGAGGGAACTGAGGCGCAGAGAAGTGAAGTGACTTGCCCAAAGTCACACAGCTGACGACTGGTGGAGCTGGGATTTGAACCCAAGACCTCTGACTCCAAAGCCCGGGCTCTTTCCACTGAGCCACACTATCAGCAGCCTGGGAGTAGCCAGCTGTGTGGGAGAAGTGAGCACACATGGGTGGCATCGATAATAATAATAATAATAATAATAATAATAATAATAATAATAGCATTTGTTAAGCGCTTACTATGTGCACTGTTCTAAGCGCTGGGGAGGTTACAAGGTGATCAGGTTGTTCCATGGGAGGCTCACAGTCTTAATCCCCATTTTACAGATGAGGGAACTGAGGCGCAGAGAAGTGAAGTGACTTGCCCAAAGTCACACAGCTGACAATTGGCGGAGCCGGGATTTGAACCCGTGACCTCTGACTCCAAAGCCCGGGCTCTTTCCACTGGGCCACACTATCAGCAGCCTGGGAGTAGCCAGCTGTGAGAAGTGAGCACACATGGGTGGCATCGTTAATAATAATAATAATAATAATAATGATAATAATAATGATAATGATGGCATTTGTTAAGCGCTTACTATGTGCAAAGCACTGTTCTAAGCGCTGGGGGAATACAAGGTGATCAGGTTGTCCCACGGGGGGCTCACAATCTTAATCCCCATTTTACGGATGAGGGAACTGAGGCTCAGAGAAGTTAAGTGAGTTGCCCGAGGTCACACAGCTGACATGTGGTGGAGCAGGATTCGAACCCATGACCCATTGATCAGACTGTAAGCCCAAGAGCTTAAGAGAAGCTTGTGAGCTTAAGAGAAACAGCTTGGCTCAGTGGAAAGAGCCCGGGCTTTGGAGTCAGAGGTCATGGGTTTGAATCCCGGCTCCGCCACGTATCTGCTGTGTGACCTTGGGTGAGTCACTTGACTTCTCTGGGCCTCAGTTACCTCATCAGTAAAATGGGGATGAATAATAATAATAATGATGGCATTTGTTAAGCGCTTACTATGTGCAAAGCACTGTTCTAAGTGCTGGGGGGATACAAGGTGATCAAGTTGTCCCACGTGGGCCTCACAGTCTTCATCCCCATTTTACAGATGGGGGAACTGAGGCTCAGAGAAGTGAAGTGACTTCCCCAAGGTCACACAGCAGACGTGTGGTGGAGTCGGGATTCAAACCCGTGACCTCTGGCTCCAAAGCCCGGGCTCTTTCCACTGAGCCACGCTGCTTCTCTTAAGCTCGCAGAGGTCATGGGTTTGAATCCCGGCTCCGCCACGTATCTGCTGTGTGACCTTGGGCGAGTCACTTCACTTCTCTGGGCCTCAGTAACCTCAACTGGAAAATGGGGATTAAGACTGGGAGCCCCCCGTGGGACAACCTGCTCACCTTGTATCCCCCCAGCGCTTAGAACAGTGCTTTTAAGCTCTTAACAAATGCCATCATTATTATTAACAAATGACATTATTATTATTATTACTATTATTATTACTATTACTATTACTATTATTATTATTATTATTATTATTATTATTATTATTATTATTATTATTATTATTGCAGCAGGTGGCGCTCCTGGAACACAGGACGGGGTCTGGGGTTCAGGACCCAAAGCTCCTCCTCCTTGTGTGTCTCTCTTTCTCTTTCTCTGTCTCTTTCATTCATTCATTCAATTGTATTTATTGAGCGCTTACTGTGTGCAGAGCACTGTACTAAGCGCTTGGGAAGTACAAGTTGGCAACCTATAGAGACGGTCCCTACCCAACAGTGGGCTCTGTTTCTCTGTGTCTCTGTCTCTGTCTCTCCCACCCTCCTTTCTTTAGTACTTATGTGCCAGGCACTGTACTAAACGCTGGGGGTAGATACAAGCTAATCCAGTTGGACACAGTCCCTGTCCCACATGGCGCTCACAGTCTTAATCCCCATTTTACAGCTGAGGCAAACAGAAGCGAATGACTGGCCCTAGGTCACACGGCAGACAAGTAGGATTAGAACCCAGCTCCTTCTGACCGCCAGAGCTGTACTCTAATAATAATAATAATAATGATGGCATTTATTAAGCACTTACTATGTGCAAAGCACTGTTCTAAGCGCAGGGGAGTTTACAAGGTGAGCAGGTTGTCCCACGGGGGGCTCACAGTCTTCATCCCCATTTTCCAGATGAGGGAACTGAGGCCCAGAGAAGTGAAGTGACTTGCCCAAAGCTGGCAAGTGGTGGAGTCAGGATTTGAACCCATGACCTCAGACTCCAAAGCCCGGGCTCTTTCCATTGAGCCACGCTGCTTCTCCGGATTTCCACGCAGGGCTGTCATATTCAAAGATGGGAATGTGATGGCAGCGAGGCCAGAGCGACAGCAGGGACTCGGCACGTCTCTCCCCCCGAGGTGAACGTTTTTTCCTTTAAATCATATTTATTATTTTTTTTGATAGCATTTATTAAGCGCTTACTATGTGCAAAGCACTGTTTTAAGCGCTGGAGAAGTTACAAGGTGATCAGGTTGTCCCACGGGGGGGGCTCCCAGTCTTCATCCCCATTTTCCAGATGAGGGACCTGAGGCCCAGAGAAGTGAAGTGACTTGCCCAGAGTCACACAGCTGACAGATGGCGGAGCCGGGATTTGAACCCATGACCCCTGACTCCAAAGCCCGGGCTCTTTCCACCGAGCCACGCTGCTTCTCCAGCTGCTAAGAACTCAAGAAATACCATCGATTGATCATTCATTCTGCTGTATTGTACTCTCCCAAGCGCTTAGTACAGTGCCGCTCAATAAATACCGTTGATTGATTGATTACTCTGTGCTAAACACTGGCGGAGATGCAATGCAGTTAGCTCCGACTGGGTCCCTGACCCACGTGGGGTTTACAGTCGAAAGGGGAAGGAGAAAGAAATGTCTCACAGGTGTAGTCAGCTGCTGTCTGTCCTATAGGGGCCAACAGGATATTATAATAATAATAATAATAATGGCATTTATTAAGCGCTTACTATGTGCGAAGCACTGTTCTAAGCGCTGGGGAGGTTACAAGGTGATCACTTTGTTCCATGGGAGGCTCACAGTTTTCATCCTCATTTTCCAAATGAGGTAACTGAGGCCCAGAGAAGTGAAGTGAGTCGGGCTCGGGAAAGTTGGGGAAAGGGGCCGGATTCCTGTCTCTTTGCATAGACTGAGCCCCTTCCTTCCTCTCCCCCTATATGTTTGTACATATTTATTACTCTATTTCTTTATTTTATTTGTACCTATCTATTCTATTTATTTTATTTTGTTAGTATGTTTGGTTTTGTTCTCTGTCTCCCCCTTTTAGACTGTGAGCCCACTGTTGGGTAGGGACTGTCTCTAGATGTTGCCAATTTGTACTTCCCAAGCGCTTAGTACAGTGCTCTGCACATAGTAAGCGCTCAATAAATACAGTTGATGATGATCCCCCCCATCTTACCTCCTTCCCTTCCCCACAGCACCTGTATATATGTTTGTACATATTTATTACCCTGTTTATTTATTTTACTTGTACATATCTATTCTATTTATTTTATTTTGTTTCGATGTTTGCTTTTGTTCTCTGTCTCCCCCTTTTAGACTGTGAGCCCACTGTTGGGTAGGGACTGTCTCTAGATGTTGCCAATTTGTACTTCCCAAGTGCTTAGTACAGTGCTCTGCACATAGTAAGTGCTCAATAAATACGATTGATGATGATGAAGTGACTTGCCCAAAGTCACACAGCTGACAATTGGCGGAGCCAGGATTTGAACCCATGACTTCTGACTTCAAAGCCTGGGCTCTTTCCACTGAGCCACGCTGCTTCTCTGGATATCCACCCAGGGCTGTCGTATTCAAAGATGGGAGTGTGATGGCAGCGAGGCCACTTCGACAGCAGGGGCTTGACATGTCTCTCCCCGTGAGGTGAACTTTTTTCTTTTAAATCATATTTGTTTTTTTGATAGCATTTATTCAGCGCTTACTATGTGCAAAGCACTGTTCTAAGCGCTGGAGAAATTACAAGGTGATCAGGTTGTCCCACGGGGGGCTCACAGTTTTAATCCCCATTTTACAGATGAGGTAACTGAGGCCCAGAGAAGTGAAGTGACTTGCCCAAAGTCACCCAGCTGACAATTGGCGGAGCCGGGATTTGAACCCATGACTTCTGACTCCAAAGCCCGGGCTCTTTCCACTGAGCCACGCTGCTTCTCTGGATATCCACGCAGGGCTGTCGTATTCAAAGATGGGAGTGCGACGGCAGCGAGGCCAGAGTGACACTGTTGGGTAGGGCCCGTCTCTAGATGTTGCCAACTTGGACTTCCCAAGCGCTTAGTACAGTGCTCTGCACACAGTAAGCGCTCAATAAATATGATTGATTGATTGATTGATTGACAGCAGGGATTCAGAACGTCTCTCCCCCCGAGGTGACCTTTATTTTTTAAAATGGTATTTGTTAAGCGTTTACTCTGTGTCAGGCACTGTCCTAAGCCCTGAGGTAGATGCAATAATAATAATAATGGTATTTAATAATAATAATAATAATAATGGCATTTATTAAGCGCTTACTATGTGCAAAGCACTGTTCTAAGCACTGGGGAGGTTATTTAAGTGCTTACTATGTATCAGGCACTATACTAAGCATAGGGGTGGTTACAGTGTGGCTCAGTGAAAAAAGCCCGGGCTTTGGAGTCAGAGGTCATGGGTTCAAATCCCGGCCCCACCACTTGTCAGCTGTGTGACTTTGGGCAAGTCACTTCACTTCTCTGGGCCTCAGTTCCCTCATCTGGAAAATGGGGATGAAGACTGTGAGCCCCCAGTGGGACAACCTGATCACCTTGTAACCTGAACAGTGCTTTGCACATAGTAAGTGCTTAATAAATGCTATTATTATTATTATTACAAGGTAATCGGGTTGGGCACAGTCCATGTCCCACGTGGGGCTCATTGTCTTAATCCCTGTTTCACAGATGAGGCAACTGAGGCACAGAGAAGTGACTTGCCTAAGGTCACACAGCAGACAAGTGGCAGAGCTGGGATTAAAATCCAGGTCCTTTTGACTCCCAAGCTCGTGCTCTGCCCATTAAACCACACTCCTTTCAATCAATCAATCAATCAATCGTATTTATTGAGCGCTTACTATGTGCAGAGCACTGTACTAAGCGCTTGGGAAGTACAAATTGGCAACACATAGAGACAGTCCCTGCCCAACAGTGGGCTCACAGTCTAAAAGGGGGAGACAGAGAACAAAACCAAACATACCAACAAAATAAAATAAATAGGATAGAAATGTACAAGTAAAATAAATAAATAAAAAAATAGAGTAATAAATATGTACAACCATAATAAATATGTACAACTTTCCGCCCTGGTGTGTTGTCCACTGACGTCCCCCTCCTTCCCCTCCCCACAGCACCTGTATATATGTTCGTACAGATTTATTACTCTATTTATTTTACTTGTACAGATTTACTATTTTATTTATTTTATTTTGTTAATATGTTTTGTTTTGTTCCCTGTCTCCCCCTTCTAGACTGTGAGCCCGCTGTTGGGTAGGGACCGTCTCTAGATGCTGCCAACTTGCACTTCCCAAGCGCTTAGTCCAGTGCTGTGCACACAGTAAGCGCTCAATAAATACGATTGAATGAATGAATGTCATTTTTGACCCACCGGATGGGTCAGAAACCTCTCTCAGGATGGTGCTTCCGTCCTTTGCGGTTTATATTGCTTATTGAGTTCTTTTTCCCTCCTCTATATTCACCTCCGCTTTTCATTTTTCATTTCTTCCGAGAAGCAGGATGGGCTAATAATAATAATAATAATAATGATAGCATTTATTAAGCGCTTACTATGTGCACAGCACTGTTCTAAGCGCTGGGGAGGTTACAAGGTGATCAGGTTGTCCCACGGGGGCTCACACTCTTCATCCCCATTTTCCAGATGAGGTAACTGAGGCCCAGAGAAGTGAAGTGACTTGCCCAAAGTCACACAGCTGGCACTTGGCAGAGCCGGGATTTGAACTCGTGACCTCTGACTCCAAAGCCCGGGCTCTTTCCACTGAGCCACGCTGCTTCTACTAGCCACTCTGCTTCTACTAGTGGGTGAGTGGAAAGAACGCGGGCTTGGGAGTCAAAGGGCCTGAGTTCTAATCCCGGTTCTGCCACGTACCTGCTGTGTGACCCCTGCAAGGCACTTAACTACTCTGTGCCTCAGT
This sequence comes from Tachyglossus aculeatus, assembly GCF_015852505.1. Lineage (NCBI taxonomy): Eukaryota > Metazoa > Chordata > Mammalia > Monotremata > Tachyglossidae > Tachyglossus > Tachyglossus aculeatus. Next base: position 33,043,929 of record NC_052076.1, on the reverse strand, counting down.
TCAGAAGCAGCACGGTGCAATGGCTGGAGCACGGACCCGGGAATCAGAAGGTCATGGGTTCTAATCCCGGCTCCACCACTCGTCTGCCATGTGACTCTGGGCAAGTCATTTTCCTTCCTCTCCTCCTCGCCCCCCTCTCCATCCCGCTCATCTTACCTCCTTCCCTTCCCCACAGCACCTGTATATATGTATATATGTTTGTACAGATTTATTACTCTATTTATTTATTTATTTATTTTACTTGTACATATCTATTCTATTTATTTGATTTTGTTAGTATGTTTGGTTTTGTTCTCTGTCTCCCCCTTTTAGACTGTGAGCCCACTGTTGGGTAGGGACCGTCTCTATATGTTGCCAACTTGGACTTCCCAAGCGCTTAGTACAGTGCTCTGCACACAGTAAGCGCTCAATAAATATGATTGATTGATTCCCTTTGCCCGTTACCTCAGCTGGAAAATGGAGATTGAGTCTGTGAGCCCCACAGAAGACAGGGACTGTGTCCAAACCGATCAGCTTGTATCCACTCCATCGCTTAGTACAGTGCCTTAAAAATAGTAATCACTTAAATACCATTATTATTACTATTATTATTATTATTCCCTCGTCTGTAAAGGGGGGATTCAATACCTGTTCCTCCTCCTACTTAGACTGCGAGCCCCGTGTGGGACCTGATGATCTTGTATCTTCCATCTGCTGGAGAAGCAGCGTGGCTTAGTGGAGAGAGCCCGGGCTTTGGAGTCGGAGGTCGTGGGTTCAAATCCCGGCTCTGCCACTTGTCAGCTGTGTGACTTTGGTTAAGTCACTTCACTTCTCTGACTTTGGTTAAGTCACTTCATTTCTCTGTACCTCAGTGAGCCCCCCGTGGGACAACCTGATCACCTTGTAACCTCCCCAGCACTTAGAACAGTGCTTTGCACATAGTAAGCGCTTAATAAATGCCATCATTATCATTATTATTATCCCAGGGCTTAGTACAGTGCTTAGCACACTAAGCCCTTTCATTCATTCATTCATTCAATTGTATTTATTGAGCGCTTACTGTGTGCAGAGCACTCTACTAAGTGCTTGGGAAGTACAAGTTCGAGGCCTTCCCAGACTGAGCCCCTTCCTTCCTCTCCCCCTCATCCCCCTCTCCATCCCCCCGTCTTACTTCCTTCCCTTCCCCACAGCACATGTATATATGTTTGTACAGATTTATTACTCTATTTATTTATTGATTTATTTTACTTGTACATATCTATTCTATTTATTTTATTTTGTTAATATGCTTTGTTTTGTTCTCTGTTTCCCCCTTCTAGACTGTGAGCCCACTGTTGGGTAGGGACCGTCTCTATATGCTGCCAACTTGGACTTCCCAAGCGCTTAGTACAGTGCTCTGCACACAGTAAGCGCTCAAAAAATACGATTGATTGATTGATTGATTGATTACTCTATTTATTTATTTATTTTACTTGTACATATCTAGTCTATTTATTTTATTTTGTTAATATGTTTGGTTTTGTTGTCTGTCTCCCCCTTCTAGACTGTGAGCCCACTGTCGGGTAGGGACCGTCTCTCTATGTTGCCAACTTGTACTTCCCAAGTGCTTAGTCCGGTGCTCTGCACACAGTAAGCGCTCAATAAATACGACTGATTGATTGATTGATTCATTCATTCATTCATTCAATTGTATTTATTGAGCGCTTACTGTGTGCAGAGCACCGGACTAAGCGCTTGGGCAGTACAAGTTGGCAACATAGAGAGACGGTCCCTACCCAACAGTGGGCTCACAGTCTAGAAGTGAACAAATCCCACAATTATTTTCAGTTCTCCGAGTGTCCCGTCTCTCCTAACAGATTGTCAACTCCTCGAGGGCAGGGTCCCTGTCTTTTCCTTCCTCTGCCCTGCCCCCAAGCCCAGCACCATTTGTGTGTGTGTGTGTGTGTGTGTGTGTACACTCCCACATGTATCCTGTCCCTCTCACCCAAATGCCCACCCTTCAAGGTCAAGGGGCCATCTCTATATGTTGCCAACTTGTACTTCCCAAGCGCTTAGTCCAGTGCCCTGCACACAGTAAGCGCTCAATAAATACGATTGATTGATTGATTGATCTCCAAGAAGGGGCAGAGTGACCGGGTGACCAGCCGGAAAACCCCCCCAATTGCTCCCGAACTCAAGCCAACCGGTCCCAGAGGCCTCCTGGCGTCGAGCACTTCTCACACGATTGGCATTTATTGAGCGTCTTTCGGGAAGAGAGCGCAGCCTGACTCCCGATCGGGTTTCCAAAGCAATTAGGAATAAACAGACTTGGAAAGAAATGTCAGCCCACAATCCTACTCATGCCGAGCGTTCCCATCCGACCCCAGGATGCTACCTCTGACGCCAAGCAGAGGTTGGGCCTGGGCCCAGTCCCGGGCAGGGAGCAGGAGCGACTTTATTGGCCGTTCAGGGAGGGGAGACCCAGGTGCGGCGGGAGGGAAGAGGCGGAGGACCCGAGTTCGAGGTTTCACTTCTTCCGGGGCCGGCCGCCGCCTCCGATGTGGCTGTACTGGCCGTCGTCCCGGTCTCTGAGAGGCTGCGGGGAGATGGGGAGAGGTGTCAGGGCCAACTGGGCCTGAGAGCGTGTATGCACTCAATCAATCAATCAATCAATCAATCGTATTTATTGAGCACTTACTGTGTGCAGAGCACTGTACTAAGCGCTTGGGAAGTACAAGTTGGCAACAGATAGAGACAGTCCCTACCCAACAGTGGGCTCACAGTCTAAAAGGGGGAGACAGAGAACAAAACCAAACATACTAACAAAATCAAATAAATAGAATAGATATGTACAAGTAAAATAAATAGAGTAATAAATATGTACAAACATATATACAGGTGCTGTGGGGAAGCGTTTAACAGATACCACAATTATTAATACGATTATTAGTACATCCACACAGACCAGTCTTCTAGACTGTGAGCCTGCTGTTGGGTAGGGCCCGTCTCTAGATGTTGCCAACTTGGACTTCCCAAGTGCTTAGTCCAGTGCTCTGCACACAGTAAGCGCTCAATAAATACGATTGAATGAATGAATGAATGTTTGTGTTCTAATCCCGGCTCCGCCACTTGTCAGCTGTGTGACTTTGGACCAGTCACTTAACTTCTCTGGGCCCCAGTTCCCTCATCTGTGAAATGGGGATTAAGACTGTGAGCCCCCCTGTGGGACAACCTGATTACCTTGTATCCTCCCCCAGCGCTTAGAACAGTGCTTGGCACAGAGTAAGCGCTTAACAAATACCATCATCATCATTATTATTATTATTATTGTGTTGTGTGTGTTTTGGTGTGTGGGAGGGTCTAGATATATGTGTGTCTGTGTGCTTGTGTGTGTGTGTGCACGCTTGTATGGTGGCATATGTATGCCTGTGTTCGTTTGGGTGTCTGTGGGTGTGTGCATGTGTGAGTATTTGCGTGTCTTTGAATGCATGTGTGATTGTTTATCTTTGTATGCGTGTGTGTATGTGTTTAGATGTGTGAGTGTGTAGATGAGCGTGTGCACATATATGTGCGTGCGTGGGTGCGTGCATGTGTGTGTGTGTGTGTGTGTGTGAATATTTCCCTGCAGGCCCTTCTGAGTGAGCAGGCCTCTGACTTCCTCTGTCTCAGCCCCCAACTTCAAGAGAAGAGAAGCAGTGTGGCTCAGTGGAAAGAGCCTGGACTTTGGAGTCAGAGGTCATGCGTTCAAATCCTGGCTCAGCCACTTGTCAGCTGGGTGACTTTGGGCAAGTCACTTCAATTCTCTGGGCCTCAGTTCCCTCATCTGTAAAATGGGGATGAAGACTGTGAGCCCCCCACAGGACAACCTGATTACCTTGTATCCTCCCCAGGGCTTAGAACAGTGCTTTGCACATAGTAAGTGCTTAATAAATGCCATTATCATTATTATTATTACTATTACTCCACCAATTGTCAGCTGCGTGACTTTGGGCAAGTCACCTCACTTCTCTGGGCCTCAGTTCCCTCATCTGTAAAATGGGAATGAAGACTGTGAGCCCCCCACGGGACAACCTGATGACCTTGTATACTCCCCAGCGCTTAGAACAGTGCTTTGCACACAGTAAATGCTTAATAAATGCCATTATTATTATTATTATTATTATTATTACTCTGCCACTCAGCTGTGTGACTTTGGGCAAGTCACCTCACTTCTCTGGGCCTCAGTTCCCTCATCTGTAAAATGGGGAGGAAGACTGTGAGCCCCCCACGGGACAACCTGATGACCTTGTATCCTCCCCAGAGCTTAGAACAGTGCTTTGCACATAGTAAGCGCTTAATAAATGCCATCAAAATAAAAATAGCCTCGGCATCTCTCCTTCTCATGGAAGCTCCTCCCCGTTTCCTCTTGCTTTTTCCTGCGTGGCCCATTCCCAGGGGTCAGCCCCAGCCGCGGGGACCCTTGGGCCCCACGACACTGTCCCGGAATCAGGGACCCCTCCACCCCCGGCCCCTCCGCTTCTCTCCGTAGCTCTGTCCCTGCCATGGGGACCCCCCTACCCCAGTGGGGACCCTCCCTCAGTGTCCCCACTGAATCAGTATTTAGTGACCAGAGTCAGGGGACGCGGATTCTAATCCCACCTCTGCCACTTAACTGCTCTGTGACCTTGGTCAAGCCACCTAACTTCTCTATGCCTCGCTTACCTCTTCTGTATTACTCTATTTATTTATTATTACTCTATTTATTTATCACTACTCTATTCATTATTACTCTATTTATTTATTTATTACTCTATTACTCTATTTATTTATTACTCTATTTATTTATTTATTTTACTTGTACATATCTATTCTATTTATTTTATTTTGTTAGTATGTTTGGTTTTGTTCTCTGTCTCCCCCTTTTAGACTGTGAGCCCACTGTTGGGTAGCAACCGTCTCTATATGTTGCCAACTTGTACTTCCCAAGCGCTTAGTACAGTGCTCTGCCCATAGTAAGCGCTCAATAAATATGATTGATTGATTGATTGTGAGCCCACTGTTGGGTAGGGACTGTCTCCATGTGTTGCCAACTTGTACTTCCCAAGCGCTTAGTACAGTGCTCTGCCCACAGTAAGCGCTCAATAAATACGATTGATTGATTGATTGTGAGCCCACTGTTGGGTAGGGACTGTCTCCATGTGTTGCCAACTTGGACTTCCCAAGTGCTTAGTACAGTGCTCTGCCCACAGTAAGCACTCAATAAATACAATTGATTGATTGATTGATTGAATGATTGTAAAATGGGGATTTAAGATGTGAGCCCCACGTTACCTGTACGTATTTATTCTATTTATTTTATTTTGTTTATATGTTTTGTTCTGTTGTCTGTCTCCCCCTTCTAGACTGTGAGCCCGCTGTTGGGTAGGGACTGTCTCTATGTGTTGCCAACTTGTACTTCCCAAGCGCTTAGTACAGTGCTCTGCACACAGTAAGTGCTCAATAAATACGATTGATTGATTGATTGATTGATTGATTGTAAAATGGAGATTTAAGATGTGAGCCCCACGTTACTTGTACATATTTATTCTATTCATTTTCTTTTGTTAATATGTTTCGTTTTGTTGTCTGTCTCCTCCTTCTAGACTGTGAGCCCGCTGTTGGGGAGGGACCATCTCTAGATGTTGCCAACTTGGACTTCCCGAGCGCTTAGTACAGTGTTCTGCACACAGTAAGCGCTCAATAAACACAATTGAATGAATGAATGAATGAATGAATGAATGAATGAAAATGACCTGGCATCTACCCCAGTGCTTAGAACAGAGCTTGGCACCTAGTAAGAGCTTAACAAATACCATGATTATAATAATTAGTATTATTCTTACCGCAGTGGGGACCCCTCTGCCTCCATCTAGACTTCTAGATGGAGCCTAGACTAGTCTTCTAGACTGTGAGCCCGTTGTTGGGTAGGGACCGGCTCTATATGTTGCCAACTTGTACTTCCCAAGCGCTTAGTACGGCGCTCTGCACACAGTAAGCGCTCAATAAATACAATTAAATGAATGAATGAATGAATGCCCATAGCGCTACCCTAGTAGGGACCCCTCCCCACCCCACTGTCCCCATAGCTCTGCCTCTGTAGAGACCCTCTCACACATGCACACACAAAGACGCACACCCACTCACATATACACAGTGCCCTCCACTCACCTGGTACAGCTGGTCATTTGGCAGCAGAGTCTGTTTGTCAGAAGCTGCAAGAGAAGGGAGGCGGAGTGAGGAGTGCTTAGAACAGTGCTTTGCCCATAGTAAGCGCTTAATAAATGCTATTCTTTTAGACTGTGAGCCCACTGCTGGGTAGGGACTGTCTCTATATGTTGCCAACTTGTACTTCCCAAGCGCTTAGTACAGTGCTCTGCACACAGTAAGCTCTCAATAAATACGATTGATGATGATATTAAGAAGAAGAAGGAATGGACCGGCCCGGCCTGGCGGCTAGATCCGATCGGCACCCAGCCCTCCCGGAAATCAATCAATAACATTTATTGAGCGCCTACTGCACACACTGCATTCTGCTAAGCGCCCCCTCCCCACCCCCCTTTTCACTCAAACCCAGCCACTCGGAGCTGGGAGCGGGGACCCCCGTACCTCGGGATGCGCGCCCCTCGTCCTGCCCTGCCACGCAGTAGATGCCCACGGCCAGGAAGAAGATGGCGAGGATGTCGGCCAGGACGAGGCCCGACAGGGTGCCGGGGTTCAATTCGATGCAATTCTGGCACACTATGGGGGGGAAGGAGGTTGTGATAGACGCCTTCAGGCCAAGAGACCCTCCTGTGACCCCTGACCCTTTCCCATCTGGCCCAGCACCCCCACACCCTGTATCAGTCAGTCAATCATGTTTATGGAGTGCTTACTGTGTGCGGAGCACTGTACTAAACACCTGGGAGAATAGAATACAATATAGCAGTGTAACAGACCCATTCCCTGCCCACAACGAGCTTACAGTCTAGAGGGGGAGACGGACATTAATATAAAGAAATGCCAGAGTACATAAGTGCTGTACACATGTACATAAGTGCTTCTAGACTGTGAGCCCACTGTTGGGTAGGGACTGTCTCTAGATGTTGCCAACTTGGACTTCCCAAGCGCTTAGTACAGTGCTCTGCACGCAGTAAGCGCTCAATAAATACGACTGATCGATTGATTGATTGATTGTGGGGCTGGGAGGGGGCATGAATGAAGGGAGCCAGTCAGGGCGATGCAGAAGGGAGATGAAGAATGGGAAAAGAGGACTTGGTCAGGGAAGGCCTCTTGGAGGAGATGGGCCTTCAGTGAGGCTCTGAATCAATCAATCAATCAATCAATCAATCAATAAATTGCATTTATTGAGCGCTTACTGTGTGCAGAGCACTGTACTAAGCGCTTCGGAAGTACAAGTTGGCAACATATAGAGACAGTCCCTACCCAACAGTGGGCTCACAATCTAAAATGGTGGGGGAAGGATGGGAGAGTAATTGTCTGTCGGATTTGAGGAGGGAGGGCCTTTCAGACCAGAGGCAGGACATGATAATAATAATAATAATAATAATAATAATAATAATAATGGCATTTATTAAGTGCTTACTATGTGCAAGGCACTGTTCTAAGCACTGGGGAGGTTACAAGGTGATCAGGTTGTCCCACGTGGGGCTCACAGTCTTAATGCCCGTTTTCCAGATGAGGGAACTGAGGCACAGAGAAGTGAAGTGACTTGCCCAAAGTCACACAACTGACAATTGGCGGAGCCGGGATTTGAACCCATGACCTCTGACTCCAAAACCCGGGCTCTCTCCACTGAGCCACGCTGCTTCTCTGGTGGGCGGCAAGATAGATGGGCGAGAGATACAGTGAGAAGGTTAGCATTTGGGGGGCCAGTGGGCAACCCTGTGTAAGATAGGGGTCCCGGAATCCCATTTCCATTGCTTCCCACGGCCCTTGCCCCCGCCCCAGACTTCCCACTGCGCCCAGTAAGGCAGCCCCAGTATCTCTTACTTCGATAATATAAATGGAGAGGTTGATTGTTGGTGTTTGAACACCTATACACGCCCCGAGGGTCTTTCACCATTCTTCCCACGTTCAAGGTCGCATTAGAGTTGCCCAGGAAATGACCATCCTTATTCCACTCCACTTTCTCATTGTTGACGCTGCAGGTGAGCATGACGGTCCCATCTGATCTGTCGTCCTCCACGGAAATCGAGGCGATCCCTGGAGAGCGCAAACCCGGAGCTGTGGGTCCTGGGGCCAGCCTCCCCTTCCCACGGGAAGAAGCCCCTGGCTTCCCGGTGCCAGGGGGTGATCCTGGAGTCCCAGTTCCCAGCTTCCCAGGACATAGAGGAAGTCCAGACTGTTGACAGTGACTAAGCGGAAGGCAGGTTCTGAGTTTTCTCCTCTCTCCCCCAACCCCCCCAAGTCCCCGAGACCACTGAGTCCCGGAGGACTGGCTGTGGAGGGTGGCGGGTCCCTTCCTGAGGTGGGGGGCCGGGGGAAAGCAGCGGCGGGAGGGAAAGAAAGAGAAGTGTCGCTTCTCCTACCTGAACTGTTTGCAGAGTCGGCACCTGTGAGGACAGAGATAGAGGGGCTGATCATCATTTGATAGTAACTATTGAGCGCTTACTGGGTGCGGAGCACTGTACTAAGTGCTTGGGGAGTACACTATAACGATAAGCAGGTACAATCTAGAGAACTAGAAAGCCACCAGACTGTAAAGCTAAAGGAAACCTCACTTGATGGAGGTGGGTTGGGGCGCCTCCGACCCTTCCCCTTCCCTTCACCCCCACCGTAGGCCTCAACGTCGGGCTCGTTTCACTCCTCCCATCACGAACAGCCAGGAATCCCGCGCCATCCCGCAGCCAAAGGATCTGGTGCCAACCGCGGCCCCTCCACACAACCGGGCTTGGGTCCGGCGGCCTGTCTACGCAGGTCAAATGGCTTCGCCCTCCATGGGGAAAGGAAGCCTGCTGAGGTTGGACGCGGAGGCCACGGGGCTTTCCTGATCTGAGTCGCGGGCAACACCCGAGCGTTCTGGGCTCTGATCCCGAGTCTTCGACCCAGATCTGTCGGCGTAGACGGACCCTTCCGCCCGGCTCCCACCCCCGCCGTCGAGGTGGCCCGCCGGCTCTTACCTCGGAGGAGAACGCCTACCACGACCAGGCTGGCCAGATGCCCGCTCCACGCCATGCTCCTGCCCGACAGGACTCGCCCTGCGTCCGGAGTGGGAGGTGTTAGGGGGGCCGGAGCAGGAAGTCGGGGCCCTCGCAGCTCTGGCTTCTGCCTCGCCCGGGGTGTGCGAGGGATCGGAGTCGAGGCCGGGGGTGGGGACAGGAAACCAGCAGGTGGGAGTTGCTGAGGGTTGGTCGGGGGAGGGCTGCTGGGGTGGCGGAAGGCTGGTAAGGCTAGGGAGTGGGTCTGAAACTCAAGGGGGCTGGGAGATCAGACCTACAGGCGACGGAGCCACAGAGAGAGAAAATAAATTCTTGGTCAAATGACTGCAACTGGCCTGGCCTCCGGATTTCCCCTTCAAGCTTCGAGAAGCCGTGTGGCCAGTCATGAGTCTCGCCTGTCTCGCCGTAGACCCCAGGCCCACGTCCTCCCCCTGGCCCAGAATCAATCAATCAATCGTATTTTTTGAGTGCTTACTGTGTGCAGAGCACTGTACTAAGCGCTTGGGAAGTACAAGTTGGCAAAATATACAGACAGTCCCTACCCAACAGTGGGCTCACAGTCTAAAGTCAGAATGCCCTCCCTCTGCACATCCGCCAAGCTAGCTCTCTTCCTCCCTTCAAAGCCCTACTGAGAGCTCACCTCCTCTAAGAGGCCTTCCCTGACTGAGCCCCCTTTTTCCTCTCCTCCTCCCCAACCCCCCCGCCCTACCTCCTTCCTCTCCCCACAGCACCTGTCTGTATGTTTGTACAGATTTATTACTCTATTTTACTTGTACATATTTAGTATTCTCTTTATTTTGTTAATGATGTGCTTCTAGCTTTATTTCTATTTGTTCTGATGACTTGACACCTGCCCACATGTTTAGTTTTGTTGTCTGTCTCCCCCTACTAGATTGTGAGCCCATTTGTTGGGTAGGGACCATCTCTACATGTTGCCAACTTGTACTTCCCAAGCACTTATTCCAGTGCTCTGCACACAGTAAGCGCTCAATAAATACGATTGAATGAATGAATGAGTCCCCGGGGGCGGGACCCGGATTCCAGTCCTGGCTCCTGAGCCCCTTGGAGCAGCCAACTCAAGGATGCGAGACAACCTGGATGAAGGTGTCCCAGGCTCCTAAAACAAGGCACGTCGGCCCAACGCGGAATTCTCTTCTGATGCCAAACTCAAAGCTCTTGCTGTAATTTCAGACTGGTGCCCCAAGAGCAGTGGCCTGAATTAAGAGACTAAAGCTACAGGAAAATAACAATGGGTCAAACATGAGGAAGAACTTCATGTTGTGGGGGGCGGGGGATAAAATCCAGGCATAATAATAATCATCATCATCATCATCATCATCAATCATATTTATTGAGCGCTTACTATGTGCAGAGCACTGTACTAAGCGCTTGGGAAGTACAAATTGGCCACATATAGAGACAGTCCCTACCCAACAGTGGGCTCACAGTCTAAAAGGGGGAGACAGAGAACAAAACCAAACATACTAACAAAATAAAATAAATGGCATTTATTAAGCTCTTACTATGTGCAAAGCACTGTTCTAAGCACTGGGGAGGTTACAAGGTGATCAGGTTGTCCCACGGGGAGCTCACAGTCTTCATCCCCATTTTACAGATGAGGGAACTGAGGCCCAGAGAAGTTAAGTGACTTGCCCAAAGTCACACAGCTAAGTGGCGCAGTCGGCATTTGAACCCATGACCTCTGACTCCAAAGGCCGGGCTCTTTCCACTGAGCCATACTGCTGGCCGAGAGAGGGGATGAAGGGGGCCTTCCTCCTTGAGCTCTTAAAATTCAGGACAGAGACACCCATGGGGCCTGGGTGGTTAGTGACAGGGGCATGTACTGAAGGACTTCTTGATGTCCCTCCCAACTTCGGTGGAAAGAGAGGGGTCGGTGAATTCAGCTTGAATGGAAAAGCAGATCATGGCCGGTGGCACACTGCTTCCAGACACTTCTTGCCTAGGGCAGGGGGAAGGGAATCAAAAATTCACGTCAACTTGAGACCGTGAGAGCCGAGTCTCAGAGACCGGAGCCCGGTTCCCCTGTCTCCCGTCTCCTCCCCAACCACCACCCCAACGGCCACCCCAGAGCGGCTCCCATCTGCTGTTTTCCTGTCCCCTCCCCCTACCCTGACTCCCACACTACTCACGTCACTGTCAAGGTAGAGTCTGGGGCCGTGGGGCCTAGGACTTCCTGCTCCGGCCCCCGCTCCTCCGCCCCAACCCGCCTGGGCCAGATTGAGAGCGGGCCAAGCCGAGGAGCATGGAGCCTTGCCGGTGGTTGCCCGGGCTGATCCTGGTTGTGATTGTCACCCAGGGTAAGACTGAGCCCCTTCCTTCCTCTCCCCCTCGTCTCCCTCTCCATTCCCGCATCTTACCTCCTTCGCTTCCCCACGGCACCTGTATATATGTATATAAGTTTGTACATGTTTATTACTCTATTTATTTATTTATTTTACTTGTACATATCTATTCTATTTATTTTATTTTGTTAGTATGTTTGGTTTTGTTCTCTGTCTCCCCCTTTTAGACTGTGAGCCCACTGTTGGGTAGGGACTGTCTCTATATGTTGCCAACTTCTACTTCCCAAGCGCTTAGTACAGTGCTCTGCACACAGTAAGCGCTCAATAAATACGATTGATGATAAATACGATTGATGATCATGATGGTAAGAGCCATCAGCCCTGCCCTGGGAGAGGCCACAGTGGGGCCGGGAACCCACCCTGCGAGAGGTGGCCCGGCCCCTGGGACCGACGGGAGAGCTAAGGGCGAGGGGTGCTTGGGTTCTGACCCGCGCTTGGCCGGGGGCATTGGACACAGTCTCTTCGCCAGACAGCGCCTCAGTTTCTCCGGTTGGGCTGGGCACTGGGGGCCACGAGGGGTAAGGAGAAGGTTGGGGGGGGAGGTGATGCCAGGGCTGGGGTATTTCCGCGACCAGGACCCCGGAGAACGGGCAAGAAGCCGTGACTTGGCCTGTGTTCTCAGGGGAAGGGGTCCAGGGGAGATGGGGAGGGTGGGAGGAGTGCAGAGTCAAGGGGCCCCTCTGCCGAGGGGCGAAGGTGGGGCCCAGCAGCTGTCGGAAGCAGGCACAGACTCGGCACATGGACGCAGGAAGAGATGAGGGTGGAGTTCAGCCCGTCTGGCCTGTCCGTCCTAAGCCGCTGCCCTCCTGGGGGTCTTCAGTGGGTTGGAGGAGGCAGGGACTGGTTGTCGGTGGGAGCTAGGCTGTTGTCTCCCTCCCTCGGAAAAGTAGGGGGCAGGGAGCCAGTGCTGTTTCCTCTCGCTCTGGGACCGCGCTGTGGGCCATGACTACGTTACGCAGAAGCCTTGTCTTAGAGCAGACTGCTGACTCCTCGGGGTCACCTACACTGGAGAAACTGCGATACACTCCTGAAAGCAGAGCCCAAAGGACCAGGCTGCTGAGCGGGGATTTGCATCCGATTCAGCCAATTTTCCTGGCGGGTGGCTGGGGTAGACCTACCCACTCTGACCTCTCCAACCTCAGGTTTTCTCGGCTCACCTCCCTTAAGGTGGGGAGGCGGGGACCATCGTGACCCCAGACCACCTCGGAGGTGTGATGGGGTCCGGGGTGGGCTGTCCTGAGGATCAATCAATCAATCAACGGTCAAGGGTGCGGGGCCCTCGGCCTGGCTCAGTCTCTGCTCTCTTCCCCCCAGGTGTGGACTCCGCAGATGGCAAGCAGGGTAGGGACAGGACTTCATCATCTGTTCACCTCCTAACCTGTCCGCGGTCAGCCCCTAGGCTCCCCGAAGAGGGAGCGGAACAAGATTCGGGGGCGCTGAGGCGGGGAGGGAAAGCGGGAGGTCACCCTGAGTGCGGCGAGTCGGGAGGGGAGGGGTGGAGAGGGATGGCCAATAATAATAATAATAATAATAATAATAATAATGGCATTTGTTAAGCGCTTACTATGTGCAAAGCACCGTTCTAAGCGCCGGGGAGGATGCAAGGCCAAGGAGGGGGATCCAGACTAGGAGGTCTTCCCCCCACCTTTGACAGAGGATCTTCTCACCCCCACTAGACAACGTGAAAGTGGAGGAGATAGAGGACCAGTTGCAGGTGATCTGCAATTCCACAGCGTTCTCCTTGCTGACCCATCCGGGGGCTGAATGGGACAGAACAGTGAACGAGTCGAAGATCATGATCCCGAAAATCACGGATCCCCGCCTCGTGATCAAGTGTCTTTCGGAGAAGCCTGCGTTCTTGCACGTGCACTTACGAAGTAAAGATGCTGGGACCCGGGGCTGGGAGGGGGAACCAAAAGGACTTGGGGGGAAGGGAGGGTCCATCCTCTGTCCTCTGTCCCCCTGCCCCCACAGTGTGTCAAAACTGCATCGAGGTGGACCCGGCCACCCTGGTGGGGATCATCATGGGCGACATCCTGGCCACTGGGCTACTGGCCCTCGGAGTCTTCTGCATGGCCCGACACGAAGGGAGACCACTGTCCACCGGTGAGGAGGGGGACAGTTCCTTGGGAAGGGTTCATTCATTCATTCAGTTGTATTTATTGAGCGCTTACTGTGTGCAGAGCACTGGACTAAGCGCTTGGGAAGTACACGTTGGCAATATATAGAGACGGTCCCTACCTAACAGTGGGCTCACAGTTTAGAAAGGGGAGACTAGAAGGGGGTTCAAACCCCTGCGAAAATCCCAGGTCTAAATTGTAAGCTATCATTCATTCATTCAATTGTATTTATTGAGTGCTTACTGTGTGCAGAGCACTGTATTAAGCGCTTGGGAAGTACATGTTGGCAACATATAGAGACGGTCCCTACCCAACAGTGGGCTCACAGTTTAGAAAGGGGGGACTAGAAGGGGGTTCAAACCCATGCGAAAATCCCAGCTCTAAATTGTAAGCTCTCATTCATTCATTCATTCAATTGTATTTATTGAGCGCTTACTGTGTGCAGAGGACTGGACTAAGCGCTTGGGAAGTACACGTTGGCAACATATAGAGACGGTCCCTACCCAACAGTGGGCTCACAGTCTAGAAAGGGGGGACTAGAAGGGGGTTCAAACCGCTGCGAAAATCCCAGCTCTAAATTGTAAGCTCTCAGTCATTCATTCATTCATTCAATCGTATTTATTGAGCGCTTACTGTGTGCAGAGCACTGTACTAAGCGCTTGGGAAGTACACGCTGGCAACATATAGAGACGGTCCCTACCCAACAGTGGGCTCACAGTCTAGAAAGGGGGGGACTAGAAGGGGGTTCAAACCCCTGCGAAAATCCCAGCTCTAAATTGTAAGCTCTCGGTGGGCATGGAATGCGTCTGTCAGCTTGGTAATATTGTACGCTCCCAAGCGCTCAGTACAGTACTCTGTGCACAGTAAGTGCTCAGTAAATACAATTGATTGATTTCTCCCAGGTAGCCTTCCTCAACTAATCCTTCATCTCCCCATCCTGTTCTCCCTCCCTTCTGCATCACCTATGCACCTGACCCCATCCCCACTAAGCAATTGAGTTGTTCACTCCACCCCCATCTCCACCAAACTTCCAGCGCTTAGGACAGTGCTTTGCACATGGTAAGCGCTTAACAAATGCCTTTATTATTATTATTATTATTATTATTATTATTATTATTATTATGTCCTGATCCCTACACTCTGCCGCTTCCCTTATCTGTAATCTATTGTAACGTTTGCGTCCTCCACTAGAATGTAAACTCCTCTAGAGCAGGGATCCTATCGATTTACTCTATTGTACTCTCCTAAGCGCTTAGTACAGTTCTCTGCAGACGGTAAATGCTCAATAAATGCCTGTGATTAATTGAAGGGAAGGTAGAGGGAGGATGTGCCCAGGGGCAGTCCTTGCCCCTTTAGTTTTCAGGTCGAACTGCTAAGCATTTAGATCATGACTTCCCAAGCGCTTAGTACAGTGCTCTGTACACAGTAAGTGCTCAATAAATACGATTGAATGGATGAATGAATGAGGAAATTTACTTTCACCCGGGGTGTCGTTTCTGGATCCCATCCACCCCCACCTTTCCCTTCTCTTTTTTTTTTTTTAATGGTTTTTGTTAAGCACTTACTATGTGCCGGGTACTGTACTTCATGAGCAGCAGCGTGGCTCAGTGGAAAGAGCCCGGGCTTTGGAGTCAGAGGGCATGGGTTCAAATCCTGCCTTCTCCACTTGTCAGCTGTGTGACTTTGGGCAAGTCACTTCACTTCTGTGGACCTCAGTTACCTCATCTGTAAAATGGGGATGAAGACTGGGAGCCCCCCGTGGGACAACCTGATCACCTTGTAATTTCCCCAGCGCTTAGAACAGTGCCTTGCACTGGACACCTATCACCAACCCCTTCTAGACTGTGAACCCACTGTTGGGTAGGGACCATCTCTATATGTTGCCAACTTGGACTTCCCAAGCGCTTAGTACAGTGCTCTGCACACAGTAAGCACTCAATAAATACGATTGAATGAATGAATTTAATTCTATTTGTTCTGACGATTTTGACTCTTGTCTCCATGTTTTGTTTTGTTGTCTGTCTCCCCCTTCTAGACTGTGAGCCCGTTGTTGGGTGGGGACCGTCCCTAGATGTTGCCAACTTGTACTTCCCAAGCGCTTAGTACAGTGTTCTGCACACAGTAAACGCTCAATAAATATGATTGATTGATTGATTGACTGATTGATTGCGAGCCCGTTGTTGGGTAGGGACCATCTCTAGATGTTTCTGACTTGTACTTCCCAAGCTCTTAGTCCAGTGCTCTGCACACAGTAAGCGCTCAATAAATATGACTGACTGACTGAATGAATGAATGAATGAAGGGATGGGGGACTCTTGGATGTGATGATGGGCCCGGTGGACGGAGGAGTTAATCCTCTCCGTCCTCCCCGCTCTCGGCTCTGTCTAGAGATAGTCAACGTGGCTCAGTGGAAAGAGCCCAGGCTTTGGAGTCAGAGCTCATGGGTTCGAATCCCGGCTCCACCGCCTGTCTGCTGTGTGACCTTGGGCAAGTCACTTGACTTCTCTGAGCCTCAGTTACCTCATCTGTAAAATGAGAAGTAAGCCTGTGAGGCCCACGGGGGACAACTTGATCCCACTGTATCCCCCCAGCGCTTAGAAGAGTGCTTTGCACACAGTAAGCGCTTGACAAATGCCATCATTATTATTATTATAGTCAGCAGCATATTTATTACTCTATTTATTTATTTTACTTCTACCTATCTATTCTATTTATTTTATTTTGTTAGTATGTTTGGTTTTGTTCTCTGTCTCCCCCTTCTAGACTGTGAGCCCGCTGTTGGGTAGGGACTGTCGCTATATGTTGCCAGCTTGTACTTCCCAAGTGCTTAGTACAGTGCTCTGCACACAGTAAGCGCTCAATAAATGCAATTGATTGATTGATAGGATGTGGCTGGGTGGGTCCAATGCCTCGTCCTGTCCCGGTGGCATTGGGTGGGGGGGGGTCCGGGGGCCAGCTCAGTCAGGGTGTTGCTCTACCCCTCCAGTGACCCCCTTTTCTGTGCTTTTCCCTTCCCGCAGCCTCTGATCCGAGGAGTCTGATGGCCAACGATCAGCTCTATCAGGTGAGCGTCGGACTAGGGAAGCTGGTCTGATGGGCCAGCCTGTTGTAGGGAGGCAAAAAACCGGGTGGAGAACGGGGAAGCCCCCCAAAACCCCACCCAGATGCCCCCCCGACTACAGAAATAGTCTCATATGAGCCACAGGCACAAACAGACAGAAGGCCCACTGGGCACCAAGAAAAACAATTCATTCAATTGGATTTATTGATTAATCTGCTCTGTACAATTCATTCAATCGGATTTATTGAGCGCTTACTGTGTGCAGAGCATCATCATCATCATCAATCGTATTTATTGAGCGCTGATTGTGTGCAGAGCACTGTACTAAGCGCTTGGGAAGTACAAGTTTGCAACGTAGAGAGACAATTCCTGCCCAACAGTGGGCTCACAGTCTAAAGGGGAAGACGGAGAACAAAACCAAACATACTAACAAAATAAAATAAATAGAATAGATAGGTACAAGTCATCATCATCATCATCAATCGTATTTATTGAGCGCTGACTGTGTGCAGAGCACTGGACTAAGCGCTTGGGAAGTACAAGTTGGCAACATCTAGAGACAGTCCCTGCCCAACAGTGGGCTCACAGTCTAGAAGGGGGAGACAGAGAACAAAACCAAACATACTAACAAAATAAAATAAATAGACTAGATAGGTACAAGTAAAATAAATAAATAAATAAATAGAGTAATAAATCTGTACAAACATATGTACATATATACAGGTGCTGTGGGGAAGGGAAGGAGGTAAGATGGGGGGATGGAGAGGGAGACGAGGGGGAGAGGAGGGAAGGGGCTCGGTCTGGGAAGGCCTCCTGGAGGAGGTGAGCTCTCAGTAGAGCACTGTAATAAGCGCCAGGCGGACACCCATCCAAGTACTAACCAGGCCCGACCCTGCTTGGCTTCCGAGATCGGACGAGATCGGGCGCGTTCAGGGTGGTATGGCCAGAGAAGGATATTCCAAAGAAGGAGCAGGCATGGCTTCTGTCTTGGAAGAGCCCCCACATAGACACACACACATGGAAGCTAATTCAATTGTAAATACGGCCCCACACACCACCACAACAGGACACAGGTAGAAACACACACTCTCGTAACCGTGCGTACACACCTATATTCATTCATTCATTCAATCGTATTTATTGAGCGCTTACTGTGTGCAGAGCACTGGACTAAGCACTTGGGAAGTACAGGTGGCAACATATAGAGAAGGTCCCTACCCAACAGTGGGCTCACAGTCTAGAAGGGGGAGACAGACAACAAAACAAAACACATAAACGAAATAAAATAAATAGAATAAATATGTACAAGTAAAATAAATAAATAAATAGAGTAGTAAATCTGTACAAACATATATACATATATACAGGTAGGGAGGGGAAGGAGGTAAGGCAGGGGGATGGGGAGGGGGAGGAGGGGACACTGTGACTGTGAGCCCACTGTTGGGTAGGGACCGTCTCTATATGTTGCCAACTTGTACTTCCCAAGTGCTTAGTACAGTGCTCTGCACACAGTAAATGCTCAATAAATACGATTGATTGATTGATTGATTGACACCTACAGGCACACCTCTGACCATATGTGTCTTCACACATAGAGAAGCAGCGTGGCTCAGTGGAAAAGAGCCCAGGCTTTGGAGTCAGAGGTCATGGGTTCAAATCCCGGCTCCGCCACTTGTCAGCTGTGTGACATTCGGCAAGTCGCTTCACTTCTCTGGACCTCGGTTCTCTCGTCTGTAAAATGGGGATGAAGACTGTGAGTCCCCTGTGGGACAACCTGATCACCTTGTAACCTCCCCAGTGTTTAGAACAGTGCTTTGCACATAGTAAGCGCCTAATAAATGCCATTATTATTATTATTATTATAAGCCCACATCTACGTGTGCATAGATGCACCCAATGACTCACGGACACACCCATCCACATAAAGATACACCCACAAACCCTAGCACCCCCCCGCCAAGTGCCTAGTAGAAAGAAGGGTGGCCCGAAAGTCAGAGGACCTGGGTTCTAAACCCTGCTCCACTGCTTGCCTGCTGAGTGACTTTGGGCAAGGCACTTCACTTCTCAGTGCCTCTGTTTCCTCATAATAATAATAATAATTATGATGGAATTTGTTAAGCGCTTACTATGTGCAAAGCACTGTTCCAAGCACTGGGGTGATACAAGATGATCAGTTTGTCCCACGGGGGGCTCACAGTCTTCATCCTCATTTTACAGATGAGGTCACTAAGGCCCAGAGAAGTTAAGTGAGTTGCCCAAAGTCACACAGCTGACAATTGGCAGAGCCGGGACTTGAACCCATGACCTTAGACTCCAAAGCCCGGGCTCTTTCCACTGAGCCACGCTGCTTCTGTACAGTGGGGATTCAATACTTGTTTCCCTTCACCTTAGACCGTGAGCCCTACGTGGGAGAGGAACTGGGTCCTATCTACATATACTAAATCTACCCCAGAGCTTAGAACAGTGCTTAGCACATAGTAAGCCCTTAACAAACTCCACCATACATATACATCCTCATCCACACATCCTCTCATACCTCCACATACCCCCCCACACATATATACGCATAATAATAATGTAATAATGATGGCATTTGTTAAGCGCTTACTATGTGCCAAGCACTGTTCTAAGCGCTGGGGAGGATACAAGGTGATCAGGTTGTCCCCCGGGGGGCTCCCAGTCTTCATCCCCATTTGACAGATGAGGGAACTGAGGCACAGAGAAGTGACTTGCCCCAAGTCACACAGCTGACAGTTGGCGGAGCCGGGATTTGAACCCGTGACCTCTGACTCCAAAGCCCGGGCTCTTTCCACTGAGCCACGCTGCATCTCGTGTACACGCCATGGGCACAAACACACATCCACATGGGTAGGAGTAAACAGACACACATGTATGTATGCAGTGTGGCCCGGTGGAAAGAGCCCGGGCTTTGGAGTCAGAGGTCATGGGTTCAAGTCCCGGCTCCGCCAATTGTCAGCTGTGGGACTTTGGGCAAGTCACTTCATTTCTCTGTGCCCTGTCTGTAAAATGGGGATGAAGACTGTGAGCCCCCCGTGGGACAACCTGATCACCTTGTAACCTCCCTAGCACTTAGAACAGTGCTTGCACATAGTAAGCGCTTAATAAATGCCATTATTATTATTATTATTATTATTATGTGCATACACACACACAAACACACACTCGCCAGTCTCTAGTGCGGGTGGCCCTAACCCTGATTCCTATCTCTTCCCCCATAGCCTCTCCGAGACCGGGACGACGGCCAGTACAGCCACATCGGAGGCAACCGGCCCCGGAAGAAGTGAAACCTCGAACTCGGGTCCTCCATCTCTCCCCTCCCTCCGTGGTCAATAAAGTCTCTTCCGCTCCTGCCCCGGGCCCAGGCCCAGACTCCGCTTGGTTGTAGAGACCGAATCCTGGGGTTGGGCTGGGTTCTTGGCTTCCACCAAGACTGGATGATGATATTTGTTAAGCGCTTACTATGTGCCAAGCACTGTTCTAAGCACTGGGGAGGTTACAAGGTGATCAGTTTGTCCCTCGGGGGGCTCCCAGTCTTCATCCCTATTTTACAGATGAGGTAACTGAGGCACAGGGAAGTTAAGAGACTTGCCCAAGTTCACACAGCTGACAATTGGCAGAGCCGGGATTTGAACCCAGGACCTCTGACTCCCAAGCCGGTGCTCTTTCCATTGAGCTACGCTGGATTCATTCATTCAATCGTATTTATTGAGCACTTATTGTGTGCAGAGCACTGTACTAAGCGCTTGGGAAGTACAATTTGGCAACATATAGAGACGGTCCCTACCCAACAGTGGGCTCACAGTCTAGAAGATCAATCAATCAATCAATCAATCAATCGTATTTATTGAGCGCTTACTATGTGCAGAGCACTGTACTAAGCACTTGGGAAGCACAAATTGGCAACACATAGAGACAGTCCCTACCCAACAGTGGGCTCACAGTCTAAAAGAATCAATCAATCAATCAATCGTATTTATTGAGCGCTTACTGTGTGCAGAGCACTGTACTAAGCGCTTGGGAAGTACAATTTGGCAACATATAGAGACGGTCCCTACCCAACAGTGGGCTCACAGTTTAGAAGATCTCAGTGAGATGGGATGGACCGGGCTGGGGCTGGGACTGGGGGTTGCGCTGGACTGGGACTGAGTGGGCCTGGATTGGGAAGACTGGGGCAGGGGCTGGGTTAATAATAATAATAATAATAATGTCGGTATTTGTAAAGCGCTTACTGTGTGCCAAGCACTGTTCTAAGCACTGGGGTAGATACAAGGTAATCAGGTTGTCCCACGTGGGGCTCACATTCTTCATCCCCATTTTACAGATGAGGGAACTGAGGCCCAGAGAAGTTAAGTGGCTAGCCCAAGGTCACTCAGCTGACAAGTGGCGGAGCCGGGATTTGAACCCATGACCTCTGACTCCAAAGCCCGGGCTCTTTCCACTGAGCCACGTAGTTTCTCATTGGGCTGGGTTGGGCTGGGTGTCTGAGCGTGGGGCTGTCCCCCTCCTAGACCGTGAGCCCCGCGTGGGACAACCTGATCACCTTGTAACCTCCCCGGTGCTTAGAACAGTGCTTGGCACATAGTAAGCGCTTAATAAATACCATTATTATTATTATTATTATCATTCTTTGTGTCTCAGTTCCCTCATCTGTAAAATGGGAACTTCTAGACTGTGAGCCCACTGCTGGGTAGGTAGGGACTGTATATGTTGTCAACTTGTACTTCCCAAGCGCTTAATAAAGCGCTCTGCACACAGTAAGTGCTCAATAAATACAATTGAATGAATGAATGAATGGGGATTAAGACTGTGAGCCCCCCGTGGGACAACCGGATCACTTTGTATCCTCCCCAGTGCTTAGAACAGTGCTTTGCACATAATAAGTGCTTAATAAATGCCATTATTATTATTATTATTATTATTCTCTGTGCCTCAGTTCCCTCATCTGTAAAATGGGGATTAAGACTGTGAGCCCCCAGTGGGACAACCTGATCACCTTGTAACCTCCCCAGCGCTTAGAACAGTGCTTTGCACGTAGTAAGCGTTTAATAAATGCCATTATCATTATTATTATTATCATTCTTTGTGTCTCAGTTCCCTCATCTGTAAAATGGGGATTAAGACTGGGAGCCCCCCCATGGGACAACCAGATCACTCTGTATCCTCTCCAGTGCTTAGAACAGTGCTTTGCACATAATAATCGCTTAATAAATGCCATTATTATTATTATTATTCTCTGTGCCTCAGTTCCCTCATCTGTAAAATGGGGATTAAGACTGTGATCCCCCTGTGGGACAATCTGATCACCTTGTAACCTCCCCAGGGCTTAGAACAGTGCTTTGCACATAGTAAGCGCTTAATAAATGCTATTATTATTATTATTATCATTCTCTGTGCCTCAGTTCCCTCATCTGTAAAATGGGGATGAAGACTGTGAGCCCCCCGTGGGACAACCGGATCACTTTGTAACCTCCCCAGCGCTTAGGACAGTGCTTTGCACATAATAAGGGCATAGAGCCCTTAGAGTGCCAGGAAATTTGGGGGGGTCCAACCTTATCGGTCCGCCTTTAACCAACCCCAAAGTGGGTTCAGGCTCATTTCCAGGGGGCACGCAGGTGTTCTGGGAGTCTTAGTCCCAGCTCCCCAAGGGACCTCTCAACAGAGATCTTTGTACATATTTATTACTCTATTTATTTATTTACTTATCTATCTATTTATTTATTTATTTACTTATCCATCTATTTATTTATTTATTTATTTATTTATTTTACTTGTGTGTATTTATTCTATTTATTTTATTCATTCATTCAGTCATCCAATCGTCTTTATTGAGCGCCTAACTGTGTGCAGAGCACTTGTACTAAGCGCTTGGGAAGTCCAAGTTGGCAACATCTAGAGACGGTCCCTACCCAACAGCGGGCTCACAGTCTAGAAGGGGGAGCCAGACAACAAAACCAAACATATTAACAAATTAACCAAATACAATAAATAGCATAAATATGTGCAAATAAATGCCATAATAATAATAATGGCATTTATTAAGTGCTTACTATGTGCAAAGCACTGTTCTAAGCGCTGGAGAGGTTACAAGGTGATCAGGGTGTCCCACGGGGGGCTCACAGTCTTCATCCCCATTTTCCAGATGAGGTCACTGAGGCCCAGAGAAGTGAAGTGACTTGCCCCAAGTCACACAGCTGACAAGTGGCGGAGCCGGGACTTGAACCCGTGACCTCTGACTCCAAAGCCCGGGCTCTATCCACTGAGCCACGCTGCTTCTCTAATATAATAATTACAATATAATAATTCTTATAATATAATATATTACAATATAACACACATAATATAATAATATAATATAATATATAATATAATACAATATAATATAATACAATACAATATAATATAATATAATGATATAATATAATATAATATAATATAATATAATATAATACAATTACAATATAATATAATACAATATAGTATAATATAAAATACAATATAATATAATATAATATACAATACAATACAATACAATATAATATAAAATATAATATAATATAATATAATATAATATAATATAATATAATATAATATAAAATATAATATAATATAATATAATATACAATACAATATAATATAATATAAAATATAATATAATATAATATAATATAATATAATATAATATAATATAATATAATATAATATAATATAATATAATATAATATAATATAATATAATATAATATAATATAATATAATATAATACAATACAATAATAATTATTATTATTCTGCTGGGCAGTGCCGGATGACGCAGGGTTGGGGCCAGGGCACCAGTGATGAGGGGAGCTTTGCTGGGGAGGGGTAGGGACTGTCTCTCTATGTTGCCAACTTGTCCTTCCCAAGTGCTTAGTACAGTGCTCTGCACACAGTAAGCGCTCAATAAATACGATTGATGGATTGATTGACTCCCGCTCTTCCCCCACCCAGTTTCCTCCCTCCCAGGGGTAAGGACTGTCTCTCTATGTTGCCAACTTGGACTTCCCAAGTGCTTAGTCCAGTGCTCTGCACACAGTAAGCGCTCAATAAATACGATTGATGGATTGATTGACTCCCGCTCTTCCCCCACCCGGTTTCCTCCCTCCCAAACCCCAACAGAGGCAGAGTGGGACAGGGTGGGGGCCGAGGCTGAGCGTTTCCGGGCCCGCTGCAGGGTGAGCGTGGGAGACGACAACATCAAGGGCAGGCCGACGGGCTGGGGTTGTGGGGAGCGGGGCTGTTGGCCTCTTGATTGTAATTATTTTCTTCGCAAATATGTACTTGTATTCACTTCTCTGGGCCTCAGTTCCCTCATCTGTAAAATGGGGATGAAGACTGTGAGCCCCCTGTGAGACCACCTGATCACCTTGTAACCTCCCCAGCGCTTAGAACAGTGCTTTGTGCAGAGTAAGCGCTTAATAAATGCTATCAAAAAAAAACCCCAAATACAAATACTCGTGCATGTAAGCCGGGTGTGAACAGGCCATATATCACTTCTCCATAATAATGATGGCATTTATTAAGCGCTTACTATGTGCAAAGCACTGTTCTAAGCACTGGGGTAGATGCAAGGTAATCATGTTGGCCCACGTGGGGCTCACAGCGTGGCTCACAGCGTGGCTCAGCGGAAAGAGCCCGGGCTTTGGAGGCAGAGGTCGTGGGTTCGAATCCCGCCTCTGCCCATTGTCAGCTGCGTGACTTTGGGCAAGTCACTTAACTTCTCCGGGCCTCAGTTACCTCATCTGGAAAATGGGGATTAACACTGTGAGCCCCACGGGGGGACAACCTGATCACCTTGTAAATTCCCCAGCGCTTAGAACAGTGCTCTGCACATAGTAAGCGCTTAATAAATGTCATTATTATTATTATTATTATTATTAATCCCCATTTTAGGGAACTGTGGCCCAGAGAAGTGAAGTGACTTGCCCAAAGTCACACAGCGGACAAGTGGCGGAGCCGGGATTTGAACCCATGACCTCTGACTCTAAAGCCCAAGCTGTTTCCACTGAGCCAATCTTCTATCCATCTTCTCCATCTTCTACTTTCCCGCGTTTCATACAGTGCATTGCATCCAGTGGGCACCAATAAATAGCATCACTACGGCTGCTTCTGTCCTTTCAGCGGTGGGCCAGTCTATAGTGGCTGGACCTATAGACTGGACTCCATCTGGCTGACCTCTCCCACTGAGCCGCTGCTCATTTCCCGGCTTTCCATTCAGAAGGCGGCATTTTTTCCTCTCACTCCCCTGGTCGAGTCCCCGAGATCCTTTCGGTCCAAACTTCGGTGCCCTCCTTCCCCACCACCTGTCAGTCCGGCCCCTAAATCCCTTCCCATTTTTTAAAAAATGGAATTTGTTAAGTGCTTACTACATACCAGGCACTGGGGTAGGTACTGGATAATCAGGTTGGACACAGTCCATGTCCCACGTGGGGCTCACGGTCTTAATCCCCATTTTACAGATGAGGTAATCAATCATTCGTATTTATTGAGCGCTTACTGTGTGCAGAGCACTGTCCTAAGCGCTTGGGAAGTCCAAGTTGGCAACATATAGAGACGGTCCCTACCCAACAGCGGGCTCACAGTCTAGAAGAAAAGGTGATCAGGTTGTCCCACGTGGGGCTCACGGTCGTAATCCCCATTTTACAGATGAGGTAACTGAGGCTCAGAGAAGTTAAGTGACTTGCCCAAGGTAACACAGCAGACATGTGGCGGAGTTGGGATTCGAACCCATGACCTCTGACTCCAAAGCCCGTGCTCTTTCCACTGAGCCATGCTGCTTCTCTAACTGAAACTAATCCTCTAATCTAAGTAATCTAACTGAAACTGAAACTAACTAGATTAGTTAGATTAATTGATTGAGGCCCAGACAATAATAATAATAATGATTGCATTCATTCATTCATTCATTCAATTGTATTATTGAGAGCTTACTGTGTGCAGAGCACTGTACTAAGCGCTTGGGAAGTACAAGATGGCAACATATAGAGACGGTCCCTACCCAACAGTGGGCTCACAGTCTAGAAGTTATTAAGTGCTTACTATGTGCAAAGCACTGTTCTGAGCGCTGGGGCGGTTACAAGGTGATCAGGTTGTCCCACGGGGGGCTCACAGTGTTTAATCCCCATTTTAACGGTGAGAGAACTGAGGCACAGAGAAGTTAAGGGACTTGCCCACAGTCACACAGCAGACAAGCGGTAGAGCTGGGATTAGAACCCCAGAAGGGATCAGAAAGACTCTCTGGCCCATGCTCTAACCATTAATAATAATGATGGCATTTGTTAAGCGCTTACTATGTGCAAAGCACTGTTCTAAGCGCTGGGGAGGTTACAAGGTGATCAGGTTGTCCCACGGGGGGCTCACAGTCTTCATCCCCATTTTACAGATGAGGGAACTGAGGCCCAGAGAAGTGAAGTACCTTGCCCTCCCACCCTGGCAGCCTGGGCCCTAAGACCCTTCAGTGTCCTCCAATCCCCACATCTTCTGTCACGTGGCTCAGTGGAAAGAGCCCGGGCTTTGGAGTCAGAGGTCACGGGTTCGAATCCCGGCCCTGCCAACTGTTAGCTGGGTGACTTTGAGCAAGTCACTTAGCTTCTCTGTGTCCCCGTTCCCTCATCTGTAAAATGGGGATGAAGACTGTTAGCCCCCCTTGTGGTACAACCTGACCACCTTGTAACCTCCCCAGCGCTTAGAACAGTGCTTTGCACATAGTAAGCGCTTAACAAATACTATTATTATTATTGTTCCGTCCCACACCTGAAGGCAGGCCCAGTTTCCAGGCTGGGCAGGGGCTCTTTGCCCACATGGAGGTGGGAGGGAGACCAGGATGGAAGGTGGTTGTTTTTAGACTGTGAGCCCACTGTTGGGTAGGGACTGTCTCTCTATGTTGCCAACTTGGACTTCCCGAGCGCTTAGTCCAGTGCTCTGCACACAGTAAGCGCTCAATAAATACGACTGATTGATTGATTGACTGAGGGGGGTGGCACAAATGTAACTGGCTGCTAAGTTGGGGCAGAAGATTGAGGTCACCCGCCCTTTTCGGGGCTCCCAACCCCCTCGACTCTGGTGTTTTGTAGTGGTTAGGGTTCGTTTTAAAGGCCTAGCGCAGCTGAGAAACGGATTTCCCCTTCCCCCACCCCTGCTTCTCTCAGTCCTGGAGCAGCCCCCAGGCAGCCCCACACTTTGCTCAAAAGGACACACTTCCCCCCCGCACAACCCCAGCCAGCAAGGGTTCAGGTTGGTCACGGCAGGATATGGCCTGGTGGCTACAGCCCGGGCCTGGGACTCAGAAGGACCTAGGTTCTAGCTGTGGCTTAGTGGAAAGATCATGGGCTTTGGGGTCAGAGGTCATGGGACCGAATCCCAGCTCTGCCACTTGTCAGCTGTGTGGCTTTGGGCAAGTCACTTCACTTCTCTGGGCCTCAGTTCCCTCATCTGGAAAATGGGGACTAAGACTGTGAGCCCCATGTGGGACAACCTGATAACCTTGTATCTTCCCCAGCGCTTAGAACAGTGCTTTGCTCATAGTAAGCGCTTAACAAATACCATCATTATTATTATTATTATTACTCCCGGCTCTGCCACTTGCCCTCTGTGTGACTTTGGACAGGTTATTTAACTTCTCTGCACCTCAGTTCCCTCACCTGTAAAATGGGGATTAATTCTGTGAGCCCCGTGTGGGATACGTAACCTCCTCACGGGGCCTCGTTCTTGCCTGTGCCGCCGTCGACCCCCGGCCCACGTCCTCCCCCTGGCCCGGAATGGCCTTCCGCCACACATGCGCCAAGCTAGCTCTCTTCCTCCCTTCAAAGCCCTACTGAGAGCTCACCTCCTCCAGGAGGCCTTCCCAGACTGAGCCCCCTTTTTCCTTTCCTCCTCCCCATCCCCCCAGCCCTACCTCCTTCCCCTCCCCACAGCACCTGTATATATGTTTGTACAGATGTATTACTCTACTTATTTTACTTGTACATATTTACTATTCTATTTATTTTGTTAAAGATGTGCATCTAGCTTTAATTCTATTTGTTCTGATGATTTGACACCTGTCCACATGTTTTGTTTTGTTGTCCCCCTTTTGTTGTCCCCCTTCTAGACTGTGAGCCCATTGGTGGGTAGGGACCATCTCTATACATTGCCAACTTGTACTTCCCAAGCGCTTAGTACAGTGCTCTGCACATAGTAAGGGCTCAATAAATATGATTGAATGAATGAATAATAATAACAATAATGGCATTTGTTAAGCGCTTACTATGTGCAAAGCACTGTTCTAAGCGCTGGGGGGATACAAGGTGATCAGGTTGGCCTGCGTGGGGCTTACACTCATCATCCCCATTTTACAGATGAGGTAACTGAGGCTCTGAGAAGTTAAGTGACTTGCCCAAGGTCACACAGCAGACATATGGTAGAGGCGGGATTCGAACCCATGACCTCTGACTCCAAAGCCCAGGCTCTTTCGACTGAGCCATGCTGCTTCTCTGAATAGTAAGGGCTCAATAAATACAATTGAATGAATGAATGAATGAATAGGAAGTGCTCAATAAATACGATTGAATGAATGAATGAAATACGTACATATCTCTAATTTATGTATGTATCTGTAATTTAATTATTTATATTAATGTCTGTCTCCCCCTCTAGACTGTGAGCTTGTAGTGGGCAGGGAATATATCTGTTTTTTTGTTATATTGTACTCTCCCAAGTGCTTAGTACAGTGCCCGGAACATAGTAAGCGCTTAATAAATTCCATAAAAAACCCAAAAATTCGTAGTGACGCACCCAGCAGGTGACTCAGCCCAAGACCCAGCCCAAGAGGCCTTGGGGTGATGCGGTGGGGTGGGGGTGCAGAGGAAGGACAACTCAGAGGAGCAGTTTTCAGCCAAACACCCTTTAATGAATTTTCTCAGTGCCAGGGAGCAGCAGGAGGGGAGTGGAGGGGCCCGAGGGTTGGAATGAGAGGAACCAGAAAACCCATGGACCAATGTTATGGGTGAAGGTGACAGGGAACTCTTCTTCCCTTTCCCCCAAACCGCTGAGCGGGGGGGTGGGGTGGGAAGAGAGATAGAGAGAGAGAGAGAGAGAAGAAAAGAGAAAGAAATGGAAGTGGACAGCAGTAGGGATAAGGAACACTGGTCGAAGCAGGGACTTTTCTGCCTGGAGCAGCCCAGGTTGGGCACTGGCTCCACAGGCCCCCCCAGGGATGGGGGAAATGTATTGAACTTTGTGGTAGCCAGTCCCCATGGTGGGTGGAGGCCGGCCGACTTTGTGGGGGCCGGGCAGGGGCCGGGGGAAAAGCAGGAATCCCAGACCAGGCGGCCGGATCCAGGCAACTTCAGATTCCCCTCTGGTTCAGGCCGGAGTACACGTCGCGTTGCCCCTTCCGGATGGGCTGGGGTGGGGGTGGGAAACAGATGGGGAAGGAGGAGAGGTGAGTTGCACTGACTGACGGGAGAGGATTTGAGAGACTTGTTCGGCCCCTTCCCTGCTTTGGGCAACCCTACTGCCCCAGACCCCCTGCCCTCGGCCAGGAGATTCCTGCCCGAACTTTTCCCAGCCCAGAGTGGCCACGTCCAGCCGGGCTGGGCCGCTGGACAGGCACGAGGGCTACCCCACCCTGGGAAAACTTCCCTTTGACCCCCTGCACACCGTTACCTCATAGTCCGGGCTGGGGACGGGCGGGGGTCGCTCTTTGGTTGGTCCTGCAGTGGTGGAAGGGCAGGTTTCCTGTGAGGGAGGTCTCACCGCCCCCCCCCTCGGCAGTGGTCCTGTCACTTTCTGTACCCCATTCCTCCTCTCCCTTCACCCCACCACCTCCCCGCAGCCCTCTGTCCAGTCAGAAGTCTCCTTCCCTACCCCCCATCTCTCTCCCCGCTCACCATGTTCCTCTCCTCTCCCCTACTGGGGACCAATCTGGATAATCAGCAGCCCCCTTCCCCCTGGGTGTCGGGGGCCCGCGGGCACTCACCCCTGGGCCTTCCAGTGGTTCCGGCTCCCCGCCCGGTGGCCTGGCCCTTGCGGCTCTTGCTCCAGTAGTACACCAGCACTAGCACGCCCAGCGTGACCAGGACGTCCCCCACGACGATCCCGGCCACGGACAGCAGGTCCACCTCCACGCACATCTCACACACTGCAGGGACGAGGCCGGAGTGAGCCAGAGGCCGGGGTGGGCCACGGCTTGGGGGGCAGAGGCCTGTCCTGGGGTGAGGGAAAAGCGGGGAGGAATGGAGTGGTGGCGGGGAGGGGTGGGAAGAAGGGAGGGATCGGATCCCCGGAGACCCCTGACCCTTTGGCCAATCTGCAGGTGACCCCAGCCGCAGCGGTCCCCTCCCTTCCCCTTTCTGGCGCCTCATTACCTCTGGCTCTGAGGTACAGATCGTATATTTGTTGATCAACTTCACAACGATAAAGTCCACTGTGTTCAACCTCAGAAAAATTTTCCACCACCACGGTATTGTCACCTATCTCCCGCGCCTTTTCTGGGGCTTTGATCCACTTTACGCTTCTTTCGTTCTTGGGACAAGTAATGGTGACTGTGGTCCCCGAGATGGAGACATCAAAGAAGGGTATGACAACTAGGAGAGACAAGAGAAATCAGACAGCATGTCCATCAGGTAAAGAGGGCTTAGTACAGTGCTCTGCACGCAGTAAGCGCTCAATAAATAGGATTGAATGAATGAATGAATGAATGACATCCCACCGTGAGACCTGGGAGCCAACTGGATGTTCGGGGATATCCATCGGCTCATCGACCAATTTGGGTTCGAGATATCTTTCCCTTACCTGACGGAAGGGAGGGTGATGGTCTGGAGAATTCTGGTTGGCGGGATTGGGGGTGCAGATAATTGGTGGGTGTAGAGGAAGGGAGAGGCGTTGGGGAACTTATAGATTCATTTCATCATATTTATTAAGCGCTTACTGTGTGCAGAGCACGTACTGAATGCTTGGAAAGTCCAATTCAGCAACAAAGAGAGACAATCCCTGCCCACAGTAGGCTCACAGTCCAGAAGCGGGGAGACAGACAGCAAAGTAAGTAAACGTGGTTTAGCGGAAAGAGCCCGGGCTTGCGAGTCAGAGGTCATGATTTCTAATCCCGGCTCCGCTGCTTGTCAGCTGTGTGACTTTGGCCAAGGCACTTAACTTCTCTGTGTCTCAGTTCCCTCGTCTGGAAAATGGGGATTAGGACTGTAAACCCCACGTGGGACAACCTGATTACCTCGTATCTACCCCAGTGCTTAGAACAGTGCTTGGCACATAGTAAACGCTTAACGAATACCATCATGATGATTATATTGTTATTATTATAGTGGGGCCTGGGGAGCTCTAATGATTGAGGAGGTGGACTGGGGAGGAGGGAAGGGAGAGGAAAGGGTGAGGAGAAGGAGGTTCCTGATTGGGGGTGGAAGGAATGAGGTGGAGGGGTGGAGGGTTAGCAAAGGAAAAGAACCATCATCATCATCATCATCATCAATCGTATTTATTGAGTGCTTACTGTGTGCAGAGCACTGTACCAAGCGCTTGGGAAGTACAAGTTGGCAACACATAGAGACCGTCCCTACCCAACAGTGGGCTCAGATAGACATCTGTTTAAAAGAAGAGGCTCTTGGGTATGGGAAACCAGGAAGTGGAGGATTTCATAGGGGTAAGGGGCAAAGGGAACTCCCAGAATCCTCAGCTCCAGTCCTGGCTCTGCCACATCTGCTGTGTGACCTTGGGCAAGTCACTTAACTTCTCGGAGCCTCAGTTACCTCATCTGTAAAATGGGGATGATGACTGTGAGCCCCACGTGGGACAACCTGATCACCTTGTATCCCCCCAGTGCTTAGAACAGTGCTTTGCACAGAGTAAGCGCTTAACAAATGCCATTATTATTATTATTATTATTATTATTATTATTATCCTCCCTTTGAACCCTGGGAAATAAGGGCCCTGGCTGGCTGACTGGACTCTTATGCCTTGGGATCCCACAGTGCTTGCTGCCTTGCCTTGGCTGCTTCTCCCCCAATTCGTGGTGATCCCAGAAGTGCCTCTCCCCGGACCCCCGGGCTCTTTTCCACCCACCCCGGGGCATTTCTTTCAATCGACCATGTCCGGCTCACAGCACCAACCCCAGGCCTGGATCGCCTCCACAGCGGGCTTCCTTCTGCTTACACGCGCTTGTGCTGCGGAGTGCTGGTGGCAGAAATCCAGGCACGAGGGCCACCTCGTCCATCTCTAATTCATCATCACCTGTTACAACTCTGCCACCCTCTCCTCTGCCCAACAACACTCCCATGCCCACTGTTAGCATCAACTATTCCTGTCTTTTAACCCCCTTCTTAAAATCCAATACCTCTGCATCGCCTTTCTCTCTCCCCTAATGACCTAGCCATCCTATAATAATAATAATAATGGCATTTGTTAAGTGCTTACTATGTGCAAAGCACTGTTCTAAGCACTGGGGGGATACAAGGTGATGAGGTTGTCCTGCGCGGGGCTCACAGTCATCATCCCCATTTTTCAGATGAGGTAACTGAGGCTCAGAGAAGTTAAGTGACTTGCCCAACATCACACAGCAGACATGCGGAAGAGCTGGGATTCAAACCCACGACCTCTGACCCCAAAGCCCATGCTCTTTCCAGTGAGCCATGCTGCTTCTCTAGATTATAAACTCATTGTGGACAGGGAATGTGTCTACCAACTCTGTTATACTGTACTCTCCCAAGTGATTAGAGCAATGATCTGCATATGGTAAGAGCTCAGTTAATACAATTGATTGATTAATTGATTTACTGACAAAATTGAAACCAACATGAACCCCACTCAAACTCTCCTTTATCTCTCCAGCTCCCTCCTACCCCCCGTCTACTCTTTCATCCTTCCTGGACATCTCTCAGAAGGAGATCTCCTGCCTGCTTTTGAAATCTTCCCCCCTCTACCTGGGTCTCCAACCCCATCCCTTCACAACTTATTAAATCATATGCTCTGACTCTTCTTCCCACCCTAATCGCCATTTTCAAGCACTCATTCTCCAGTGGATCCTTCCCCTCTGCTTTCAAACACACCCACGAATCTCCTATCCTAAAAAATCCCTCCCTCGATCCCATCTCTCCATCTAGCTGTCATTCCATCTCTTTCCTACAATCCCTAACCAAACTCTTTGGAAAAGTTGTTTACACCTGCTGCCTCCATTTCCTCTCCTCCAACTCCCTCTTCGAACCTCTGTAATCCAGCTTCCGGCCCCTTCTTTCCACCGAAACCGCTCTTTCCAAGGTCACTAATGCCTTTCTTCTTGCCAAATCTAATGAACTTTACCCTATCCAAGTCCTTCTTGACCGTTCATCAGCCTTGGACACTGCGGATCATCCCTTTCTCCTGGAAACGCTACCTAACCTTGTCTTCTTTGATGCTGTCCTCTCCTGGTTCTCTCCTATTGCTATGGCTTCTCCTTCTCCATCTCTTTTGTTCACTCTTCCTTTGTCTCCCAACTATGGGGGTTCCTCAAGGCTCAGTTCTGGGTCTCCTCCACACTTACTTTCTTGGAGCTTATCCGCTTCCATGATTCCAACTACCATCTCTTTTTGGATGACTTCCAAATCTACCTCACTAGCCTTTGGCCTGTCTTCTTCTTGGCAATCTCACATTTCCTCCTATCTCCGGGACATCTCTACTTGGATGTCCCACCGGCACCTCAAGTTCGGTCTCTCCCAAACTGAACTCATCTCCCCTGCCAATCGCTCTCCGCCCCATTACTTTCCCATTACTGTTGTCAACATGACCATCTGCCCTGTTTCCCAAGCCTGCAACCTCGGCATTATCCTTGACTGCACTCTCTCTTCGGCCCGTACATTCAGTCGGTCGCCAAATCCTGTCAGTTCTTTCTTCGCAACATTTCCAGAATCTGCCCCTTCCTCTCCATCCAAACTGCCACCATTTTGGTCCAAGTAGTTGTCATAGTTCAACTCGATTACTGCATCAGGCTCCTGGCTGATCTCCCCGATTCCATTCTCTCCCCTTTCCACTGTACTTTACTGCCTGGATCATTTTTCTAGAACTTCATTCTGCATAGTTTCTTCACTCTTCAAAAACCTCCAGTGGCTGCCCATCCCTCTCCACATCAAACAGAAACTCCTGACCATTGGCTTTAAGGCACTTAATCAGCTCTTCCCCTAAGTCTCCCCTATCCTTGCTCCTTTCCCATTACAACCCAGCCCTCTCAAGTCACTCTTCCAATGCCAACCTATGCACCGTGCCTCGCTTTCTTCTCCCTTACTTCTGACTTTTTGCTCAGGGCCTTCCTCCTGCCTGGGATTCCCTCCTCTTTCACATCTGCCAGACCCTACTCTCCCCATCTTCAAAACCTTTCTAAAATCACATCTTTTCCAGGAGTCCTTTCTTTACTAATCTTTCAGCTTCCATCCCTATTTCCCTCTCTACTGCCTCCCCTATGGACTTTAATCGTCACCCCCTAAGCACTTATTATTATTACTATAATTGTTATATGGCATTTGTTAAACATTTACTATGGACCAGGCACTGTATGAAGATCTGGGGTGAATACAAGATAATCAGGTTGGACATAGTCCATGCCCTACATGGGGCTCATGGTCTTAATTCCATTTTATAGATGAGGTAACTGAGGCACAGAAAAGTTAAATGACACGCCCAAGGTAATGCAGCAGACAAGTGGTGGAACCAGGATTAGAGCATCGATCCTTCTGGCTTCCAGGCCCGTATTCTATCCACTAGGGCATGCTGCTTTTCGATTATTATTATTATTAATAATAGTAACATTCATAATAATAATATCTGTGTCAAGCACAGTTCTAAGCGCTGGGGTAGACACAACATAATCAAGTTAGGAACTCATTCCTTGTCACTCTCAGCCCCACAGAAATTACGTCCATATCTTTGAACTTGGTTGCTTCCTCCTTTCCCGTAATATATTTTTACGCCCGACTCCCCTGCTAGATTGTAAGCTCCTTGAGGGCAGGGATCACGTCTTGTTATTCTAGTGTTTTCTTCAAGCACTTAGTACGGTGCTCTGCCCAGAGTAAGTGCTCAATAAGCATGATTGATTGACTGATTGATGATTAGAGGTCAGTTTCAGCCGTCCGGACCCTGCTCACTGTGCTCTCTCACGAAGGGTTCAAGAAAAGGAACAGGAATTTCTCACCAGTGTTTTTCTCTTCTCCTAATTCGTCACCCTCTGGAAATGGAGAAGGAAAATAGTAAGACAACAGGGCTCCCATGCAGACTCTCACCCTCAGGCTCCCAGTTCCACACCCAATCAAGGGCCCGCCAGCATAATAATAATAATGATGGTATTTGTTAAGCACTTACTAGGTGCAAAGCACTGTTCTAAGAGCTTGGGGGATACAGGCTGTCCCACGGGGGGCTCCCAGTCTTCATCCCCATTTTTCAGATGAGGGAACTGAGGCCCAGAGAAGTGAAGTGGCTTGCCCAAGATCACACAGCTGACAAGTGGCGGAGCCAGGATTTGAACCCATGACTTCGGACTCCCAAGCCTGGGCTCTTTCCACTGAGCCACACTGCTTCTCAGCATGTGGACACTGAGGCCACTGGCTTTTGGTTCCCCTCTAGATTCTAACAGAAAGCTCACTGTGGGCATGGAATGTGACTGTTTATCATTATACTCTCCCAACTGCTTAGTACAGTGCTTTGCACACAGTAAGCACTCAATAATTCTGCTTCAGTGAATGCATTTCATTCACTTGGAGGAGTTTCGGGGTGTGTCCCAGCCTTCCGTTGCTCCTGGGTCTCTCTTCTGGGCAAAGAGCTTGTCCCAAGGGAGGGAAATTTGGGGGCACAGTAGATGGGAGAGAGCAGAGGAAGAGATTTTTTTTATTGCTATTTATTAAGCACTTACTGTGTGCCATACATTGTACCAAGTGCTGGGGTAGATACAAAATAATCAGGCTGGACACGGTCAGTGTCCCTTATGCGTCTTCTAGACTGTGAGCCCGCTGTTGGGTAGGGAACGTCCCTATATGTTGCCAACTTGTACTTCCCAAGCGCTTAGTACAGTGCTCTGCACACAGTAAGCGCTCAATAAATACGATTGAATGAATGAATGAATGCGTGGCTTAGTGGAAAGAGCATGGCCTTGGGAGTCAGAGGTCGTGGCTTCCAGTCCCAGCTCCTCCACTTGTCTGCAGTGTGACCTTGGGCAAGTCACTTAACTTCTCCGTGCCTCAGTTACCTCATCTGTAAAATGGGGATTAAGACTGTGAGCCCCAAGAGGGACAACCTGATTACCTTGTATCTACCCCAGTGCTTAGAACAGTGCTTGGCACATAGTAAGCGCTTAACAAATACCATTATTGTTACTATTATTATTATGAGGCTCAGAGCTTTAGTCCCCATTTGACAGACTAGGTGACTGAGGCACAGGGAAGTTAAGCGACTGGCCCAAGGTCACACAGCAGACAGGTGGCAGAGCTGGGATTAGAAGCCAGGTCCTCTGACTCCTCCCATGCTCTTTTCCACTAATAGTCTAGACTGTAAGTTTGGTATGGGCAGGGAACGTATCCTCTAATTCTGTTGCTCTGTATTCTCCCAAGTGCTCTGCACATTGAATGTGCTCAAAATATACCACTGAAAGATTGATAATCTTCCCCTGCTTCCCATCAATTCTTATAAATAGTCCCTTTGGAGGGGAAATTGAAGGAGGCGCAGAGGGTGGAGACGGGACGGAGGAGAGGAGGGGAGAGATGGATGCTTTGTTGATATCAAAATCAGCTCTGTTATATTGTACTCTCCCAAACACTTAGTACAGTGCTCTGCACACAGTAAGTACTTAATAAATACAATTGATTGATTGATTGATAGAAGAAAAAGAAAAACTCTCTCACCTTGGCTCCAGACACCCCTGGCTGTAAAAAAAAATGGAGAAAAAAGTATAAAGTAAACTCTGTGAGGGGCTGGATCCCCATTTTCCCCTCTCCCCATCCTGGATAGAGAGCGAGGGAGATACTGCATTTTACATCGTGTATCCCCTCCCAATCTCCAAGAAACTTCTGTTCCTACACTCTGGAAACATCCTGGGGTCCCCCCGGGCAAACTAACCGGTTATGTCATGGCCTCACTTACCTAGATATTACAGGCCAAAAATAATCTAGATAATTACACCCCCTTTCTTTCAGACCCAGCAGAAGCACTGATTTAGGAGGACTTTACGGGAGTTCTTTGTCCTTTTAAACTTTTAAGCTTGGCAATTTAGCTGATTTTGTCATATAGGAGTTTGTTATAAAGACCGCAATTGAATGAGGATCCCGCGGATGAGCAGGTCTCCGAGCAGTGGAGTAGGCCAGGGAGGGGGTTGGGGGTCTTCTCTTCCATCCTCCTTGTCCTCCAAACACCCAAAGGGGCAGAGCAGGGGCCCAGATGCTGCCTCAGTTGCTCTGTGGCAGGAAGCCCGTTCAGAGAGGAAGGGAGCCTGGTGGCCATTTTGTCTCAGCCTTCATTTTACAGGCAGACTCACCCTGCTATTGCGGGACAGAGAACCCGAGGGGACGGGAGTCTGTGGGTCTATGGTCTTGGGGGGGCTGAGGTGATTGAGAGCCCAGAGGGTGCCTTCCCTCTTTCTTATTCCAACCTGGGCCCGGCTCTGAACTTTTCCCAGGTTCATCCCCCTCATCCCAACTGGATTCTGCCCCCAGCCCTGTCCGCCCCCCAGAACCCATCTGCGTTTCCTACGATCTTCAAGGGTCCTCACGAGTCTCCAGGGAGGTTGATATTGGTTTCCTCAGAGCTGGGGGTGGTGCCCAGTGTAGCTATTTATCCTTAAAGAGGCGCTTAGCTCACCTGCCATGAGCCAGATTCCCAGCACTGCCCAGAAAGTCCTCGGTCCCATCTTGGTTTCACTCCTCGATCTGCCGAGCCGAGGTTTTATTTCGTCTGAAAGACAAGCGGGTGGGTGGGAGAACAGGAGGATCCCTTCAGAGCTGTGGGCGAGGGCCCCTTGGGGGGTCTTCTCCTCTCTAGCTATGGGGGACTGAAAGACTCACCATTTGCAGGTGCCCGGGACCCACGGGGAGGGTGCGATTCTGAGGCCCACACAGGAAATGTGGAGCATCTGACA
The DNA here is from genome assembly GCF_015852505.1 of Tachyglossus aculeatus. Lineage (NCBI taxonomy): Eukaryota > Metazoa > Chordata > Mammalia > Monotremata > Tachyglossidae > Tachyglossus > Tachyglossus aculeatus. The sequence goes on along the minus strand of NC_052076.1, from coordinate 33,006,123 downwards.
AGGCCGCCTCGGCTCAACGTCACAGCCACACGGAGACGCTCGGGGAGGGAGGCGGCCCACCTTTTAGACCGTGAGCCCACTGCTGGGTAGGGACTGTCTCTGTATGTTACCAACTTGTACTTCCCAAGCGCTTAGTACAGTGCTCTGCACACAGTAAGCGCTCAATAAATACGATTGATGATGATGATGATGGGTGGTGTCAGCGGCTGAGGGGGGAAGGACCGTTGCGGGGATGGGGGAAGAAGGATCAGGGGCCCAACTCACCCCCGACCAGCACGTCGGCTGTCTCCAGTCAAGCATCACCTTGGAGGCACCTCCAGAGGGATTCTGGTTTCAGGGTCACCAGACCAGTTGGCTCTGGAGCCATTGAACCTGAGCCAGAGCAGCCGGCCCGGAGTCCCAATGCCTGGGCCTCACCGTACCTCGTTCTCCTCACCGTACCTCGTTCTCGCCTGTCCCGCCATCGACCCCCGGCCCACGTCATCCGCCGGGCCTGGAATGCCCTCCTTCCACCCATCTGCCAAGCTAGCTCTCTTCCTCCCTTCAAGGCCCTGCTGAGAGCTCACCTCCTCCAAGAGGCCTTCCCAGACTGAGCCCCTTCCTTCCTCTCCCCCTCGTCCCCCTCTCCATCCCCCCCATCTTACCTCCTTCCCTTCCCCACAGCACCTGTATATATGTATATATGTTTGTACAGATTTATTACTCTATTTATTTTGCTTGTACATATCTATTCTATTTATTTTATTTTGTTAGTATGTTTGGTTTTGGTCTCTGTCTCCCCCTTTTAGACTGTGAGCCCACTGTTGGGTAGGGACTGTCTCTATATGTTGCCAATTTGTACTTCCCAAGCGCTTAGTACAGTGCTCTGCACATAGTAAGCACTCAATAAATACGATTGATTGATTGATTGATTGATTGGGCCGTTGATGCCGAGGGAATGGATGCTGATCTGCACGATTTGCCCTGTCGTTTGCACGCCATTCTTTTCTTTTCCAAAACGCCCAGACATCAAAACGTGCGGCCTAGTAGAAAGAAGACAGGCTTGGGAGTCACTGGACCAGTGTTGCCAATTTGTACTTCCCAAGCGCTTAGTACAGTGCTCTGCACATAGTAAGCGCTCAATAAATACGATTGATGATGATGATGGTGGACCCGGGTTCTAGTCCCAGCTCGACCACTTACCTGCTGGGTGACCTTGGGCTTCGCTTCTCTGTGCCTCAGTTACCTCATCTGCAAAATGGGGATTCAATCCCTCCTACTTAGAGTGTGAGGCCCGTGTGGGACTTGATTATCTTGTATCTACCCTAGCGCTTAGCACAGTGCTTGGCGCATTGTAAGGGTTTAACAAATACCGCAGCTGTTATTATTATTAACCCGAATCCTGGGGCCCCCTCTCTTCCTCATCTCTTCGGAGAGCGCTATCGATGGTCGTCCCCATTGATGCCTGCTCCTCGTGGACAATCTTTGCTTTTCTAGTAACTTGGCGCGGCTCAGTGGAAAGAGCCCGGGCTTTGGAGAGAGAGGTCATGGGTTCGAATCCCAGCTCTGCCACATGTCTGCTGTGTGACCTTGGGCAAGTCACTTAACTTCTCTGGGCCTCAGTTCCCTCATCTGTAAAATGGGGATTAAGACTGGGAGCCCTACATGGGACAATTTGATCACCTTGCATCAACGCCCCCAGAGCTGCACATAGTAAGCACTTAACAAATGCCATTATTATCCACTAGTGTCCCTCCTACATAGATTTTGATCCCGATGTGGGACAGGGACTTGTGTAAACTTGTATAAACTTGTATTTACCCCAGCGCTTAGAACAGTGCTTGACACATAGTAAGTGCTTAACAAATACCACAAAACAAACCAACCAGCAAGCTTTTCCCGAACTTATACCAACCCTTCTCAAAGTTACTTCTCCTTCTTCTCAAACGTTGTGCTAAACCATCCTCGGTCAAACCGACAGTCCATTCAGCCCAGGATTCTGCCTTGACTACAGTCCTCATCCCTACTAGTCAGCCTGGGCAAGTCCAGCCTGAAAAAAGGTCTAAGGGATGACCTGAGGTGGGAGGAAGGGACCCTAGTAGAGAGAGAACAGCTCTCGGAGTTACAGAACCTGGGTTCTAATCTCAGCTCTGCCGCTTGCCTGCTGTGTGATCTTGGGAAAGTCACTTACCTTCTCTGGGCTTCCCTTTCTTCATCTGTAAAATGGGAATCAGCTATCTGTTCTCCTTCCTACTTAGGCTGCGGACCCCATGTGGGACAGGGACTTTGCCCAACCTGTTTATCTTTTATCTATTCCAGTGCTTAGTACTTGGCCCAGAGAAAGCACTTAGAATATACCACGCTTTTTGAAAATGTTATTTCTTAAGTGATTAATATTGCGCCGGGCACTGTTGCAAGGGCTGGGGTAAGAACAAGTGAATTATGTAAGACACGGTCCCTGGTCTGCCTGGGCCTCACAGTCTAAGTAGGAGGGAGAATTGAGGCGCAGAGAATCAATCAATCAATCGTATTTATTGAGCGCTTACTGTGTGCAGAGCACTGGACTAAGCGCTTGGGAAGTACAAGTTGGAAACATATAGAGACAGTCCCTACCCAACAGTGGGCTCACAGTCTAAGAGGGGGAGACAAAGAATAAAACCAAACATACTAACAAAATAAAATAAATAGAATAGATATGTACAAGTAAAATAAATAAATAAATAAATAAATAGAGTAATAAATATGTACAAACATATATACATATATACAGGTGCTGTGGGGAAGGGAAGGAGGTAAGATGGGGGATGGAGAGGGGGACAAGGGGGAGAGGAAGGAGGGGGCTCAGTCTGGGAAGGCCTCCTGGAGGAGGTGAGCTCTCAGTAGGGCCTTGAAGAGAGGAAGAGAGCAGAGAAGTTAAGTGACTTATCCAAGGTCACACAGCAGGCAATTAACAGAGTTAGGATTAGAACCCAAGTCCTTCGACTTCCGGGCCCATGCTCTCTCCACTAATAATAATAATAATTGTGGTATTTGGTAAGCGCTTACTATGTGCCAAGCACTGTTCTAAGCACTGGGGAGGATACAAGGTGATCAGGTTGTCTCATGTGGGGCTCACAATCTTAATCCCCATTTTACGGATGAGGTAACTGAGGCACAGAGAAGTGAAGTGACTTGCCCCAAGTCACACAGCTGAAAAGCAGCGGAGCCGGAATTTGAACTCGTGACCTCTGACTCCCAAGCCCGTGCTCTTTCCACTGAGCCACGCTGCTTTTTGGAAAGTTGGGAAATCTTGCGGAGGACATCATTAGGCTTTGCTGTGGGTTCACACGGTATTGTGTAATGAGGTCTTATGGAATGGAGGGGCGGCGAAGTTTCTTCTGTCTCAGGGAGACCAAATGTTTCATCATCATCATCATCATCATCATCAATCGTATTTTATTGAGCGCTTACTGTGTGCAGAGCACTGTACTAAGCGCTTGGGAAGTCCAAGTTGGCAACATCTAGAGACAGTCCCTACCCAACAGTGGGCTCACAGTCTAAAAGGGGGAGACAGAGAACAAAACCAAACATACTAACAAAATAAAATAAATAGAATAGATATGTACAAGTAAAATAAATAAATAAATAGAGTAATAAATCTGTACAAACATATATACATATATACAGGTGCTGTGGGGAAGGGAAGGAGGTAAGATGGGGGGATGGAGAGGGGGACGAGGGGGAGAGGAAGGAAGGGGCTCAGTGTGGGAAGGCCTCCTGGAGGAGGTGAGCTCTCAGTAGGGCCTTGAAGGGAGGAAGAGAGCTAACTCAAGTCAGCCCTGCTACCTGCTGACTCCCTCTTACCTACGTTATCGACAAACATTTCGTGGAACTGTTGTCGACAAACAGGGTTCTCATATGGGTTCGTTTAGTCAATCAATCAATCAATCAATCAATCGTATTTATTGAGCACTTACTTTGTGCAGAGCACTGTACTAAGCGCTTGGGAAGTACAAGTTGGCAACATATAGAGATGGTCCCTATGCAACAGTGGGCTCACAGTCTAAAAGACTAGTCGATGAAGAAACGAGTGCCTCCGAGAGAACGAGTCGTAGATCAGGGCAGTAGGAAAGTGGTGAGCGGCCCGTTCACCCCGATGGGGTATGAGTGACTGCAACGCCCGAATCACCGGTGTAAATCGGCGGCAGGGTTCGAGAACCCAAGGTGGTGACGCAGATAGGAAATATGACCTGTATATATGTATATATATACATATATATGTAGACTTTTAGTCCTTTAGACTGTAAGCCCACTGTTGGGTAGGGACTGTCTCTATATGTTGCCAACTTGTACTTCCCAAGCGCTTAGTACAGTGCTCTGCATACAGGAAGCGCTCAATAAATACGATTGATATATATATATTATATATGTTTGTACATATTTATTACTCTATTTATTTATTTATTTTACTTGTACATATCTAGTCTATTTTATTTTGTTAATATGTTTGGTTTTGTTCTCTGTCTCCCCCTTCTAGACTGTGAGCCCGCTGTTGGGTAGGGACCGTCTCTATATGTTGCCAACTTGGACTTCCCAAGCGCTTAGTCCAGTGCTCTGCACACAGTAAGCGCTCAATAAATACGATTGAATGATTAATATATATATATATATGTATATATGTTTGTACATATTTATTACTCTATTTATTTATTTATTTTACTTGTACATATCTAGTCTATTTATTTTATTTTGTTAATACGTTTGGTTTTGTTCTCTGTCTCCCCCTTCTAGACTGTGAGCCCGCTGTTGGGTAGGGACCGTCTCTATGTGTTGCCAACTTGTACTTCCCAAGTGCTTAGTACAGTGCTCTGCACACAGTAAGCGCTCAATAAATATGATTGATTGATTGATTGATATATATATATGTATATATGTTTGTACATTTTTATTACTCTATTTATTTATTTATTTATTTTACTTGTACATATCTAGTCTATTTATTTTATTTTGTTAATATGTTTGGTTTTGTTCTCTGTCTCCCCCTTCTAGACTGTGAGCCCGCTGTTGGGTAGGGACCGTCTCTATGTGTTGCCAACTTGTACTTCCCAAGTGCTTAGTACAGTGCTCTGCACACAGTAAGCGCTCAATAAATACGATTGATTGATTGATTGATTGATTGACTAGGAGGCATGAGTTCAGATAGAGCAGTAAAGGAGGAAAGTGGCTACCTGCCCGTTCGCCTCCCGGGAGAGGTACGAGTGACAAGCAGCCCCGATCCCATCCTCACTGTGTCTTTTATTGAGTTACAGCAAAGCGGGGGTGAGCAATTGGGCATTTCAGGACTCCAATTAGGACCGACAGGATGTTATAAATTCTCATTATTCTCTGTAATCAGAGAAGCAGCGTAGCTCAGTGGAAAGAGCATGTGCTTTGGAGTCAGAGGTCATGGGTTCTTTTAGACTGTGAGCCCACTGTTGGGTAGGGACTGTCTCTATATGTTGCCAACTTGTACTTCCCAAGCGCTTAGTACAGTGCTCTGCACACAGTAAGCGCTCAATAAATACGATTGATGATGATGTGAAAGTGATTGGGGAAAAGGAAAAGAGGGCCTAGTAAGGGAAGACCTCTATATTTTACCATCACTACCAAGGGGCGTAATCTTCATTCTCACCAAACATTCATGGATTCTGTCTCCCCCTGTAGACTGTAAGCTCCCTGTGGGTGGGAATCGGAATCGCATCTACCAATTCTGTTGTACTGTTCTTTTCCGAGTACTTAGTACAGTGCCCTGCACATGTTAAGCGCTTAATAAATGCCAGTCAATTAATTGATTAAGTTCCCCTAATGTTCAGTATGGATACCAGTAGGTCAGAGGTCATGGGTTCAAACCCCGGCTCCACCAATTGTCAGCTGTGTGACTTTGGGCAAGTTACTTCACTTCTCTGGGCCTCAGTTCCCTCATCTGTAAAATGGGGATGAAGACTGTAAGCCCTGTGGGACAACCTGATCACCTTGTAACCTCCCCAGCGCTTAGAACAGTGCTTTGCAATCAATCAATCAATCAATCAATCGTATTTATTGAGCGCTTACTGTGTGCAGAGCACTGTACTAAGTGCTTGGGAAGTCCAAGTTGGCAACGTATAGAGATGGTCCCTACCCAACAGTGGGCTCACAGTCTAGAAGGGGTATCATCATCGTCATCATCATCATCAATCGTATTTATTGAGCGCTTACTGTGTGCAGAGCACTGTACTAAGCGCTTGGGAAGTACAAATTGGCATCATATAGAGACAGTCCCTACCCAACAGTGGGCTCACAGTCTAAAAGGGGGAGACAGAGAACAAAACATATTAACAAAATAAAATAAAAAGAATAGATATGTACAAGTAAATAGGTATGTACAAGTAAATAGAGTTGTACAAGTAACAGAGTAAGTGCTTAATAAATGCCATTATTATTATTATTATTGTTATTATTATTATTACTTCATTTCTCTGGGCCTCAGCTACCTCATCCGTAACATGGGGATTAAGACTGTGAGGGACAGGGACTGTGTCCAACCCAATTTAGATCCACTCCAGGGCTTAGTACAGTGCCTGGCATATAGTAAGCACTCACCAAATTCACGGCCAAGGATCCATCCACACTGAAATTCAGGTTTCCTCTGACAACTGTGGCTTTCCGTTTAGTTTACTTTGTTCTTGTGTCTGAACGGAGGAGGGAATTGAAGAAATGCTTTTTTACTTGGAGTTGACTTCGCTTAGGGTGAAGTCCCTAAAGCCTGCCGCAGTCCAGAGGAGGAGAAACAAGCCCTGGTTTTCCGAAAGGAAGCAGCGTGGCCTACTAGAAAGAGCACAGGCTTTGGAGTCAGAAGAACTGGGTTTCAAACCTTTTTTTCAAGGTATTTATTGAGTGCTTACTATGTTCCAGGCACTTTTCTGAGCGCTGGGGTAGATGCACAACAGTCAGGTTGGATACAATCCGCGACCCACGTGGGACTCACAGTCTTAATCCCCAGCGCTTACTCTATGCGCTGATCTAAGCGCCGAAGGTAACTGAGGTCCAGTAATAATAACAATAATGACGGTATTTGTTAAGCCGGGCACTGTGCTAAGCGCTGGGGTGGATATAAGTAAATCAAGTTGAACTCAGTCCCTGTCTCTTGTGGGGCTCGCAGTCCAATCCCCCCTTTTCATATAATAATGGCATTTTTTAAGCGCTTACTCTATGCACTGATCTAAGCGCTGAAGGTAACTGAGGTCCAGTAATAATAATAACAATAACGGTATTTGTTAACCCGGGCACTGTGCTAAGCACTGGGGTGGATTTAAGCAAATCAAGTTGAACTCAGTCCCTGTCCCTTGTGGGGCTCATAGTCCAATCCCCATTTTTCAGATAATAATGGCATTTTTTAAGCGCTTACTCTATGCACTGATCTAAGCGCTGAAGGTAACTGAAGTCCAGTAATAATAATAATAATGATGGTATTTGTTAAGCCGGGCACTGTGCTAAGCGCTGGGGTTGCTGTAAGCAAATCAAGTTGAACTCAGTCCCTGTCCCTTGTGGGGCTTGCAGTCCAATCCCCGTTTTTCAGATAATAATGGCATTTTTTAAGCGCTTACTGTAGGCACTGTTCTAAGCACTGAAGGTAACTGAGGTCCAGTAATAATAATAATAATGACGGTATTTGTTAAGCCGGGCACTGTGCTAAGCGCTGGGGTGGATAAAAGCAAATCAAGTTGAACTCAGTCCCTGTCCCTTGTGGGGCTCGCAGTCCAATCTCCCTTTTTCAGATAATAGTGGCATTTTTTTAAGCGCTTACTCTATGTGCTGATCTAAGCGCTGAAGGTAACTGAAGTCCAGTAATAATAATAATGACGGTATTTGTTGAGCCGGGCACTGTGCTAAGCGCTGGGGTGGATATAAGCAAATCAAGTTGAACTCAGTCCCTATTCCTTGTGGGGCTCACAGTCCAATTCCCATTTTTCAGATAATAGTGGCATTTTTAAAGCACTTACTCTATGCGCTGATCTAAGCGCTGAAGGTAACTGAGGTCCAGTAATAATAATAATGACGGCATTTGTTGAGCCGGGCACTGTGCTAAGCGCTGGGGTGGATATAAGCAAATCAAGTTGAACTCAGTCCCTGTCCCTTGTGGGGCTCACAGTCCAATCCCCGTTTTTCAGATAATAATGGCATTTTTTAAGTGCTTACTGTAGGCACCGTTCTAAGCGCTGAAGGTAACTGAAGTCCAGTAATAATAATAATGACGGTATTTGTTAAGCCGGGCACTGTGCTAAGCGCTGGGGTGGATATAAGCAAATCAAGTTGAACTCAGTCCCTGTCCCTTGTGGGGCTCACTGTCCAATCCTCGTTTTTCAGATAATAATGGCATTTTTTAGGCGCTTACTCTATGCACTGTTCTAAGCGCTGAAGGCAACTGAGGTCCAGGGAAGCGAAGTGATTTGCCCAAAGTCACACAGCAGACAAGTGGCCGTGCCCGTGACCTGCTGATTCCCAGACCCGTGCTCTCGCCATGTTGCCAACTTGTACTTCCGAAGCGCTTAGTACAGTGCTCTGCACACAGTAAGTGCTCAATAAATATGATTGACTGATTGATTGATTTTACAGATGAAGAATGGTGTAGTGGATGGAGTCCGGCCTGGGAATCAGAAGGTCATGGGTTCTAATCCCAGCTCTGCCACTTGTCTGCTTTGAGACCCTGGGCAAGTCCGATCATTTCTCTGTGCCTCAGTGACCTCATCTGTCAAATGGGGATTGAGACTGTGAGCCCCACGTGGGACAGAGACTGTGTCCAACCTGTTTTGCTTATATCTACCCCAGTGCTTAGTAAACAATGTTTAACAAAAAACATTATTATTATTATTATTATTATTATTACAACGTAACTGAAACACAGAGAAGTTAACGTGGCTCAGTGAAAAGAGCCCGGGCTTCGGAGTCAGAGGTCATGGGTTCAAATCCCGGCTCCGCCAACTGTCAGCTGTGTGACTTCGGGCAAGTCACTTAACTTCTCTGTGCCTCAGTTACCTCATGTGTAAAATGGGGATTAAAACTGTGAGCCCCCCTGGGACAACCTGATCATCTTGTAACCTCCCCAGTGCTTTGAACAGTGCTTTGTACATAGTAAGCGCTTAACAAATACCATTATTATTATTATTATTATTATTATTGAGTGTTACCCAAGGTCACACAGCTGATAAGTGGCAGAGACAGGATTAGAACCCAGTTCCTTCTGATTCCCAATCCCGTGCCCTATTTTGGTGTAGCCTGGAAGTCGGAAGGTCATGGGTTCTAATCCACCACTTGTCTGCTGTGTGACCTTGGGCAAGTCACCTCACTTCTCCGAGCCTCAGTTACCTCATCTGTAAAATGGGGATTGAGACTCTGAACCCCATGCGGGACAGGGATTTGCTTGTATCCACCCCAGTGCTTAGTACAGTGCCTGGCACACGATAAGCGCTTAACAAGTACCACAATTATTAGGCCAAGCTGCTTCTCATTAAACGTCTCTGCCACTTGCTTGCTGTATGACCATGGGCAAGTTACTTAACCTCTCTGTGCCTCATTTGTAGAATCTGTAGAATGGAGAGTCCATACCTGTTCCCCCCGCACTCTCACCCTTTAAGTGAGGGATGGGGACTGTGTCCAACTTGGTTATTTTGTATCTACCTCAGCAATAAAGTACTTGACACGTAGCAAGAGCGAGGTGATCAGGTGGGGCTCACAGTCTTAATCCAGTACACCCGCTGGTACTGAATGAATGCATTCATTCATTCATTAGCACAGCGCTTTGCACATAGTAAGCGCTTAACAAATGCCATCATTATTAATCCCCATTTTACAGATGAGGGAACCGAGGCCCAGAGAAGTTAAGTCACTCGCCCAAAGTCACACAGCAGACAAGTGGTGGATCAGAACCCATGTCCTTCCGACTTCCAGGCCACAACCCAGTGCTTAGGATAATAATATTAATAATGATGGCATTTATTAAGCACTTACTATGTGCAAAGCAATGTTCTAAGCTCTGGGGAGGTTACACGGTGTTCAGGTTGTCCGAAGGGGGCCTCACAGTCTTCATCCCCATTTTACAGATGAGGTAACTGAGGCCCAGGGAAGTGAAGTGACTTGCCCAAAGTCACACGGCTGACAATTGGCAGAGCCGGGATTTGAACCCATCACCTCTGACTCCAAAGCCCGGGCTCTTTCCACTGAGCCACGCTGCTTTTTAGCTAGAATAGTGCCAGGCCCGTAGTAAGTGCTTGACACATAACACGATTATTATTCTCCTTGTAGACCGTGAGCCCACTGTTGGGTAGGGACCGTCTCTATATGTTGTCGACTTGGACTTCCCAAGCGCTTAGTACAGTGCTCTGCACACAGGAAGCGCTCAATAAATACGATTGAATGAATGAAGGAATGAGAGATGGGAATTTTGAATTCCATTCTAGCCGCTATGAGACTCCTCGGCCACCAGAGGGAGCCACGCTGCTTCTCTAAGGTAATCAATCTAAGGTAATACAAGGTAATAATAATAATAATAATAATAATAATAATAATAATAATAATAATATATATTTTAGATATATAATACCTAAAATATCTAAAAATAATAAAAAATAATATATCTTTTAGACTGTGAGCCCACTGTTGGGTAGTGACTGTCTCTATATGTTGCCAATTTGTACTTCCCAAGCGCTTAGTACAGTGCTCTGCACACAGTAAGCGCTCAATAAATACGATTGATGAATAATACCTGGAATGCCCTCCCTCTGCCCCTCCGCCAAGCTAGCTCTCTTCCTCCCTTCAAGGCCCTGCTGAGAGCTCACCTCCTCCAGGAGGCCTTCCCAGACTGAGCCCCTTCTTTCCTCTCCCCCTCGTCCCCCTCTCCATCCCCCCGTCTTACCTCCTTCCCTTCCCCACAGCACCTGTATATATGTATATATGGTTGTACATATTTATTACTCTATTTATTTATTTATTTATTTATTTATTTTACTTGTACATTTCTATCCTACTTATTTTATTTTGTTGGTATGTTTGGTTCTGTTCTCTGTCTCCCCCTTTTAGACTGTGAGCCCACTGTTGGGTAGGGACTGTCTCTATGTGATGCCAATTTGTACTTCCCAAGCGCTTAGTACAGTGCTCTGCACATAGTAAGCGCTCAATAAATACGATTGATTGATTGACTGATTGAAAATAATAATAATAATAATAATAATAATAATAATAAATAAATCGTATTTATTGAGCACTTACTGTGTGCAGAGCACTGTACTAAGCGCTTGGGAAGTACAAGTTGGCAACCTATAGAGACAGTCCCTACCCAACAGTGGGCTCACAGTCTAGAAAAATGGGCTCACAGTTTAGAAGATGGCATTTATTAAGCGCTTACTATGTGCAAAGCACTGTTCTAAGCGCCGGGGAGGTTACAAGGTGATCAGGTTGACCCACATCGGGCTCACAGTCTTAATCCCCATTTTCCAGATGAGGGAACTGAGGCCCAGAGAAGCGCAGTGACTTGCCCAAAGTCACCCAGCTGACAAGTGGTGGAGCGGGGATTTGAACCCATGACCTCTGACTCCAAAGCCTGTCCCAAGTGAACTCTGCATCTTTCTCTGCATCCCCCTCTCCATCCCCCCGGCCTTACCTCCTTCCCTTCCCCACAGCACCTGTATATATGTCCATAGGTTTGTACGGATTTATTACTCTATTTATTTATTTATTTTACTTGTACATATTTATTGTATGTATTTTATTCTGTTAATATGTTTTGTTTTGTTCTCTGTCTCCCCCTTCTAGACTGTGAGCCCACTGTTGGGTAGGGACCGTCTCGATGTGTTGCCAATTTGTACTTCCCAAGCGCTTAGTACAGTGCTCTGCACACAGTAAGCGCTCAATAAATACGATTGAATGAAGGAATGAATGAACTCTGACTCCCAAGCCCGGGCTCTTTCCACTGAGCCACGCTGCCCTCCTCACAAATCCCCTTCCTCACAGGTTTGTCCGGGGTGGTTCGGAGATGACATTAAGCGCTTAGTACAGTGCTCTGCACATAGTAAGCGCTCAATAAATACGATTGATGATGATGATGACATTGCCCAAAGTCAGGGGATTGGATGTAAAATGAGGAGTTCCACATGCACTGAATACCGTCTCTAGATGTTACCAACTTGTACTTCCCAAGCGCTTAGTCCAGTGCTCTGCACACAGTAAGCACTCAATAAATACAATTGAATGAATGAATGAATAGATTGAAAGCTTCTCCTTAGACTGTAAACTCCCTGAAGGAAGAAATCAAGTCTACTACTACTACTACTAGTAATGATGGTATTTGTTAAGCGCTTACTATGTGCCAGCACTGTTCTAAGCGCTGGGTTAGATGCAAGGTGATCAGGTTGTCCCCCGTGGGGCTCACAGTCGTAGTTTCCATTTTACAGATGAGGTAACTGAGGCACAGAGAGGTTAAGTGACTTGCCCGAAGTCATGTAGCTTAGTACTAAGCGCTTAGTACAGTGCTCTGCACATAGTAAGCGCTCAATAAATACGATTGATGATGATGTAGCTGACAAGTTGTGAGAAGCAGCGTGGCTTAGTGGAAAGGGCCCGGGCTTGGGAGTCAGAGGTCATGGGTTCTAATCTCGACTCCGCCACTTGTCAGCTGGGTGACTTTGGGCAAGTCACTTCACTTCTCTGGGCCTCAGTTACCTCCTCTGTAAATCAATCAATCGTATTTATTGAGCGCTTACTGTGTGCAGAGCACTGTACTAAGCGCTTAAACGGGGATCAAGACTGTAAGCCCCAAGTGGGACAACCTAATAACCTTGTATCTATCCCAGTGTGTAGAACAGTGCTTGGCACATCATAAGTACTTAACAAATACCAACATTATTATTAAGTGGCAGAACCGGGATTCGAACCCATGACCTTTTACTCCCAAGTCCATGCTGTTTCTACTAAGCCATGCTGCTTCTCATAATAATGATGGTATTTGTTAAGTGCTTACGCTGTGCCAAGCACTGTTCTAAACACTGGGGTAGATACAAGGTGATCAGGTTGTCCCATGTAGGACTCAAAGTCTTAATCCCCATTTTACAGATGAGGGAACTGAGGCACAGAGAAGTTAAGTGACTCATAGTACACTCTCCCAAGTGCTTCGTGCAGAGCTCTGCACACAGGCGCTCGGTAAATACTATTGATTGATTAGATGAGATAACCTTCAGTGGTCTCAGCCAGTTTCCTTTTTGTTTGTTTGTTTTATGGTATTTGTACGTATTTATTACTCTATTTATTTATTTAATTATGTAGTATTATTATTATTAATTTATAATTATAAATATAATTATTTGTTTAATTTATTTATTTAATTTGTGCATGTTTATTCTATTTATTTTATTTTGTTAATATGTTTTGTTTTGTTCTCTGTCTCCCCCCTTCTAGACTGCGAGCCCACTGTTGGGTAGGGACCGTCTCTAGATGTTGCCAACTTGGACTTCCCAAGCGCTCAGTACAGTGCTCTGCACACAGTAAGCGCTCCATAAATACGATTGAATGAATGAATGAGTGTTAAGTGCTTACTCTGTGCCAGGCGCTGTACTAAGCGCTGGGGCAGATACCAGCCCATCAGGTTGGACAAAATCCATGTCCCACTTGGGGCTTATGGTCTTAATCCCCCATTTTATAGATGAGGTCAAATGAGGTACAGAGGAGCAGCGTGGCTCAGTGGAAAGAGCCCGGGCTTTGGAGTCAGAGGTCATGGGTTCGAATCCTGGCTCTGTCACATGTCTGTTGTGTGACCTTGGGCGAGTCACTTAACTTCTCGGAGCCTCAGTTACCTCATCTGTAAAATGGGGATGATGACTGTGAGCCCCTCGCGGGACAACCTGATCACCTTGTATCCCCCCCAGCGCTTAGAACAGCGCTTTGCACATAGTAAGCGCTTAACAAATGCCATTATTATTATTATTATGTCTGCTGTGTGACCTTGGGCGAGTCACTTAACTTCTCGGAGCCTCAGTGACCTCATCTGTAAAATGGGGATGATGACTGTGAGCCCCACTCAGGACAACCTGATCACCTTGCATCCCCCCAGTGCTTAGAACAGTGCTTGGCACATAGTAAGCGCTTAACAAATGCCATTATTATTATTATTATTATCATCATTATGTCTGCTGTGTGAACTTGGGCGAGTCACTTAACTTCTCGGAGCCTCAGTGACCTCATCTGTAAAATGGGGATGATGACTGTGAGCCCCACGCGGGACAATCTGATCACCTTGTATTCCCCCCAGCGCTTAGAACAGTGCTTTGCACATAGTAAGCGCTTAACTAATGCCATTATTATTATTATTATCATTATGTCTGCTGTGTGACCTTGGGCGAGTCACTTAACTTCTCGGAGCCTCAGTGACCTCATCTGTAAAATGGGGATGATGACTGTGAGCCCCACACGGGACAACCTGATCACCTTGCATCCCCCCAGTGCTTAGAACAGTGCTTTGCACATAGTAAGCACTTAACAAATGCCATTATTATTATTATTATTATTATCATTATGTCTGCTGTGTGACCTTGGGCGAGTCACTTCACTTCTCGGAGCCTCAGTGACCTCATCTGTAAAATGGGGATGATGACTGTGAGCCCCACGCGGGACAACCTGATCACCTTGTATCCCCCCCAGCACTTAGAACAGTGCTTTGCACATAGTAAGAGCTTAACAAATGCCATCATCATTATTATTATTACAGAGAAATTAAGTGACTCGCTCAAGGTTACAGCAGGCAGTTAGCAGAGTGGGATTAGAACTCAGGTCCTGTGATTCCCAGGCCCATGCTCTAGCTACTAGGCCATTCGAGACCCTCCTCCAGCTTGTTTCCTGCCTCGATGTCCCTACCCCCCACTCCGTCAGGGCCTAAAACCTTCACCGCTCTTCCCAACCTCTCCCATCACCCATCACAACAGCTCCTGAGTGGTTTGGGACGGGCAAATCAGCGTCCCCTGGGAGGAAATTAAGGTTTAAACTTGGGAGCCTTTCTCCTGGCTGCTTAATGAGAACAAGGAGCCTCTCACCTATAATTAAGGAAGCTCCCCGGGGCTTTTCAGGAGACGAAAGTCTCTCCCTCCCACAGTGTTCATCCAAAACGAGGAGGCTGCGAGCAGTAAGCGTGAGCCCATTTTCCGAAATCCGGGATTGGAGTTGAAGAACGTGCCAAGAAGAAAGATTCCCGGCCTGCAGAGATGCCCTAATTCAGTCCCGGTCATTCTGCCTCCCTCCATAGACCTTTGGAAAGCTGCTGCAGCGTTTATGTTTGTTGCCAACTTGGACTTCCCAAGCGCTTAGTACAGTGCTCTGCACACAGTAAGCGCTCAATAAATATGATTGAATGAATGAATGGATTTATTTTATTTTGTTAGCATGTTTGGTTTTGTTCTCTGTCTCCCCCTTTTAGACTGTGAGCCCACTGTTGGGTAGGGACTGTCTCTCTATGTTGCCAACTTGTACTTCCCAAGCGCTTAGTACAGTGCTCTGCACATAGTAAGCGCTCAATAAATGCGATTGATTGATTGATTGATTGGATAGGTCACGGATTCTAATTCCGGCTCTGCCACTTGTCTGTTGTGTGACCTTGGACAAGTCACTTAACTTCTCTGTGCCTCAGTCGCCTTGCCTGTAAAATGGGTATTAAGACTGTGAGCCCTACATAGGAAAGGGACTGTGGCCAACCCAATGATCTTGTATCTACCCCACAGCTTAGGACAGTGCCTGGCACATAGTAAGTGCTTAACAAATGTCATTATTATGCCGTAAAAGCGTTTAGTATAGTGCACTGAGTCCAGATTCTCTGAGCTCACTGCTACTCACCCCACCCTCACCCCCACTGCGCTTATGTACAAAACCTTATATTTGATTGCTTCCTTCTACTTCTAATTGATTTAATACCTGTCTCCCGTGCCAGATTGTAAATTCCTTGAAGGTAAGGATTATGTCCCCCTTCTCTATTGTATTTTATTCTCCCAAGTGCTTAGTGCAGTGCTCTGCCTGCAGAAAGTGCTCAAAAAATATTATTGCTTGACTGATTGTACTACACTCCATAGGCACTCAACAGACATACACTAAGAAATGGTAAAAATATTAGTAAAATAGTAAAAAATACCTTAAAAAAGGGGCCCCAACCTTGGTTGTAGCAAATTGCAGCTGTTTCTGGCTCCTCCTGGCCTTCAGCAGAGAGGGCTAGGGTGGACACCCCAGGGAATGGGTACTGGCTGCTTTCGCTTGGCACCTCACAATCAATCAATCAATCAATCAATCATATTTATTGAGCACTTATGGTGTGCAGAGCACTGGACTAAGCGCTTGGGAAGTACAAGTTGGCAACACCTAGAGACAGTCCCTACCCAACAGTGGGCTCACAGTCTAAAAGGGGGAGACAGAGAACAAAACCAAACATACTACCTAAATAAAATAAATAGAATAGGTATGTACAAGTAAAATAAATAGAGTACTAAATATGTACAAACATATATATATGTATATATATATATATATACACCTCACAGGGTGTTTGTGTTTGCATCTGTTGCGCCAGGTGGACCCTGCAGCCAGGAAGTAGGAGGGGCACCTTTTGGGGTATGCCAAGCCTTTTCCTGAGCACTGACTGGAAGGAACTGGATGGTATTTGTTAAGCACTTACTATGTGCCAGGCACTGCGCTAAGCGTTGGATGGTTACAACCCCTCACATCCAATCCATCACTAAAACCTGCCGGTCTCACCTCCGCAACATTGCCAAGATCCGCCCTTTCCTCTCCACCCAAACCTCTACCCTGCTCATTCAATCTCTCATCCTATCCTGACTGGATTACTGCACAGCCTCCTCTCCGATCTCCCATCCTCCTGTCTCTCTCCACTTCAATCCATACTTCACGCCGCTGCCCAGATTGTCTCTGTGCAGACACGCTCTGGGCATGTTACTCCCCTCCTCAAAGATCTCCAGTGGCTACCAATCAACCTAGGCATCGGGCCAAAACTCCTCACCCTCGGCTTCAAGGCTGTCCATCACCTAACCCCCTCCTGCCTCACCTCCCTTCTCTCCTTCTCCAGCCCAGCCCACACCCTCCGCTCCTCTGCCGCTCACCTCCTCACTGGGCCTCGTTCTCGCCTGTGCCGCCGTCGACCCCCAGCCCACGTCCTTCCCCTGGCCCTGAATGGCCTCCCTCCACACATCCACCAAGCTAGCTCTCTTCCTCCCTTCAAAGCCCTACTGAGAGCTCATCTCCTCCAGGAGGCCTTCCCACACTGAGCCCCCTCCCTCCTCTCCCCCTCCTCCCCCTCCCCATCCCTCCCCCGCCTTACCTCCTTCCCCTCCCCACAGCACCTGTATATATGTATATATGTTTGTACGGATTTATTACTCTATTTATGTATTTATTTTACTTGTACATACTTGTTCTACTTATTTTATTTGGTTAATATCCTTTGTTTTGTTGTCTGTCTCCTCCTTCTATACTGTGAGCCCGCTGTTGGGTAGGGACCGTCTCCATATGTTGCCAACTTGGACTTCCCAAGCGCTTAGTCCAGTGCTCTGCACACAGTAAGCGCTCAATAAATACGATTGAATGAATAAATGAATGAATACAAGCCAATCAGGTTGGATAAAGGCCCTGTCCCATGTGGGGTTCACGGTCTCAATCCCCATTTTGCAGATGAGGTAACTGAGGCCCAGAGAAGTGAAGTGGCTTGCCCAAGGTCCCACAGCAGACAAGTGGTAGAGAAGCAGCGTGCTTCAGTGGAAAGAGCATGGGCTTTGGAGTCAGAGGTCATGGGTTCAAATCCCTGCTCTGTCAATTGTCAGCTGGGTGACTTTGGCAAGTCACTTCACTTCTCTGGGCCTCAGTTCCCTCATCTGTAAAATGGGGATTAAGACTGTGAGCCCCCTGTGGGACAATCTCATCATCATCATCATCATCAATCGTATTTATTGAGCGCTTACTGTGTGCAGAGCACTGTACTAAGCGCTTGGGAAGTACAAGTTGGAAACATATAGAGACAGTCCCTACCCAACAGTGGGCTCACGGTCTAAAAGGGGGAGACAGAGAACAAAACCAAACATACTAACAAAATAAAATAAATAGAATAGATATGTACAAGTAAAATAAATAAATAAATAGAGTAATAAGTATGGACAACCTGATCATCTTGTAACCTCCCCAACGCTTAAGACAGTGCTTTGCACATAGTAAGTGCTTAATAAATGCCATCATCACATTATCATCAATGAGCTTACAGTCTAGAGAAGCATCAACAGCGATTTTATCATGATTTTATCATAATTTTATCATGATTTTATCATAAAAGTACATGACTTTTCTGAAGCCTCCCCCTGCACTGAGGGAGTTGAACTTTGTCACAACACCCAGGGAGAGAAAACAATTCTGCCTCTTTGCACGTCCCCCCCTTCTCCCCTCTCTTCTCTCCCCCTACCTTGGATATGCTTTGAGCAAAGTTCATCTGCGGCCTCCTCTCCCGAAACTTGGGGAGGGGAGGAATTGGGGGAGGTTAGCAATGATTTTCTTCTTCCCTTCAGATTTCTTCAACCCCTTCCTTGTTTCCATTCAATCCCAGTGATTATTATCAAGGAGGAATTTTAATTGTTGGTCCACTCTGTCATCAGATGCAACCTCTCAGAAATGCAGGAGTTCCAGGGAGGGAATGGCAAGGAGAGATTTGAAAGGGTAGCGTGACCTAACGGATAGAGCCCGGGCTGAAGAGTGGGAAGGATTTGGTCCTAATCCCGGCTCGGCCACTCGTCGGTTGCGTGACCTTGCTCGTCACTTCACTTCTCTGTGCCGCGGTTATCTCATCCGTAAATCAATCAATCAATTAATCAATCGTATTTACTGAGCGCTTACTGTGTGCAGAGCACTGGATTGAGCGCTTGGGAAGTCCAAGTTGGCAACATATAGAGACAGTCCCTACCCAACAGCGGGCTCACAGTCTAGAAGGGGGAGACAGAGAACAAATCAAAACATATTAACAAAATAAAATAAATAGAATAAATATGTACAAATAAAATAAATAAATAAATAAAGTAATAAATACATACAAACATATATACATATATACAGGCGCTGTGGGGAGGGGAAGGAGGTAAGGCACTCATTAGAGTGTAAGCTCCCTGAGGATGGAGCGCATGGATAGAGCACGGATTCTAATTCCGGCTCTGCCACTTGTCTGTTGTGTGACCTTGGACAAGTCACTTAACTTCTCTGTGCCTCAATCACCTTGCCTGTAAAATGGGTATAAAGACTGTGAGCCCTACATAGGAAAGGGATGGTGGCCAACCCAATGATCTTGTATCTACCCCACAGCTTAGAACAGTGCCTGGCACATAGTAAGTGCCTAACAAATGCCATTATTATGGCGTACAAGCGTTTAGTATAGTGCACTGAGTCCAGATTCTCTGAGCTCGCTGCTACTCACCCCACCCCACCCCCACTGCGCTTATGTACAAAACCTTCTTTTTGATGGCTTCCTTCTACTTCTAATTGTTCTAACTATTCTAACCTCTAACTATTCTTCTAATTGTTCTAACTATTGTTCTAACTTCTAACTCCCTCCTTGTTTCCATTCAATCCCAGTGATTATTATCAAGGAGGAATTTTAATTGCTGGTCCACTCTGTCATCAGATGCAACCTCTCAGAAATGCAGGAGTTACAGGGAGGAAATGGCGAGGAGAGATTTGAAAGGGTAGCGTGACCTAACGGATAGAGCCCGCGTTTGAGAGTCGGAAGAATTTGGTCCTAATCCCGGCGCGGCCATTCGTCGGTTGCGTGACCTTGCTCGTCACTTCACTTCTCTGTGCCGCGGTTTTCTCATCTGTAAATCAATCAATCAATCAATCAATCGTATTTATTGAGCGCTTACTGTGTGCAGAGCACTGGACTAAGCTCTTGGGAAGTACAAGTTGGCAACATATAGAGACAGTCCCTACCCAACAGTGGGCTCACAGTCTAGAAGGGGGAGACAGAGAACAAAACCAAACATACTAACCAAATAAAATAAATAGAATAGATATGTACAAGTAAAATAAATAAATAAATAGAGTAATAAATATGTACAAACATATATACATTTATACAGGTGCTGTGGGGAAGGGAAGGAGGTAAGATGAGGGGGATGGTAAGATGAGGGGGATGGAGAGGGGGACGAGGGAGAGAGGAAGGAAGGGGCTCAGTCTGGGAAGGCCTCCTGGAGGAGGTGAGCTCTCAGTATGACTGAAGAAGCAGAGAAGCAGCGTGGTATAGTGGATAGAGCTTGGGCCTGGGAGCCTGAAGTTCATTTTTTTTTTTTGATGGCATTTATTAAGCGCTTACTATGTGCAGAGCGGTGGTTACAAGGTGATCAGGCTGTCCCACGTGGGGCTCACGGTCTTCATCCCCATTTTACAGATGAGGGAACTGAGGTCCAGAGAAGTGAAATGACTTGCCTAAAGTCACACAGCTGACAAGAGGCAGAGTCGGGATTTGAACCCATGACGTCTGACTCCAAAGCCCGGGCTTTTTCCACTGAGCCGCGCTGCTTCTCACTGAAGCAGTTCATTGTGTTCTAATCCCCCCTCCACCACTCGTCTGCTGTGTGGCCTTGGGCAAGTCATTTCACTTCTCTGTGCCTCAGTTACTCATCTGTAAAATGGGGGTTGAGACTGTGAGCTCCACATGGTATAGGGACTGTGTCCAACCTGATTTGCCTGTATCCACCTCAGCACTTAGTACAGTAAGTGCTTAACAAATACCATAAGCACTATAATTATTAAATGGGGGTTAAGTCCGATGGGGAACATGGACTGTGTCCAGCCTGATTAGCTTGTATTGACCTCAGTGCTTAGTACAGTGCCTGGAACATAATATGTGCATAACAAATTCCATATTTATTTTTTAAGGTAATAATAATAATAATAATAATAATGACACAAGTACTTATTATGTGCAAAGCACTGTTCTAAGCGCTGGGAGGATACAAGGTCTCATGTAGGGCTCACAGTCTTAATCCCCATTTTACAGATGAGGGAACTGAGGCTCAGAGAAGTTAAGTTCCTGATGGCATTTATTAAGCGCTTACTATGTGCAAAGCACTGTTCTAAGTGCTGGGGGGATACAAGGTGATCAGGTTGTCTCATGTAGGGCTCACAGTCTTAATCCCTATTTTATAGATGAGGGAACTGAGGCTCAGAGAAGTTAAGTTCCTGATGGCATTTATTAAGCTCTTACTATGTGCAAAGCACTGTTCTAAGTGCTGGGGGGATACAAGGTGATCAGGTTGTCCCACGTAGGGCTCACAGTCTTCATCCCCATTTTACAGATGGATAACTGAGGCTCAGAGAAGTTAAGTTCCTGATGGCGTTTATTAAGCTCTTACTACGTGCAAAGCACTGTTCTAAGCGCTGGGGGGATACAAGGTGATCAGGTTGTCCCACGTAGGGCTCACAGTCTTCATCCCCATTTTACAGATGAGGGAACTGAGGCTCAGAGAAGTTAAATGACTTGCCCAAGGTCACACAGCAGACCTGTGGTGGAGCCGGGATTCGAACCCATGACCACTGACTCCCAAGCCTGGGCTCTTTCCACTGAGCCACGCTGCTTCTCTATTCATTCATTCATTCAATCGTATTGATTGAGCGCTTACTGTGTGCAGAGCAATCAATCCATCGTATTTATTGAGTGCTTACTGTGTGCAGAGCACTGTACTAAGCTCTTGGGAAGTCCAAGTTGGCAACATCTTCTAGACTGTGAGCCCACTGTTGGGCAGGGACCGTCTCCATATGTTGCCGACTTGGACTTCCCAAGGGCTCAGTCCAGTGCTCTGCACACAGTAAGCGCTCAATAAATACGATTGAATGACTGTAGAGACGGTCCCTACCCAACGAAGGGCTCACAATCCAGAAAGACTCACAGTCTCTAATGGCCGGGAGAAATGGCGATTGTTCCAGAAGAATCTGAAGAGAGGAAACAGGGGCTGATTAGAGACAGGCTCAACCCCGTCCTTATCGTAAAAGCATTCGCCCTGTCAATCAATCAATCAATCAATCAATCAATCAATCAATCAATCGTATTTATTGAGCGCTTACTGTGTGCAGAGCACTGGACTAGAGAAGCAGCGTGGCTCAGTGGACAGAGCACGGGCTTTGGAGTCAGAGTTCATGGGTTCGCATCCCGGCTCTGCCACATGTCCGCTGTGTGACCTTGGGCAAGTCACCTAAATTCTCTGAGCCTCAGTCACCTCATCTGTAAAGTGGGGGTTAATAATAATAATAATGACATTTTTTAAGCACTTACTATGTGCAAAGCACTGTTCTAAGCACTGGGGGGGATACAAGGTGATCAGGTTGTCCCACGTGGGGCTCACAGTCATCATCCCCATTTTGCAGATGAGGTAACTGAGGCTCCGAGAAGTTAAGTGACTTGCCCAAGGTCACACAGCAGACACGTGGTGGAGCCGGGATTCAAACCCATGACCTCTGACTCCAAAGCCCGGGCTCATTCCACTGAGCCACGCTGCTTCTCTAAGTGTTAAGACTGTGAGACACATGTGGAGCAACCTGATCGCCTTGTATCCCCCCCAGCGCTTAGAACAGTGCTTTGCACGTAGTAAGCGCTTAACAAATGCCATTATTATTATTATTATTATTATTATTATTATTATTATTACTAAGCGCTTGGGAAGTACAAGTTGGCAACATGTAGAGACGGTCCCTACCCAACAGTGGGATGATCGCAGCCGCTGAGTTTTCTCCAGAAACCTTCCAGGGCATTGGTGACTCATCAACTGAAGCTGCACGAAAACACCCCTTGTTTTGGGAGCGGACTTTCAATTTAACCCTCCGCAGCAGCGTGGCTCAGTGGCAAGAGCACGGGTTTGGGAGTCAGAGGTCATGGGTTCGAATCCCAGCTCCACCACTTGTCAGCTGTGTGACCTCGGGCAAGCCACTTAACTTCTCTGTGCCTCAGTTACCTCATCTGTAAAATGGGAATTAAGACTGTGAGCCCCAGATGGGACAACCTGATCACCTTGTATCCCCCAGTGCTTAGAACAGTGCTTTGCACATAGTAAGCGCTTAACAAATACCATCATTATTACCAAGCCTGCCCTCGCCGAGGAAAGTGCAGAATTGAGCAGGGCAAGGGAATGTGCGTGGAGACGCATAACGGCGTCTTGCCCCTGCCCTCGATCCTTCCTCAATCAATCAATCAATCAATCGTATTTATTGAGCACTCACTGTGTGCAGAGCACTGTACTAAGCGCTTGGGAAGTCCAAGTTGGCAACATATAGAGACGGCCCCTACCCAACAGTGGGCTCACAGTCTAAAAGAGTGGGCTCAGAGTCTAAAAGAGTTAGACTTCCTCGGCGTCCTGGTGTCAATCAGTCAATTGTATTTATTGAGCGCTTACTGTCTGCAGAGCACTGTGTGCAGGTGCCGGCAGGCCCGTCTGATTGACAGCTGCAGGAGGGCTGTTCCAGCCCCCAGCCCTGACCCCTCACTTCGAGCAGTGCTTGGCACATAGTAAGCGCTTAACAAATATCATCATTATTTACTGCCCGGGGAGTCCAGTCAAGGCCCCAGGCAGGTTTGTCAGTGGGCCAAGATGACGAGCTCCATCATTACCTCCTTCCCCTCCCCACAGCACCTGTATATATGTATATATATTACTCTATTTTATTTGTACATATTTATTCTATTTATTTTATTTTGTTAATATGTTTTGTTTTGTTCTCTGTCTCCCCCTTCTAGACTGGGAGCCAGCTGTTGGGGAGGGACCGTCTTTATATGTTGCCGACTTGCACTTCCCAAGCGCTTAGTACAGTGCTCTGCACACAGTAAACGCTCAATAAATACAATTGAATGAATGATTGAATGAATGAATGAGCGCTTACTGTGTGCAGAGTGTATATATGTTTGTACGTATTTATTACTCTATTTATTTATTTATTTTGCTTGTACATATCTATTCTATTTATTTTATTTTGTTAATATGTTTTGTTCTGTTTTCTGTCTCCCCTCCTAGACTGTGAGCCCACTGTTGGGTAGGGACCGTCTCTATGTGTTGCCGACTTGCACTTCCCAAGCGCTTAGTCCAGTGCTCTGCACACAGTAAGCGCTCAATAAATATGATTGAATGAATGAATGAATGAGCGCTTACTGTGTGCAGAGTGTATATATGTTTGTACGTATTTATTACTCTATTTATTTATTTGTTTTGCTTGTACATATCTATTCTATTTATTTTATTTTGTTAGTATGTTTTGTTCCGTTTTCTGTCTCCCCCTTCTAGACTGTGAGCCCGCTGTTGGGTAGGGACCGTCTCTATATGTTGCTGACTTGCACTTCCCAAGCACTTAGTCCAGTGCTCTGCACACAGGAAGCGCTCAATAAATACGATTGAATGAATGAATGATTGAATGAGCACTTACTGTGTGCAGAGCGTATATATGTTTGTACATATTTATTACTCTATTTATTTATTTGTTTTGCTTGTACATATCTATTCTATTTATTTTATTTTGTTAATATGTTTTGTTCCGTTTTCTGTCTCCCCCTTCTAGACTGTGAGCCCGCTGTTGGGTAGGGACCGTCTCTATATGTTGCCAACTTGTACTTCCCAAGCGCTTAGTCCAGTGCCCTGCACACAGTAAGCGCTCAATAAATACGATTGATTGAATGAGCGCAGAGTAGCAGTGTGGCCTAGAGGAAAGAACACAGGCCTGGGAATCAGGGGACTGGGGTTCTAACCCCTTACCTGCTGCGTGATCTTGGGTAAGTCACTTCCTCCTATTCATTCAGTAATGTTGGATCAACACCTGTCTACATATTTTGTACACCTGTCTACAGGTTTTGTTTTGTTGTTTGTCTCCCCCTTCTAGACTGTGAGCCCGTTGTCGGGTAGGGACCGTCTCTACATGTTCCCAAGCGCTTAGTCCAGTGCTCTGCACACAGTAAGCGCTCAATAAATATGATTGATGATGATGATTTATTACTCTATTTATTTTACTTGTACACATCTATTCTATTCATTTTATTTTGTTAGTATGTTTGGTTTTGTTCTCTGTCTCCCCCTTTTAGACTGTGAGCCCACTGTTGGGTAAAGACTGTCTCTATACGTTGCCAATTTGTACTTCCCAAGCGCTTAGTCCAGTGCTCTGCACACAGTAAGCGCTCGATAAATACAATTGATGATGATGATTTATTACTCTATTTTACTTGTAGATATCTATTCTATTCATTTTATTTTGTTAGTATGTTTGGTTTTGTTCTCTGTCTCCCCCTTTTAGACTGTGAGCCCACTGTTGGGTAGGGACTGTCTCTATATGTTGCCAATTTGTACTTCCCAAGCGCTTAGTACAGTGTTCTGCACATAGTAAGCGCTCAATAAATACGATTGATGATGATGATATGTTGCCGACTTGTACTTCCCAAGAGCTTAGTACAGTGCTCTGCACATAGTAAGCGCTCAATAAATACGATTGAATGAATGAATGAATGAAAGTTATTATGGTCATTATTGGGGAATTGGTTAAGTGCTTACTCTGTATAAAGAAGCACGGCTAATAGTAATGATGGAATTTGTTAGGCTCTTACTATGTGCCAAGCACTATTCTAAGCGCTGGGATAGATAAAAGGTAATCATGTTGTCCCACATGTCTTAATCCCCATTTTACAGATGAGGTAGCTGAGGCACAGTGGAGTTAAGTGACTTGCCTAAGGTCACACAGCGGACAAGTGGCGGAGCCGGGATTAGAACCCATGACCTCTGACTCCCTCAGTTCGAAGTGCTGGGGTAGATACAATACAAGCAGGTCAGAAACAGTCCGCCTCTCACATGGGGTTCACAATCTATGGGAGAACTAGTATTGAAACCCCATTTTACAGATGTCAAAACGGAGGCACAGAGAAGTGAAGTTTGTACGTATTTATTACTCTATTTTATTTGTACATATTTATTCTATTTATTTTATTTTGTTAATATGTTCTGTTTTGTTGTCTGTCTCCCCCTTCTAGTCTGTGAGCCCGCTGTTGGGTAGGGGCCGTCTCTAGATGTTGCCAACTTGTACTTCCCAAGCGCTTAGTCCAGTGCTCTGCACACAGTAAGCGCTCAGTAAATACGATTGAATGAATGAATGACTGAAGTGACTTGTCCAAGGTCATACACATACCTTGTGGTGTGGTGTCTGGCTTTGAGTTGGTGACAGGTTTGGACGGCCCTTTACATCCGGGTTGGAAGCAGTCTGGAGGCTTATCATCAATCATCAATCGTATTTATTGAGCGCTTACTATGTGCAGAGCACTGTACTAAGCGCCTGGGAAGTACAAATTGGCAACAAATTGGCTTATCCGAAGTACAAATTGGCTTATCCGAGGGGGCTAATTCCCCATGGGTTCAGGGGAACATGGGCCGGAAGAGAAGAGGGAGGCGATCATCATTGTCATCAACTGCATTTATTGAGTGCTCACCATGTATGTACAGAGCCTTGAAGAGTAATAAGAAAAATAATCATAATTGCAGTATTTGTTAAGCACTTACTATGTGCTAGGCACTGTATTAAGCACTGGAGGGGGATATAAGCAAATCAGATTGGACACAGTCCCTGCCCACGTAGGGCTCACAGTCTTAATCCCCATTTTACAGATGAGGTAACTGAGGCCCAGAGAAGTGAAGTGACTTGCCCAAGAACACACAGCAGACAAGTGGCGGAGCCGGAATTAGGACCCATGACCTTCTGATTCCAGGCCCGTGCTTTAGACACTAGGCCATGCTGCTTCTCTTAAATTTCGGGGTCAGTAAAAGCGCTTAGTACAGTGCTCTGCACATAGTAAGCGCTTAATAAATATGATTGATGATGATGATGACAGCAAACCAAGTCAGTCAGTCAATCATATTTATTGAGCACTTACTGTGTGCAGAGCACTGTACTAAGCTCTTGGGAGAGCACAATATTACAATATAACAGACACATTCCCGGCCCACAGTGAGCTTACAGTCTAGAGGAGGAGACAGACATTAATATAAATAAAGAAATTACAGACATGTACATAAGTGCTGTGGGGCTGGGAGGGGGATGAATAAAGGGAGCAATCCAGGGTGACGCAGAAGGGAGTTGAAGAAAAGGAAAAGAAGGCATAATCGAGGAAGTCCTCTTGAAGGAGATGTGCCTTCAATAAGGCTTTGAAGACAGGGAGAGTAATTGCATTTCAGGTCAGAGGCAGGATGTGGGCAAGAAGTCGTCGGCGAGATAGACAAGACCGAAGTATGGTGAGAAGATTATCTTATCTTATCATCAATCGTATTTATTGAGCGCTTACTGTGTGCAGAGCACTGTACTAAGTGCTTGGGAAGTACAAGTTGGCAACATATAGAGACAGTCCCTACCCAACAGTGGAGGGTTGTAGCATTTAGAGGAGCGGAGTGTGCCGGCTGGGTTGTAGTAGGAGAATAGAGCGGTGAGGTAGGAGGGGACAAGGGTATTGAGCTCTTTAAAGCCAATGGTGAGGAGTTTCTGTTTGATGCAGAGGTGGATGGGCAACCACTGGAGTTTCTTGAGGAGTAAGGAAACATGGCCTGAACTTTTTTGTAGAAAAACGATCCAAGCAGCAAAGCGAAGTACGGACTGGTGTGGGGCGAGACAGGAGGCTGGGAGGTCAGTGAGGAGGCTGATAGAGTAATCAGGGCGGGATAGGATGAGTGATGGATTAACGCAGTAGCAGTTAGGATGAAGAGGAAAGGATGGATTTTAGAGATGTCATGAAGGTTGAACCGACAGGATTTAGTGATAGATTGAATATGTGGGTTGAATGAGAGAGCGGAGTCAAGGATAACTGCAAGGTTATGGACTTGTGAGACGGGAAGGGTGGTGGTGCCGTCTACAGTGATGAGAAAGTTACGGGGAGGACGAGGTTTGGGTGGGAAGATGAGTTCTTTTTTAGGCATATTAAGTTTGAGGTAATGGGAAGACATCCAAGTAGAGATGTCCTGAAGGCAGGAGGAAATGAGAGACTGCAGGGAGGGAGAGAGAGCTGGGCTGGAGATGTAGATTTGGGTATCATCCGCATAAAGGTGGTAGTTGAAGCTTCATGAACTATGAACTATGAAGCTTCTCATAGTTGAAGCTATGAGAGCATAGCTATGAGAGAGGCAGCGTGGATCAGTGGAAAGAGCCCGGGCTTTGAAGTCAGAGGTCATGGGTTCAAATCCCAGCTCTGCCAATTGTCAGCTGGGTGACTTTGGGCAAGTCACTTAACTTCTCTCGGCCTCAGTTCCCTCATCTGTAAAATGGGGATGAAGACTGTGAGCCCCCCGTGGGACAACCTGATCACCTTGTAACCTCCCCAGTGCTTAGAACAGTGCTTTGCACATAGTAAGTGCTTAATAAATGCTATTATTATTATTATTATTATTAAATGAGTTCTCCAAGGGAGTGGGTGTAGATGGAGAATAAAAGGGGACCCAGAACTGAACCTTGAGGAACACCCATAGTTAGGCAGTTGGAGGCAGTTGAGGAGCCTTCTTACCTCCTTCCTTTCCCCACAGCACCTGTATATAAGTATATATGTTTGTACATATTTATTACTCTATTTATTTATTTATTTATTTTACTTGTACATATCTATTCTATTTATTTTATTTTGTTAATATGTTTGGTTTTGTTCTCTGTCTCCCCCTTCTAGACTGTGAGCCCACTGTTGGGTAGGGACTGTCTCTACATGTTGCCAACTTGTACTTCCCAAGTGCTTAGTACAGTGCTCTGCACACAGTAAGCGCTCAATAAATACGATTGATTGATTGATTGATTGATTGAGCCTGCAGAAGAGACTGAGAATAAGTGGCCAGAGAGATAGGAGGAGATGACAGTGTTGGTGAAGCCGAGGTTGGATAATTTGTTTCCAGGAGAAGGGAGTGGTCGACAGTGTTGAAGGCAACTGAGAGGTTGAAGAGGATTAGGATTGAGTAGAGGCCATTTAATTTGGCAAGAAAGATATCATTAGTGACCTTTGAGAGGGCAGTTTCTGTGGAGTGAAGGTAGCCAGGCTGGAGGGAACCGAGAGGATTGAAGAGGATCATGAGACAGCAGGTGTAGACAACTCACACAAGGAGTTTGGAGTGAAGGGAGATGGGAAATAACTGGAGGGAGCAGTGGGGTCAAGGGAGGTTTTTTGGGGGGATTGGGAGACATGGGTGTGTTTGAAAGCAGTAGGGAAGAAGCCACTGAAGGGCAAACAGTTGAAGACAGCAGTTAGGGAGGGAAGAAGGGAAGGGACAAAATTTTTGATAAGGTGCTAAGGAAGGGGGTCAGATGCACAGGTGGAGGGGGTGGATTTTGAGAGAAGACAGGAGATCCCCTCCAGAGATACTGCTGGGAAAGTTGGGAGAGTTGAAGAAGTGACAGGAGTGGGGAGGGATTGGGGAGGGGCAGGGGAGAGTTTAGAGAGATCACACCTGACAGTGTCAATTTTCTCAATGAAGCCAGTGTCCAGGTCATTAGGGACAAGGGATGGGAAGGTGGGGGAACAGGGGGCTTGAGGAGGGAGTTAAACGACTGAAACAACTGGTGAGGGCAATGGGCAACGGTGTCAATAAGGATGGAGAAATAATTTTGCCAGTCAGAGGAGAAGGCAGATCACCTTATATCCTCCTCAGTACTTAACACAGTGCTTTGCACATAGTAAGTGCTTAACAAATGCCATCATCATGTATCAGTCTCTGTACTAAGTCCTGAGATGGGTATAAGATATTCCAGTTGAACACAGTCCATATCCCACATGGGGCTCACAGTCTTAACCCCCATTTTACAGATGAGGTAACTGAGGGACAGAGAAGTGAAATGAGTTGCCCAAGGTCACACAGCAAACAAGTGGCAGAGCTGGAATTAGAACCCAGGTCCTCTGATTCGCAGGCCAGTGCTCCTTCTATGAGGCACTGCTGCTTCCCTGCTAACCGGACTCAGGTGGTCGGGTTTGGTGGCAAAGTCTCACCGCCTCCCTCGGCCCCTGTGGGTTATTTATTATTATTATTATTGTTATTGTACTTGTTTAGCACTTATTATGTGCAAAGCCCTGTTCTGAGCAGTATGAAAAGCAGCATGGCTTAGTGGATAGAGCATTCAGTCGCATTTGCTGAGCGCTTACTGTGTGCAGAACACTGTACTAAGTGCTTGGGAAGTACAAGTTGGCAACATAGAGAGACGGTCCCTACCCAACAGCGGGTTCACAGTCTAGAAGGGGGAGACAGACAACAAAACAAAACACATTAACAAAATAAAATAAATAAAATAAATATGTACAAGTAAAATAAATAGAGTAATAAATATGTACAAAGATATATACATATATAGGTGCTGTGGGGAGGGGAAGGAGGTAAGGCGGGAGGGATGGAAAGGGGGAGGAAGGGGAAAGGAAGGAGGAGGCTCAGTGTGGGAAGGCCTCCTGGAGGAGGTGAGCTCTCAGTAGGGCTTTGAAGGGAGGAAGAGAGCTAGCTTGGCGGATGTGCGGAGGGAGGCCATTCCAGGCCAAGGAGAGAATGTGGGCTGGGGGTTAATGGCGGGACAGGCAAGAACGAGGCCCGGTGAGGAGGTTAGCAGTGGCAGAGGAGCGGAGGGTGCGGGCTGGACTGGAGAAGGAGAGAAGGGAGGTGAGGTAGGAGGGGGTGAGGTAATGGACAGCCTTGAAGCCAAGAGTGAGGAGTTTTTGCCTGATGCATAGGTTGATTGGTAGCCACTGGAGATTTTTGAGGAGGGGAGTAACATGCCCAGAGTGTTTCTGCACAAAGATGATCTGGGCAGCAGCATGAAGTATAGATTGAAGCAGGGAGAGACACGAGGATGGGAGATCAGAGAGGAGGCTGATGCAGTAATCCAGTCGGGATAGGATGAGAGATTGAACCAGCAGGGTAGCGGTTTGGATGGAGAGGAAAGGGCGGATCTTGGCAATGTTGCAGAGGTGAGACCGGCAGCTTCTGGTGATGGATTGGATGTGAGGGGTGAACGAGAGAGCGGAGTCGAGGATGACACCAAGTTTGCGGGCTTGTGAGACGGGAAGGATGGTAGTGCCGTCAACAGTGATGGGAAAGTCAGGGAGGGGGCAGGGTTTGGGAGGGAAGATAAGGAGTTCAGTTGGCTGTGTGACCTTGGGCAAGTCACTTCACCTCTCTGTGCCTCAGTTTCCTCATCTGTAAAATGGGGACTAAGACTACGAGCCCTGTGTGGGATAGGGACTGTCAATCCAATTGCCTTGTATCTACCTCAGCGCTTGGTACAGTGCCTGGCATATAGTAAGCACTTAACAAATACTACAATTAATTAATATTATTATTAAGCATTACAAGTTCATCAGGTTGGGCACAGTCCCTGTCCCACATGGGGCTCACAGTCTCCCCGTGTGTTCCAGAAAGAGGAATAAAGCAAAGTGGTTGGTTTTTCCGCAGAGAGCATTTCAACATTCACTTCCCAGACGTACCCTTCACCCTTCAGCCGGAGAGGTGTGTGCCCAGCGTGAGACAAGCTGGGACACTTCCTCCCTCCCCCAGACACTCCTTGGGCTCTTTCTGAGTCGGCCTGGAGGGCAAAGCGGGGCCGGGCCGGAGTGGAAAGTCAGGAGAGGTTCAGCAGAACAGGCCCCGTGTGCGAGCGGTGCACTAAATCAGAGAGGAGGGCAGAAGGGAGGGAGGGAGGGACGAGGCTGGAAGCCAAACTGAGGCCCCACCTTTCCTTCCAGCAGTCAGAGAGAGCGGCCACTGAGTTGGAGGCCTTGGAGCTCACATTCCCATGCTGAGGAAACTCAGAAACTACTCTCTCCACGGCCAGAACCTACTCTTCTGGAGTTGCCCTCTGGGGCCACACACGGAGGCCTCTGTCAGGGTCGTGTCCATTTGGCCCTTTTTGGTCTCTGGGGTGAGGTTGGGGGGAGAGGGGGGTCTTCCCCGATGTATGGCCTCAGCCCCGCGTGTGCCCTGCTGCTCCCTGGTGTGTGGCTCGCAGGTAAGAAGCGCGGATCTTCTCGGTTGGGGGTCCTCTCTCAGTTTCCCCACTTCTTGCCCTGCTCCGGCCAGG
This sequence comes from Tachyglossus aculeatus, assembly GCF_015852505.1. Classification (NCBI taxonomy): domain Eukaryota; kingdom Metazoa; phylum Chordata; class Mammalia; order Monotremata; family Tachyglossidae; genus Tachyglossus; species Tachyglossus aculeatus. The sequence continues at coordinate 32,974,053 of NC_052076.1, read as the reverse complement.
CTTTGCTGGGGAGTGGACGGAGGTTCGGACCGCCGGGGCCGCACTCTATGGCTGGACTCTGCTCAGAGTCACGTTGTTGGGGGAGGTGGAGGTGGGGTGGGCGTTGTTTTTTTGGACAAACAGGTTGAGTGTGTTTGGGAGCCTGGAGATTCAGGCACAAGCGATTGCTTTCTAATCTCGGGTTACGCTATTCCTTCTCCTGTCCTCCAGTTCCCTGCTGTGGGCAGTTTCTGGCTCTTGGGATTTGCGGGAGTGGGTCTTTAATACTGTTAAAGTGGCAGAGATCTTGCTTACACACACGAATACACACAAATCCACATACATACCCGCACACACATCTGTATAGACCATGATTGAAATAAATTATGAAGTAAATTGCCCCAACTTGAGCTATTGTTTAGTTGGTCTGGAGAGTCTCTCCCAGTCCGGCCCAAGGTACAATCCGTCCCCACACCATGCAAACAGATACTCAGCGCGCTTGCTGCTCAGTCTTTGCTCTCTGCTTTTGTTTCAGTCTTTTGTTTTTCATTTTCCCAGTTTTCTAGCTGTGTGGGTCTGAAATGGGTAATAATAATAACTGTGGTATTTGTTAAGCGCTTACTCTGTGCTAAACACGGTTCTAAGCGCTGGGGTAGATACAAGATAATCAGATGGGATACAGTCCCTGTCCCACATGGGGCTCACGGTCTTCACCCCAATTTTACAGATGAGATAACTGAGGCACAGAGAAGTGAAGTGACTTGCCCAAGGTCACACAGCAGATGTGACGGAGCTAGGATTGGAGCTCAAGTCCTCTGACCCCCAGGCTCGTACTCTATCCATGAGGCCGTGCTGCTTCCCAGGGATCCCAGGGGCGGGGGATTGTCCATCAGATTTGGGGAAAGGGTCCCGGGCCTCTAGCTGATTTTCCAAAATGCTACTACTACTACTACTACTAATAATAATAATAGCATTTATTAAGCACTTACTATGTGCAAAGCACTGTTCTAAGCATTGGGGAGGCTACAAGGTGATCAGGTTGTCCCACGTGGGGCTCACAGGCTTAATCCCCATTTTCCAGATGAGGTAACTGAGGCACAGAGAAGTGAAGTGACTTGCCCAAAGTCACACAGCTGACAATTGGCGGAGCCAGGATTGGAACCCGTGACCTCTGACTCCAAAGCCCGGGCTCTTTCCACTGAGCCATGCTGTGGTTGTGCTGGGTTTTTAAACTTTGCTTCTGCCCCACCTTGGTCACAATGGGGGCATCTTCCCACTGAAAGGAGCGTAACAGATGTCGGGGTGTTCCCTTAGCCCAACAGGTCAATGTGGCTGTCGAGTGGGGGAGAGGAGGGCCGTTCTTGGCCTCTAGCCTTCCTTGACCGGTCCTTCTCTCCTCCGGTTCCTCCTTACAGCGGTTGGGCCGGCCGGGGCTGTGGAGGTTTACACCTCGGGGGCTTTGGAGGCCGTTAACGGGACCGATGTCCGTCTGAAATGCACTTTCTCCAGTTTCCTCCCCGTGGGCAGCGGCCTGACGGTGACCTGGAACTTCCGGCCCGAGAGCGGGGGCCCCGAGGAGTTTGTAAGCAGACTGGTTTGTCCTTTGGCCCCGTGCATCTGGGTGGGTCTGGGTGGAGCACAACTCTGGTAACCCGTAAACCCATCACCCCCAGGGAGCCCGGGGAAAGAGCTCTGAGGAGGAGCGGTGGGGTGGAAATTCCCGGGCGACTGGAAGGACGGAGAGGTGTCCCAACAGGATCAGGGCAGCCGAGGGGCTGGGAGGGCCACAGGAAGCAACGCTGAACTCATAGCTGGCCCCGGTCGGTCTGAAAAGGACCCCTCCACCCTTGCCCCTGTCTCCCTGCAGGTATTTTACTACCACGAGCAGCCCTACGCCCCAGCCAGGGGACATTTTAAGGGCCGAGTAGTTTGGGATGGGAACATTAACCGGAATGACGTCTCCATCATCGTCTGGCACATGCAGTTCGACGACAACGGGACGTTCACCTGCCAAGTGAAGAATCCCCCTGACGTGGACGGGCTGATCGGAGAAATCCAGCTCAGAGTCGTGCAGACGGGTACGGCCTCTCCAGGGAGCTCAGGCCTGAGGGGCACGAGGGCTGTCCTCTAGACTTTCAGCTCGCTGTGGGCAAGGAACGTGCCCGACAAGCCCGTTGCACTGTCCCCTCCTTTGCACTTAATACACTGCTGTGCACACAATAAATACCACTGATCAATTGAGAAAGGGAAGAATCCTCTCTTTTAGACTGTGAGCCCACTATTGGGTAGGGACCGTCTCTATATGTTGCCAACTTGTACTTCCCAAGCGCTTAGTACAGTGCTCTGCACACAGTAAGCGCTCAATAAATACGATTGATGATGATGATGATGATACTGGTGGGAGTGGGGCAGAGGGGCAGACCCACCGAACATTGAAGGGAATCAGGTTAAACAGCCCTGAGGGAGATGGCAGAACTTGGGGGAAAATGCTTCCGTTCAGATGCGGGACAAAGAATGCCACTGAGACAGAACATTCCAGAGATACTGAGAGAGGGAAGGAGGGAAGGGCGAGAATATGAAAGAAGAAAGATGAGTAGATAGACCTGGGTGAGCCAAGAATAATAATAATAAATGCGGCATTTGTTAAGGGCTTATTTCGAGGAGTAATAATGATGGTACTTGTTAAGCTCTATGTGCCATCCACCATACTAAGCTCTGTGGGAGATGCAAAAATATCAGGTCTGATGCAATCGCTGTCCTATATGGAGGTCACAGTCAAAGGGGAAGGGATGACAGGTATTTAATCCCCATTTTACTGATGTGGACATTGAGGCCCAGAGAAGTGAAGTGACTGGCTCAAAGTCACACAGCAGGCAAGTGTTTCATCTCTCTCTCCCCTTTGTCTCTCTTCATCTCTCGGCTTGCCATCTCTCATCTCTTCTCTCATCTTCCACCTCTCTCTCACCTCTTCATCTCTTCCCCCTCCATCTTTCCTCTCTCTCTCTTCTCTCTTGTTTCATCTCTCTCTTCCCTCTTTGTCTCTCTCCATCTCTCTGCTCTCTATCTCTCATCTTTCACCTCTCCCTCACCTCTTTATCCCAGAGTGAGCCCCCTCCTTCCTCCCCCCTCCTCCCCCTCCTCATCCCCCCCGCCTTACCTCCTTCCCCTCCCCACTGCACCTGTATATATGTATATATGTTTGTACGGATTTATTACTCTATTTTATTTGTACATACTTATTCTATTTATTTTATTTTGTTAATATGTTTTGTTTTGTTGTCTGTCTCCCCCCTTATAGACTGTGAGCCCACTGTTGGGTAGGGACCATCTCTATATGTTGCCAACTTGTACTTCCCAAGTGCTTAGTACAGTGCTCTGCACACAGTAAGCGCTCAATAAGTACGATTGAATGAATGAATGATTGAATGAATGAAAGTGATGCAACTGGGATTAGGCCTGTTTCGCAGGCCTGTGCCTTTTCCACTAGGCCATGCTGCTTCTCTTAGTGACTCACCCAGGGTCACACAGCAGAAGGCAGCACGGTCTGGGAGGATTTTTTAAAAATCTCACAGAGACCCACTGCCGCTGGAGAGTTTAACTTCGGGAATCTTCGGGTGGAAGGGGCTTTCCTGTAGTAGTGGGCCGAAGATGCTCCTGGAGACTGTGGGTCTTCTTCTGACTTGCCCCTTTCTTCCCCGCTCAGTGCGTTTCTCGGAGATGTACCTCTTGGCTCTGGCTATCGGCTGTGCATGTGCTCTGATGGTCATCCTGGTGATCGCAGTGGTCCTCGTACAGCACTTCAGGAAGACGCGGCACCAGGCCCACGTGGTGGAGACAGAATCGTAAGACCTGAGGAATGGGCTTCCTCAACGGTGGTCCTTGGGGTGTGTTTGAGGGCTGGAGAACCCAGGGCAATCGCTTTCCGGGCCCTTCGGGGAGAAGATAGGAATGCAAAGTTCACGGGGGCTCCTCTCTCCAACTGGATTCTCCTTCCTCGGGTGAATCTTAGAAATAGTGGGAAACCCCGGTCGGGGGTGGGGGGAAACACAGAGAGGGAGAGATTAAGGGTGGGAAACAACAGGGACAGTCCTCTGAGATCAGCACTGTCCCCCCCATAATTCTGGGGAGACAGCAGCCCAAATCAACAGCCACTTAATCCCCCATTTTGGGGAGACGGCAGCCCAAATCAGCAGCCACTTAATCCCCCATGGGGCCCAAGTCAGACACCAGAAGACATCCACGATAATAATAATAATGGTGGCATTTATTAAGCGCTTACTATGTGCAAAGCACTGTTCTAAGCGCCGGAGAGGTACAAGGTGATCAGGTTGTCCCACGGAGGGCTCACAGTCTTGCAATAGAACCAGCAGCAAGTGGGGTCTGGCTCCTCACTCTTCATCTGGTCCACTGGGGTTGCTTGCCAGGTTGTCTCACACCTGTTTTTGGGTTCTTGTTTGGTTCCGCAGGAAAGAAGAGGAAAAGCTGAATCAGGAGAAGGTCTCTATTTCCTTAGAAGACACTCACTAGTGTCCTCAGACTAAACGGTATGGGCGGGGAAGGGTGTCTTCTCCAGCTGTCGTGCTTGACGTGACCACGGTAGATTTCCGAGAGAAATTGGGCGACTAGGCGGTTCCTACCTGCAGTAGCCTCGGCCCAATTTCCTCCCTCCTTGGCTTCCTCGAGTTGACTCCCTGCTCCTGAGTCTCATTTGAGGGGAAGGAAAAGGGAGATCGTCTCGGGGGCTAGGAGTGTCCTCTCTGAAGCTAGGGTGTGGTGGCTTGAGTTTGGAAGTACAACGCACGCTCTGCTGGCTGCGTTCTGAAGAGTCTCTAGCCTGTAAACTCGTTAGGGGCAGGGAAGCTGTCTGCTAATTCTATTTTTTTTATGGTACTTGTTAAGTGTTTACTCCAGGCCCTGTACTAAACATTGCGGGAGATAGGCTGGACAGATGGGGCTCTCATTCTTAATACTCATTCATTCATTCAATCGTATTTGTTGAGCACTTACTGTGTGCAGAGCACTGTACTACTCATTTTACAGATGAGGTAATGATAATAATAATAACTGGGGGACAGAGAAGTGAAGTGACTTCTGTTATATTGCAATAATAATAATAATGGTACTTGTTAAGCACTTACTATGTGCCAAGCACTGTTCTACGTGCTGAGAAAGATTCAAGGTGATCAGGTTGTCCCACATGGGGCTCACAGTCTTCATCCCGACTGGATTGCTGCATCAGCCTCCTCTCTGATCTCCCATCCTCCTGTCTCTCCCCACTTCAATCTATACTTCACGCTGCTGCCTGGATCATCTTTGTGCAGAAACGCTCTGGGCATGTTACTCCCCTCCTCAAAAATCTCCAGTGGTTACCAATCAACCTACGCATCAGGCAAAAACTCCTCACCTTGGGCTTCAAGGCTGTCCATCACCTCGCCCCCTCCTACCTCACCTCCCTTCTCTCCTTCTCCAGCCCAGCCCGCACCCTCTGCTCCTCTGCCGCTCACCTCCTCACCGTACCTCGTTCTCACCCGTCCCGCCGTCGACCCCCGGCCCACGTCCTCCCCCTGGCCCGGAATGCCCTCCCTCTGCATATGCGCCAAGCTAGCTCTCTTCCTCCCTCCAAAGCCCTACTGAGAGCTCACCTCCTCCAGGAGGCCTTCCCAGACTGAGCCCCCTCCTTCCTCTCCTCCTCCCCATCCCCCCGACCCTACCTCCTTCCTCTCCCCACAGCCCCTGTCTATATGTTTGTACAGATTTATTACTCGATTTTACTTGTACATATTTACTATTCTATTTATTTTATTTTGTTAATATGTGTTTTTTTGTTGTCCGTCTCCCCCTTCTAGACTGTAAGCTCTCTATTGGGTAGGAACCGTCTCTATATGTTACCAACTTGTACTTCCCAAGCGCTTAGTACAGTGCTCTGCACACAGTAAGCGCTCAATAAATACGATTGGATGAATGAATGAATCCCCATTTTACAGATGAGGGAACTGAGGCACAGAGAAGTCAAGTGGCTTGCCCAAAGTCACACAGCAGACAAGTGATGGAGCTGGGATTAGAACCCACGACCTCTGATTCCCAAGCCTGGGCTCTTTCCACGGAGCCTCGCTGCTTCTCTACTCTTGTAGAGAAGTACTCTTGTACTCTCCCAAGCACTTAGTATAGTGCTCTGCGTGAAGTAAGCGCTCAATAAACACCACTGATTGATTGATTGATTGACTGAACACTCAAAACTGCATTTAAGCCACTTTTTGGTTCTTTTAGACAGTGCTGTGCACACAGTAAGTGCTCATAGAGAAGCAGCATGGCTTAGTGGAAAGAGCATGGGTTTGGCAGTCAGAGGTCGTGGGTTCAAATCCCAGCTCCGCCACTTATCAGCTCTGTGACTTTGGGCAAGTCACTTCACTTCTCTGTGCCTCAGTTCCCTCATCTGTAAAATGGGGATTAAGACCGTGAGCCCCACATGGGACAATCTGATTACCTTGTATCTACCCCAGCATTTAGAATAGTGCCTCGCACATAATAAGCGCTTAAATACTATTATTATTATTACTAATAACAGTGCTTTGCACATAGTAAGTGCTTAACAAATACCATTATTATTATTATAATAAATACCACTGACTGATTGGTTGATTGAGTCATATCAAGCCTGCCAGTTTCACTGGACTCCAGCACTAAATTCCCATTCAACATGTAAGTGAATAAATTCAAAATAGTAATAGTAATGGCATTTATTAAGCACTCACTATCTGCCAAGCACAATCAGACTGGACATAGTCCCCCATCCAATATGGGACTCAACAAAGCAGCAGCAGTGTGGCTCAGTACGAAAGAGCCCGGGCTTTGGAGTCAGAGGTCATGGGTTCAAATCCTGGCTCTGCCAATTGTCAGCGGTGTGACTTTGGGCAAGTCACTTAACTTCTCTGTGCCTCAGTTACCTCACCTGTAAAAATAGGGATTAAGACTGTGAGCCCTGCGTGGGACAACCTGATCACCTTGTAAGCTCTCCAGCGCTTAGAACAGTGCTTTGCACATAGTAAGCGCTTAATAAATGCTATCATTATAAGTGGAAGAGCCAGGATTAGAACCCATGTCCTTCTGTATCCAGGCCTGCACTTGATCCACTAGGCCATGCTGCTTCTGTAAGTGCTTACTATATAATAATAATAATAATGATGGTATTTGTTAAGCGCTTACTATGTGCCAAGCACTGTTCTAAGCACCGGGGTGATACAAGATGATCAGGTTGTCCCGCATGGGGCTCACAGTCTTCATCCCCATTTTACAGATGACGGAACTGAGGCCTGGAGAAGTGAAGTGACTTGCCCAAAGTCACACAGCTGACAGGTGGCGGAGCCGGGATTAGAACCCACGACTCAAGTACTGTCCTAAATCCTGAGGTAGACTCAGGACAATCAGACCAGACAGACCCTGTCCCACATAGGGCTCACAGTCTAGGAGAGTGAAAAGTGGCATTTAATCTCTGTTTTGCAGATGAGGAAACTGTGGCCCAGAGAAGTTGTGTGACTTTCACGAGGCCACAGAGCAGGCACATGACAGACCTGAAATTAGAACCCAAGGTCTCCTGATTTCCAGCTCCATGCCCTTCGCACAACGCCGTGCTCCTTCCCAGCTTATTAAATTCTCACTGACAAGTGAATTTCGGTTTTATTTTTCAGGTTACCTTAAAGTCATTCATTCATTCAATCGTATTTATTGAGCGCTTACTGTGTGCAGAGCACTGTACTAAGCACTTGGGAAGTCCAAGTCGGCAACATATAGACACGGTCCCTACCCAACAGCGGGCTCACAGTCTAGAAGGGGGAGACCGACAACAAAACAAAACATATAAACCAAATAAAATAAATAGAATAAATATGTACAAGTAAAATAAATAGAGTAAAAATATATACATATGTACAGGTGCTGTGGGGAGAGGAAGGAGGTAAGGCGGGGGGGACCAGGGGGAGAGGAAGGAGGGGGCTCAGTCTGGTCATCATCATCAATCGTATTTATTGAGCGCTTACTGTGTGCAGAGCACTGTACTAAGTGCTTGGGAAGTACAAATTGGCAACATATAGAGACAGTCCTTCCACAGAGGTGGTGAAGCAGGCTGACACTCATTTTCAGATCCTGTGAAGATACTAAATCTCTCACTCCGTAATTCTCAATCTTTCTATCCCTAAAATGGTCAGATCACATATTCTCCTCTTGCGTTGGGGAATCAATCAACCAATCAATCTTATTTACTGAGAGCTCACTCTGCGCATTGCACCGTATTAAGTAATACTTATACTAATGGCATTTATATATATGTATATATATATATAAATATATATTTATATGCATATATACAGAAGCAGCATGGTTCAGTGGAAAGAGCACGGGCTTGGGAGTCACAGGTCATGGGTTCGAATCCCGCCTCCCCCACATGTCTGCTGTGTGACCTTGGGCAAGTCACTTCACTTCTCTGTGCCTCAGTTCCCTCATCTGTAAAATGGGGATTAGGACTGTGAGCCCCACATGGGACAACCTCATCTCCTTGTATTCCCCCCAGCGCTTAGAACAGTGCCTTGCACATAGTAAGCGCTTAACAAATACCAACATTAATTAATTAATTATATGTATATATATACATATGTACATACATGTATATATGTATATATACATATAATTAATTAATTATATATTATGTATATATGTATATATGTTTGTGCATATTTATTACTCTATTTATTTATTTATTTATCTTACTTGTACATATCTATTCTATTTATTTTATTTTGTTAGTATGTTTGGCTTTGTTCTCTGTCTCCCCCTTCTAGACTGTGAGCCCGCTGTTGGGTAGGGACCGTCTCTATGTGTCGCCGACTTGTACTTCCCAAGCACTTAGTACAGTGCTCTGCACACAGTAAGCACTCAATAAATGCGATTGATTGATTGATTGATTAATTAAGTGCTTACTGCGTGCAAAGCACTGTTCTAAGCACTGGGGAGGTTACAAGGTGATCAGGTTGTCCCATGGGGGGCTCACAGTCTTAATCCCCATTTTACAGATGAGGGAACTGAGGCACAGAGAAGTGAAGTGACTTGCCCAAAGTCAAACAGCTGACAGTTGGCAGAGCCGGAATTTGAACCCATAACCTCTGACTCCAAAGCCCGGACTCTTTCCTCTGAGCCACACAATATAACAGTTAGTGTTGACTGTGAGCCCACTTTTAGACTGTGAGCCCACCTTTTAGACTGTGAGCCCACTGTTGGGTAGGGACTGTCTCTATGTGTTGCCAATTTGTACTTCCCAAGCGCTTAGTACAGTGCTCTGCACATAGTAAGCGCTCAATAAATACGATTGATTGATTGATTGATTGACACATTCCCTGCCCGCAGTGAGCTTAAGGTCTAGAGGAAGATTTAACAGTCTGATTACATAGTCATTTTTTAAGCTTTTCCTTTCATTTTTTTTTTTTTTTTTGTAATTCCACAACAACTTGAGAAGCAGCGTGGCTCAGTGGAAAGAGCTCGGGCTTTGGAGTCAGAGGTCATGGGTTCAAATCCCGGCTCCACCAATTGTCAGCTGTGTGACTTTGGGCAAGTCACTTCACTTCTCTGGGCCTCAGTTTCCTCATCTGTAAAATGGGGATGAAGACTGTGAGACCCCAGTGGGACAAACTGATCGCCTTGTAACCTCCCCAACGCTTAGAGCAGTGCTTTGCACATAGTAAGCGCTTAATAAATGCCATCGTTGGTATTATTATTATTGTTAAACCTTAAACCTTCACAGAATGGGTGAGGAAAGCGATACAGGTGTCAGTGTGGGAAGTAGCCAGAAGCAACGGGGAGCCTCGCCACCACGGGATCAAATTCCTTTAACGGGGAGCAAAGAGGAGCAGTGCGGTCCAGTGGAAAGTGCACGAGTCGGAGGACCTGGGTTCTAATTCTGACTCTGCCACTTACCTGCTGTGTGACCTTGGTCAAATCACTTCATTTCTCCAGCCCGCATTTCCTCCTCTGCAAAATGGGGATACAGTACCTGTTCTCCCTCTTATTTAGATCCCCATGTGGGACCTGATTATCTTGTATCTCTCCCAGTGCCTAGTACAGTGCTGGGCACCTATCAAGCACCACAATTATTGTTAAGTGGAGAAAGTCAGTCACAGGAGAAGGAAACCACGAATCATAAGGGCTGTTTCCGCCAACACACTGTGTTCATTCATTCAATCGTATTTATTGAGCGCTCACTGTGTGCAGAGCACTGTACTAACTTCATTCATTCATTCAATCGTATTTATTGAGCGCTTACTGTGTGCAGAGCACTGTACTAAGCGCTTGGAAAGTACAAGTCGGCAACGTATAGAGACGGTCCCTACCCAACAGCGGGCTCACAGTCTAGAAGTGCTTGGAAAGTACAATTCAGCAACAGAGCTCATCATCATCATCATCATCAATCGTATTTATTGAGCGCTTACTGTGTGCAGAGCACTGTACTAAGCGCTTGGGAAGTACAAGTTGGCAACATATAGGGATGGTCCCTACCCAACAGTGAGCTCACAGTCTAAAAGGGGGATAATAGAGAAGCAGCATGGCTCAGTGGAAAGAGCAGGGGCTTGGAAGTCAGAGGTCATGGGTTCTAATCCTGACTCCACCACTTGTCAGCTGGGTGACTTTGGGCAAGCCACTTCTCTGTGCCTCAGTTACCTCATCTGTAAAATGGGGATTAAGACTGTGAACCCCACGTGGGACAACCTGATCACCTTGTGTTCCCCCCCCAGTGCTTAGAACAGTGCTTTACACATAGCAAGCGCTTAACAGATGCTATAAAAAAAATCCCTGCCCAAGAACGGGCTCTCTGTGTTCCACAGCGGGTCACTGTTTAGAATCCCAGCGCTTAGAACAGTGCTTGGCACACAGCGCTTAACAAAACCCATCATCTCCTCCAGACCCTGGCCAGAAGCTGGGGGTGGTAGAGGGAGGAGGGTGGATCTGGAAGCTGGGCTTATACATATTTATTACTCTATTTATTTATTTATTTTATTTGTACATATCTATTCTATCTATTTTATTTTGTTAGTATGTTTGGTTTTGTTCTCTGTCTCCCCCTTTTAGACTGTGAGCCCACTGTTGGGTAGGGACTGTCTCTATATGTTGCCAATTTGTACTTCCCAAGCGCTTAGTACAGTGCTCTGCACATAGTAAGCGCTCAATAAATACTGATGATGATGATGATGATGATGATGGGCTCTGAGGTTCCCCGGGGCTCCTCATCCTCTTTGCCACCGCTCCCCATGTTCAAATCCCTCCTTAAAGCTCACATCTCCTAGGAAGCCTTCCCTGATTTACCTCCCAGCATCCTGAGCCCAATGATCCCTTTTGCCAATTTCAACACTTAGGTACTTAGAACCTCCTCAGAACTCATTGTATCCCCCCCAGCGCTTAGAACAGTGCTTTGCACATAGTAAGCGCTTAACAAATGCCATAATAATAATAATTATTATTATTATATGTGTGCTCAATTCAAAATTTTCAGAGTGGTCAAAAGAGATCATCGATCAATGGTATTTTTTGAACACTAAATAAATAACATTACTATTTGTGCACAGAGCACCGTTCTAAATGCTTGGGACTGTATAGTATATGACAGCCTGTGTCCAACCTGATTTGCTTGTATCCACCGTAGTGCTTGGCTCAGAGTAAGCTCCTAATATTTATTACTCTATTTATTTTATTTGTACATATTCTATTTATTTTGTTAATGTTTTGTTTTGTTCTTTGTCTCCCCCTTCTAGACTGTGAGCCCACTGTTGGGTAGGGACTGTCTCTGTTGCCAACTTGTACTTCCCAAGCGCTACGTACAGTGCTCGGCACACAGTAAGCGCTCAATAAATACGATTGAATGAATGAATGAATGAATTAGTTTGAGCTGAGTCTGTCTCCCCGTCTAGACTGTAAGCTCGTGGGCAGGGAATGTGTCTGCTAAGTCTTTTGCATTGTACTCTCCCAAGCACTTAGTACAGTGCTCTGCGCATATTTATTTATTTATTTTATTTGTACATGTTTATTCTATTTATTTTATTTTGTTAATATGTTTTGTTTTGTTCTCTGTCTCCTCCTTCTAGACCGTGAGCCCACTGTTGGGTAGGGACCGTCTCTATATGTTGCCAACTTGTACTTGCCAAGCGCTTAGTCCAGTGCTCTGAACACAGTAAGCGCTCAATAAATACAATTGAATGAATGAATGAATGAACCGCTCCACGTGGAAAGCGCTGATGCAGGGCACGGTTTCTCGTCTCCGGTTTGGGGATGAAGTGCAGAAGCCAGCGTTATTTTCCATGTGAATTTTTATGTTGTGTTTTAGGTGACTGCATGATGCCGAGAACCAGGATCCCTAGCACAGATTGGGAAGTTTTCTCCAGCTCCGACTGCCAACATCCCTGGCTCCTCCAACCAGCTCTTCTCATTCCCTTCAACCTCAATCTGCTGCTCTGTTTTCGGCCGTTGAAGAGCTCTTCCTGAGCACTTGTGATCTCAATGTCCTCCATCCTTTTATCCAGGTTTCATTCCATTTTTATGTTCCAAGAGCTTTCAAAATTTTTTGAGTTTTTGAAAATGACTAGAAACCAAATTAAGTTATCCGGCATAAAATTCCCTTCTCCACACGACAGGTCCCATATATTCCAACAAAATCTGCTGGGTCTATGAGCTTTGTCCTTGTGATACTCTCAATTAAAATGTGAGCTCACTTTTAGACATTTTCTTGGGTATGAACAGCAGGAAATTTAAAGTTCAACCGTTTGTTTGATTTGTACGACCCTGCTTCCTGGAGAAGCAGTGTGGCCTGGTGGATAGGCCCGGGCCTGGGGATCTAATTCCGGGTCTGCCACTGTTGGGTAGGGACTGTCTCTATATGTTGCCAACTTGTACTTCCCAAGCGCTTAGTACAGTGCGCTGCACACAGTAAGCGCTCAATAAGGTCTGCTCTGTGACCTTGGGCAAGTGACTTAACTTCTCCACTCATTCAATCGTATTTATTGAGCGCTTACTGTGTGCAGAGCACTGGACTAAGCGCTTGGAAAGTACAAATTGGCAACATATAGAGGCGGTCCCTACCCAACAGTGGGCTCAGTTATCTCATCTATAAAGTGGGGATAGAATGTGAGCCTCATGTGGGACAGGGACTGTGTCCAACCAGATTAGCTTGTAATAATAATTAATAATTATGGTACTTGTTAAGTGCTTACAATGTGCCAGGCACTGTACTAAGCACCGGAGTAGATGAAAGCAATTCAGGTTGGACACAGTCCCTGTCTCACGTTGTATCTATTCCGGCGCTTAGTACAGTGCCTGGTGCTTAGTAAGCACTTAACAAATGCTATATTAAAGGAAAAAAACCCAAACAACCCAGGAAGCATAATCCTTTATTTGGCTTAGTTTTTCTTGAGAACCCCAGGTGAGGTAATTGTGTTTGATTCTGCACTAAGTACACTTTGAGACACCACAATTCTAAAGTCTGAGCCACCTCAGAGTTTCAAGAAGGTGAAAATAACACTGGGGGATCAGAGCCTGTTACCTCGGGTCAATCTGGCTGTCACCTCCTCTCTCCATCAAAAGAAATACCCCATCAGCACAACTATTGAAGCAGCTGCTGCTGGCTGCTCGGTATAATGTGGTTTCGCAGCTCTAATGTGTTTCTCTTTCGGCGAAAAAGCAATTCTTTTGCTCTTTTGGGGCTGAAACCTAGCGATGAAGCCGAGAGTTTAGGGATTAAAAACAGGGGGCCGACAAACACCAGAAGACAGCGGGAAGTGTTTGATAGGACTGGGTGACATTTTGTACTGCTTCACACGACTGAAAACAGGGAGGCATCACTGAACTCAAATCAGAGTATTTTTCAATGTTTTGCTTTTTGAGCGAGTGTGAGTTGGGGGAAAATCCAGGGGCATTTCAAGTCTGGGCTTTCTTAAGTGTGGTCCCACGGAGATCTTTTTCAAGGAGCTGGTGGATCATCATCATCATCAATCGTATTTATTGAGCGCTTACTGTGTGCAGAGCACTGTACTAAGCGCTTGGGAAGTACAAGTTGGCAACATATAGAGACAGTCCCTACCCAACAGTGGGCTGAGGGAGGAGGAGGCCTGCCTCTGAGAAATGATCACTATTATGATCGATCTCAATTTTACACCATAGAGCAGCAAGTGTACAAAGTACAAATACGACGCAGAAGTTTCAGCCCAAACATGGGGAACAGAATTTTCAGTCCGGAAATGGATATTTTTAGCCTTTGATGAACCGGCTGAAGAATAATTTCTGAGCTGCACTCATTCATTCCTTCCAGAGTTTCAATCTGTTGAGCCTGATTTTGACACTCAATTAACAACTATCTTGATTTGTCTTTGTAATGTACCTGAACCATTTGACTCTACTTTTGGTAACAGAGATTTTGGTTTAGATCTTTATGTTTGTTAGTCCGTCTTTCGTATTTCCCTTCCGAATCCCGCCCCTGTAACGATACAAGTTGAATAAATGTCTTTCAGAGTACTGGGGTGGAGTCTCTTCACTGTTTTCACAGAAGTGGCCAAAAACTTAATCGTTTCTTTTAGATCTTCCACAAAAAGCGGCGTCTTCAGTCTCAGCAGAAATCTACAGAGAAGTGCGATTTGCTTCATCATCATGCAAATGGGCACTTTTGTACTGTAATTTATTTTTATTAAGCTTTGAAGATCCGTGTATATGAATAAACCATCTTTAGTAATAAAGTCCTCCTAATTGTTGCTTGCGTATGAAAGACACTAAAACGTTTACAGATCCAGCTCACTGAAATCAAACAAGTAGGCTGGTGTCTTCTGGTGGTTTTCCATAACCTCTCCCGCCTGACACCCGCCCACCGCCCTCCTCAAAAAAAGGGATAAACTGACTTCACCTAAAAGAAGAGTTTAGAAACAGAGAATTGGTCGAAGACAGACTAGGATGGTCAAAAACACATGGTTTTCCTTCGTTCTTAAAGAAGACCCCACACAAGGCAAAATACATCAGTGGGTGCAGAAGCAGCACTGCTTAGTAGAAACAACATGGCTTAATGGATAGAGCGTGGGCCTGGGAATCAGAAGGACCTGGGTTCTAATCCTGGCTCTGCCACCTCTCTGTTGTGTGACCCTGGGCAAGTCACTTCACTTTTCTGCGCCTCAGTTACCTCATCTGTAAAATGAATATTAAGACAGTATTAAGACAGCGAGCCCAGTGTGCTGGTTCAATCTCTCATCCTATCCCGACTGGATTACTGCATCAGCCTCCTCTCTGATCTCCCATCCTCCTGTCTCTCCCCGCTTCAGTCTATACTTCACTCTGCTGCCCCGATTATCTTTGTGCAGAAACGCTCTGGGCATGTTACTCCCCTCCTCAAAAATCTCCAGTGGCTGCCTGTCAACCTACCAATCAAGCAAAAACTCCTCACCCTCGGCTTCAAGGCTGTCCATCACCTTGCCTCCTCCTACCTCACCTCCCTTCTCTCCTTCTCCAGCCCAGGCCGCACCCTCCGCTCCTCTGCCGCTCACCTCCTCACTGGACCTCGTTCTTGCCTGTCCCGCTGTCGACCCCCGGCCCACGTCCTCCCCCTGGCCCGGAATGCCCTCCGTCCACACATCAGCCAAGCTAGGTCTCTTCCTCCCTTCGAAGCCCTACTGAGAGCTCACCTCCTCCAGGAGGCCTTCCCACACTCAGCCCCCTTTTTCCTCTCCTCCTTTCTCCCCATCCCCCCTGCCCTACCTCCTTTCCCTCCCCACAGCACTTGTATAAATATTTGTACAGATTTATTACTCTATTTTACTTGTCCATATTTACTATTCTATTTTGTTAATGATGCGCATATAGCTTTAATTTTATTTGTTCTGACGATTTTGACACGTGTCTACTTGTGCACGTGTCTAGCTGATGTGCATATAGCTTTAATTTTATTTGTTCTGACGATTTTGACACCTGTCTACCTGTTTTGTTTTGTCGTCTGTCTCCCCCTTCTAGACTGTGAGCCCGTTGTTGGGTAGGGACCGTCTCTGTATGTTGCCGACTTGTACTTCCCTGTACAGTGCTCTGCACACAGTAAACGCTCAATAAATATGATTGAATGAATGAATGAATGTGGGACAGGGGCGGTGTCCAACCCGAATTGCTTGTATCCAGCGCTTAGTGCAGTGCCTGGCACATAGAAAGCACTTAGCAAATGCCGCAGTTGTTATTATTATTTGTGCCTGGAAGGGCCAAGGTGCCCCCTCAATCCTAAACATACTGTACCCACACAGAGACTGTCCCCTGCAAAACAGATAAATCAGTCCTTATTTACAGACTGGTACTTTCCTCCTTGGGTGAGGCTGATGACATAATCCTGTCCGTCAGCTCTGGAGGGTGTACAGCAAGAGGAAGGGGTTTTGTTTTTTTTAGGTTTGTTTATTTTTTTAATGGTTCTTGTTAAGTGCTTACTGTATGCCAGGCACTGCACTAAACACAAGACAATCAGGTTGGACACAGTCCCTGTCCCACGTGGGGCTGAAGACCTAAGTAGGAGGGAGTAAGATTTAATCCTCACTTTGCAGATGAGGTAACAGGCACAGAGAAGGTAAGTGACTTCCCCAAGGTCACACAACAGACAAGTGGCGGAGCTGGGATTAGAACCCAGGTCCTCCAACTTCCGGGTCTGTTTTTTCTCTATTAGGCCATGCTGCTTTTTACTCCAGTCCCTAAAAACGTCTTCCAGTTATACTATTAATGAAAATTTTGGCTCTTTCGGATGGGTGACATGACAACTGATTAGTTAGATTTAAAAAAAACAAACTGGTGTGGACTTTGGGCCCTGATGGAGGGTGCATTGAGCTCAGGAAAGAGGGAGTTTCGCTGAGTTTTTTGGTTGAAATGAAGACATTGGTCCTTTTGGAAGCTCATACCTCCCACCTTTATTTGTGTTCAAGAGACCTGTTGGGTAGGGACTGTCTCTATATGTTGCCAACTTGTACTTCCCAAGCGCTTAGTACAGTGCTCTGCACACAGTAAGCGCTCAATAAATACGATTGATTGATTGATTGATTCTCAGGAAGCAAGAAGCCCCTTTAGAAGCAGCACAGCCCACTGAATAGAGCACTGGCCTGCGAATCAGAAGGATCTGGGGTTTAATCCTGATTCTGCCACTTATAATAATAATAATAATAATGATGATGGCATTTGTTAAGCGCTTACTATGTGCAAAGCACTGTTCTAAGCGCTGGGGGGGATACAATGTGATCAAGCTGTCCCACGTGGGGCTCACAGTCTTAATCCCCATTTTTACAGATGAGGGAACTGAGGCTCAGAGAAGTTAAGTGACTTGCCCAAGGTCACACAACAGACTTGTGGTGGAGTCGGGATTCGAACCCATGACATCTGACTCCAAAGCCCGGGCTCTTTCCATTGAGCCACGCTGCTGTGACCTTGGGCAAGTCACTTCACTTCTCTGTGCCTCAGTTACCTCATCTGTAAAATGGGGATTAGGACTGTGAGCCCCATGTGGGACAAGCTGATGACCTCGTATCTACCCCAGCGCTTAGACCAGTGCTTAGCACATAGTAAGCGCTTAACAAACACCATCATCATCCTGACCCTCCCACATGTCTGCTGTGTGACCCTGGGCAAGTCACTTGACTTCTCTGGGCCTCAGTTACCTCCTCTGTAAAATGAGGATTGAGACTGTGAGCCCCACAGGGGGCAGGGACCGAGTCCAACCCGGTTGGCTTGTATCCTCCCCAGCGCTTGGTACAGCGTGAGGAGCAGCAGCGTGGCTCAGTGGAAAGAGCCCGGGCTTTGGAGTCAGAGGTCATGGGTTCAAATCCCCATGCTGCCAATTGTCAGCTGTGTGACTTTGGGCAAGTCACTTCACTTCTCTGTGCCTCAGTTACCTCATCTGGAAAATGGGGATTAAGACTGTGGGCCCCCCGTGGGACAACCTGATCACCGCGTAACCTCCCCAGCGCTTAGAACAGTGCTTTGCACACAGTAAGTGCTTAATAAATGCCATTGTTATTATTATTATTACAGCGCTTGGCAC
The DNA here is from genome assembly GCF_015852505.1 of Tachyglossus aculeatus. Classification (NCBI taxonomy): domain Eukaryota; kingdom Metazoa; phylum Chordata; class Mammalia; order Monotremata; family Tachyglossidae; genus Tachyglossus; species Tachyglossus aculeatus. Next base: position 32,956,010 of record NC_052076.1, on the reverse strand, counting down.
ATAGTAAGTATTTACTGAATACCAAAATGATTATGATTATTGTTTTACCGGGTTGAGAGCCTTATTAGTTGGCCTTCGGTGAAGGTGGAGATTAATGCCTTCCCCGACATTGACCGGTCAGCTATGGGGAAGGGCTGCTCTGCTCCTCCCTCCCTCTGCCTTACTCCTTTCTTTCCCCACAGCACTTGTGTCTATTTGTACATATTTATTACTCTATTTTATTAATGATGTGTATATAGCTATAATTCTATTTATTCTGATGGTATCGACACCTGTCTACTTGTTCTGTTTTGCTGTCTCCCCCTTCTATAATAATAATAATGATGGCATTTGTTAAGCGCTTACTATGTGCAGATCACTGCTCTAAGCGCTGGGGGGACACAAGGTGATCAGGTTGTCCCACGTGGGGCTCACAGTCTTAATTCCCATTTTACAGATGAAGGAACTGAGGCCCAGAGAAGTGAAGTGACTTGCCCAAAGTCACACTGCTGACAGTTGGCGGAGCGGGGATTAGAACCCATGACCTCTGACTCCAAAACCCGTGCTCTTTCCACTGAGCCACGCTGCTTCTCTAAAACACTGTTCTAAGCGCTGGGGAGTATACAAGGTGATCGGGTTGTCCCATGTGGAGCTCACAGTCTTAATCCCCATTTTACAGATGAGGGAACTGAGGCCCAGAGAAGTTAAGTGACTTGCCCAAAGTCACTCAGCTGACAAGCGGAGGAGTCGGGATTTGAACCCATGACCTCTGACTCCAAAGCCTGAGCTCTTTCCACCCAGCCATGCTTCTTCTAGACTGTAAGCCTGTTGTTGGGTAGGGCCTGTCTCTATCTGTTGCCGAATTGTACTTCCCAAGCGCTTAGTCCAGTGCTCTGCACACAGTAAGCGCTCAATAAATACGATTGAATGAATGAATGAATATGTTGCCAAACTGTACTTCCCAAGTGCTTAGTCCAGTGCTCGGCACAAAGTAAGTGCTCAATAACTATATTATTTGAGAAGCAGCATGGCTCAGTGGAAAGAGCACAGGCTTGGGAGCCAGAGGACATGGGTTCTAATCCCGGCTCTGCCACTTGTCAGCTGTGTGACTTTGGGCAAGTCACTTCACTTCTCTGGGCCTCAGCTACCTCATCTGTAAAATGGGGATGAAGATTATGGAGTCCCATGTGGGACAACCTCATCACCTTGTATCCCCTGCAGCGCACATGGGTTCTAATCCCAGCTCTGCACTTGTCAGCTGTGTGACTTTGGGCAAGTCACTTCTCTGGGCCTCAGCTACCTCATCTGTAAAATGGGGATGAAGCCTGTGAGTCCCACGTGGGACAACCTCATCACCTTGTATCCCCTACAGCACACATGGGTTCTAATCATCATCATCATCAATCGTATTCATTGAGCGTTTACTGTGTGCAGAGCACTGTACTAAGCACTTGGGAAGTACAAGTCGGCAACATATAGAGACAGTCCCTACCCAACAGTGGGCTCACAGTCTAAAAGGGGGAGACAGAGAACAAAACCAAACATACTAACAAAATAAAATAAGTAGAATAGATATGTACAAGTAAAATAGAGTAATAAATATGTGCAAACATATATACATATATACAGGTGCTGTGGGGAAGGGAAGGAGGTAAAATGGGGGGGATGGAGGGGGGACAGGAAGCTCTGCCACTTGTCAGCTGTGTGACTTTGGGCAAATCACTTCTCTGGGCCGGGACTTGAACCCATGACCTCTGACTGGACTGTGAGCCCACTGTTGGGTAGGGACCACCTCTATATGTTGCCAACTTGGACTTCCCAAGCGCTTAGTACAGTGCTCTGCACACAGTAAGCGCTCAATAAATACGAATGATTGATTGGGCCTCAGCTACCTCATCTGAGGTAAAATGGGGATGAAGCCTGTGAGCCTCACCACCTTGTATCCCCTCCCACAGCGCTTAGAACAGTGTTTTGCACATAGTAAGCGCTTAACAAATGCCATTATTATTATTATTAAGAAATAGGACTGAAGGAATGCCGGGCGAGCAGGAATCAGACAGGAGACAGTGCTGAGGCGCGGCCCGTCTCCATGGCAACCGCGGGGCGTCCGCCCGGGCCCTCCGCCTTGCCGCCCGCCGTGACGTCACTTCCGGCATCCCCTGAGAGGAGGCCTGCACCTGTCAACCAGGTGAACAGGTCTCGGCCGAGCGGTCAGGATGCGGTGGGGCTGCGAGGCCCGGGATTTTGGCGGCTGTTGCTCCCCAATTCTGGGCTCCCTCCTCGTCCTCCTCCTCCAGGGTGAGTGCCATGGTTGCTGCACCCCACTTCCGGGAGCAGGGGGGGAGAGAGATGGTCGCACTTCCGGTTCCGGCAGGGAGGGGGGCATCCCTGAGGTGAATTTCCCAGCAGGCCCCTCTCCCGCCCCCCTGGGTGATGGGCTGGGACTTGGGTTCATGAGGGAGTTGGAAATGAGGAAATTAGGGGACAAGGGGACGTCTTTAATAAGAATGATGATGATATTTGTTGAGCACTTACCATGTGCAAAGCGCTGGGGAGGTTCCAAGGTGATCAGGTGGTCCCAAGGGGGGGCTCACAGTTTTAAACCCCCCGTTTTACAGATGTGGTAACTGAGGCACAGAGCTGCTTCTTTACTGATGCTTTTCCCCATTCATTCATTCAATCGTATTTATTGAGCGCTTACTGTGGACATATGTATATATGTATGTATATCAATCAATCGTATTTATTGAGCGCTTACTGTGTGCAAAGCAGTGTACCAAGCGCTTGGGAAGTCCAAGTTGGCAACATATAGAGACAGTCCCTACCCACCAGTGGGCTCACAGTCTAAAAGGGGGTGACAGAGAACAAAACCAAACATACTAACAAAATAAAATAAATAGAATAGATATGTACCAGTAAGATAAATAGAGTAGTAAATATGTACAAACATATATACAGGTGCTGTGGGGAAGGGAAGGAGGTAAGGTGGGGGGATGGAGAGGGGGACGAGGGGGAGAGGAAGGAAGGGGCTCAGTCTGGGAAGGCTTCCTGGAGGAGGTGAGCTCTCAGTAGGGCCTTGAAGGGAGGAAGAGAGCTAGCTTGGCGGATGGGCAGAGGGAGGCCATTCCAGGCCCGGGGGATGACGTAGGCCGGGGGTCGACGGCGGGACAGGCGAGAACGAGGTACGGTGAGGAGATTAGTGGCAGATCAGGTGATCCCAAGGGGGGCTCACAGTTTTAAACCCCCCCATTTTACAGATGTGGTAACTGAAGCACAGACCTGCTTCTTTACTGATGCTGTCCCCCATTCATGCATTCATTCATTCAATCATATTTATTGAGCGCTTACTGTGGGCGTATGTATATACGTATGTATATATGTATACGTTTGTACATATTTATTACTCTATTTACATTCATTCATTCAATCGTATAGAGCGCTTACTGTGGGCATATGTATATGCGTATGTATACATGTTTGTACATATTTATTACTCTATTTATCTTGTACATATCTATTCTATTTATTTTATTTTGTTAGTATGTTTGCTTTTGTTCTCTGTCTCCCCCCTCTAGAGTGTGAGCCCACTGTTGGGTAGGGACTGTCTCTATATGTTGCCAACTTGTACTTCCCAAGCGCTTAGTCCAGTGCTCTGCACATAGTAAGCGCTCAATAAATATGATTGATTGGGCAGAGCACTGTACTAAGAGCTTGGGAAGTCCAAGTTGGCAACATCTGGAGACGGTCCCTACCCAACAGTGGGCTCACAGTCTAGAAGGGGGAGACAGAGAACAAAACCAAACATATTAACAAAATAAAATAATTAGAATAAATATGTACAAATAAATAGAGTAATAAATACGTACAAACATATATTCATATATCCAGGTGCTGTGGGGAGGGGAAGGAGGTAAGGCAGGGGGGACGGGGAGGGGGAGGAGGAGGAGAGGAAGGAGGGGGCTCCCCATCATGGGGTTGGCATGACGGTGCCCCCAACCATTTAATCAATCAATCATTAATCGTATTTATTGAGCGCTTACTGTGTGCAGAGCACTGTACTAAGCACTTGGGAAGTACAAGTTGTCAACATATAGAGACAGTCCATACCCAACAGTGGGCTCACAGTCTGAAAGGGGGAGACAGAGAACAAAACCAAACATACTAACAAAATAAAATAAATAGATTAGATATGTACAAGTAAAATAAATAAATAAATAGAGTAATAAATATGTACAAACATATATACATATATACAGGTGCTGTGGCGAAGGGAAGGAGGTAAGATGAGGGGGATGGAGAGGGGGACGAGGGGGAGAGGAAGGAAGGGGCTCAGTCATTTGTGGGGCCTGGGCTTGGCGTTGACTGGGCATGGTTGAGGCACACAAGGCAGTGGCTTAGTTGGAGGGCCCCAACCCGCCTCCATACTGCCCGGACCAGATTAATTGTGCCATTGGGCCCAATGATGATGTCAGCCTCAGTGTACTTATAATAATAATAGTCATGGTATTTGTTAAGCGCTTACTAATAATAATAATGATGGCATGTATTAAGCGCTTACTATGTGCAAAGCACGTTCTAAGCCCTGGGGAGGTTACAAGGTGATCAGGTTGTCCCACAGGGGACTCACAGTCTTCATCCCCATTTTCCAGATTTGGTAACTGAGGCCCAGAGAAGTTAAGTGACTTGCCCAAAGTCACACAGCAGACAAGCGGTGGAGCCGGGATTAGAACCCATGACCTTTTAGACTGTGAGCCCACTGTTGGGTAGGGACTGTCTCTATATGTTGCCAATTTGTACTTCCCAAGCGCTTAGTACAGTGCTCTGCACATAGTAAGCTCAATAAATACGATTGATGATTGATGGTGACCTCTGACTCCCAAGCCCATGCTCTTTCCACTGAGCCACACTGCTTTTCTGTGCTTCTCTTAAGCATTTACTATGGGCCAAGCACTGTGCTAAGCGCTGGGGGTAGATACAAGGTAATCAGGTTGTCCCAAGTGATGATGATGATGGGTTTTGTTAAGCGCTTACTATGTGCAAAGCACTGTTCTAAGCGCTGGGGGGATACAAGGTGATCAGGTTGTCCCACGTGGGGCTCACAGTCTTAATCCCCATTTTGCAGGTGAGGGAACTGAGGCCCAGAGAAGTGAAGTGACTTGCCCAAAGTCACACAGCTGACAAATGGCGGAGCCGGGATTAGAGGCCATGACCTCTGACTCCCAAGCCCGTGCTCTTTTCACTGAGCCATGCTGCTTTTCTGTGCTTCTCATAAGCACTTATTATGTGCCAAGCACTGTGCTAAGCGCTGGGGGTCGATACAAGGTAATCAGGTTGTCCCAAGTGGGGCTCAGAGTCTTAATCCCCATTTTCCAGATGAGGTAACTGAGGCACAGAGAAGTTAAGTGACTGGCCCAAAGTCACACAGCTGATAAGCGGCAGAGGCAGGATTAGAACCTTTGTCCTGTGTCTCCCAAACCCGTGCTCTTTCCACTGAGCCACACTGCTTCTCTACATCCAGCTGCGGAGTGATGCCAGTCTGCCTTTGGGGTCCAGGCACCTGGATGAGATCAATCAAATTCTGTCATATTGTATTCTCCAAGTGCTTAACAGTGCTTTGCACATGGTAAGCGCTTGCTAAATTTATTCATTCAGTTAATAATAATAATAATAATAATAATAATAATAATAATAATAATAATAATGGCATTTATAAGCACTTACTATGTGCCAAGCACTGTTCTAAGTGCTGGGGAGGTTAGAAGGTGATCAGGTTGTCCCACAGCGGGCTCACAGTCTTAATCCACATTTTACAGATGAGGGTACTGAGGCCCAGAGAAGTGAAGTGACTTGCCCAAAGTCACACAGCTGACAAGTGGCAGAGCCGGGATTTGAACCCATGACCTCCGACTCCAAAGCCCGGGCTCTTTCCACTGAGCCCTGCTGCTTCTCGCTGTACTCAGTTTTCAGTTGTACTCAGTTGTACTTATTGAGCACTTACTTGAGAAGCAGCGTGGCTCAGTGGAAAGAGGCCGGGCTTTGGAGTCAGAGGTCATGGGTTCAAATCCCGGCTCCACCAACTGTCAGCTGTGTGACGTTGGGCAAGTCACTTCACTTCTCTGTGCCTGTTACCTCATCTGTAAAATGGGGATTAAAACTGTGAGCCCCCCCGTGGGACAACCTGATCACCTTGTAACCTCCCCAGTGCTTAGAACAGTGCTTTGCACATAGAAAGCGCTTAAGAAATACCATCATTATTATTATTATTATTATTACTACTTACTGTATGCAAAGCACTGTACTAAGCACTTATATACCATTGATTGGTTGATTCCTTGGGTTCCCATGGACCTTCATTCAGTCAATCAATCAATCAATCGTATTTATTGAGCGCTTACTGTGTGCAGAGCACTGTACTAAGCGCTTGGGGAGTACAAGTTGGCAACACATATTTATTGAGCACTTACCAGGGCAGCCCATAAGACTAGGGTGGCCAGTTGTTCAGTTTTATAGGAGCTTTCAGTTGGTCTGTCTCTCGTCCGCTACAGGGTAAAAAACTGGATATTTTTAAGTCCGGTTTAAAAGTTTTTCCGTGTAGGGCCTCCATCCATCGTAGCTTCTGCTGCCAAGTTTCGTGGCTCTGATCGGTCAGCCAGGTGTATGTATTGAGCACTTACTCTGTGTAGAGCAGTGTGCTTGTAAGAATGTGATATTACAGAGTTGATAATATGTTCTCTGCCCAGAGGAGCTTACAGTCTCGAGGGGGTGACAGTAAAATAAATTACAGATATGAACATAAGGGCGGAGGGGTGAATAAAGGGTACAAATTCGAATGCAAGGGTTGTGGCAGTAGAGTTCAGACAGAGTTCGGGCGGGAGCAGAGGTTCAGCAGAGGATCCCTGAAACACAATTATACATCCACAGAATTGTATACATGCTACTGTTATTATTATATTTCAGCATTTATTATACGCCGAACTGTGTTCTAAGCCCCGAGGTAGATACAAGTTAAGCAGGGTGGACCCAGTCCCAGTCCCACGTAAGTAGGAGGGAGTAGGACTTAGTCCCCATTTCACAATTGAGGAAACTGAAACACAGAGAAGTTAAGTGACTTGGCCAAGGTCACACAGCAAGCAGTTGGCAGAGTCAGAATTAGAACCCAGGTCCTTTGACTCTCAGGCCCATGCTCTTTCCACTAGGCCAAGCTGCTTCTCCTTCATTTATTCGTGTATTCAGTTGTGTTTATTGAGCCCTTACTGTGTGCAGAGCACTGTACTAAGCGATTGGGAGAGCACAACACAGCAGTAAACGGCCACATTCCCTGCCCACAACAAGCTTATAGTCTAGAGGGGAGACAGGCATTAATATAAATAAATAAATTACAGATATAATAATAATAATAATAATGGCATTTATTAAGCGCTTACTATGTGCAAAGCACTGTTCTAAGCACTGGGGAGGTTACAAGGTGATCAGGTTGTCCCTCGGGGGGCTCACAGTCTTAATCCCCATTTTACAGATGAGGTCACTGAGGCCCAGAGAAGTGAAGTGACTTGCCCAAAGTCACACAGCTGACAATTGGCGGAGCTAGGGTTTGAACCCATGACCTCTGACCCCAAAGCCCGGGCTCCTTCCACTGAGCCACGCTGCTTCTCATTAAATGTGCTGTCCTTTGGATTTTCTTCTCCATAAGTGCTGAAACTAAAAGTTGGGTATTTGCCAAGGCAAATGCACTGAAATAAGTGCTAGGTTCCAACTTAAACATAGGCAAATATTACCCCTACAATAAATTAATACAACAAAAAAGGAAAAAGTCTTTTAAAGTGGGTAGCAGCATGTGCTCCTGGTTCTGATTTTATGTTAACAGTGTTCAGAACTGAGTCAACAGCTCCATCATTTACTTAGACCCAAATGTCAAATGTGATGTATTCAAAGGTAACAGTGGAGTCTGTGTAGTATTAATTAAGGATGTGGGGGGAGGATAAATAAATCTCTTCAACAGTTACATACGTCCCTGTTAAAAAGCCAACAACTCCAATGACTGCTATTAAAGATATCTCTGAAGATGGTCCACGAACACAAATTTTCCTTATAAAATGTGAGAATTTCAACCAGCCGTGGAAGGATCAGGGCCAGGGTGCTGCTGCTCGCAGCTCCAACAGAAGAAATCACCAGGTCTAAGCGAGGAATCAGAATTGCTACAGCACAAGTAATGGCAACTAGACATAAGTGCTGTGGTGCTGGGAGGTGGGGATGAATAAAGGGAACAAGTCAGGGTGATGCAGAAGGGAGTGGAAGAAGTGGAAAGTGGGGCTTAGTCAGGGAAGGCTTCTTGGAGGAGATGTGCCTTCGGTAAGGCTTTGGGGTGGGTGTGGGGGCAGTTAAGCGCTCAATAAATACGATTGAATGAATGAATAATTGTGTGTTGTGTGTCAGATTTGAGAAGGGAGGGCGTTCCAGGCCAGAGGAAGGACGCGGCCAAGGCGTCAGTGGCAAAATAGAAGAGGTCGAGGTATGTTATGCTGTGTGTGGACATGATTTGTAGGACATTGCATGCATCACCTTGTCCAGAGTTTGTGATGTCCATCAGAGGCTACTCTACCTATTAGGTAACCTAATCGTCTGGGGAAAGGAGTTCCTGGTATGCATTTTTCTTGGTTTTCTGCAGCAGGTTGCGAAATCGGATTTTTCTCTAAGGAATTGCCGTGTAGCAGCAGAGGTGCGGGGGAACGTGGCAGTGACATCCCTCAGAAATAGTCTTCTATCATGGAAAATAAAAAAGCTGAGTGCATTCAATCAGGGATATTTATTGAGCACTTCCTGTTCACAGAGCACAATACTAGGTGCATGGGGGAGTACGATACAAGATTTGGTGGACATGTTCTCTGCCCACAACGAGCTTACGGTCTAGAACACTGGAGAAAATGTTTCTGTTCTGTAAAGGATTTGTGCCCTCAACTAATTTGTTTTGACCACTTTAGTTGTAAATATTATTTTTATCATTCCCCCCTGCCCCTGCCAGAGAGGGTAAACTCACTGTAGGCAGGAAACGCGACTTGTTTATTCTGTACTTATCATTACTATAATTAATCAATCGTATTTATTGAGCGCTTACTGTGTGCAGAGCACTGGACTAAGCGCTTGGGAAGTACAAGTTGGCAACATACAGAGACAGTCCCTACCCAACAGCGGGCTCACAGTCTAGGAGGGGGAGACAGAGAACAAAAGCAAACATATTAACAAAATAAAATAAATAGAATAGATATGTACAAGTAAAATAAATAAATAATAGAGTAATAAATCTGTACAAACATATATACATATATACAAGTGCTGTGGGGAAGGGAAGGAGGCAAGATGGGGGGGATGGAGAGGGGGACGAGGGAGAGAGGAAGGAGGGGGCTCAGTCTGGGAAGGCCTCCATTAATTAATAGTAATAGTAATAATAATAATTATTATTATTAGTAATTATTATTACTATTAATGATAGTAATAAAAACAGCTTTTTGTTAAGCACTTACTATGTGCCAAGCACTGTACTAAGTGCTGAGGTAGATACAAAATCACCAGGTCCCACACGGGGCTCATAGTCTAAGTAGGAGGGAAAAGAGGTATTGAATTCCCATTTTGCCAATGAGGGAACTGAGGCACAGATAAATTAAGTGATTTGCCCAAGGAAACCCAGCAGGTACATTGCGGAGCTGGGATTAGAACCCAGATCCTCTGACTCCCATGCCTGGGCTAGACTGTGAGCCCGCTGTTGGATAGGGACCGTCTATATGTTGCCAGCTTATACTTCCCAAGCGCTTAGTACAGTGCTCTGCACACAGTAAGCACTCAATAAATATGATTGAATGAGTGAATGAATGGGCTCTTTCCATCAGGCTGTGCTGCTTCCCAAACGCCTAGCACATTTCCCTGCACCAAGTGGGAGCTCAAATGTTACAACTTCTCAACGTTCAAAATTTGGAATGGATATTCATTCTGTATTTCGTGTTTTTCAGCGTACTAGAAAAGTTTAACCTGAAAGTGAATTTTGAATCCAACCACAGGGAAAGATGACAATTTAATGTTACCCCCACTTTAGAATTCTGGGACATGAAATAACCTGTGTGTGTATTTATGTGTGTGTGTCCTCTGATGACTTGTCATGATAATATGTTTATGATGGATGGTTACTATATTATAAGTACTATAAGCCTGCGCAGATAGCTTATATAGTGTTTTGCACACAATAGGGCTTAATAAATCTTTACTTCTAGGTTGCCATTTCCTGTCAACTTCCCCAGGGAGACATTTGTTTCAAATTCATGTCAATAGGCAGCACCCTAGAAGGGAGGAGAACCAGGTTATTTATGCCTCAGCAATTTCAGTGGTGTAGAGGTGTGAATATTGGGGGAAGGGGTAAGTAGGTGAGTAAGTATTCCTGATCTCCAAACACTCCCTCACCGCTCCCACCATCTGCGTCATCCATTACAAGCATCTAATTTGTCCGCCAAGCCAGCTTTAGCAATAATTGTGTTGTGTCACCTCTGACCTAAGGATTGCAGGGAGTGGTGTCTAGGGAGAAGGGGTTTGGGGGCGTCTGTTTCCAAAAGCCTCCGAAGGTGAGGTATTCCTGAAGGAAGGAGACCTGGATTTCTGTGGAAACTGCAGGTGGTTTGTAGTAAGAAACCTTTATATTTGCCGCGAAGGGAGGGCTGGCTATATCACATTGGCGAAAACGTGCTCCTGCGGTTTGGGAGAAGCTTTAATAATAATAGTGGATTTTGTTGAGCGTTTACTATGTGCCAAGCACCGTATTAAGTCCCGGGGTAGATGCACGATCGTCAGGCCTCACGTGGTGCTCACAGTCTAGGTAGGAGGGAGAACAGGAGAACAAAATGGGGATTGCAGAAGGGGGAACTGAGGCACAGAGAAGCTAGATGAATTACCAAGGTTACACACTATTGGCTTCAAAGCTCTCCATCACCTTTCCCCCTCCTACCTCGCCTTCTTTCTCTCCTTTACATCCTGGCCTGCACACTCCGCTCCTCTGGTGTCCTTAACCTTCTCACTGGGTCTCGTCCTCGCCTGTCCCACCATCGACCCCTGGTCCACATCCTCCCTCTGGCCTGGAACGCCTTCCCCCCTCAAATCTGCCAAACAATCACACTTGTGTATATATGTACCTATCTATAATTCTATTTATTTACATTAATGCCTGTTTACTTGTTTTGATGTCTGCCTCCCCCCCTTCTAGACTGTGAGCCCGTTGTGGGCAGGGATTGTCTCTATTGCTGAATCGTACTTTCCAAGCGCTTCGTCCAGTGCTCTGCACACTGAAAGCGCTCAACAAATTCGACTGAATGAATGAATGTGGCCGAGCCAGAATTAGAACCCACGTCCTCGGACTCACAGGCCTGTGCTCTTTCCACTGGACCACACTGCTTCCATGAGATCGTTCGAAAGGCGCATGTCGGTCGACCTCACCGATCAGCGTGGTCTTGTTTCCAAACTTCCTCCGGCTTTTCTTCTGAATCTGTGAAGTGATCCACTTCGGTTTCTGGCTTTTGTTTGTTTTCCTTTCCCTCCCCTCCCTCTGCTTCCCGAAATAGGGCTGGTTAAATCACTGGCCTGTTTGATCTTCCTCCTAACTCGCACATCTAGCCCTGCTGCCCCGTCATTTTTAAAGTAGTGTAATAACCCAATCCAGGCCGGGGAACTCTCAGTATCCAAAGTTCAACTCTTGGATTTGACCTTTTAGCCTAATGACAAGTTTGAGTGTGCGTTCGCGCATCAGAGAAAGGCAGATTGACAACATAGAAACTGAAATGCCTACGCAGTGGGAAACTGCATTATCTCTAGGATGTGTGATTTTTTCTCCCCTCTCCCCCCAATTTTTTTCTACAGTTCACCCGAAAGACTGACTTATTAGTGTTCCTGGCCCACCGCTCTGTGGATTAGGGCCACTAAAAGTTGGCTTTGAGTCCAGCAGAAGGTAATTTTTTCCATCCCCGGCTATCGGATGGTAAAAAGTATTAAGTCATGCTGGTGAGTGGGGTGGATTTGCGTGGCGATTCTGAACCGGCAAGGTGAATCGGCAGGAGTGGAGCTCCTCTTCACCTACATTTCCGTAAACGTTGGTTCGAGATCCACCTCCAGATGCTTCACCAGCTTCCATGCACACTTGTCATCCGGAATTTCAGCTGGCTAGGGAAGCAGCAGGGAGTCGGAAGGTCATGGGTTTAAATCCCAGCTCTGCCGCTTGTCTGCTGTGTGACGTCGGGCGAGCCACTTCACTTCTCTGTGCCTCAGTTACCTCAGCTGTACAATGGGGATTGAGACTGTGAGCTCCACGTGGGACAGGCACTGTTTCCAACCTGATTTGCTTGTATCCACCCCAGTGCTTAATACAGCACCTGGCACACAGTATGCGCTTAACAACAATATTATAATATTGTTAATATCATAATATTATTACGATCGGCCTGGCAGGAATTGGATGGAGATCAGTGGAAGGTCTGGAGGGAGGACCTGGTGTAGCATGCCTGCGATTCTCATTCCTGCCCTGCTGATTTGCTGGAATGCCTCGGTTTGATGATTAAGAAACAGCAGAAAACACTGCGTGGGGAAGATGGAAGGATAAAAGCCAGTGGCTTTCGACCCTGAAACATCATCCAGGACTGGGACCACTGGGGTCTGGTCTTGAACCGCGGGTGACCCTCTCGAGAGACCTGAGGGATACAAGATCGATTTATTTATAGTAATATCTGTCTCCCACCCTAGACTGTAAACTCACTGTAGGCAGGGGATGTGTGTTTTGTACTGTCCCAAGTGCTTCGATGCTTAGAGCACTCAATAACAGGGGACACTCAATAAACACCATTAAAAATAAATACCATTGGTTGATTGATAGCATCGTGAAAAGTTTCCCACTAGGATAGAGTCCAGTAGTCATCTCTGATTCAGAGGCAGCGGAAGGGAGTTTGAAGACCTGGGTTCTAATCCTGGCTGCTCCACTTTTCTACTGTGGGACCTTGAGCAAGTCCCTTAGATGCTCTGGCCCTCAGTTTTCTCATCCTTAAAACTGGGATCCAGTATCTTTTTTCCCCTCCTACTTAGATGGCGAGTCCCATGTGGAACAGGGCTTGTGTCTGACCCGATTATTCTTGTGTCTAACCCAGCGTTTAATGCGGTGCTTGGAACACTGTAAGTGCTTAATAAACGCCAACAGTATTATTATGGTCATTGTGAATTATAATAATAATGATAATGGCATTTATTAAGTGCTTACTATGTGCAAAGCACTGTTGTAAGTGCTGGGGAGTTTACAAAGTGATCAGGTCGTCCCACAGGGGGCTCACAATATAATATTATAATATAATATAATATAATATAATATAATATAATAAATATAATATAATAATATAAAATATAATATAATATATAATATAAAATACAATATAATACAATATAATATAATATATAATATAATATAATAACATAAAACATAACATAAAACTTAACATAACATAATATAATATAATACAATATAATATAATATAATACAATATAATATAATATGATATAATATAATACAATATAATATAATATGATATAATACAATATAATATAATATTTATTATATCATACTATACTATATTATATTACATCATATCATATTATATTATATTACATTATATTATATTATATTTTATATTATATTATATTATATTAGATTGTATATTATATATAATATTATAATATTGGGATTGTCACAGAGGAAGCTGGAGGGTTTTTTTTTTCTCTCCTATTTCTTGCTGTCTAGAAGAGGTAGGACCTGGAATTTCCTGGAATTTCACAGGATTTTGCAGGATCCTGCTGGTCAGGCAAACCCCCTCCCTGGAACGATCACTTTGACCGTATCCGAGAGGTTGGGGTAACTAGGACCTGGCATGGGAGATGCTACTTCTCTAGACTTTAAGCTCCCTGTGGGCAGGGATGGGTGTCTACCAGCCCAACTGTATTGTACTCCCTCGAATCCTCAGTGCAGTGGTCTGCATACAGTCAGTGTTCAATAAATAGCATTGGGTGTCTAGCAGGTAACCAATCAATCAGTATATGTTTGGTTTTGTTGTCTGTCTCCCCCTTCTAGACTGTGAGCCCACTGTTGGGTAGGGACCGTCTCTAGATGTTGCCAACTTGGACTTCCCAAGCGCTTAGTCCAGTGCTCTGCACACAGTAAGCACTCAATAAATACAATTGAATGAATGAATGAATGGTGTTTATTGAGCGCTTACTGTGTTTCGAGGAGTTAGAGAAGCAGCGTGGCTCAATGGAAAGGGCAGGGGCTTTGGAGTCAGAGGTCATGGGTTCAAATCCCGGCTCTGCCAATTGTCAGCTGTGTGACTTTGGGCAAGTCACTTCACTTCTCTGTGCCTCAGTTCCCTCACCTGTAAAATGGGGATTAGGACTGTGAGCCCCCTGTGGGACAACCTGATCACCTTGTATCCCCCGCCAGTGCTTAGAATAGTGCTTTGCACATAGTAAGCGCTTAATAAATGTCATTATTATTATTATTATTATTATTATTATTATTATTATTATTATTATTACTAAGAGCTCGGGGGAGTATTCATTCATTCAGTCATATTTATTGAATGCTTACTATATGCAATGCAGTGTACTAAGCGCTTGGGAGTGTACATTATAACAGTAAAGAGACACATTCCCTGCCCACAGTGAGCTTACAGTCTAGAGGGGGAGACAGACACAGCATGGCTCAGTGGAAAAGAGCCCGGGCTTTGGAGTCAGAGGTCATGGGTTCAGATCCCTGCTCCGCCAGTTGTCAGCTGGGTGACTTTGGGCAAGTCACTTCACTTCTCTGTGCCTCAGTTCCCTCACCTGGAAAATGGGGATTAAGACTGTGAGCCCCCCGTGGGACAACCGGATCACCTTGTACCCTCCCCAGCGCTTAGAACAGTGCTTTGCACATAGTAAGCACTTAACAAATGCCATTATTATTATTATTATTATTTCATGATAAGTGCTTGGATCAGCATAGTGGCAGTGTGGAAGAGGAAAAGGGAGATATAAAGGGGAAAGAGTCAAATGCTGTAGACCGTAAGCTCATTATGGGCAGGGAGCATGTCTACCAATTCTGTTGTATTCTCCCAAGTGCTTAGTACAGTGCTCTGCACATAGTAAGCGCTCAATAATAATAATAATAATAAGAATTTTGGTATTTGTTAAGCGCTTACTATGTGCAAGGCACTGTTCTAAGCACTGGGGAGGATACAAGGTGATCAGGTTGTCCCATGTGGGGCTCACAATCTTAATCCCCATTTTCCAGATGAGGTAACTGAGGCCCAGAGAAGTGAAGTGACTTGCCCAAAGTCACACAGCTGACAAGCGGTGGAGCCGGGATTAGAACCCGTGATCTCTGACTCCCAAGCCGGTGCTCTTTCCCCCGAGCCACGCTGCTCCAGGTTGTCCCACATGGGGCTCACAGGCTTCATCCCCATTTTCCAGATGAGGTAACTGAGGCAACAGAGAAGTGACTTGCCCAGGGTCACACAGCTATAAATTTGTGACCTACTGAAAAGAGCAAGGGCTTGGAGGTCAGAGGATGTGGGTGCTAATTCCAGCTCTTCCACGGGTCTGCTGTGTGGTTAGAGAAGCGGCGGGGCTCAGTGGAAAGAGCCCGGGCTTGGGAGTCAGAGGTCATGGGTTCTAATCCCGGCTCCGCCGCTTGTCAGCTGTGTGATTTTTGGGCAAGTCACTTCACTTCTCTGGACCTCAGTTACCTCATCTGTATAATGGGGATGAAGACTGTGAGCCCCACGTGGGACAACCTGATCACCTTGTATCCCCCCCAGCGCTTAGAACAGTGCTCGGCACGTAGTAAGTGCTTAACAAATACCACCATTATTATTCTCTGTGCCTCAGTTACCGCATCTGTAAAATAATAATAATAACGATGGTATTTGTTAAGCGCTTACTATGTGCAAAGCACTGTTCTAAGCTCTGGGGGGTTACAAGGTGATGAGGTTGTCCCACGTGGGGCTCACAATCTTAATCCCCATTTTACAGATGAGGGAACTGAGGCCCAGAGAAGTGAAGTAACTTGCCCAAGTCACACAGCTGACAAGTGGTGGAGCTGGGGATTAAGGCTGTGAGCCCCACATGGGACAACCTGATCACCTTGTATCCCCCCCAGCGCTTAGAACAGTGCTTGGCACATAGTAAGTGCTTAACAAATACCACCATTATTATTCTCTGCGCCTCAGTTACCGCATCTGTAAAATGGGGATTAAGGCTGTGAGCCCCATGTGGGGCAACCTGATCACCTTGTATCCCCCCCAGTTCTTAGAACAGTGCTTGGCACATAGTAAGTGCTTAACAAATACCACCCTTATTATTCTCTGTGCCTCAGTTACTGCATCTGTAAAATGGGGATTAAGGCTGTGAGCCCCACGTGGGACAACCTGATCACCGTGTAGCCCCCCCAGCGCTTACAACAGTGCTTGGCACATAGTAAGCGCTTAACAAATATCACCATTGTTATTCTCTGTGCCTCAGTTACCTGATCTGGAAAATGGGGATGAAGACTGTGAGCCCCACATGGGACAACCTGATCACCTTGTATCCCCCCCAGTGCTTAGAACAGTGCTTGGCACATAGTAAGTGCTTAACAAATACCACCCTTATTATTCTCTGTGCCTCAGTTACTGCATCTGTAAAATGGGAATTAAGGCTGTGAGCTCCACGTGGGACAACCTGATCACCTTGTATCCCCCCAGCGCTTACAACAGTGCTTGGCACATAGTAAGTGCATAACAAATACCACCAGTATTATTCTCTGTGCCTCAGTTACCTGATCTGGAAAATGGGGATGAAGACTGTGAGCCCCATGTGGGACAACCTGATCACCTTGTATCCCCCCCGGCGCTTAGAACAGTGCTTGGCACATAGTAAGTGCATAACAAATACCACCATTATTATTCTCTGCGCCTCAGTTACCGCATCTGTAAAATGGGGATTCAGGCTGTGAGCCCCATGTGGGACAACCTCATCACCTTGTATCCCCCCCAGCGCTTAGAACAGTGCTTGACACATAGTAAGTGCTTAACAAATACCACCCTTATTATTCTCTGTGCCTCAGTTACCGCATCTGTAAAATGGGGATTAAGGCTGTGAGCCCCATGTGGGACAATCTGATCACCTTGTATCCCACCCAGTGCTTAGAACAGTGCTTGGCACATAGTAAATGCTTATCAAATACCACCCTTATTATTCTCTGTGCCTCCGTTACCACATCTGTAAAATGGGGATTAAGGCTGTGAGCCCCACGTGGGGCAACTTGATGACCTTGTATCTATCCCAGCGCTTAGAACAGTGCTTCGGCGCATAGTAAGTGCTTAACAAATACCACCATTATTATTCTCTGTGCCTCAGTTACCGCATCTGTAAAATGGGGATTAAGGCTGTGAGCCCCACGTGGGACAACCTGATGACCTTGTATCTATCCCAGCGCTTAGAACAGTGCTTCGGCACATAGTAAGTGCTTAACAAATACCACCGTTATTAAATCATCATCATCATCATCAATCGTATTTATTGAGCGCTTACCGTGTGCAGAGCACTGTACTAAGCGCTTGGAAAGTCCAAGTTGGCAACATATAGAGACGGCCCCTACCCAATAGTGGGCTCACAGTCTAAAAGTATCAATGATTGACTGATGGAGGAGGGTGTGAGCCAGGGTCTCCGTCCCAAACCAGTAAGCGACGCCTCTCTCGGGTGTCTGGACATCTTAGAGGATGCCCCCGTGGGAGTTGGCTGGATTCCCGGCCCGATTCAGGCTCACGCCCTTACAACACACTTGGGCTCATTTTTAGACTGTGAGCCCACGGTTGGGTAGGGACTGTCTCTATATGTTGCCAACTTGTACATCCCAAGCGCTTAGTCCAGTGCTCTGCACCCAGTCAGCGCTCAGTAAACGCGATTGATTGATTGATTGATTGTTTCGAGCAGGTGTTTCCACGGTCCTCCCCCTGGAGATTAAAGCGGATGCCCAAGTGCGCGGTTACGTCGGAGAAAGGGTCAAGTTAAAATGCACCTTCAAATCGTCCTCCGCCGTGACCGACAAGCTCACTATCGACTGGACGTACCGGCCCCCTACCAGCAGCCGCACAGAAACGGTAAGGGATTTGGGAAGTTGCCCGACGTCGGTCGGGGCGGCGTCGCCCTTCCTGATTTCCTCTGAGTCCAACGCAACGCTCAGGTTCTCCCCATTCATCATCATCATCATCATCAGTCGTATTTATTGAGCGCTTACTGTGTGCAGAGCACTGGACTAAGCGCTTGGGAAGTACAAGGTGGAATGAAAATGTCCAGAACTATAAAGAAGGGAGTCCCCTGGTTATTGTACTTCCCAAGCGCTTAGTACAGTGCTCTGCACACAGTAAGCGCTCAGTAAATACGACTGATGGATCGATTGATTGCCATTCCTGGAAGTTAATCAAGTAAAGATCAGAAGCAGCGGGGCTCAGTGGAAAGAGCCTGGGCTTGGGGGTCAGAGGTCATAGGGTCAAATCCCAGCTCTACCGCTTGTCAGCTGTGTGACTTTGGGCAAGTCACAAGCGCTTAGTACAGTGCTCTGCACACAGTAAGCACTCAATAAATACGATTACTTGTACATATTTATTCTATTTATTTTATTTGGTTTGTACGCTTTATTTTGTTGTCTGTCTCCTCCTTCTAGACTGTGAGCCCACTGTTGGGTAGGGACTGTCTCTAGATGTTGCCAACTTGGACTTCCCAAGTGCTTAGTACAGTGCTCTGCACACAGTAAGCGCTCAATAAATACGATTACTTGTACTTATTTGTTCTATTTATTTTATTTGGTTTGTATGCTTTGTTTTGTTGTCTGTCTCCCCCTTCTAGACTGTGAGCACACCGTTGGGTAGGGACCGTTTCTAGATGTGCCAACTTGGACTTCCCAAGCGCTTAGTATAGTGCTCTGCACACAATAAGCGCTCTATAAATACGATTGAATGAATGAATGAATAAATACAATTACTTGTACATATTTATTCTACTTATTTTATTTTGTTAATATGTCTTGTTTTGTTGTCTGTCTCCCTCTTCTAGACTGTGAGCCCGCTGTTGGGTAGGGACTGTCTCTAGATGTTGCCAATTTGGACTTCCCAAACGCTTAGTACAGTGCTCTGCACACAGTAAGCGCTCAATAAATACTTGTACTTCTCTGGGCCTCAGTTACCTCATCTATAAAATGGGGATTAAGATTGTGAGCCCCACATGGGACAACCTGATCGCCTTGTATCCTCCCCAGCACTTAGAGCAGTGCTTTGCACATAGTAAGCGCTTAACGAATACCAAAATTATTATTATTATTATTGTTTGTTAAGTGCCTACTTTGTGCAGAAAAGTAGTCTCTGCCCTAGGGTGCAGAGTAACAATCCACAATAAAATCAGGTCCTTGCTGCCAAAAAACTATCAAATCTATTTGTAGTCTCCAAAGTGCTCAGTATAGTTCTCTTGACACCCTGCTCATTAATGATGATGGTGGTATTTGTTAAGCGCTTACTATGTGCCAGGCGCTCTTCTAAGCACTGGGGTAGATTCAAGCTAATCAGGTTGGACACAGTCCTTGTCCCACATGGGGCTCCCAGTCTTAGTCCCCATTTTACAGACGAGGGAACTGAGGTACGGAGAAGTGAAGTGACTTGCCCAAGGTCACACAGCACAGATTAGAACCAGATTCTTTTGACTCTCAGGCCAGTACTCTATCTATTATGCCATGCTACTTCTCCATTAACTACTATTGATTGATTGCCAGTCTAATGGGAGGGGCAGGATATCATCATCACCATCATCAATCATATTTATTGAGCGCTTACTATGTGCAGAGCGCTGGACTAAGCGCTTGGGAAGTACAAACTGGCAACATATAGAGACAGTCCCTACCCAACAGTGGGCTCACAGTCTAAAAGGGGGAGACAGAGAACAAAACCAAATATACTAACAAAATAAAATAAATAGAATAGATATGTGCAAATAAAATAAATAAATAAATAAATAGAGTAATAAATATGTACAAACATATATACATCTATACAGGTGCTGTGGGGAAGGGAAGGAGGTAAGATGGGGGGGATGGAGAGGGGGACGAGGGGGAGAGGAAGGAACATATATAGTCCCCCTTTTAGACTGTGAGCCCACTGTTGGGTAGGGACTGTCTCTATATGTTGCCAATTTGTACTTCCCAAGCGCTTAGTACAGTGCTCTGTACATAGTAAGCGCTCAATAAATACGATTGATGTACATGAATATGCAATTAGAATTGTCAGAAGTACCTGTGTCAGGTACTTTTAGCCCACTGCTGGGTAGGGACTGTCTCTATATGTTACCAACTTGTACTTCCTAAGCGCTTAGTCCAGTGCTCTGCACACAGTAAGCGCTCAATAAATACGATTGATGATGATGATGATGAAATATCACCTGTACGAACAGGTAACAGAAGTACACACACACAAACCTTATAGAAAGATACATTAACCTGGGGAAACTGGTGTGGTGTGGTTAGGAGGGGCGAAGACAGGATTAGGAGAGAAGACTTCCTGGAGGAGGTGGGTTTTTCCCCCGCCAGAGGAGGGATGTGATTTGGCTAAGCAGAAGTAGGGAAGGCGGAACAGGCAGAGAGATTAATGTGGCAACTTGAAGGCAGCTAAGGCGGGTAAGGAATTGGTTAGTTTGGCGGAGCAGAGAGGATGGTCAGGAGCGGGACGGGAGAAGCCGGGGCCAATTCATTCATTCAGTCGTATTTATTGAGCGCTTTCTGTGTGCAGAGCACTGGACTGAGCACTTGGGAAGTACAAGTCGGCAATATATAGAGACGGTCCCGACCCAACAACGGCTCACAGTCTAGAAGGGGGAGACAGACAACAAAACAAAACATGGAGACAGGTGTCAAAACCATCAGAATAAATAGAATTACAGCTATATGCACATCATTAACAAAATAAATAGAGTAGTAAATATGTACAAGTAAAATAGAGTAATAAATCTGTACAAATATATGCAGGTGCTGTGGGGAGGGGAAAGGGGGTAGGGCGGAGGGAATGGGGGGGAGGAGAGGAAAAAGGGGGCTCAGTCTGGGGAGGCCTCCTGGAGGAGGTGAGCTTTCAGCAGGGCTTTGAAGGGAGGAAGAGAGCTAGCTTGGTGGATGTGTGGAGGGAGGGCATGTGTGGGCCGGGGTCGACAGCGGGACAGGCGAGAACGAGGTACGGTGAGGAGGTTAGCGGCGGAGGAGTGGAGGGTGCGGGCTGGGCTGGAGAAGGAGAGAAGGGAGGTGAGGTAGGAGGGGGCGAGGGGATGGACAGCCTTGAAGCCGAGAGTGAGGAGTTTTTGCTTGATTCGTAGGTTGACAGGCAGTCACTGGAGATTTTTGAGAAGGAGAGTGACATGCCCAGAGCGTTTCTGTACAAAGATAATCCGGGCAGCAGAGTGAAGTATAGACTGAAGCGGGGAGAGACAGGAGGAAGGGAGATCAGAGAGGAGGCTGATGCAGTAATCCAGAAGGGAAAGGATGAGAGGTTGAACCAGCAAGGTAGCGGTTTGGATGGAGAGGAAAGGGCGGATTTTGGTGATGTTGTGGAGGTGAGACCGGCAGGTTTTGGTGACGGATTGGATGTGTGGGGTGAACAAGAGAGCGGAGTCGAGGATGATACCAAGGTTGCGGGCTTGTGAGACGGAAAGGCTGGTAGTGCCGTCTACAGTGACGGGAAAGTCAGGGAGAGGACAGGGTTTGGGAGGGAAGATAAGGAGCTCAGTCTTCGGTGTTTTACATTTCAGTCACTCAGTCCCTCTGCTGTCAGATTTGATTCCTCTGTAAGGGCTGCAGCCAGGACTGCTAGAGAGAAACCCTGACTGGCCAAACCCCAGCCTAGCTCTCTCCACTTTAACCTTTCTCCTCAGGCCCACTGGATAGTATTATTTCGGGATCCCCCTTTTTGTGGCCTCATGCGGCTGCCTCGTGTGAGCAGTTCTGTTTGTATAACTGTTCTGAGGGTGGTGAAAAGTCCCTGGCTTGAACATTTACCTTGGCACCTTCTCCCCGAGAGCAAAGCATCCCCCGTGAAGGCAACACACAGGGCAGTCAATCAGTCAGTCTCGCAGGTGCCGGCTGTGGCAGATGATCCCATAAAGTGGCAAACTCTCACGTGCTCATCACGTAGACCTGGTTTCAATCCCAGCAGCAAACGCCTCAGTAGAGGGAGTTCAGTCATCCCATAAAACCTTCTCTTTGGTCTCGCCTCTCTCGGTGATGTCATTTGCCCAGGCCCGAAACTCTCCGGAATGCTAGTGCCGCAGCCGGATGCAATGCCGAGCTCTGGCCTCCCGCCCAGTTTGGCCCTGCTGAGAGCTCACCTCCTCCAGGAGGCCTTCCCAGACTGAGCCCCTTCCTTCCTCTCCCCCTCGTCCCCCTCTGCATCCCCCATCTTACCTCCTTCCCTTCCCCACTGCACCTGTATATATGTATATATGTTTGTACATATTTATTACTCTATTTATTTATTTATTCTACTTGTACATATCTATTCTATTTATTTTATTTGGTTAGTATGTTTGGTTTTGTTCTCTGTCTCCCCCATTTAGACTGTGAGCCCACTGTTGGGTAGGGACTGTCTCTAGATGTTGCCAATTTGTACTTCCCAAGCACTTAGTCCAGTGCTCTGCACATAGTAAGCGCTCAATAAATACGATTGATGATGATGATGATGACTCTTCGGGCCTCCTCCCTAGGTTCTGCATCCATTCTGATTACGATTTGCAGGTTTGAACCCTGATGGTTGATCGCACACCCTCCCTCAGATAGGTAGGGCCAAGGTCGGGAGCAGGGGGATGGGAGTAATTTTTGTCTCTCCCTCATAAGAGTGCCATTCAGCGCCTCCTCCTCACCTCCAGCGGGGGATTCCTAGGGGTATCACAGGATGGGGGATATCCCTGAGGCGTGGAAGTCAGGAAATTCCACCTCCTCGGCTGAGTGGAGGGCGCTTTAGGCAGGGGAAGGTGGAGGGGCTGCAGGACTTCAGAAATCTTAAAGAATGGCCTGCCCGGTTCTGAGCTCTGTGGGTTAGACCGAAGGCGGGGAGACAGAGTTGGCTGGAGCAAACTGGATTTTCAAGTTCCCGAAGGTGAGCTGGCCCTCACATGAGAGAGCCCGCCCATGGCTCCTTACTGTCTGGCCTTCCGGGAGCGGGACATACCGATAGTCGGCCAAGGAATTGCGCTCTCTCCCATGTCCTGACTCAGCTTGCTCCGGGCCTTTCGGGCGAAGGGGGTGACTGAGGGGACCAGTCCCTTCCTCATCACCCTGTTTCTGCACCAACGGCATCAAGGACACCCACTTGCCCGACCAAATCTCCGGGGGTGAGAGCCGCCACATCCTGCTTTTGGCCTGGAAAGCCCTCCCTCTTCTATCTGACAGACAATTACCCTCCCCACCTTAAACGCTTTATTGAAAGCACATCTCCTCCAAGAAGCCTTCCCCGACTAAGCCCTCCTTTCTTCTTCTCCCACTCCCTTATGCATCGTCCTTACTTGCTCCCTTTATTCACCCAAGCCACGCAGCACCTATGTACATATCCATGATTTATTTATTGATGGTAATGTCTGTCTCCCACTCTATACTGGGAGCTCACTAGGGGCAGGGAATGTGTCTACCAGCTCTGTTGTACTCTCCCAAGTGCCTAGTACAGTGCTCTGCACACAGTAAGCGCTCAATACATACGATTGATTGAAAGATAAGTGATAGTATGAATCATAGTTGGTCTCCTCTTCCCACCACCTGATCAGGGAGGGCTTCTGTGGCTCAGAGGGGAGAAATGTAACCAGTCAAGAAACAAACAAAAAAACCCAGCAAAAACCACTTGCACCACTGGCTGATGGAGATGAAAAGCCTTCTTGTGAGTGAGACACCTCCCCAAAGCCCTGTAGCTGTAGCAACCAGATTTCATTTCCCTTTTTCGCTTGCCTGGAAATCACACTTTCTTACCAGCTAGCCAGGCAGTGCTGGAACAATGTGAGCTAGTGCCAGGTAATTACCCGGAAAAGTCATTACTTTTAATTGGCTCTTCATTATCTCTAGACTCCAGTGAGAATGGCTTAAGTGGCTGGAAGGGAGGTGGAGTTGGGATTCTTGGATGCTCCTCTCAGATCTTTTTTTTTTTTAGGATGGTATTTGTAAAGTGTTTACTATGAGCCAAGCGCTATGAAGCAGAGAGACCTAGTGGAGTCAGAGGACCTGGGTTTTAATCCTGGCTCTGCGATTTGTCCGCTAATGGCCTTGGGCAAGTCAGTTCACTTGTCTGTGCTTGTTATCTCATCTGTAAAATAATAATAATAATTATGGTATTTGTGAGGGCTCACTATGTGCCAAGCACTGTTCTAAGCGCTGGGGGAGACACAAGGTAATCAGATCATCCCACATGGGGCTCCCAGTCTTCATCCCCACTTTACAGATGAGGTAACCGAGGCACAGAGAAGTTAAGTGGCTCGCCCAAGGTCACACTGCAGACAGGTGGCGGAGCCGGGATTAGAACCCATGTCCTCTGACTCCAAAGCCCGAACTCTTTCCACTAAGCCATGCTGCTTCTCTTTAATGGGGATTAGGCCTGTGAGCCCTATGTGGGACAGGAACTATGTCTAACCTGATTATCTTGTTCTACTCCAGCACTTAAACAGTGCCTGGCACATAGTAAACACTTAACAAATACCTTTTTTTAAAAAATGCACTGTATTTTCACAGATTCTCCAGAGAAGCCCTCTCACTAGGCGTAGTTTCTCCAGCTGTAAACTGGGCAGAAATGTTTGAGACTCTGAACCGTAAGCTTGTTGTGGGCTGGGAACAGGTCTACCAACTCTGTTATATTGTACTCTCCCAAGCGCTTAGTACAGTGCTGTGCACACAGAAAGCACTCAATAAATAGGATTGGTTGATTGAGATTTCCCCAGGTGAGAAGAAGCCAATTGGCAAAGTTACGTCTGCCATGGCTTACCTCGTTCCCTTCCCCATAACACCTGTATATATGTATATATGTTTTTAGACTTTTAGACTGTGAGCCCACAGTTGGGTAGGGACTGTCTCTATATGTTGCCAATTTGTACTTCCCAAGCGCTTAGTACAGTGCTCTGCACATAGTAAGCGCTCAATAAATACGATTGATGATGATGATATGTTTGTATGTATTTATTACTCTATTTATTTATTTATTTTACTTGTACATATTCTCTTTATTTTATTTTGTTAGTATGTTTTGTTTTGTTCTCTGTCTCCCCCTTCTAGACTGTGAGCCCACTGTTGGGTAGGGACCGTCTCTAGATGTTGCCGACTTGTACTTCCCAAGTGCTTAGTCCAGTGCTCTGCACACAGTAAGCGCTCAATAAATACGATTGAATGAATGAATGAATGAATGGGGCCTGTTTCGAAGCCCTGTTCTCAGGACATCCCGAATGAACTCTTTACTTATCGTACTTGGCTTCCTCAGATTTTTCACTATCAGTCGTTCCAGTACCCGACCACGGCCGGCACCTTCCGAGACCGGATCTCCTGGGTCGGGGACGTGTACCGGGGCGACGCGTCCATCAGCATAAGCCACCTGACCGTGAAGGACAACGGGACGTTCAGCTGCACGGTGAAGAATCCCCCAGACGTGCACCATAACGTCCCCATGACCGAGCTGGTCATCACCGAAAGGGGTGAGGAGGTCACAGATAAGGCACCCCATCTGGCCCTCCCCCTGTTTCTAGCCTGCCCAGCTCCAGCTCTTCCAGCCCAGCCCGCACCCTCCGCTCCTCTGCCGCTAACCTCCTCACTGTACCTCATTCTCGCCTGTCCCACCGTCGACCCCCGGCCCACGTCCTCCCCCTGGCCCAGAATGCCCTTCCTCCGCACATCCGCCAAGCTAGCTCTCTTCCTCCCTCCAAAGCCCTACTGAGAGCTCACCTCCTCCAAGAGGCCTTCCCAGACTGAGCCCCCTTTTTCCTCTCCTCCTCTCCATCCCCCCAGCCCTACCTCCTTCCCCTCCCCACAGCACCTGTATATAAGTTTGTACAGATTTATTACTCTATTTATTTTACTTGTACATATTTATTTTGCTAATGATGTGCATTTACTGTGTGCATTACTCAATTGTGTTGCTAATTTGTACTTCCCAAGCGCTTAGTACAGTGCTCTGCACATAGTAAGCGCTCAATAAATACGATTGATTGATTGATTGATTCCTTCCTTCCTTCCTTCCTCTCCCCCTCGTCCCCCTCTCCATCCCCCCCATCTTACCTCCTTCCCTTCCCCACAGCACCTGTATATACGTATATATGTTTGTACATATTTTTAACTCTATTTATTTATTTATTTATTTTATTTGTACATATCTATTCTATTTATTTTATTTTGTCAGTATGTTTGGTGTCGTTCTCTGTCTCCCCCTTTTAGACTGTGAGCCCACTGTTGGGTAGGGACTGTCTCTATATGTTGCCAATTTGCACTTCCCAAGCGCTTAGTACAGTGCTCTGCACATAGTAAGCGCTCAATAAATACGATTGATCGATTGATTGATTGATTTAGCTTTAATTCTATTTGTTCTGACGACTTGACACCTGTCCACATGTTTTGTTTTGTTGTCTGTCTCCCCCTTCCAGACTGTGAACCCGTTGTTGGGTAGGGACCGTCTCTATATGTTGCCAACTTGTACTTCCCAAGCGCTTAGTCCAGTGCTCTGCACACAGTAAGCGCTCAATAAATACGATTGAATGAATGAATGAAAGAGGAGCTGTGGGGGACTTAGTTGCAAACAGGTTGACTCACTGGGGAGTCTCCACTTTCCTGGCCTCTGCAGAGGGGACCTTCTCTTCAGGTTCTTTTTTGTCTCACTTCCTCTTTGTTTCTCACTTCCTCTTTGTTTTAGTTTCCATTTGTTGACTCTGTTCTCCGGTGAAATTAAGCTTTAGGGTCCTTGGATCTGAAGTCTCCCCACTCCAGAAAGTTCAGACGGCAGAATTTCAGATCTGAGTCCCTCCTCCCCCAGCGTCGTGGGGCAGGAACGGCGAAAGGAACGGCAGCGTGGCACAGCAGAGAGAGCACCGGCCTGGGAATCAGAGGACCTGAGTTCTAATTCCGGCTCCACCACTTTCCTCCTTTGTGACCTTGGGCAAGCCACTTTACTACTCCGCACCTCAGTTACCTCATCTGGAAAATGGGGATTAAAGCTGTAAACCCCAAGTGGGACATGAACTGTGTCCAGTCTAATTAGCTCATATCTACCCTAGTGCTTAGTATAGTGCCTGGCACATAGTAGGTGCTTAACAAATACCATAAAAAAGAGGGGAGGTTTAAAGGCCCAGGGGCTCCTGGGACTTGTAGTTCTGAAGCTACAGCATATGTATTACGAGCTACTAAAGCTGTCAATGCACATGCTCTAAACCCCCATTCACACAGTTCAGACGTGTAGGAGTTCTGGTCCCCTAAACAGTCAATCAGTGGTATCTTTCTGTAAACAGGGCACTGTACTAAGTGACGATGATGGCATTTAATTAGCGCTTACTATGGGCAAAACACCGTTCTAAGCGCTGGGGAGGTTGCAAGGTGATCAGGTTGTCCCACGGGGTGGCTCACAGTCTTCATCCCCATTTTCCAGATGAGGTAACTGAGGCCCAGAGAAGTGAAGTGACTTGCCCAAAGTCACACAGCTGACAATTGGCGGAGCCGGGATTTGAACCCATGACCTCTGACTCCAAAGCCTGGGCTCTTTCCACTGAGCCGCGCTGCTTCTCGTGCAATGCTCTGGGGTTCTAGCTGCTCCAGTGTAGTTCGGCCTATGGAAGTTTCGGTATTTAGGGAGCTGTTTGGAACCCAGAATGACACCTGAAATGCCTGAATTTTAGAAAGGCCCATGAAGTTCATTGATTCATTCACTTCAATCATATTGGTCATCAGTCATCTTCTAGACGGTGAGCCCACTGTTGGGTAGGGACCGTCTCTATATGTTGCCAACTTGGACTTCCCAAGCGCTCTGCACACAGTAAGCACTCAATAAATACGATTGAATGAATGAATTGGTGGAATGCTTACCGTGTACTAAGCACTTGGGAGAGTACACGATAACAATAAGCAGATACATTCCCTGCCCACAACGAGCCCTATTCTATTGTTCTGTACCCCTCCAAGGGCTCACTATAGTGTTCTGCACACAGTGCACGCGCAATAAATTGATTGACACCTGCTCAGTGAGCACTAAAGTTCCTCTAGTTCCGGAACAACAAATCCCAGAGGTCCAGGGGTCTCCACCCGCTTCCACCCCTCTGCTCCCTAACTTGGGAATTCAATTCCCCGGGATCCTGCAACTGCCTCTGAGAGGCCTCAAGATGTAACTGTCTCAGACCTCTTTCCTCACGCCCTTTCTCCAGTGCTTAGTACAGTGCTAAGCACCTGGTACAGCGCTCTGCACACAGTAAGTGCTCAATAAATACGATTGATTGATTGATTGGTGACCCTCTGAACCAGAATGGAGGAGCCATTAAATACCCCCCACCCCCGCACACTTCACTCCCTGTCGCTGTCTGGGGTGTTCTCAGTTGGCTTCTTCTTGACTCCTGAATGAGCCCCCTGAAATGGGAATCAACGGGGCGAGGCTACAGGCTGACCTGTTGCCAAAGCCCTACGTTTCTGTCCCAAATCTTCCCTTATTATTTGTTTTGTTTTTTGTATTTGTTTTTACAATATTTGTTAAGCGCTTACTGTGTATCAGA
Organism: Tachyglossus aculeatus; assembly: GCF_015852505.1. Classification (NCBI taxonomy): domain Eukaryota; kingdom Metazoa; phylum Chordata; class Mammalia; order Monotremata; family Tachyglossidae; genus Tachyglossus; species Tachyglossus aculeatus. Next base: position 32,927,222 of record NC_052076.1, on the reverse strand, counting down.
CACTGTTCTAAGCGCTGGGGTAGATATACGTTAATTAGCATCCCGCATGGGGCTCGCAGTCTGAGTAGGAGGGAGAACAGGAGAATTCGTCTCCTCTCCCAGCCTCATCGCACTTATGTACATATCTATAATTTATTTATATTAATGTCTGTCTCTCTATACTGTAAGCTCGTGGTCAGGGAATGTGCCTGTTTTTTGTTTGTATTGTGCTCTCCCAAATGCTCCGCACACAGTAAGCACTCAATAAATACGATCAAGTGAATGAATGAACTGAGGCGCAGAGAAGTTAAGTGACTTACCCAAGGTCACACAGCAAGCAATTGTCAAAACCGGGATTAAAACCCAGGCCCTTCTGACTCCCAGCCCTGTGTACTTTCCACTAGGCCATAATAGGTTCTATTATCAATCAATCGTATTTATTAAGCGCTTGGGAAGTACAAGTTGGCAACATATAGAGACAGTCCCTACCCAACAGTGGGCTCACAGGTGAAATGGTAATAATAATAATAATGATGGCATTTGTTAAGCGCTTACTATGTGTAAAACACTGTTCTAAGCACTGGGGAGGATACAAGGTGATCAGGTTGTGTGAAAGAGTCTCTGATCTTGTGAGAGATCTTCAGGTCTAAGGGTGAAGACCATCCAGGATAGGTAGGGACTGTCTCTATATGTTGCCAACTTGTACTTCCCAAGCGCTTAGTACGGTGCTCTGCACACAGTAAGCGCTCAATAAATACGATTGATTGATTGATTGGTATCTGTGGACTAAGCTCTCTGGGGGTAAAGACTTCCATCTTCCTTTGAGTGCCTCTTCTGACATGGCAGCTCCTAGCAGTCAGGTAGTTCTTCGGGTCAACAGCCCCAAATAACCTGCTGTTCTTTTCGTTTCCCCAAGGAGACATTTTGACACTTCTGTCTCCTGCCTCCCTTTCTGCCCAGGGTTTGTCACCCAGCTCTCATCCACCACCCTGCTGTCCATCATGGTCTTCATTCCTTCAGCCATCGTGGTCACCCTGCTCTTGGTGAGGATGGGCCGAAAGTCGGCGGGGCTGAAAAAGAGGAGCAAGTCTGGCTATAAGAAGTCTTCCATCGAAGTCTCGGATGAGTAAGTTCAACCGCGATTCACGCGACTCATTTCATTTTGAGGGCTCAGTTTTGAGTGGCTAGTAAACTGAGTTGCCTCCCTCCGCTCCACTCCCCGGCCCCTTGACGCCCCCTTCTCCTGGAATATTTCTCCTGGGACATTTCATTCTTCCTGTAACAGGAAGTTGTTCTGCCGCGGGTCAGAGGTGGGAAAACCCTGGTGAAAGTGGTTAGAGCTGAAGTTTGCAAATCCTGATTTTTGAAGAACCACGTAGGAAGACGGGAGAGAGGATGCCAGAGGGAATTAATCCCTCGGTGGTATTTATCATCATCAATCGTATTTATTGAGCGCTTACTGTGTGCAGAGCACTGTACCAAGCGCTTGGGAAGTACAAATTGGCAACATATAGAGACAGTCCCTGCCCAACAGTGGGAACATACTCAACAGCGGGCTCACAGTCTAAAAGGGGGAGACAGAGAACAAAACCAAATGTACTAACAAAATAAAATAAATAGACTAGATGTGTACAAGTAAGATAAATAAATAAATGCGTGCAGGGCACTGTACTAAGCGCTCGGGAGGTGGGCAGAGAGGCAGGGAGGGAACATGGTATTTATCGAGCGCCTTTGGGGAGAGAGCGAGAAGCACTCTGCTCGGTACTCGGGAGAGTCTAGCAGTAGAAAAGACACCTATTGTCTGTCTTCCTGGAGCTTACAGTCTATTGGGGGAGACAGACCAAAGTTACAGAAAGTGTGAGTAGAGGGATATTACAGGAAATAGTTTAACTATATCAGGGTGAAGAGACAGATAAAGTGCATATACAAATGGAAATGCATAAATGTACTATACTACTATTAATAGTGGTATTAAGCGCTTACGATGTACCAGACACTGTGCTAACACTGGAGTAGATACAAGATGATCGGGTCGGGTGCAATCTCTGTCCCACATGGGGCTCATACTCTAATTAGGAGGGAGAACTGCTATTTTATCCCCATTTTGCTGATGAGGAAAATGAGGGCGGGTGAAGTAACTTACCTGTGCTCACACAGCAGGCAGGTGTTAGAAGCGGAATTAGAACCCAGGTCCTTTGACTCCCAGAGCGGTGCTCTTTCCACTAGACCATACTGCTTCTCTAAGCTTCTTGAGGGCAAGAACCATGTCTTCTAACTCTACTGTACTCTTCCAGATGCTCAAGAAAATGGAATCTTAGGAAAGCTTTGAAATAGGGGTGAGCTGGACTGTAATCAATCAATCAATCAATCAGTCGTATTTATTGAGCACTTACTGTGTGCAGAGCACTGTACTAAGCGCTTGGAAAGTACAAGTTGGCAACATATAGAGACGGTCCCTACCCAACAGCAGGCTCACAGTCTAGAAGGGGGAGACAGATGACAGAAAAAAACATATTAACAAAATAAAATAAATAGAATAAATATGTACAAATAAATAAATAGAGTAATAAATCCGTACAAACATATATACATATATACAGGTGCTGTAGGGAGGGGAAGGAGGTAAGGCCGGGGGGATGGGGAAGGGGAGGAGGAGTTCCACGCTAGGATGGAAATGGGAGAGTTGAGAGTGAGGTTCAATTAGAGAAGCAGCATGGCTCCGTGAAAAGAGCCCAGGCTTTGGAGTCAGAGGTCATGGGTTCAAATCCCGGCTCAACCAATTGTCAGCTGTGTGACTTTGGGCAAGTCACTTAACTTCTCTGGGCCTGTTACCTCATCTGTAAAATGGGGATTAAGACTGTGAGCCCACCGTGGGACAACCTGATCACCTTGTAACCTCCCCAGTGCTTAGGACAGTGCTTTGCACATAGTAAGTGCTTAATAAATTCCATCATTATTATTATTACTATTATTATTAGATGGTACAACAGAGTTGGTAGAAACAGTCCCTGCCCACAGGGAGCATACAGTCTAGTGGGGGAGACAGGCATTAAAATATTTTAAGGAGATATATATATATATATATATATATATATTTAAGGGCTTTTGGCTGAGGGTGGGGTGAATATGAAGTGCTCAAAGGGTACAGATCCAAATGCAGTGGCTGAAGAACACGTACCTAAAATGAGGAGAGCTAATAATAATAATGATGGAATTTATTAAGCACTTACTATGTGCAAATCACTGTTCTAAGCGCTGGGGATGTTACAAGGTGATCAGGTTGTCCGACGGGAGGCTCACAGTCTTCATCCCCATTTTACAGAAGAGGTAACTGAGGCACAGAGAAGTTAAGTGACACACAGCTGACAATTGGCGGAGCCGGAATTTGAACCCATGACCTCCGACGCCAAAGCCCGTGCTCTTTTCTACTCTTTTCCACTGAGCCACCCTGCTTCTCCTAAGCACTTGATTCATTGCCCTGCCCCCACACTAAGTGCCCAGTACATACTACTGATAGACGGTGAGGAATTTTTCTTGTTGCAAAAGATGGGAAGTTATTGGAACTTTTTGAGGAGCAGAGAAGTGTCTACAGAGTGACTCTTCAAGAAGATGAAGCCATTTGTAGTATAGGTTGGAGGCAGGGAGACCAGTGAGAGGGCTGACAGTAGTCTGCTATTAGTAGTCTACTATTACTGGGATATAAGCTCGGACCAGGGTAGAGGCCATTTGGATCAATCAATCGATCGGTTGTATATATTGAGTGCTTACTGTGTGCAGAGCTCTGTACTCTTGGGAGAGTACAAATATAACAGAGGTGGAAGATATGTTCTTTGCCCTCAACGAGCTTACAGTCTAGAGGACGAGCTTACGGTCTAGAGGCGTGGAGAGGAAAGGCCAGGTCCAGGAAATGTGGAGGAAAAACAAGATAGATTTAGCAGTTGATTGAATGGGAGAGCTGAAAGTCAGCGAGGAGTTGAGGATGACACCCAAGTTTTGGGGTTCTGGGTCAGGATGGATGTTGGGTGGCTTGGACTGAGATGGGAAGGTTAGGAGCGGGAATGGGCTTGGGAAGGAGGCTGAGAAGTTCAGTTTTAGACATGTGGAGTTCGAGTCACCAGGGTGGCATCTTTTTTTGTAGCGGGGGAATCATTGAATCAAGTTGAGTCATTCTGCTCCCCAACTTTGTTACTCAGATGGGCAAGAGCTGGAACCAGGATGCCAACCCTAAATCAAAAGCCTGGGTCCTGAGAATCTAACCAAGTCACCTGAGGCGTGCGTTATCTTCTTCCAATTCACTGCCTATTATGGGAGAAGGTTGAAGGCTAGACATGGGGGACAGGAATTGGTTCCCATAACCAACAGAGTGTTGGTCCTCAGATAGCAACTTCCGTAGGCCAAGATTAAAAGGACTTCATGACCCTCGGACTTGGGTGGGAAGCTTCAGGCAATCAGGACAGCAGACGTGGTCTCTCGTGGCCTTTGCCCTCTAGGAGTTTAACAGTCTGACGAGGCGAGGTACCCTAACCGATTCCGTACTCTTCTGCGCAGCACCGACCAGGAGGAGCAAGAGGACTGCATGGGAAAGCTTTGTATCCGGTGTGCGGATTGCCTGGTAAATTCCCCGCGGCCCCCTCTTCTCCCCACTCCCTGCTTCTGGTCCCCTCCCAGCCCAGGCTGGACAAAATGTGGCCTGGACGGGCCTTGGGAAGACTGCCCACCCTTCAGGTGAAAAGCCGGGACTTGGACTTGTCCATGGGAGTCTCCTCCCCTTCCCTGAAAGACCCTGTCTACGCTGCTGAGTCAGGCCGCCAGTGTAGTTTTCACAGGATTATGCGTGTGAGAAAGGCTTCTGAGGTGTGGTAAGAGCAGAGAGAGGACAGAATGGCCTGCGATCGGATTACAAAACACTGCCTTCCATGCAGAAATTGAAAGTCAGCTGTTTTTGACTTCTGGATTCCCAAGCTCAACCGCTGTGTCTGTCTGGTTGCAGGAACCCCACCCTCTTTAGCCAGTCGGCTGCTTCCTGTTTTGGGTTCCCCCCACCCAAGGGTCGATCCCCACCCAGAAAAACGGAGGTGGAGGAGGGGGACTTGGGGGTTTTGAGCGTGACAGGATGATGTGCGTTCGACTGTTTTGACAATCCCAAGGGACCTTAGGCCTCCACAGCAGGCCCACGTGACTGAGACAGATCTGCCTATCTGTCGATAAACAGATGCACACCTTTCTGATCTAGTTGAGTAGCTATAAATAGACACCGCCTCGTCCCCTGCCTGGCAGAGAGGGAGAGGTGAGATGTGAAAACTGACATGACAAGCGGCAGCTCCCAGGGGCTGACTTGTACCTTTTGAAGCCAAAAGTTAACTCGGCAGACGCCTACGGCCCCGAGATCTGGCCACCGCTCACTTTCTCCACGGGAATTCCTGGCTAGGTGTGGGCTGATTCAGAAGCTTCCAGCTCCTGACTGCTCCCTGGAGCCAAGGGGCACCTTTCAGGGAGTGCTTACCGTGTGCCAGACACTGTATTTAGCGCTGGGGTTGGATACAAGCAAATAGGGTTGAATACAGTCCCTGTCCCATATGGGGCTCACAGTCTCGATCCCTATTTTACAGATGACGTAACTGAGGCACAGAGAAGTTGTGACTTGCCTAAGATCACACAGCAGATAAGTGGCAGAGCTGGGATTAGAGCCATGACCTCCTGGCTTAGAGAAGCAGCGTGGCTCAGTGGAAAGAGCCCCAGGCTTTGGAGTCAGTGGTCATGGGTTTTAATCCCGGCTCCGCCACTTGTCAGCTGTGTGACTTTGGGCAAGTCACTTAACTTCTCTGTGCCTCGGTTCCCTCATCTGTAAAATGGGGATGAAGACTGTGAGCCCCCCGTGGGGCAAACTGATCACCTTGTATCCCCCGCAGTGCTTAGAACAGTGCTTTGCACATAGTAAGCGCTTAATAAATGCCATCATTATTATCTAACTCCAAAGCCTGTGCTCTATCCACTACACCTTGCTGATTTTATTGCTCTATTGTACTCTCCCAAGCACTTAGTGTGGTACTCTGCACACAGTAAGCGCTCAATAAGTAAAATTGACTGACTGACTGACTCCCTTTCCTTCCTGTTTAGGATTCTGACAGTGATGAGGCGTATTGACAGTGTCAGTGCTTACGGCAAAGCGATGCTGAAGCCTCTGTCTGCTCAGCGCAAAACGTCTCTTCACCTTGGCTGCCGGGGCCACACCAAAGTGAAGCCAGCCTGATTTGACGGGAAACTAGAGTTCAGTTCTCAAGACTGTTCAGTAACCTTTTATTTATTGAAGAAATGTTCCTTCTGTATTTATGAAAACGCTTCGGAGAGACTCAGAGGCTCCAACTCTCAGATAATTTTAAGTTTATTTCAATATTTTCAGTCTGATTTAAGGCATTTCTTTCTCTACCTAGAGAGAGCCTTGGGGTCTCACCCGATTCTATGTCTTCCAGTTAGTGGAGGGGAATCTGAATTGTTGGGTGGTCTGACAACCCCCAGAGATGCACTTTTCCTCTCCCACCCTCTTCACCCCACTCCCCCCAAGTCCAGAATCTGCAAATCCTTGGACCTGGGCTGTTCAGGGCCATCCCAGGAAAGTATATGTTGGGGTGACTCCTTTGGTCCAGGTCACATATCTGACCATGATGGGCTTCTCTAAAATCCCAAGTCCACCGTCTACTTCCATCCTTCTCCAAGCTACGCTTGCAGGCTAAATTGGGATTCCTTGGTGGTACGGGCACAAAATCCAATGGTCTGCGAGGATCAATAAATCATCATCCATTTGCTAGAGGGGATTTTCATTGTTTAATGATGCCTTATCCTAAGGGGAAGTGGTGGAGAGGGGAGAATCCCTTTTCCTCTTGAGCTTGGCTTTGAGAATGACCCGATTTCGGAGGAGATAGTTATACGGTAGATGGGAGGACGGGACAGACCTGTCCAAACTCCGTGCCGAATCAGCTTCAGTCTGGTTACCTCTCCGCCTTTCCAAAGCTTCTTAATAATAATTGTGATATTTCTTAAGCTCTTAAATATGTCCTAAGCACTGGGGTAGTTGCAATATAACCACATGAGGCTCACAGGCTAAGCGGGAGGGAGAAATGGTATCTTAACCACATTTCTTACTGATGAGGAAATGAGGCACAGAGAAATGAAGTGACTTGCCCAAGGTCACCCAGCAGGCCCAGCGAAGAGAGTTCAGTCTTGAGCCCAGTAGCTCCTAAGGAGCGACATACGGGTGATGTTGACTTGCTGCAATGACACCAGTTTGTTGTCTTCCAAGCTGGGCTGCTTTCTGAGGATCCAGGGGGCAATCCGGGTGTCAGAGCTGACTCCTGGGAGATGGGAAAAATTCTTCCTGAGGGATGGAGCCAAAGGCAGGGATCAAGCAGAGCTCAGAGCTCCCCTTCCTGCAGCTTCCTTCCACTTCCTGAAGGTGATGAGGCCAGGAAGTTGAGTGATCACACTCAGTATGTTGCCGCTTCTAAACATCATTGAATCGGCCAGGAAAGGGGCACAATATCTAAACAACCTCTGCCCTCTCCTTCCCCCGCCCACACACGTACACACAAGGAGGAGGTCGGCATTACTGCTGAGCGGAATGCTCCCTCGATCCGCCCCCGAGTCGGTGAAACCCAGGGTTTCCCACTTCTAGCTTCCCTCGATAGGATGTGGGAAGAGGAAACCCAGCCCTCTCTTTCCCCCTTTCAGGTCTGAAGTTCAGTTTCCCAAGCTGGAGGGGTGCCTGGGCACTGATCACCCCATTTTTCAGACAGTAGAACTGGGTGAGGTAATGGAGGCGGCGTGACCTACCTCAGGCCAATCCCCTTCCCTCTTTTCATCAGCGCTCCGCGTCTCCATCAACTCAGGAGTTGGAACAGTGATGCAACTTCCTGGGGCTGCTTGTGAGTTGGTTCTCAGGGACCTTCAGCTCAGAACTGCTCTTGGAAAAAATCCCTGAGAAGTGACTTTGGTGGAAATCCATTGTCCATCTTCTTTTCAACTATTCTTAACAGTAATAATAATAATAGTAATTGTGGTATTTGTTAAGTGCTTAATAAGTGCCGGGCACTGTGATTGTTCTGACGACTTGACACCTGTCCACATGTTTTGTTTTGTTCTCTGTCTCCCCCTTCTAGACTGTGAGCCCACTGTTGGGTAGGGACTGTCTCTATATGTTGCCAACTTTTACTTCCAAAGTGCTTAGTACAGTGCTCTGCACACAGTAAGTGCTCAATAAATACGATTGAGTGAATGAATGAATGAATGGTGGGGTGGATACAAGTAAATTGGGTTGGACGCAGACCCTGTCCCTCGGTGGGGCTCAGTCTTAACCCCCATTTTCCAGATGTGGTAACTGAGGCACAGAGAAGTTGTTATTTGCCTAAGGTCACCCAGAAGACAAGTGGCAGAGCTGGGATTAGAACCCATGTCCTGATTTCCAGCCTCCTGCTCTAACCACTACACCACACTGCTTCTCTTAGGAACAGGTGGTTGAGACTGCAGCCAGAGCTCCACAGCAGGTTGGTAAAAGGGTGTGGAAAGGAATAGGCAGTGCCAGTCTGCTCACCCTGTATCTCCCTTGATCAGGTGCGATTTGTCCGTTGACCAGGGCTAAGCCTCTTTGGCAGAGATGCACGTCCCAGGGTCGGGTTAAGAAAAGCTGCTATCAGGATGGACATTTGGGTTTGCAGTTAGGAAGAAGCGAAAAGAAAAAAAGCCACTGCCTATTAGTTGAACTATTTGGCTGGACCAGTCTGGCCCCCGGCTTCCTGCCTGCCTTGAGGACTCATTTGTCGGTGGGTCTTGGGTAGGCAGTGCTGAGTGCCCTGGATCTTATTTTCCACCTTAATCAAGATTTGGACGGTCCCCTCATTCAGAATGGCCAAACGGTTCAGCCCGTGACGCTCGGGGGCAAAGCTGAAAACCGCGTCAGTCCAGTAGCCTGTGGTCACGTCGTTGACCACAAGATCACTATCGGTTTCCTCCTCCGGCCCCCGTGGGGTCCAGGTGGCTTCTCTGTCTGTGCCTTCTGGCTGCTCTTCAGTGGACCCAATAGAGTGACCAATAGCCCATCTTTCCCCCTCTTTGCTGAGCCTTGGCAGCTCTCAGATGTCTCTGGCTTATCTGGGCACCAACAGGGGCTGAGCATGTAACTCAACACCAACTGGTAGCAAAGTGCCTTAGGTTTCCCTGGTAACCCGTCTCCCTTCCAGGCCCCGGGGAGATCGCTTAAGTCTCTGGCAGGCAGCACTGGGGAAAGGTTCTGCATCCTGTTCAAAGACAAGCTGTCTGGGGAGCCAGCTTTAGTTCAGAATATCCTGTTGCCGGTTTGAGGGTCTCCAGCCATCCTGCAGCTTTCACTGGTCGTTCCTTTGAAGCCGCTGCCTTTCCCGCTGTTCCATTCCTCCTTCAGGATGGGGCAGTTGGGTTCACCGGGCCTTAAGGTCATGGTCCCCTCGCCGGACTGTGCTTTGCTCTGTGGATCGTGCCGATGATCCTTCCTGTCTGCCTTCTGGAGCCGTTGGGATCGTTACTGGGCTGTGGCCAATAAACCAGTTTGCACCTTGCCAGGCTGTGGTGTTGTGTGTGGACGTGGGATTGGAGTTGGGTTTGAGTTTCCCCTTCCCCTTCAGATCCAACAGTCAGCCCCGCTCCCTTCCTTCAAAGCCCTACTAAATTCACATCCCCAAGAGGCCTTCATTAGCCAAACCTTCATTTCCTTTTAGACTGTGAGCCCACTGTTGGGTAGGGACTGTCTCTATATGTTGCCAACTTGTACTTCCCAAGTGTTTAATACAGTGCTGTGCACACAGTAAGCACTCAATAAATACGATTGATTTATTGATTGATTTCCCCTCTTCAATGTACTTGGCTATGATACTCATTTTGATACTCACCCGAGTCCCTCAACACTTACGCACATAACCTTCTACTCTGCCATTTCCCCCATCTGACATTTAATGTCTGTCTCCCCCCGTAGACTGTAAACTCCTTGTGGGCAGGGATTGCATCTACCACCTCTATTGTTCTGTTCTTTCCCCAGCACTTAGTACAATGTCCTGCACACAGTAAGCGCTCAATAAATACCATAGATTGAGCAGCTGAGGAAGCCACAGTGGCTATTTGTGCATTGAGAAGCAGCATAGCTCAATGGAAAGAGCGTGCTCTGGCCCATCTCTATATGTTGCCAACTTGTACTTCCCAAGCGCTTAGTACAGTGCTCTGCACACAGTAAGCGCTCAATAAATACGATTGAATGAATGAATGAATGAATGAATGGGCTTGGGAGTCAGAGGTCATGGGTTCAAATCCTGGCTCTGCCAATTGTCAGCTGTGTGACCTTGGGCACGTCACTTAACTTCTCTGGGCCTCAGTTACCTCATCTGTCAAATGGGGATGAAGACTGTGAGCCCCACGAGGGACAACCTGATCACCTTGTATCCTCCCCAGTGCTTAGAAAGTGCTTTGCACATAGTAAGCGCTTAATAAATGCCATCATCATCATTGAAGATGAACTCTGACTTATGCAGTGGTGACATTATTTGTTGAGCACCCATTGGTTCAGTGTGGGCAGGGAACTTGTCAACCAACTCTGTTGTATTGTACTCTCCCAAGCACTTACTACAGTGCTCTGCATGTAGTAAGCGCTCAGTAAATACTGATGGTGGTGATTGGTTGTAACGCACTACGTCCTTGGGGAATACAAAACGAAGACATGACATGTTCCCTGCCAAGAAGGAGCTTCCACTCTAATTTATACAGCAATTCCCACTGGGTCCTGGATCGACTGGTTTGGGGGTGTCTACACAAAGTGAATCAATGGGATAATTCCTCCGCCCGCCCAGTTCCCCTCGACAGGACAGACCAAGCCAGGCTGGGGTACTGAGAATCAATCAATGGCATTTTTTGAGTACTCCCCATGTACAGAGTTCTGTACTAAGCGCTTGGGAGAGTACAATACCACAGAGTTGGTAGACAGTTTCCCTGCCCATTAATGAGCTCAGAGTCTAGAGAAGAGCGGTGTCATCACCCTTCTACTTGGGTATCTGTCTTTGCCTCCGGGGCCGCTCCGTAAAACTAGTCCTAGACGTTGTCTGACATAGCCTGAGTGAATCCAGATGGGAAATGTCTGGACTAGACTGTGAGCCCACTGTTGGGTAGGGACTGTCGCTATATGTTGCCAGCTTGTACTTCCCAAGCGCTCAGTACAGTGCTCTGCACACAGTAAGCACTCAATAAATACGATTGATTGATTGATTGATTGATTTTGAAGTCCCTGGTGAGGATGGAGAATCCTCCTGCCTCCCCATCCCCCAGAACCCTCTCAGTCCTCAGGGAAAGGCCTGTAAGTTCAGTCTCTATTTTGTTTCACCTGCATTTCTAACTCCTTTGTCCCTTTAGATCGGAAGCCCTCTTCATATGCGACAGACCACAAGTCTCCCCACTTTCAAAGCCTTATCTAAGTCATTCTTTCAGTCATATTTATGTAGTGCTTACTGTGTGAAGAGCACCATACTAAGCACTTGGGAGAGTACAATACAACAATAAGCAGACACATTCCCTGCCCACAGTGAACTTACAGCCTAGAAGGAAGGACTTGATATTCACCCCACCTTCAGCGCTGCAGCACTTGTGTACGTATTCGTAATTCATTGTAATGTTTTGGGATTTTTTAAATAATAATAATAATAATAATGGTATTAAGCGCTTTCTATGTGCACAGCACTGTTTTAAGCACTGGGGACATTACAAGGTGATCAGGTTGTCCCACAGGGGGCTCACAGTCAATCCCCATTTTACAGATGAGGTAACTGAGGCACAGAGAAGTTAAGTGACTTGCCCAAAGTCACACAGCTGACAATTGGCAGAGCCGGGATTTGAACCCATGACCACTGACTCCAAAGCCCGGGCTCTTTCCACTGAGCCACGCTGCTTCTCTGTAGAGAATGGTATTTGGTGTATGTAATGGTATTTGTTAAGCGCTTACTATGTGTAGCCCTGGAGTAGATACAAGGTAATTCATTCAGTAGCATTTATTGAACACTTAATTTGTGCAGGGCACTGTACTAAGTGCTTGGGAGAGTACAATACAACGATAAGCAGACACATTAATGTTGGTACTTGTTAAGCGCTTACTATGTGCAAGCACTGGGGTGGATACAAGGTAATCGAGTTGTCCCACGTGGGGCTCACAGACTTAATCCCCATTTTACAGATGAGGTAACTGAGGCCCAGAGAAGTTAAGTGACTTGCCCAAAGTCACACAGCTGCCAAGTGGCAGAGCCGGGATTTGAACCCATGACCTCCGACTCCAAAGCCCGGGCTCTTTCCACTGAGCCACGCCAGCTCACAACGAGTTTGCACAAGGGACTCACAGTCTTAACCCCCATTTCACAGATAAGGGAACTGAAGAACAGAGAAGTTGTGACTTCCCCTAGGTCACACAGCGGACAGGGGGCGGAGGCAGAATTAGAACCCAAGTCCTTCCAACTCCCAGGCTCCACCCACTAGGCCTCGCCACTTCCCTGTCTACCCCTCTGGAGTGTAAGCTCCTTGTGGCAAAGGGAACGGGTCTACCAACTCTGCTATATTGTACTCTCCCAAGCGTTTAGTAAAGTGCTCTGCACACGGTAAGTGCTCAATAAATGCCATCGATTGATTGCTCCTGAAAATCCCTTCAGATCCTAAGACTGAGTGCTACACAGAAGAAGAGCGGTTCCTTTTTTCTTATACCTAGGGAGGCCCAGACACACGGTGGGAGAGGACATCTAAAGGGACCACACACCTCAAGGGGATTGAGGGTGTTTAGGAGGAAGCTCCTTCAACCCTAGGCGGTATTTTCAGAAAGGAAATAGAGGAGACCACTTCACCTGCCTCTAACAATCGAACGGGCAGTTTGAATTTCTTCCTTTTTAAGGTAGGAGACTCCTTTCCCCTTTGGAGCACCCCTGGCTGCCTGGGCTGGGCTGAGATCCTTTTCCACCCCGGAGGGGCTGCTTGGCGGGTGGAACCCCAAAAGCTCTCCCGAAAGCTCTGGTGCCAGACCAAAACGAGAACTTCGAGGCCGGCTTCCTGGAACTCAACAAAACCACCTAAGAAGTCATGCAACTGGTTAACTCTGAGGCCACCCCCGGCTGCAAAATAGAATCCACCTGAATCGTGCTGCGGACAAACCCAGCGGCGGGATCTGTTGCGGGGGTTGGAAGCAGGCTCCCAGCAGACTCTCCTGGTTCTCCACAAGCCAGGTAAGCCGTTGACTTCTCCGTTTCGAGCCTCTTCCTCGCTCAGTGTGAGGTTTCTGAGCTGCTTTAGACTAGCCTAGCTGGAGAACCAGGCAGCTAAAGCCATAACGATATTGACTGGAGTGTGGGCGACCAGGAAATCAATCAATCAATCGTATTTATTGAGCGCTTACTGTGTGCAGAGCACTGGACTAAGCGCTTGGGAAGTCCAAGTTGGCAACACATAGAGACAGTCCCTACCCAACAGTGGGCTCACAGTCTAAAAGGGGCAGACAGAGAACAAAACCAAACATACTAACAAAATAAAATAAATAGAATAGATATGTACAAGTAAAATAAATAGAGTAATAAATATGTACAAACATATATACATATATACAGGTGCTGTGGGGAAGGGAAGGAGGTAAGATGAGGGCGATGGAGAGGGGGACGAGTGGGAGAGGAAATGAGGCTTGATAAAAGTCTTTGGGATCCTCAGATGAGGAATTGATGATGATGATGGTATTTGTTAAGCGCTTACACTGTGCGAAGAATGAGAGGAGGGTCCAACCTTACCAAAAGGGACGGGTTGATCAGTGTAGAGATGGGCTGGGTGAAATCTTTGCAGGTTCCTTCCAACTTTAATAATAATGTTGATATTTGTTAAGCGCTTACTATGTGCCATGCACCGTTCTCCGCGTTGTGGGGAAACAAGGTAATCAAGGTTGTCCCACGTGGGGCTTGCAGTCTTCATCCCCATTTTCCAGTGGAGGGAACTGAGGCACAGAGAATAAAAAAAAATGACGGCATTTGTTAAGCGCTGACTATGTGCAAAGCACTGTTCGAAGCACTGGGGAGGATGCAAGGTGATCGGGTTGTCCCACGTGGGGCTCATAGTCTTTGGAAAGAGCACGGGCTTTGGAGTCAGAGGTCGTGGGTTCAAATCCCAGCTCCGCCACTTGTCAGCTGGGTGACTTTGGGCAAGTCATTCACTTCTCTGTGCCTCAGTTACCTCATCGGTAAAATGGGGATTAAGATTGTGACAACCTGATCACCTTGTATCCCCCCAGTGCTTAGAACAGCGCTTTGCACATAGTAAGCACTTAACAAATACCATCATCAATCAATCAATCAATCATTTATTGAGCGCTTACTATGTGCAGAGCACTGTACTAAGCGCTTGGGAAGTACAAATTGGCAACATATAGAGACAGTCCCTACCCAACATTGGGCTCACAGTCTAAAAGATGTCTAAATGATCATCATCATCATTATTATTATTATCAATCCCCATTCTACAGATGAGGGAACTGAGGCCCAGAGAAGTTAAGTGACTTGCCCAAAGTCACACAGCTGACAAGTGGATTAGAACCCATGACTTCCGACTCCCAAGCTCATGCTCTTTCCACTGAGCCGCGCTGCTTTAATGTTTTCCGCTCTCCGTTGGACCAAATTGCCCCACCCCGAGCTCCATCAGTGAGTGAAGCTTCGGTCAGAGAGTGGATCTGAAAACGTCTCCCCTGACAGCGTCAGACAGTGATGCAGATTGTGGCCACCCGCGGGAGGTTCAGGGTGAGGAGGAACACATAGTAAGCGCTCAATAAATACGATTGATTGATTGATTGATTGGGGCCTTGTTGTCTTTGCTGGAGGAGTACTTTGCACTCAGTGAGAGTTGGAATCCCTTCCCTGTGGTGAGGAAGCAACCTCTACGCGTTTCTGAGTGTGTGTTATTTAACTCAAGAAAGCTGATGAGTGAGAAGGTTTGGCAAAGTTAGATTGAGCGTCTCGGAGTTAAGCAGGACTCCCAGGCTTCCCTCGCCACGGCTGCTCGCTGTTGCCCGTCGGACCTTCCTCGTGACTCCTGTTCCTCGAGTGGGAGC
Organism: Tachyglossus aculeatus; assembly: GCF_015852505.1. Classification (NCBI taxonomy): domain Eukaryota; kingdom Metazoa; phylum Chordata; class Mammalia; order Monotremata; family Tachyglossidae; genus Tachyglossus; species Tachyglossus aculeatus. The sequence continues at coordinate 32,912,122 of NC_052076.1, read as the reverse complement.
CGTGTCTTGGCAGGTGAGACGGGGGTCAATATCCAACCTGGGGTTGAGGCACGGTCGCACCTTGAATTTAAGGTTTCCTCTCCAAGGAGTTCATCATCAATCGTATTTATTGAGCGCTTACTATGTGCAGAGCACTGTACTAAGCACTTGGGAAGTACAAATTGGCAACATATAGAGACAGTCCCTACCCAACAGTGGGCTCACAGTCTAAAAGGGGGAGACAGAGAACAAAACCAAACATACTAACAAAATAAAATAAGTAGAATAGATATGTACAAGAAAAATAAATAAATAAACAGAGTAATAAATATGTACAAACATATATACATCATCATCATCATCATCATCATCAATCGTATTTATTGAGCGCTTACTATGCGCAGAGCACTGTACTAAGCGCTTGGGAAGTACAAATTGGCAACATATAGAGACAGTCCCTACCCAACAGTGGGCTCACAGTCTAAAAGGGGGATACAGAGAACGAAACCAAACATACTAACAAAATAAAATAAATAGAATAGATATGTACAAGTAAAATAAATAAATAAATAGAGTAATAAATATGTACAAACATATATACATATATACAGGTGCTGTGGGGAAGGGAAGGAGGTAAGATGGGGGGATGGAGAGGGGGACGAGGGGGGAGAGGAAGGAAGGGGCTCAGTCTGGGAAGGCCTCCTGGAGGAGGTGAGCTCTCAGTAGGGCCTTGAAGGAGGAAGAGAGCTAGCTTGGCGGATGGGCAGAGGGAGGGCATTCCAGGCCCGGGGGATGACGTGGGCCGGGGGTTGATGGCGGGACAGGCAAGAACGAGGTACGGTGAGGAGTTCCAAGTCCCTGCACAGTGATTACTTCCTCTTTCCTGTCAACTTGCCTGGAGGGTTAGTAAGTTAGTAAGTACCAGGTGCTTAGTACAGTGCCGGTCACATACGAAGTGCTTTACAAATACCATAATTATTATTAGCTCCATTTTAGAGGGGGTGAAGTATCAGCGCGAGAGGCCAGCTCAGATCTTCCGACTTCTGGTGTGGTTCACTGCCCCGAAGCCCTGTTGCGGGGCCTCATCTGCTCTTATTGCTGAGCATAGGTGCTGACGGGCTCAGGGATGTTATTATTATTAATTGTGGTATTTGTTGAACTTTTGCTATGTGCCAGGCATGGTACTATGCGCTGAGGTGGATACAACCACAGCGGGTTGGACGCAATCCCTGTTCCACATGGGGCTCACAGTCTTAATCCCCGTTGTACAGATGAGCAGCGTGGCTCAGTGGAAAGAGCCCGGGCTTTGGAGTCGGAGGTCATGGGTTCAAATCCTGGCCCTCCCAAATGTCAGCTCTGTGACTTTGGGCAAGTCACTTAACTTCTCTGGGCCTCAGTTCCCTCATCTGTAAAATGGGGATTAAGACTGTGAGCCCCACGTGAGACAACCTGTTCACCTTGTAACCTCCCCAGCGTGTAGAACAGTGCTTTGCACAGAGTAAGCGCTTCACAAATGTTATCATTATTATTATTATTCTCTGTGCCTCAGTTCCCTCATCTATAAATTGAGGATTAAGACTGTGAGCCTGCTGTGGGACAACCTGATTACCTTGTAACCTCCCCAGCACGTAGAACAGTGCTTTGCACAGAGTAAGCGCTTAATAAATGTTGTCATTATTATTATTATTCTCTGTGCCTCAGTTCCCTCATCTATAAAATGAGGATTAAGACTGTGAGCCCCCTGTGGGACAACCTGATTACCTTGTAACCTCCCCAGCGCTTAGAACAGTGCTCTGCACATAGTAAGTGCTTAATAAATGCCATTACTATTATTATTATTATGAGGTAACTGAGGCACAGAAAAGTGAAGAGACTTGCCCAAGACAGAGCAGACAAGCATCAGAGCCGGGATTAGAACCCAGGTCCTTCTGACTCTCAGGCCAATGCTCTATCCACGAGGCCACGCTGCTTCTCTCCCTCTCCTGTCGCCCCCCATGCAGTTTGATCAAGGCTGGGTTGGGTCAGGTGAGCCCCAGACTGCATGGCCTTGGGTTCAAAAGCCTGAGGTATTTTCACATTTCTGGTTTCAGACCGACCAGGCAGCGAAACCTCCCTCGAGGGTGGTTTTGGTTGTGACAACAATAACAATAATAATAATAATTGTGGTATTTGTGTTTCTAGTGGATGGGGGGACTGCCCAAGGGCATCTTGAAACCATGGGCACAGGGTTAAGGCAATGGGTTAGGGCTTATCTTTAGTTATCTTGTTCCTTTTCCCTTCTGGCTTAAAAAAAAATAGCCACATAGTTGTGCCTCTCCATCTTGGGCTAATCTAGGTGGTGATTATTAGTGACCCAGAATCTGCAAAAGCCACCCATCCCAAGGAGACCCTACTTTCATTCTCCCCATTAGTCTATGTTCCAGGAAGTGAGCTGGGTTTTGCAGGAGCTGAGGGTAGACAGTGAGCTCCTGTGCTGCCTTTTGACCTCGTGGGTGGATGGATTCAAGGAAGGAGGAGATGGAAACTTTGGAGGGTCTCTACCATTCCAGTGTAAGCTCCTTGTAATAATTAATAATGATTATAATAATGATGGCATTTGTCAAGCGCTTACTATGTGCCAAGCACTGGGAGTAATCAGATTGGACACAGTCCCTGTCCCCCATGGGCTCACAGTTGGAAACCCATTTAACAGGTGAGGTGACGGAGATACAGAGAAGTGAAGTGACTCGCCTAAATTCACACAGAAGAGTGATGGAGTCAGGGTTAGAACCCATGTCCCTCTGATTCTCAGGCCCGTGTTCTACCCATTAGGCCACACTGCTTCTCACGCTGGTGCTTTTCCCTGTGGTCAAGGAAAGTGTCATTTGATTATTTTCTACAACCCAAGTGCTTGACATAGTACACCGCACCAAGAGGTTTCTCAATAAATGCTGCCGCTGCTGCTATTATCACCCCAAGGAGCAGACAGGGTGTGAGAGTCCCAAGGACACCCACGGATGATCTCTTGGCTATCACTGACCTCCTCACCGAGCCCTAAGGTTTCCAGTTTCCTTGGAATCTGCCAGAGAGCTCTGTGATTCTCCCTCCCACTCCACGTTCCCCTCCTCTTCATCTCTCCAAGGCCTGTCCCCCATGGGAACCAACAGCGAGATTTTTCAAGTGAGGCAGAGAGAAAAGTGGAATTCGAGGGCTTCCGGCTCCATGGTTTTGTCTGAGAGATGCTTCGGAGATCTGGCGTATTTAAACCACAGAAGGAGCTATGAGCCCCAGGGTTGACACCCCACTGAACTTGCTACCCCAAAGCGCCTTGTGACTTCCACTTTTGTCAATAATAATAATAATAATAATGGCATCTATTAAGCACTTACTATGTGCAATGCACTGTTCTAAGCACTGGGGAGGTTACAAGGTGATAAGGTTGTCCCACATGGGGCTCGCAGTCTCCATCCCCATTGTACAGATGAGGTAACTGAGGCCCAGAGAAGTGAAGTGACTTGGCCAAAGTCACACAGCTGACAATTGGCGGAGCCGGGATTTGAACGCATGACCTCGGACTCCAAAGCCCGGGCTCTTTCCACGGAGCCCCGCTGCTTCTCCTAATACTCGGTCCAGATGGCGCGTGTCTGATGATGGCTTATTTTTCTCTTTGAAGACGAGTGAGTGAGCGCAACATGTTCTCCGTCTGGAAACTCATCCTGATCCTCGTGTGCCTAGGTAAGCGGGAGCAGGGTCTGGGAAGTTTGGGAAGGGTTGATTTTCGGACTGCTAAAGGGAGGGAATGAATCACCCACCCCGCTCTTTGGGCAGCCAAACACCTTCCTTGGTTGCTGACTGACATGGCCTCGGGCCTCGCTGATGGTGAAACGTCCTTACCGCCTGGGTTGGTGGGAGGCTGGGATTCCTGGGCACTGAGTAGGCTCCCCCCCAAAAAGCCACAGCACTTTGAACAGTGCATTGCACCCAGCTGGTGCTCAATAAACACCATTGCTGAACTGCTCCTGCTGAGGAGAAGGGCAGAGAACACATTGGAATTCCTCCAGCGCTGAGAGGAAAGATCATAAGGCCATCTGCCGTGTGCCTGGTGAGCATGGGACTGGGAGTGACAAGGTCACGGGTTCTAATCTAGAGAAGCAGCGTGGCTCAGGGGAAAAGGGCCCGGGCTTTGGAGTCAGAGGTCATGGGTTCAAGTCCCGGCTCCGCCAATTGTCAGCTGTGTGACTTTGGGCAAGTCACTTCACTTTTCTGGGCCTCAGTTACCTCATCTGTAAAATGGGGATTAAGACAGTGAGCCCCACGGGGGACAACCTGATCACCTTGTAACCTCCTCAGCGCTTAGAACAGTGCTTTGCACATAGTAAGTGCTTAATAAATCCCATAATTATTATTATTATTAATCATGACTCCGTCACCTGTCTGCTGTGTGGCCATGGGCGAGTCACTACATTTCTCTGCACCTCGGTTACCTCATCTGTAAAATGGGGATTAGGACTGTGAGCCCTATGTGGGACATGGACTGTCCTACCTTGTATTTTCCCTAGAGCTTAGAACAGTGCTTGGCACATAGTAAGCACTTAACAAATACCGCACAAAGGGCCATTTTAAGTTAATCTCTCAATCCACCCAGCCCAGGCCTCTGCTGCTGACAGAGGGACCACAAAGCTTTGAGAAACCTCTTGTGGGGTTTCATGGCTAGGGATGGATCATAATAATAATAATTGTGGTATTTATGAAGTGCTTACTATGTGCCAAACACTGTTCTAAACGCTGGGGTAGATACAAGGTAAACGGGTTGGACGCAGTCCCTGTCCCACGTGGGGCTCACAGCCTTAATCTCCATTTCACAGAGAAGTGAAGTGACTTACCCAAGGTCACACAGCAGACGTGTGGCAGAGCCGGGATTAGAACCTACGTTCTCTCACTGCCAGACCTTGCTCTTTTCACTAGACCATGATCAACCAATACCCCAAACTCTACTTCTAGTAGCCCTTCATGAACCTAACATCCCTTTCTAAGACTTTTAACATCCCAAATTTCTCCATCACCTAAAAGCCTGAAACGGATCACTCGCCCATGAAATTCATCCAGCCCCTTCTTGAAGCTGCTGTTCTCCTTTGGCCGCCCAGCTTCCTGGTAGAACAAATTCTACTTTTTTGCCTTCCGCTGGAGAAAGTGATTGTTTTTGATGGTCTTGCTCTTGCCCCCCCTTTAAGCTTCAGGGGGTACCCCCTTATTCTGGTGGGGCGGGATTAGATGAAGAGCAATTCTGGGCTCCCCCGGCCCACACATTTTCACCTGTAGCTATCGCTTCTGGCAGTTCTGCAGTGAAAGCCCATGGACCAACACCCTCAAAGTTGATAAAAGTCGATGAAAATTGAGGGACCCCCTGCCCTGAAATACTCACATAGCAACCAATTCAGAAGTTCCTTAGTGTCTGGCCCCAGTCTATTAATAGAATTATTCAGCTTCTATTGTGGGCACAACACTGCAATAAGCACCTAGGAAAGTCTGTAAGCGCCTTTTAGACAGGGCAATACCCTTTTGTATTGCACTCTCCCAATCACGAAGACAGTGCTCTGTATACAGTAAGTGCTCAATAAATTCCATCGACTGAATGGAATCAGTAGAAGTGATCTCTGCCCTTAAGCGATCCTTTCCACCATTTGGATTCCCTCCGATGGCTTCCCTCTGATGGGCTGGTGGATTTTAAGAGGGAGGGACTTTCAAGCACGGGCAGGGAGAGGCAGAGGAAGAGGGCAGCTTGGTAAGAGAGACATGACTCTGATGGGCAGGAAATTTTGGATTTTTCTTCCTTGTGGTGGCCGGGCTGCAGGGTAGGAAATCGTCTCTTCTCTTGGAGGACCAACTTGGGTGAAAAAGCTGAACCATGACAGAATCCATTCCCCTCGGGCCTGGGCTGGACTGTGCTTCCGTTTGAACGGGGCAGGATCAAAACCTGGTTATCATCCAAGCTGGAGCTTTCCCTCACCAAGTGCCTCTCTGTTCCCCTCCCCAATTCCTCCCCTACATCCCTGCCACCCCCCACCACTTTCTCTCTCACCCTGCCAACAAGTAAGCTAGTTGGATGTGAAATCTGAGACTCCAGCCTAGTTGTAGTCTCCCCCTGTGACTTCCCAAGAGGATTTGTGCAATTGTTCGTAGAATGCCGCAGCGGACTGCGTGTGCAAACAGGTAGGAGAAAAGGACCTAGAGCTGGGGAGCCATGGGCAGGGCTTGGGGGAGTGGGGGGTGATGGAGAAAGAACAAAACCGAGACTCAACGCGGTCATGGCAGCGACTGAGGGGAAGGATGCAGGCACAGTAGTCCCGGGCTCTAGACTGTGGCCACAATCAATCCGCGAGACCCAAGTTTGTTGACCTGTTGACAAGAGATATAAGTAAGAGATAAAGTGAGGGAAAAAAAAAGATCCGCGATTCGACTTCAGAGAGGGAAAGCGGTGAGTTTTTGGCCAAGAGCCATAGTTGTAACTTTCCACTTCCTGTTTATGAACAAATGTGAGGGCTGAGTTGGTGGTCAGAGCTGGGGACTGTAGCCTCCCTGTTTCCTTTAGCAGATGCCAGACCTTGGGGGATGGGAGGCGGGGCGACATTTATGGTAACGTGAAGCTGGTCTCTGGCTGGCTTGTGGTTCTGGCTGGGGGGAGAAGAGGGTAGCTTATCTTCCTAGGCCCTAATCAATCCATCAGGTCTCTAAACTGTAAGCTCACTGTGGGCAGGGGACTTGTCTACTAACTCTGTCGTTTTGGACTCTCCCAAGTGCTTGGTACAGTGCTCTGCACCTAGTAAGTGCTCAATAAATACCATTGATTGGTTTATTGAACACCCACCAAGTGCGGAGTACTGACCTAAGATCCTGGAAGACTGCAATAAAGACAAGCCATACTCCCTTCCCTTGAGGTGCTTACAATTTGAGGGAGAGACACACCCAGAGGGACAGGGACCACGTATAATTCCCAGTTGTGCAGTCTTTCCCAGAGCTTAGTACAGTGTATGCACAGTAAGTGCTTAATAAATACCATTACTACTATTAATTTGCAGTGAGCTGGAAAAGGAGAATGTTAAGATGTATGAGTGACTAAAACGGTGCATTAATAATCGAGGGTAGAGTCAATAATACCTAAGTTTTCCAGGTGGCTGTGAGTACGGAAGCATTGAGGAGAATAAGACCTGCTGGAGACCTTGGGCAAGTCACTTGACTTCTTTATGACTCACCTACCTCATTTGTAAAATTCATTCATTCATTCATTCATTCATTCATTCATCCAGTCGTATTTATTGAGCGCTTACTGTGTGCAGAGATGGGGATAAGATACCCGTTCTCCCTCCTCCTTAGAGACTGTGTCTACTTTGCTCGTATCACACCTATCCTAGCTCTTAGTACAGAGAAGCAATGTGGCTCAATGGAAAGCGCACCGGCTTCGGAGTCAGAGGTCATGGGTTCAAATCTCGACTCTGCCAATTGCCAGCTGTGTGACTTTGGGCAAGTCACTTAACTTCTCTGTGCCTCAGTTACCTCATCTGCAAAATGGGGATTAAGACTGTGCACCCCCTGTGGGACAACCTGATCACCTTGTAACCTCCCCAGCACTTAGAACAGTGCCTGGCACATAGCGCTAAATAAATGCCATCATTATTATTATTATTATTATTATTATTACAGTGTTTGGCACATAGAAAGCACTTAACAAATACTACAGTTATCATGACCTGGGGAGGAGAAGATTAATCAGGGAAGGCCTCTTGGAAGAAGTGGGATTCAGGAGGGCTTTGATGATGGGGAGAGCTGTGGTCTGGTGGATTTGAAGAAGAGGGGACTTCAAAGTATATGTTGGGGTTAAGCAAGGGGCAGGAGGTGGAAGAGGTGAAAGTGAGGGCCAGTTAGAGGGTTTGTTTGGGGGGAGTGCTGAAGACAGACAGGAGAGAGGCAGAGGAAGAGAGCAACATGGTAAGAAGAGAGCAGAGAAGAGAGTTGAATCTGATGGTCAGGGCGTCTTGCTTGAAGTGAAGGGAAAAGGACAGTTTTGAGGAGGGGAGAGATGGAAGCAGAGCGATGTTTTAGGAAGGTGATCTGGTCTGGGGAGCGTGACCTGGTCTAAGCAGGAGTGAGGCTGAGTGCTTGCTGGCTGAATCACAAGTCCAGCGTCAGCTTCCCCGACCCAACCTCTCTGTGCTCTCGACTATCTCTCCCCTGGCTCTTGTCCTCTCCAGGAAGTGACAGGGGTCGGGCTGACATCATCAAGACCCGTCCCCAGGTGGAAGCCCACGTGGGTGACACTGTCATGCTGGAATGTGTCTTCCAAAGCACGGGGAAGAAACATTTGTCCAAAGTGGATTGGAATTTCATTCCTACAGATTCAGAGCAGGTAAGGAGGGGGATTCTGGGAGGTGGGGCCTAGGAGCATTGCTTCCTCTCTGCGAACCGGGAAAAGTAGACCATGGGTACAGGGCAACAGGGGGGAGGGTCTAGGTTCTATTTGGTGCCTGAACCTCAGTTTCCCCAACTATATCATGGGGATAGCAGTGATCCTTGCTTCTACCTCCTATTCCATGCCACCATTAGGGCCTGAGTTCCTAGGGCAATAAGACAGCAAGGTGGGGAAACCCTCTCTTTAGCTGGCTGTTCATCAAAATCAGCAGGACCCTCTTCCTGTACCCTAGAAGGCTCTGAGCCTGGCCCCTGAACCCCCAACCTTCCCCTAACCCCCTCCAAGGGAGCATCTCTCCCGCCTTGGTGCCCTTTGGCAGGAAGAAGTGATCCTTTATTACTACAACAACCTCAGCGTGCCCGTGGGACGCTTCCAAAACCGCACGCATCTGACGGGCAGCATTGCGGAGTGCAACGCCTCCATCGTGCTCCGGGACATCGGGAAGGCCGACCACGGGACCTATACCTGCGAGCTCCATCTAATCAATGACAGCCGTGTTTTCAAGAACAGGACGCTTCTGCGAGTGATCCCGGCTGAGAGCCGGAGAGCAGGTCTGCTTTGACACCCCGGGCTAGAGTGGAAGAGGGGAGCAGGGTTCGTAATGGGGGGTGGGCTGGGAAACTTATCCCGGGAGCTCTAAATCCAACTGCCACAGGCTCTTCGGGTGTTCCTGAGAAGTTCCTTGCTCTCTCTGGGCTCCAGTGTCCTTCACTGGGGCCAGCCCCCATAGGTTTCCTCTCTCCTCGGTGGGAATCACCAATCAAAGTGACGGAGAAGCAGCGTGGCTCAGTGGAAAGAGCCCGGGCTTTGGAGTCAGAGGTCATGGGTTCAAATCCCTGCTCTGTCAATGGTCAGCTGTGTGACTTTGGGCAAGTCACTTAACTTCTCTGTGCCTCAGTTCCCTCATCTGTAAAATGGGGATTAAGACTATGAGCCCCCTGTGGGACAACCTGATCACCTTGTATCCTCCCCAGAGTTTAGAACAGTGCTTTGCACGTAGTAAGTGCTTAATAAATGCCATCATCATCATCATCGTAGAGTTCCTTGCCATCGGCCTCATGTAAGGAGAGCATGAGAGTGTGAGCCCGCTGTTGGGTAGGGACCGTCTCTATATGTTGCCAACTTGTACTTCCCAAGCGCCTAGTACAGTGCTCTGCACACAGTAAGCGCTCAATAAATACGACTGAATGAATAGAGTGCTGGGAATTTGCCTGATGCCAAGTTCACTAGCTCTCATTTGGTTTTGAGTCGCCTTTCTCACTGGGGGCTTTTCTTCCTGTGGGGCCCTTTCATTCATTCATTCAATCATATTTATTGAGTGCTTATATGTGCAGAGCACTGTACTAAGCGCTTGAAAAGTACAGTACAGCAATAAAGGGAGACAATCCCTGCCCACAGTGGGCTTACAGTCGTTGGGTGGTGGGCTTTGCAGCCACACTGGTCCATCTGAAACTTGGCTGGATGGGGGGGGGCGGTGGTTACTGCTGCTGAAATTGGCTCTTTCATCATCATCAATCGTATTTATTGAGCGCTTACTGTGTGCAGAGCACTGTACTAAGCGCTTGGGAAGTACAAATTGGCAACATATAGAGACAGTCCCTGCCCAACAGTGGGCTCTTTCAAAAGAGAGCAAACGTCCCACTGGAAAGGAAGCAGCATGGCCTAGTGGCTAGGCCACTGGGAGTCAGAAGGACCTGAGTTCTAATCCTGGCTCTGCCACTTGTCCACCCTGTGACCTTGGGAAAGTCACTTCACTTCTCTGTACCTCAGTTGCCTCATCTGTAAAATGGGGATTAAGACTGTGAGCCCCATGTGGAACAGGGAGTGTGTCCAGCCGGATTTGTTTGTATCCACCCCAGGGCTTAGTACAGTGCCTGGCACAAAGTAAGTGCTTAACAAATACCATAATTATTATTGTTATTATTATTGTTAAGGGCTTGGAGCAGCCCCAGAGGTCTTCCTTGACAGGGGATGGAGAGACCGAATTTGGAAAGCCAGGGGAATTGGAGGATGGAGGAGGGGAATTGGGTGTGGAATTGGGAATAATTAGCTCAGCTTCTAGTGGGTTCTCCGGCCCCACCTCTCCTCCCCACCCAGAGAACCTCAAGAAGTCAAACGGGAGTCAGGGAAGGAGGATGCCCAGAGCCAAATTTCCTGGTCTTGATTGGGAAGGTAACCTGAAGTGCTGCTACTGTAAACAATCAATCAATCAATCATATTTATTGAGCGCTTACTGTGTGCAGAGCACTGTACTAAGCACTTGGGAAGCGCAAGTTGGCAACATATAGAGACAGTCCCTACCCAACAGCGGGCTCACAGTCTAGAAGGGGGAGACAGAGAAGAAAACCAAACATATTAACAAAATAAAATAAAGAGAATAAAATAAATACTGTAGCCCCTTTGTCCACTCAAGACCACCTTCAGTGCAAAGTAATCTGTGCTGGGGGTCGGGGGATGGAGAACAGACCTCTGGACTGAAGGTGAAAAGGGCAGAGGACTAGTCTCCAACCTCACCCTCCTCCTCACTGCCTCTCTCCTGCCATTATTATTAGTAATACTACTGTTCACTATCATCATTATGCATTAAAATAATTGCTAAGGGGATTTATTGAGTATTCAGCATGGGCCAAATGCTGAGGTGATGGTGGCGGAGTTCCCCGTAAGGAATGATGGAAGAGGAGCATGGCCTAGTGGAAAAAACCCGGACTTTGGCCTAGGAGTCAGAGGAGCTGAGTTCGAATCCCAGCTCCGCCACTTGCCTGCTGTGGAACCTTGGGCAAGTCACTTCGCTTCTCTGTGCTTCAGTTTCCTCTTCTTTAAAATGAAGATTCAATGCCAGTTCTTCCCCCTACGTAGTAATAATAATAATAATAATGGCATTTATTAAGCACTTACTATGTGCAAAGCACTGTTCTAAGCGCTGGGGAGGTTACAAGGTGATCAGTTTGTCCCACGTGGGGCTCACAGTCTTAATCCCCATTTTCCAGATGAGGTAACTGAGGCCCAGAGAAGTGAAGTGACTTGCCCAAAGTCACACAGCTGACAATTAGTGGAGTCGGCATTCAAACCCATGACCTCTGACTCCAAACCCCGGGCTCTTTTCACTGAGCTACGCTGCTTCTCTAGAATCTACAGAATCTAATGTAGAAGTAATCTACATTAATTAATTTAATGTAGATTGCGAGCCTCACGTGGGACAGGCTCTCCCCCTTTTAGACTGTGAGCCCACTGTTGGGTAGGGACTGTCTCTATATGTTGCCAACTTGTACTTCCCAAGCGCTTAGTACAGTGCTCTGCACACAGTAAGCGCTCAATAAATACGATTGATGATGATGATGATGATGACAGGGACTGTGTCTGACCTGATTAGCTTGTATCTACCCCAGAGTTCAGAATACTGCTTGATATAGAGTAAGCACTTAACAAAAACCATAATAATAATGATAGGCGAGTCTCAGCCCTGAGGCTTCAGGATGGAGAACCCATGCAGGGAAATTCCCAAGTGCTCAGTACAGTGCTCTGCACACAGTAAGTGCTTAATAAATATGAATGAATGATCAAAGCTAGTGGCTTGGGCAGTGCCCCTTGGGTTATCCCAGCGCTTAGAACAGTGCTTTGCACATAGTAAGCACTTAACAAATGCCATTATTATTATTATTATTATTATCATCTCACCACGATTGATCGTGAGCCCACTCGGCGAGGGGAGTGCAAGGAGTGAAGCAGCGTGGCATAGTGGAGAGAGCACGGGCTTCGGAGTCGGAAGGACCTGGCTTTTAATCCCAGCTCCGCTCCTTCTCTGTTGTGTGACCTTGGGCCAGTCACTTCACTTCTCTGGGCCTCAGTGATCTCATCTGTCAAATGGGGATTAAGACTAGGACCCCCACGTGGGACTGTGTCCAATCTCATTACCTCGTATCTACCCTAGCACTTAGAACAGCACCTGGCATATCAACAAATGTTTAGAGACGGAAGGTGACAAAGTGTTTTAACAAATACCAGAAATGAAACAAACAAATGGGTGAGTAGGTGGGCAGGAACGCAGCATATCGCAAAGTGCTTGAGCAATCGTTGCCTCCGTTAGCCAGCTGCAGGCAGACCATGATTAGGAACCATATCTAATTCCCAGAGTAGTAGACTGTGAGCTCGTTGTGGGCAGGGATTGTCACTCTTTATTGCTGCATTGTACTTTCCCAAGTGCTTAGTACAGTGCTGTGCACACAGCTTAGTACAGTGCTCTGCACACAGTAAGTGTTCAATAAATACGATTGATGATGATGAGTAAGCACTTAATAAATTCATTCATTCATTCAATTGTATTTATTGAGCACTTACTGTGGGCGGAGCTCTGTACTAAGCGCTTGGGAAGTACAAGTTGGCAACATATAGAGACGGTCCCTACCCAACAACGGGCTCACAGTCTAGAAGGGGGAGACAGACAACAGGACAAAACATGTAGACTGGTGTCAAAATAGTCCGAACCAATAGAATTAAAGCTATATGTACATCATTAACAGAATAAATAGAATAGTAAATATGTACAAGTAAAATAAATAGAGTAATAAATCTGTACAAGTATATATACAAGTGCTGTGGGGAGGGGAAGAAGGTAGGGCTGGGGGGGATGGGGAGAAGGAGAAAGAAAAGGGGGCTCAGTCTGGGAAAGCCTCTTGGAGGAGGTGAGCTCTCAGTAGGGCCTATTTGTACTTCGCAAGCGCTTAGTACAGTGCTCTGCACATAGTAAGCGCTCAATAAATACGATTGATGATGATGATGACTGTCTCTATAGGTTGCCAATTTGTACTTCCCAAGCGCTTAGTACAGTGCTCTGCACATAGTAAGCGCTCAATAAATACGATTGATGATGATGATGAAGAGAGGAAGAGAGTTTACGATTGAAAGAATAATACTAGTATTTACTGGGTTTCGAGCACTCTACTAAATGCTGGAAAGGCATGTACAGTTTTGTTCTCTGTCTCCCCCTTTTAAACTGTGAGCCCACTATTGGGTAGGGACCGTCTCTATATGTTGCCAACTTGTACTTCCCAAGCGCTTAGTACAGTGCTCTGCACACAGTAAGTGCTCAGTAAATATGATTGATGATGATGATATGCAGGTGGGAATTGGAAACAGATCCTGTCCCTTGAGACGCTCACAATCTTTGTCGGTGCCTTTTCTGCTGGACCAACAGCAGGACTTGGGGAAAGGTGCATTTATATTGCTATTAATGTCTGCCACCCCCTCTAGACTGTAAGGTCATTGTGGGCAAGGAATGTGTCTGTTATACTGAACTCTCCCAATCACTTAGTACAGTGCTCCGCACACAGTAAGCACTCAATAAATACAACTGACTGACAGACTGATAGATTGGATCCAGTTTCCATCTTCCCCTCACCCACTCTTGGTGCTCACAGTCAAAGCGGTAGGAAGAGCAGATCAATCAATCAATCATCAATTGTATTTATTGAGCGCTTACTGTGTGCAGAGCACTGTACTAAGCGCTTGGGAAGTACAACTTGGGCTTGGGAAGTACAAGTTGGATAGCGTATCTTCATATTACAGATGCAAAAACCCAGGCTCAGAGAGGTTAAGTGTCTTGCCTAAGGTCACACAGCAGCCGGCGGCAGAGCTGAGAATTTTATTTATTTGTATTGATGTCTGTTTATATGTATCTATGTCTGTCTCTCCCTTCTAGACTGTGAGTTCGTTGTGGGCAGGGATTGCCACTGTTTATTGTGGTATTGTACTTTCCAAAGCACTTAGTACAGTGCTCTGCACATTCATTCAATTGCATTTATTGAACGCTAACTGTGTGCAGAGCACTGTACTAAGCGCTTGAGCACTGTACTAAGCGCTTGACATAGTAAGTGCTTCAGAAATACGATTGAACGAATGAATGAAACCTGTTCTCTTTCCGCTAGCGCTCACTGTCTCTCCTCTCCCAGTCTTCCCATTAGGGCACACTTCCACTGTGGCTTCCCAAACCCCAGTGACCTCACAAGCCTTGAGCTCCAAGACGCTGATCAGTTACCAGCTCGTGATCATCGTGGGGATCGTCTGCGTCACCGTTGTGCTGCTGGCCCTGCTGTGGGTGGGTACGAGGGGGACTCAGCGCTGTGGAAGGTATGCGGGGTTTGGATGGGGGGCGGTGATGGAGGGAGGTGGGGGGACTGGGGCCCTGGACCAGTTTTGCCTCTGGCAGGGAAGCCCACCTCGCAGCTCCCTCAGGAAACGGAAAAAAGCAAGGCCTCGGACATGTCAACTTCCCCAGGCCGGGCCAAATGAGGTCATCCCATTTAGAACAGTGCTTTGCACATAGTAAGTGCTTAATAAAAGCCATCATCATCATCACCGTAGAGTTCCTTGCCATCAAAAGTGGAGAAAGTGCTCCACTGTTCTTTTAAATGGGGGGCCGCCATAGATGGGCCACCTGTTTTCTACCAAATTAGCCCCTGGGGGCAGAATGGGCTGTATCCAGCCGGTGTGAGCCCTATATAATAAATAATAATAATGATGGTATTTGTTAAGTGCTTACTATGTGCAAAGCACTGCTCTAAGCGCTGGGGAGGTTACAAGGTGATCAGGTTGTCCCACGGCGGGGCTCACAGTTTTAATCCCCATTTTACAGATGAGGTAACTGAGGCACAGAGAAGTTAAGGGACTTGCCCGTAGTCACACAGCTGCGCGGAGCCGGGATTTGAACCCATGACCTCTGACTCCAAAGCCCGTGCTCTTTCCACTGAGCCACACTATATGGAAAAGGGATTGGGTCCAACCTGATTTCCTTGTAACTACCCCAGTGCTTAGAACAGTCCCTGGCACATAGTAAGCACTTAACAAATATTATTATTATTATTATTATTATTATTATTATTATTATTATTATTATTACTCAGGCTCCGGTGGGGAGGGGATGAACTCCAGGGGCAACTTGGCCGGTTCAGCCTGGCCTCTGCGGCCCCTGCACTTAAAACAGTGCTTGGCATGTAGGAGTAGTGGATGGAGCACGACTCTGGGAGTCTGAAGGTTATGGGTTCTAATCCCAGCTCTTCCACTTGTCTGCTGTATGATCTTGGACAAGTCACTTCACTTCTCCGTGCCTCAGTTAACCTCATCTGGAAAATAGGGACTGAGATTTTGAACCCCACGTGGGGCGGGGACTGTGTCCAACCCGATTTGCTTGTATTCATTCATTCATTCAATTATATTTATTGAGCGCTTACTGTGTGCAGAGCACTGTACTAAGCACTTGGGAGGGACAAGTTGGCAACAGATAGAGACGGACCCTACCCAACAACGGGCTCACAGTCTAGAAGGGGGAGACATAACAAAACAAAACATGTAGACAGGTGTCAAAACTGTCAGAATAAATAAGCGCTTAACAAATATTATTATTATTGTTATTATTATTACCAAGTAATAGTAGTGTCAGCCAAGTGAGCCCCACGTGGGACAACTTGATCACCTTGTATCCCCCCCAGCGCTTAGAACAGTGCTCTGCACACAGTAAGCGCTTAACAAATGCCATCGTTAAGTGTCAGCTGTGTGACTTCAGGCGGTTCACTTCACTTCTCTGGGCCGCAGTTCCCTCATCTGGAAAATGGGGATGAAGAGATGAAGACTGCGAGCCCCCCGTGGGACAACCTGATCACCTTGTAACCTCCCCAGCGCTTAGAACAGTGCTCTGCACATAGTAAGCGCTTAACAAATGCCATCGTTAAGTGTCAGCTGTGTGACTTCAGGCGGTTCACTTCACTTCTCTGGGCCTCAGTTCCCTCATCTGGAAAATGGGGATGAAGGCTGTGAGCCCCCCGTGGGACAACCTGATATCCTTGTAACCTCCCCAGCGCTTAGAACAGTGCTTTGCACATAGTAAGCGCTTAATAAATGCTATTATTATTATTATTATTATTATTATTATTATTATTATCATTGTTATCATTACTCAGGCTCCGGCGGGGAGGGGATGAACGGCCTCTGCTGCCCTCTGGCGGCCGTATGTCGCGAGGATTCCCCGGCGATCTGCTTTTTAATAACAATGATTTTGATATTTGCTAGACTCTTACCAAGGGCCAAACACTGTGCTGAGCGCCGGGGGAAACACACGGACCCACAATCCCTGTCCCACACCGGCCCGCATAGGCGAGGGGTCCCGGCAAAGTGGGGGCGGGAACTTGACAACCAAACTTTCATTCATTCCATCGTATTTTTTTTAATGGCATGTGCAAAGCACTGTTCTAAACGCTGGGGAGGTTACAAGGTGATCAGGTTGCCCCACAGGGGGCTCACAGTCTTCATCCCCATTTGACAGATGAGGGAACTGAGGCCCGGAGAAGTGAAGTGACTTGCCCAAAGTCACACAGCTGACAAGTGGCGGAGCTGGGATTTGAACCCATGACCTCCGACTCCAAAGCCCGGGCTCTTTCCACTGGGCCACGCTGCTTCAATGTATTTCATTCATTCAGTGGAATTTATTGAGCGCTTACTGTTTGCAGAGCACTGTACTAAGCGCTTGGGGAGTACAAGCTGGCAACATATAGAGACGGCCCCTACCCAACACTGAGCTCACAGTCTAGAAGGGGGAGACAGACAACAAAACAAAACATGTGGACAGGTGTCAAGTCATCAGAATAAATAGAAGTAAAGCTAGATGCACATCATTAACAGAATAAATAGAATAGAGTAAATATGTACAAGTAAAATAAATAGAGTAATAAATCTGTACAAATATTGATGCAGGTGCTGTGGAGAGAGGAAGGAGGTAGGGCAGGGGGGATGGGGAGGAGGAGAGGAAATAGGGGGCTCAGTCTGGGAAGGCCTCCTGGGGGAGGTGAGCTCACAGTAGGGCTTTGAAGGGAGAAAGAGAACTTGCTTGGCGGATGGGCAGAGGGAGGGCATTCCGGGCCAGGGGGAGGATGTGGGCCGGGGGTCGACGGCGGGACAGGCGGAAACGAGGCACGGTGAGGAGATTAGCGGCAGAGGAGCAGAGGGTGCAGGCTGGGCTGGAGAAGGACAGAAGGGAGGTGAGGTAGGAGGGGGCGAGGGGATGGACAGCCTGGAAGCCGAGAGTGAGGAGTTTTTTCCTGATGCGTAGGTTGACTGGTAGCCACTGGAGATTTTTGAGGAGGGGAGTAACATGCCCAGAGCGTTTCTGCACAAAGACGATCCGGACAGCGGCGCGAAGTATAGAAGTATTTATTGAGTACTTACTGTGCACAGAGCGGTGTACGAAGCGCTTGGGAGTGTACAGTATACCAATAAACAGGCACATTCCCTGCTCACAAGGAGCTTACAGTCAAACCTGGGAGCCAAACCTCAAGCTCCCAGGCAGGGGCCTCGTTGAGGTGTGCTATGTTGCCAACTTGTACTTCCCAAGTGCTTAGTACAGTGCTCTGCACACAGTAAGCGCTCAATAAATACAATTGATTGATTCTGAGAGAAGGACAACCTGGCTACCAGCTCTGGTCTGGCACCAGTCTGACCACATGAGGCCTCCATTTCTCAGAGGGGATGCCAGAGAGCACAGAGTGGGCAAAATATGGATGGGTCTTGGGTCACGTAGGGCACAGAAGCAGCCTGGCCCAATGTAAAGAGCCCAGTGGCTACAGCACAAGCCTGAGAGTCAGAAGGACCCGGGTTCTAATTCCACCCCTGCCACTTCTCTGCTGTGTGACTTTGGCTAAGTCACTTCACTCCTCTGGGCCTCAGTTACCTCCTCTGCAAAATGGGGATTAAGACTAGACTGTGAGATTGTTGTGGGCAGGGAATGTGTTTTTTGTTTTCTTTTACTCTCTCAAGTGCTTAGTACAGTGCTCTGCACACAGTAGGTCTCAATAAATATGGCTGAATGAACGTGGGACAGGGAATGAATGAATGTAGAATGTGTCCAACCTGATTAGCTTGTATCTACACAGCACTCAGAACAGTGCTTAACAAGCGCTAAACAAGTATCATTATTATTAATAATAATAATAATAATAATAACCAGGTGGGTCTCATGTCCTTGGCAGCTCAGCAAAGCGAGCCACCCCGATGAAAAATTTGGAGAACACAAGCAAGGAGAACCTGGAGGTAAGAGACCCATCTGGCCTTTGGCCAGTACCAATCTACGCAAAGTGTGTATTTGTGTGTTTGTGTGTTGAGGGGAGGCGATGCTTTATTAATGATGGCAAGAGTGCCAGCCTTTCCTCACTGAGCTCTGTGGCACTGCCAGTCGTGGGGCAGCAGCTGGAGGAGTAGGGGGTCAGCTGTAAGTTCGTATTGGTTAACAATTCAGGGATCCTCGAGGAGAGGGGACAAGGCTGAGACCGTCCCAGCCCGGAAAAGGAAGTGGAATAGTGCCCAGGGCAAGGGAAGAGAGTGAATATGTTGCCAACTTGGACTTCCAAGCGCTTAGTCCAGTGCTCTGCACACAGTAAGCGCTCAATAAATACGATTGAATGAATGAACGAATGTTGGGTAGGGACCGTCTCTATATGTTGCCAACTTGGACTTCCCAAGTGCTTAGTCCAGTGCTCTGCACGCAGTAAGCGCTCAATAAATACGATTGAATGAATGAACGAATGTTGGGTAGGGACTGTCTCTATATGTTGCCGACTTGGACTTCCCAAGTGCTTAGTCCAGTGCTCTGCACGCAGTAAGCGCTCAATAAATATGATTGATTGATTGACCTAGACTGTGAGCCTCATGCGGGGCAGGGACTGTATCAGACTTGATTATCTTATATCTAACCCAGCGCTTAGTACAGTGCTTGCCACATAATAAGGAAAGCAGCGTGCCCTAATGGATAGAGCACTGGCCTAGGAGTCAGAAGGACCTGGGTTCTAATCCTGGCTCTGCCATTTTTCTGCTATGTGACCTTGGGCAAGTCATTTAGCTTCTCCATGCCTCGGTTACCGCATCTGTAAAATGGGGATTAAGACTTGGAGTCCCATGTGGGCCATAGACTGTACCAGCGTGGCTCAGTGGAAAGAGCATGGGCTTAGGAGTCGGAGGTTTCTACTATGTGACCTTGGGCAAGTCATTTAGCTTCTCCATGCCACAGTTACCACATCTGTAAAATGGGGATTAAGACTTGGAGACCCATGTGGGCCATGGACTGTAGCAGTGTGGCTCAGTGGAAAGAGCCCGGGCCTAGGGGTCAGAGGTCATGGGTTCAAATCCTGGCTCTGCTGCTTATCAGCTGTGTGACTTTGGGCAAGTCACTTCACTTCTCTGGGCCTCAGTTACCTCATCTGGAAAATGGGGATGAAGACTGTGAGCCCCACGTGGGACAACCTGATCATCATCATCAATCGTATTTATTGAGCGCTTCCTATGTGCAGAGCACTGTACTAAGCGCTTGGGAAGTACAAATTGGCAACATATAGAGACATTCCCTACCCAACAGTGGGCTCACAGTCTAAAAGGGAAAACCTGATCACCTTGTATCCCCCCCAGTGCTTCGAACAGTGCTCCACACATAGTAAGCGCCTAACAAATGCTATTATTATATTATTATTAGCTTATATCTAGCCCAGCACTTAGTACAGTACCTGACACACAGTGTTTAACAAATACTATAAAAGGTGCTTTAATAAGTATTATTATTATCTTTGACTTTTCAATCCCCTGGGCTATTTTTCCCTCTAGAAAAACATCTACTCCCTGGTCCCCACCTTGGAGGTGCCCGTTGAAGAGGTCGAACTCAAGACAATGACAGAGGCCGCCTATATGACAATGGTGAGCATGAGCATTTGAGCCTTCAAATCTACAACACCCATCAACTAACTGGCCCTTAATTTTCATTTCTGTAGGACTTGGGGGTAAAATTTCTTGTAAATTTGATTTCAGGGCTCCCCGTCCCAACTTGTACTTCCCAAGCGCTTAGTAAACAGTGCTCTGCACACAGTAAGCGCTCAATAAATACGATTGAATGAGTGAATGAATGAGCCATGCCCTCTCCCAGTGCGAGCAGGGGATGGGATGATGATGATGATGGCATTTGTTAAGCGCTTACTATGTGCAAAGCACTGTTCTGAGATCTGGGGACAGGCCGGGGATGGAGACATCAGGGTGATTAAGACCCACAGAGAGGGACTCCAAACTCAAAGCCCCCCCTTGCACCGGAGAATTGCCCCTGGCCAGTCTGGAAGGCTCCTGATGGGCAGGATGGTACCTTCTTCTCTCTCCTCAGAACCCATGTACCCACCCTCCGGATTTCAATCTGCCAGCCCCGGAGTCCAGAGCCCGGGGGAAGCTTCCTGGGGAATGGACGGATGGGGAAGGAGCCGGCCGAGAGAGCTCCCGTTCGTGATGTCTCTTGGAGGAAGAGGAGGAGGAGGACGTGACCTGGATGCTGACCGTGGAAGGGAGTAGCCTCCCCTCCTCTCCCTTCTTCCACCCCTCCATCCCCACCTCTCCAGGAACTGCCCCTGTGATGTCCAAACCCCTGCAGCTGCCACTCCTGCTCCCCTCGGCCAACTCCCCAGTTAAGGGGTGAGGTTGGTAAGCTTTCCAAGCCCCGAGACATGGACGGGTACCAAGGAGTATTGGTCCCTGGTGAGGGAGGTGTCCAGTGCCAAGGCCAGATTGGGCCCCATCTGAACAGACACTGATTAAGGGAATGAGGCACCCAGAGAATAGCTTTTGGGGACAAAACTTGGATTCTCCTCCCCCAGCCGGAAGAACTGGCTCATCTGAAATCAAATCAAATACCATTGATTGATTGATTTGAGAAAATAAAGAGGGTCCCGGGAACCCACCCCCACTCCCCATACTGACTGCGGTTTGCTGTGTTTGTGGTCTGGCTACCAGGGGGCTGCTGGTCGGGGATCTGGAGAAGCCAGCGGTGTGGGGGTCTAGGTCAGGGGAGCAGAGAGAGTGGGCCAGATTTGGGGGTTTGGTCCATTGACCCCCAACCCCCCCCCAACCCCTGGTGGGAAGCCCCAGTGTGTGATTCCCCAGAGAGAGCAGGCAGGCAGACAGGAAGCAGACCTCTGGTTTCCAGTTTTCCTAGTGAGGCCGCGCAGCAGCTGCAGCAGTATTCCTGCCAGCTCAAATCTTTTGTTGCTCGTCACCACCCTGCTCGTATTTAGGAGAAACAAGAAGAGCCTAGACAGTGCTCTGTAAAGCAAGCCACCCGGCCTGGCTGCTTCTCTTTCACTCAGGAACTCTCTGGGGAAGGACAGGATCCCTCCAGGCTCTGATGTCCACAACCAGGGACACCCCTTTCCTCCCTCTCAGAGATAAAAATGCCCAAGGTCAACAACCCCCTCTCTCCTCTGAACTCTTAGGTCTGAAGGTTTCTCTGGGGAGGAAGGGGCTAGCTGGGGATAGAGTAAGGGGGTCAGCTACCCACTGGAGACCAGCCCACCCAGTCTGGCTGGGTGCTTGGGGACAGTCTGCCTGGTGGGGTTGGGAGCGGAGTCCAGGTTGTGAGCATCTGGAGAGAGGTTGGTTGCCTGGGGACAGGGAAGGGGATCGATCAATCTATCAATTGTATTTATTGATTATTTACTGGGTACAGAGCACAGTACTAGGTGCTTGGGAGAGCAGAGCACAATAGAATAGACACACTCACTGCCCAGGGAACAAGTCAGGGTGTGCAGAAGTAAGTGGGAGAAAAGAATATGAGGGCTTAGTCAGGGAAAGCCCCCTGAAGGAGATGTGCTTTCAATGAGGCTTTGAAGGTGGGGAGAGTCATTGTCTGTTGGCCATGAAGAGAGAGAGGCAGGATGTCGGTGGTGAGATAGACAATATCGAGGTACAGTGAGTAGGTTGGCATTACAGGAGCGAAGTATGTTAGCAGTAGTAGTAATAACGAGGTGAGATAGGAGGAGAGGGATGTAATAACCCTGTATGGGTGCCACCAGGCTGAGAAGTGTACAAGTTTTTGTTCTCCCTTTCGAAGAATGTGACTCAGAAGGGGTGGGAACTGGGCCTTCTGGTTGGTCCTGTAGGCTGGGACTGCTCTGGGACCTTTCAAAATGTGCTTTCAGTGCTTGGCATATCGTCGACGCTTAAGTAATACCATTACTCTACTCGGAGAGAGTGGTTCTGGTGAACTTTGGACCTCCCTTTCTTTCCTCCTGGCTGAGTCCCATGACTGAAAGAAAATCTATGAACCAGGGCATTCAGGGTCAGGAGGGGAGAAGGGACTGCGGGAGTCCCTCTTCTATCCCTATTTCTGGGCTACGATTGGGATGCCAGTGCGATGGGCTGAGAAGAAAACCACGTAGGTGACCACACCGAACTGAAAATCTGCCATAGGACAGGTTTGGGCCCACCTGGAAGGAGAGGGCTGCAGGCAGGGCAGGGAGGAAGCCAGAGACACTGGGCCCATATCTGGATTTGGTGGATGCCAGAATCGGTTGTCCACATCCTCCGGGTGAGACCCAAGTCCCAGTGGCGGCTTGGGGCAGTGGTGCCAGGTGCCCCTGGAGCTGGGCTCACTCGGCCAGGGCAGGCACCTGTGTGGAATGTCGCCACAGCTCCTGGGGACCCAAGCGGGGTTGAAGGTCGCTGAACCCCCCCCTTTCCTCTCAAACCCTGGGCAGCTTGAGTCTACCAGGGATAATGGGCAGGATCGAGGCCAGGCTCCGGAAGGAGGCCGAAGTCCCGAAGATGGAAGGGGTGAGAGAAGGCCTGAGCCGGCAAGAGGGGAGGATGATGACTGATAACATCCCCCCGGAACCCAGGAGTCTGGAAATCCCGCTCCTTAGTTGCAAGACTTTTTGGTGCCCTACCACCTCATCTGCTGAAATCTGCCAAACATAAAATTTACTCCACCCCCCACCCTTTTTCTCTCTCTGTCTCTCTCACGCTTTTTTTTTTTTTTAAGCAGCACCATTCAAGCCGGCCATGTTGCAGAGGTGGAAATAAACTGCCCTAATATTATATGTGTCTTGGAATAAACCCGGGTGATCTTTTTTACAGAATTTAGCTATTGCCCCATCCTCCCTTCCCATCTCTCCTTCCCCCAAATCCATCCCCTCCCCAACCTTCCAACCCAGAGGTTTCCCTGAAAATGCACAGGGACGCCCGGCTACCTCCCCTTTCCTTCTGTCTCACGGGGCTGAGTCTGATGTTCTACCTAGGTAAGTGAGACCTTGCGGACCTCTTTTGTGCCGGAGTTCAAAGCAGTGGCCACGGCTCTGGGGCAAGATGGGGGAAGGGGGCCGGGGACATGTTGGTTTTTTCCTAGTGTCTCCATCCTTGGGAAGGGGCGTTTGGGGCCTGGGGTGGGGGGCATGTGCCTCTTGTCTTTCCCTCCCTTGAAATTGCAGTGTGGGGGAGGTGGGGGTCGTCTCGGTGGCTGTATTTCAAAATTGCCTCTGAGAATATTCCAAGGTAGGGAGGGATACCTGCTGGGCTGAAGTGGATGGGAAGGTGTGTGGTGTTTGTTGATGGGAAGGGTGGGGGGGAAGATTAGTCTGCAATATCTTGTCATGACATTTTGGGAGAGGCTGTTGCTACTGGGGACAAGAAATGGGGTGAACCCGGGTCCAGAATCCTGAACCAGGAGAGAGGGGGACCGCAGAGCCTGGCTGAGCGACGGTCTCTGCCGAGACTCCCCAGCTTGTTGGGAGCCTGGGACTGAGGATGCTGATCCAGTTGATCGGGGGCCTGAGGATGAAGGACCTGGTAAGCCCAAGGGATGTCCTGATGACCCTCGGGGCCAGGATGAAGGAGACGTGATTAATCTGAGCCGGCCTGGGGCAATTCAGCAGGTGTGACTGGGATGTGAGAACTGGGGAGGGCGTTGAGGGAAAAAGGGGTGAGGGAGGGCAAGTGTTCTGGAAAACTGCCCAGACAAGCCTAAGAACTCCCCCTCTCCACAATACCAGGGCCTATAACCCTGTGTGCTGAGGAAGAGGGAAACAGTGAGGGTTTCAGTTATTAATATTTTGTTTATTCATTCAATCGTATTTATTGAGCGCTTACTGTAGTAAGTGCTTACTCTTAAATTGTACTCTCCCAAGCGCTTAGTGCAGTGCTCTGCACACAGTAAGCGCTCATTAAATATGATTGACTGACTGACATGGAGCTCCTGGAGGGGCAGCAGGCTGGTAAGTGTCAGGGCCTATCTTCAAGGATGCTTTAAGGCACAACCCCACCCAGGTCATTCCTATTCTACGGAGACCTCATTAGCTGGACACCCTCCCGGCTCCCAACCCAGGGTGTGGCTTGGCCTACCACACGTTTCCTTCTTGCCATTTCATGTCACCTGGCTGAAGGCCCTTGTGCCCGCAGGATGAGCCGGGCGCTGGCTCTCACTGGTAGTTGTGTCGGAGATAAGGGGCCGGGGTGGGGGACCTTCAGGCAATGAGGCTAGGGATGTAGCTGCTCCAGGAAGGTGGAGATTCCTTTCCTCTGGGCCTCTGGTTTTTCCTTTTTTTAATGGTATTTATTAAGCATTTATTACGTGCCAGACTAAACACCGGGGTTGATACAAGCTAATCAGATTGGCACAGTCCATGTCCCATATATGCCTCACAGTCATTTTACCGATGAGGTAAGTGAGCCACAGAGAAGTTAAGTGACTTATCCAAGGTCACACAGCTGGCAAGTGGCTGAGGCAGAATTAGAACCCAGGTCTTTCTGATTTCCAGGCCTGTGTTCTATCCATTAAACCACGCTGCTTTTGAAAAACGGGGACACGGCTTCAGCCTGTGCCAGAGAAATGGGGATGGCCCAGGAAGCGCCAGCTCAGAGCCTCAACCTCCTGCTGTGCCCCAGCCCGCTCCCAATTTTTCCCTGGACCTGCCCAAAGAAACCACAGTCTTCCGGGACTCCTTGTCAGAGTATCGGCCACTGGCCTGCCAAAAATGGGAGGAGCAGTTTGAGGAGGTTTGGGAGCCCAGTTCCGAGGGGCTGCAACGGGATCCACGTCCGGGCTGGATCTTCCTGGGATAAGGCAGCGTGGCTCAGTGGAAAGAGCCCGGGCTTTGGAGTCAGAGGTCATGGGTTCTAGTCCCAGCTGTGTGACTTTGGGCAAGTCACTTCGCTTCTCTGTGCCTCAGTTACCTCATCTGTAAAATGGGGATTAAGACTGTGAGCCCCACGTGGGACAACCTGATCACCTTGTATCCACCCCAGAGTTTAGAACAGTGCTTCACACATAGTAAGCGCTTAACAAGTGCTATCATTATTATTATTAAGGCAGATGGTGTGTGGGGTTGAGGAAACAGAGAGTGGCTCCTCCTGAGGCCACCCCTAGCTTGGCTTGGCCAGTGCTTGTGGTCGGATGGCCATCTGGTCCCAGGCGGAAGCAGTGTGGGCAGGAGCAGGGTGGCAGTCTTCCCATCAACAGCCCTGCTCTGGCTTCCCTCTGAGTCCTGGCTCTCAGCTGGGACCTCCCCCAGGTGAGGGATGGAGTTTTGGAGCAGTTGGAGGGAGGCCCTGGGGAACCAGATAGGCCTCAGCCCAGGTGGTCATACCTCCTTTGACTGTTTTTATTTTGGGGAATTGCAGTGGGAGGGATTGGGGTTAGAAAGGAAATTTTCCTGATGGGGAAGACTGGGAAATGTCAGAGCAGGTGAGGCTGTGCAAACTCCTTGGAAGATCATGACCCCTGCCCTCCCCAACCCCCTCCATCCATCAGAGCTGAATTTCAGCAATCTGGCTGGATGCTGGGGCATGGACTCATCGGCTGTGGACCGACCCCGGGACCTACAGGGTATATGCTTGGGGTCTGGCGCTGAGGACCCTCTCAAATTTGCCTCCCACCTGCCCTGTTCTGCCCTGCCTGGAGTCCTTCCCCCTGCCTTCAAGACCCCCAAAGCCTTTTCACCTTCAGCGGCTGAAACCCGCTCACTAGAGGGAGGGTGTCAGCTGACCGGGGTTTGGTGCATTGGCCGGGCAGGCCTGCCCATCTAGGCCTCCCCCTCCCCAAGGTAGCGATAGCCCAGCTGGAGGGTGGGAGGGGGGAAGTGTCTCTCTGAGCCTGAGCATCCCCCTCCACCCCAGGGGACACAGATGAGTCGAGCGGCCTAGGGAAGGGAGGAAGAGAACTGATTTTTCCCAACCCTGGGCTGCCACCCTGGCTGTCTGCTGCCAGCAAACCCTGCCCCTCCATCTGTCCTCCTCACACCTCCCAGCTGCCAGACCGGAGGTGGGGGTGGGGGTCCAGAGGGGAAGGGGGCGGGACTGGAAAGCCCCACAGTCCCCGGGAAGAGCTCGTGGCATGCCACTTCCGTGGCATCCTCAGGAGGATGTCTGCCTTTCCTTGGGCCCATCTTAGCCTTGGGACGGGGGCATCAGGAGAAATGAATAGCTGTCCATAAATAACCCTAGAGTATCCAATTCTCTGCTTCCGGCTGGGCTGCCCCTCCTCAGTAGAGAGGGGGTCCCTTACATCCAGTCCTGACAGAGACTTGGAGGGGGAGGGGTCCTCTCCTATCCTCCAGCCTGACAGACGTGGGGGCTGTCCTATCTTAAGGTCCTGAAAGAAGTCTCTCTCCCTTCCTCCAGGCCTGAAAGAGAGGAGTCTCTCCCATCCTCCGGCCCTGACAGAGGGGATTCTCTCCCTTAACACCTGCGAGGAAGAGATTCCACCAGGATACCCGGGTGACCTAGGGGAACAGGCTGGAGGAGCGGGCAGAGAGCCTGCCAGCTCTTCCCACAGAATGGGAGGATGGTCCCCAGTGGCACAGCCCCCCTCAAACTAGAGCAGAGGAGATGGCACAGGTGGCTCTGGGGGCGGCGGGGGGAGAGGGCAGGAATTGGGGAGTGGCACTGGGAGAGATTGGTGGCCAGTCTGCCTTACTGGGAGTGACCCTTCTCACCCAGGCCCCATCCTGAGCCCCCTCTATGGCTGCCAGTGATGCCCGCCAACCAAGCCCCGCTTTCTCCCCAACCATTTTGGCTGAGGGAGGGAGTCTAGGCCAGGATAAGTGTGGGCACAGCTGGCTCTCCGTGAAGGCCCCTCTCCCGGCCCTCCTCCAACCCCTCTCCCCACCATCCCCCCTCCCTCTGCATCCTGCAGCCGTGCCCAGTTCTCACAGCAGGGAGGCACCTGGCATTTCCTCTTGGCTCTTGCAGCTCCGCCAGTGCTGGGCATGGAGGTCTCTGTGCCCATGACCCTGAACGTCCTCAACGGCACCAACGCCCGCCTCGCCTGCACCTTCAACTCCTGCTACAAGGTGAACAACAAGCACTTCACCTTGAACTGGACATACCAGAGCTGCCGCAACTGCTCCGAGGAGATGGTGAGCTTGGGGGGGCCAGGGTGGTGGCGCGCGGTGGGTGGGCAATCCGTAGGGACTGCAGGACTTGGGCGGGCAATGAGGGAGGGATCGGAGGCCGCAGCAGGGGAGGGAGCTGCCCCTTCTCGGAGGGTCCTGTCAAGGAGAGATCAATCAATTAATTATATTAATTGAGTGCTTTCTGTGTGCAGAGCACTATACCATATATTCTGCCCACAGAGATGGGAGGAGTCAGAGGGTTGGACCAGATGATCTCTAGGGGTCCCTTCCAGCTCCGTGACTGGCTCTCTGGTCAGCTGTAGCCCAGGGAGCTTGGGCTGGGGGTGGTGGAGGGGGAATGAGGAGCAGCATAGCTTAGTGGAAAGAGCATGGGCTTTGGAGTCAGAAGGACCTGGGTTCTAATCCCGGCTCTGCCACTTGTCAGCTGTGTGACCCTGGGCAAGGCAGTTAACTTCTCTGGGCCTCAGTTACTTTGTGAAAAATGGGGATAAGAGTATAAGCCCCATATGGTACAGGAACCTTGTCATCATCATCATCATCATCAACAATCGTATTTATTGAGCGCTTACTATGTGCAGAGCACTGTACTAAGCGCTTGGGAAATACAAATTGGCAACACATAGAGCCAACCTGATTAACCTGTATCTACCCCAGTACTTAGAACAGAGCTTGGCACATAGAAAACACTTACCTAGTGCCATAATTATTAAGTGTTCTGTGTGTGGCTTTTCACCCCTCCCCTGCTGCCCTCCTCCCCCTCCTCCTCCTCATTCCTGCGGCCCCTCAGTTTCTCCAGTTCCGAATGAAGATTATTAACCTGAAACTGGAGCGTTTTGGGAATCGAGTGGAGTTCTCGGGCAACCCCAGCAAGAACGATGTGTCCGTGAACCTGAAAGATGTGCAGCTGGAAGACGAGGGCACTTACAACTGCTATGTGATGAACCCCCCTGACCGCAGCCTTGGCCACGGCAAGATATACCTGCAAGTTCTCATGAAGGGTGAGCTGGTGTTTTGGGGGTGGAGGGTCGGGGGCGGGAGAGAGGGGAAAACTCAACCTCTCCCCACGGTTCAGCCTAGACCAGCCCTGCAGATAGCCTGGGCAAGGGGAGCTTGGTGCTGATGACTGATAATAATAGCGGTATTTGATAATTGTGGTACCCTCTCAGGGTGACACCCAGAGAGTTTCCAGTACTCTACCAGTCTCGACTACGGGAGGGAGAGTCAAGCAGAGGCAGGCCCATTCCATCCCTAGCTTGGCCAGTGGCTAGCGAGTGGAAGGCCATCTGCTACAAGTCAAGGCTCCCCTGTGCTGGGCCGCAGCAGTGTGGGAGAGATTCAAAGGCGGAGACTCGAGTTTACTGCATGGAAGGAGGCAATGGTAAACCACTTCCATATTTTTACCAAGAAAACTCTATGGATATACTACCAGAACGATTGCAGATGGAGGTGGGGCGTTCTGGGAGAGATGTGTCTGTGGTGTCGCTATGGGTCGGAGACGACTTGACGGCATAAGACAAGACAGATAATTGTGGTATTTGTTACACACTTACTATGTGCCAAGACCTGTTCTAAGCATTGCAATGGAAATAAGATAAACAGATAAATCAGATAAACGTTTAAAAGATAAACCACTTAGAACCGTGCTTTACATATAGTAAGCACTTAATAAATGCCATTATTATTATTATTATTAGGTCAGACATCTCTCCTGTCTCACTTCCCATCTCTCTTTCCCCCCTCTCCTTTGCTCTCCTCTTCTCACCTCCTGTTTCCCCCCCTCCTCATCTCTTCTATCTCTTTCTCTCTCTCCGTTCTCCTCATTCATTCAGTCGTATTTATTGATCACTTCCTATGTCCAGAGCACTGTACTGAATGCTTGGGAGAGTACAATACAACAATAAACAGACAAATTCCCTGCCCCCAACGAGTTTACAGGTTGGAGGGAAGGAGGAGACAGACATTAATATAACTGAATAAATGACAGAAGTGTACACAAGTGCTGTGGGTCTGGGAGTGGGGAAGAACAAAGGGAACAAGTCAGGGTGACGTGGAAGGAAGTGGGAGAAGAGGAAAGGAGGTCTTAGGGAAGACCTCTTGGAGGAGATGTGACTTCAATAAAGCTTTGAAGACGGGGGTGGGGTGTAGGGGAGTAATTGTCAGATTTGAGGAGGGAGGGACTTCCAGGTCACCTCTTATCTTCCCCTTTCTTTTCCTATTTCTTCCTCTCTTCTGTATCTTCCTCTCTCTTCCTGCCTCTTCCTCTGTCCCCCTTTCCTCCCCTTTCTTCCCCCCTCCTTCCCTTTCCCCTCTTCTAGCAGCATGGTTTAGTGGAAAGAACATGGGCTTGGGAGTCAGAGGACGTGGGTTCTAATCCCGGCTTCTCCACTTGTCTGCTGAGTGACCTTGGACAAGTCACTTCACTTCTCTGGGCTTCAGTTCCCTCATCTGCAAAATGGGGATTAATAATAATAATAATGATGGCATTTGTTAAGCGCTTATTATGTGCAAAGCACTGTTGTAAGCACTGGGGGGATACAAGCTGATCAAGTTGTCCCACGTGGGGCTAACAGTCTTAATCCCCATTTGACAGATGAGGCAACCGAGGCTTAGAGAAGTTAAGTGACTTGCCCAAGGTTACACAGCAGACATGTGGCAGAGCTGGGATTCGAACCCATAACCTCTGACTCCAAAGCCCATGCTCTTTCCACTGAGCCACGCTGCTTCTCAAGATTAAGATTGTGAGCCCCATGTGGGACATCCTGATTACCTTGTATCTACCCCAGCGCTTAGAGCAGTGCTTGGCACATAGTAAGTGCTTAACAAATAGTCATTATTATTATTACCCCTTTTCTCCTCCTCTCCTGTCTCTTCCTCTCTCTCTTCTCTCCTCCTGTCTTCTCGTCCTGCCCTACCTGTTCCTCTCTCCGGGTCTGATGGTTATTGGGTTTTCTAGACGTCGCAGGGAGGTAGAAACTGGGAAGCAGGATGCCTGGTTCCCTTCTTGGCTCCGATTCACCCGCACATTCATTGTCCTCGGCCTTAGTTTTCCTGTTCCCCGGACACAGGTGTGCGTGTGTGAGAGATGGAGAGAGAAAGAGAGGCCTGGAACCCTCCCCCAACTCAGTTTTCCTTCCCCAGCGCCCCCCGAACGTGACTCGACCGTGGCCGTGATCGTGGGCGCCTCGGTGGGTGGCTTTCTGGCCGTGGTCATCCTCGCCCTGATGGTGGTGAAGTGCTTGAGGAGGAAAAAGGAGCAGAAGCTGAGCGCCAACGGCCTGAAGACGGAGGAGGAGGAAGAGGAGGGCAAGACGGATGGCGAGGGCAACCCGGAGGATGGCACCCAGTAAGGGGGGAGGGGGCGGGACAGAGGCTGGCCCCTTCTCCGTGCCCCCTCCCTGTGTTCAGTGCCCACTATGCCCCTGAGCCAGCCCCCCAGCCCCTCCCTCGCCCCCCGCCCCCTCCAGCCCAGGTCCTCGCTTGCGAACCCTGGAGACCCCACGCCCAGCCAGAGAACTGGGGTCGAGTCCTGCTGCCTGCTTCAAACTCAAAATGGGGTGGGGGAGTGGGGCCGAGGACCGAGCTCCTAAGGTGAGAGGGCGGCCAGGGAACCCGCAGGGGAGGTAGGACATCTTGCCTTTATTTTATATTTCAAAAGTCCACCATTTCAAACCAGGTCGCGACAAAATATTTACATGAAATACCTTAAGGTGATCCTAAACATCCCTCCTTCCAAGATGCCACTGCTTTTTCCGTGATCTCATCCATTTCCACGGTTTTCCCCATTATCCCCTTGTAGGGGATGGGGTCTCCACTTGGCACAAAACATATGGGCTGAGTACACCCCTGCCTCACCCGGTCCAGTCCTTCAATTCTTCCCCCAATCACCCCTTGACCTTAGGAGGCTCCCTGTGATCTGATTTAAGGAAGCCATATCTGCCCCTGTCTTCTGGTATGCCATAGCCCCCCAAGATCTTAGTTATAAACCAGTGACTCACTCTGTCAAAGACTTTCTCCTGGGCTAGGTTCACTCGGTATCCACTCCGCTTTCCTTAGCGTGTAAGGAGACCACCCGTAAGTAACAAATAATACGCACCGATTGAGTCCTCTGGGACAAAGTCCCAGTTTTCGTTCCCAAACTATCCTATAGTTTTTCCTGGGACATTAAGCTCCCCTGTTTCAGACCCTTCCTATCCTTCTTCCAGTCTTTCCCCAAATTCTTCACATCCTGACATTTCATGTCTTTCTATTCCCGTTCAACCCCCTCTGTTTCCCGCTTTGGCTCCCCGCACCTAAATTCCCGAAGGACTCTTTCGTTCTTTCCTCTGATCATCCTTCCCGTTACACTAGCTCGCACTAATTCTCTGATATCTCCATATAACAATATTATGAATAATAATAGAGGTATTTGCTATGCGCTGACTGTTGTCAGGCCCTGTATTAGGTGCAGGGGTAGATGCAAGATAATCAGGTTGGACACATTCCTTGTCCCACATGAGGTTCACAGATTATCACTCTTTATTGCTGTAGTGTACTTTCCCAAGCGCTTAGTACTGTGCTCTGCACACAGTAAGCGCTTAATTAATACGATTGAATGAATGAATTGAATGAAAGTAAGAGGGAGAACAAGACACCATCTTGTGCTCCTCGTCCACACTGGAGCTCCTCCTTCTTCTTATCTTTCGGGGCCCCCCTCCTTCATTTTAGCTGCGCCAACACCCCCACCCACTTTTCCCTCTGCCAGAGGTGGATTTTTTCAAGGTATTTGTTAAGCATTTACTCCATGTTCTGTTCTAAGCACCGGGGTGGATACAAGTTAAAGCTCTACCCCCACTCCTCCTCTCTCCACCTTCCGCACTTTTAAAATGTACAAAATTCAAACCATAAAACCACCTCCCCTCATTCACCACTAAATACGTGGTTTCCTTATCATCACTTCAATCCCTTGGCACCACAGGGAGCCAAAGAAGGCCTTAAAAAAGTTATGTCAAAAAGGCACCAGACAGAAGCAACCCTCGGTTATGAACAAAGAGGCAAAAAAAATATATACATATTTGTACAGATAGACTCTGTGGTCCATTGTGAGCAACCAAATCTCTCCAAGCTTCATCTGTTTGTGGGTACCCACTGCCTTCCTTTCCCAGTTCTCCCCCGGATGGTCCCGCCTTCCAAACGGGAGTCCTAAAATCTTGGCCGACGCACTTTTGGTGGCAGTGCCATTGCTCTTTCTCGCCATGGCCACCTGCCCCAGGTTTATCACTGGATTCATTCCTTCTGTTAAGCAAAACCCCCCACGTGTCCTCCCAATATTTAGAAGTCATGCCCACATCCTGCACCTCCACCAGTGGTGCTTTATGTGGGCAGGGAATGTATCTGTTACATTGTTCATTCATTCATTCATTCAATCATATTTATTGAGCGCTTATTGTGTGCAGAGCACTGTACTAAGCGCTTGGGAGGTACAAGTTGGGAACATATAGAGACAGTCCCTACCCAACAACGGGTTCACAGTCTAGAAGGGGGTTCTATTGGTTCTATTCAATGTTCTATCAGTCTCTTCCAAGCGCTTAGTACAGTGCTCCTCATACAGTAAGTGCTCAGTAAATACGTCTGACTGACTGCAACACCTTAACTGGCTTCTACAGGCACATGGTCTTTCCCTCCTCCTGGCCACTGATGGATCAACTGATTGTAGGGGACAGGGTCTCCACTTGGCACAAAACGTATGGGCTGAGGACACCCCTGCCTCACCCCGTCCGGTCCTTCAATTCTTTCCCCAATCACCCCTTGACCTTAGGAGGCTCCCTGTGATCTGATTCAAGGAAGCCATATCTGCCCCTGTCTTCTGGTATGCCATCGCCCCTCAAGATCTTAGTTATAAGCCAGTGACTCACTCTGTCAAAGACTTTCTCCCGGGCTAGGTTCACTCGGTCCACTCCGCTTTCCTTAGTGTGTAAGGAGACCACCCGTAAGCCTTCCAGACAATCCACAGTCCTCCTCCCCCTGCCTGGACACCCTTGGGGCTTGTGGATAGTTTGCCTGTTGCCCCCTCTAGTCACCTCACAGGATGCTGGTATAGATTTCAGAGCCCACGTTCAAATAGGGCTTGCGGCCTCCGGTTGTTAATGTCCTCCTTGTCCTCCTCAAGAAAGTGCCTCCTCATTCTCATCTCCTTGACTCGCCTCTCCCAACCTCGTTCAGAACTGAACCCAACACAGTACTTGAAACTTTCGCGGCCCCTTGGTAAAACTCTATCGTCAGTCCGTCCAAGCTTGGGGTGCTATTTCTGTGAACTTCCAGTATCATCTTTAGCCCCCGTCTCCTGGGCAATCTCTCCTTCTAGCCCTTTCTTTCTTCTTCACCCCTCCCACGTCATCTCCCCCACTTCTTAAAAAAAGTTCCTAATAAAAACCGATCACGATCCCCAGGGACATCAGCTCTGTCCATTTTCCTCTGCCTTCCTTTGTCCTTCAGAGCTGCCATCGCCCCCTCCTCCTCCCTCCTCTGGATGCAACCTAGAAAATCCTGGAACAGATCTTACCGCCGGGCCTGACCTTCCCCTCCCATCCTCTGTTTCCTTATTCTTTCTTCACACACCACCCTCATCTTCTTCTTGACACCCCTCCACCTCTGCCGGAGTCACTTGGTCTCTCTCCCACCTCCACTGCCGTTTATTGCATCCTCTTCCTCCTTCTCCCAGATGGAATTTATAGACATTTTTCTTTCAAAGCTCCCACCAATCGAGTTCCTTTTGGTGGAGCGAAACAAAACAAAAACAAACACCAGACACCTCCCTTCCTGTTCATCAGCCGTTTCATAAATTCCTTCACTCGCAAATCTTTAAAAGAGTCCGTGCCCGTCTTCCACGTCCCCCTCCCAAATTTAACAGTGGCCCCTAAGTTCCTGATGACAGTCACCGGCGAGTGGTCTGAGAAGCGGGTCTCCCTGACCTCCCGCCCGGTGGCAGCCACCGTTCTGGACAAAGATCGGGGTGATGTTACTAGATGATTTGCACTTTTTAAAAGAATGGCCTCTGCTGCAGGTGAGTCCAGCGGACTGCAGCTCCAAAGTGGCCCCGCTTAGCCGTCTGGTTTGGGCTGGGCACCAGTGAGGTGCCCATCACTCTAGAAAACTTCACAGGGGACATTTTGTGGGCACTGGAGAGCGGAGGGAACATCTCAGATGACTTGGCTCCGGCCCTTTCCACCATCTGAGTTCCCTCTGCCTTGTGCCCCCCACCCCCACCCCTGGAGTCAGATCCCTCCCGTCATTTCAGCCTTTGGTTCCCTCTGCCACCACCCCCACGAAGTCCTGTCTCAGGAATGAGATGTGGTGCATCCTGGCTGGGGATGCCTTGCCCCGGGGATGAGCAGAAATTGGGCAGATCCTGCCCTGCCCAGCTCAGTCCGACCATCCCAACCTGGTCTTCCCTCCTTAGGAGTCCCATGGCTTTCCTGGCCTCCTTCCTCCCATCGTGGAGGGTGCTGTGGGGGGACTTTCCTAAGTCAGGGAGTGGAGATCAGAGGTGGGACATAGGGAGCAGGGGCAAGAAGGGGATGCAAGGACACCCAGTAACTCCCTCACCTTTCTGTTGGAGCATCTGGGGAGAGATTTTTACCGTCACTGCCATTTCCCCAGTTGCCCCAGAGGGTGTGAATGGGTACACGTATGAGACTGAGATTTGCCTGGCATAATGGGTTTACGTCTCAGCCTTAGCCCGGGCTCCTAGTGAGGGTGGGTCAGCCTGGATCTTCCCTAGTCTACTGGCAAGCCTTCTGCCTCCTTTCCCACTTTTGCTCTTCCCCAGCTTTACCTGGGCCTCAAAAACATGGTCAATGTAAAGCCACTGGGGCAGGGATGCATGATGGGCCTGATGAGATTCAGGAAATTGCTCCAGGGCCCTGCCTGGAGGGGTGTGTTTGTGGCATCCGCCCGATAACAGGGACCACCCACCCACACATATCTGTCCGTAGGCTCTTGGTGGTCATCAGCCAAACCGACAGAGGAGTAGGTAGGGTCCAGATTCCATTGGCAGGATGGACTTTTGTACTGCTTGGCTACCAGTGGTGCCAGTCTACCAGGTGGAGGGGCCCAGAGGGAGAAAAGAAGGGGGATGGCAGGCAGAGATCAGAAAACTGCCAGCTAAGGTCTTCAAGGGAGGAGGGAGGGGATTGTTGGGGGCGGGGGGATGTGTCTGATTCCACCAATATAGCCGATGCCCAAGCCAGAGATTTGGGGGATTGGAAAACTGGTGGTTCTCGGGGACAGACTCCGGCAGTTTGGTGGGGGTGGGGGTAAGAGGAGGAGGGAGAGAGAAAATAACTTTTCTAGAGGAAATGAGTCAGGGGAACCCCTGGCCCCAGGGCCATTAGTCAAGGCCCTTCAAGTCCCTTCCAGTATGTAACTGCCAATTAAACACACTGCCAGCTGGAGGGGACCCAGCCCACATCAGGGGAAGTGGGGAGGATGCTGTAACCCTAGCTTGGGGGAGAGCGGAAATCCTCCACCTGTTGTTTTCAGTGACCCCGAAGGGGTGGGTTTATGCTTATGCTGCCTGGCTTCGGCGCCTGACCTCTCCCTAGGGACAGTGAGGGTCCCTGAGGAAAATCCTAATCTTCCCCCAACCCTCACTCAGCCTTGCCGAGATCTGCTCTTCCACTGTCGCAGGGCAAGTAGCGGTGGATCCCCGGGGGAGCAGGAGGCAGGCTGGTGGACCGGTACCATTGTTACCCTTACCTGCAAAGCCTGTCCTAGTTTTCTCGAGGTTCTGGCCTCCCTCTCGGGGGATCTGGAGGCAGAGGGGAGGCTGCTCGTTCTGCAAAATCAGTGCAGTGATGGACGAGAAAGCTCAGGAGGGCCGGGCCTCGCCTCGCCAGGAGCCTCAGCATTTCTGGTGGGTGACAGGTCTGGTCAGCGCTTAGAACAGTGCTTTGCACATAGTAAGCGCTTAACAAATACCTTCATTATTACTATTTGGGCTGGGAGGGGGCTGAGGGCTCGAGCCCAGAGTGGGAGGTGAAAGGAAGTTTTTGCTGGATGGTGGTAGCAAAGGCACTTACTTTCTAGGGAGAGCCTTCTGCCGCGTATATACCCTTATCTTCCAGCTGTAATGAGCCGGCCAGTTGGGCCTCCAGTTTCCATCTCCTCCGACCCCCCGAGGCCCCATCTCCATGCCCATCCATGCCACCCTCACAGGGCAGCGACGTGACTCCCAAGCCCGCTTCTCCAGCAGCATGATCCCTGCCTGTCCTGCAGCTTCTAGACCAGCCTACTGGCTTTACCACACGCCCCCTTCTTCCCTCCCCCAACCCCCACGTCGACACTCCCCGTGTCCCTAGATAAGTCAGCATGAAAGAAGGTGGAATGGACACCACGAGAGCTAGGTTTTAAGACTAAAGCCATTTTCTGGAGGCCAACCCCCCTGTCCAGCTGGGCCGGGGTGAAGAGGGGGAAAGGGCAAGAGGCTAAACTGAAATAGTCTCTCGCTGTCCCCCAGGCTCTGGGCCCAGTTGCCAGCCTGCCACACAAGTCCAGGCCCAGGGAATGAGAAGCCAGCGGGGATTTGGGCCTTGTCAAAGAAGCTCAGGGCGAGAGAGAGAGCCCTTCAGGCAGCCAGACTGGGGTGGTGAGGGACACTTTCCTTTTTGAAAGTGACCAAACTGGCAACCTTGTGTCTTAACTCTGACCGCCCCCGCCCCGCCTCCGCCGCTGTCTTCCTTGGGCCGCCGTTTACCGTCCAGTTTGCCCAGCCTCGCCCCGCGCTCCGCCGGCGTTTGGGCCCGGAAACTCGCACCGTGCACACGCCACGTTTTCTTTCTTTCGGGGGGTGGGGGGCTTTTCTGCTCTTGGGTCTCTGGGTTGGGGCCTCCGAGCCCTGGAATGTAAGCATTGCTCTTTGTTCAGTCGAGGGGAGAGCCCTGCACTTTGCACTGACTGTTTTTTGGGATGTTTAGCGGTCGGGAGGGATGGGTGGGGTGGGGTGGGATGGTGGAGAAGAAGGACTCCCCGGGGGAAGCATCCGGCTGAGAATAAACAGAATGTGTCCTCCGACTGCCAGTGGTGGTCTTTTGGTGGTGGTGGTGTGTGTGTGTGTGGGGGGGTCTGAGCACTGTCCCTGGTGAGGTGGGGGTAGGGGAGAGGAAAGGGGCAGGGAGGTCTAAGTACTGCCCATGGTGATTGAAGGAGGGGGCTCTAAATCAGCCAGTCAGCCGTATTTATTGAGTGCTCACCATGTGCAGAGCATTAGTAATAATAATAGTAATAATAATGATGGTATTTATTAAGCACTTACTATGTGCCAAGCACTGTTCTAAGCGCTGGGGTAGAACAAGGTAATCAGGTTGTCCCCCGTGGGACTCACAATCCTTATCCCCATTTTACAGATGAGGTAACTGAGGCACAGAGAAGTTAAGCGGCTTGCCCAAGGTCACACAGCAGACAAGTGACGGAGCCGGAATGAGAACCTACCCCTTCTGACTCCCAAGCCCGTGCTCTTTTGTATAACAAGGTAGAGTTGGTAGACACGTTCACTGCCCACAGCATGGCTCAGTGGAAAGAGCACGGGCTTGGGAGTCAGAGGCCATGGGTTCGAATCCCAGCTCTGCCGCTTGTCAGCTGTGTGACCTTGGGCAACTCACTTAACTTCTCTGTGCCTCAGTTCCCTCATCTGTAAAATGGGGATTAAGACTGTGAGCCCCACGTGGGACAACCTTATCAACTTTTATCCTCCCAGTGCTTAGAACAGTGCTTTGCACATAGTAGGCGCTTAACAAATATCATCATCATCATTATTATTATTAATTAATTCATTCAATCATATTTACATACACCTGTAATCGACAGCTGCACGCTTAACGCAATGCGCTAGCAGTCGGCAGAGGGAGGTGGGAAAAGTTCGGTATCAATCCAGCTGGAAGGCACCCCCCAAGCGGCTGCTAATGGGGGGAGGTCCCTCCGGTGGGTAAGCGCTTTGAGATCCGAGGATTAGGGAGCCCAGGGGAGCAGGATGGGAAGGGAAAGCCGGGGGCAAGTCGAGGGTTTGCACAGGGAGGAAGGTCACACAGCCCCTCGGCCCAGTCCGGGCGTGGTCTCGGCCGGGCGCCGGTGAACTCAGACAGTACAGTGAAGCAGCATGGCCCAATGGTTAGAGCACAGGCCTCGGAGTCAGAAGGACCTGGATTCTAGCCATTTATTCATTCAATCGTATTTATTGAGCGCTTACTCTGTGTACAGCACTGTAGTAAGCGCTTGGAAAATACAATTCGGCAACAGAGACAATCCCTACCCAACAACGGGCTCACAGTCAAGTGCTGGCTCCGCCAGAGGTCTGCTGCATGACCTTGGGCAAATCATTTCACTTCTCGGGACCTCAATTACCCATCTGTCAAATGGGGCTTTAGAGTGTGAGCCCCATGTGGGACAGGGACTGTGTCCAGCCTGATTACCTTGTATCTACCCCAGCACTTAGAACAGTGCCTGGCACAGAATAAGCACTTAAAAAACCTAAAAGCCCCCAACAATTTGGAGCAGTTGTGTCTGCAGTTACCTGCCCCCCAGAGTTCACCCCCGAGCCCTGGGCCGCCCCCCACCACCAGCCACAGGGCCAGGACCCCTGGCCATTCATACATTCATTCAATTGTATTTATTGAGCACTTACTGTGTGCAGAGCACTGTACTAAGCGCTTGGGAAGTACAAGTTGGCAACATATAGAGACGGTCCCTACCCAACAGTGGGCTCACAGTCTAGAAGGTCAAAGCTCGCTGGGCAGTTGGAGGGGTGGCAAGAAGTGGCCTTGGGTTAGAGGGGGGATCTTTAAGGGGATGGGGGGGGGTTCCAGTCCGTAGGCCGTGAAAGCATTGTGGCTCAGTGGAAAGAGCCTGGGTTGGGGAGCCAGAGGTCATGGGTTTAAATCCCAGTTCTGCCACTTGTCAGCTGTGTGACTTTGGGTAAGTCCCTTCACTTCTCTGTGCCTCAGTTCCCTCATCTGTAAAATGGGGATTAAGATCGTGAGCCCCCTGTGGGACAACCTGATCACCTTGTAACTTCCCCAGTGCTTAGAACAGTGCTTCGCACATAGTACGCGCTTAACGAATACCATCATTATTATTATTATTAATCTGGCGGGCGCTTCTGACCTTGGAGGTGTGGGAGGATGAGATTTGGAGCAGGTCGGCCGGCCGGGGGTCCCTGCAGCTTCTCCCCCCTCCCCGCCCCCCGTGGGACCGGACCTGAGATGGGCCGCGGCCGGATGGAAGAGGAGCTGCCGTACTGGGTGACGCTGGGAGATACTGGGCGATGCTGGCCCGGCTCCGCAGTGAAGCTCTGTTGGATCGGGGCCTCTCTGGCTTCGCTCCAGAGGCCTTGGGCCCAGCCCCAAGCATCAGGAAGGGTTCCACCCCCTCCTGGACCCCCTGCAGCCCCTCAGGACCCCCAGAGGGGCCATGGGAGACTCCCCCCTGATGACACACACACACACACGTACGTCGCTGTCCACTTATCTACCAAGCCCCCCTCCCCTACAGCCAATTTCCAAGTAGGTGTGAGGCCCCTGGCCCGGCCTGGGTTCACCACCCCCATCCCATCCCTCTCCCCACTCCGACCTCCTGCAGCCTCTGCCAAAGTCAAGTCCACTGGGCCGGACTCTCTGAGCAGGAGCCTGGAGGCCACAAACTCAGCTCCGAAGGGTCAGAGTTCACCCACGGGCCGGCGTCGGGGGGGCTTGTCTCAGCTCCGCCACCCCAGTCCCCGGACTTCAAAAACTCACCCCTCGTCCTGCCTATGCCCCCTCACTTGGTCCGAGAAGACGGACCAAGGGGGTCGACCTTTCTCTCCTCCCCTGTCCCCCCACCTCCCCTTCATCCTTCCCCCAGCTCACCCGCTCACAGGACGGGCCTCTCTCTTCCCCGACCGAGTGGAGGGAAGCTTGCAGGATGGAGAGGAGCCGGGAGCCGTGGAGGGAGGGGGAGAGAGACGGAGAAAGAGACAGACAGAGACAGGGAGAAGAGAGGAGGAGTCAGAGAGGCGCAGAGACAGAGAGAAAAGAGGAGCTGCGTCTCCCT
The DNA here is from genome assembly GCF_015852505.1 of Tachyglossus aculeatus. NCBI lineage: Eukaryota > Metazoa > Chordata > Mammalia > Monotremata > Tachyglossidae > Tachyglossus > Tachyglossus aculeatus. The sequence continues at coordinate 32,871,457 of NC_052076.1, read as the reverse complement.
TCGGCCCGACACCGCTCCTGCCCAGCAGAGGGAATTTTGCATCCCGGCTCCGTCTGGCTCCAAGTCCATTAGCGCTGGAGGAGAGGGGGGTTTGCTGACCCAATCCTGCTCCCCAGACCCCCCCCCCCCGGGACACCCCTCCCTCACCGGGAGGGCGGGGCAGAGCCGGGGCCATGGGTTTTCCTGGTTTTCCTGCTGTTGGGCCGGGGAGCCACTTGACCGAGGTTGGTCCATGCTGACAGCCCGTCGATGCCCACCACAGACAGGGAGTGGGGAACCAGGAACCCGGCCCGGAGCGGGCAAAGTTATTCCAATTCCTCCCAGAGCCGGCCATGAAGGAGTAGGGAAGGGTCAGACCGTCCTCCTTCCTCCGAGTAACTCTGACCCCCGCTGGGGATGGGGAAGGGGGTGTTTCTCCTCCTCCTCTTCTCCCCTCCATCTCCTCCTCCCCAACTCTTTCTCTTCTTCTTATTCCTCCCCCTCTTTTTCTCTTCCTCCTCCTCCACCCATCTCCTCTTTCTCCTCCTTCCTTTCCTTCTCTTCCTCCCCTACCCCAAAATGGCTCCAGTAGCAGGGTTCTGGACAAGCTGAAATAGACACTCCCGCCTCCCCCCTACGGCCTTTCCCCCCCTGCCCCAAAATACCTGACAACCTCCTGCCATGCCCATCAATCATTTAATCAATCAATGGTATTTAATGAGCACTTCCTGTGTGCAGAGCACTGTACTAAGCCTTTAGGGATTATACCCGTAAGCTTGTTGTGGGAAGGGAATGGGCCTACAGTTCAATTGTAATGCACTCTCTCAAGTGCTTAGTACAGTGCTGTGCACACAGTAAAGGCTTAATAAATACCACTGATGAAGATGACACACACCTGCCTCTTCACCCCAAATGGCATTGGAGGGGGTGGCTAGTTCTGGGGGGTTCTCGCTAGCCACCCCACTCACACTGTGACTCAGCTGGCTCCCGCAGGGGAGTGGAACTGGGTCATCAAAGACGGATCTTAACAAGTTCCCCGGACTTCCCTTCGGGAAGTCCCCTCAGTTTTCTCCAACCTTCTGCAGGAGGAGACAAGGTCGAATTAGGGTTAGAGATCAAGGGGTCAGGGGGAGGATGGGGCGGTGGTCTGTGTTTGTATCCATCTGTGCACTGCGGCAATCGTCTCCATTTTTGACATTCCCAGGAGACTCCCTATATCCATCTCTCCCACCAGACACCCAATCCCCATCCCTACTACACCCAGCTTCCTGCAGCCCTGTTTCATTCATTCATTTGTTCATTCATTCATTCATTCAATCGTATTTATCGAGCACTTATTGTTCATTCAGTCATATTTATTGAGCGCTTACTGTGTGCAGAGCACTGTACTAAGCACTTGGGAAGTACAAGTTGGCAACATATAGAGATGGTCCCTACCCAACAGAGGGCTCACAGTCTAAAAGGGGGAGACAGAGAACAGAACAAAACATATTAACTAAATAAAATAAATAGAATAAATATGTACAAATAAAATAAATAAATAAATAGAATAATAAATACATACAAACATATATACATATATACAGGTGCTGTGGGGAGGGGAAGGAGGTAAGGTGGGGGGATGGAGAGGGGGAGGAGGGGGTGTGCAGAGCACTTTACTAAGCGCTTGAGAAAATACAATACAGCAATAAATGGTGACACTTCCTGCCCACAACGAGCTCACAGTCTAGAGCAGCAGCATGGCTCAGTGGAAAGAGCGGGGGCTTTGGAGTCAGAGGTCATGGGTTCAAATCCCTGCTCCACCAATTGTCAGCTGTGTGACTTTGGGCAAGTCACTTAACTTCTCTGGGCCTCAGTTCCCTCATCTGTAAAATGGGAATTAAGGCTGTGAGCCCCCCGTGGGACAACCGAATCACTTTGTAACCTCCCTAGCGCTTAGAACAGTGCTTTGCACATAGTAAGCGCTTAATAAATGCCATTGTTATTATTAGTAGTAGAGTGGGGGAGACAGATCTCAATCCAAGTACATAATTATAGATATGTACATAAGTGCTTTGGGGGAAGAACAAAGGGATAAATAAAATTACAGCTGAGGGTGGCAGAGGAGGGGGCACGTGGTCCTCCTGTGGCCTCAATCACGGTGGCAGAGGGCACAGGGAGGGTGGTATCCATGCTGCCCCGGCTTCTTCTGTGGGATCCTGCCCCATCCCCGGGCTGGTGAAGATGACAGACAGAGCGGGGGTGAAGGGAGGTGCTTGGAGACTGTGAACCCACTGTTGGGTAGGGACTGTCTCTATATGTTGCCAACTTGTACTTCCCAAGCGCTTAGCACAGTGCTCTGCACACAGTAAGCACTCAATAAATACGATTGATTGATTGATTGATTGATTGATTGATTGAAGACCTCTGCAGAGAAGCGAGGAAGCAGGGCATGAAGAGAGATTGAGCTCCCTCATCGCTCTGCCTCCCCCGGGCCCCACTCAGTTGCCTGCCCATAGGGGCCCTGTCCGATGCTCAGATGACTCCATGGAGAAAGCCTGGGTCTTGTTCCTTTAGGCAGTCAGCCAGTCAGGTAAATCCTATTTATTGAGCGCTTGCTGGGTGCAGAGTACTGTAGTGAGCGCTCGGGAGATGACAATACAACAATTAACAGGCACATTCCCTGCCCACAATGAGCTTCCAGTCTAAAGGGCGAGACAGAAATTCATATAAATAAATTACAGATATGGCTATATCCTTCATTATCCCCACCTTCCAAAGGGCCGGCTGGCAGATTATGGTATTGGTTAAGCACTTACTATGCGTCAAGCAGTGTTCTAAGCGTTGGGGTGGATATAAGGTAATCAGGTAGGGCTCACAGTCTTAATCCCTATTTTGCAGATGAGGTAACTGAGGGGCAGAGAAACAAAGCGACTTGCCTAAGGTAGCACAGCAGACAAGTGGCGGAGCTGGGATTAGAACCCACGACCTCTGACGACCAAGCCAGGAGCTGTCCTGGAGCTTGGGGACAGACCCAAATTTAGGTGCCACCCCTGCCGGCCTCAAGCTCAGTCTACTGGGAGAGGTGGGACTGTGAGACCTCTGAGTTGTAGGGATGAGGTTTAATTCCCACAGGTGTATTCCAGCGCTTAGTCCAGTGCTCTGCACATAATAATAATAATAATAATGGCATTTGTTAAGCACTTACTATGTGCAAAGCACTGTTCTAAACGCTGGGGGGATACAAGGTGATCAGGTTGTCCCACGCGGGGCTCACAATCTTAATCCCCATGTTACAGATGAGGTAACTGAGGCTCAGAGAAGTTAAGTGACTTGCCCAAGGTCGCACAGCAGACATGTGGCAGAGCCCGGATTCGAACCCATGACCTCTGACTCCCAAACCCAGGCTCTTCCCACTGAGCCATGCTGCTTCATAGTAAGAGCATAATAAATACTATTACTATTACTCACCTTCTGACTTAAACTCCTGGTGGACAGAGAACATGTCTATCAACTCTGTTATATTGTAGTGTCCCAAGTGCTTTGTATAGTGCTCGTCATGCAGTAAGTATTCAATAAATATGATTGATTGATAAATGTTATTACTACTATTCTCCACCTCTAGACTCTAAGCTCCTTGAAGGCAGGGAATAATAATAATAATAATGGCATTTATTAAGCACTTACTATGTGCAAAGCACTGTTCTAAGCACTGGGGAGGTTACAAGGTGATCAGGTTGTCCCACGGGGAGCTCTCAGTCTTAATCCCCATTTTACAGATGAGGTAACTGAGGCACAGAGAAGTGAAGTGGCTTTCCCAAAGTCACCCAGCTGACAAGTGACGGAGCTGGGATTTGAACCCATGACCAGTGACTCCAAAGCCCGGGCTCTTTCCACTGAGCCAAGCTGCTTCTCTTGGAATGCACCTACCAAATCTGTTATATCGTACTCTCCCAAGCACTTAGTACAGTGCTTTGCACATAGTAGGTGCTCAATAAATATGATCAATTGATTTTTACTACTACTTAAACGGAGGAACCAGAAACAGGAACTAGAAATAGCAAACCTGGGGAATAAATCAATCAGCCACAAAGGACTAAATGGATTCATGGAAGATCCATGAGCGTGGCAGGGGCAGGAAGGAGGAGTTTAAATCAGGGAATGCCTCCTGGAGCTGCTGTTTTGGGGGAAGGTCCCATTCTGCCCCACTCATATGTGACTTCATCATCATCATCATCAATCGTATTTATTGAGCACTTACTATGTGCAGAGCACTGTACTAAGCGCTTGGGAAGTACAAATTGGCAACATATAGAGACAGTCCCTACCCAACAGTGGTCTCACAGTCTAAAAGGGGGAGACAGAGAACAAAACCAAACATACTAACAAAATAAAATAAATAAAATAGATATGTACAAGTAAAATAAATAAATAAATAAGTAAATAGAGTAATAGTAGACTTGTCCACACTAGCCTGTCCCCCGTGGCCTACCCACTCTGTCCCAGTGAAGTTCCCCTCCCTGCATCTTCCCGCTCCCACCCCTTGACCTTGGCCCAAACCCCTCCCTCTTCCCAGAAGAGTGCCCCTTCTCCGGCCTGCCAGGCCTTTCATCCCACCTCCTCCAAGAAGCCTGCTCTGATTCTTCCCTTCCAACGTCCCACCCGCCAGCCTCAACCGTGACCCACGCCTCCCTGGCGACTTCCGATGACTGTCTACTCACCAAAGAGTGATAGGGACTGTCCGTGGGTCCCCAGGTCATTCCCGTGTCCCCCACTTGACTGGGGTCCCCTGAGGGCAGGGCCTGTGCCTCTTCTTCCACACACACCCCTGCGCCTTTATCGGACACGCTGTGGTAACCAGGTCTCTGAGTGGGGGAGCATGTCTCTGCTGGAAGATTTGTCCCTGGTGGAGCGTGACCTTGAGGGAACAGTCAGGGCCGGGGGCTGTGGGGTGGGGGCACTGGCCGTCCTACAGTCCCCTAAGTCCTGGCCCATCCATAGAGGGTGTCTAAAGATAACCTGGAAGACTGCCCTCGTGCCTCTTCCTCCCCCCTCCCAAATACCCAGCTCCATCCGGGGAGTGGCAATGTCTGGGGAGGGGAGAAATGCCTTGTGGTTGGGCCTTAAACCCGGCTCACTTTCCTTCATCTTCTTCCGTCTCATCTTTTCACCTTCACCTCCTGCTGTAGGAAACTCAACCCTTCTCCCCTGCCCCCTCTGCCCGCTGTAAAAATAAAGCTGGCAGGGTTGATGCCGCCCTCCCCGTGCCCTCTGCCGCCATGCTTGGGACCTGCTGGAGGGCCACCTGGCCCCCTCTCCGCCACCCTCGGCGGGAAACACGGCCGCGAAGCCGGGTGTAGGGGGTGGGGGATTGGGCTCTGGTGGGAGAGGTGGGTACAGGAGTTGGTGCAGAAGCTGGGGATCGGTTAGTCGGGGTGGGGAGGGCTGAGCGGGGACTGGGTTTCTGTCTTTTTGTGCCTTAAGTTGAAGGCCACCCACGCTCCAGGCAGGTGACAAGTATATTCTTTTCTGGCAACAGCTAGGGGGCTGGTGAAATAGGCCTGCCTTCCTGAGCCTCTGCAGAGGGAGACGGCACCGGATTTCCTCTCTGCCCAAATCCCTCCGCTTCCAGAGAATTCCTACCTCGACCTCAGGGGTGCTGGGGAGGGGCAGAGTTCCTGAGACCCGACTCAATCAATCAATCGTATTTATTGAGTGCTTACTGTGTACAGAACACTGTACTAAGCAGTTGGGAGAGTACTGTATACCAATATGACGGACACATTCCTTGCCCACAATGAGCTTACAGTCTAGGCCTTGCTAATCTCTACAGGGGCCCTGGTGGGAGGTGGGGAGGGGAAAGGGAGGTAGGAAAAGGGGAAGAGGGTCGGCTTCTTGGGGGGAAGGGAGGCTAGGGCTAGAGCAGAGTGGGGGCGGGGACAGAAGAGAAAGAAGAGGGAGGAAGTTCTGGCCTCCGAGTAGAGGGCCTGAAGGGAATGGGGAGGAGGGGAAGGGAAATAGAGGACGAAGGGGGAGGAAGAGAAGGGAAAGGGGAGGAGACCAGGTGCTAAGGTAGGGGAAATGTTTGACACCCCCATGGGGTAAATTGGAAGGCAGAAGCTGTGGGCAGGTCTGGCAGTTGTCCAAACACACACCCATACACGCTACAACATACACCCACTAAACACACATACTGTGAATATATACAGTAAGCATTGACACACATGACACACACACTAAAGGCATGCATGAAATACAAAAGCAAGAAACATGCTACAAACACACATATCCATACACTCTAATGACAGTCACCCAGGACGCATACATGCCCTGTAAACACACACAGACACACACACACACAGGCAAGAAACACATACAGAAGATCGGCTGGTATAGCACCTGATCCATCAGCATTCAATAAACAGCATCATCCTTATTCTCAGAAGATACCTGTTGTCGGGTCGGGACCATCTCTATGTGTTGCCAACTTGTACTTCCCAAGCGCTTAGTCCAGTGCTCTGCACACAGTAAGCGCTCAACAAATATGATTGAATGAATGAATGGAGAAGCAGCGTGGCTCAGTGGAAAGAGCACGGGCTTTGGAATCAGAGGTCATGGGTTTGAATCCCGGCTCCACCACATGTCTGCTGTGTGACCTTGGGCAAATCACTTAGCTTCTCAGAGCCTCAGTTACCTCATCTGGAAAATGGGGATGATGACTGTGAGCCCCACTTGGGACAACCTGATTACCTTGCATCCCCCCAGCGCTTAGAACAGTGCTTTGCACATAGTAAGCGCTTAACAATGCCATCATCATCATCATCATACGCTTCAAACACACCCCAAACTTACACCCTCAACACCCAGAAACACACACACACTGAAAACTCACATAGACTGGGAGCCCACTGTTGGGTAGGGACCGTCTCTATATGTTGCCAACTTGTACTTCCCAAGCGCTTAGTCCAGTGCTCTGCACACAGTAAGCGCTCAATAAATGCGATTGAATGAATTGTAAACACAAAGACGTTGGGGGGGCGGGGGGGAACAGCCGCATGGGCCGAGCATACTTAATAATAATAATGACATTTGTTAAGTGCTTACTATGTGCAAAGCACTGTTCTAAGCGCTGGGGGGGAGATACAAGGTGATCAGGTTGTCCCACGCGGGGCTCACAGTCAATCCCCTCTTTGAGACTCCCCCCCTGCTTTTAGACTGTGAGCCCACTGTTGGGTAGGGACTGTCTCTAGATGTTGCCAACTTGTACAGCTTCGTACAGTGCTCTGCACACAGTAAGCGCTCAATAAACACGATTGATTGATTGTACTTTCCAAGCGCTTAGTATAGTTCTCTGCACACAGTAAGCGCTCAATAAATACGATTGATTGATTGATTGATTAAGTGACTTGCCCAAGGTCACACAGCAGACATGTGGCGGAGCGGGGATTCGAAGCCATGACCTACTTTGAACCCACACGCTCACACACACACACACACACACACACACACACACAGTACACACATGCACACATGCCCAGAACCCCCCCCCCAACACGCCCCCCCCCCCCCCTCAGCCCAGCTGTGATTGGCTGCTCTTAGAGCCCAAGTCCCCCGGGGAAGGGGACTCCGGCCCAGACTCGCCTCTGCCCTGCAGGTGGTCAGCCAGTAGCCGGTCCCTCGGCAGCCCCAATCCTGGCAGCGGCCCTCCCCGCATCTCCCCCCGCGTCTCCCCGCGCCCGCCCCCGTTGGAAACCGCAGCGGCGGCCCGGGCACAGCGAGCAGGGCAACCCACGTGCCGGTGCCACCGCAGTGCAGAGCTCGAGGGGCGCCCCCCCGCCCCACCTCTCCGGACCTCGGGGCTCCGACAGAGACCCCCCTCCACCTCCCCCAAGCTCCCTCTCCCTCTGACCCCCTCCTCCCTCCACCCTTTTAGTCCAGGGCTTCTCGCCTCTCCCTTGCCTTTCTCCCCCGTCCCCACCTTTCTTGGGCAGCCGGCTCCTTCCCTCCCCGCTAACTTTGCCCAGTCCTGGCCGGCGCAGAGCCCGCCCGGCCGCGTCGCTGGAGGAGGAGTCGGGCCGGGCACCGGCTGGGCCCCCGCGCCCCCCGCATCCCCAGCCCGGGCCCGGGAGGATGCTCGGAGCTGGGTACCGCATCCGCGCCGCGGCGAGATGGCTGGGCACCGGACTGCTGGGTAAGGACTCCCTCCTCGGGGAGCGGGCACCCACGGCGGGCACGGGATGGCATCGGGTGGCACCTCCTTCCCCATACTCCGGGGTCCGGGGCTGCTTTTCCCTTCCCCCCTAAAGAGAGGAACGGGGAGGGGGCACTGCCCAGAGCGGCGACCAACTTTACTCCAGTTCACTCGAGTGCCCCCTTCCCCCGTCCCTCTCCACCCTTCCCGACCCGCAAAAAGGCCCTCCCCCTTCTCTCCTTTCCCCTCTCCGCTGGGATGGGAAAGTCATGGGCAAAATTTGGGCAGTGTCCAGCGGAGAGCCCCCCCCTCCCCACCATCGACCTTTTCCTTTTTCTCTCTGGCCGCTCTCCAGGGGCTTTGATCCCCCTCGGCTGGCCAGGACGTGTCTGGATCAGTCATGGGTTTGGAATTGGGAAGGGTCCCGTTGCTGTCCACTCACCTTCGAATTCAGTTGTCCTAGAGGAGGATCAGTAAGTCCCTCGGCTCTTTGATGGTGACCCCCGTACAGGGAACTGCAGGCTCACCGAGGGGGAGGCCCCCACACAGAAAGCAAGCTTCCCCCCCCCATCTTCCTATCTCCCGGACGGATTTGCTCCTTAGTTCTGCCCTGAGTCCCACTCATCGGTGGGCCCTCTGCTCTGAGGCTTCCTGAAGCCTCTGGTATTCAACTACAATCCTCCACACAGTGAGCACGTTTGGGTAGGGAATGCAACTCTGTTGCACTGTATTCTCCCAAGCGCATAGTATAGTGCTCTGCACATAGTAAGTGCTCAATAAATACCATTGATTGATTGACCTCCAGAGCTTCAAGCACCGCAGGCCTGGTCTGGGCCCTACTCCTGAGGCCTGGTCCTCGGCGGTGTCTGAAAGACAATTAGGCCATCAATTCCCAGTTGATGCCCAACTGCTGCTGGCTATGCTTCTCCTGGCTCCAGGCCCTCACCTCCTGTACTCTGGCCTCCCCTGAGCTTCACTATGTGTCAGCAGTGGCTGGGCTAAACACAATGGGCTTAGTTTCAGGGGTTTTAGCTGGCAGAGGTAATATCCTTATGTCACTCATCTCTTTTTATCATCTGGGATGGAGGGCCTTCTACTTATATACTCCCACCCACCCTTCAGAATCAAAAAGGCCGGTGTAGTGGGGAGGAATGGGGAGAAGAGGCAGAGAAGGGAAAGTTTTCCCTAAACTTGACCCCACTTCCACGTGTGGAGATGGCCCTTGGGGAGCCCCGGTGTCCAGGGTTGCGTCGGAACCAAAAGTCCCCAGCCAGCAAAGGACTGTTTCCGATACCCTGAACCCGAGACCAGAACTTTGGGGGTCTGGGTTGGATCTTTGGGGTGGTGGAGAAGCAGCATGGCCTAGTGGATAGAGCCTGAGCCTGGGAATCGGAAGGTCATGGGTTCTAACCCAGGCTATGCCATTTGGCCGCCGTGTGACCTTGAGCAAGTCACTTCACTTCTCTGGGCCTCAGTTTCGACATCTGTAAAATAGGGATTAAATACCCGTTCTCCCTCTCTCTTAGACTGTGAGCCCCGTGTAGGACAGGGAGTGTGTCCGACCTGATTATGTAATTTGTATTGCCCGTAGCGAATAGCGCAATGCTTGGCACATCCCAAGTGGTTAATGCCAACATTATTATTATGGGAGGCTGGGCTGGACCAAATTCCACCAACGCCGGACTGCCGGGGAGGGAACCCGTTCCAAAGCTTCTGACAAACTTCGCTCCAGTGACCTCGAGTGCCCCCTTCGCCGACCCTTACCGCCCACCCCTTCCCTCCTTTTCACTGCCTTTTTCTCCCTCCCTCTTCCCCCATTCCCCTCCTTCCTCCTCCCCCTTTTAAACTCTCCTGTCTTCTCCTTCCGTCCTCTTTATTCTCCCTCGTTTATCCATTCAATCAATCGTATTTATCGAGCACTTACTGTGTGCAGAGCGCTGTACTAAGAGCTTGGCAAGAACAATTCGGCAACAGAGACAGTCCCTACCCAACAACGGGCCTTCCATTCCCCTTCCCCTCTCCCCCTCCGTCCCTCCCGCCCCACATCCTCCCCTCGGTGGGTCCCCAGCCCGGGCTGGGGGCGGGGGCAGCGGTGTTTCCAGGGGGCGGGCCACCACGTGCCTCCTCCCTGCTAACTTTGCCGAGTTCTGGCCGGCGCAGAGCTCGCCCGGCCGCATCGCTGGACGAGGACGAGGGGAAGGGGAGAGGGAGGAGGAAGAGGAGGAGAAGGAGAAGGAGGAGGAGGAGAAGGAGGAGGAAGGCCGGGCCCGCCCCACAGTCCACACCCTCCCCGACTCCCCGCCCCGCAGCAGCCGGGAGGATGCTTGCAGCTGGGTACCGCATCCGCGCCGCGGCGAGATGGCTGGGCACCGGACTGCTGGGTAGGACTCCCTCCTCGGGGAGCGGGCACCTGCCCATCGGGCTGGCGCCCAGGGCATCCACGGGATGGCACCGGGTGGCACCTCCTTCCCCATACCCCGGGTCCCGGGGTCCGGGGCTGCTTTTCCCTTCCCCCCTGAAGAGAGGGAGCGGGGCTCCGGGACAGGCCCATCGGGCTCCCGAGTCCTGCCGGTGCCCACTGCTGGGGAGGGGGCATGGCCCAGAGAGGCGACCAACTTTGCTCCAGTTCGCTCCAGTGCCCCCTTCCCCCGCCCCTCTCCGCCCTCCCCGGCTCGAGGAATGTCCCTCCCCCTCTCTCCACCCCCGCTTGTCCCCCCCCCCCCACCGCCTTCCCTCTCTTCCCTACCCTTTTCCTCCTCCCCCTCTCTTGCGCACTTCCCCCACTGATAGGAGAACAATCCTGGGCACCATCTGGAAGCCCCCAACCCCTGCAGGGTCTCCCCCACCTCTGTCTAGGTCTTCCACTCTGCCCCCATCCCGGAGGCAGCAGGCAGTATTCCCGGGGTGAGGTCTCCTTTCTCCAGGCCAGGATACATCTGGGAATCTGAGGTGGGAATCCAGACGAGAAGGAAGACGAGGGGAACAGGAGGGTCCGCCCGATTTTAGTCCTAACATTTCCACCCCTCTCCCCTGCTTCACCCCATGGAGAAGGCCCTTGGGAAGCCAGGGTGTCCAGAACCAATCTGAAATGGGTTGGGTGGCAACCCAAAGCCCCCAGCCAACAACTTGGCATTTTCGGTTTCCTGGCCCCAAATCTAGGGCTTTAGAGCCCCCCTGCCGCCTCCCACCTCGGGTTGGGGTTGAACCTTAGGGGCGGGAATCACCCCATCTGAGAGGAGGCAGGGGAGGCATTGGCACTTATGGCCTCATACTACTCATAGGAGAAATCTGGGATGGCGTGTGGGCCTGTCACTCCTCACGATCTACCCCTCTCATCCCAGAAATCCCACTCAGGGGCCTGGACCAGCCACTGTCCCTGGGGCTGCCGAGCTCGGCTTGGAAGGGTCTTTGCCGATGGGCAGAGTTGGAGGAAGTAGAGTTCAGAGGGCCGTCAATCGTATTTAGAGTACTTATTGTGAGTAGAGCACTGTAATGAGTGCTTAGCACTGTTGAGGGAAGCCGTGGGAAAGGGTAGGAGAGACACAGGGGTAAGAGGGGATGTGATGGGGGGCGATCCCCAGGGGACGTTGCCCCACCTTTGGGACTCTCAGTGAGCCTTAAGGTGGCTGCAGTGCAACCCCAAGGGGCAGCGGCTGGTTGGTGGTGTGGGCGGGTGAGGAGGCTGGAACCTGCAGAGCTCAGAAAGTCATGGGAACTGGCAGGGAAGAGGGGAGGAACAGCCTTGGGACATTCATTCATTCATTCATTCATTCAATAGTATTTATTCAGCGCTTACTGTGTGCAGAGCACTGTACTAAGCGCTTGGGAAGTACAAGTTGGCAGGCAGACTGGGGCAGAACTCAGGACTAGATTATGGCCGGGCCCCTTTGCCCGGGGTTTGGAGGCACCTGGGACTTGGAACCTCTGGTCTGAGTGGGTCCCGGGTGACAACGGCTGGGGTGAAGAACTCCTTTCATTTGGATCCGTTTTCTAAGCTCCTCCTCCCTCCCCCCAAGCTGCGTCTCTGGATCTCGCAGCCAGCAGCAGCCCATATCAGGAGGCACTGATGCTCGGTCCCTGTCCTGGCGATGTTTCTGAAATGCTGGGTGACCTTGGGCAAGTTGCTTTTACCTCTCTGGGCCTCAACTTCCTCTGCTCTCCCTAGAAACTCAGGGGATCAGAAAAGGGAACGAGTTTTGGGAAAAGAGAGGCAGAGAAACCAAAGGGAAGAATATTACACTTCTTTGGGATTCTCTTAGTCCCTTCCTCCCTCGCTCTCCCCACCTCACCCTCCTATAATTTCTTCTCCCCACCCTGTCTCCCCCTTTCCCCTCTCTGCTCCCTGTTTTGTTCAACATTGCAGATAGGTTTGAGTAGCCCCAGGCCCACAATTATTATTATCATTATTATTTGTGAGGTCTGGCCAGTCTTTTGGTTCAATCCTATTATGATGAGATAACTACATAGTTTCTGAATCTACTGCTTTACTGGGTGCCTCGAATTTGTGAAACTTACTGCTTTTTCTATTGCATAATTACTCATCCCCAGCCTGCAAAGTTTGCAAGGGACCCCCTCCCCTATCCTGGACTTGGGAGGGAACAGTCCTTGTGTCTCCACAGCTAATCTCAGTTCTCATGGGGAATCGAGTTGTGGTGATGGGGTGGGGTGGGGGGACAGGGGCAGGGGCATCTCTCCAGACCCTGGGCCCTGAGGTCTTGCCCCTACGTGTTCTTGAGGACAATTGTCCTCCCCCCCAACCAACAGCGGGGCTGAGAGCTGGGAGAGGAGTTGGGTTACTTGGTGCAGAATCAGAGCAGACTTTTCCAGCTTTGAGGGAAGCTGGGGTCGGGAGGCAGAACTGCTGAGCTGTGGAGGGAGAACTTCGGGCCATTCTCCCCGAAGGGCCAGCAAATAGGAGATAATGGCTCTAGGGTGGCTGAGTCTGGGCCTCTGCTGGTGGGAAAGAGAGTGGGTCACGATGGTACTTCCCCAGTGTTTACTATGTGCCAATCACTGCCCTAAACGCAGGAGTAGAGACAATGCAAACGTCTAGCACATAGTCCCAGTCCCTCATGAGTTTGGAGTATGGAGGAGAGCGGCCTCTTGGAGAGAACAGGGACAGGGAGACTGGGCCTTGGGGGTCTCAGCTGAGGATCAATCAACCAATCAATCAATCAGTCAATCAATTATATTTATTGAGCACTTACTGTATGCAGAACACTGTGGTAAATGGTTGGGAGATAAAAATACATGTTTCATAACGACTTTACAGTCTAGAGGGGAAAAAAATTACCTCTGGCCCATACAGGGAATGAACCCGTGCCCTTGGCACTATCAGATAGGATATGCTGTGTGGCTCTAGGTAAATGCACAATCCTCTCTGATCCTCAATTTCTCTCTCCCGGAACTAGAGGACTGATTCGCCTCTCTCATTTCCACCGGGACGCCCAGGCTCTCGACCCCTGGGGCCTGATTCTAGGCAATCTCGCCCAACGCAGATACTTTTGACCTCCCTCCCGGCTTCTCCTCTTTTCTCTGGGCTCTGCTCTTTGGGGCAGGGGTCGAGGCAGGAGGAGGGTGGACTGGAGTTGGTTTTGAAGGCCTGGCTCCGGGTACCAACAGCAAACCCGGCCTGCGCACCAGGCTTTGGGGAGGGCAGGAGGAAGGAGGGGAGACTTCTCTTTGGACTGTGTCTCCCCTGTTCTTCTCCCCACGCTGGCTGCTTCCTTCCCCTTCCATTTATGCCAGACCATCACGCGCTCCACCTTCAAAGCATTACTAAGGTCACAGCTCCTCCAAGAGGCCTTCCCCGATTAAACCCTCTTTCCCCCGACTAGCTCTCCCTTCTGCGTCGTCTAAGCACTTTAATCGCATTATGACCTTTGGATATTTGATATTCGCCCCACCCCCAACCCTGCAGCACTTACGTACATGTCTTTAAATTATATATTATAAGTTACTTGTTTATTTATTCAATCATTCAATCGCACTTATTGAGTGCTTACTGTGCGCAAAGCATTGTACCAAGTGCTTGGGAGAGTACACTATAACAGCAGACACATTCCCTGCCCACAACGAGTTTACAGTCTAGAGACGAGCAAATTATGTTTAATGTCTGTCTCCCGATCTAGAATGTAAGCTCGTTATGGGCATTCATTCATTCATTCAATCGTATTTACTGAGCGCTTACTGTGTGCAGAGCACTGTACTAAGCGCTTGGAAAGTACAAGCTGGCAACATATGGAGACGGTCCCTACCCAACAATGGGCTCACAGTCCAGAAGGGCAGGGAACGGGTCTGCGAATTCTGTTGTATCGTCGTACTCTCCCAAGAGCTTAGTACGGTGCTCTGCTCATAGTAAGTACTCAATAAATACGATTGATTGATTGATTGATTGATTGATTGATAGGGGCCAGGCAGCCAGGCTGCCGTCTCTATTGGAACTCCCCAAAGCCTCTGAGCTAGATTCTTTGCATAAAGGAGGGGAGAAGGGCCTTCCTGGGTCTAGGGTCGGGGGCGGAGGGGGCTGTCCTGAAGGCGGCACTTTGCGCAGTCATCTTTGCCCTTGACCTCCTCATCACAGACTGCCACTGGACAGGGCTGCGGGCAGGGCCAGGCTAAGGGGGCTACTGATGTATCTCCCCTTCATTCTCAGCCCAGAAATGCAGTGAAGAGAGCGCAAGCTGCAGCAGGAGGGATTTAGGCCAGACGGTCCGCACTCGTGGGTCGGGTCCAGGGGTAGGAAAGGCAGGAATAGGTGACCAAAAGAGGATGGGGACTCTTCCTTCATTCATTCATTCAATCGTATTTATTGAGCGCTAACTGTGTGCAGAGCAAACGCTAAGGAAGTACAAGTTGGCAACATATAGAGAGGGTCCCTACCCAACAGCGGGCTGAGGCTGCTGGCTCGGGGGTGTCGGATGTCTCATTTATTCATTCAATCGTATTTATTGAGCGCTTTCTGTGTGCAGAGCACTGTACTGAGCGCTTGGGAAGTACAAGTTGGCAACGTATAGAGACGGTCCCTACCCGACAGCGGGCTGAGGCCGCTGGCTCGGGGGTGTCGGATGTCTCATCCGGCCTGGCTGGCCTGAGGAGATTGGGGTTGGGGGGCGGTGGAGGGGGACGGTCAGAGTGGGACGAAGGAGTAAGGAGGGAAGCCAGCACGCAGGCCGCATTCATTCAATCGTATTTATTGAGCGCTTACTGTGTGCAGAGCACTGTACTAAGCGCTTGGGAAGTCCAAGTTGGCAACGTGTAGAGACGGTCCCTACCCAACAGCGGGCTGAGGCCGCTGGCTCGGGGGTGTCGGATGTCTCATTCATTCAGTCGTATTTATTGAGTGCATACTGTGTGCAGAGCACTGTACTAAGCGCTTGGGAAGTCCAAGTTGGCAACGTACAGAGACGGTCCCTACCCAAAAGGGGGCTGAGGCCGCTGCCTCGGGGGTGCCGGATGTCTCATTCATTCAGTCGTATTTATTGAGTGCATACTGTGTGCAGAGCACTGTACTAAGCGCTTGGGAAGTCCAAGTTGGCAACGTACAGAGACGGTCCCTTCCCAACAGCGGGCTCACAGTCTGGGGGGCGGGGGAAGAGCGGGAACGGGGCGTTGGGTGGAAAACTCACCCACGTGGGCACCCCCCCGCCCCCCCGCCTTCCCGAGCGGGAATTCCTCGGCATCCTCGGGATGCGGGCCCCAAATGTCAGGGGCGGGGCTGGGGGCGGGCCGGAGGTTTCGTGCTGCAGGAGTCAGGCGGGGACACCCTGTCTCGAGGCCGCGCCGCAGCTCCCCCCCGCCCCCGGCCCCGCTGCAGTTTCCCTGATTCAGCGCTGCCGCAGCCGGTGCAGCCCCTGCCCCAGCCCCGGGCCCACCCCCAGCCCCGGCCCTTTAGACTGTGAGCCCACTATTGGGTAGGGACTGTCCCTATATGTTGCCAACTTGTACTTCCCAAGCGCTTAGTACAGTGCTCTGCACACAGTAAGCGCTCAATAAATACGATTGATGATGATGATGATCACCAAGCCTCTCAATCCCCTCCACCCCCACTGCGGCAGGCTTGACCGGCCCGGGGATCCAGGAGTCCCCCCAACCCCAGCTCGGGACGAGCTAGGCGGTGGTCTCATTCATTCATACTGTGTACAGAGCACTGGACTAAGCGCTTGGGAAGTACAAGTTGGCAACATAGAGAGACAGGGCCCTACCCAACAGCGGGCTCACAGGCTAGAAGGGGGAGGCAGAGAACAAAACAAAACATATTAACAAAATAAAATGAATAGGATAAATATGCACAAACAAAATAGAGTAATAAATTCATACAAACATATACATATATACAGGTGCTGTGGGGAGGGGAAGGAGGTAAGGCGGGGAGGGATAGGGAGGGGGAGAGGAAGGAGGGGGCTCAATCTGGGAAGGCCTCCTGGAGGAGGTGAGCTCTCAGTAGGGCCTTGAAGGGAGGAAGAGAGCTAGCTTGGCGGATGTGCGGAGGGAGGACTTTCCGGGCCAGGGGGAGGATGTGGGCCGGGGGTCGACGGCGGGACAGGCGAGAACGAGGCCCGGTGAGGAGGTTAGCGGTGGCAGAGGAGCGGAGGGTGCGGGCTGGGCTGGAGGAGGAGAGAAGGGAGGTGAGGTAGGAGGGGGCGAGGTGATGGACAGCCTTGAAGCCGAGGGTGAGGAGTTTTTGCCCTATGCGGAGGTTGATTGGTAGCCACTGGAGATTTTTGAGGAGAGGAGTAACATGTCCAGAGCGCTTCTGGACAAAGACAATCCGGGCAGCGGCGTGAAGTCTCCTACCCTGGAGTCCTCTCGCCCCCCACTCCCACCTGTCGGGGCAGCCCCCGGCCTTACCTAGGCGGGCCAGGACCAAGGACAGACGGACGGTCTGGGGTCCTGAACTTTGACCTCTCCCCGGGTCAGGTCCAGCTCTGCTGCCTGCAGTCCTCCTGACTCCTGCAAGTACTAATAATGATAATGGCATTTATTAAGGTCTTACTATGTGCAAAGCACTGTTCCAAGCACTGGGGAGGTTACAAGGTGATCAGGTTGTTCCTTACTATGTGCAAAGCACTGTTCTAAGTGCTGGAGGAGGTTACAAGGTGATCAGGTTGTCCCACGGGGAGCTCACAGTCTTCACCCCTATTTTATAGATGAGGTAACCGAGGCCCAGAGAAGTGAAGTGACTTGCCCAAAGACACACAGCTGATAAGTGGTGGAGCCGGGATTCGAACCCATGACCTCTGATTCCCAAACCAGGGCTCTTTCCACGTAGGATTAGAACCTAGGTCCTTCTGACCCCCAAACCCGTGCTCTATCCACCAAGCCACGCTGCTTCCCCTGGCCTGTCCCTGCCTCCGGCCCTGTCCAACCCCATGGCCTTTCCTCCCTCCCTGTTCCCTGAGCAGGCGTCCTCCTGGTTCCCGTGGTTCTGGCGCTGGAGGTCTCGGTAGGGAAGACCCCCATCATCACGGCCCTGAACGGCACTGACATCCTCCTGCCCTGCACGTTCTCCACCTGCATTGGCTTCGAGAACCTCTACTTCTGGTGGAAGTACAATAGCACGGACGACTACCAGGACGTGAGTGTTTGGGGAACCTGGCTGGGGCGGGGGGGGGGGCCGCGAAGGCGGCCGAGTTTTTCTGCCCGACTCCGAACCCCAAGGGGAGGGCCACTCCTGGACTCCGGGCTGCATCGCTGAGGCTGTTTTAAATTGCAGCAAGAGGGATTCAGGTTAGGTGGATCCTTAGCCCCACAGCACTGGCTTACATAGCCGTACATTTGTAATATTCGTTTATATTAGTATCGTCTTCCCCCTCCAGACTGCAAGTGCCTTGTGAGCCAGGAACATACCTACCAACTCTGTTATATTGTGCTCTCCCAAGTGCTTAGTACAGTGGTCTGCACACTGTAAGTGCTCACTGATTGATTGAGGATGGAAGGCCCTTCTGAAGGGAAGAGTGATTGGAACGTTGGGGCCACCTAGTTGGGAGGATTTTGTTCAAACAATATTATTTATTGAGCAATTACTCTGGTCAGAGCACTGTTTCAAGTACTCGGGAGAGTGAATTACAAGAGCTAGTGAACAGGATCTGTGCCCTTAAGGAGTCTATGATCTGTCCTGGGAGTAGGTGGGCAAGCTCTGGTGAAGGTCCTCGGGGTACAAAAAATTCAGGTACGCTTTGTCAGTCAGTCAATTGTATTTAATGAGCTCTTATTGTGTACAGAGCACTTGGAAGATTACAAAATAGCCATATAACAGACACATTCCCTGCCCATAATGAGTTTATAGTCTAGAGGGGGAGAGAGACATTAATATAAATAAATATATTACGCAGTTATTACAGAGTTAGACAAAGTTAGCTAATTCTAACAAAGGTAAGTTAGTTTTGCCTAACTCCCCTTAATAGAGACCAGGGATGGGGGTTGCAGAGAGGGTCTAGAGATGGCTCCGATTGTCCTCCTTAATGACTACGGGGAAGGGACGGAGGTGGCAGGCCTGGGGTTCCTGGGGACAGTTGCCTCTTTTCTCCATGACTTCGGGGGCTCCGCAAAGGGATGGACGAGATGACCTCAGGAGGGCCGACTCGGGGCATCCGGGAGAGAATTCTCTCCTGATTCAGCTGTCCTCTCTGCCCCCGCCCACCTCCGTCCCCGCAGTTGCTGGAGGGGACGGTCAAAAATGAGAAGTCGGAGCCCAGAGTGAAGAAGGAAATGCACAGCCGCATCGTGCTGGTCGGCTCCACGCGGGACAAGAAGAACAACATCTCCATCGTGCTGCAGGAGGTGGAGTTTGCCGACGCTGGCAAATACACCTGCCGGGTCAGGAACCCCAAGGAGAAAAACGCCCAGCACCAGGCCACCATCACACTCAACGTGGTGAAACAATGTATGGGGAGGCGCTGGCTGCGTGGGTGGGTGGGTGGGGACCCAGGAAGGGGGGGGGGGGGGGGCTCTGGAGTGTCATAATAGTAATGTCAAGGGTTTACTGTGTGCCAAGCACCGTTCTGGGATAAATGCAAGGTAATCAGGCTGTCCAACGTGGGGCTCACAGTCCTAATCCCCATTTTACAGATGAGGTAACTGAGGCACAGGGAAGTTAAGCGGCTTGCCCCAGGTCACACAGCAGACAAGTGGCAGAGCCGGGATTAGAACCAACGTCCTCCGACTCCCAAGCCCGTGCTCTTTCCACTAAGCCACGCTGCTTCTCTATCTCTGCTGTGTGACCTTAGGCAAGTCACTTCACTTCTCTGGGTCTCAGTTACTTTATCTATAAAATGGAGATTAAAAGTGTGAGCCCCATGTGGGACAGCGACTGTGTCCAATCTGATTAACTTGTATCTGCCCCGGCGCTTAGAACAGTGCCTGACATCTAGTAAGCTCTTAACAAGTGCAATAATAATAATATTATTATTACTATTATTAATGGGAGAGCAGGCCAGAATCCCCGGGGGGCCCGTGGGCTCAGCATGCTGTAGTGGAGTAGTAACAGTAGCAGTGTGGCTTAGTGAAAAGAGCACGGGCTTGGGTATCAGAGGACATGGGTTCTAATCCCACCTCCGCCATTTGTCTGCTGTGTTGGGCAAGTCACTTAACTCTCCTGTTCCTCAATTATATCATCTGTAAAATGGGGATTAAGACTGTGAGCCCCACGTGGGACAACCTGATTACCTTGTATCTACCCCAGTGCTTAGAACAGTGCTTGGCACATAGTAAGTGATTAACAAATACCATCATTATTATCATTATTACTATGCGCAAAGCACTGTATTTAGCACTGGGAAAGGAGGTGTAAACCCGGTCCTTGACCCCCAGGGAGCTCAAAGCACCAGTGAACAAACCTTCCTCAGAGTCCCCCTAGTTGCTCTGTCATCCCTTTCATCCCCTGGCCTGATTCCAAGCTCACAGCGACTCATTAACCGACTCCACACCTCCTAATTCAAACTTCAGCTCACAGGACCAAAATATAGCCCACTTTGGGTCAGGATAGTAAAAAGGAGAAGTGATGCCTAATGGATAGAGCCCATGCCTGGGCGTCAGAGGACCTGGGTTCTAATCCCGGCTCTGCCACTTGCCTGCTGTGTGAGCTGGGTCAAGTCACTTCACTTCTTTGTGCTTCAGTTACCTCATCTGTTAAATGGGGACTTAGATTATGAGACCCATGTGGGATGTGGACTGTGTCTGATTACCTTGACTATCTACCCCAGCGTTTAGTACAGTGCTTGGAACATAGTAAGTGCCTAACAGATACCATTTTTTAAAGAATCCCTTTACCCTGCTCTCCCTGTCCTTTCTGCCCAGTCCTGTACTTGAGATTGAGGTCTGGGCACAGCAAGATGCCCAGCTGGCCAGGCACTCCGGGAGGCAGGTGCCAATCTCTGCCACCAAAGCCCTCAGTGATTCCCAGAACTTTCCTGGTCCTGTGGCGGTGGAGTCCCCGGCTCGGGAGGAATCAGTCGGGACCCCATCACACCCCATGTATCAACCTTGCATCTACCCCAGGGCTTAGTACAGTGGCTGATGCATAGTAAGCTCTTCAAAAATACCACAATTATTATTATTATTAGCCTCTCCCTTTCCACCCATCGCTCCCTGACCAGCCAAGGTATCGGACAAAGGCAGCCTGGTTTAGTGGAAAGAGCAAAGGCCCGAGAGTCAGAGGACCTGGGTTCTAGTCTTAGTTTTCATAAATCCTTGCTCTGTGGCCTTGTCTTTTAATTTCTCTCTTTCAGTTCCGTTCTCCTTCCTATTTAGACTGTGCCCCCATGCAGGACAGAGACTGTGTCCAACCTAATTAACTTGTATCTACCCCAGGGCCTAGAGCAGTGTTTGACATATAGTAAGCATTTTCTTAGAACAGTGCTTGGCACATAGTAAGCGCTTAACAAATGTTATTATTATTATTAATAATACCATAAAAAGGTGAGTCCCCACCCCTTCCTGCCTTTCTATGACTAATTAAATTCAACTGCAACGGGGTCTGTCTCATTCAGGGAATTCTTTGCTTTTCCATCTACCGGCCAGGCGGCCTTGGAGAAGGGATTTCCTAAGGAAAAATCCCTGCAATGAGGAGCCAAAGCTGGGGATGTCACGGAAGCCCTTCTAAGAGATATGGAACCCGAAATAATGATATTTACTTCTTGCCTGCTATGCGCCAAACTCTGGGGGAAATGCAAGATAATCAGATCAGACACAGTCCCTATCCCACACTGGGCTCACGATCTAAGAGGAAGGGAGAACAGGTATTTGATTTCCATTTTACAGGTGAGGAAACTGAGACCCAGAGAGGTTAAGAGACTTGCCCAAAGTCACCCAGCAGACAAATTGGCAGAGCCTGGACTAGAACTTGGGTCTTGTGAGCCCCCAGTCCCATTCTCCTTCCACTCACCTTCATTATGTTCATTCTATCCCTTGTTTCAATATATAGATTGCTTCCAATCTTATTTCCGACGGGTCCCTCAAGGGTCCCTTCCTTCATGCCTTCCTGGAGGGCTAGACTAGGCCTAAGGGTGCAGGGATGGTGGGACAGAACCGCCGAGCCTCCAGTGCGAGGGCTGGAGAGTAATCTCAGACCCTACGGTGTTTCTTCCCCTCTGACCCCCCCACCACTCTCTCTCTGCAGTGGAAGTGGTGGACAACACTGTAACCCTGATCATCGTGGCGGTCGTCGGGGGGTGTATCGGTCTGCTGATTGTTGTCATGCTGACCAAGAACGTCATCCTATTCATCATCAAGAAGACGCAGGAGAAGAAGTAAGTTAGGAGTGTCCCCGACACACCACGTCCTCCCCTCACCCCAGTTTTTTTTTAATGGTACTTGTTAAGTGCTTCCTATATGTCAAACACTGTTCTAAGCGCTGGGATGGTACAAGGTAATTAGGTCGGACACAGTCCCTGTCCTGCACGGGGCTCACAGTCTCTCGTAGTTCAGATTCCCTAATGGTGGTCCAGAAGAAGGAGCCTGGCTCTGGGAATCCGGAGACCTGGGCTGAAGGCTCAGTTTTGCCTCTTGGAGCCAAGTTGTCAAAGGGGAAGCAGCGTGGCCTAGTGGAAAGAACACAGACCTGGGTGTTAGAGGACCTGAGTTCTCATGCCGGGTCTGCCAATTGTTTGCTCTGTGACCTTGACCAAGTGATTTAACTTCTTGTGCCTCAGTTTCCCCAACTGTAAAATGAGGATTAAATACCTGTTCTCTCTCCAATTTAAACCAGAAGCCCCATCATCATCATCATCATCATCATCAATCGTATTTATTGAGCGCTTACTGTGTGCAGAGCACTGTACTAAGCGCCATGTGGGACAGGGATTCTGTTTGACCTAATTAACTTGTACCTGACCCAGCGCTTAGAATAGTGTTTGAAACATAATAAGTGCTTAAGAAGTACCTAAAAAAAATCCGATTCCAACGAGGTGGACAGGGATCCTGAAAAAGAGCAGTTGGCAAAGACCACAGTGGCTCCCAAGGTGCTATGGTCCTGTACTGTGCTGTGGTCACTTCTGCCATCTGCTGTGTGAACTTGGGCAAGTCATTTCACTTCTCTGGGCCTCAGTTTCCTCATCTGTAAATGGGGATTGAGGCTGTGGGCCCCACGTGGGACAGGGACTGTGTCCAACATGATTTGTTTGTATCTATCCCAGTGCTTAGTAAAGTGTCTGGCACATTGTAAGGGCTTAACAAATACACAACTGCATAAATACATAAATGCATAACAAATACTACAACTTGGAGAAGCAGCATGGCTGGAGAAGCAGCGTGGCTGGAGAAGCAGCGTGGCTTAGTGGAAAGAGCACGGGTTTGAGAGTCAAGGGACATAGGTTCTAATCCAGCTTCCACCACTTGTCTGCTCTCTGACCTTGGGCAAGCCACTTAACTTCTCCGTGCCTCAGTTACCTCATCTGGAAGGCGGGGATTACAATTGGGATCCCCACGTGGTACAACTTGATTACCTTCTATCTACCCTAGCGCTTAGGACAATGCACTCCCTGCCCCAGTAATAATAATAATGATGGCATTTGTTAAGCGCTTACTATGTGCAAAGCGCTGTTCTAAGCGTTGAGGGGGATACAAGGCTCACAGTCTTAATCCCCATTTTACAGATAATAATAATAATAATAATAATAATGACATTTATTAAGTGCTTACTATGTGCAAAGCACTGTTCTAAGCGCTGGGGAGGTTACAAGGTGATCAGGTTGTCCCATGTGGGGCTCACAGTCTTCATCCTCATTTTACAGATGAGGTAACTGAGGCTCAGAGAAGTTAAGTGACTTGTCCAAGGTCACACAGCAGACATGTGGAGGAGCTGGGATTAGAACCCATGACCTCTGGCTCCCAAGCCAGTGCTCTTTCCACTGGGCCACACTGCTTCTCTGAGAGAGAAGCCCCAGTGGGAAGGTAGAAGCACTTGACAGGGAAGAGAGAGTGGGAGGTCTAAATCTCATGACTGGGAAGGGTGGGAGGGGGGGACGGAAGAGGCAAGGCCTGCCCTTACCTTCCTCTCCCACCCCCAGGAAGGAATGCCTGGTGAATTCCTCAGGGAACGACAACACAGAGAACGGACAGGCCGGCTCCAAAGCGGAACAGAAAGTCACGCCCAAGGCCTGAGCTCTGACCCCGGGCCCCGGGCCCCGGCAGACCGGCGACTCCTGATCTCAGAGAGTCGCTCTTCATGTTAAACTTTTTCGACGCTCGAGACGGGTCTGGAGTACCCACGTGCCTGCGATGCCTGCTGCTTGGGCACCGAGGGCTGGCCCCTGGCACGCTGCCTGCAGCCCCTGGGGCCGAGGGGCAGAGGTGACTGATGCGGGGAGTGGGAGGAGGATGAGGAGGAGGAAGAAGAGGAGGCGGCTGAGAGAGGGCTTCCAGGGTGTGGATGGGGGGAGGGCTACTGCCCCTGGAGCTCTGGAGTGGGAAGGAGGGCACAAGGAGACAACCTGTCTTCAGCGTCTCTTTCCACCCACGCCACTGAGTTTGGAGGAGTCTGGCAGGGTACCCCCACTCAGGCCGGTGAATTTTTATGAAAGGCAGCATGGGATGGGGCGGGGGGGCCTTCCCCAGGGATGCCGATTGGGCTGGGGGACTGCCCTGCATACGGACATTTCAAATTCGGCTCCCGGAGGTGGCATAGGCATCACTCAGCAAGACTAGGGGGATTCAGGAACCACCCCTGACTCCCTGTGCCCCTTGGCCTGGCCCTGCCCTCCTCCCTAATCCTGGGCATAGAAGCTGCTTCCAAAACGGGGAGGTGCTGGCACCTCTGGCACCCTGGTCCTCCTTTCCAGCGGTGCCAGCTTCCCCCTGGTCATGCTCAGCCCAGCAGAGGGATCCCGCCTGGCCCATCCCCTGAGCCTCAGCCCTGGGTTGGCAACTGGGTGCAGAGCTGGCTTCCTGCTCCTGGTGTGGGCTTCTTCCCGGGGAGATTGGGGGTTGGGGGCCAGGGCTTCCCTCACTCCCTCCAGTGACTTTCAGAGCTGACGGAAGGAGGGGTGGGCGGGCGGAGGCCAACTGGGTAGAAAACTCAGCCCTCCTCCTCTTCTCCCTCCACTAACCCTGGGGACAGCTGCTTCCTGAGTTCCTGGGTAGAGGAGGTTAAGAGATGGGGTGGGAGGATGCCTCAATCCTTTCCACGCTCTGGAGTCTGACCAGGCTGAGGGATTTAGGCCTTGAGAGAAAATTGGGGCAGGGGGAGCTAATCCCCGTGGAGGGGCTTGGCTGAGGTCACTCGATCAGATGGTGGCAGAGCTGGAACGAGGAGGCTCCCTGTCCCCACCTGAATGGGTGTCTCCCCACGTCTCCTCAGGTTCAGGACCACGATCCTGAAGCTTTCCAAGAACCCTGTTTCCCGCGCTGGAGATGCCCCGTGGATGATTTGGGGTGCCAAGTGGTGCCACCCTTCTCCCCCCTCCCTTTGCCTGCACCTGTCCATGTGCCCCTCTCCCACGTAAAGGGCTCATCTTCCACTCTGGGCGCCCTGTTCCTTCCACTGGGGGGTGAGGACTATTCTCTCAAGTCTTCCTTCTGCTGAGACCACCTCGCCATCACCCGCTGCTGCTCCCCCTCCTGCCCCTGGTTGGTGCAGGGCTCGGGGGCTTTTCTTTGTTTGTCAAGAATCATTTGGTGGTCCCTCGTGCTAGGGGCGGAGGGTGGGGAGGGTGGCAGTCTTTGCCTCAGTGCCTTGGTGTTTTCGCTTACTCCACCCCTGGGTATGGGCCCTCAACGGAAGGGAGCTCTGTCTGCCCCCCGGAGTAGGGTGAGCAGGCCCGGGGTGGGGAGTCCCTCCCCTTGTGCACATGGGGTGCCTGGAGGGACAGGGAGAAGATTGTGTGTGCCAGAGGGGAGAGCCCTAGGGCTGGGTTTCAGACACCTGGGTTCTGTGCCCTGCTCGGATTCCAGCTCTGCCTGTTGCCCTGCTCCCGTCTGATGGATTCCTCGATGATGCTGGACCTCCTTTAGGGCCAGTGCCTCTGGGAGGTAGGATGGTTTAGGAATCGGGAAAAAATGATATTTGTTAAGTGCTTACTATGTGCAAGGCACTGTAATAAGCGCTGGGGTGAATACAGGCAAAGTGGGTTGGACACAGGCCCTGTCCTGCATGGGGGTCACAGTCTTCATCCCCATTTTACAGATGAGGTAACTGAGATGGAGTTAAGTGAAGTGACTTGCCCAAGGTCACACACGGACTAGTGGCAGAGTCGGGATAAGAACCCAGGCCCGTGCTCCATCCACTAGGTCATCCTGCTTCCCAGCAGCAGCCAGAGATGCGGGTGAAGAGGGTGGTGGCTACTTCGTTGGCCCCAGCAGAGTCATTAATCTTCCCTGTCCTGAGGAGTCACTGTGGAACATTCCTCCGGCCAGAGAAGGTGGGGCGAGGAGTACACAGGATTTGCACACATGGCAGAATCGAGCTGCTCAGAGCCCAGGGCCAGGCCAGGGGGTCTCAGACCTATTTCCTGGCAGAAGATGACACGGATCCAACCAACAGGCCCCAACCCCTCTCTCGGAGGGCAGCCCTCGGGTGTGCCAGCTGCTTGCCCCTGCGCTAGCCAGCTACTCCTCTCTGGGCACCCAAGGCTGTACCGGGGGACGGGTAGGAGGTTGCTCCCAGATCCCCGAGAGGGACAAGCTTGCAAATGGCCATCCCAGCTACTTTCCTGGAACACCACAAACAAGCAAGCTGTTCTTCGGCCCTTCCCCAAATCATCCACGGTCCCGGGGAAGGTCAGGGGAGGGGGGTGGCAGTATCCGGTCAGCCTCATCTTTGTTGTTGGCCTGCTGTGGGTGATCTTCAGTGAGTCACTGACCCTTTCTGGGCTTCCATACACCAACTGCAAACTGGGCATGATAATCCTTACCTACCTCACGGTGGGGTGTGAAACTGAGGGAAGCCGTGAAGTGCTCCAGGAGGGTAAACACTCTTCTTGGAGAGATCAGATTGGCTCTTTCCCCCCTTTCCCCCTCGGCACCGCACCCCCTAAGCACAAGGCCTTTGAAATTTTTATTATCCTCGATCCAGCTGCACGGTGGAATGGGTGTGGAGAGTTGGCTTCCCTTCCCTGGGCATCCCTCTTGGCCTTCCAGGGAGCCGTGCTGGCCAAATGGGATGGAGAGAACCCCCCCCCCCCGGCCCCTCAAGAACATTTCCCTTCCCCCCACTTCCCTTCAGAGATAGAAAGAGTGGGGACTGTCTGGGATTGGAGCGCTTAGCTCTGGTCAGCTCATCTCCTCAGCCCATCAGTAGTATTTATCAAGCGCTTACTGCTTGCAGAGCACCGTACTAAACGCTTGGGAGAGGACACTGCAACAGAGTTGGTAGAAACATTCCCTGCCCTTGAGGAGTCTACGGTGAGGAGCCTACAGTCTAGCTTGCATCGCAGGGTGGGTGGCTGTGGGTGGATGGGGGAAGTGTGTGCAACTATGGGTGTGACTATGGGTTGGAGGGGCTGGCAGGTGTGTGTACTGAAGAGAGTAGGGGGCTGGAGGGGGTGTTGTGTGTGAGTGCGTGTGTGTGAGTGTGAGAGAGAGATAGAGATTCATCCATTCATTCAATCGTATTTATTGAGCACTTACTGTGTGCAGAGCACTGTACTGAGCGCTTGGGAAGTACAAGTTGGCAACATATAGAGACAGTCCCTACCCAACAGTGGGCTCACGGTCTAGAAGATAGAGTGGGTATCTGTGAATGAAGGTATGGAAAGGGTGGAGTGTGTATAGAAGGTTGTATCACGGGTTGAGAGGGGTTGTGTGCAGAAAGTTGTACATTTGGGGGCCGGGGGGTGGTGTAACTGGACAACTTGCAGTGGTGGAAATAATGGAGCCGAGAGGTAGGGCAAGTCTTCAATCACCCCTTGTCTGGGTTGCCCTACCCCTATTCACCCAAGGCCCGAGGGAGAGGGGAAACAGGATGGAGCCCTCCTGCCCTCCCCTTCCCTCCTCCTCGCCTGCCTCCTGCTTCTTGCACCCCACCTCGTTGGCGGTGTTGAGCTCGGCGGGGTTGGGGAGAGGGGGGAGAGATGCAGCGGTCTCCACCCTCGCCCCCAGCCCCCTTCCCAGCCCCCGAAATGCAGAGCTGCTGATATTACTATGCATGGGTTCGGTTTAGGTTTAGGGTTAGCCTCCGGCTTCAACGGGAAAGCAACCATCCCAGTCTCTTTCCTCCTGAGCTGGTGTCCGCAGGGAGGGCCGGGGGCTCCGCACCCCAGGGGCGCCCCGGGACCCGGGCACGGGGCGCGGAGCCAACTTGGGTCTTGCCTTTTCGATGCGTTTTGCACTGTCGAGTTTCCTTTAGCTTTGCCTTGGATGGAATAAAAAGTTTATGTTTCTAGAGCTTGGCTGGGGAGGTCTGGTGGGACTCGGACGCCGGGGTCACCCCCAGTCCCACCTCATCCTCTGCAAATCATAGCCCAAGCCCCTCTCCCCTTTCCCCCACCCCTCTCCACTTTAAGGGGGCACCGAGCCTCCCATCCCGGACCATAGACGGTGGCTTCTGTTGTACATACGATTTGCACATCAACTTGTCCACCCTTTTTGTGTCTCTTCCATCTGCCCCTCTCAGGCCTTGCTTCTCTGCCAGTACCCGGGAAGCAGTGAAACAGGGTAGTCTAGGGGAAATAATAATAATAGTAATAATAATGGCATTTATTAAGCGCTTACTATGTGCAAAGCATTGTTCTAAGCGCGGGGGAGGTTACAAGGTGATCAGGTTGTCCCACGAGGGGCTCACAGTCTTAATCCCTATTTTACAGATGAGGTAACTGAGGCCCAGAGAAGTGAAGTGAATTGCCCAAAGTCACACAGCTGATAATTGGCGGAGCTGGGATTGGAACCCATGACCTCTGACTCCAAAGCCCGTGCTCTTTTCCACAGAGTCACGCTGCTTCCCCGAAGACCATGGGCCTGGGAGCCAGCAGCCCTGTGTTCTAATCCCGCCTCTGCCACTTGCCTGCCACATGTTCTTGGGCAAGTCACTTCACTTCTCTGTGCCCCAGTTCCCTCCTCTGTAAAATGGGGAGTCAATGCCTGTACCCCTCCTATAGTATGAGCCCCATGTGGGACCTGATGATCTCATATTCATTCATGAATTCAATCATATTTATTGAGCGCTCACTTTGTGCAGAGCACTGTACTTAGCGCCTGGGAAGTACAAGTCGGCAACATATAGAGATGCTCCCTACCTACCTCAGAGCTTAGAACTGTTTGCCATATAGTAAGCACTTAGCATATACCACCATTATTATTATTATTACCATCGCTTAGAACAGTGCTCAGCACTTAGAACAGTGCTTTGCACATAGTAAGCGCTTAACAAATGCTATCATTATTATCCGGGGTTCCCAGCCAGGGTCCCCCAGCCCATTAATTTATGATTTGAGCTTCGCCGCTGTCAGAGGGCAGGCCCCAGACCCAGATTTCGGTCTGTCACCCACCCTCCTGGCCCCGCGTAGTGCAGATTCCTCCCCCAGCTACGCCTCTGCTCAATAGCGTTTTATTCGCCTCTTCTCTTTAAATCCAAGCCATCTCCACGTTTCTGGCTCTCCAACCCCTTTCAGTCTGAACTTCAATCTGAACAGAATGTGGAGGAATCCTACCCACGGAGATTGCCAAGCGCTCCAGAGCTGGGAATGAGGCTTGTTGCAGTGGGGAAATTTATGCCAGCCTTGTGACTCAGTGGAAAGAGCACGGGCTTTTTTTTTAAATTAGCGCTTACTATGTGCAAAGCACTGTTCTAAGTTGGGGAGTTTACAAGGTGATCGGGTTGTCCCACGTGGGGCTCACAGTCTATATCCCCATTTTACAGATGCGGTAACTGAGGCATAGAGAAGTAAAGTGACTTGCCCAAGTCACACAGCTGACAAGTGGTGGAGCCGGGATTTGAACCGATGCCCTCTGACTCCAAAGCCCGTGCTCCTTCCACTGAGACACGCTGCTTCCCACTGGCTTTGGAGTCAGTGGTCATGGTCAATGGTCATGGGTTCAAATCCGAACTCCGCCAATCCATTCAATCGTATTTATTGAGTGCTTACTGGGTGCAGAGCACTGTACTAAGCACTTGTTTAGAAAAGTCACAACTTCTCTGCGCCTCAGTTACCTCATCTGTAAAATGGGGATTGCCTGTGAGCCCCCTGGGGGACAACCTACTCACCTTGTAACCTCCCCAGCGCTTAGAACATTGCTTTGCACATAGTAAGCGCTTAATAACTGCCATCATAAGACCTCGTTTTACCAGGCCGAAGAAAAGCGACTGAGCTGCGGTCCCCAGCCCCTCACCACGTTTTTATTCATTCATTCATTCAATCGTATTTATTGAGCGCTTACTGCGTGCAGAGCACTGTACTAAGCGCTTGGGAAGTACAAATTGGCAATATATACCGGGCTCCCTGTCGGAGAGGAAATGGATTTGAATTACAGCAGGAGGGTAAAGTCTCCTCCTGCTGGTCAAGGGAGTCAAACACTGGATTAAGCGACGGAGGAAGGATGTGAAATATCCTGGGAAAATATATATATATATATATATTTTAATGGCATTTATTAAGTGCTTACGATGTGCAAAGCACTGTTCTAAGCGCTTAAGGGACACCCTCCGCCTGCCGCCTTTCTCGAGTGGCCTGCCTAGAGTCAGAAGGCTGAGCCAAATGGTCCCTCCACCGTTGGGATGCCCATCAATCACTCAATGTTATTTATTGATGGTTGATAACATTTGTAACAAGCGCTGGGCTAGCCACAAAATAACCAGGCCCGACCTAGTCCCTGTCTCACACTGGGCTTCCAGTTTCAGGGAGCGCTGTGTGCAGAGCGCTTAGAATATAAAATGTATGAATAGAAAACCAAGAATAGGAACACACAGTGCAGTTTATCACCAGGATTACCGTCTTTATTACATTCCAGGACCTATCAGGCTCTGACGTCAGAGGTAGAGGAACTGAGCATTAAGCAGGGACCCCAGATTTGACACCTAACTTTGTCCCTGAACTGCTGTGTGATTTTGAGAAGAGCCCTCACCCTCTCTGGGCCTCAGATTTTCCCACTGTGAAGAGCAGAAGAACAGTCTTCAGCACACCCTCGCTGGGCTGTTTTTTGTCAACTCGGGGCCGGGGGCGGTGACGGGGAGGGAAAGGAGAACCCCTAAGTACTTTAAATGCCGTGGAAAATTCGTGAGGCGGAGAACTTTTTTTATTGTTGCCGCTGCCATCTAGCTGAAATCAGAAAGGCGGCACCGGAGGCTGCTAAGGGCATAGAGAGTTCATGATTCACTTCATAAAGGTAACACCACCCCCCAAGCTGTTAAACCCGAATTAATTAATTAATTATGGTATTTGTTAATCGTTTTCCATATGCCAAGCGCTGTTCTAAGAGCTGGGGTAGATACAAGTTAAATTGGACACCGTCCCTGTCTCCATAGAGCTCACACTCTTCATCCCCATTTTACAGATGAGGTAACTGAGGCCCAGAGAAGTTAAGCGACTTGCCCAAGGTCACACAGCAGATACGTGGTGGAGTCGGCAGTAGAATCCAGGTCCTTCTGATTAGAACCCAAGTCCTACTGCCTAGAACCCGGGTCCTTCTGACAAGTCCACATGGGGCTTGCCTTCTAGGAGGTAAACAATTACTCCTCCTACAGAACTGACAAGCTGTTGCCCAGGCAGCTGAAGAACTAATCGGTGACCACGAAGGTGAACGAGTTTAAACGAACTCGTTCTTTGAGGAAGTGAGGTTTTTTAGTCAGGACATAGATAGTGTGAATGCTGGAGGTCAGCTTATAGTTTTTGTCACGGAGTGGTCGGGACAGTATGGTAGGCCTGGCACCGCGCTGCCCCGGGCCAGGAGGCAGGGTGGGCGTGGAGGTGGCACACCGAGGCTCCGAGTGTGAATGCTGCTGCCCCCCGGGAGCACGCGAGGGTCTTCGGCGTGGGAGTCCGGCCTCTCCAGGAGTGGGAAAGGGAACCGCTTAAAGTTCAGACTGGGCGAGAGGGAAAGAGGGATACGAGGAGGGCGTTAGGAATGCCAGGGGGGCGGGGGGAGCCGCGCTGGCCCGGAGGGACCCACCTTTCTGACGGTGGCGATCCAGTTGAGGTAAGACCGGACTTTGGTGTAGACCCCGGGGGTGCTAGGCCCCCCGCAGCCGTGTCCCCAGCTGACAATGCCCACCACCTGCCAGTTCTCCGCTTCGTACATGAGGGGTCCGCCGCTGTCACCCTGGGGAGGATAGAGCACGGTGGAATCTGGAAAGTTTTGGGATAGCGTCTCCTCTCCCCCCAACAGCACCCTGGGAACATGGTCCAGTCCCAGGGAGACCGGGAAGTCTGAAGTGATAGATTGTCTCCTGACTATTCCCCGGCTCATCTAAGGATGTCAACTCTTGGGACTGTGGTCAGCTGGGGTCCCATGGGGGTGGGACCCCCTTTCCAAGCCCCTCTCGGGGGAGGGGGTAAAGCGACGCTGGGAGAATAGTCTGAACCCACGAGACAGTCTGCAATTTCGGACAGGAGGTATCAGTCTGTCCAGCCTCTGATGCCCCGTCCAAGGGCCTCTCTCAAAAGCCCAGCCGGGAGGGGGGGGGGGATCCCAGGTGGAGGGGCGGCACCTGGCAAGTGTCCACTCCGCCCCCGATGATGCCAGCGCAGATCATCTTTTCCGTAACGTCGCCCTGATAGGCGTCTGCCGCGTTGCAGCGCTTGTTGTCGATGACTTCGATCAGGGCCTGCTGCAGGTTGCTGGACATCTTTCCTGGGGATGGCAGGTCGTTGGGCATCTTCCCTGGGGAGGGCAGGCACATGCCTGCTCCCTCATGCCCATGTGCCCGAACGGACATACATAGATGTGCACACACATGTCCAGTGAATGCATGCATGCCCAGACATACATGCTCAGTGTGGACACCACCACATCCACACATATTCACACATACATGGGGGGAGTGAAGGGCCCTCTCGGGTGCTTTAAAGACAGAATCTGTTTCTTCAGAAAGGGTTCTGAGTGATCATTTAGTCCCTCCCCCTGCCTCTGGATAAGGCTGCCTATTATCTGGCTGGACAATGGGCATCTCTTTGTTTTAAGCCATCACTAAAGTGGGGAGTCTGCTCACATTCTCCCCTGCCTCGTCCCAGGAAGTATTTTCTTGGGTGGATTTGGGTATCTGATCCCTATTCTTGCTGACCCCTGACCCCATAGTGGGGGAATCTCCCTGGAGTTTGTTCCTTATGGTTCCAGGCTCATTTCAGGGTCGTCAGCACTCTCATCACCACACGCCGGCCCGCAGTGATCTGATAGCAAAGCACACCACTTCCTCTCCCCACTTCATGCTCCAGGGGCCCCACCCCAGGACTCACCTCCACCCTGTTCCGTGTACCCCCAACCTGTGACCCACAGCGGGGTGGCTACTGGCAGCTCTTCATCAAAGAAGGGCAGGCAGATGGGTCTGACCGTATCTGTGGGAGGGGTGGGAGAAAGGGATGTGAGCAATAGTTTCCAAAGTCAGAAGGACCTCGGTTCTAATCCCAGGTCTGCCATTTGCCTGCTGTGTGATCCTGGGCCAGTCACTTAGCTTCTCTGTGCCTCATCTACTCCATCTGTAAAATGGGGGTTAAGACTGTGAGCCCCGTGTGAGACATGGACTGTGTCCAACTTGAGTAGCTTGCACAATGCCTGGCACATAGCACGTAACGAGTGTCATTGAAAAAACATCAGGTGTGTGATCGCTGGGGTCCTGAAACTCAGTGGGGACAGGCTTTCTTGGGTGGATCATCTGAATAGCATGGAATTTGACATGATTGACAACTGGTGCACGGGGGTGGGAGGCTGGCGATTAGCATTCCATCCCTTCTGCATTCCACCAATAGTTACCCTGGATGCTGATGGCTTTACTGAGAACAGGCAGGGACAGTCGTGAGGTGAGGGCACAGGACTTGGGGGGAAGTACAAACTACACCGGTCAACCAGGTTGACTTGGAGACATCAGGGTTCAATGTGGGCGGCGTGGTGTGAGAGGACATTGATAGTCAAAACTCCACCATCAGCAAACCGAAATTGCTATTGGGAAAATCTTCTTGGAGTAGGCAGGACCAGATCACCTGTTACCCAAATCCCATGGGGCTCCACTTCCAAAACACTACTTAAAACCCACTTCCTTCAGGAAACCTTTCTGGATTACCACTTCCCCAGCTCCAGTTGAGTCGGGAGAAAGAGAGAGAGAGCACATGTCCGTGGGTGCATGTGCTTTAGGCATCCTAATGCTCTTAGATATCTTTTAGACTGCCTCTGCCTTTCCTGTTCTCTCTCTGTGTGTGTGTGTGTGTGTGATCTGCTTGTCAGTCCTTGAGGACAGGGAAAGGGACCAGATCACCTGCTCCCTCTGACCCTTCCCTTCAGCAATGTCCAGTCCAGGGCACTGCCCCCAGACAGGGTGGGGACAGGGGTGCCCCCCGGGTGCACCCCCACCTGACAGGACGAGGGGTGTTTCCAGCTTGACCAGAGCAATGTCCCCATCCTTGGGGGAAGTGTTGTTCAGCTCAATGATGAAGATCTTGGCCACCGCCCGGGCGGGGAAGTCGGACAGCACATTGGAGCCGAATGCGACTTGCCACTGAGTCACTACGGGGTTGTTCCTGAGGGGGGAATTATGGTAGAAATCCAGTTTTCATGGGGCTTGGTTAGCCTAAGGGTCCCACGAGAGCTAGCCCCATCATTCTGGCTTTCCCAAGTCTAGGAGCCCCTGTGTGCTCCCCTCTTTGCATCCATCAGACACATGGGCACCCCTGGTGAGGGAAAATGTGTGGAATAATATTAGCAGCATGGCTCAGTGGAAAGAGCCCGGGCTTTGGAGTCAGAGGTCATGGGTTCAAATCCCGGCTCTGCCAATTGTCGGCTGTGTGACTTTGGGCAAGTCACTTAACTTCTCTGTACCTGTTACCTCATCTGTAAAATGGGGATTAAGACTGTGAGCCCCCTGTGGGACAACTTGATCACCTTGTTACCTCCCCAGCACTTAGAACAGTGTTTTGCACATAGTAAGTGCTTAATAAATGCCATTATTATTATTATTATTATTAATAATAGTAACTAATACTAATGATAATGGTATTTTTTCAGTGCTTACTACGTGTCAAGTACTGTTCTAAGCGCTGGGGAAGGTGCAAGATAATCAGTTCAGACACAGTCCCTACCCCACATGGGGCTCACAATCTAAGTAGGAGGGAGACCTGGCTTTGAATCCCCATTTCACAGATGAGGCAACTGAGGCACAGAGAAGTTAAATGATTTGTCCGAGGTCACGTGGCTCTGGTGAACTCCCTGGAGGTGTTGGGGGGGAATGTGTAATCTCTCATAGGCGGTAAACCTGGACACCTTGGGACAGTGGGGGTGGGTGAGGGACACTCACTTGAAGCAGTGGGCAGCTGTCAGGATCCAGAGGGGGCTGAGGATGCTGCCACCACATCTGTGCTGCTTTAGGTGCTGGACACTGACCTGCCACGGCCAAACCCCCTCTGCGGCCGGCTCCCCGCCCACGACCCGTGGGGCCCGCAGGTTCTCGCCGCAGACTGCGGCGAGGGAACCGAGGACCCGGCTGGTGGGGCAGTGGGCCAGCTGCACTGATCCACCACCCGCTCCTCCCAGAATCCACCTTATGCCATACCCCTCTCCCACCCCTGGGCTCTCCTATGCCAGCTGGGCCTGGGAGAAATCAGGCTGTGTGCTGGTTGGAGACCGGAGGCCCCTCGCCAGGACTCACCCATGCAGTGGAGGGAGACCACGGAACTGGATGGACACGGGCTGGAACACGACCCGGATGCGGGGGTCAACTCTCTGGCCTGGGGCCAGTGTGGGGGGCGGTTTCCCAGCATCCCAGGTAAGAGACCCCAGTTTGTCACCCCTCAACCGGACCCCTGTCCCGGCTCCTGGGAGAGAGCCTGGAACAGGTTCCCTGAATCCTTGGGACAGGGAGAGAGACAGAGTGTGTTGGGCGTGGGGGCCACAGTGTTGGGTGGGCAAAGGAAAAACTGCCCAGTTAGGTTCTCTTTGACCTAGGACCTGGGAACAGATGACCCCAGGAAGACAAATAATTGTCCATTCTGGTGGGGAATGGAGAAAATTGCCTATCCCGCTGCCTTCAAATAGGATGGGCACATCTCTGTGCCTCTCAGGCTTTTCCAGCCCTGGAGGTTAGAAAGTTCCCCTGGAAGCCTAACCTAAATTCCTCTTTCTGGTGAAGTGGAGAACGGCCTGATATTACCCCCATCCCCTTTACCCACCCATCACCTTTTAAGTCTTCAAGGGCCTGGCAGCCAGCTACTTGGAGCCCCTCACTTACCCCCTAAGGTCTGGAACCTGGAGACCATGGTCGCCCTCGGTTACCACAAGGCTGTCAACGGTTGGATCAGGCCCAACTCCCACGGGCTCGAAAGAGGGGTGACCGGTTTGACTGGGGAAAGGGATGAGGTGTGTGTGGTCCCAACCCCAACCTGGCAACCACCAGCCTCCCCTTGGGGGGTTCTGAGTTCCAATCCCTCTTGGCTTTCTTACGGCCACTGCCGCCCCACCAGACCTTCGCAGGGCTCAAGGGTAGTGGGTGGGGCCCAGAGCTGCATACCTGGTGTAGCCCATCTGGCGACAGGCCACCTTAGCTAATGCCAAAGTGAAGTTGTCAAAACAGACGAGCGACCAGGCCCCCGAAGTTGCGTCTAGCACCTGCAGCGTGAATCTGTCCTTGGAGAGACGGACTGTTGAAAGGAGTCAAGTTGGCTTGGCCCATCCCCCACTCCTAACTCTCCCGCTGAACCTCCCCCCCACCCCACCATGCCAATAAGGGGACCCCCACAGGAAATGCTGGGAGTGTCCAGCTGTGGTCACTGGTAGGGATGGGAGAGAGGAGAAGGCAGGACAGGAGCTAGAAGACAGCCAGTCCCCTCAGGCCAGCTTGGGTCCTCTTGGGGACCCTGGAGGTCATCTGGTCCTCCAGAAGCAGCGTGGCTCAGGGGAAAGAGCCCGGGCTTTGGAGTCAGAGGTCATGGGTTCAAATCCCGGCTCCACCAATGGTGAGCTGTGTGACTTTGGGCAAGTCACTTCACTTCTTTGTGCCTCAGTGACCTCATCTGGCAAATGGGGATTAAAGCTGTGAGACCCCATGGGACAACCTGATCACTCTGTAACCTCCCCAGCACTTAGAACAGTGCTTTGCTCATAGTAAGCACTTAATAAATGCCATCATTATTATTATTATCTGGTCCAGCCCTATGCCTCCCTGCCCTTCCAGGCTGACCCCCAAGGGAGAGACTCTCACGAGGTCATCAGAGGTGCCGGCTTGAAATGTGACCATGGCCCCACCCATTGCCCCACTCCGAGGGTCCCACCTCCTACGGGGGGCCCTTCGGAGACGCTCTGGACGCAATTCTGCTCATCTTCTCCGGAAGAGCAGTCAGGCCGCCTGTCGCACAGCTGCTGGAGTGGGATGAAGTGGAAGGAGTCTCGGCAGA
The DNA here is from genome assembly GCF_015852505.1 of Tachyglossus aculeatus. Taxonomy (NCBI): domain Eukaryota; kingdom Metazoa; phylum Chordata; class Mammalia; order Monotremata; family Tachyglossidae; genus Tachyglossus; species Tachyglossus aculeatus. Next base: position 32,834,350 of record NC_052076.1, on the reverse strand, counting down.
GGAAGTAGTTGTGATCCAGAACCATCTTGACTAGGGGAGTGGGGATGGGGTCAGGAAGAAAGTCGGCTGGGCAAGAACCAAGAGCCGACCACAGTAGCTGGGATTGCAGGGGTGTAGGGACGGTGGAGCTGGCCCTGCTCTAAGGGATACTTCCCCTGCCCATGAACCCCCAAGAATCCCCCTCCCCCCACCAAGTTGGAGCTCCACAGACCACCCGGAAGCAGCAGGGGAGAAGGTAGGCTGTGTTCGGTCCATCGAGCCCGGGCATTGGGAGGGACCACTTACTGACCACGGCGGCAGCAACAATGACCAGGAGTGTTAGGATGGTAGCCACTATGGGAACGCCCACCCTCCTGCAGGCCTTCCTGGGGTCCCGGGGTTTGCTCAGGGAGGAGGCACCTGCAACGAGATCAGAGAAGTGGCTAAGGCATCTGGTCCCAGCTCAGTCAGACGAAAGAGGGAGACCTGAGAAATATCTTACATTCCTCTAGGGCCCACGGGGTCCGCAGCTTGTTGCGCTGGGGTTCGGGGGAACCTGCTTGGTGGTTCTCTCTGTCTCTCTATCTCTGTTTCTGTCTGTCTCTCTCTCTCTCTCTCTCTCTCTCTCTCTCTCTCTCTCTCTCTCTCTCTCTCTCTCTCTCTCTCTCTCCCTCCCTCCCTCCCTCTCCCCCAATAGCAACAAATGGCTATGAAGCCTGGAAGTCACTACTAGAACCATGGGGCCTTTTTAAACCAGGCTTGCAGATAGGTTGCCAAACTTATCAGCTCCCCAAGGAACCAGACTTCCTCTCCTCATGTTCTTTTCACTGCACACTAAACCTGCCTCTTGGAGCAAACTGGGCCCTGCTTAGCTGGACCGAATCATGGCTCTCCCAGTCAAGAGGGTGGAGGCTCGGTAAGGGGCTCCCTGGAGACTCACCTGAGCCTATATCCTCGAGAGAGATGGGCAGTTGGTTGGAACTGAGGACTCTGACTCAATCTCTCCCCTCCCTCTCTGGAGAGTTGTTGCCTCACTCAGACCACACAATGTGTCTCAGAGGTCACAACCCCTTCCTGGAATCCATCCCTGAACCTGACGATGCTCCTTTGGACGTTCCTCCGGGTGAACTGCTGGGCCGGCACTTCCGCCAGCTGCTCCTCCGGAGATCTGTGAACTGGCATGCCTTCTTGAGTCAGACGTAGTCCAGCTGGGGCCTCTAAGATCTCATCCCCTGGCTCTCCCAATCCTTAGCTCATCTCCATTCTGGCTTCAGAAGCCCAGGGTGGGGCTATGCCCACCATGAAGGTTTCTCTGGGTGGCAGGAGTTGCTGGCAAAGTTCTGGGGGCCCAGTGTGGCACCACTATGCTCTCCCATCTGGACCCACCCCTCCCCCAACCCCGGGGCTAGAGATTGAGGATCGAGGCCTGGGCCGGACTGGACCTTACCTTCTCCGGTCAGTGGACTTTCACAGGCTGGGTCCTGCAAAAGCCAGAACAGAGTTGGTGAGGGTAAGAGAGGAACCCCAGGAGGGAATACCAGGGGAGAAGAGAAATCTGGGCAGAGATGAGCAGGAGAAATGCAAGGGAAGGTATCACCTGCCTGACCACCTGGCCTCCCTCTTACTGAGTCTCCCAAAGGCACCCACGTACAATCAGAAACACCCTGCTGCATGCCCATCAGAAGCATCATTTTCTAATATGAAGGACGACTGTCCTCCAAGCACCCAATGATGGCTTTCTTACCAAGCCACCAGTTAAAAGAAACTCATACCATGCAAGGCCCAGTACATGTAAACCAGTTCAGAATAGATCATTCAACACCTCTGACTCTCCCTTCAACGATCCAAGCACACAGACCGTTCAACATCCCTACTCTCCTCTCTCCATCCCTCATTCTCCTTCCAGTGACCCAGCATGGACCATCCAACAGCCTTGACTTTCCCCTTTCCATCCCTGACTCTCCTTCCAGTGACCCAGCCCAATACCATTCAACACCCTTGACTCTCCTCTCTCCATCCCTGACTTTTCTCCTAGTGCCCTAGAATAGAGGAAACTAATGAATCTACTCGAACCCCTGTGGGACCTGCTGATATTTTTGGCCTTACAGCTTCCAGTGGGAATTCCACGTGTTTTACCATGTTGCCAAGTGAGGAAGTGTTTCATTTCATTTGTTCTGCACTTCACCAACAGACACACTCAGACACTCAAGTGCATATGCATTTTCACACGGATGCACACATTTCATTGCACACTCACACAGCCAGACACACACAAATATCCATTCCTTCACTCTCTACGAGAGCTTTTCTGGGAAAATACGCCTACTAGCCCCAGTTAGCTGCTAGGTCTCAGGGCTGGGATCTCTGTATTCTTTATCTTCATCTCCTTTCTCTCCAGGAGGAATCAGCTGGAGGGCAGGGGAAGGGGAGTAAGGGGAAGAAGGGAAGGACTTTAAGGCAGAGTTTAGAAATGGCTCAACTTCTACCCACCTCCTGATGGTGAAGGAGCATGACCTAGTGAAAGAACACATGCCTGGCAGCCAGAGGACCTGGGTTCTAATCCTGACTCTGCCAGTTGCCTGCTGTGTGACCTTGACCAAGTCACTTAATGTCTCTGTGCCTCAGTTCCCTTAACTGTAAAAAGGGGATTCAATACCTATTCTCCCTGCTGCTTAGACTGTGAACCCAATGTTGGACAGTGTGTCCAAACTGTCAGGTCTGCTCCCTCTCCCCACTGCCAGTTGATTATTATTGTATTAAAATGCTTACTATAGCTGAACACTGTAGAGAGGCAGCTTAGCCTAGAGGAAAGGGCACGGGCTTGAGAGTCAGAGGACCTGGGTTCTGATCCTGGCTCTACTGCGCGATCTTGAGCAAGTCATTTAACTTTTCTTTACCTTAGTTCCCTCATCTGTAAAATGGGGATTCAATACCCGTTCTCCCTCCTACTTCAACTATGAGCCCCATGTGGGACCTGATTATCTTGTAGCTACACCAGTGCTTGGTACAGTGTTTGGCACATAGTGGTTAATCGATACTATTATTATTATTTCTACTAAACACTGGAGTAGATACAAGATATCCCTTGTGTCCCTGTCCCTCATGGGGCTCACAGTTTAAGTAGGAGGAGGAATAGATATTTACTACCCACTTTATAGAGGAGGAAACTGAGACCCAGAGAAGTTAAGTGACTTGCCCAAGGTCACCCAAAAGGTCAGTAGCTCATCTAGCCCCTGGCCTCTCCCAAAGACACCTCAGGGGTTGTGAGTTTGAATCTCCCACAGCCCCTCACCTGTCTCCTGAAAGGCTACACGAGCCCCTTCACCTGTCTGGGTTTCAGGCTGCCTTTCCGGACGAAGGAGATAATCGCTTCCGATGAAGCCAGCTCAAATGTTTGCCTTTCCAGGCTCTAAAAATACTACAGGAAGGCATTAGAGGTTTTGATGAGTGCCGAGTTCTGACAGATAGGATGAGGCAGCGTCTCCCGCGGGTCCGGGGAAGCTGAAAGCCCGGGATGGCTGGCAGGCAACCTTCCCCCTTCCCTAAACTGTCTGCGCCCGTCTCTCTCAGCCTCCAGATGTGCGGACTCAGCACTTTCCTCTCGGAGCGAGGAGGGGCCAGCTCTACCCCCGGGCCTGTGTGCGCTCGCCCGGCCCGGGGGGCGGAGAGGAGGTGGAGGAGCCGGCTGCGACCTCCAGGGATGGGGAGTCAAGGAGATGATGCTGCTGCGGCGGCGGTTGCTAGGAGACGGGAGGCGGGGACCAGGCCTGCTGCTGGAGCTGGGTCCGTTGCGGTCCTAGAGGCTGGGGGAAGGGGTCGGATGCCAGGCAGCCACCCGGCCGGCAGAGCGGTTTGCTGTTAGCTAGAGCAGGCCGCCCCTCTCTCCCTCCCTCCCATCCTGGCCGGGTTGCCCCCTCCCACTGCATCTCTGCCTCCAGACCTCGACTCCCCAGCATCCATGTTTCAGGGCCTTTGACGGCCGCGGGGCCAGACCGGCCCCTCCCAAGAGTCCCGACCATGACAGGTAAGGCCCAGGCCAGGGCCAGGGTTGGGGGCTTATCTGGGGACTAGGGAGGGCTGGGGAGGGGGCTGAAGTTGGAAAAGGGCCAAGCCTGGGAAGGTGCTGGGAAGGAGGAACTTCCAGTAAAACGGGCAGGACCTCAGGGGCCTGACCTGAGGTATCCTGGCTATTCTGGAGGTCACCCCGGCCATGCCTGGGCCTCCAGGCAGGGCTACAGTTTAATCCAGCTGGGCGGAGACCATCTCGCTGAGAGCGCTTAGTACAGTGCTCTGCACACAGTAAGCGCTCAATAAATACGATTGATGATGATGATCTGGGAAGACCAGGACCTGGTTTGAGGTTTAACAGTCCTCGGTGCTGGGAAGTTTTTCCTCATTTTTTGTGCCATTTGTCTGTAGTTCCGTTATGATCCCCTGTATGCCTCTTAATAATAATATTAATAATAATAACAATTAAGTGCTTACCACGTAAGTAATCAATCAATAATACTGAGCACTTACTGTGTGCAGAGCACTGTATTAAACCCTTAATAGAACTGGTAGGCACATTCCCTGCCCAGACATATTCCCTGCCCACAACGAGTTTACTGTCTAGATGGACAAGTACATAGTAAGTGCCGGGATAGATGCAATGTTGGACACAGTACTTATCTCACATGGAATTTACAGTCTGGGTGGGAGAACAAATATTTAATCCCCATTTTTCAGATGAGGAAATGGAGGCACAGAGAAGAAGTTAAATGGCTTGCCCAAGGTCATGCAGCATTCATTCATTCATTCATTCAATCGTATTTATTGAGCATTTACTGTGTGCAGAGCACTGTACTAAGCGCTTGGGAAATACAAGTCGGCAATATATAGAGACGGTCCCTACTCAACATGGTGGAGCTGGGATTAGATCCCAGGCCTCCAACCTGATTGATTCATATCTGCCCCAGCACTTGGTACAGTGCTTGATATAGAGAAAGTGTTTAAAAATACCACAATCGTTATTGGGTCTCCTGAGTCCTGAGCTCTTTCTACACTTGGGCAGAGTGCCTCAGCCCCACCCTTCTCTGCAGAGGAGGATGCAATGACCTGGCCCCCAAGCCTGACTGGCTACAGGGGCCATTTCAGCCCTGGAGCCTGGGCTGTTTTTGCAAAGGAAAGTCTGGGACATTAAAGTGCAAACTCCTTGTGGACAGGGTGTGTTTTGCTTCTCTGTTTTATACTTAATAATAATAATAATAAAAATTGTGGTATTTCGTACGTGCTTACTATTTGCCAAGCAATGTACTAAACTCTGGTGTAGATACAATATAATCAGGTCCCACATGGGGCTCACAGGTTAAGTAGGAGGGAGAACAGGTATTTAATCCCTTTTACTTCAGATGAGGGAACTGAGGCACAGAGAAGTTAGATGACTTGCCTAAGGTTACGTAGCAGACAGGTGGTGGAACTGGCATTAGAACCCAGGTCCTCTGATTCTCAAGCCTGTTCTCTTTCCACTTCCATAGTACTTTTTTGTTGTTGTTGTTTTTTAATGGCATTTGTTAAGCGCTTATTATGTGCCAGGGGCTGTATTAAGTTCTGGAGTAGATACAAGGTAATCAGGTTGGATGCAGTTAATGTCCCAGATAATAATAATAATAATAATAATAATAATAATAGTAATAATAGCATTTATGAAGCACTTACTATGTGCAAAGCACTGTTCTAAACACTTGGGGGGGATACAAGGTAATCAGGTTGTCCTACAGGGGGCTCACAGGCTTCATCCCCATTTTACAGATGAGGGAACTGAGGCCCAGAGAAGTGAAGTGACTTGCCCAAAGTCACACAGCTGACAAGTGGCGGAGCCGGGATTTGAACTCATGACCTCCGACTCCAAAGCCCGGGCTCTTTCCACTGAGCCACGCTGCTTCTCCACGGAGAGGCTTACAGTTTTAAACCCCATTTTACAGATGAGGTAACTGAGGCACAGAGAAGTGAAGTGATTTGCCCAAGGTCACACAGCAGACAAGTGGTGGAGCCGGGATTAGAACCTAGTTCCTCTGTCTCCCAGGTCTGTGCTCTTTTCAGTAGGCCACACTGTGCTTCGCACCCCATGAGTGTTCAGTAAATATCCTAACTACTCCTTCTCAATATCCCCCGCAACCCCAGGCATTGGGAGAGGGCTGGGAAGCAAGCAGGAAGGAGCTTCCAGTGAATGTCCATGGTCTGAGCTGTGTAGCTCTTCTAATCCAATCATGGGGCCTCCAGTGCCCAACTTCAGGAGCCTCAGAGACCAAAGAGTTAGGGGGAAAATGAGGGGGAAGACTCATTCTCATTCCGGGGGCTGCGGACCCCTGAATTAAGTGATTAAGTGATTAAGGTTAAGTTATTTCCCCATGGCCGCAAAGCACATAATAATAATGATAACAATAATAATAATAATTGTGGCATTTGTCAAGCGTTTACCATGTGCCTGGTATTTGCTGTACTAAGTGCTGGGGTAAATCGAGGCTAATCAGGTTGGACACCAGGACACCAGGTCCTCCAGGAGGCCTTCCCAGACGGAGCCCCTTCCTTCCTCTCCCCCTCATCCCCCTCTCCATCCCCCCCCATCTTACCTCCTTCCCTTCCCCACAGCACCTGTATATATGTATATATGTTTGTACGTATTTATTATTCTATTTATTTATTTTACTTGTACATATCTATTCTATTTATTTTATTTTGTTAGTATGTTTGGTTTTGTTCTCTGTCTCCCCCTTTTAGACTGTGAGCCCACTGTTAAGTAGGGACTGTCTCTATATGTTGCCAACTTGTACTTCCCAAGTGCTTAGTACAGTGCTCTGCACACAGTAAGCGCTCAATAAATATGATTGATTGATTGATTGATTGATTGACACAGTCTCTGTCCCACATGGGGCTCATAGTCTTAATCCCCACTTTACAGATGAGGCAACAGAGGCACAGAGAAGTTAAGTGAATTGCCCAAGGTCACGCAGCAGACAAATGGTGGAGGCGGGATTAGAACCCAGGTCCTCTGACTTCCAGCACCGTACTCTTTCCACTAGGCTGTGCTGTTTCACCAGCACATTCCTGTTGGGTGAGTTAGGGGAGGGAAGATTAGAACCCAGGGCTTCTGCTCCCCAAGTGGAGGTTCTTCCCCAAGATCCAGTCACTGCCATCTTGACCCTCCTCCTAGACCAAAAGGCATCAAAGTTGGGGGCAGCTCTTTGAGGGCAGTGAGGCCTAGTGCCAGTTACCTGCTGTGTGATTTTGGGCAAGTCACTTAACTTCCCTGGGCCTCTGTTTTCTCACCTGCAAAATGTGAATTAAATACTGATTCTTCCTCCTTACTTAAAACTGCAAGCCCCATGTGGGACAGTGACTGTTTCCAACCTAACTAATTTACATAGAAGCAGCGTGGCTCAGTGGAAAGACCACGGACTTTGGAGTGTTCTCCATTCCATTCCATTCCATTCAATCGTATTTATTGAGTGCTTACTGTATGCAGAGCACTGTACTTAGCGCTTGGGAAGTACAAGTTGGAAACATATAGAGATGGTCCCTACCGAACAGTGAGCTCACAGTCTAGAAGGGGGAGACAGAGAACAAAACAAACATATTAACAAAATAAAATAAATAGAATAAATATGTACAAATAAAATAAATAAATAAATAGAGTAATAAAGATGTACAAACATATATGCATACATACAGGTGCTTTGGGGAGGGGAAGGAGGTAAGGTGGGTGGGATGGGGAAGGGGAGGAGAGGGAGAGGAAGGAGGGGGCTCAGTCTGGGAAGGCCTCCTGGAGGAGGTGGTTTAGACTGTGAGTCCGTTGTTGGGTAGGGACCATCTCTATATGTTGCCAGCTTGTACTTCCCAAGTGCTTAGTACAGTGCTGTGCACGCAGTAAGCGCTTAATAAATATGATTGAATGAATGAATGAATGGAGTCAGAGGTCAGGAATTCAAATCCCGGTTCTGCCACTTGTCAGCTGTGTGACTTTGGGCAAGTGTGCCTCAGTTCCCTCATCTGTAAAATGGGCATTAAGACTGTGAGCCCCACGTGGGACAACCTGATCACCTTATATCCCCCCCAGCGCTTAGAACAGTGCTTTGCACATAGTAAGCGCTTAACAAATGCCATCATTATTATTATCTACCTCAATGTTTACTATGGTGCTTGGCACATAATAATAATAATAATAATAAGCACTTAACAGATACCACAATTATTATTATTATTATTACTAGAAGGGCTGAAGTCCCTTTCAGTGGAATTGTCTTTCTCCAAAGCAATAGTCCTGGCTTGAGCCCATTTTGGCTCAGGCACAGAGGGATTAGTGAATTGGTCTGTACACCCTCCCCAACCCCAACTACAGGAGAACTGATAGGGTATATTGGGTCTCCAACTGTGTGTCTCTCTCTCTGTCTCTCTCCTTTCTCACCCCTCAGGTGTCTGGGCATGCTCAGACCTGCCCCTCCAAACCCTGCGGAGCCACCCTCAGATGTGGCAATCTCCACAAAATCGGGTGGGAAGGGAGAGAGGAGGGGGCCCTGAAGAGTTTCCCATTGAAAAATTAGCCAAACTTGGAAGATCCAAGCAACATCAACCAGCTCGTTCCTTTGGGTCCAGAGTCTGAAAGAAATCAGGCTGTGGGGCCTAGAGGAAATCAGGCTGTGGGCCCAAAAGCTGTTAAATAATAATAATAATAACAATGGCAATTGTTAAGCACTTACTATGTGCAAAGCTCTGTTCTAAGTGCTGGGGGGGGATACAAGGTGATCAGGTTGTCCCACGTGGGGCTTACAATCATCATCCCCATTTTACAGATGAGGTAACTGAGGCTCCGAGAAGTTAAGTGACTTGTCCAAGGTCACACAGCAGACATATGGCAGAGCCGGGACTCGAACCCATGACCTCTGACTCCAAAGCCCGTGCTCTTCTGCCTCTCCTCTTTGCCCTGGCTTTCGGGGAGGATGGAAAACAACGGGGCCTTGTGGATAGAGCGCGGGCCTGGGTGTCATGAGGGCCTGGGTTCTAATTTCGCTTTTCCATTTGTCTTGCTGTGTGATCTAGGGCAAGTCACTTGACTTCTCTGTACTTGTTACCTCATCTGTAAAATGGGGATTAAGACTGTGAGCCCCATGTGGGACATGGACCGTATCCAACTTGATTTGCTTGTATCTACCCCAGTGTGTATTACAGTGCCTGGCACATAATAAGCTCTTAAGTATCATTAAAAAATGGGAAGGTGATAAGGAGGGCGTGATGGGAAATAAGGAGGAAACAGGAGGTGAGGAATCGGGAATTGTGGGCGTGGGTTATACAAATTAAGCTGGTTGATGAACTTCGGGCAGGCGGGTCAGGTCCTGAATTCACCTGCAAGGGACTGCTGAAGGCTGCCTCGCTCTTGAGCCATTGAAACTCATTGGTGGAGGGGCCTGGGTCTTCATAATAATAATAATAATGGCATTTATTAAGCGCTTACTATGTGCAAAGCACTGTTCTAAGCGCTGATCTACACTGGGAGAATGCTTGAATGGAAAAGGATAATTTGCCATTCCCCTCTCCCTTCCGCTATCTTCTGGGAGGTAGGGGCCTGGTGGGGGGTCATCTCGTTGGGCTGCCCCATCCTTTCTGGAGGGCTAGCGACTGCCAGTCGCCCTTGCCCCTGCCTTGCTGCCTGACTGCTCAAAAATGGCTTTCTCGGGGGGCATCTGGGCTGCTGCCTTCTTGGGCAGGGAACTGGGGACTCATTCATTCATTCAATCGTATTTATTGAGCACTTTCAGTGTGCAGAGCACTGTACTTAGCGCTTGGGAAGTACAAATTGGCAACGTATAGAGATGGTCCCTACCCAACAACAGGCTCACAGTCTAGAAGGGGGAGACAGACAACAAAACGAAACATGTGGACAGGTGACAAATAGAATTAAAGCTAGATGCACATCATTAACAAAATAAATAGAATAGACTCCTGAGTTCTCACTTCCCAGGGAGGTGCTGGTGCAGTGATAACGTTTGGATGTTCATCCCAGGGCGAGGTGCTTGCCCTCTCTGAGCCTTAGAGCAGTTGTCACTGTGCCTTCCTCAAAACAGTGCTCCTCTCAAAGGGCTCTGGCAGGTGGAAATTGAGCCGTCCTGAGACAACGGGAAGCTCTTTTTTTTTTTTGGTATTTAAACACTTATTATGTGTCAAGCACCGTTCTAACCTCTGAGATAGGTATGAGTTGATCAGGTTGGATACAGTCCCTGTCCCACATGGGGGTCACAATCCAAGTAGGAGGGAGGAGGAATTAATCCCCATTTTTCCAGTTGAGGAAAACGAGGCCCAGAGAAGTTAAACAACTTGCCCAAATAATAATAATGATGGGATTTGTTAAGCACTTATTATGTGTCAAGCACCGTTCTAACCTCTGAGATAGATATGAGTTGATCAGGTTGGATACAGTCCCTGTCCCACATGGGGCTCACAATCCAAGTAGGAGGGAGGAGGATTTAATCCCCATTTTTCCAGTTGAGGAAAACGAGGCCCAGAGAAGTTAAACAACTTGCCCAAATAATAATAATGATGGGATTTGTTAAGCACTTATTATGTGTCAAGCACCGTTCTAACCTCTGAGATAGATATGAGTTGATCAGGTCGGATACAGTCCCTGTCCCACATGGGGCTCACAATCCAAATAGGAGGGAGGAGGATTTAATCCCCATTTTTCCAGTTGAGGAAAACGAGGTCCAGAGAAGTTAAGCAACTTGCCCAAATAATAATAATGATGGGATTTGTTAAGCACTCACTATGTGCAAAGCACTGTTCTAAGCCCTGGGGAGGATACAAGGTGATCAGGTTGTCCCACCGGGGCTCACAGTCTTAATCCCCATTTTCCAGATGAGGTAACTGAGGCACAGAGAAGTAAAGTGACTTGCCCAAAGTCACAGAAGTGACAAGTGGCGGGGCCGGGGTTTGAACCCTTGACCTCTGACTCCCAAGAGCGTGCTCTTTCCACGGAGCCACGCTGCTTCTCAAAGTCACCCAGCAAGCAATTGGCAGAGTGGGGATTAGAACCCAGGCGCTCCTTTTAGACTGCGAGCCCACTGTTGGGTAGGGACCGTCTCTATATGTTGCCAACTTGTACTTCCCAAGCGCTTAGTCCAGTGCTCTGCACACAGTAAGCGCTCAATAAATACGATTGATTGATTGATTGATGGATTTGATTCCCAGGCCTGTTCTCTTTCCACTAGGCCGGGCTGCTTCGGTCTGGAAACTCTCCCCCAGTTTGCTGGAGAAAGCCCCTCCCTGGGCCCTCGCACACGGAACAAACAAGTCAGCCTTTTCCCGGGAGAACCGCGCTAGGTGGGGCCCGGTTTTAAAACCAGTAACACCCGTGGGTGAAGAGGCGGTGGCTCGCAGCCCGGGGTCTAATCCGCAGGCGTCACCTCGGCGGGGGCAGGGGGATGGCCGGTTTGCTCCTCATCCTGAGCTGCTGGAAGGAGGGCCGGTCCCTGCTCCCTTTCCCACCCCTCAACAGCCTCCGGATTCCTGGTCTCGGCCCCCTCCCCCGCCGGGACGTGGGGTGGATAATCCCTCAGGGAACGACGGGTCGAAAGAAAATCAGGCTGCGGGAAGAAAGGAAAGAGGGCTGCGGGCACACAAAAGCGTACGGTCCTTCGCGCTCCAGGGTTCGGTCTGGATGCGTGGGAGGGGAGGGGGGGCGTTGGGAAAAAGAAAGGGGTCTCTGGGGATGGTGTCCGGCTCCGGGAGAGGCGGGGAGGGGAAAGGTGGGACGGGCCGGGAGTAATAATAATGATGGCCTTCGTTAAGCGCTCACTATGTGCAAAGCACTGTTCTAAGCGCCGAGGGGGTTACAAGGTGATCAGGTTGTCCCATGGGGGGCTCACAGTCTTAATCCCTGTTTTACAGATGAAGTAATTGAGGCTTAGAGAAGTTAAGTGACTTGTCCAAGGGGGGTAGGGACTGTCTCTATATTCAGTCATTCATTCAATCGTATTTATTGAGCGCTTACCCTGTGCGGAGCACTGGACTAAGCGCTTCAATAGCTATTATAATAATAATAACGATGATGGTATTTGTTAAGCGCTATGTGCAAAGCACTGTTCTAAGCGCTGAGAGGGATACAAGGTGATCAGGTTGTCCCACGTGGGGCTCACAGTCTTAATCCCTATTTTACAGATGAGGTAACAGAGGCTCAGAGAGGTTAAGTGACCTGCCCAAGGGGGGTAGAGGCTGTCTCTATATTCAGTCATTCATTCAATCGTATTTATTGAGCGCTTACCCTGTGCAGAGCACTGGACTAAGCGCTTCAATAGCTATAATAATAATAATAATGATGGTATTTGTTAAGCGCTTACTATGTGCAAAGCACTGTTCTAAGCGCTGGGGGGGGGATACAAGGTGATCAGGTTGTCCCACGTGGGGCTCACAGTCTTATTCCCCATTTTACAGATGAGGGAACTGAAGCTCAGAGAAGTGAAGTGACTTGCCCAGAGTCACACAGCTGACAATTGGCAGAGCGGGGATTAGAACCCATGACCTCTGACTCCAAAGCCCGGGCTCTTTCCACCGAGCCACGCTGCTTCTCTGACCGAATTGTACTTCCCAAGCGCTTAGTCCAGTGCTCTGCACACGGTTAGCGCTCAGTAAATACGATTGAATGAATGAATGAGTGGGGGGACTGCGAGAGACGCCCCGTGTCCCGCCCCACGCGGAGAAGGCTCCCCCACTCACCATGCCGGCGGCGAGGCCGCAGTTAGACAGCGGTTGGGACGGGCGATGGGGGCGCGGGGGGTCGGACTGAGGGCATCCTTGCCCCCTCCCACGCGGGACGGAGCGGAGGGTGGGAACGGCGGGTGGCTCTGCAAATTCCCGGTGGGAAGAGCTCCCTGGCAGCCCCTGCAACCTGACACCGTCTCCCGCAGCGGGGTGACATTCCCGGCCCGGCCCCACCGCGCCCTTCTCCCGGGGTGGGGCCAGTTCCGACTCGATCGGTCAATCGATGCTATCTAATAATAATAATGATAATAATGATAGCATTTGTTAAGCGCTTACTACTACTACTACTACTACTACTACTACTAATGATGGCATTTGTTAAGCGCTTACTATCTGCAAAGCACTGTTCTAAGCGCTGGGGGGGATACAAGGTGATCAGGTAATAATGATAGCATTTGTTAAGCGCTTACTACTACTACTACTACTAATAATGATGGCATTTATTAAGCGCTTACTATATGCAAAGCACTGTTCTAAGCGCTGGGGGGTGGATACAAGGTGATCAGGTTGTCCCACATGGGGCTCACAGTCTTAATCCCCATTTTACAGATGAGGGAACTGAGGCTCCGAGAAGTGAAGTGACTTTCCCAAGGTCACACAGCAGACGTGTGGCGGGGCCGGGATTCGAACCCATGACCTCTGGCTCCAAAGCCCGTGCTCTTTCCACCGAGCCAGGCTGCTTACTATGTGCAAAGCACTGTTCTAAGCGCTGGGGGGATACAAGGTGATCAGGTTGTCCCACGGGGGGCTCACAGTCTTAATCCCCATTTTACAGAAGAGGCTCAGAGAAGTTAAGTGACTTGCCCAAGGTCACACAGCAGACATTCATTCATTCATTCACTCATTCAATCGTATTTATTGAGCACTTACTGTGTGCAGAGCACTGGACTCGCCCTTTTAGACTGTGAGCCCACTGTTGGGTAGGAACTGTATATGTTGCCAACTTGTACTTCCCAAGCGCTTAGTACAGTGCTCTGCACACAGTAAGCGCTCAATAAATACGATTGATTGATTGATTGATTGACTAAGCGCTTGGGAAGTACAAGTTGGCAACATATAGAGACGGTCCCTACCCGACGGTGGGCTCACAGGCTAGAAGATAGAGTGGGTATATGTGAATGAAGGTATGGAAAGGGTGGGGTGGGTATAGAAGGTTGTATCACGGGTTGAGAGGTGTTGTGTGCAGAAAGTTGTACATTTGCGGGGCCGGGGGGCGGTGTATCTGGACAACTTGCAGTGGTGGAAATAATCGTGGTGGAGCCGGGATTCGAACCCATGACTTCTGACTCCAAAGCCCGTGCTCTTTCCACTGAGCCACGCTGCTTCTGAGCGCTTGCCGCGGGTGGAGGGCACTGCGACAGAGTTGGTAGCCACTTGCCCTGCCCACGACAAACCTCCAGTCTAGAAGGGGAGAAGAAGAATGGTAATAGTATTGATCAATTAATCAGTCATGCTTATGGAACGCTCGGAGAAGCAGCGTGGCTCAGTGGAAAGAGCACGGGCTTGGGAGTCAAAGGTCATGGGTTCAAATCCCGGCTCTGCCGCTTGTCAGCTGTGTGACTTGGGGCAAATCACTTAACTTCTCTGTGCCTCAGTTACCTCATCTGTAAAATGGAGATTAAGATTGTGAGCCCCACAAGGGACAACCTGATCACCTTGTAACCTCCCCAGTGCTTAGAACAGTGCTTTGCACATAGTAAGTGCTTAACAAATACCAAAATTATAATTATTATTATTATTAGTGGGTGCAGAGCGCTTTACTAAGCACCTAGAGGAGTACGAGATAACAGGGTTGGTAGAAACGTTCCCTGCCGCACTATATGTTGCCAATTTGTACTTCCCAAGCGCTTAGTACAGTGGTCTGCACACAGTAAGCACTCAATAAATACGATTGAATGAATGAATGAACAAGTAGCATGGCCTAGTGGTTAGGGCACGGGGCTGGAAGTCAGGATAATAATAATAATGGCATTTATTAAGCGCTTACTATGTGCCAAGCACTGTTCAGGTTACAAGGTGATCAGGTTGTCCCACATGGGGCTCACAGTTTTAATCCCCATTTTACAGATGAGGTAACTGAGGCACAGAGAAATTAAGCTACTTGCCCAAAGTCACACAGCAGACAATTGGTGGAGTCGGGATTTGAACCCATGACCTCTGACTCCAAAGCCCGGGCTCTTTCCACTGTGCCACGCAGAAGGCATGGGTTCTAACTCTGACTCCACCACATGTCTGCTGGGTGACCTTGGGGTAAGTCACTTTACTTCCCCGTGCCTCAGAAAATAGGGATTGAGACCATGAGCCCCATGTGGGACAGTGACTGTGTCCAACCCGATTTGCTTGTATCCACCCCGGCATTTAGTATAGTGCTTGACACATAGTATAGTCCTTAACAAATATCACAACAAGCTTACAGTCTGGAAAGGAAGAATAATAGTAATAGTATTTACCAATCAATCCTATTTTTTGAGCACTCACTGTGTGCAGAGCACTTGGGATAGGACGATATAACAGAGTTAGTAAACGTACATATTCCCTGGCCACAACGAGCTCCGAGCTGGGTGAAGGGGTGGGGGCTTTCTGGAGTGGTTGGGCCTTCCATTTGAAGATAATCAATTGCACTTATCAATCAATCATATTTGAGCGCTTACCGTTTGCGGACCACTGTATTGGGCACCTGGGAGAGTACAATCTAACAGAATAGGTAGAGACATTCCCTGCCCACAGCAAGTTTACAGTCTAGAGGACAGAAGCAAACTACAGGTGCCCGCCACCCCACCCCAGGGTGTCAGCCGAGTGGCAATGCGGGAAATTTCCTCCAGCTGTTCTTGTTTCCCCGGTGCCTCAGGCTCCCCAGTCCCTGGGTCTGGGCAGAGTGAGTCAGTGCTTGGGGTGCCCCTGTGGGGAGCATCCAGCTGGTAGCCAGGCAAGGAGGCAGGAACTGAGCCTACTCCCCAGATGGGGAGACTGAGGCCCAGGCAGGGGAAAGAGATTGCTCAAAGCCCTGTGGGAGTTCAGAGCAGGAGGGAGAAACAATAAACTCAAGCATAAAAGGGCAGCAATTTCCATCTCCTCTTCTCTCTCCATCTCACCCTCTTTTTCTTCCTACCTCCTCCCTCTTTCTCTCTCGACTTTCTCCATCTTTTCCTTTCCACTTCCCCTCTATTCATCTCGACTTTCCCTTCTTTTCCTCTGCACTTCTCTTTTTCCTCTCCACTTTTCCCCTCCCCTTCCTCTCTTTTCCTCTCCACTTTCCCTGTTGTCCTCTCCACTCTTACCTCCCTTTTCCTCTATACTTCCCCTCTCTTTCGTCTCCATTTATCTTCTCTTTTCTTCTCCACTTTCCCTCTTTCCTTGTCCACTTGCTCCCCTTTACTTCTCCACTTCTTTCTATTCCTCTTCCCTTTTCCCTGCCTTTTCCTCTCTTTCCCCTCCCCCTTCCCCCTATTTTCCTTTTTCTCTCTTTCCCACTCTATTTTCCTCTAGCCTTTCCCCCCTCTTTTCTTTTCCCCTTCCCCTCTTTTCCTCCCTCTTTTACCCCTCTTTTCCTCTCTATTTCTCTTCTCTTTTCTTCTCCACTTTCCCTCTTTCCTTCTCCACTTCCTCCCCTTTACTTCTCCACTGCTTTCTTTTCCTCTTCCCTTTTCCCTCTCTTTTCCTCTCCCTCTTTCCCCTCCCCCTTTCCCCTATTTTCCTCTCTCTTTTCCTCTCCCCTTTCCCCCCTTTTCTTTTCCCCCTTCTCTTTTCCTCCCCCCTTCTCCCCATCACCCCTCTCCCATCCAGTCCTGGTGGGGAATCTTGCAGCTCACCCCGGCTTCAAAGCAGGATGGGTGGGTGGGAGGGAGAGGCACATCCTCAGGAGAGCTGGAGGAGATGGCCTGGGCCCTGTGGGTGGGTGAGGCGTTGGGTGGGGCATGCTGAGGCTGTGGAAACCAGAAATGCAAGGTGAAGGAAGGGTGGGGTTTGGGGAGCAAAGCCAGCCCCAAAGCCACCGGTTCTGTTCTCAGATTCCCCATTGCCCAGTGCTCTGCCGGAGGCGGCGTGGGGAGGTGTTTCAAACTGCTGGCAGCCTCCTCTCCACTCCCAGGGTGGAGGAGGGGGAAACTGAGACTTGTGGAGAGGTTGGGAGCGTGAGGAGGAGGAGGAAGAACAGTTCTGCTCCCTGGCCCAAATGGTGCCCTAGCTGGCCTTTCTAGCCTGTTCTCCAGCCTTCAAGGGAGAGGCCAACTTAACCAGCCCCCTGCCTCTGGGTGGGACTGCTAACCCGGCACCAGAGATGGTGGGGTCTTTCCCTGTTTCAACACATCTGTACAAAGCCAGTCAGTCAGTCAGTCAATTATATTTATTGAGCACTTACTGTGTGCAGAGCCCTATACTAGGCACTTGGGAGAGTACAATATAACAATATAATATTCATTCATTCAATCGTATTTATTGAGAGCTTACTGTGTGCAGAGCACTGCACTAAGCACTTGGGAAGTACAAGTTGGCAACATATAGAGACGGTCCCTACCCAGCAACAGGCTCACAGTCTAGAAGGGGGAGACAGACAACAAAACATGTGAGCAGGTGTCAAGTCACCAGAATAAATAAAAATAAAGTTAGATACACATCATTAACAGAATGAATAGTAAATATGTACAAGTAAAATAAATAGAGTAATAAATCTGTACAAACATATATACAGGTGCTGTGGGTGGGGAAGGAGGTAGGGCAGGGGGGATGGGGAGGAGGAGAGGAAAAAGAGAGCTCAGTCTGGGAAGGCCTTCTGGAAGAGGTGAGCTCCCAGTAGGCACATTCCCCACCCACAACGATTTTAAGGCTAGAGAGGAGCTTACAGTCTATTTTATAGTCTGCACAGTTCCTCTCTGTCATGCCACACAGAGAAGCTCAGCTAAAGTTCCACAGTAAGCAGCCCACCCAGCCGGACGGGAGCCCGGTTTGAAACAGGTCTCAGCTTTAGGCATTTTCTGAGGTGGTGAGGGAATGGCATGAGGGTCTTGCCCCCGGGTTCTTGTACTTAAGCTGCCCCTCATGGGTTCCCAAACTGTGGGCCTGATCTAATAATAATAATAATAATGATGGCATTTATTAAGCGCTTACTATGTGCAAAGCACTGTTCTAAGCACCGGGGAGGTTACAAGGTGATCAGATTGTCCCCCACTTGGGGCTCACAGTCTTCATGCCCATTTTCCTGATGAGGGCAGTGAGGCCCAGAGAAGTGAAGTGACTTGCCCAAAGTCACAGAGCTGACAAGTGGCCGAGCCGGGATTTGAACCCCTGACCTGTGACTCCAAAGCCCGGGCTCTTTCCACTGAGCCACCAGGCACTATGTTAAGTGCTGGGGTAGAGAGAAGCTAATCAGACTGGATACAGTCCATGTCGACTCACAGTCATCGCCCCCATTTTACAGATGGAAGTTTGAGGCCCAGAGAAGTGAAGTGACTTGCCCAAGGTCACATATAGCAGGCAAGTGGCAGGCCTGGGAAATCCAGTGAAGAGGAGCAGGGGTGGGGCTGACACTAATCAAACCACTTGGGTCTACCGGCTTATCAGCTTCTTTCTCAGCCGACAACCTCGCTGGCGCTCAGTTGAACCAAGGCCCGCCTTCCCGCCTGAGTCACCCTGGGGCCCGCCGGGTCCTGCGGTGCTTACACCTGGTGGGAAACTGAGACACGGAGAGGAGGTGGTGGCTGCAAGGCTCAGAGCTTCCCCGGCCACTCTGGCAGGGAAAGGGGGTTGGAGGGCGAGGGGTTGAGATGTGCATGAGAAGCAACGTGGTTCAGTGGAAAGAGCCCGGGCTTGGGAGTCAGAGGTCATGGGTTGTAATCCCGGCTCTCCCACATGTCTGCTGTGTGATCCTGGGCAAGTCACTTCACTTCTCTGAGCCTCAGTTCCCTCATTTGTAAAATGGGGATTAAGACTGTGAGCCCCACGTGGGACAGCCTGATCACCTTGTATCCCCCCCCCCCCAGCGCTTAGAACAGTGCTTTGCACATAGTGCTTAACAAATGTCATTATTATTATTATTATTATTATTATTATTATTATTATTATTATGTGCTTGGGTGTACACATGTTGGGGGCATAGAGGTGGGTCATGAGCATATGTATGTGTGCCACTCAGGCCCATTCCGGGGATTCATTCATTCAATCGTATTTATTAAATGCTTACTGTATGCCAAGTACTGTACTAAACTCTTGGAAAGTACAATTTAGCTACAAAGAGAGACAATCCCTGCCCACAAGGGGCTCATAGTGGATCCCTGAAGCCACCATTCATTCAATCGTATTTATTGAGCACTTACTGTGTGCAGAGCACTGTACTAAGTGCTTGGGAAGTACAAGTCGGATAATAATAATGGCATTTGTTAAGTGCTTACTATGTGCAAAGCACTGTTCTAAGCACTGGGGAGGATACAAGGTGATCAGATTGTCCCACGTGGGGCTGACAGGCTTAATCAGAGGAAGGGTCTCGCCTGTCCCGCCGCCGACCCCCGGCCCACGTCCTCCCCCTGGCCCGGAATGCCCTCCCTCCACACACCCGCCAAGCTAGCTCTCTTCCTCCCTTCAAAGCCCTACTGAGAGCTCACCTCCTCCAGGAGGCCTTCCCAGACTGAGCCCCCTTTTTCCTCTCCTCCTCCCCATCCCCCTGCCCTACCTCCTTCCCTTCCCCACAGCACCTGTATGTATGTTTGTACAGGGGAAGCAATGTGGCTCAGTGGAAAGAGCCCGGGCTTTGGAGTCAGAGGTCAGGGGTTCAAATTCCGGCTCTGCCAATTGTCAGCTATGTGACTATGGGCAAGTCACTTAACTTCTCTGTGCCTCAGTTCCCTCTTCTGTAAAATGGGGATTAAGACTGTGAGCCCCCTGTGGGACAACCTGATCACCTTGTAACCTCCCCAGTGCTTACAACAGTGTTTTGCACATAGTAAGCACTTAACAAATGCCATCATTATTATTACAGATTTATTACTCTATTTTGCTTGTACATATTTACTATTCTATTTATTTTGTTAATGATGTGCATCTAGAGAAGCAGTTTGGCCCAGTGGAAAGAGCCTGGGCTTTGGAGTCAGAAGTCGTGGGTTCAAATTCTGGCTCCGCCACTTATCAGGTGTGCGACTTTGGGCAAGTCACTTCACTTCACTGTGCCTCAGTGACCTCATCTGTAAAATGGGGATGAAGACTGTGAGCCCCCCCGTGGGACAAACTGATCACCTTGTAACCTCCCCAGCGCTTAGAACAGTGCTTTGCACGTAGTAAGCGCTTAATAAATGCCATTATTATTATTATTATTAATCCCCATTTTCTAGATGAGGTAACTGAGACTCAGAGAAGCTAAGTGACTTACCCAAGGTCACACAGCTGACAAGTGGCGGAGCCGGGATTTGAACCCATGACCTCCGACTCCCAAGCCCGGGCTCTTTCCACTGAGCCACGCTGCTTCTCAGACTTATTGTCCTCTCTTTTTGTCCCTTCTAAGGGCGCCCCCTGGCGGGGAGGGAGGTGGAGGGACATCTGTGCTGCTCCGGATCCCACCAGCACGGCCTTCCCCTCTGGCTTTGCATTTGGGGGAAGAAAAGGGTGGGGTGTCCAGGAGGACAAGAGGCCAGAGATGGAGAGAGGAGGGGAGCAGGAAGAATAGGTCGAGAGACCTGATTTGGGGTCTTTCCAGCCTCACAATAGCTCTCGGGCTCAATGGGAGCCTCTGGATGAGGGAGGCCAGAAGGCCAGCCCATACAGCTATGGGAAACTAACAGTGTCTTCACTCCCACAGCTTGAAAATCTGGCATAGGAGTGCTGGCCCCCTGACCTCCCCAGCTGAAACCTGGGGTGCACTAGCCCTCTTGCCTTCATAGCTAGGAACCTGGTTGGTGGGGGGCGGCACCGGCTCCATAGGCCTCTCAGTTGGAGCCTAGAGGGGGCCACCATAGTCACCTCAATTGAGTTCCAGGGGGCACTGACCCCATTGTCCCTTTGGAGCTCAGAGGGGCACCAACTCCATGGTTCTTTCAGTTGGAGCCCAGGGGGCCACTGACCCCATGGTGCTCCTAGACTGTGAGCCCACTGTTGGGTAGGGACCGTCTCTATATTCTGCCAGCTTGTACTTCCCAAGTGCTTAGTACAGTGCTCTGCACAGAGTAAGTGCTCAATAAATGTGATTGATTGATAGATTGATTGATTGATTGCTCCTCAATTGGAGCCCAGGGGAGCATGGGCCCCATGGTGCCCTTGTTTGGAGCTTGGAGCCTGGGGGGCACTGGTCCCATGACCTCTACAGGTGAGTGGAACATCTAAATTAGCCCCTCAGAGCAAGGGTTCCAGATTCTGCCCAACTGAGCCAGGAAGGGAGGGCAGGTTCCTGGACACAAGCTCCAAGGACAAAAAGGTTGGGGGCAAGAGAGGTGGTAAGGTGATCAGGGCTGGTGCCGACATGAAAACCGGGCAAGTGTGTCTCAGAAAGTCCCAGGCCAGGCGAGGTGGGTGATATCTGCACCTGGGCCTGATCCTCCCTGCTCCCTCCTCCTTGGCTCACTACCTGGGTGTGAGGGTGGGCCCGCTGTTTATCACGGGCTGGGGGAGTGGGCCGTTTATCACAGGATGGAAGGAGTTGGGGATCTTGGCCTCTTCTGTCCTGTAGGTTCCTCAGAGCCTCCAAGGAGAGAAAATCTTTCCAAATGAAGTCATGTTGCTTGGCAGCCTACATTTGTTTTTTTTAAAGGTATTTATTAAGCACTTTCTATGTGTCAGGCACTGTTCTAAGCACCGGGGTAGATAATAATAATAATAATAGTATTTGCTAAGCGCTTACTATGTGCCAAGCACTGTTGTAAGTGCTGAGCACTGTTCTAAATCAGGTAGACACAGTCCATTTCCCGCACAGGGTTCATAGTTCTTTTAGACGGGGTTCTTTTAGACTGTGAGTCCACTGTTGGGTAGGGACTGTCTCTATATGTTGCCAACTTGTACTTCCCAAGCGCTTAGTACAGTGCTCTGCACACAGTAAGCGCTCAATAAATACGATTGATGATTGGTGATGATAGTCTTAATCCCCATTTTACAGATGAGGCACAGAGAGATGAAGTGATTTGCTCAAGATCACATAGCAGACAAGTGGCAGTGCCAGGATTAATTAGAATCCAGGTCCTTCTGACTTCCAGAAGTCATGTCCAAGACTGAGCTCCTTATCTTCCCTCCCAAACTCTGTCCTCCCCCTGACTTTCCCATCACTATGGCACTTCCATCCTTCTCGTCTCGCAAATCTGCAGCCTTGGTGTCTTCCTTGACTCTGCTCTTTTATTCACCCCACACACCCAATCCGTCACCAAAACCTGCCAGTCTCACCTCCACAACATCGCCAAGATCCACCTTCTCCTCTCCATCCAAACTGCTACCTTGCTGGTTCAATCTCTCATCCTAGCCCGACTTGATTATTGCTTCAGCCTCCTTTCTGATCTCCCATCCTCCTGTCTCTCCCCGCTTCAGTCTATACTTCACTCTGCTGTCCAGATTATCTTTGTACAGAAACACTCTGGGCATGTCACGCCCCTCCTCAAAAATCTCCAGTGGTTGCTTATCAACCTTTGACTCAAGCAAAAACTCCTCACTCGGTTTTAAGGCTTTCCATCACTTCGCCCCCTCCTACCTCACCTCCCTTCTCTCCTTCTGCAGCCCAGCCCGCACACTCTGCTCTTCTGCCGCTAACCTCCTCACTGGGCCTTGTTCTCACCTGTCCCGCGATCGACCCCTGGCCCACATCCTCCCCCTGGCCTGGAATGCCCTCCCTCCACACATCTGCCAAGCTAGCTCTCTTCCTCCCTTCAAAGCCCTACTGAGAGCTCACCTCCTCCAGTAGGCCTTCCCAGACTGAGCCCCCCTTTTTTCTCTCCTCCTCCTCTCCCCATTACCCCCCTCTGCCCTACCCCCTTCCTCTCCCCACAGCACTTGTATATATTTGTACATATTTTTACTCTATTTTATCTGTACACATTTATTATTCTATTTTATTAATGATGTATATATAGCTATAATTCTATTTATTCTGATGGTATTGACACCCGTCTACTTGGTTTGTTTTGTTGTCTGTCTCCCCTTCTAGACTGTGAGCCCATTGTTGGGTATAGACCGTCTCTATATGTTGCTGATTTGTACTCCCCAAGCACTTAGTACAGTGCTCTGCGCACAGTAAGTGCTCAATAAGTACGTTTGAAAGAATGAATGAATGAATGAATTCCAGGACTGGGCTGTTTTCACCAGGGCACGCTGCTTTTCATGGAATTTTCTGCTCCACAGTCTCTCCCAATCCAGCCCAGGCAGTGGGTCACTGAGACTACAGTAGGGGGTGGTCCGGATGGACTCCCTGAGCCCAGCCCAGCCCAAATTCCAGGCCCCCCACCCTGCTCCCCTGGATTTGGGCAAGTCACTGTGGCCTTGGGCAAGTCACTTAACTTCTCTGTGCCACAGTTACCTCATCTGTAAAATGGGAATGAAGACTGTGAGCACTTTGTGGGACAGGGACTGTGTCCAACTCAATTTGCTTGTATTCGCCCCAGTGCTTAGTACAGTGCCTGGCACAAAGTAAGTGCTAAACAAATGCCATAACGATTATTAGATAGAAGCCGAGGATCTGGAGGTCTATCAAGCCAGGGGCCGGAGGAAGGTAGACCGTGGACACAAGAGAAGCAGAACCTAAATCCCCGTCTGTCTCTCGGTGGGGAGGGGGCACAGTGTGGCTTAGTGGCAAGATCCCAGGATAGGGAGTCAGAGGTCGTGGGTTCTAATCCCTGCTCCGCCACTTGTCAGCTGTGTGACTTTGGGAGAGTCACTTCACTTCTGGGGGCCTCAGTTCCCTCATCTGTAAAATGGGGATGAAGCCTGTGAGCCCTACATGGGACACCCTGATTACCTGGTATCTACCCCAGCGCTTAGAACAGTGCTTTGCACCGAGTAAGCGCTTAATAAATTCTTTCATTCATTCATTAATCGTATTTATTGAGCGCTTACTGTATGCAGAACACTGGACTAAGCACTTGGGAAGTACAAGTTGGCAACATATAGAGATGGTCCCTACCCAACAGTGGACTCATGGTCTAGAAGGGGAAGACAGACAACAAAATAAAACATATAAACCAAATGAAATAAATAGAATAAATATGTACAAGTAAAATAGAGTAATAAATATGTACAAACATATATACATATATACAGGTGCTGTGGGGAGGGGAAGGAGGTAAGGTGGGGAGTAGGGGGAGAGGAAGGAGGGGGCTCAGTCCGGGAAGGCCTCCTGGAGGAGGTGAGCTCTCAGTAGAGCTTTGAAGGGAGGAACAAATGCGATCATTATTCCCCAGTGACCATGGCGATAGTACCAGGTCAATGAATGATGATGATGATGGTATTTATTAAGCGCTTACTATGTGCAAAGCACTGTTCTAAGCACTGGGGAGGTTACAAGGTGGTCAGGTTGTCCCACAGGGGGCTCACAGTCTTAATCCCCATTTTACAGGTGAGGTAACTGAGGCCCAGAGAAGTGAAGTGACTTGCCTAAAGTCACACAGCGACAATTGGAGGAGCAGGGATTTGAACCCATGACCTCTGACTCCAAAGCCCGGGCTCTGTCTACTGAGCCACGCTGCTTCTGTCCACTCCTGCCTGGGCCGTCCCCGTGTGAGAGCAGCCGGACTGGGGGGCGGGTGGTGGGTGGTTGGAAGGTCGCCTGCGGACAATCCTCCGGCTCGGCTGTCTGTTCATTCATTCATTCATTCAGTCGTATTTATTGAGCGTTTACTGTGTGCAGAGCACTGTAGTAAGCGCTTGGGAAGTCCAAGTTGGCAACATATAGAGACGGTCCCTACCCAACTGCGGGCTCACAGTCTAGAAGGGGGAGATGGACAACAAAACAAAACATATTAACAAAATAAAAGAAATAGAATAAATATGTACAAATAAAATAAATAGAGAAAATAAATAAATAAACAGAGAAAATAAATAAATAAATAAATAGAGAAAATAAATAAATAAATAGAGAAAATAAATAAATAAATAGAGAAAATAAATAAATAGAGGAAATAACATCCAGGGCACAGAGAGAGGGACACACGGTAGACCAGAGCAGATGGA
Organism: Tachyglossus aculeatus; assembly: GCF_015852505.1. Taxonomy (NCBI): domain Eukaryota; kingdom Metazoa; phylum Chordata; class Mammalia; order Monotremata; family Tachyglossidae; genus Tachyglossus; species Tachyglossus aculeatus. The sequence continues at coordinate 32,809,465 of NC_052076.1, read as the reverse complement.
CTGCAGACACGGGGTCAGACAGGACACATGGATGGGGACACGGGACATCTGGGGCACACGGCAAGGGACACGGGGTAGGCCGGGGCACACGGATGGGGACACGGGACATCCAGGGCACCCAGAGGACACGGGGTTGGCCGGGGCACATAGATGGGGACACGGGACATCCAGGGCACACAGAGAGGGACACGGGGTAGGCCGGGGCACATGGATGGGGACACGGGACATCCAGGGCACAGTCTGTCCTGTCCCCCCACCCCCGTGCTGTCCGCTTGTCCATCCAGTTGGTCACTCTAGGTCACGGTGACTCACAGAGCCCAGGAGTGACCACCACAGGGCACATACTCCCCAATAATCTGTTTCCCTCGTCCAGGTTGAAGCCGGCCGGGCCCTGGCCTTCCCTGGTGAGAGCGAGCCCAGTGGTCACGAATCAATAAAAAATAAATAAATGATGGCATTTGTTAAGCGCTTACTATGTGCAAAGCACTATTCTAAGCGCTGGATAGGATACAAGGTGATCAGGTTGTCCTACAGGGGGCTCACAGTCTTAATCTTGAGAAGCAGCGTGGCTCAGTGGAAAGAGCATGGTCTTTGGAGTCAGAGGTCATGGGTTCAAATCCCTGCTCTGCCAATTGTCAGCTGTGTGACTTTGGGCAAGTCACTTCACTTCTCTGGGCCTCAGTTCCCTCATCTGTAAAATGACGATGAAGACTGTGAGCCCCTCATGGGGCAACTTGTATACCTCGTATCCACCCCAGTGCTTAGAACAGTGCTTTGCACATAGTAAGCGCTTAACAAATACCAACATTATTATTATTATTAATCTTGAGAGGCAGCATGGCTTAGTGGAAAGAGCCCGGGCTTTGGAGTCAGAGGTCATGCGTTCAAATCCCGGCTCTGCCAAATGTCAGCTGTGTGACTTTGGGCAAGTTACTTAACTTCTCTGTGCCTCAGTTACCTCATCTGTAAAATGGGGATCAAGACTGTGAGCCCCACGAGGGACAACCTGATCACCTTGTAACCTCCCCAGCGCTTAGAACAGTGCTTTGCACATAGTAAGCGCTTAATAAATGCCATTATTATTATTATTATTATTAATCCCCATTTTCCAGATGAGGGAACTGAGGCACAGAGAAGTTGTGACTTGCCCAAAGTCACACAGGTGACAAGTGGTGCCCCCCAGCCTCAGGGGACGAGCCGGAAAGTGAGGAGGGGCCCCTTGATTGGAAACACCCTGAGGGGGAGATTTTGCAACCTCCATTACTGCCGAGGAAGCAGTGGCCTAGAGGTAAGAGCTGGGGCCTTGGAGTCAGATGACCTGAGTTCTAATCCCACCTCTACCACCTGTCTGCTGTGCGACCCGATTAATTTATATCTAATCAGCAGCATGGCTTAGTGGAAAGAGCCCGGGCTAGGGCGTCAGAGGTCATGGGTTCTCATCCCGACTCCACCATTTGTCAGCTGTGGGACATTGGGCAAGTCACTTAACTTCTCTGGGCCTCAGTTCCCTCATCTGTCCAATGGGGATGAAGACTGTGAGCCCCACGTGGGACAACCTGATTCCCTTGTATCTACTCCAGTGCTTAGAACAGTGCTTGGCACATTCATTCATTCAATCAATTGTATTTATTGAGCACTTACTGTGTGCAGAGCACTAGACAAAGCACTTGGGAAGTACAAGTCGGCAACACATAGAGACGGTCCCTAAACAACAACAGGCTCGTGTTCTAGAAGGGGGACACAGACAACAAAACAAAACATGTAGACGGATGTCAAAATAATCAGAACAAAGAGAATTAAAGTTATATGCACATCATTAACAAAATAAATAGAACAGTAAATATGTACAAGTTAAATAAATAGAGTAAAAAATATGTACATATATACAAGTGCTGTGGGGAGGGGAAGGAGGCAGTGCGGGGGGCGAAGGGGAGGAGGAGAGGAAAAAGGGAACTCAGTCTGTGAAGGCCTCCTGGAGGAGGTGAGCTCTCAGTAGGGCTTTGAAGGGAGGAAGAGAGCTAGCTTGGCGGATGTGTGGAGGGAGGGCATTCCGGGCCAGGGGAAGGACGTGGGACAGGGGTCATCAGTGGGACAGGCAAGAATGAGGCCCAGTGAGGAGGTAAGCAGCAGAGGAGCGGAGGGTGCGGGCTGGGCTGTAGAAGGAGAAAAGGGAGGTGAGGTAGGAGGGGGTGAGGGGATGGAGAGCCTTGAAACCGAGAGTGAGGAGTTTTTGCTTGATTTGTAGGTTGACAGGCAGCCACTAGAGATTTTGAGGAGGGGAGTAACATGCCCAGAGCGTTTCTGCACAAAGATAATCCAGGCAGAGAGCGAAGTATAGACTGAAATGGGGAGAGACAGGAGGATGGGAGATCAGAGAGGAGGCTGATGCAGTAATCCAGTAGGGATAGGATGAGAGATTGAACCAAGAGGTAGCAGTTTGGATGGAGTTTGGATGGAGAGGAAAGGGCGGATCTTGGCGATGTTGTGGAGGTGAGACCTGCAGGTTTTGGTGACAAATTGGATGTGTGGGGTGAACGAATGAGTTCACCAAGGGAGTGAGTGTAGTTAGAGAACAGAAGGGGACCAAGAACTGGCCCTTGAGGAACCCCTACAGTAAGGGGATGGGAGGGGGGAGGAGGAACCCACAAAGGAGACTGAGAATGAACGGCCGGAGAGATGAGGAGAACCAGGAGAGGACGGAGTCTGTGAAGCCAAGGTTGGATAGTGTGTTGAGGAGAAGGGGGTGGTCCACAGTGTCGAAGGCAGCTGAGAGGTCGAGGAGGATTAGCGTGCTAAGCACTTAACAAAGCACTTTTATTATTGTTATCTACCCCAGAGTTTAACCCAATACGTGGCACATTAAAAGTGCTTAATAAATACCATTATTATTATTGAGAGCTTTCTGAATTCAAAGCACTGAACCAAGCACAACAGAAGCATGAGACACTTTCCCTGCCCACAAGGAGTTTGTGTTTGAGTTGGGAAGATCTCCAACTTGGAAGTTCTCCCTAATGTCTCACTCAAGTCTTTCTTGCTGTCCAAGGCTCTGAGGACTCATTCAAGACTTGAACATTTCTACCAACTATTATGTTGTACTCTTCCAATCACTTAGTTCAGTGCTCTGCACACAGTAAAGTGCTCAATAAATATGATTGATCAATTGATTGATGGGGATGAAGGTGAGCAGAGAAGGGGAGTGTGGCGGCCAACATCAGAGTCAGAAGGACCTGGGTTTTAATCCTATCTCTGCCACTTGTCTGCTGTGTGACTTTAGGCAAGTCACTTAACTTCTCCACACCTGTTACCTCATCTGGAAAACGGTGATAACACTTGTGAGCCCCAATGAGGTACATGGACTGTGTTGAACCTGATAGCTTGTATCTACACCGGCGTTTAGTACAGTACCTGGCACATAGTAAGTGCTTAACAAATGCATTAACCCCCTCCAGCAAAAAAAAAAAATAAATAAATAAAAATTCCTCCCTCTCCTTGTGGCAGTCTTCCAGGACAAGACACCCCTACCCCCGGACCACTTTCAGCCAGGATAGATTGTAGAGTGAGTGAGTGAGTGAGTGAGAGGGAGGGAGGGAGGGACAGAGAGAGAGAGAGAGAGAGAGAGAGAGAGAGAGAGAGAGAGAGAGAGAAAGAGAGAGAGAGAGAGAGAGAGAGAGAGAGAGAGAGAGAGAGAGAAAGAGAGAGTCCCTGCTCTCTCTCCCTCCCTTCAGGCTCGTGTCTCCTCCTGCCTTCAGGACATCTCCATCTAGATGTCTGCCAGCCATCTAAAACTCAGTATGTCCAAGACTGAACTCCTTATCTTCCCTCCCAAACCCTGCCCTCTCCCTGACTTTCCCATCAATGTAGACAGCATTACCATCCTTCCCATCTCACAAGCCTGCAACCTTGGTGTCATCCTCGACTCCGCTCTCTCGTTCACCCCTCACATCCAATCCATCACCAAAACCTGCCGGTCTCACCTCCACAACATCGCCAAGATCTGCCCTTTCCTCTCCATCCAAACCACTACCCTGCTGGTTCAATCTCACATCCTATCCCGACTGGATTACTGCATCAGCCTCCTCTCTGATCTCCCATCCTCCTGTCTCTCCCCACTTCAGTCTATACTTCATGCTGCTGCCCGGATCATCTCTGTGCAGAAACGCTCGGGGCATGTCACTCCCCTCCTCAAAAATCTCCAGTGGCTACCAGTCAACCTACGCATCAGGCAAAAACTCCTCACTCTTGGCTTCAAGGCTGTCCATCACCTCGCCCCCTCCTACCTCACCTCCCTTCTTTCCTTCTACAGCGCAGCCCGCACCCTCCACTCCTCTGCAGCTAACCTCCTCACTGTGCCTCGTTCTCGCCTGTCCCGCCATCGACCCCTGCCCCATGTCCTCCCCCTGGCCTGGAATGCCCTCCCTCCTCACATCCACCAAGCTAGCTCTCTTCCTCCCTTCAAAGCCCTACTGAGAGCTCACCTCCTCCAGGAGGCCTTCCTGGACTGAGCCCCCTTCTTCCTCTCCCCCTCCCCACCCCCCCGCCCTACCTCCTTCCCCTCCCCACAGCACCTGTATATATGCTTGTACAGATTTATTACTCTATTTATTTTACTTGTACATATTTACTATTCTGTTTTTTTTTATTTTGCTAATGATGTGCATCTAGCTTTACTTCTATTTATTCTGATGACTTGACACCTGTTCACATGTTTTGTTTCGTTGTCTGTCTTCCCCTTCTAGACCGTGAGCCCGTTATTGGGTAGGGACCGTCTCTATATATTGCCAACTTGCACTTCCCAAGCACTTAGTACAGTGCTCTGCACACAGTAAGCGCTCAATAAATATGATTGAAAGAATGAATGTGTGTGTGTGTGTGTGTGTGTGTGTGTGTGTATAGAGGCCGGAAAGGGGCTCCTCCCTCCTGGAGGGGTGGGGCTCTCCCATCTCATATCCTGTGATTGATTCCCAAGGCTAGCCTTTGATGAGTGTATAGGACTGATTTCTGCCCCTCAGCTGGGCACAGATCAGTCCAGTTCTTTCTTTTCCCTTATCCACCTGGCAGGGGCAGGGTGGTCTAGCCAGAATCAATCAATCAATGATACTTATCGAATGCTTACTACATGTAGAACACTGTACTAAGCACTTGGGAGAGAACAATACAACAGAATTTGCAGACATGTTCCCTGCTCAAAACGAACTTACAGTCTAGAGGGGGAGACAGACGTTAATATGAATAAACCACTCACATACTCACATACTTGTCCAGGGCAAGGACCAATCCTGGTGAGGGGCAGACGACCCTCATGTCATTTAGTTGTCATGTCATGTCATTTAGTCCCATCTCTGAGGGCAGGGGGCAGGGCTCACAGGCATGGTATCTGTGGCATTTACTATGTGTCAGGCACTGTACTGAGCAGTGGGGTAGCTACAAGTTTATCAGGTCAGACCCAGCTCCTGTCCCAAGTGGTCTCACAGTCCAAGGAGGAGGGGGGGACAGAATGAATTCCCCATTTCATAGATGAGGAAACAGAGGCACAGAGAAGTTAAGCAACTTGTCCAAGGTCACACAGCAGGTAAGTGGCAGAGCATGGATTAAAACCCAGGTCCTCTGACTAGCCCCTTGTTCTTTCCACCAGGCCATGCTGCTTTTATTCTGTGTTTGGAGGGAGGGGGATTGTCGGGAGGGGGAAGATCTCCTCTACTGAATACCCACCTTGCGCCCCCAAGGCCTCAGGCCCAAAAGCAGAAAGTGGAGGGTGGGGGCTGGAGGTTGGGGTTAGGTATGCGCTGTTTCCCCCAGCCCCGTGTGTGTGTGTGTGTGTGTGTGTGTGTGTGTGTGTGTGTGCGCGCATTGTGTGTGTATGTGTGTGTGTATGTGTGCATGTGTGTATGTGTGCATGTGTGTCTGCCCTCCAGTACCATGGAGTGATGTTCCCCCAGCTCTTTATGTGTGAGTGTCCATTCATTCATTCAATCATATTTACTGAGCTCTTACTATGTGGAAAGCACTGTACTAAGCACTTGAGAGAGTACGATATAACAATAAACATATTCTCTGCCCACAGTGAGCTTACGGTCTATAATTAATATGAATTAATCAATATGAATAAATAAATTACACATACATCCATAAGTGCTGTGGGATGGGGGATAAATAAAGGGAGCAAGTCAGGGTGATGCAGAAGGGTGTGGGAAAAGAGGAAAGGAGAGCTTAGTCAGGGAAGGCTTCTTGGAGGAGATGTGACTTTCAGAAGGCTTTGAACGGGTGGGGGCTGGGGGGAAGAGTAATTAATAATAATAATAATAATAATGGTATTTGTTAAGCGCTTACTATATTCAAAGTACTGTTCTAAGCACTGGGGAGTTTACAAGGTGATCAGGTTGTCCCATGGGGGGCTCACAGTTTTAATCCCCATTTTACAGATGAGGTAACTGAGGCACAGAGAAGTTAAGTGACTTGCCCAAAGTCACACAGCTGATAGTTGGCAGAGTTGGGATTTGAACCTATGACCTCTGACTCCAAAGCCCGTGCTCTTTCCATTGAGCCACGCTGCATAATTGTTGGATAGGTGGAGGGAGGGCAGTCCAGGCCAGAGGCAGGACGTGGGCAAGGGCTGGGCGGCGAGATCAACAAGATTGAGGTACAGTGAGAAGGTTAATCAATCAATCAATCAATCGTATTTATTGAGCGCTTACTGTGTGCAGAGCACTGTACTAAGCGCTTGGGAAGTACAAGTTGGCAACATGTAGAGACAGTCCCTACCCAACAGTGGGCTTAGAAGAGCAAACTGTGCAGGCTGAGTCATGTGTGTGTTTGTTCTCTGCAGCCCCACGGAGTGTTGTTTCTTTCAACTGTGCGTGTGCATGTGTGTATGTGTGTCTCTGTCCTCTGCAGCCCCAAGGAGTTCTATTTCCCCCAGCTGTGTGTGTGTGTGTGTGTGTGTGTGTGTTTGTGTGTGTGCCCGCCCTTTGCAGCCCCACAGAGTCTCTACCAGGGAGTGAGAGCGTCTTTGAACGTCTCAGTGGTTGCTGGGAGGGGAAGTGAGTCTGGACCACAAAGACTGCTGCTCACGCCCAGGGTAGTTGCTCAGGCTGTTGGCTCACAGGGATTATAGGAGTTGGAGCTTACAGCCTTGGGTTCCCCTTCCTACCATCCCCCTACAGAGCCAAGTACTCCAGCTCCCTTTCCCAACTCTCCAGCCCGCTCTAGGATCTTTCATTTTGTGGTATTCTGAATAGCAGGGGTGGGAATACAGGGGCCTTAGGATTATGAAAGAATGGAAAAGCCTTCCTGGGACTTTTGATGTGATGGCCTCCTCCTTCCTTTTCGTTTCTCTAGCTCCCCTTTGTTGTCTTCCTTCCTCTCCTTCCTGCTTCCCCCCACCTCCCGGCCCTCCTCGTGGCACTGGATAGCATCTCCTCAGCTTTGGTTCTGGTCCACCCCTGGGATAACCATGGGGAGACAGTGAGATGAAGGGCAGAGCTGGACTGGAAGCCAGAGTTCATCATCATCATCATCATCATCAATCGCGTTTATTGAGCACTTACTATGTGCAGAGCACTGTACTAAGTGCTTGGGAAGTACAAATTGGCAACATGTAGAGACAGTCCCTACCCAACAGTGGGCTCACAGTCTAAAAGGGGGAGACAGAGAACAAAACCAAACATACTAACAAAATAAAATAAATAGAATAGATATGTACAAATAAAATAAACAAATAAATAGAGTAATAAATATGTACAAACATATATCCATATATACAGGTGCTGTGGGGAAGGGAAGGAGGTAAGATGGGGGGATGGAGAGGGGGATGAGGGGGAGAGGAAGGAAGGGGCTCAGTCTGGGAAGGCCTCCTGGAGGAGGTGAGCTCTCAGTAGGGCCTTGAAGGGGGGAAGAGAGCTAGCTTGGCGGATGGGCAGAGGGAGGGCATTCCAGGCCCGAGGGATGACGTGGGCTCGGGGGGTCGCGTAACTAGACCCAGAGTTGCCTGGGTTCGAGTCCGCGCTCTACTATGGGCCGGATGCACGACTGTGAGCAAGTCATTTGATGCCTCTGCACCTTGGTTTCCACATCTGCAAAACGGGGATAATAATACCTGCCTTTTTCCTACCTACCTCACAGGGCTGTGGTGAGGGCAAAGATGAGGTCATTAATGTGAGAGCACTTTGGGAGTAAAAGTATTATACAAAACTAAGGTATTATTATCATCATCAGTGGTATTTACCAAGTGCTTACTGTGTGCAGAGCACTGTATTAGGTGTTTGGGAGAGTACAGTACAACAGAATTGTTAGACACATTCCCTCTTCACAATGAGCTTACAGTCTAGAGGGGCTGGGCTTCCCTGTGGAGGGCTGGGATCAAGGCATGGAATGGTCCATCCCTAAGCCTGCACCTTACTGTGAGGGTAACCCTCTCCTGACTTCCCCCCAACACCAGCCCAGGGTTGGAGAGCCCAAGGGGTGGGAACTAAAACCTGCCTCCAGCCTCCCTTCCCGACCAGAAATGGGGAAATAGTGGGGGTGCAGAGCCTGTACTGGGCGTAGGACAGGGGGTAGACTGGGGAGTGAGTTAATCAGGGGAGGCCTGGAGGCTGGGGCCTTGAGAAGAGACTGGGTTGTGGCTTAATAATGGGGATTGTGTTGATCGCTTACTATGTGCTAAGCACTGGGTTGGATATACTGAGCAGCATGGCTCAGTAGAAAGAGCCTGGGCTTTGGAATCAGAGGTCGCGGGTTCAAATCCTGGCTCCGCCACTTGCCAGCTGTGTGACTTTAGGCAAGTCACTTAACTTCTCTATGCCTCCGTTACCTCATCCGTAAAATGGCGATAAAGACTGTGAGCCCCATGTGGGACAACCTGATCACCTTGTAACCTCCCCAGCGCTTAGAACAGTGCTTTGCACATAGTAAGTGCTTAATAAATGCCATCATCATCATTATTATTATTGTTTTATTATACTCCAGTCAGATCAGACACAGAGCAGAGGGGACGGGGAGATGTTTTTCTGGCCAGCCCCCCTTCCTAACGTCCCCTCCCCCCAGTTCCCGAGGGGCCGGGCCAGCGGTTTGGAGGCTGGCTGATGATTTGCGTCTGTGGATCTGCAGTGTGGCCTAGTGGATAGAGCCTGGGCCAGGGAATCTGAAGATGTGAGTTCCAATACCAGCTTTGCCTCTTGTCTGCCGTGGGCAAGTCTCTTCGCTTCTCTGTGCCTCAGTTTCCTCATCTGTAAAACAAGGATTAATCCTACTCTCTCCTACTTAGACTGTGAGCCCCTTGTGGAGCAGGAACTGCGTCCAACCTGATTAACTTGTATCTCTCCCATTGGTTAGAACAGTGCTTGGCACATAGTAAACACCTAACAGATGCCACTATTAATAATAATAATGATGATGGCATTTTATTAAGCGCTTACTATGTGCCAAGCACTGTGCTAAGCGCTTGGGAGGTTACAAGGTGATCAGATTGTCCCACGGGGGGCTCACAGTCTTAATCCCCATTTTACAGATGAGGTAACTGAGGCACAGAGAAGTGAAGTGACTTGCCCAAAGTCACACAGCTGACAATTGGCGGAGCTGGGATTTGAACCCCTGACCTCTGACTCCAAAGCCCGTGCTCTTTCCACTGAGCCAAGCTGCTTCTCTAAATATGATAATTTAAATATTATTATTTTTATTATCTCTGCACAGGGGAGGACACTTCTAACACCCTGGGTCTGATCCTCGGCGTGGGCCTGTCCCTGCTGCTGGTCGCTGCTCTCGGCTACACCCTGGCCAAGTGGTATCAGCGAGGCTACTGTTGGGACGGTGAGTGTGGGAGAGGGCTTCCCAAAACCCCCACCCCAGCCTCCCTCCATCCCAGTCCACCCCACCGGGTCTGATCCCAGCCCACTCATTCTGCGTTTCCCCTCTGAGCCAGCAGCTGCTGGCGGAGGAGAGCTGAGGGGGCGGGAGTCGGGTCTGTGGTCAGGCTGGGGTGGTAGCATGCAAAGCATTTCCGTGGCGCAGTGGTCAGCCCCTCTGAAGTTGGGCGACCCAGGGGGAGGGGGGCGGGGGCTGGGGGCTAACCGGGGGCTGGGGGCTAACCGGGGTTGGGGGGGATGTGTCTGCTAATTCTGTTGCGTTGTACTCTCCCAAGCGCTTAGTACAGTCAATCAATCAATCAATCAATCGTATTTACTGAGCACTTACTATGTGCAGAGCACTGTACTAAGCACTTGGGAAGTACAAGTTGGCAACATATAGAGACAGTCCCTAACCAACAGTGGGCTCACAGTCTAGAAGGGGGAGACAGAGAACAAAACCAAACATACTAACAAAATAAAATAAATAGAATAGATATGTACAAGTAAAATAAATAAATAGAGTAATAAATATGCACAAACATATATACATATATACAGGTGCTGTGGGGAAGGGAAGGAGGTAAGATGGGGGGATGACGAGGGGGAGAGGAAGGAAGGGTCTCAGTCTGGGAAGGTCTCCTGGAGGAGGTGAGGTCTCAGTAGGGCCTTGAAAGGAGGAAGAGAGCTAGCTTGGCAGATGGGCAGAGGGAGGGCATTCCAGGCCCAGGGGATGACGTGGGCCGGGGGTCGATGCTGGGACAGGTGAGAACGAGGCACGGTGAGGAGATTAGCGGCAGAGGAGTGGAGGGTGCGGGCTGGGCTGGAGAAGCAGAGAAGGGAGGTGAGGTAGGAGGGGGCGAGGTGATGGACAGCCTTGAAGCCCAGGGTGAGGAGTTTCTGCCTGATGCGCAGATTGATTGGTAGCCACTGGAGATTTTTGAGGAGGGGAGTAACATGCCCAGAGCGTTTCTGGACAAAGACAATCTGGGCAGCAGCATGAAGTATGGATTGAAGTGGGGAGAGACACGAGGATGGGAGATCAGAGAGAAGGCTGATGCAGTAGTCCAGACGGGATAGGATGAGAGCTTGAATGAGCAGGGTAGCGGTTGGGATGGAGAGGAAAGGGCGGATCTTGGCAATGTTGCGGAGCTGAGACCGGCAGGTTTTGGTGACAGCTTGGATGTGAGGGGTGAATGAGAGAGCGGAGTCGAGGATGACACCAATGTTGCGGGCTTGTGAGACAGTACAGTGAATACCATTGATTGTTTGATAAACTGATTGATTGATTGAATGAGAGCTGGGGGTGGAGGGAATGGGGCTCTGGAGGTCGGGCCAATTGAGGGCTGGGAATGGAGGCTGGGGGAGGAGGAGTTGAGAAAGCTTAGTCTGCAGCTTTTCAACTCTCAGTCCAATCAATCAATCAATCAGTAGTCTGTATTGGACCTCTACTACGTGCAGAGCTCAGTACTAACAGCTTGGGAGAATGCAGGTGAGTTAGAAAAGGGGTCCTTGCCCTCAAGGAATTTTAGGTCTAAGGGTGGAACTGACAGACACAAGCCCTCACCATTTTAGTTTTCCGACGGACTCTCTTTAAGTGACCTTCTCCAAGCCAACTTGAACGGCCCCCTGGCTTCTCCAGAGGGAGGTTGATGACAGAGCCAGGAGCAAGAACTAAAGGAAAATTTATAGTCACAGTAAACTTGAACAGTAACCAACCCCTTTCCTTGAAAGAGATTCCTAATTATTATTATTATTATTATTATGGTATTTGTTAATTGCTTTCTATGTGTCAAACCCTGTTCTAAGCCCTGGGGTAAATGCAAGTTAATCAGGATGGACATAGTCCCTGTCCCACATGGGGCTGAGGGAGAACAGGTATCCAATCCCCATTATATAGTTAAGGAAACTCAAACAGGGAGAAGTTGAGTGACTTGTCCAAGGTCGCTCAGCAAGCAATTGGCAGAGCTGTGATTAGAACCCAGGTCCTCTCACTCCCAGCTCTGTTCTCTTTCCTACTAGAACAAAGAGGTCCCACCCATCCTCCCTGAGTAAAGCAACCAACTCAGGAGTCTCCAGCATAGGGAAAGCAACCCCAGGTGGGCTATGAAACTACCAGTGGGGAATGGGCAGATCTGGCTGCCATACTCAGCCCTAGGGCTGGCTATTTACAGGTGCTCACTCTTGTGCCCTCAGGCCAGCCAACATGGTTGGAAAGGCCCAGCTGTCAGCAGAGCCTGCCCCTCTCTACTCTGGTTCCTTCTGGGCAAGAAGTGCCAATCAATTAATCAATTGGGTTTTTGGAGTGCTCACTGTGTGAAGAACCACTGCCTTAAGAGCTTGGGAGGGTACAATATAACAGGCTCGTTATAGACTCTGTTATATTGTACCCTCCCAAGCTCTTAATGCAGTGTTCTACACACAGTGAGCACTCAAAAAACCCAATTGATCAATTGATTGGCACTTCTTCCTGAAGTTTCTTGGGTGGGAACTCCTCTCTCATCTTACCCTACTCCTTTCTCTCTCTGATCCAGGGCCTTGGGAGTTTATCGCACCTTCTACTCATCTCCCTGCCTTAGAGACTTCAGCTCACTCTGGGAAAGGGTCGGAATGGGCAATAAATAGCAATGCCCATAGCTAGGAGGGAAAGGGACTTAAGGAGCTTGGGGCAGAGCTTGGATGGGGCAAGAGATTGAGTATGGAGGTACATTAGGTGTTGGGTTTTTTTACGGTATTTGTTAAGCACTTACTATGTGCTAGGCACTGTACTAAGCAATAGTACAGTGCAGTACTAAATAGTACAGTGTAACAGTAGTACTAAGGAGTAGTTACAAGCTAATCAGCTTGGACAAGTTCCTGTCTCACATGGGGCTCACAATCTTAATCCCCATTTGACAGAAGAGGTAACCTAGGCACAGAGAAACGGAGCCACTTGCCCAAGGTCACACACAGCAGACTGGTGGTGGAATCTGGATTAGAACCCAGGTTCTTCTGACACCCAGCTCCGTGCTCTATCCACTAGGCCACACTGTTTCTCAATAAGAGCTCCTTCTCTGCAGACTGAGCTTAGGGATGGCAATTCCCATAACAGTGGCCCTCAGGCAGGAGAAGTCTCTGCCCTCTCATTTGTGTTCAATCATTCAATTGTATTTATTGAGCATGTACTGTGTGCAGAGCACTGTACTAAGCGCTTGGGAAGTACAAGTTGGCAACATAGATGTTACTTTGCTTGGCAGGCCTTTCTCCGTAACAGTTCTAACCCCTGCCCCTTCTCTGTTTTTCTCCCTAGGGCCCAACTTCGTCTTTAACTTGTACCAAATCAGGTGAGTAGGCTTTGGCTGTGGCTACAGGTTTCCTGCTGGGATGAGCCAGGGAAGGCTGGAAGAGTGTAGAGCAGAGAAGCAGCATGGCCGAGTGGACAGGGCATGGATTTGGGAGTCTGAAGGGCCTGGGTTCTAGTCCTGGCTCTGCCACTTGTCTTTTGTATGTGACCTTGGGCAGGTGGCTTCGCTTCTCTGTGCCTCAGCTATTTCATCTGTAAAATGGGGATTAAGACTGCGAGCCCCATGTGGGATAGGGACTGCATCCAACCTGATGATCTTGTATCTACCCCAGCGCTTAGGATAGTGCCTGGCATACAGGAAGTGCTTAATCATAAAAAAGAGTGCCCAGTGGCCTGGGTAGCGGTGGCCAACCCTGCTCCAGCTAAGGGCTGCTGTTGACAGGAAATGGGGAGGAGTGTGTGTGTGTGTGTTTGTGTGTGTATGCTTTGTGTGTGGTGGGTTGAGTTGGTGTGTGGGGAGGAAGAATGAGTGGACTGGGCTTTCTCAGAAAGAACAAGCTAAAACTGCAAAATGCGCTAATGAACATCCTCTTCCCCTCCCCTGCTCTGGGCTCATCTCAAAGACTCATAGGCCTACTCTCCAACAGGGCCCACGAGTCATTTCCCTTGAAACTATAAACTCTTTGGTGGGGTGGGAATGTGCCTCCCAACTCCCTATTGTACTCTACCAAGTGCTTGGTACAGTGCTCTGCACACAGTAGGCACTCACTAAACACTACTAGAGAAGCAGCGTGGCTCAGTGGAAAGAGCCCGGGTTTTGGAGTCAGAGCTCATGGGTTCAAATCCCGGTTCTGCCAATTGTCAGCTGTGTAACTTTGGGCAAGTCACTTAACTTCTCTGGGCCTCAGTTACCTCATCTGTAAAATGGGGATTAAGACTGTGAGCCCCACGGGGGACAACCTGATCACCTTGTAACCCCCCAGTGCTTAGAACAGTGCTTTGCACATAGTAAGCATTTAATAAATGCCATCATTATTATTATTATGGATTGATTCATCAATTATTTCGTCTCTTCCCAGGCCTTTGGGCAGGGGACTTCTCCCTTGAATAGAATAATCCGGGTTCCTTGTTTAGCAGTTTTATTGTTCTCATTTAATCCCCACTAGATCCCTGGGGGATAGGCATAGCATTCCTAATTTCCAGATAAGGAAGCTATAGCTCAGAAAGGCTAAGAGACTTGCCCAAGGTTTCACAGCAGACCATTGGTAGGGCTGGGGATCCAGGACTGCTGACTCCCAGTCCTATGCTCTTTCTGCTAGACCCCCCGCCCCCAACCAACAGCACAACCACAACCACAACCACAACCACAAGCAGTGTGGCTCAGTGGAAAGATCACAGGCTTTGGAGTCAGAGGGCATGGGTTCATATCCCAGCTCCACCACTTGCCAGCTGTGTGACTTTGGGCAAGTCATTTAATTTCTCTGGGCCTCAGTTACCTCATCTGTAAAATGGGGATTAAGACTGCGAGCCCCCAGTGGGACAATCTGATCACCTTGTAACCTCCCCAGTGCTTAGAACAGTGCTTTGCACATAGTAAGTGCTTAATAAATGCTATTATTATTATTATTATTATTATTCAGTCATAGGGTTTGGGGAGTCACAGGGTTTCACTTGCTCTTAAAGGCCCCAGGGGAGGAGCTGGCCCAGTCTGCCTCACTTGTCTGTTCTGCTCTCGGCCTTTTGGCTAATCAATCAATCAATAATATTTATTGAGTGCTTTCTGAGTGCAGAGCACTGTACTAAGTGCTTGGGAGATTACAATATAACAGAGATGGTAGATACGTTCACTGCTCATAAGCTAAAGGGGAAGGCAAACATTAATATAAATACAGAAATTACAGATATGTACATAAGTTGCTGTGAGGCTGAGGGAGGGGTGAATAAAGGGTGCAAATCCAAGTGCAAGGGTGATGCCGAAAAGAGTGGAAGAAGAGGAAATGAGGACTTAATCAGGGAATGCCTCTTGGAGAAGTGGTGCTTTCAGTAAGGCTTTGAAGGCTAAGATCAAGTGTAGTATCTGTTCTTAGTTTCATATCTGATAGCTCCTCTATCTCTCTAAACTGTAAGCTAGTTTATTATGATATTCATTAAGCACTTACTATGTGCCAAGCACTGTACTAACTGGTGGGTAGATGCAAGATGGGGCTTGCAGTCTAAGTAGGAGGGAGAACAGGTATTGAATCCCCACTCTGCAGATGAGAGAACTGCTGCCCAGAGAAGTGAAGTGACTTGCTCAAGGTCACACAGCAGTTAAGTGGCAGAGCCAGGATTAGAACCCTGGTCCTCTGACTCCCAAGCTAGTGCTTTTTTCAGTAGGCCACCCTATTTGTGGACAGGGAATGTGCACACCAACTCTGTTGTGTTACACCCTCCCAAGTGCATAGTACACAGTAAGCGCTCAATCAAAACCATTGATTGATTGCTTAATTGCTCTGTTCCAGTAGGGAAGTTTCATGTCCAATCAATTAATGGTATTTATTGAATGCTTACCCTGTGGGGAGTACTTGGGAGAGTGTGATAGAGTCAGTAGACATGATACCTACCCCCTGGCTGGGTGCAGGAAGGGACAGGGGGACCTGCTGAGGAAGGTCTGGGGTGACTGAGAAGGGGTCGTGGGTGGGGGGATTTTGGCACAGCTCTCCTTGAACTAATAGTAATAGTAATGATTGTATTGTGTTTACTATGTCCCAAGGTACAATGCTAAGCACTGGATACAAGATAACCAAATTGGATCCAATCCCTGTCCCCAGTGAAACTCACAGTCTGAGAGGGAAGCTAGCTAGCTAGCAGGTAGCTTACCTCCACTTTATCGTTGAGGAAATTGAGGATTGGAGAGGTTAAATACCTTGCCCGGGGTTAGCCAGCAGGCCAGTGGTAGGGTTGGAGTTAGAACCTAGATCTCTTGACTAGATCATGCTGTCTCCTTCAATCTGACCCTTTGTCTGTCTCTCTCACCCTCTCTCCTCTATCCTCCTATTCTTTTATTTCCCCCGTCTCCCTTTCTCCCCCTTTGGCTCCCTCTATCTTCTCTTCCCTTTTGTCTCCCTCTTTCCCTTTCCCCTCTCCCCACTCTCCTTTCCTGTCTCTCCTCTCTCTCTCTTCCTTTGATTCTCTCCCCTTCTCACCCCATTCATCTCCTTTCTTTACCCCATCCTCCTCCCCCTTCTCTTCTCCTCCATTCCTCTGCTTCCTTTCCCCCCTCTTTCTCCTGCTCTTCACCTCTCTCCCTCTCTCCCCCTGCTTCTGCTTTCTCTCCCTTCCTCCCTCTCTCCCCTTCCCCGCCCTCTCACTGACTCCCCCAATACTTTCTCTTTCTCTCTCTCTCCTCCTCCCCCTTCCCCTCTCTCTCCCCAGCCACCTGAAGTCTGTGGAATTGGAGATGGCTCCTCCCTTCACTGTCAGTGGCCATCTCAGCCCCTCGGAGGGGGGGTACGCCCGTTTCTATGACCGAACAGTTTGAGCAGGGAACCGGGGAGCCCAAGAAAGGTGAGTGGAGAATAACGGGGAGCCCGAGAAAGGTGAATGGAGAATAAGGGGTGGAGATGGGGAGACACTGGGGGGAGGTGGCTGGGTACTGAACTCCTTTAAGGCCAAGAACATCCTGTCTCACCCTGACTCCCCAGAGCGGTGATGCCGGTTTGAGGTCATCAACCCCATCCCCCTGCTTCTGGGCAGGACCACACTGAAGCCACTGTGTTTTCCTTGTCTCTCCCTCTCTGGCTAGGAATGATTGGCTTGTGGCACCAAGAAGAGGACGATGGAGCCGCTAGGACACACGGGACCAGGGAAGCCACTTGGTCAGCCTGGACCCAGAAGAAGCTGGTGCTTGGGGTGGTCTGAGTTTTCGTTCACGTTCTCTCAGTCCTTGGGGGCTGAGCTAGCCTGTGAGGTTGTTTAGGGGTCCCTGCTCACAGCCCAGAGGGGAGCCAGCCCTGTCCCATGCTGGTCTCAGGCCTCTGATGGGCACAGGAGGGAAGCTGGGTTTCCCTCAGCCCTGGAGGAAGGAGGGGTCCCTGCTCAGCAATGTGGACCTCAATGGGGACCTTTCACCCTCCAGGGCCACTCTCTCCCCTGCTGTCAGCTTTGCTGGCCTAACCACCAAACTTTCCAAATTCCCCCAACTTTCTCCATAGTTATTCTGGGGTCTGGCCTGGGAGGCTCCCGGAGGTCTTGGCACCCGAAGGGATGCCCGGGATATGCAGTCTCCTGTCTGGGGCCAGACTCTCCTCTGCCACACCACACTGCACCAAACCTGCTGGCCTTGACTTCTCTTGGGAGAGAGAATTGGGTAGGCACATCTGCTGAGACGGGGGCATGTCGGGATTTTCCCTCAGTCACTCCGGGGAGGAAGCGAGAGCGGGGCTGCTTCCTTTCTCCAACCCCCTGGTCCCTGGAGGAGGAGGCTCAGCTCCAGTCCAGACTGCCCTTCCCCAACCCTGGCCTTCTCCCTACCTGCCCCTAAAGCATTACAATTCTCCCTTACAGCAGGGCAAGGACAAGAGCGGAGGCAGGCAAAGGGGTAGAGACAGGGACAGAGACCAGGGCAGAGATGGAGGAAGACTCAGGAAGGGGCAGGGGCAGGGTGCCCGGGACAGGTGCATGGACAGGGCAGGGGCATCGAGCTCATTCACTTCCCTCACTCTCCCTCCATACCAGTCAGTGCCACACCTGCCCTGCAGCCCCCACAGTCCCAGGGTGAATGGAGCATGACTCCCAAGAAGCAAGAGAAGGAGACTAGAGTCCGAGACGATGCTGGCAGGAGGAGGTGGCCTGAGTGGAGGGCGGGATGGGGGGAGGTGGGCACTCCCTGCAGGGAGGAACAGACTGGGGTTTCTTCCTGGAACTGCCAGTTCACATTCTAATCAGGAAAAGCCTCCACAAAGAACAGGAGATTTCTCATTCTGGAAGGGAGTCTTTGAGTTCCTGGAACCCAGACCTAGCCCCTTCGCTCCCAAAGCACTCCCGACGCCCTCCAAAGCCCCAGTCCTTTCTGCCCTGTGAAGGCATGTTTTCCATCCTGGCTCAGGGCTGGGTAAGCCAGGATTTGGGAGCTGGAGCTCCTGGGTCCTTGGGGGAAGGGAGCTCCTCTCCTGCCATCTTGGCCCCGGGCCTCTGTGCCCTTTCCATACTGCAGGCATGGTGGGGGATGGGGGTGTGGATGGGGAAGTGTTGGTGTTCCCCCACAAACTGCTGTCAAGCATTGGCACAGTGCTTGGAGATCAAAGGCGAGCAAGAGGTGTTGCTGTTCGAATTTGGTTCAAAACAGGAAGCGAGAGGCTGCTGTATTTTCATACTTTGGTGCCAGAAGTGAGAAGTTTCCGTCCCTCCCCCACCCCCACCCCCCACTCCCCAACAGCAGCCCAGCATCTGGAGCCAGCCATACAGGGGGGATTCTGAGCCCTCTGACACCCCCCACCCCAGCTGGCAGCTGCAGGCAGAGAGCACCTTCACAACAGCTGTCTCCTTCCCCACCCCTCTAAATAAGAGGTTTCTGCAGAGAGAGAGGAAGAGAGAGAGATGTAGGGGCGGAAAGTTTCAAGGTGCTGCAGCTCCTCTGCAGAATGAGTTTAGGGCTGGGAGGATGGAGAGCGGTGGAGGGGAGAAGGCTCTCTCTGTTCACAGGGCAGTGGACAGGGAAAGGAGCCACCCTGGGCCCAGCAGGTTTGGGGCTGGACTACCCGGACCAGCTTGGGACTACCCAATCCAGTGAGGGTTACAGGACAGAGACAGGGCAGGGTTAAAGGGCTTATAATGCAACCTTGCAGGCAGGTTTTGAAGCTAGTAGTCTGAAACATGACTCCAGCCTAACCCACACTCCTAGCCACGATGCATATGTTGACTGGGGACAGCAGCCGCCATGTGACCTGCTTGTAGTCCTTCCTTCCAATGATGGTAACTGCAGCTGGCTTTCTCTTTGGACCCCGTGTCTGGGAGAGTTGCTTGAGTCAACCGTTTCCTATAAATAGATGACGATTTTCTCTCCTTTTTATCTCTGCCCATTTTTACCTGCCCAGGGTCCAAGGGTTTAATAATAATAATAATAATGGCATTTATTAAGCACTTACTATGTGCAAAGCACTGTTCTAAGCGCTGGGGAGGTTACCAGGTGATCAGGTTGCCCCACGGGGGGCTCACAGTCTTAATCCCCATTTTACAGATGAGGTAACTGAGGCCTAGAGAAGTTAAGTGACTTGCCCAAAGTCACACAGCTGACAAATGGTGGAGCTGGAATTTGAACCCATGACCTCAACCTCCAAAGCCTGTGCTCTTTCCACTGAGCCACGCTGCTTCTAGTTTCCGTTTCACGGTTTCTGTGAACATCTCCTTCCTGGTGCTTCCTGAGGTCTGGGCGGCCCCAAGAAGGGCAGTCTTCACTAGCATTTCAAGTACACCGCCCTACCTAAATTGCCCCTCATCCGGTACTGGGGTTCTGGGGAGGGGGGATGGGGACATGGGGTTGGAGGGAGGAGGGGGCGGAGCTGCTGCAGGCACCATCCCAGGAGAAAATGGCGGAGATTTCCAAAAAAGCAGGCTACTCGGTGTTCCATGTCTTTCCCCAGACCTCTGGCCTTTGAGGGCAAGGGGGATGATGGGATGGTGAAGATGAAGGTGAAACTGGATCTGAGAAGAGAAATTGGGATGGGGAAGGGCCGGGTGGGGAAGGTGAAGCCCTAGTTCAGCCTAGCTTCTTGTGGTCTCCTCCACTGGGCAGAGGATGACTGAACCTACTGGAGTCCCACCAGTTCAAGGTCTGTCCTTACCTCATCCTAGGGGATCTGGATGGAACCCCTTCTGGATGGTTGGGGTTGATGGTTACAGATGAGGAAACTGAGAAGTTAAATGACTTACCCAAGGTCACGGGGCAGGCAGCAAAAGGGCTGGAATTAGAATTTCAGGTTCTCTGACTCAATCGATCGATGGCATTTATTGAGCACTTACTGTGAGTAGAACACTGTAGTAAGTGCTTGGGATAGTAAAATGTAACACGGTTGACACGGTCCCTACCCACAAGGAGCTCACAGTCCAGAGGAGGAGACCAATTATAAAAGAAATTATGGTTATGTACATAAGTGCTGTGGGGCTGAGGGTGGGGTGAATAAATAATAATAATGATGACATTTGTTAAGTGCTTACTATGTGCAAAGCACTGTTCTAAGTGCTGGGGGGTTACAAGGTGATCAGGTTGTCCCATGCAGGGCTCACAGTCTTAATCCCCATTTTACAGATGAGATAACTGAGGCTCAGAGAAGTTAAGTGACTTGCCCAAGGTCACACAGCAGAAATGTGGCAGAGTCAGGATTCGAACCCATGACCTCTGACTCCAAAGCCCATGTTCTTTTCACTGAGCCACGGGTACAAATCCAAGGGCAAGCAGTATGGCTCAATGGAAAGTGCACGGGCTTGGGAGTTAGAGGTCATGGGTTCATATCCCTGCTCTGCCAATTGTCAGCTGTGTGACCTTGGGCAAGTCACTTCACTTCTCCGTGCCTCAGCTCCCTCATCTGTAAAATGGGGATTAAGACTGTGAGCCCCACGTGGGGCAACCTGATCACTTTGTATCCTTCCCAGCGCTTAGAACAGTGCTTTGCACATAGTAAGCATTTAACAAATGCCATTATTATTATTATTATTATTATTATTAAGGGCAAGAGGGACATTGAAAGGAGAGGGAGGGAGGGAGGGAGGGGAAATAAGGGCTTAGTCGGGCAAGGTATCTTAGAAAATATGTGATTTTAGTATAAAACCTTGAAGGTGGGGAGAGTGATGGTCTGTCAGTTATGCAGAGGGAGGGAGTTCCAGACCAGAGGCAGGACGTGGGCGAGGGGTCGGCAGTGAAACAGACGAGATCCAAGACTGTGAGTAGGTTGGTGTTAGAGGAGCGAAGCGAGCATGCTGGGTTGCAGCAGGAAATCAGAGAGGTAAGGTAGAAGCGGGCAAGGTGACTGAGTGCTTTAAAGTTAATGGTAAGGAGTTTCTGTTTGATGCGGAGGTGGATGGGCAACCAATGGAGCTTCTTGAGTGGGAGACATGGCCTGAAAGTGTTTTAGAAAAACGATCTGAGCAGCAGAGTGAAGTATGGACTGGAATGGGGAGAGACAAAAGGTGCCAAGTCTCGCTGTATTCTATTATATTGTACTATACTGAATTACAGTGTACCATCCTGTACCATATGGAACTCAATTCGCTATACTGTAACATACTACACTATTCAATGCTGAAATACTGTACAGTATACATCACTGAACTGCAGAGTACTCAAATATACCAAATTCTCCAGAACTAGACCATACAGGAAGTTGATGACTCAAATCTCTGACAGCATCATAACCACTGAACCTCCCTCTCACAGTTCCTATGAAGTTCTCCGGGGTCCAAAATGCGCAAAGGAATAGATCTGGGTCTCTTTCCTTCCCCTCCCTGTCTAGGCTGCAAAAATGCAGGATGCTATTTCCATGCCCCTTCCCTTGGGACCGCCTTACTGGGAAGGGACCGCCTTAGAGGGAAACCCCTGGAAGAAATATAAAACTTTCCTTGTGAGTATGCAGGGGAGTGCAGATGTACAGCTGTATGTGTGTGTGTGTGTGTGTGTGTGTATGGACGCCTATGTGTGAATTTCAGTGTGTGTATGTCCATGGGTGTAAATCCAAGTGAGAAGCAGCGTGGCTCAGTGGAAAGAGCCCGGGCTTTGGAGCCAGAGGTCATGGGTTCAAATCCCGGCTCCACCACTTGTCAGCTGTGTGACTTTGGGCAAGTCACTTCACTTCTCTGGACCTCAGTTACCTCATCTGTAAAATGGGGATGAAGACTGTGAGTCCCTGTGGGACAACATGATCACCTTGTAACCTCCCTAGCGCTTAGAACAGTGTTCTGCACATAGTAAGTGTTTAATAAATGCTATCATTAGTGTGTATGTGTGTGTGTTTGAGTGAGTGACTCCTGGTGTGGCTATATATGTCTACAGCTGTGTGTCGTGTGTATGTGGGATTCCTGATGTGTGCATTTAATAATAATAATAATAATCGTAATATTTGTTAAGCTCTTATTATGTGCAAAGCCCTGTTCTAAGTGCTGGGGTAGATTAAAGGTAATCAGGTTGGACACAGTCCCTGTCCCACATAGGGCGCACGGTCTTCATCCCCATTTTACAGATGTGGTAACTGAGGTCACCACAGAGAAGTGAAGTGACTTGCTCAGGGTCATGCAGCAGACAAGTGTCAAGCCAGGGATTAGAACCCAGTTCCTTCTGATTCCCAGGCCCACGATCTATCTACTAGGCTATGTTGTATGGGTGTAAATCCTTATGTGTACATGTACGTGTGTGTGTGTGTGTTTGTGTGTGTGTGTTTGTGTGTGTGTGTGTGTGTGTCTGAGTATATGTCCGTGTATGTGTGTGACTCCTGGTATGTGTGTATGTCTAAAGGTGCATATTGGTTTCTATGACTCCTGGTGTGTGTGTGTGTGTGCATGTGTGAGCACATGCAAGTGCATATTGTGAATCCTGGTGAGTGTGTGTGTGTGTGTGTGTCCATGGGTGCATATACTTTGTGTGTGTGTGTGTGTGTGTGAGAGAGAGAGAGAGAGAAAGAGAGAGAGAGAACCCTGGTGTGTGTTCTGCAATGGATGCGTGTGTGTGTGTGTGTGTGTGTGTGTGTGTGTGTGTGTGTGTGTGTGTGTGTAGAGATGCATATCCTAGTGGATGTGATTGTCTATTTGCGTTTCTCTGTGGGTGAATGATGTGTGATATATATCTCTGTGTATATGGAAGTACGTGCATGTTAGTGAGTGGGTGTGTAGTCCCCAGAATGTGCTAGTTGGTTTCTCTGAGGGCCTGTGTCTCCATGCCTGCCTGAGGATGGGAGAAGAATATGTCTTGCGGCTCCACCTCAGCAGAGAGAAGAGATTCTGCAGAATTTCCTCTGGGCTGAGGGCAGGCTCGCTTCCCCATTTCCTTAGGAGAGGAAGTTCCATCTTGTCACAGAATCATAACATCATGAGCCTTTGGTGAGATCAGCCAGGGCACAGCCTGCCCTCTGCTCCTCTGGGCCATCCCTGGCCGTGGAGACCCTCCCCCCAGTGGCTCAACTCCACCGGAGATGGAGATGGTCAGGCCTCCCCCCTTCCCTTTCTTGAGATGAGTCATCCAATCTGGCCCGCAGCTATCCGGTTCTGCCCCCTCCCCATCTCCTCCCTCGATCTGCCCTGGGGGAGGTGGGTCCAAGCCACCCTCTTTTTTGGTTGCATCCCCACTACCTGACTCATGTTCCCCCACTCACAGGCCCATCCTGAAGGACAACGAGTCCACTGTGCCCACCTGGGGCAGAGGGGAAAAGTGGCAAGGCCCGACAGGTGGCTCCTCTGGAACTTTTCTGGAGGACCCTTTCCATGGCTCTGCAGCCAGAGATAAGCCGGAGAGGCAGGATTCGGGTGGGATCCAGGCAGGACTGATTCTCCCCGGGGTTCCCATAAGGAACGGGGAGATGAGTCATCCAGTTTACCCTGCATCGGGCTGGAGACTGGGCTTCAGTCTGGGAGACTGTGCTGAGAAAGTGGGCTTGAATTCATTAGAGTCAAGCCCGAGTCATGCCTTCATTTCACCTTGGAGGACCGTATTAGGAAGAAGAATGAACGGATCTGGGGGGCTAGGGAGGGGTTTGGGAGACAGGCTGGTGGGGTGGCAGGTTTCCAGAATGGCAGGCCATCTCCGACGAGCCTCTGGGAGGAGTTATGTTCAGGGAACTTGCCAAGGATCTGTGGGATTTCCAGAAAGTTTTCTGCCTGGCCATCAGAGGTCCAGTTTCCCGCTCCCCTTGTCTAATAAATAGCATCTTTCCCTGGAACTAGTGGCTTTCTACTTGAGCTAGTTCCCCCGCCCCCTCCTCGTCATCTTGCTAACACTTGGGCTTCCACCCTTTCCTCCATCCTCCCCCCCTTTATCCTTTTCCTCTGAACCCCCAACTCCTTAAACCTTCCACCCCTCAACCCAAACCCAAGCCCAGATATAAGATGGAAACCAGACCAAGCCCCCTGATCCTGTGGAAACTCCACTTTATTGAAATAAATAACCTGGATTGTCTTTCCAGAAGGATAAAATATACCAGCCCCGTTAGCTGGGGAGGGTGTGCCCCGTTAGCTGGGGAGGGTGTGTGTTGGGGCGGGGGTGGAGGGTGGGGAGTGATGAGGGAAGGGAAGGTTCAGGGCTTGCAGGTGACTCAGTCCAGAATAGGCAGATGGTTATCTCTCCCTCCGCTCAGACAGAAGTGGCCCCCAGGGTTTCCCCTGGTGTCTCCCTGGCTAGCTGGGACAGGACTTTTCTGACTGGCCCAGTGCCCTCCCGACTCCCAGACACCCAGACGGGAGATATAGGGTGGGGGACAGAGCCCGACTCTGCTTTGTCCAAGCCAAACCTTCCATGGGAAACTTTGAGGCGAGGGCTTCGTGGATAGCGGGACTAGAATCCGGTGAATTCGGTCAGGGCAGATGGCCAGGCTGGTGGACCCCCGCTCTTGCCTTCTCAGCATGGTGGCACTCTTTCCACTTGCTCCAGTTGATCGGATAACTGCCTTCATCCCTCTTAGCCTAGATAGATGCAGCTGCCAGAAGGGCCAGGCTTCTATTGCTGGCACTTGTGCCTGCTGCTGGCAACCTGATCAATGGCCCCAGACTCCTCTGAGGCCCACGCCCAAGCCGGCATCCAGACTCTTCCGGGCTTTTGCGGCAGGCTGGTACCCAGACTCCCCAACACCTCCGACTGAAGAACGGCACCACTGTGTGCCCCTACCCATTTGCCTCTGTGAGGCCTTGGTCAGCAGGCACTGTTGTCAGGGTCATCCCTCCTGTGGGGGTGATGAGGTAGGTTGCGGTTTAGTATCAGAGTCCTCCACAGTAGGAAGTGTGCCCACAACCGTTAGTCCCCTGGGCCCAAAACTGGGGTAGTGATGTTCTGAGGAAGGGGCCCCGGAGAGATGGCTGTCGGGGACCACAGGCCTGAGGCAGTGATGGTGGCAGGGGGCCAGCAGTCCTGGGGTGAGAGCAGGCTGGAGATAAGGGGAAGTTCCAGCAGGCCGGGGTCCAAAGGCCTGAAGGAGCCCTGCCAGTTGGCGGCTTTACATTCACCCCAGCTGTCTGAGACCGCAGAGTCCTCCCCAGTCGGGTCCCATGGGGCCGGAAGGGGCTCCTGTTCCCGGCCTGGGGGTGACTGCTTTAAGTAGCCCTGAGTGGGAGCAGGCTGAGACCAGGCCAGGCTGGCATGGCCCTCATCCGGGCAGCTTCTGTAGGCCAAGCCTGAGTGGTCCTGGGAGAGAGGCCCATCCATTCCCAGGTCTACGTCCAGGCCCTTTGCCTGCTTCAAGTAGCCCCGAAACTGTAGCACGGCGGTGGGGTCCTCCGTGTGGCCCAGAGCTGCCGAGGGCTCGGGTTTTGCCAGTTGGTACTCAGCGGTCCTGGGAGAGCGCAGCAGGCCCGGGGAAGCTGGCGCCAGGCTGATGCCGCTGTCCTCGTCACAGTTCTCTGGCGACATCCAGGAATGCACGGGCTCCGGGCGAGGGCCGGTGCAGGAGCTGCGCAGGCAGATCCCGCTGTCCGTGCTGCTGCTGCTGCCACCGCCATTGGACCCCCGGAGTTCACCCCAGGCCACGGTTGGTTCTGAGGGGAGGACAGCACAGCTGCTGCTCTCGGGGGAGGAGTGCTGGGGGCTGCTGAAACCACTGTCGGTGCTGCCGTGGAGGATTGTGTGCGTCAGGTCCTGGGAGCCCCGTGGCAGGACCGTCCCCTGCAGGAGGTGGACCGCGTCTTTCCGGACAGATTCTGCCCCATCGCTTGCAATGCACGATGGGCTCGGCTTCATCAGGGACTTCTGTGGAGGGGAGATTATCAGTCAGCGCCCTGGGGCAGTCCTGGGCTGGGCACTGGGGAAGGGATGGTGGGAGGGAGAGGAGGAGGAGAGGACACAGTCCCAGCCCTCAAGGGGAGATAGTACAGACACACACTTTCCCTCTCTCTGAACTGGGCACTGAGGGAGGGACAGAGGGAGGAGGGGACACAGTCTGTGCCCATGGAGGACTGTCAGCCTGTAAAGGATACAGGACAAACTCTCTCTCTCTCTCTCTCTCTCTCTCTCTCTCTCTCTCTCTGGATTGAGTACTGTGGGGAGGGACTGTGAAAGGAAGGAACAAACTGCCAGCCTTCAAGGGGTGGACACTCTTTAGAAGGAGGCAGGAGACTGTCTCACTCTCACTCTCTCTCCTGGGCACCAAGGAGGAGGGGAGAAGATACAGCCCCCCACCCTTGAGGGGCTGACTACTATTGATTGGTCAGACTATCTATTGATCACCTGATGTCTGCAGAGTACTGCACTAAGCACTTGGGGGAGTACAACGGAGGACACCATCAGCTCCCCGCCCTCAAGGGCTCTGACTCACCAACACCTCCGGAGTCTTCATGGGCCTCTTGATGTACAGGTGGACAGCCAGGAAGCCCAGCACCAGGCAGACACACAGGATAAGCCCGAGACAGCTGGTGACGAGGCTGGTCACTGTCAAATCTGGTGAAGTTGGAGAGTGAGGGAGAGAAAGAGAGAGAGTCAATTCTCTGACCTGATGGGGGGCTCCTGGATTTGGAAGGCTACTGCTCCCGGTGGCCTAGTGGGCTGGGCAAGGGAGGTGAAAGTGAGGATGGTGAAGGTCTAATCTCAACTCTGCTTTGGGTCTGCTGGTTGACCTCAGTCAAGAATGTTACCCTCTCTGTGCTTGCTTCTAGAGAGGAAGCATGGCTCAGTGGAAGGAACACGGGCTTTGGAGTCAGAGGCCATGGGTTCAAACCCCGGCTCTGCCAATTGTCAGCTGCGTGACTTTGGACAAGTCACTTCACTTCTCTGTGCCTCAGTTACCTCATCTGTAAAATGGGGATTAAGACTGTGAGCCCCCTGTGGGACAACCTGATCACCTTGTAACCTCCCCAGTGCTTAGAACAGTGCTTTGCACATAGTAAACACTTAATAAATGCCATCATTATTATTCTTATTATTACCCACCTTTCCTGACACACAAGCCACAGAGATGATTAAAACGAGGTAAATGTGAGACCATGAGGAGGCCTGGTGGAAATGGCACAGGACTGGATGTCAGGAGACCTGGGTACTAATCCTGGCTCAACCACTTGCCTGCAGGATGACCTTGGGCAAGTCAGTTCACTTTTATGTGCCTCAGGTTCCTCATCCATAAAATGGGGATGAAATTCCTGTTCTTCCTCGCCCCCATAGACTGTGAGCCCCGTGTGGAACAGGGAGCTTGTCTGATATGGTTGTATGCCTCCACCCCATTGCTTGGCAAATATCACTATTATTCTTATATATCTTTGCAACAGGGAGCCTTTGACGTCATTGCTGGAATCACAACCAAAGAGTACCGACTCTGGCCCCAAATGTACTTCTTCCTTCTTCCCCTCTCTCACCAGGCTTTCCCAAAAAGGGAGCCCCAGAGAAATATTGTCTCTTTGAAAAAGGGAGAGGGGGGAGTTGGAAGGACGAGGGGAACCTGCCGAGGAGGCCAAGGTGAAGCCAGTTTAGCATCCAGGTCTGCAGCCTGACCATTGCACCCTCCGGCCTCTTCCCCACTGCCCTGTCCCAGGGGGCACCGGCACTCACACTGCTCAGAGAGCACCACGCAGCTTTCCTCTGACCACAGCCCATGGTTGGGGCGGGAGCCGATCAGGGGCTTCACTCGGACACAAAACTCCCCACTCCCTCCGGGCGTCTTGACGTTGAATTCTTCAAGATCTTTCTTCTTGTGAATGAGCTGGAACGGGAGGAAGCACTTAGGACTCGAGGGTTGCAGGAGGTTCGGTGGAGGGAGGGAGAAAGGCGGGGATGGGGAGGCTGGCTCTATTTCACAAGGCCCCACTTCTCTCTTGAATCAGTCAATCATATTTGAGCACTTACTATGTGATGAGCGCTTACTATATGCAGAGCACTGTACTAAGTGCTTGGGGGAGTACAATATATCAGAATTAGCAGATACGATAGGCGTGGCTCAGTGGAAAGACCACAGGCTTTGGAGTCAGAGGTCATGTGTTCAAAGCCTGGCTCCGTCAATTGTCAGCTATGTGACTTTGGGCAAGTCACTTAACTTCTCTGGACCTCAGTTACCTCATCTGTAAAATGGGGATTAGGACTGTGAACCCCCCGTGGGACAACCTGATCACCTTGTAACCTCCCCAGCGCTTAGAACAGTGCTTTGCAGCACTTAATAAATGTCATTATTATTATTATTGCCCATAAGGAGCTTACAATCTAGAGGAGCCAATCTTGAACTAGAGAAATGCAGTCCTGTGAGTATTATTATAATATATATGTACATATATTACATATATATTAGTATTATTATTATAATATTAGTATTATTACCTGTGAGTTGGGAGAACTGCATTCTGCCCTCAGCTCTGCCTGCTAATTGTGGGCAGGGAATGTGTCTGTTTAATATTAATACTGCACCCTCTAAAGTACCTAGTAAATAAATGCAACTGACTGACTGTGGGGCTCAGCCACCTGTGGGCCTGGGCGGGTAGGGGGTGCGTGCTAGCTCCCCTCCCCCTTACCGTGTAGTTATCGGACACCCTGCGGATGGAGACCTCATACTCTCGGAAGTATTCGAAGATGCTTTCGTAGGTGACCAGCAGGTCCCCCTCCTTCTTGCGGGGCAGCTGTAGTTCCACGTGGATCATTCTGCCTCTCGCCTTCAGCTTCATCCCAGCAATCTTCAGGATCACTGGACAGGCAGAGAGGGGAGAATCACACAGTCAGAGGGGCTGGAAGGGACCTTAAGGGGTCACCTTGACCCTCCCCCTGCTCTTGGGTACTGGCCGTTAACCCTCCCAGACAGATGGCTGTGTTTCCCTCTCTTCAAACATCTCTGGGGAGGGAAATTTCTCTACCCAATTTGACTGTTTCCCAACTAATAATAATAATAATGGCATTTGTTGAGAACTTACTATGTGCCAGCCACTGATCTGAGCACTGGGGTGAAAACAAGCAAAGCCAGTTGGACCCAGTCCCTGTCCCATGTGGGGCTCACAGTTTTCATTCCCATTTTACAGATGAGGTAACTGAGGCACAGAGAAGAGAGGCGACTTGCCCAAGGTGACACAGCAGACAAGTTTAGGAGCCGGGATTAGAACCGAGGTCCTTCCAACTCCCAGGCCCATGGTCTATTCACTAAGCCACGCTGATTCTCAAGATCCCAGGCCCATGCTTTATCCACTAGACATTGCTGCTCTGAAAGTTCAAGGGTTTCAGCTCTTATCTAACCTAAGACCTTCCTGCTGAAACTGAAACTGTACCCTCAGTGGAGGCAGAGCTGAGCTGCCTGCATTTGTGCCTAGACAGCCCCATCCTCCCTTTGTGAGGCAGGTACCTTCCTCCAGGGTGAGTCGGGCCGTCTTGTTCCATTTGGAGGTCATGTTCCCGGCCACAGCTCGGACCCTGGCAAAGTAGCCCGAGTCCTTCAGGTGGGGTTCCAGGGTTTCCAAGGTGAGATCGCAGAAGAGGGCCAGAGTTCCAGTGCAGGCTGGGACGGGGTGCCAGGGAGACTCCCCATATCTGCAGAGAGATCAAGGCTGCTTGTGAACGATGTAGGGAGCCCAGAGTGGGGGAGTCTTCTCTCTGTAGTCCACGATGCCCCCAAGCCCTCCCCGATGCCTACGGGCTGGCCAGCGGGTGGTTGAGGCAGTGGGAGCAGACGAGGTCCGGCCCTGGTGGACTTACCTAAGATACTGCACCTCGTAGACAGCATTAGCAGGCTGACCCGGGCCAGGCACCCAGCGCAAGATGTGGTGGAAGAGCTGAGCCTCAAACTTCACTTCCTGGGGCTCAGGCAGGTCTGCTCCTAGTTGTGGGGTGGGGGGAGGGAAGAGGAATCCATGAGAAAAAAGATATAGAAAGCCTCCAAAGCACTTTGGGAGTCAGTCAATCGTATTTATTGAGCACCTACTGAGTGCAGAGCACTGTACTAAGCACTTGGGAGAGTACAGTATAACAGTGTAAACCATTGGCTCCTCAGATCTCAAGCTGTGGGGGTAGGAGCAAATAGGAAGATTTCCTGTCTGCCCCTCTGCCCCCCAACAGCTCCTGAGACCTCAGAGGATGGTAAGGTGTCCTGCCCTCCTTGCTCCTTAGAGCCCAGGTTACAAGGCAGGAAGGCAGGGCTGGGGTCGGGGGGAGCAGGTGGAGAGATCTCCTGTCTCTGTCTCTCCAGATCTCAGGCTGTCGGAGTAGGAATGGGTGGGAGGATTCCTATCTCCACCTTGCTCCCTGGACTTCAGGCAGTGGAGAAGATGGATGGCAAGATGTCCTCCTGGCTCCCTAGATCCCAGACTGTGGGGCAGGAGGACAGGGGGAAGCAAATAGAGAGATATCCTGTCTCTCTAGCTCTCCAGACCCCAGGCTGCAGGGTGGCAGATGGGGAAAGAGAGGGAAAGATCTCCTGCCCGCCTTGGATTGTCCTAACAGTCCCACAGAGCTTCTGGGGTGGGAGCATCCTCTAGACTGTAAATTATCACGGGCGGGAAACATGTCTGCTAATTCTGCTGTATTGTACCCTCCCAGGTGCTTAGTACGATACGCCGCACACAGTGAAAGCTCAATAATTACTATTGATGGATTGAGATTTGGGAAGCTGACAGGGGTTGCAGGCTTGGTTTATTCATTCATTCATTCAATCATTTATTGAGCGCTTACCGTGTGCGGAGCACTGTACTAAGCACTTGGGAAGTACAAGTTGGCAATATATAGAGATGGTCCCTACCCAACAACGGGCTCACAGTCTAGAATGGGGAGAAAGACAACAAAACAAAACATGTGGACGGGTGTCAGGTCAACAGAATAAATAGAAATAAAGCTAGATGCACATCGTTAACAATATAAATAGAATAGTAAATATATACAAGTAAAATAAATAGAGTAATAAATGTGTACAAACATATGTACAGGTGCTGTGGGGAGGGGAAGGAGGTAGGGCGGTGGGGTTAGGGAGGAGGAGAGGAAAAAGGGGATTCAGTCTGGGGTCCAATACACCTGGAAGGTCACATCTGGGCACATATGAGCCCTAACCAGTGGAGGCAACTTTCTGGGGTCCTCATTAGGGAGCCCCCTGCCCTCTTCAGCCATTGTAGTTCATCCCTCCATTCCCAGGCAGGGAGACTGAAGCCCCCACAGGGAATTGCAGCCAGACCTGAGCCTAGGAGGGCAGCGGTGATCCCTGTCCCGGCCCACTTGCCCCTTTCCAATCAATTGCTCTATTTATTTTGTTAATGATGTGCATAGAGCTTTAATTCTATTTGTTCTGACGATTTTGACACCTGTCTACATGTTTTGTTTTGTTGTCTGTCTCCCCCTTCTAGGCTGTGAGCCCGTTGTTGGGTAGGGACCGTCTCTATATGTTCCCGACTTGTACTTCCCAAGTGCTTGGTACAGTGCTCTGCACCCAGTAAGTGCTCAATAAATACAATTGAATGAATGAATGAATTGCTCAACGGCATTTATTAAGCGCTCAGTGTGTGCTGAACACCATACCAAGCACTCGGGAGAGAACATTACAACAAAAATTGGTAGACACCATCCCTGTCCACAAAGAGCAGAGTGGCCTAGTGGATAGAGAATGGTCCTGGAGTCAGAAGGACCTGAGTTCTAGTCCCCGCTCAGGTCTTCTGTGTGTCCTCGGGCAAGTCCCTTCACTTCTCTGTGCCTCAGTTACCTCATCTGTAAAATGGGGATAAAGAGTGTGAGCTCCATGTGGGTCAGGGGTGGTGTCCAACATGATTTGTTTGTAATAATAATAAAAATAATAATGATGATGGTATTTGTTAAGTGCTAACTAGGCGTCAAGCACTGTTCTAAGCGCTGGGATAGATACAAGCTAACCAGGTTGGACACAGTCCCTGTCCCACATAAGGGCTCACAGTCTCAATCCCCATTTTACAGATGAGGTACCCGGGGCACAGAGAACCACTCCAGAGCTTAGTACAGTGCCTGGCACATAGTAAGCGTCTAACAAATACTGATGAATCGGATAACTCACAGCCTCCCTGGACATTCGCCATCGTTTGACAGCCCCTCTGCGCATCGCCCATCCTTGCCCTCTCCCCGATCCCCCGGCCAGGCTCCCTGGGGTAGGGTCCCCCTGCCCGTCAGGCCCCGGTCGGCTAAGGGTCAGAGGGCCAGCAGCGTCCTCTCCCCTTCGGCCCTAAGGACCAGTCAAAAGGAGGAAGGGCCTCCTGAGGCCATTGCTCTCCCCCTCACTCCCCAGCCTCTCATCCCGCTACCCCTAGGATTACAGCTTCTCCCCGCTCCAAGGGGGGGTCTCTCAATCAATCAATCAATCGTATTTATTGAGCGCTTACTGTGTGCAGAGCACTGTACTAAGCGCTTGGGAAGTCCAAGTTGGCAACGTATAGAGACAGTCCCTACCCAACAGTGGGCTCACAGTCTAAAAGCTGAGGGTGTCTCTCCCTCCCGGGGTGTCTCTCCCCCCGCGGTGTCTCTGTCCCCCAGGGTTTCTCCCCGCCGGGGTGTCTCTCCCCCCGCGGTGTCCCTGTCCCAGGGGGTGTCTCTCCCCGGAGTGTCTCTCCCCCCACCCTAGGGTGTCTCCCCACCGGGGTGTCTCTCCCCCCGCGGTGTCTCTGTCCCCGGGGGTGTCTCTCCCCGGAGTGTCTCCCACCCCCAAGGTATCTCCCCCCCACCCCACCCCGAGGTGTCTCTCTCCCAACCCCGGCCCTTCGGATTAGAGTTTCTCCCTGGCCCGGCTCACAGGAGTGTCTCTCGGGGTGTCTCTCTCCCCTGGTGTCTCTCTCCCCCCGGGATGTCTCTCCCCCCGGTGTCTCTCTTCCCCCGGGATGTCTCTCCCCGGGTATCTCTCCTTCCTGGAATATCTGTCCCCCAGGGTGTCTCTCCCCCCGCCGCCCCCGGCCCTGCGGAATAGTTTCTCCCCGCCCAGGCTCACAGGGGTGTCTCTCGGGGTGTCTCTCCCCCCTGGTGTTTCTCTCCCACCGGGCTGTCTCTTCCCCCCGGGTATCTCTCCCCCCTGGAGTATCTCTCCCCCCGCGGTGTCTCTCCGCCCCGGCCCTTCGGATTAGAGCTTCTCCCCGCCCCTGCTCACAGTGGTGTCTCTATGGGTGTCTCTCCCCCCTGGTGTCCCTCTTCCCTAGGGTGTCTCTCCCGTCCAGAGTGTCTCTCCCCCCCGGGTTTCTCTCCTCCCGTGGTGTCTCTCTCCCCGGCCCTTCGGATTAGAGCTTCTCCCCGGCCCCGCTCCCGGGGGTGTCTCTCGGGGTGTCTCTCCCCCCGGGTATCCCTCTTCCTTGGGGTGTCTTTCCCCCCGGGTATCTCTCTCCCCTGGGTGTCCCTCTCCCCCGGGTGTCTCTCCCGTCCGGAGTGTCTCTCCTCCTGGGCGTCTCTCTCCCTCGGGGTGTCTCTCATTCATTCATTCATTCAATCGTATTTATTGAGCGCTTGCTGTGTGTAGAGCACTGTACTAAGCGCTTGGGAAGTACAAGTTGGCAACGTACAGAGACGGTCCCTACCTAACAGCGGGCTCACAGTCTGGGGGGGGGTCTAGAAGGGGGAGTCTCTCCCCCCCGGGGTGTCTCTCCCGCCCGGAGTGTCTCTCCTCCTGGGTGTCTCTCCCCCGGGGTGTCTCTCCCCCCGGGGTGTCTCTCTCCTCCTGGGTGTCTCTCCCCCCCGTGGTGTCTCTCCCCCCCGTGGTGTCTCTGTCCCCGGGGGTGTCTCTCCCTCCGGGGTGTCTCTCCCCCCGGGTGTCTTCCCCGCCCGGAGTGTCTCTCCTCCTGGGTGTCTCTCCCCCTCGGGGTGTCTCTCCCCCGGGGTGTCTCTCCCCCCCCGGGGTGTCTCTCTCCCCCGGGGTGTCTCTCCCCCCCGTGGTGTCTCTCCCCCCGGGGGTGTCTCTCCCTCCGGGGTGTCTCTCCCCCTGGGTGTCTCTCTCCCCCGGGGTGTCTCTCTCCTCCTGGGTGTCTCTCCCCCCTGGGTGTCTCTCCCCCCCCCGGTGGTGTCTCTCCCTCGGAGTGTCTCTCCCCCCGGTGTCTCTCTCCCTCCCCAGGGTGTCTCTCCCTCCTCCCCCCGGCCCTTCGGGTTAGACCTCCCCCGGGCAGGGTCAGCCCAGGACCGGCTAGGGGCCGGGGGCGGCGGGAGGAGGAGGAGGTGGAGGAGGAGGAGGAGGAGGAGGAGGAGGAGGAGGAGGCTTCGGTCGGGGGCCTCCCTGGGCCGGGGACCCCTGGGGGGCTTACCCTCCGCCGGCGGGGACACGGGGAGGAAGAGGGTGGCCGCTAGAGCGAGGAGGCAGGAGGCCATCCTAGGGGAGCATCCCCCGGCTGGACCCAGGGCTGCGGCTGCCAGGGAGGTGTCCAGCTGGGAGTCCCGGACACTGAGAGCCGAGAGGCTCCGGACCAGAGATTTGGTTCCCCTCCTCCCCCCCGGTGACGTACGGAAAGGGGCAGGGTCCCCCTTCCCCCCTCTCTCCGCCCCCACCCCGCCACGGGGATAACGGGACTCCAAAGGAGGACCGGAGGGTCGGGAGTGGGGAGAGGGTCTTTTCGGGAGGGAGACAGCAGACCCCCTCCCGGGTCGTCTTTGCAAGAGTGGATGTACCAGTTCGACTCCACCGTCCTGCCTAAATTCATTCATTCAGCCGTATTTGTTGAGCGCTTACTGCGGGCGGAGCAATCAGTCAATCAATCGATCGTATTTATTGAGCGCTTACTGTGCGCAGAGCACTGTACTAAGCGCTTGGGAATCAATCAATCAATCGTATTTATTGAGCGCTTACCGTGTGCAGAGCACCGTACTAAGCGCTTGGGAAGTCCAAGTTGGCAACATCTAGAGACGGTCCCTACCCAACAGTGGGCTCACGGTCTAAAAGGGGGAGACGGAGAACAAAACCAAGCATACTAACAAAATAAAATAGAATAGATATGTACAAGTAAAATAAATAAATAGAGTAATAAATATGTACAAACATATATGCATATATACAGGTGCACTGGACGAAGCGCTTGGAAAGTACAAGAGAAGCAGCGAGGCTCAGTGGAAAGAGCCCGGGCTTTGGAGTCAGAGGTCACGGGTTCAAATCCCGGCTCTGCCAACTGTCAGCTGTGTGACTTTGGGCAAGTCACTTCACTTCTCTGGGCCTCAGTTCCCTCATCTGGAAAATGGGGATTGATACTGTGAGCCCCCCGTGGGACAACCTGATCACCTTGTAACCTCCCCAGTGCTTAGAACAGAGCTTTGCGCATAGTAAGCGCTTAACATATACCATCATTATTATTAATTCGGCAACAGAGACAATCCCTACCCAACAACGGGCTCACCGTCTGGAAGGGGGGAGGCAGACAACAAAACAAAACAAAAACACCGATAACATCAAAATAGATAAATTGAATTGTAGCTATATACACCTCTTTAATAAAATAAATGGAATAATAAATATGTACAAATATCCACAAGGGCTGTGGGGAGGAGAAGGGGGTAGAGCAGAGGGAGGGAGTAGGGGCGATGGGGAGGGGAGGAGAGGAGGAGCAGAGGAAAAGGGGCTAAATTGAGGTGTGTGTGTGTGTGTGTGTGTGTGTGTGTATGTGTGTGTGTGCGCAGATGGCTGTGCTAGGCTCCTGCATCCGAATGAATGTACGTGCCTTCTCTTGAGTGCATATAAAAATAATAATAATGGCATTTATTACGAGCTTACTATGTGCAAAGCACTGTTGTAAGCACTGGAGCACTGTTCTAAGTGCTGGATGCCACATGCCTATCGGCCTTCATGCCTTGTCTGTGTTCCTGTATTACAATAATAATAATAATAGTGGTATCAGTTAAGTGTTTACTATGTGCCAAGCACCGTTCCTAAGCACTGGGATAGATACAAGGGAATCAGGTTGTCCCTCGTGGGGCTCACACTCTTAATCCCCTTTTGCAGATGAGGTAACTGAGGCTGAGAGTCTAAGCAGCTCACCCAAGGTCACACAGCAAAGTGGCGGAGCCGGAATTAGAACCCACGTCATCTGGCTCCCAAGCCGGTGCTTTTGCCACTAAGCCACGCTGCTTCTCCACACATATATGTCCACATATATGTGTCTGTGAGTGGATAGACCTGTGTGTGAAACCTTCAGGTGTTATGTCTCACCCTTCGGGTCAAGCAGAATCTTCCAACTCTTAACGTCAAGGCCCTCCAACAGCTCCCACCTTCCTACGCGTTGCCTCTCTCTTCACCCGCCTCTCCCCCGCTCGCTGTCATCGTTCCTCCCACGCTCACCTTCTAACTGTTCCCTGCTCTCGATTCTCCCACCTCCAACCCCTCACTGAAGCCCCTCTCTCAGCCTGGAAATCCTCTTTCCCCGCTCTGCCCAAATCCTCCAGGTCAATCAATTGTATTTATTGAGCGCTTACTGTGTGCAGCGCACTGTACTAAAAGCTTGGGGGAGGACAGTGTATTCGAGTTGGTACACACGTTCCCTGCCCACAATAAGTTTACAGTCTAGAGGGGGTTTTAGAGAAGCAGCATGGCTCAGTGGAAAGAGCGCAGGCTTGGGCGTCAGAGATCATGGGTTCTAATCCCGGCTCGACCACTTATCAGCTGTGTGACGTTGGGCAAGTCACTTAACTTCTTTGTGCCTCAGTTACCTCATCTGGAAAATGTGGATTAAGACTGTGAGCCCCATGTGGGACAATCTGATTACCTTGTATCTCCCCCAGCACTTAGAACAGTGCTTGGCACATAGTAAGCACTTAACAAAAACCAAAATTATTATTAGTAGTAGTAGTATTTAGACAAGAGCTCTTCCTATTTTTAATCCTCCCCCAAAAAATGTCTTCTCCAGAAGCCTTCCCTGATTAATTCACATCATTCAGTCATATTAAACCACCCCTTACCTCTGGTATTTGTGAATTATACATAATCAAAGCACTCATGTTTATATCTATTGATCATCTATATATTTTAATTTTTTTCTATGCATTCAATTAATTATTTGTTCAGCTGCTTCCTCCTGATGTTCTGTATGGCTTCCCGCTTCCTCTGCCTTTCTCTATTTGTCCATCTTTTTGGCTATCTCCTCCATTACATTATAAGCTATTTGAGGGCAGGGAACTTGTGTCTTGCTACTGTTTTCCTTTCCCAACCACTCAGTGCAATGCCCAGCACTTAATAGATGATCAATAAATACCTTTGATTGATTGAAGAATATGTGTAAGGGGAGAGCTTTTAATGTAAAATCAATCTGGGCCTGGAGACTCCTGGGTTAGTATGCGGTGAGGATCACCCCAGGCTAAAGTCCACCCCACCTGCTTCTCTCCCCACCAGGCCCTCCTGTGGTCCCCTGGACAGAAGCCAAGTGCTTAGTATAGTGCTCTGCAGATACTAAGCACTTAATAAATACCACTGATTGATTGATTGGAAGGCAGGAGAGTGAATGAGAACTGCTCTAGATGGTAAGTTTGTTATGGTCAGGAAACATACCTGCTAATTCTATTGCACTGTAATCTCCCAAGCTTTTAGTATGGTGCTCTGCACATAGTAAGTGCTCAATAAATAGCACTGGTTGATTGATTGCTTAACTGGGGATCGGGCATGAGGTTGCCTGGCCACGGAAATTCTAGAGCCAGGGTCGAGACCTTCACCTGGGCCTTTTGGGGCTGGCAGAGGGGTTCTGGAGAGCAGATCCAGGCCTCAGAAGGGTAAGAGTCTTGAGTGGAGATCAAGCCTCTCCTCTTCACCCTTGACAGTGATCCGGCTCTCTGGATGTATGGACTAACTGAGGAGGATGGATTTGCCCCTCCCTCCCACCCTGCTTCCCCCCCCCGCAATAGTCTCCATCCCTTCTGCTCTTCCTTGAGGGGCCGCTCCACTTGACCCCCACACTGTGCTCCCCAGTTGAGATCTTCAAAAACGCGTCTTGGACGACCGATACTCTGTTCCACCTCTGAATTCAGGTCGCAGCTGCCAGGCAAGTTGCGGCCCCTGGGCAGGGCAGGGAGAGGCAATTTCTGGGCAAGAAGTAAGGTAGCAGGGAAGGGCAGAGCCATCGCCCATGGGGAGACATATGGGGGCTGGGGGCTTGGGGGCTGCAACCCCTCAGGTACCCTGGGTCTGCAAATTTGAGCTTGTTTCTGTGTGCCCAGCATGTGCCCTGTTGGGCCTGGCTTGTGCCAAATATGTTTGTGGTGGGAACGACTGCTAAGGTCTGGAGACCACAGTGATAAGCTGCTCTTAGTGAGGGTGGGAGGCAGAGGGGAGTAGCCACTTGAACCCCCCCACAACATGCCCCTTCTCTAGGGTCTCCT
Source organism: Tachyglossus aculeatus (assembly GCF_015852505.1). Taxonomy (NCBI): domain Eukaryota; kingdom Metazoa; phylum Chordata; class Mammalia; order Monotremata; family Tachyglossidae; genus Tachyglossus; species Tachyglossus aculeatus. The sequence goes on along the minus strand of NC_052076.1, from coordinate 32,770,959 downwards.
CCACCCATTGGGCCTGGTAGAGCCAGCCCTTCTCTGCACCTCAGGGTGCAGAGCCGGCTCCTGGGTGAATCACAGACTGGATCCAAACTACTGAATTCCCCTGGATAACTCAGGCCCCCAAAGCTCACTTGGGTCTCAGTTAGGGGGATATTGGGCCTGAAATACCCAATTAATCAAATCAATCTATGGTGTTTACTAGGCCTTACTCTGGGCAGGGCACTTTACTAAGTGCTTGTGAGAGTACAACACAACAGAGTCGACAGGGACTCCTGTCCACAAACACCCAGATATTAGAGACCATAATATCTGCTATTATCTCATCTGATAATTGGGTAGTAAAAACATGGCTGTAGAATCCCAGGGTGGGAAGGGTCATCTAATTCCCCGCCCCCTTTCCCCCATGTTCCCCGAAATGAAGCATTTTCTCCGTAGCAGGAGAAATCCGGATGGGGAGGATCCTCTCTTTGTGGAGCCTCTTGGCTTTCGTGACTTAGAAGAAAATGAAAGTCAGACAATGAGAAGAAGAGGATTCACTCATCCAGAAAGTGACCCCTTCACACCTCAGCCCTTAGTGGGGGAAGATGCATTGTCTGTGGTTTCCTGACCTTTCAGGGGATACGAATTGTCTAGTCACTAGCTGCTGGGCCAGATTTCTTGAAACCCCCCTATACCGGGTTCCCTCTGCTGTGGAGGAGACCAGAGGACTTTGAAATAGGAAGTTGCCTTGTTTCCCCTCCATTTTCCCCTCCTGATCCCGTTTGTGCAGGTGGTTACTCAAGGAAACTCTCTTGTATTATCCCTAGAACATCCTGGTACACAGGGGCATCAGAGTGAGTTCTGTTTCTCCCTTTACAGGTGGGAAAACGAGGCCGGGGGTTGGGTAGCAGCTCGCTAAAGGTCATCAGCATAGCCGAGGGCCAGCTGTCTTTCTCTTCTCGTTCTTCGGGTGAAACTCTCCAGGTTCCCCTTTTTCCAGCAGGAAATGTCCCTGACCCCGAGATGCGATTCTGTCGAAAACGATTGCACCCATGGTGACTCACTCGCGGTCAGCCGGGGGAGGCGGGGCCGGGCCTGGGGAGTGGGGGTTGGGCCGGGGGGGACCCCCATCTTGGGTCTGACCCACCCCCGGAGGGTCCTTCCCCAGTTCCCACGGCCCCGGGACCCCACACCCCGGGAAACTCTCGACGCTTGGGCCGAGAACAGCCCGTCGCTCATTACACAAGCAGAGCGAAGGATCACTTCCTGCAGAGAAACTCCCGGGAGGAAACGCGCCTCGTGGAGAAAGCCCCCGGCCTGTCCCTCCGCGGTCCCCAGGTCCTAGAGGCCGGCTTCAGGGCTCAGGACAGTGCTTGGCACATAGTATGTGCTTAACAAATACCATCATCATCATCCAGGGTCTGCTGCGGCCTGGCCTGGGCCTGAGTGGACCTGTGGATTCCCTGGTGGTTTCCGAGGAAACTGGTGGCTGGGTTCTCCGACTGCATTCGCGGGGCTTCCATGGGGGACCGCGCCGTGGAGACCTGCGCCGTGTTATCTCCGGGAGACATGTCTCCCCCACTCTCAGTAATGGACCGGGGGGCTGCGTTACTGTCGCCCACAGGGGCAACCGTCTGGATCCTTCCCTCCCGCCTGCCAGCAGGCTCAGGGAAAAAAAGGGTGTAAAGCAGTTTATTTTAGGTTTCCAGCCTCATTTCCTTCAGCCCGCTGAGCATCGCATAGTGGATAGAGCACTGGCCTGGGAATCAGAAGGGCATGGGTTCTAATCCTGACTCCACCACTTGTCTGTTGTGTGTGACCATAGACAAGTCACTTCACTTCTCTGTGCTTCAGTTACCTCATCTGTAAAACGGGGGTTGAGGCTGTGAGCCCCACATGGGACAGGGACTAGGTCCAACTTGATCTGCTTGTATCCACCCCAGTGCTTAGTACAGTGCCGGGCACATAGTAAGTGTTTAACAAATACCATTATTATTATTATGTTTCTCCATTTTTGGATTATTCATTCATTCAATCATATTTATCGAGCGCTTACTATGTGCAGAGCGCTGTACCAAGCGTTTGGGAAGTACAAGTTGACAACATATAGAGACGGTCTCTACCCAACAGTGGGCTCACAGTAGGGCTGGGGAGGGCCAGGCTTGAGGGATTTCTCCCGGTCCCCCTTGGGGTTGTCAGGCCCCTGCCCTAGAGATCCTGAACGCGGAGGGCCGGCCAGGGAGGGAGGTCTGTCACCAAAGGACACTAATTTGAGAAGCAGCATGGCACAGTGGAGAGTGTACGGGCTTGGGAGTCCGAGGTCATGGGTTCGAATCCCGCTCCACCACTTGTCAAGCTGTGTGACTTTGGGCAAGTCACTTGGCTTCTCTGTGCCTCAGTTACTTCATCTGTAAAATGGGGATTAAGACTGTGAGGCCCCCCGTGGGACAACCTGATCACCCTGTAACCTCTCCAGCGCTTACAACGGTGGTTTGCACATAGTAACTGCTTACTAAATGCCATTATTATTATTGCTATTATTGGGAATCAGAGGTCCTGGGTTCGAATCCCGCCTCCGCCACTTGTCAAGCTGTGTGACTTTGGGCAAGTCACTTGGCTTCTCTGTGCCTCAGTTCCTTCATCTGTAAAATGGGGATTAGGACTGTGAGCCCCGTGTGGGACAGCCTGATGACTTTGTATCCACCCCAGCGCTTAGACAGGACTTGGAACATAGTAAGCGCTTAGCAAATACCGTCATCATAATTATTATTATTACCAAACCCCAAGGCCCAGGGCAGCCCGGTCCCGGCCGACGTGAACGGCGGGGGATGGAGCCGTGCCCGTGGTGTCCACCAGGCGGCGCCCTAAGCCCATTCCAGGGGCCTCCTGTCCCGCCCTCCGGAAAGGGGACACGTGGTTTGGTCTGTCGGGTGTTTCGGCTGCAGTGGCGGCTATTACATCCCCGGGGCAGGGCTGGACGAGTCCTCAGAAAGACACTCCCCCACCCCCCAATAATCCTGGGGAGCCCCGGGACGGGGAACGGCGGGAAGGTTTTTGTCTTTGGTCTCTGAGGCCTGTCCGAACCATAGGACTGGATGATGGTATTTGTTAAGCGCTTACTACGTGTCAAACACTGCTTTAAGCGCTGGGGTAGATACAAGATAACCAGGTCGTACATAGTCCCTGTCCTACGTGGTACTCCCAGCCGAAGGAGGGAGGGCAGGTATTGAATCCCCATTTTACAGATGAGGAAATGGAGGCACAGAGAAGCGAAGCAATGGCCTCCTGTCCCACCATCCTTCTGCTGCCGGTGTCTCTCTGGGTCCCTTTCTCTTTGCCGGTGTCTACCCTGTCTCCCTATCTCTGCCTGCTGTCAGCCTCTCTCCTCTCTTCCTGTCTCTTCCCTCTTTCTCTCTGCCGGTGTTTCTCTGTGACTCTCCTGTCTTCCAACTCTGTTCTGTCTGTCTGTCGGTGTCTCCGTCTTTTTTGTCTTTCTCTGCTGCTTGTCTCTGCCACTGGCTCTCTGATTCTCTCTTGCCTCCCTGTGTCTCTCTGCTGCTAGCATTTGCTTCTCTGCCAGTGATTCTGGTCTCCTTATCTCTTTGTTTCTTCTTCTTCTTCTTCTTCTTCTTCTTCTTCTTCTTCTTCTTCTTCTTCTTCTCTCTCTCTCTCTCTCTCTCTCTCTTTCTCTCTCTCTCTCTCCTCTCTCCCTACCTACCTACCTACCTACAAAGCAGCGTGGCTTAGTGGAAAGAGCATGGGCTTTGGAGTCAGAGGTCATGGGTTCAAATCCCAGATCTGCCAATTGTCCGCAGTGTGACTCTGGGCAAGTCACTTAACTTCTCTAAGCCTCAGTTACCTCATCTGTAAAGTGGGGATTAAGACTGTGAGCCCCACGTGGGACACGTGTCTCAGGTGGGACAACCTGATCAGCTTGTATCCCCCCAGCACTTAGTACTTTGCATATAGTAAGAGCTTAACAAATGCCATTATTATTATATAGTAAGCACTTAACAAATACCATCATTATTATTATTACATCTTCCTCTCTGACTCTCTTTTTCTTTCCCTTGGCCTCTCTGTTTGTCTCTTTGACTCTTTTTTTCTGTCTTGCTTCCACCTCTGTGCTTCTTTCCATCTCTGCCTATTTTGTCTGCATGTCTCTCTCCATCTCCCGCTCTGTCTCCCTGTTCCTGTGCCTTTCTGCATCTCTGCCTCCATATCTGTGCTTTTCTCCATCTTTGCCTGTCTCATTGTCTCTGTGTCTCTTTCCATTTCTACAACCATATCTCTGTCTGTCTGTATCTCTCCATCTCTGCCTTTGCCTCTGTGTTTCTCTCCATCTCTGCCCCTCTCAAGTCGGGCAGCCTCCTTCGTTTCTTCTCCCTGAGTTTCTGCTCCCTGAGTTGACTGAGAATCCTGAGAAAGGGAAGGGGAGAGATAGGCAGGCTGTGTCAAGGAAACAGCATGGCCTGGTGGATAGTTCACTGGCCTGGGAATCAGAAGGACTAGGGTTCCAGTCCTGGCTCTGCCACTTGTCTGCTGTGCGACCTTGGGCACATTACTTAGCTTCTCTGTGCCTCAGTCACCTCATCTGTAAATTGGGGACTAAGACTGTGAGCCCCGTGTAGGACAGGGATTGTGTCCAACCTAATTACCTTGTATCTACCCCAGGGCTCAGATCAGTGCCTGGCACACAGTAAGTGCTTAACAAGTACCTCCCTGTTCCGAGATAGCTTCTGGGGGTGCGGCTGAGGCTGAGGGGTGTGGGCAGGGTGAGCACAGGGACTAGGACACAAGTCTCATCTGAGCCAACTCTGCTTGGTCCCCACAGCCCCAGCTGGGAGCGGGCGGGCAGCACCTGCCTTCTTTCCTCAGAGACAAGCTGTCCTGTCCCCTCCCGTCCATCCTTCCCCCTTTGGCACAGACTCCATGATGCTGTCCCTGTGTTGAGCCAGGCCCAAAGCCCCACCCACACTGCCCCTTCCTCCTGCAGGGCCAGAGTCCTCCTGCCCTCCCCCCCCCCAACCCCAACCTCAGAGGCTGCTCACAGGAGGTCTGCCTTCCTCCAGGGACTACTCTGGCCAGGCCAGAACTGAGTTTCCCCCACCACCCCCAACTCAGGGCAGGTTCCACTTCGGTAGCCTTGTCTGCCATCCCTCAGGACCAAGGGCCAGCCCTGGCCCTGGTCAGCTGGCCCCAGGAGATCCTAAAGCGAGGTCACACAGAGGTCACATGACTCCCCCACTCCCTACCCCCAGCCCCTCTGAGCTCCGGGCCTATCTGAGATGTGCCTGGGACTAAGGTGAGAGAAAGGTGGTCATCCTGGGCCTTGAGGGTGGGTCCAACTTGTGCCAATCCCCTTTCGAATGTCCTGCTGGTGGCCCAGGTTGAAAACCCCCAGAACTGATCCATATTCCCTTTTAAGGGACAGAGCTCGAGGAATAAGGAGTGGCTGGGAGGAACCAGGCGATGAAGCTCAGATGAATCAATCTGGGAGGGCTCCCTGGAGGGTGAGGAGGATGAGGTGAGTCCCTAGTTCGGGTTGGACGGGGGGAGGGATGGGGGCATCAGGCCCAAAGCTCTGGGGGCCTGTCAGTGACACAGTGCAGTGACATGAAAACAAACAGGGGCCCTGGCTTCATTCCTCACATTGGGGTCAGAGACCGGCACGTATCCCAGGGTGCCTCCCTCCCTGCCTAGCATATTCCTGCCCACACGGACTCCCCACTGGCTAATAGGACTACTTGAACATCCGGCATGAACACTCAGCTTGCTGCCCATCGGCCCTCAAAGCCAACCTTCTGTCGCCCAGCCTGGCTGTGGGCTAGGCAGACTGCCACCACCCCCCCCCCCGCCGCCTTCAGAGAGGTCCTGAGGGTCCCAGGCTGCAGTTACCCACCACCCCTCAGCTCTGCCCTGGCCAACAGAAGCCTCCTCCCCATTTCCCAACCCCCAGGAGGAGCTGGCAAGGGTTGGGGAGAAAATCTGGGCCCTCAGGAAGCCACACTGCCTGGGTACAGGTGATTCTGATGTGTTTCTTGCAGAGGTGTCTTTGAGTCAGTCAGGGACCAAGGCCCTCCTGCCTGCAATTACCTCTCCTTATCTCCTCCGCTGGAACAATTAAAGTTTAATTGAGATGTCAGAAGCCAGAGACAGACCCTGAGCCTGCTATGTTGTTGAACTGGGGGCAGACAACTGGCAGAGCCTTGAGCCAAAGAGGACTCCCAACTGCAGCTCCATTGGCCTGCTTCTGAGTCTCTCCCACCCAAAATGCCTACCCTCAGAGCTAGGCTGGTGCCCCCCTCTTCCTCCTGCTTTGTCCCATGATTGCCCTGGGGACAACGGAGGCCTCACCCAGCATAGACCAGCAAGGAAGAGGTCCTCGACATGGACGGCTGCAGCCCCCTCCCTTCCTCCCCAACTGAGATGTCTTTGAACTGGGGGAGAGGGGAAAACAACCAACAGACCCAGAAGGGAGAACTAAGACAACACTTACAAGGGGAAGCAGCATGACCTGGTGGTTAAAGCATTGGCCTGGGAGCCAAAGGACCTGGGTGCTAATCCCAGCTTTGCTACTCATCTGCTGTGTGACCTTGGACAAGTCACTTAACTTTCAGCGCCTTGGTTTCCTCAACTGCAAAATAGGAATTCAATACCTGTTTTCTCTCCTATTTAGAATGTGAGTCCCATGTAGGACAGGGACTGTATCCGACCTGATTAACTTGTATCTACTCCAATGCTTAGAAAAGTGCCTGATGCACAGTAAATACTTAAAAAAATTACATTTTTTTAAAAAACAAGGATGCTAAAAACTTAAATAGCAGTCAACCCCTTCCCCTTAAAGTCTCAAAGAACAAGGAGACAGCAGGCCACCCTCCCGCTCCCCAAGAAAGCAAACAATTTAGGGTAAGCTGGGAAGTTCCACCAGTCCTATTAGTGGACGGGAAGGAGACCCCATCCTTAGCCCGCCCCTTCCACCACCGGGGCCTCCTTCCCTCATGGCTCCACCCTCTTATAGATAGGAACAGGGTAGAGTGGGGGTCAGGACCCTTGGCCTTGTCGCCATATGAGATACCTCAGAAATCAAGCTTAGAAGAAATCAGGCAGTGGATAGAACCCAACCCAGAGGAAGGGAAATGAGAGGCAAAGTCTGTTAAATTTCTTTTAGGACTCTGATTTTTTTGAGGCTCACTGACTGGTTTTTCAGCAACCCTAAGCACCTTGTGCTTTCACCCTTCCTTTCCTCCTCTCCACCAGAGACTGAGCTAGATGAAGGAAGAGGCTCTTTGAGGAGGGACATCTTCTTTTGCCTTGTTCTCTCGTGTGCCACTGTCTGGGAAAGATAAGACAGGTTGTGACCTGTGGCGTGTGGCCGGTGGGTGGGTCAGAGCTGAGGTCTACTGCTAAGCATCCTGCCCCAGCCCAGCCAGGCTGCAGCTCTGTGGGCCGGGCCCCAGGTGATGGGTATTGTGGATGTGGCCCAGGTCAGGGCGAGGAAGAGAACTAGGCCGTTGTGTGAGCCATGACCAAGTTGACTCGCCCACTCCCGGGCAGTGGCCACCCACCCTCTTTCCCTGACCCAGCCGGTGAGGCTAGATCTGGTGCAACAGCAGGACCCCTGGGTCTTGTTTTGGGCTTAAGTGGAGGCGGAGGAGGAGGAGTGGGAGGGAGACAAAGGGAGCAGTCAGAGTTGACATGGAGGTGATGGGAAGGTACGGCCTGGGCAGGGAGGAGCCTGGGATGGGGGAGGAGACTGGCAGGCAAAGGGGGAAGAGCTGAAGGTGGCGGGTCGGAACTGTGCCCTAGCAGGGGCTCGGTGGGACAGAGAGAGGCTTGGGGGAGTCCAGAGGGGCCGGGGTGGCAGAATTGTGCTGGGATCATACCCTGAGCTGATTTGTGCCTCTCTGCTCAGCAGGTAGCCCCCACATGGGCATCCAAGGTGAGAAGCCAGGAAGCCAAGAAAAGCATCAATGACCACAAGCCACCTAGCTCCCTGGGGATCCTCTGACTTAGTGACAGGGGACTGGACCAAATGACTAGACGTCAGTGATCTCATGGTAGGGGCAGGGGGTGGGGGCTGCAGCTCCTCTCCACGATGGAAGCAGCATGGCTCAGTGGAAAGAGCCTGGGCTTTGGAGTCAGAGGTCATGGGTTCAAATGCCGGCTCTGCCAATTGTCAGCTGTGTGACTTTGGGCAAGTCACTTAACTTCTGTGCCTCAGTTACCTCATCTGTAAAATGGGGATTAAGACTGGGACCCTCCCTGGGACAACCTGATCACCTTGTAACCACCCCAGCACTTAGACAAGTGCTTTGTACATAGTAAGTGCTTAATAAATGCTATTATTATTATTATTATTATTATTTTATTATTATTGTTATTATGGAACAGGGAGGTGGACTGCCACCTGCACAGTTGGGTAGAGAAAGGAGAGAAAGTGGCCCATACCCTCCAGAGGTTATCAGGTCCATCCCCCTGTCTTCAGATGACTCTCCGGGGAAGGAGATTCCATCAGTACTTATTCCAAAGTCCCCCATACCCACTGTCAGGACTGTTTCCCTGCAATACCAGACTGTTTCCCTGAGCCTGCAGTCCAAATTCGACCTCTATGAGATCTGGGAAAAAGCCCTGTGCTCTTGTCCCTGAAGACCTCAAAGATGCAGGGGGCCCTATCTCTGTCCTGGAATGCCTGCTGTCATCCTCCTCACTGCCTGACCCTAAACCCACCTGTTCTCCTTTAGTTACCCTTTCCCTCCTTTGAAACTCGATGGAAAGACCCACCTTCTCCAGGAAATCATCCCAGATTGACCCTGCCTGATTCTGTTCACTCCATCTTCCCAAAGCATTCGTGTTGATCACTGAGATTTTGTGTGTGTTTGGTGTGTGTGTTTGTGCGTGTGTGTGTACACTGCCAGTCCTCATGAGGATCAAGTTGTTCGCTGCCTCTGTTCCTTGTGTTTTGTATCTTCTTATCTGTTTCACAGCCTGTCAGTCAATCATAATTACTGAACACTAACTATGGGCAAAGGACTGTACTAAGTGCTTGGGAGAGTACAACAGTAAACAGACACATTCCCTGCCCACAATGAGCTTACCGTGTAGAGCCTTGAACTCCCAACTCACTTGAATACAGCTCTCCCCAGACTCAAAGCTCTCCTGAAAGCCCTTCTCCTCCAGGAATCAATCAATCAATCAATCAATCAATCGTATTTATTGAGCGCTTACTATGTGCAGAGCACTGTACTAAGCGCTTGGGAAGTACAAATTGGGATCACATAGAGACAGTCCCTACCCAACAGTGGGCTCACAGTCTAAAAGGGGGAGACAGAGAACAGAACCAAACATACCAACAAAATAAAATAAGTAGGATAGAAATGTACAAGTAAAATAAATAAATAAATAAATAAATAGAGTAATAAATATGTACAACCATATATACATATATACAGGTGCTGTGGGGAAGGGAAGGAGGTAAGACGGGGGGATGGAGAGGGGGACGAGGGGGAGAGGAAAGAAGGGGCTCAGTCTGGGAAGGCCTCCTGGAGGAGGTGAGCTCTCAGCAGGGCCTTGAAGGGAGGAAGAGAGCTAGCTTGGCGGATGGGCAGAGGGAGGGCATTCCAGGCCCGGGGGATGACGTGGGCCGGGGGTCGACGGCGGGACAGGCGAGAGCGAGGTACAGTGAGGAGATTAGTGGTGGAGGAGCGGAGGGTGCGGGCTGGGCAGTAGAAGGAGAGAAGGGAGGTGAGGTAGGAGGGGGCGAGGTGATGGAGAGCCTTGAAGCCCAGGGTGAGGAGTTTCTGCTTGATGCGCAGATTGATCGGTAGCCATTGGAGGTTTTTGAGGAGGGGAGTAATATGCCCAGAGCGTTTCTGGACAAAGATAATCCGGGCAGCAGCATGAAGTATGGATTGAAGTGGAGAGAGACACGAGGATGGGAGATCAGAGAGAAGGCTAGTGCAGTAGTCCAGATGGGATAGGATGAGAGCTTGAATGAGCAGGGTAGCGGTTTGGATGGAGAGGAAAGGGTGGATCTTGGCAATGTTGCGGAGCTGAGACCGGCAGGTTTTGGTGACGGCTTGGATGTGAGGGGTGAATGAGAGAGCGGAGTCAAGGATGACACCAAGGTTGCGGGCTTGTGAGACGGGAAGGATGGTAGTGCCGTCAACAGAGATGGGAAAGTGAGGGAGAGGACAAGGTTTGGGAGGGAAGACAAGGAGCTCAGTCTTGGACATGTTGAGCTTTAGGTGGCGGGCGGACATCCAGATGGAGATGTCCTGAAGGCAGGAGGAGATGCGAGCCTGGATGGAGGGGGAGAGAGCAGGGGCAGAGATGTAGATCTGGGTGTCATCAGCGTAGAAGGAAGGAAGCCTTCCTTGACTAATTTCCACTGCCTCGGGTCATCCCAACTGCCACCTTTAGTGCTGTGTATGCACACGTTTACACACACTCACATACACACATGCACACACATATAACTGTTCTTTGTTTTTGAAGAAGACCCCACAGGCAGTGAAATTCACCTACAAGTCCATGTGCAGTTGAAAAGGCCAGTGAGAGACCCATGATTCCAGCCTCACTGTGCACACAAAAATCTGTCCCTTAAAAATAATAGTAATAATAATAATTATGGTATTTGTTAAGCTCTTACTATGTGTCAAACACTGTTCTAAGTGGTGGGGTAGATACAAGGTAATCAAGTTGTCCCACGTGGGGCTCATAGTCTTAAACCCCATTTTACAGATGAGGTAACTGAGGCCAAGAGAAGTTAAGTGACTTGCCCAAAGTCACACAGCTGACAAGAGGCAGAGCCAGGATTAGAACCCACGGCCTCTGACTCCCAAGCCCGTGCTCTTTCCACTAAGCCATGCTGCTTCCCTTGTTGTGATATCTAATTTATTTACATCTTCTAGACTGTGAACCCACTGTTGGGTAGGGACTGTCTCTATATGTTGCCAACTTGTACTTCCCAAGCACTTAGTACAGTGCTCTGCACACAGTAAGCGCTCAATAAATACGATTGATTGATGTATATATTTATTTATTCATGCTTTGCTGTTATTTTTCCTCCTGGTCCCAATGTAGTTTACAATTCATGATTCTCTGCCTTTCTTCCACCTTGACCCCATTCATTCATTCATTCAATCATATTTATTGAGTGTTTACTGTGTGCAGAGCACTGTACTAAGCGCTTGGGAAGTACAGGTCGGCAATATATAGAGACGGTCCCTACCCAACAACGGGCTCACAGTCTACGAGGGGGAGACAGACAAAACAGACAAAACATGTAAACAGGTGTCAAAATCCTACTGGAGGTGTAGGAGTGTCAAAATCACCAGAACAAATAGAATTATAGCGATAGGCATATCATTAACAAAATAAATAGAATAGTTAATATGTACAAGTAGACTGTAAGCTCCTGACGGGCAGGTACTGCATCTTCCACGTCTTTTGTATGTTCCCAAGCATCCAGTAGAGCACTGATGGTGATGAGAATTATGGTATTTGTTAAGCGCTTATTATTTGTCAAGCACTGTTCTAATTGCTGGGGTAGATACAAGCTAATCAGGTTGGACACAGGGCCTGTCCCACATTGGGCTCAAAGTCTTCATCCCCATTTTTCAGATTAATTAATTCATTTAGTCATATTTATTGAATGCTTACTGTGGGCAGAGCACAGTACTAAGCGCTTGGGAAGTACAAATCGGCAACATATAGAGATGATCCCTACCCAACAACGGGTTCACAGTCGAGAAGGGGGAGACAGACAGATGAGGTAACTGAGGCACAGAGAAGTTAAGTTCATTCATTCAATTGTATTTATTGAGCGCTTACTGTGTGCAGAGCACTGTACTAAGAGCTTGGGAAGTATAAGTCAGCAACATATAGAGATGGTCCCTACCCAACAACGGGCTCACAGTCTAGAAGGGGGACTTGCCTATGGTCACACAGCAGACAAGTGGCAGAGCCAGAATTAGAACCCAGGTCCTTCTGAATCCCAGGACCGGGCTGTGTCCACTAGGCCTATACGGAAGCAGCATGCACACCATAGGCACTCAATAAATACTAATGACTGAATGGATGTTTGTCGGCCTACCCTGTCCTGTCTCCCCCATCAAACTGGCAGCCCCTCAAAGGCAGGAGACATGTCCTTTAAACTGTAAGCTCTTGTGGGCAGGGATGTATCTGTTTATTGCTGTATCGTCAAAAGCCTCAAAAATCTCCAGTGGCTGCCTGTCAACCTACGCATCAAGCAAAAACTCCTCACTCTCAGCTTCAAGGCCCTTCATCACCTTGCCCCTCCTACCTCACCTCCCTTCTCTCCTTCTCCAGCCCGGCCCGCACCCTCCGCTCCTCTGTCACCGCTAACCTCCTCACTGTGCCTTGTTCTCGCCTGTTCCGCCATCGACCCCCGGCCCACGTCCTTCCCCTGGCCCGGAATGCCCTCCCTCCTCACATCTGCCAAGCTAGCTCTCTTCCTCCCTTCAAAACCCTACTGAGAGCTCACCTCCTCCAAGAGGCCTTCCCAGACTGAGCCCCCTTCTCCCTCTCCTCCTCCCCATCCCCCCACCCTACTTCCTTCCCCTCCCCACAGCACTTGTATATTTATACAGATTTATTACTATATTTATTTTACTTGTACATATTTGCTATTCTATTAATTTTGTTAATGATGTGCATTTAGCTTTAATTCTATTTGTTCTGATGACTTTGACACCTGTCTACATGGTTTGTTTTGTTGTCCGTCTCCCCCTTCTAGACTGTGAGCCTGTTGTTGGGTAGGGACCATCTCTATATGTTGCCAACTTGTTCTTCCCAAGCATTTAGTTCAGTGCTCTGCACACATTAAGTGCTCAATAAATACGATTGTATGAATGAATGAATTGTACTCTCCCAAGCTTTTAGTACAGTGCTCTGCACACGGTAAGTGCTCAATAAATACGACTGAATGAATGAATGAATGAATGTTTCCTCCTTTGCCCCCTCTCCCTTCTGGGCCTTCCGGTGACTCCCCAGTTGCCCCTTCCCCATCCTGCCCCTCCCTGCTCCAAGCCTCCTCCACCCTGGAGCTGCCTGGCCTTGCTCTACGTGGGGATCCTGCCCGTGATCCCCACCACTGCCCCGGTATTCGCTGAGTAACTGGGATGGCCCGGGAGCCGGAGCCGAGGCAGAGGGACAGGTCTGGCTAGTTCTGCTCTGTTGTTTGCACCTGGGATTACCTCACAAGGACCGGCCTACAGGCTCCCCCGCCCCACCCGCTGTTGGCCCGGCCCCCTTCCCGGCACCACCAGAACAGAGCAGGTGCCGGGGCCCCATGGAGCAGCTGGCCCGGTGAGCGGGGCAGGACCCCCTCAGCCATCATGGAGAGGGCCAGCCAACCGGTGAGTGCCACAGGGCCAACCTAGCCCATGGGAACAGACTTCGGGGCTGGAGGCTCACAGAAGACCTCTCCTGGGGAGGAAGGGAGCATTTGGGATCTGGCTGGGGAGCCAGAATGCCCATCCCTACTGTGGGCATGCAGTGTTGGGGACTTCCTCCCTACCTCCCCCAGTCTTCTTGGCTCCTGGTGCAGCCCCCAACACCCAGGATGAGACTCTTCCCAGGTGGAAGCCCTTGGGATGAGGCAGAAGAAGGGAGAGTCCCATTTCTCAGCCAACACTGACAGGGAAATCCAGGCCAAGGCCCAGTCCCAGTCTAGCTCGTTTCCCTGCCCTCCCTGGCTGGTCCTTTCTTCCCCATCAGAGGTCATCCCAGGTCCCTGGCCTTCAACCCTCTGGGGCCTCCATCCGCCATCTCTCTGGAGTCTCCCAGCCCGGTTCCCCAGAACCATGAAGATGGGGAAGAGGGAAGAGAGTGAGGGCCAGCACGGGGAACTTTTGAAGGGGGTCATCTGGGGTGTGGGACAGGGGCTCAGCTGGGCTGCTGGGGTCGGTGTTACCATTATGGTCAGCACCTTTAAATGTGGCTGGGAAGGGTCAGCAACATCCCTAAGCCCCCAACATGAAATGGTCTCTCCCAGACAGCCTGAAACCGTCCCTCCGGAGCAGCCTGGATCCCTGCCCTCGGCCTAGAATGATCCCTACTGGGCAACCTGAGTCCCTGCCCCTGGCCTGGAACAGTCTCTCCTGGGCAGCCTGGGTCCCTGCTCCCAGCCTGGAATGTTATCTCCTAGGCAGCCCAATCCTTTGCTCCTTGCTAAGTGGTCTCTGTCCTCTTTGGCACTGGCCAGTCTATTCATTCATTCAATTCATTTAATCGCATTTATTGAGTACTTACTGTGTGCAAAGCACTGTACTAAGTGCTTGGGAGAGTACAATACAGTAATAAACAGATGCATTCCCTGCCCGTAATGAGCTTACCATCTAGAGGGGGGATACAGATATTAAAACAAATAAATAAATTATAGCTATGTACATAAGTGCTTTGGAGCTGGGAGGGCGGAAGAAAAAAGGGAGCAAGTCAGAACGGTGCAGAAGGGAGTGGGAGAAGTGGAAAGGGGGTGCTTAGTCTGGGAAGGCCTCTTGGAGTTGATGTGCCTTCAGTAAGGCTTTGAAGGTGGGGAGATGAACTATCTGTCGGATTTTAGGAGGGAGGGCGTTCCAGCCCAGCGACAGGATGTGGGCTAGGGGTTGGCGGAGAGACAGGCGAGATCGAGGCTCAGTGAGAAGGTTAGCATTAGAGGAGCCAAGTGTGTGACCTGGGTTGTAGAAGGAGAGTACTGAAGTGAGATAGGGGGTTGCAAGATGGTGGAGTGCTTTAAAACCAATGGTGAGAAGTTTTTGTTTGATGTGGAGGTGGATGGGCAACCACTAGAGTTTTTTGAGGAGTGGGGTGATATGTCCTGAGTAGTTTTGTAGAAAAATGATTCAGGCAGCAGAGTGAAGTATAGACTGGAGTGGGAGAGATGGGAGGCTGGGAGGTCAGCAAGGAGGCTGATGGAGTAATCCAGGAGGGATAGGATGAGTGATTGTATTAACGTGGTAGCAGTTTGGATGGAGAAGAAAGGGTGGATTTTAGCAATGTTGTGAAGCTCTGACAGACAGGATTTAGTGATGGATTGAATATGTGGGTTGAATGAGAGAGGAGTCAAGGATAACACCAAGGTTACAGGCTTGTGAGACAGGAAGGATGGTGCAGCATAGCTCTGGGCCGGAATCTCCTTGAGTATCCCCCAGTGATTTGACCTTGGGACTGGGTGAAGGGAGAGGCCAGGGCACCTGGAAATCCATGTGAGCAAGGCCAAAACATCTTCTCCCACCACATCCCCCATTCCCAGGAGGGTCCAATGAGCAACAAAATTGCCACTTTGACCCCTTGCTGGATACCAATCATCAACCCCGCTGGGGGATGCTCCTGGCTGGATATCGGAGCCCCCCCATCCCTATCCCAAGCCAGGAAACAGTTTCTTCTGGAGTTGGGTCTCCCCTGCCAGATCCAATCCCAGGGCCCCCACTCTTCCCCCATCCCCGCTGCAGCCCTGGGGCCTCGCCCTCTGAGGGTCACACCTCAATCGTTCCTCCAGCTCTGCTGTCCCCTCTTGGACAGGGCTCGACTGGGCCATTTGGGTGCGGGTAGGTTGTGGTGGGTTGCAGAGAGGACCCAGGGATTTTGGGTCCTGAATACACCCCACCCCCGCCCATCCATCGGTGGGCCTCACCTGCTCCCATCTCTAGAACTCATGACTTTCCAATATGATTGGTCCTGGGGTGAGGAAGGAAATTGAAATGGCTCTTGGTGGTGGGCTGTGGTGGGCTGGTTAGGGTCCGGGGTTCTTCAGCAAGAAGACTAAAACTTATCAGCTTTCCCTTACCCAATTAAGGGCACAAAGAGGCAAGATAGGTTTACTCAACAGCAGGAGAATGGTAGATTAGACATCAAGAAGGACTTCCTATTGGAAAGTTTTTAGACCCAGGAACAGGTGGCTGCAGGGAAAGGAAGGGGTGGGGTACACAAACTCAGGGAAGAGTCCCTTCTGTCCAGTCGGTTTAAGTGTGACCCTTGGGGCAGGGGAATGGACTTGGTGACCTCTTTGGATCCCTTCTTCTCCCTGCCCCTTGGCCCTTGGCCCCTGACCAGCTCGCCTATAACAGTCCCCCGAACTGTCCTTGATTAAGGAGGATTTTGGGGATTGGGGGCCACAGGGCCGGGGGGACGCACCCCCTTCCAGTAGGCTTAGTTCTGACCTGCCCATAGCAGGCACTCCAGAGCCCAACACTTCAGCAGTGGCCCCCTCCCTGGCTGTCTGGTGAGGGAGGAGGGAAGGATGGGGAAGAAACTGGAAACAGCAGGCACTTTGGGGTAAGCTGATGAGGTGGGGCCCAGGACACAATCACCCTGTGTCTCACCAAACCACCCTGTTCCAGCCCGGCCCCACTGGTTGCCACCTGTCCTATCCCTGGAGCCAAGCTGGCAGGGAGCGTGCGGCGTGGCCACGGACAGGTGGATGGATCAGCAGCCGATTCATCGGGAAAATCCTGGGCAGGCCGCACTCGATCTCAAGTGACCCCACCCCAACTCCAGCTGGGCCATGGCTCCAGGACCAGACTCAGGCTAGCAGCCAGCTCCTGAGGCAACGGGGGCCGGTGCTTGGGGCTCCTGGCTCTTGGGGGTAATAGGGGCAGGTGCCCATGGCATTCCCACCATCTTGGGGTGGTGGGAGAGTACTGGGACTTGTGCCCTGGGAATCCCAGCTCCTGGAGGTAATGCCACCTACGCCCATGGGTTTCCCAGCTCCTAGGGTTGATGGGGCCTGTCATGGGGCCTCCTCATGCCTAGAGGTGATGGGGTTGGTGTCCCTTGGATTTCCAGCTCCTGGGGTGATGGGACAGTGTCTCCAGGCTCCTAGCTCCTAAAGGTTTCCTGGAGTTCCCATCCGAAGCAGGGGAACAGTGGTTTCCCCCGCCAAGCTGCCAGGGCTGGCTCCACTGTCTCCAACAACAGGGAGGATTAGTCCTACATGCCAGGGGGAACTGGAGGCTCTGAGAGGTTAAGGGGCTTTCCAGAGGACAGACAGCATGCCGCGGTCTAGCCCTTGCCATTGCCCTGCCATCACCCCCATCTTTGACCCCTCTGTCATCCCATCCCTGCATCGGGCAGCCCCAGCATCAGCAGGCGGGAGCAAGGCAGGATGGGCATAGACCCAGTAGCTTCTGTAGCATCCCTAAGGGCCAGGGTTCCCCTCCACCTCCTCCTGGCCTTTCCCACAGCCTGGGTCTGGCACTCCCAGGAATTGGGACAGGAGCCAGCCTGGTCTGGAATGGTTGGATTCCCATCTACCCCCAAAGACACTTCTGGGGCCCTGAAGAAAAGATGCTGGAGGCCAGAGACACAGGGGTCCCTCCTAACTCATTGATTTCAAATTCCTGATTCGATTCAAGGGCTGGGGTTGGTGGGGATGGGGCAAGGTGAAAGTGTGGAACCATCATGCATCCCGGGAAGACCCCCTCCTCCCAGGAGGGGACTGAGGGGGAGGTAGGGCAGTGAAGCAGCATTAGTGACTCTCCCTCTCCCTCTTCTTTTCCAGAATGCTCCTCCCTCTACAGCCCGGGCCGCCCCAGTGAGCTCAGGTGAGACAGAACAGGAGAGATGGGGTGCAGGAGTTGGGGGGATGTGAGCGTCTGGCCGGAGCTGGGGTCTCCCAGGGGTGGAGACTCTGTTCCATTAACCTGCTTGGGGATGGGGAGGGGAAAGATGCAGGGTGAGTCGGGGGCATTTAAACTTCCTTGATTTCGACCCCCTGAAATATTATTATTATTATTATTATTATTGTTCTATTTGTTAAGTGCTTACTTTGTGTCAAGCTCTGTACTGAGCGCTGGGGTAGTTGCCGCTCACCTCCTCACTGTACCTCGTTCTCGCCTGTCCCGCCATCGACCCCTGGCCCACGTCCTCCCCCGGCCCAGAATGCCCTCCCTCTACACATCCGCCAAGATAGCTCTCTTCCTCCCTTCAAAGCCCAACTGAGAGCTCACCTTCTCCAAGAGACCTTCCCAGACTGAGCCCCCTTTTTCCTCTCCTCCTCCCCATCCCCTCTGCCTTACCTCCTTCCCCTTCCCACAGCACCTGTATATATGTTTGTACAGATTTATTACTCTATTTATTTTACTTGTATATTTTTACTATTCTATTTATTTTGTTAATGATGTGTTCTGATGACTTGACACCTGTCCACATGTTTTGTTTTGTTGTGTGTCTCCCCCTTCTAGACTGTGAGCCCCTTGTTGGGTAGGGACCATCTCTATGTGTTGCCAACTTGTAGTTCCCAAGTGCTTAGTACAGTGCTCTGCACACAGTAAGTGTTCAATAAATACGATTGAATGAATGAATGAAATACAAGCTAATCAGATCAGATACAGTCCCTGCTCCAAATGGAGCTCACAATCGAAGTAGGAGGGAGAACAGGCATTGAATTCCTATTTTACAGGTGAGGAAACTGAGGTATAGAGATGAGTGCCTTATCAGAGATCACACAGAGGGAAATGGCAGATCCAAAATTAGAACCCAGATCCTCTGACTCCCAAGCCCATGATCTTCACCGTTGGCTATGCTGTTCCTCATATTTCCTAAGATGGGCCTGCCTAAACTTCCCCTCCCCCTGGAGAGACAGTCCCCTTTCCAAAAGTCCCTGGAAACCAGGGAGAGGGGCTTTGTCCTGGAAACAGCTTGTCCCGCAATTAGGGGGAGACAGATCCTGATCTGGAGGAGCCGGGAGTCCTGATGAGCGTCCGGCTGGGCCAGCCTTGTCTCCCTCTTCCTCCTCTGCTCCTGCCCCAAGGGTCTCACCCACCCCCACTGCCCGCCCACTCCTAGGTGTCACCGTGTCCGTGCCCAAGATCACATGGCAGGGGAACCGGAGGCGGCTGACCCTCATTGGCAGCATCGTCGTGCTCGTCGGCCTGGTCCTGGCCCTCATCCTCCTGTGTAAGCTCCATCCCCGGTGCCGGCCGGTTAACCTGGGGAGGGGATGGGATGCAAAGGACCCTGAGCCAAGAGTCTCCCCATCCCTCCTCCCTCCCACACTGAGCGCCCAGGAGGCCTCTCGCCGAGACTCAGCCCAACCTCCAGATGGAAAGACTGAGGCCTGGCATGGAAAACCTCTCCAGAGGCAGAATCTGAGCCCAGCTCCCCCAGCCCCATTCTGGCAGGGGAGTTGTCCCCATCCACCTGCAACCCCGGGGAGGGAGGAGCCCCTCTGGGGTTGGGGGGAGGGGGAGGAGGGAAGCCTGGTGTGGGATCACAGTGAGTGGGTGGTTCTGAGCTTCTTCAGTCCTGGCCACAGAGGGGTGGAAGGGCATGGGGAGGAGCAGAGCTTCATGGTAGAGACAGTCAGGGGCCTTGTGGAAGAGGCACTGTGGCCAGCCAGGGTTTTCCTGACAGATATGGGTGAGACAATTGCCCGGTCGTTTCCTGGGGACTCCAACTCCTCCCCATGGAGGTCAAGGGGGATCTAAGGTCCGCGGAGAGGGCAGACCTTTGCCCCTCAAAGCCCCAGGTGATCAGTGCATGCAAGGACCACATGGTCAAGGCGGTGACTGGGTTCCCCTCCCCTTCCAGTCCACTTCTGGAGGGGCCAAACGGGGATCCACTACCACGAGCCGGTCGAGAGCTGCAGCAAGAGTGCCCGGCGCTGCGACGGGGTGGTGGACTGCAAGCTCGGGAGTGATGAGCTGGGCTGTGGTATGGGGACCCTCATGGGCTGGGTGGGAAGTGGGCAGGAGCCAACGGGGGTTGGGAGGGACATGTGGGTGAGGACCTTTGGAGGCTCATTATTATGGATGTGGGCAGGGGAATGCCTTCCTTGGTGCTTGTGAGTCCACGGTGGGTACTGATGTGCATCTGTTGGGTGTTCAACTACATGCATTCATGTGTATATACGGAGTGTGTTCGCCTGCTCAATTATGAGTATGCATATGTGCATGTGGACAGCTGTGTATGCATGCTCAACTATAACCATGCATGTTTACACATGGATCATCATCATCAACAGTATTTATTGAGGGCTTACTGTGGGTGGAGCAGTGTACTGAGTGCTTGGGTCTGCATGCTCAACTCTGCACATGCAGTTTTGCATGTGTACATATGGGCAGGTATGCCTGCATGCTCAAGTATGTCCGTGCATGAGTGCATATGGATGGGTGTGTCTGCATGCTCACCTATGGGCATGGGTGAGTACATGTAAGAAGCATATTCAAATACATGAATGCCTGTTCATATCTATGCATAAGTGTGTTTGCAAAGGAACACGTGACCATACTTGGACAAGAGATCCGGGGGTCCCCCAGCACACCAAAACCCCCAGGGCCGCTTGGTGTCATTTGCCCCTTGCAGCCGTGTTTCTCCATGACCTGTTCCGGTGGCTCTGGGCCTCCAGCATCTGAGCCTCACACAGGCCCAGGGCTGGGAATCCAGAGTCCGATTCCTGGCGGGGCCCTGGCCTTGGCCTTCCAGATGCCCGGGGTGGAGAGCTGAGGCTGCGGGTAGCAGGAATTGGCAGGAAGGCCTTTGATCTCTGGAATTTAATGTAATGGGAAGGTGACGCCCGTCCTGGTGTCCAAGGCTGGCAGTGGCCATGGGGCTCGTGCTCTCCGTTCCACCCCCAGCAATTTCCATCCCCCACCCTCCCAATTGTGTCCGCAGTGAGGTTTGACTGGGACCAGTCCTTACTCAGGGTCTACTCTGGGACTCAGCGGCAGTGGCTTCCTGTATGCAGCGATGGCTGGAACAGTACTTATTCCACCAAGACGTGCCAGCAGCTGGGGTTTCAGAGGTGACTCTCCCGCGGTCCTCGGTCTGGGGGCTTCTCTGCCCGGCTCCACTGAAGGATCACTAGAAAAGGAGACCTGGTCAGGGAGCCCACAGTCCCCAAATCCCTGCCCTGGTGGAGGGGAGTGATGATGCAGATAATGCAAAGCAACTGTTAAGGCAGAGCAGGGGCGATGGGCACAGTGACGGTCCTGACAGGATCAATCAATCAATCATATTTATTTAGCACTTACTGTATACTTACTGTGTGCAGAGCACTGTATTAAGCACTTGGGAGAGTAGACTATAAAAATAAAACAGTTGTATTTTGGCAGTTATTGTTGAGGGCTGGGGGTGCCCAGTGTGAGAGAGCATAGGAGCAAGATGGGTTTGTAGCAGCATGGCTCAGTGGAAAGAGCATGGGCTTTGGAGTCAGAGGTCATGGGTTCAAATCTTGGCTCCACCACATGTCTGATGTGTGACCTTGGGCAAGTCACTTAACTTCTTGGAGCTTCAGTTACCTCATCTGTAAAATGGGAATGAAGACTGTTAGCCCCACGTGGGACAACCTGATCACCTTGTATCCCCCCCCCAGCGCTTAGAACAGTGCTTTGCATATAGTAAACACTTAACAAATGCCATTATTATTATTATTATTATTATTATTATTATTATTATTATTATTAATCGACTGCAAATAATACACAACACGGATAAACCAAGAGGGAACATTTAAGAATTCCTGTCTAATGGGAAAGCAGGGTCGAGTTTAGGCTCCTCCTACACGGAGGAAGAGGGTGAGAGCTTTTTTTTAAATGGCATTTGTTAAGCCCTTACTATGTGCCAGGCATTGTACTAAGTAAGCACTAGGGTAGATAAAAGCAAATCGGGATGGACACAGCCCATGTCCCTCCTGGGGCTTACAGTCTTAATCCCCATTTTACAGATGAGGTAACTGAGACACGAATAATTTCCTTGAAGGGCTCTCTCTCTGTCTCTCTGTCTCTCTCTGGGTCTCTCTTGTTTGGAGGGTAGGAGGAGATTGGGGAAAACCTTAGACAAGGTCATCTAACCTGTAGGAGATAGAGGCAGCCGAATACATCATTGAGGGGGGTTATGGGGCCATAGGTCATCATCATCATCATCATCATCAATTGTATTTATTGAGCACTTACTGTGTGCAGAGCACTGTACTAAGCGCTTGGGAAGTACAAGTTGGCAACATATAGAGACAGGTCATGTATGGAATGGTCGGAATGGCAGGAGAATAGCATCTTTGACCAAGAAGTTTAGAAGGGTAGACAATATGCCTTTCAGAGTTCTTTTCAGACTGAGGATTTGGATTGGCAGACCCCTGGGATAATGGGCTTTCAGGTCATGGTTGCTAGGGGAAAAGCTTCAGCCAGTCTGAGCCTAGGTCCCTCCATCTGCAGAATGGGGGCAGCTGGAGGAGAGGCACTGAGCATTTTCCTGGGGACCTGAAGGCCATGAAGTCAGGTTGGCAGGAAGGAGCCCCAAGACTTGGGGAACGCTTCTTAACTCTGCTGCCCCTCTGATGCCTGCAGTGCTTTCCACACGGACGAGGTCTCCAGGAAAGGGTTTGGGGAGAGTTTCTCTGTCTCAGAATTCCACGGCTCCATCCAGGCAAGCATCAACAGGTAGGCAGAGGGGGACTGGGCAAGGGTGGGAATCAGCAAGTGATGTCCTGGCCCTGACCCTCTCAGTGGCATCAGGGGAGACCCCAGACCATCCTGGAAGCCCTCCCTCAAAACCAAACACACCCTCTTTCCCTTCCCATCTTCATCCTCTACTGGCTCGTGCCCCTACATGGTGACTAAGTAAGCCTGCTCTCTGACCCACCTCAAACATATCAGGAGTATTTATTGAGCACCAGCTATGTACTGGGTGCTTGGGAGAGTATATTAGAGTTGGTAGACCTAGTCCCTTCCCCAAGGGGCTCACAGTCAAGCAGGGGACGTAAACATGAAAGATAGGGTAGTTACAGATCCGCAATCTGTGATTTCCCTCAAGATATCTCCTCCTTACATGGAATGGCCTTCTTGCTTTTCTTCAACAAAGACCATTTCCCCCGCCCCCCAAGCTCCCCATATGCCAACTTGTCTGGGTGATACAAGTCCAGGGCTGACTTGGGTTTGATCAACAACAAACACCTTCAAGGCCCCAAACAGAGAACAGTCTGGGTCGCTGCCCCTGGGGGATGCCCAACTTGTGCAGGGAACTTATCCAGGACATGAGGAATGGACCAGCTCTCTTTGAGACCATCCAGTGGCCTGGGGGTTGCCATGTCCCCTGAGTACCCCTCCCCTCCCTGCCAGCCCCACTATGACTTCCCTTTCCCAACTTTGAGGTTTCACCTCCCCTAGGTCTGACTGCCCCTCCCAACGTTTCGTCTCTCTCCGCTGCACAAGTGAGAAGATTCTTTGACCTTTCAACTTTGGACCAGAGGGAAGGGAGGATTTGGGGTTGGGAAGCTGGAGGGTTGGAGTAGGGGAGAAGTAGCCCTTATTTTGGGGGCACCCAAGCTTGTTCTCTGCACATCTTGCTCTGGAGGGGGTGTGTGAGGAGGGGGAGGGTGGGAGCACCCCAGGGCTGTCAGGCATAGGACAGTTGGTGTTCCTGGGAGGGGGGTACTGTCTCCACCGCCCCATCCAAAACCCAACACTGCAGAGGGGAGGGGAGGGAGTTGGAGTTACCCATTTTTGTTCTCTCCCATCCAGACTGTGGTATGCGGGCCATCACGGGCCGAATAGTTGGGGGGGGCCCTGGCCCCTGAGAACAAGTGGCCCTGGCAGGTCAGCCTCCACTACGGCCCGACACACATCTGCGGTGGCACCATCATCGACTCCCAGTGGGTGCTGACCGCAGCTCACTGCTTCTTTGTGTAAGTTACCGGACCGCAGCCAGGGTGGCGAGGGGGATTGTGGTTAGCCTTAGGTGGGCCTGAGAGTGGGTTGGAGGGGGTGGCTGGGGAGAGGCCGGGGTGAGGCTGGGAAAGCAGCTGTGGTTACAATTTGAGAGGTCACCTCATCCATCCCCTGCCCCCCAACTCCCCGCCTCTGGGCTCGGGCCCAGGGCGACATTTGGGGACGGGGGCTGGATCCCTCTGCTCTTGACATCTCTCAAAGGACCCGGGAGAAGATCCTTGAGGGCTGGAAGGTGTACGCGGGCACCAACAACCTGCTCCAGCTGCCGGAAGCTGCCAGCGTCTCCAAGATCATCATCAACAGCAACTACTCTGATGAGCACGACGACTATGACATCGCCCTGATGAGACTGGCCAAGCCCCTACCCCTGTCGGGTGAGTGGGCAGTCATCCTGGCCAGGTGCAGGCCCAGAGGACCCCTGTTGGGGTGGGGGGTTGTGGGGAGTGGCGGTTGGAGAGGACCTCTAGGCACTGCCCCCGGTTCCCCGCTCGGTTTTACTCAGCTGTTTGGGCAGCCTCCTGGTGGTGCCCTGCCCTTTCATTGCCCGCCCAGCCTGCCGTGCCCCGCGGGAGGTGGGGTGGGGGTGAGTCAGGGCAATTACGGCCCTTTGGGAGAGGAGGAAGAAACCGAGGCAAGGTGAGCTGGGAGGGGTTGGCATTGGGATATGGGATGAGTCAGGGGCCATGGATCCAAACCTGTGCTGATTGGGCAGAGAGGGCCCTTGGGCGGGGTGGGGGGCTTCAGGGAGCAATAAGGGGAAAGGGGAGAGAAAGGAAAGGGAGAAGGGAGGGAGGGCAGAAGGGAAGGGAGAATAGAGGTGGGAAGTGTCGGTTCGCCAAAGGATGGGGTCTGGCTGGCCTTTCCCCCACGCTTCGGCCAACCCCATGAGGCTGGGGACTGAGCCCGGAGCCGTGGCCCTTTCAGCCCAGGTGCATCCTGCCTGCTTGCCCATGCACGGCCAGACCTTCAGCCGCGACGAGTCCTGCTGGATCACCGGTTTCGGCAAGACCAAGGAGACGGACGGTGAGGGGGCGACGGCGGTGGGCACGGGTTGAGGGAGGAGAGAGGGCAGCTCCCAGGCCCTACTAGAACCACAGGAGGGACGGGGATAAGTCAGTGCAGCTGGGAAAGACTCCAGGATCAGAGGAATAAAAGGAGCTTTGGAGTATGTCAGAGGCCCGGTCCAGCCTGGGGCCCATCCTGTTCAGGGGGTGGGGGTGGGGGGAATGCAATCTTAACTTCTGGAGGGGTGGGGAGACAGGTGTTGGAGTTCTCCCAGTCTTCACAGATTGCCTGTGTTTCTTTAGGCACGTCACTTAACCTCTCTGGGGCTCCGTCTTTCCCTCTGGGAAATGGGGAAAAGTGTTTGTGGCAGGAAGTGGCAAGAGGATGGATAAGACTGAGGCTAAGAATGGGCACTGAGCCTGGGATTGAGGAGCATGGAGGGGCTGGCAGTGGAAGGGGGGCCCAGGTGGATTCATTCATTCAATTGTATTTATTGAGCGCTTACTGTGTGCAGAGCACTGTACTAAGCGCTTGGGAAGTACAAGTTCGCAACGTATCCTTTGTGCTGGCGGGGCGCAGTCCCAACAAAACAAAGTCCCCCCCCGGCCAACTAATGTATGTCTCTGCTAATGTGTGTCTCTGCTAATGTATGTCTCTGCGAATGTCTTTGCTAATGTATGCCTCCTCCAGCGTCTGTTTTTGTGAGTGTGCATCTTTGCTCGTGTGTGGCTCTGCAAGTTTGTGTCTCCGCTAATGTATCTCTGAGTGTGTTTCCATTAGGGTATCTTTTTGAGGGTCTGTGTAACAGTGATAAGAATGGAATTGTGGTGTTTGCTGTGCACGTGCCAAGCACTATGTTAAGCACTGGGGTGGATACAACACCAGCAGATCAGACACAGTCCCTGCCCCACAAGGGGCAGTTGTGTTTCTCTGCAAGTGTATGTCTCAACCGCCATGTGAATCCCATCTCTGCGGGAATCCACGTCTGTGCGGATTCAACTGTCCCTGGGAAATGCTGGCCGGGAGGAGACCACCTCTGGGTCCAGAGCAGGGTCCCTGGGGGAATGAGGGCCCCCTAAAGTGCCTCCAGTGACCCCTGTCCCTGCAGAGAAGACCTCACCATACCTGCGAGAGGTGCAGGTGGGGCTCATTGCCTTCCACCAATGCAACGACTACTCCGTGTATGACGGCTACCTGACGCCCCGCATGATGTGTGCCGGTGACCTCCGCGGGGGGAGAGACTCGTGTCAGGTGAGGACGGGCAGGGGGCCCCGAAGCAGGGGATGGGCAGCAAGTGGGGGGACCACCATATTTTGGGGCCCAGGGTGCCCCGATCTGACTCCCAGCCTCTCCCAGGGCGACAGCGGGGGACCCCTGGTGTGTGAGGTCAACAACCACTGGTACCTCACGGGGGTCACCAGCTGGGGCACGGGCTGCGGGCAGAGGAACAAGCCTGGCGTCTACACCAAGGTGACCGAGGTGCTGGACTGGATATACAGCAAAATGGAGGTGTGAAGGACTGGGAGTAAACGGAGGGGTAGGGGTGGGGTGGGCCCTGGAGGCATCCACAGACCCAGGCCTTGTTGCAAGAGCACAGAGGGTCCTGGATCAGGGAGATTGGAGTTTGGGTCTTTAGGATGCCAGCAGTGAAGGGCATTCCTCCTCCCTAGCAGATACAGAATGCCCCATCCTGAGCCTCCCTTAGTAGGGAAAGCCCCCCTAGCCCACAGTAGTATAACCCAAATTCTGAGTTGGCTTGGAGTCTCCACTCTGGGGACCCATCCTAATCATGGGTGGGCCTGGGGCCGGCAAGGGGGGAAGGCAGCCCTGACTCCTGAGGGTGTGGGGAGACAGGAGTTGGAGTTCTCCCAACCACCACAGCGTGTCTTTAGGCAAGTCACTTAACCTCTCTAGGCCTCCATCTCTCCCTCTAGGAAGTGGGGAGGAGCATAGGTGGCAGGAAGTGGCAGGAGGATGGATGAGACTGAGGCTAGCAATGGGCATTGATCCCAGGATTGGGGGTCAGGGCGGGGCTGGCAGTGGTCCCCACACCAGTCTACTGCCCTGCCCATTTCCTGCTAACACGCATCCCTGCTCCTCTCCAGAAGGAAATGAGGTCCGGGAATCTCTGAGTGGAGGCCCTGTGTGCCACCTACAGCCCCGAATGAGAAGACTTCTGGAGGTGAAGCTACCAGCTTGTTTGCAGGGTTTCCTGGGGGATGGGGATAGCAGGGCAGAGATGCCAGGAGACCACCAGCTTCTTCTCCGAAGTGTCCTTTGCCCACTCCCCACCCCTGTATGTGCTCGCACCTGTGTGTGTGCACATGTCTCATCAGAGTCAGGACAGCAATAATGCTGGGCCCCTGCTGGGCCAGGGGGAGGAGCCCTGTGCTGCTCACACACTCCACCACATGTCCGGGACCCTTGCCAATGCCAGTGGGTGGAGCACAGGACATTGCCCTCACTTCACTGGACCAGTCCCACCCTGGGGCTCAGCTCTGAGACGACCGGGCAAGAGGGTCTGCTCCCATTTCGCTCACCGGCTGGCCGCAGCCGAAACATTCTTCCCCTCCCAGGCCCTTCCCCGTAGCCTCACAGCTGATGTCTCAGGCACTGCCAGCCCTACACCTCCATCCCCCTGCCTATCCGGAGGAACTCATAATCCAACCTGTGTCCAGGCGGTAACGACCCCTGAACCCAGGACAGACCCCGATGCATCTCTGGAGAGTCAGCCCCCAAGAAGGGCACTTGCAAGTCCAGCTGAGATCTGGTTGTCCTGGGTTCATCTGGAGAATCTGCAGCCAGGCACCAAGAGTCCCATCCCCAGCGCCGCTGGCGGCCTCCTCGGGCCCTCTGGCCTGGCGACATGCCTTGCAGACTTGTGGTCAGGGCAGACAGTGCCAGTGGGACTTTGACAGTGACTCTGCTTAGGTGGTGCGATTCCTGCAATCCTGACACTCTGCCCCCACTGCCCCTCATCCCCACCCTGCCAGATCCTCCTGCCAGACAGGGGATGCCCTCTGTGCGCAGGGCCCCAGAAAGCCGTGACTGCAGGGCTGGCCCTTGCCCAAAACTCTGGGGCCCCGGTGGAGATGAATGAACAGTATCTGGTGCCCTCAATCCCACCCTGCCACCCTGGAGCCCCCTCACCCCAACTCTCATTTGACCTTCCAGCCCCAGAGCGTGGCATCCTATCAATGATAAGTAGTTTTTTCCTTACTGCTTTGCCCTTGGTTCATGTTCCCTTGGCAGTGCCACGGAGACCCCCTCCATGCCCATTCTGTTCCCACTGCCCCAGCTATTGGCCTGGGGCCACGCCTCTTCCTCCTTCCCCCTGGACCATGGAGACAGCCCCATCCCCGCAGCCCATCCTCATGGCCCTGCCCCCATGACTTCTCCCGATCCAGAGCCTGGGAGAGAAAGCTGGGCAGCAGGAATCTGTTGCCTTTCTCAAGAGGAGGGTCTTCTCTAACAAGCCCCTCCCTGGGGCTCTGAACTTGGCAAAGTGGAAGAAGGCAAGGGAAGAGGAGGGGAACTGTGGGGGACCATTTCATGTTTCAGCATTTCCTCAGAAACCTGCCACATCTGTCTGTGGGGCAGTGATTGCATCCTCTGAGTGTGCTTCCTGCATATCCAACTTCAAGCAATCAATCAATCAGTGTTATTTATTGAGCACTTACTATGTGCAGAGAACATACTAAGCCCTTGGGAAGTACACTATAACAGAATGAGAAGACATGTTCCCTGCCTATAATGAGCTTACTGGTCTTCTCCGGATGAATAAACGTGATTGGTCATCTGAACCACGTTTCTGGCAGGACACGGCAGCCCTCTGCCAGCACATCCCTCCCTCCCCCTCCCCGCCACCCCTGGGAAGGGGAAAGGAGGGGCAAGGGAGGCCTTGAAAGATGAGAGTATTGTGTGTATTGGGGAGTGCTCGTGTTGCTATAATATTAATGACATTTGTTAAGTGCTTACTGTGGGCTTACTGTTCTAAGCACTAGGGTAGATACAACTTAATCAGGTTGGACCCAATCCCTGTTCTACGTGGGGCTCATAGTCTACAAAGGAAGGAGATCAAGATTGAATCCCCATTTTATATTTGAGGAAACTGAGGCACAGAGAAGTTGTGACTTGCCCAAGGTCACCCAGCAGGCAAGCGGAGGAGCAGGGATTGGAACCCAGGTCCTCCAACTCCCAGGCCACACTGTTCCGTGTGTCCCTGCATGTACACCTGCATGTGTATGTATTTCTAGGTCTCGGTGTGTACACCTGCATGTGTGTGTTCCTATGCGTTGCTGTGTGAACACCTCTGCACACTCCTTTGCGTCTCTGTGTTTACACCTGTGTTTCTATGTATCTCTGCGGGTATACCTGCCTGTGTGTGTAATCCTATTCATTCATTCAATCGTGTTTATTGAGCACTTACTGTGTGCAGAGCACTGTACTAAGCGCTTGGGAAGTACAAGTTGGCAACATATAGAGTGCCCATATGTTCAGTTGCATGTGTGTGTATTCGCAAATGGCTGTCAGGTGAGGGGAGGGATGAGAGAGAGTGAGTGGCGCTGTGAGCTCAGCCCTTCCAGAACCCGGACCATCACGCTGACCAGCGCGCTGACCGATTCTCCTGCATGAATTACTTGCTCCCAAGACTTCAGTCTAGAGGCTCATCCGTCGTTTGCTCTGGCTGGGAGTCTCCACCGTCGGGTGTCACCCATGGGGCCCTGCACTCTCCCCCTGTGCCTCAGTTTGCATCTCCAAGCTCTATCCTCACCCCAGGCCAGTGGCGGGGGGCGGGGGAGGCATGCTGATCCAGTCAGAGAAGCAACAGGGCCAGGTGGAAAGAGCAAGGATGTGGCAGTTATTCATTCATTCAATGAATGAATAAAGCAGTGTGGCTTCGTGGAGAGAGCACGGGCTTGGGAGTCAGAGGTCGTGGGTTCTAATCCCGGCTCCACCACTTGTCAGCTGTGTGCCTCTGGGCAAGTCACGTCACTTCTTGGTGCCTCAGTTATCTCCTGTAAAATGGGTATTAAGACTGTGAACCCCACGTGGGACAACCTGATCACCTTGTATCTATTCCAGTGCTTAGGACAGTGCTTGGCACATAGTAAGTGCTTAACAAATATCATCATTATTATTATTATTCAATCATTTTTGAGCACTTGCTGTGTGCAGAGCACTGCACTAACCGCTTGGAAAGTAAAATTCAGCAACAAATAGAGACAATCCCTGCCCACAATGGGCTCAGAGTCAGGACACCTGCCTTCTTATCCTGTCCCTGTTACTTGCCTGCTGTGTGATTTTGAGCAATTCACTTATCTATTCTGAGCCTTAGTTTTCTCATCTGAAAATGTGGATTAATCACCTATTCTCTCTTCTACTTAGATTGTAAGCCTTGCGTGGGACAGGGACTGTGCCCTACCTGATGATCTTGTATCTACCTCAATACGTAGTACAGTGCTTGGCATATGGTAGATGTTTAACAAGTACTGCAATTATTATTGTTACCTGAGGCCAATCAATACCTCATCCTCCAAAGAGACAGCTTTGTCTCTTTGCCAAACAGACAGAGACAGCAAAGAGACTGTGAGACCCCCTTGAGACTGGGACTGTGTCCACCCAATTTGCATCTACCCCACTGTTTGGTACAGTGCTTATTATTATTATTATTTTTATTATTACAGAGACTCTCCAGCTTCTTTCAGCTACTTTTCAGGACTAGGCAGACCTCCCCTGGATTGGACTACTGCCAGCTGGCTAGGGACATTCCTGGGAGGCCAGGCCATTGGGAGGAGTTTAAAAGGGGCAGGACTTGTGGGGATTAGTGATAGCCAGAGTGACATCACTAGGTGGGTGGTACTAGAGGCAGATTTGACAAGACAAAGCCCAAGAGGCTCACCAAATAGTGGGGCTTGATTCTTCCTCATATCTGACCACTGTCCCTCCAGCTGGAGCTGAAATCTATTCTCTCCACCCTATGCAGACATGGTGAACCACAGGGAACAGGAAGTAACTTTGCCTCATTCCAGCTGGGAAAGAATAGGAGCTGGAATATAAATCTCTGGGCCTCCTGTGATAGTAATGATAGGGAGAGCGGGAGACCAGTGAGAGAAAGAAAGAAGTAAAAAGACCAGAGAGTGCACTGCAGCTGCCTGACCCTGGGGGATGTTCTCCATCCACCCTTTCCTCCCTCTTTGGCCTGCATCCCTGGCTCCAATCCATTTCTTGTTCAAGACAGGAAGCTCTAGGCTCAGGAATGGGCCTAGGTGCCCTTCCTTCCCTATATTTGTGGTCTGGGAGCTTGATGGGGTGCGGAAAGGGTTTGCTTCATCTCTCTCCTTACTCCGGTTCACTTTCTGAGATCACCACCTCGCCGCCCCCTACCTCCCCACAGCCCCCACCTCCCTGCCTCAGCCAACTCTCCTGGAGGTTTCTGTTCAGAGGTTTTCAGTCATCTGTCTCCATGAATATGTCCCCAGAGGGAGGATTCTCGGTGGAAAGTGGGTTTTTTTGTTTTGTGTAACTTTGCTGGAGGCAGGGGGTTGGACAAGATGATCTCCAGCTCCAGCATTCTAGGGTTCATCATTTTAGCCCCAGTCTAAGGGAGACCCAACATTCCCCACTGGGGTTCAGAGCTCAGGAAGTAGGTGCTAAGGACAGGCTTGGGTTTGCTGAGTGACTCCAGGGAATTTGCCTGGCCTCTGTTCCTCAAATGGGAACGTTTGTGAGGCCCCTGTTGGGAGTGATTAGTACATGTTTTAAAACTTTGTGAATCATGTTATGTAGATGCCTGTGGGGGAGAGGGTCCCATCCACTCCCCCACCTCCAACTGGGACAACAATTAGCACAGCCCATAGTCCAGCCCAGATGAATGGCTTCCAGTTCTATTCTGGAAGATGGACAGGATGTGAGATTGCGTCCAAGGGCTGGCTAATTCACTGCTTTCTGGCAGTCCCTCCAACAGCTGGGTCTCCCACCCAGTCCACTCCTGAGAATCAATAGTGGCAATGGAGCACTGAACCCCCCCTCCCACTATGGGGCATCTGAAACCCCAGAATGGGCAGCATGCCCTCAAAAACGGGCCATCAGCAACAGGGAGTAATTGCATTTGGAGAGGCCCAGATGGATGGGGATGTAGACAGAGCAGGCCTGAGGTACTGTCTTTTCTTATCAGATTGTGAAAACTGCTTAAGAGTCCTGCCAGAGCCCCTCAGGGTCCAGGGTCCCTTCCTAGGGCAAACTCTGACCACCATGTTGGGGCACATTAAGGTCAGCTCAGAGGAAGGCCCTGAATGTGGGCTGGGCTAGATGCCATCCAGCTGGTATCACCACTCAGCCAGTGGTACCCCTAGAGGGTTTGCTTTAGTAAGGGAGGATGAGAGTAATCTGTTTTAGGCAGCTGTTTACAATCGTGGAGCTGTTGCATTATTTTAATTCTCTATTCTAGCAGCTGTTTCCTGCCCTGCTCCAGAGGGTATCCGGGGTAGTAGGGTTCAGTCACTGCCTAGTGATTTTTTTATTAATGGTATTTAAGTGCTTACTATGTGCCAGGCACTGTACTGAGTGCTGAGGTATCTACTTTGGATATACTCTAACTTGGGGCTCACATTCATAATCCCCATTATACAGACAGGGTAACTGAGGCACCAGAGAAGTTTTGACTTTTTTATAGTATTCGTTAACGTCTGCCTTTGTGCCAGATGCTGGGATAGATACAAACTAATCGGGTTGGACCCAATCCCTGCCTGATGTGGGGCTCATATTCTCAATCCCCATTTCACAGATGAGGTAAGTGAGGTGCAAAGAAGTGAAATGACTTGCTCAAGGCCACACAGCAGGCAGGTGGTGGATGCGGAATTAGAACCCAGGTCCTTCTAACTCCTAGGCCTATGCCTTTTCCCCACTAGGCCATGCTGTTGCCTAGATTTTCTCTGGGTTGATATAGTTTCCTGTCAGAACAACAAATGCGCACAGAGGAATTGATGATAGTGTCAGTGATTTGTGCAACACTGCTCACACTCTCTGTCCCTGCCAGTTTTCCTGCCTAGATACGGAAGGCAAGGAGCGAGTAGTAAGGCAGGGGTGGCAAGGCCATTGTGAATGGTCTATTCCCAGTTCTGGTTGATGCAGCCTTGCAATTAAGGACCTGCCATTTACCAGCCCCCTGCAGTTTGGGGCAGCCCGTTATCTCTGGAGAGGTTGGCATCTCACCCAAGTCTGAGCGAGGCTTTGCCCTGGGCTAGTGGAAAGGTTCTCTCTGCAAGGCTGCTTAAAGTACAACCACAAGCATCAGTCCTTTCCATGTCTTTGCAGCCTCAGGGGGTTAGCGATGATCCCGGTCCTCTAATGGAGTCTCACAAGGAGGGGAAATTGGAAAGCCAAGGGGAGAGGGTGGGAGGCAAGAACAGACACCTGTTTGGCTTGGCTGGCTGCCCTTTTCCCCTACCCTGGAAATAGCAGGAGCCGGTGGCTAACCCGGTCACGCCTGGGGACCCGTGTCTTGCATTTCCTGAGTCATTATCTGAAAACGCCCACGTCACCCTGTCTTCCTTTCTCCTGGGGAGTGGGAGGAGCAGGCAGGCGAGTGGCAGGTCTGATGGTTCTGTTGATTGTTAATTCGGTTCCACTCAGGATAACAGTGCCAGGGAAGTTTCTCCCTGCTCCACGGCACAGACATCTTAGGTGGTTCAAGGGTCTGAAGAGAGAGGGTCACGTTCGTATAAGTAGAATTGGAAAGATGGAGTGTTTTAGACTGTAAGCTCTTCTGTGGAAAGGGAATTTCATTCATTCATTCAATTGTGTTTATTGAGCACTTACTGTGTGCAAAGCACTGTACTAAAAGCTTGGGAGAGTACAATATAACAACGAACAGACAATTTCCTGCCCATGAGTCTACCAACTCTGTTATATTGTACTCCCCCAAGTGCTTAATTAGTACAGTGCTCTGCACACAGTAAGTGCTCAACAAATATTTCTAGACTGTGAGCCCGCTGTTGGGTAGGGACTGTCTCTATATGTTGCCAACTTGTACTTCCCAAACGCTTAGTACAGTGCTCTGCACACAGTAAGCACTCAATAAATACGATTGAATTGAACAAATACGATCAATTGATTGACTGGCGGATTGCTTTAAAGCTAATGCTCAGGAGTTTCTGTTTGATGCAAATGGGAAGGGGCAACCTGTGGAGGTTCTGGAGGAGTGAGGAGACATGCACAGAGAGCGATATTTTAGAAGAGAAATGCAGACAGTAGAGTGAAGCGTAGACTGGAGAGGGGAGAGGCTGGAGGCAGGGCAGTCAGTGAGGGGGCTGATTCGGTAGTCTAGCTGGGATATGGTGAATCAGCAGGGTGATTGTTTGGCTGGAGAGGAAGGGATAGATCCAGGAAATTTTGCAGCAGAAAAATCAACAGGATTTAGCAACAGACTGAATGTGAGAGTTGAGAGTGAGAAGTCAAGGATTATGCCAGGATTGTGGGCTTCAGAGACAAGGGAGGGTGGCGGTGTTGTTGACTGTGATGAGGCAACTAGGTGGATTAGATTTATTAACCAATCAATCAGTAAGTGTGAAGCACTGTGAGGTGCTTGGGAGAGAACAATTCAGTAGAGTTGATAGACATATACCCTGCCCACAGAGAGCTTACAGTTGAGAGGAAAGACTAGAGATTTAGGGAAGAAGATGAACGATTTCAGTTTTGACCTCTTGATCTTAAGGTATCAGCAGCAGTAGTAGAAGTAATAATTCTATTCATTAAGTGTTTATTGTGTGCAAAGTAGTTACTGTACTAAGCACTGGAAAAATTATAGTGAAACTGCCTGGCCAGTGGATAGAACAAGGGCCTGGGACTCAGAAGAATCTGAGTTCTGATCCCTGCTCCACCACTTGTCTGTTTTGTGACCTTGGTGAAATCACTTAACTTCTCTTTGCCTCAGTTACCTCATCTTTAAAATGGGGATTAAGACTGTGAGTCCCATGTGGGACATGGACTGTGGCCAACCTTATATCTACCCTGCTTCTAGAGAAGCAGTATGGCTCAATGGAAAGAGCCCAGGCTTTGGAGTCAGAGGTCAGGGGTTCAAATCTCAGCTCTGCCAATCATCAGCTGTGTGACTTTGGGCAAGTCACTTAACTTCTCTGTGCCTCAGTTCCCTCGTATGTAAAATGGGGACTAAGACTGTGAGCCCCACGTGGGACAACTTAATCACCTTGTATCCCCCAGCGCTTAGAACAGTGCTTTGCACATAGTAAGTGCTTAACAAGTACCATTATTATTATTATTATTCATTCATTCATTCAATCATATTTATTGAGCACTTACTGTGTGCAGAGCACTGTACTAAGCACTTGGGAAGTACAAGTTGGCAACATATAGAGACGGTCCCTACCCAACAGTGGGCTCACAGTCTAGAAGGGGGGAGACAGACAACAAAACAAAATATATTAACAAAATAAAATAAATAAAATAGTAGATATGTACAAGCAAAATAGAGTAATAAATCTGTACACACATATATACAGGTGCTGTGGGAAGGGAAAGGAGGTTGGGCAGGGGGGATGGGGAGGGGGAGAGGAAGGAAGGGGCTCAGTCTGGGAAGGCCTCCTGTTATTATTATTATCCCAGCACTTGGTACAGTACTTTGTACTATGTAGCACTATGTGCCAATAAGTGCTTAATACCATTAAAATAAAAGGTGGGAATTAGACATGTTCCCTAGCCCGCACAGACAAGGGGAAATGTTCTGGAGGAAAGAGGAAAAGTGCAATTGCAGACTGGGGGAGAGCTTGGAGCTAGGAAGGTACATCTGGCAGCCAGCCATAGAGAGGTGGAAGTTGAAGCCACGGGAGTGAATGAGCTCCGAGAGAGAGTAAGATTCAGAAACATGTGACCCAGCTGAGAGATGAAGTTGGAAATCTCCCTGGAATTGGGGAATTAAGGAAGCAGCGTAGACTCATGGAAAAGGCATGGATCAGGAGTTAGAGGACATGGGTTCTAATCCCAGCTCCAACACTTTCATTCATTCAATCGTATTTATTGAGCGCTTACTGTGTGCAGAGCACTGTACTAAGAGCTTGGGAAGTACAAGTTGGCAACATATAGAGATGGTCCCTGCCTGCTGTGTGACCTTAGGTAAGTCACTTTACTTCTCTGTGCCTCAATTCCCTCATCTGTGAAATGGGGATTCCATAAATATGATTGAATGAATATCTGTTTTTCCTCTTATTTAGTCTGTGAACTCCATGTGAACAGGACTTTTGTCTGTACTCTAACACTTAGAACAGTGCTTGACACATAGTAAGTACAAATGCTGGGTGGGACTCCTGGGGAGGTGGGGGAGACTTCTAGGGTCATAATTTCTGGGGTCCAGTGAGAAAGTGGGGGTGGAATTTATCTTAGAACAGTGTTTGCCACTTAACAAATACCATCATTATTATATTATTACTGCTGGAAAAGGTTAGTCTATTCTGCGAGACACTCGAGAAATACTAATAATTGTGGCATTTGTGAAGAAGCATTGTACTAAGCACTGGAGTGAATACTAGATAATCAGGTCAGACATAGTCTCTGTCCCCAATAAAGCTCACAGTCTAAGGGATTGAAGAAATGGTTAATTTCCAGTAGCCCACCCTGGCTGGGGATAATAATAATGATGGTATTTGTCAAGCGCTTACTATGTGCCATGCACTGTTCTATGCGCTGATAATAGTAATGATGGGATTTGTTAAGTGTTTACTATGTGCCAAGCACTGTTCTAAGTGCTGGATAATAATGATGGTATTTGCTAAGTGCTTACTATGTGCCAAACACTGTAGAACCCAGAGCTAGTGCTCTAGGTTGCTGGCCAAAGGAAGGGGAGGAGTCAAGCATTAGCATTATATGGCCAAAGGGAGAGTGGTTTCTGGCTGTTGTCCTCAGGGACAGTTAAAGTCCAGAGAGGTTGAGAGGTCCACCCAAGGGCATCCAGCACAGTTCAGGCAATACCGGGTTTCCAACTCAGTTCTGGAGAAATTATTCTTAGAGGGTTCTCTCCCCCTTTGGCCAGCTCCATCGCTTCCTGGGAGACTTTTTTCTTTCTTTCTTTTTCGTGGTGTTTGTTACAATGTGCCAGGCACTGTACTAAACACTGGAACATCAACAAGGTAATCAGGTTGGGCACTGTTCACATCCCACATAGGGAGGGGCTCACAATCTTAATACCAGTGTTACATTTCATTTAATCGTATTTATTGAGTGCTTACTGTGTGCAGAGCACTGTACTAAGCGCTTGGGAAGTACAAGTTGGCAACATATAGACACAGTCCCTACCCAACACTGGGCTCACAGTCTAGAAATGACTGAAATGTAGAAATGTTACAGATGAGGGAAGTGAGGCCCAGAGAAGTGAAGTGACTTACCCAAGGTCACACAGCAGACAAGTGGCGGAGCCGGGATTAGAACTCAGGTCCTTCTGACTCACTAGGCCATGTTGTTTTACAAAATTGGCTTGAATTGGTGCTGGCGGGTGGGGAAGGGGGTGTTCCTTTCTGGGAGAGGCTGAGGTTGGTTTTTGCAGCTGTCCAGTCGGAATCGTGGGGGCGGGGAGAGAAAGGAAGAGGAGAAGGAGAAGGGGAGGAGGGAGAAAGAGGAAGGAGAAAAGAATGGGGGGAGGGAAGGAGGAAGGAGGAGCAACATGGCCTAGCGGATAGAGCATGGGCCTGGGAATTAGAGGACCTGGGTTCTAAGCCCGGCTCTGCCAATTACTTGCTATGTGACCTTGGGCAAATCACTTAACTTCTCTGTGCCTCAGTTTTCTCAACTTTAAAATGGGAATTAAATACCTCCTACTTAGAATGTGAGCCCCATGTGGAAAAGGGACTGTGTCTGATCTAATTAACGTGTATCTGCCCCAGCGCGTAGAACAGTGTTTGACACGTAGCGCGTAACAAATAACAATGAAAAAAAGGAGGAGAATGAACTGGGAAGGGAGGGAAGGGTTGAAGGGGAAAGAGGAGGGGGAAGAAGAGGGGTGGGGATGTTGAATGAGTGAGGAAGGGGTGGAGAAAGAAAGAGAAACAAATGAGGAAGAAGAGGGAATGGGAAAGGGAGAAAGAGGAAGTGGGGTGGAGAGAAGCATCTTAGTCTAGTGGAAAGAGCATGGGCCTGGTAGAATGGAGATGTGAGTGCTCTAATCCTGTCTCAGCCACTTGTCCGCTGTGTGATCCTGCAAGTGCCTTAAATCCTCTGGGCCACAGTTTCCTCAAATGTAAATGTTATCACCTGTAAAACATTCTCCTTCCCCCTTACAAGCTGCGAGCCCCATGTGTGAAAGGATACAGTCCCATGGGATTTTTTTCAATCTACTCCAGCGCTTGGTATCATTAAGTGTTTAACAAATGCCACTGTCATTATTAGGAGAGAAGCATTATTAGAGAAGCAGGGTGGCCTAGTGATTAGAGCATGGGCCTGGAAGTCAGAAGGACTTGAGTTCTAATCCTGACTCTGCCACCAGCCTTCTGTGTGACCTTGGGCAAGTCACTTCACTTCTCGGTGCCTCAGTTACCTCATCTGCACAGTGGGGATTAAGATTGTGAGCCCCATGTGGGAGAGGGACTGTGTCCAACCTGATTAGCTTGTATCTACCCCAGTGCTTAGAACAGTGCCTGGCCCATAGTGTGCACTTAAAAAATACCATAAAAAAGAGGAAGTGGAGGAAGGGAAGATGGGGAAGAGAGAGGGTGCTGTCCTTCTGTTAGGCTGTGATTGGCTATCTGGGTGCCATCCCAGTCTCCTGTCTCTCCCCACTCCAGTCCATACTTCACTCTGCTGCCTGGATCATTTTTCTACAAAAATATTCAGGACATGTCACCCCGCTCCTTAAAAATCTCCAGTGGTTGCCCATCCACCTCCGCATCAAACAAAAACTCCTCACCAATGGCTTTAAAGCACTCCATCACCTTGCCCCCTCCAACCTCAACTTGATTCTCTCCTTCTAGAACTCAGAATGTACACTTCACTCCTCTAGTGCTAACCTTCTCACTGTGCCTCCATCTCGCCTGCCTCATTCATTCATTCATTCATTCAATCGTATTTATTGAGCGCTTACTGTGTGCAGAGTACTGTATTAAGCACTTGGGAAGTACAAGTCGGCAACATATAGAGACGGTCCCTATCCAACAACGGGCTCACAGTCTAGAAGGGGGAGACAGACAACAAGATAAAACATGTGGACAGGTGTCAAGTCATCAGAATAAATAGAAATAAAGCTAGATGCACATCATTAACACAATAAATAGAATAGTAAATAGGTACAAGTAAAATAAATAGAGGAATAAATTTGTACAAACATATATACAGGTGCTGTGGGGAGGGGAAGAGGTAGGGTGGGGGGATGGGGAGGAGGAGAGGAAAAAGGGGGCTCAGTCTGTGAAGGCCTTAGCCCCTGTCCTATCTCTGGCCTGGACCGTCTTCCTTCCTCAAATCCAATGGAAAATTACTCTCCCCCTGATGCCCAAAGCCTTACTGAAGGCAATTCTCCTCCAGGAGGCCTTCCCAGACTAAGCCCCACTTTTCCTCATCTCCCACTCCCTTCTGCATTGCCCTGATTACTCCCTTTGCTCTTCCCCCATCCCAGCCCCACAACACTTTAGTACATATCTGTAACTGTATTTATTTGTATTGATGCCTGTCTCCCCTCCTCTAGACTGTGAGCCCGTTATTGGGTGGGTAGGGATTGTCTCTAATTTGTTACTGAATTGTACTTTCCAAGCGCTTAGTACAGTGCTCTGCACACAGTAAGCCCTCAATCAACACGATTGAATGAAGGGATGAATGTCACTGTTGACTGTTGAATTGTACTCTCCCAAGTGCTTAGGACAGTGCTCTGCACACAGTAAGTGCTCAATCAACACGATTGAATGAAGGGATGAATGTCACTGTTGACTGTTGAATTGTACTCTCCCAAGTGCTTAGGACAGTGCTCTGCACACAGTAAGCGCTCAGTCAATACGATTGAATGAAT
This sequence comes from Tachyglossus aculeatus, assembly GCF_015852505.1. Classification (NCBI taxonomy): domain Eukaryota; kingdom Metazoa; phylum Chordata; class Mammalia; order Monotremata; family Tachyglossidae; genus Tachyglossus; species Tachyglossus aculeatus. Next base: position 32,731,293 of record NC_052076.1, on the reverse strand, counting down.
GGATGAATGTCACTGTCGATTGTTGTATTGTACTTTCCCAAGTGCTTAGGACAGTGCTCTGCACACAGTAAGCGTCAATCGATACAATTGAATGAATGGATGAATGTCACTCTCAATTGTTGATTGTACTCTCCCAAGTGCTTAGGACAGTGCTCTGCACACAGTAAGCGCTCAATCGATACAACTGAGAGAATGGATGAATGGATTTCTCCGGAATAATAATAATGATAGCATTTGTTAAGCACTTACTATGTGCAAATCACTGTTCTAAGCGCTGGGGGGATACAAGGTGATCAGGTTGTCCCACGTGGGGCTCACAGTCGTAATCCCAATTTTCCAGATGAGGTCACTGAGGCCCGGAGAAGTGAAGTGACTTACCCAAAGTCACACAGTAGACAAGTTGGCTCAGTGGAAAGAGCCCGGGCTTTGGAGTCAGAGGTCACGAGTTCAAGCCCCGGCTCCGCCAATTGTCAGCTGTGTGACTTTGGGCAAGTCACTTGACTTCTCTGGGCCTCAGTTCCCTCATCTGGAAGATGGGGATTAAGACTGTGAGCCCCCCGTGGGACAACCTGATCACCTTGTAACCTCCCTAGCGCTTAGAACAGTGCTTTGCACATAGTAAGCGCTTAATAAATTCCATTATTATTATTATTAAGTGGCGAGCCAGGATTTGAACCCAAGCCCGGACTCTTTCCACTGAGCCACGCTGAATCCCAGCAGCTCTCCTCTTGCCTGTTGCTTCCCAGAGACTTGATGTCTTCCTCCTCTCCCCTCTCCCGCGTCTGTCCCCGCCTGGGTGCTCGGCCTGGAGAGAAGACCTTGTTGGGGTCCCTCGCCCCCCGGCCTTGCCCGCACAGGCTCACCCCCTCGCACATTCATTCATTCATTCAATCGGATTTATTGAGCGCTTACTGTGTGCAGAGCACTGGACTAAGCGCTCGGGAAGTGCAAGCTGGCAACATAGAGAGAGGGTCCCTACACAACAACGGGCTCACAGTCGAGGAGGGGGGACGTGGCTCCTCCGGGGAGGGGAGGGAAGGGGCGGAGCGGAGAGGGGAGGGGGCGCAGATGGGCGGGAAACTACTTAGACGCCTAAAGCGGTTCGGTTCAGAGACGGAGCGGCGCACCCAGCCCCCGGCCGGACCCTGGAGAAGCCCCCCAATCCCGCCCGACCCGGATTCCCTGGGCCCTGTCCGGATGGCCCGGAGGGGAGGTAAGGACCGGGGGGCGGGGGATGGGGGGCAGAGGGGTCGAGCTTAGTTCCCAGCGCTTAGGACAGTGCTTGGCACATAGTAAGCGCTTAACAAATCCCATCATTATTATCCGGGGCTTGGGGGTCCAATAGGCAGCGGGAGGAGGGAGAGGATTAGATCAACCCTTGGGGAGGGGGTCTCTTCCTTCCCTCCTCCATCCCCCTCTCGGGGCGGCAGATGGGGAGCTATGAGGTCCGGGCGGGGGCGCGGAGGGGAGCAGATCCCGGCGCAGAGTTTGGGTCCCGAAAGGTTCCTGATGGCGACTGAACTCGGTGTGGTCATCGCCTCCTCCGACCGCTGCTCCGGCCCCAGCCCTCAACCCCCAACCCCCGCCGGGATGGAGTCTCCTTTGTTCCCCCTTTTAGACTGTGAGCCCACTGTTGGGTAGGGACTGTGTCTATATGTTGCCAATTTGTACTTCCCAAGCGCTTAGTACAGTGTTCCGCACATAGTAAGCGCTCAATAAATACGATTGATGATGATGATGATGATGTTACTTAGCCGGGCCGCTCGGCTGGCGAGAGAAATAAACAAGGAGGATGGGGCGGGGGGCACCGGGGCTCTGAGCTTTCGGATCCCCCACCCTCTGTCCATCCACCGCCCCTGAGGGTCGAACCCCCCTGCCCTGCCCCTTTTCCCCGCAACCCCTGCCCCGATCCTAGCGGGCATCCAGGAGTCGCTCACCCCCTCCACCCCCAATTTGCCCTCCTCCTCACACCCGGTCGCCCCCACCCTCTAGGACGTATTGGGAAGGCACGAACTCGGCTCCACAAGTGTCCAAGGGCAGGGTTTGGGGACTGAGATGGCCCTGGCGGCCCCCAACTCGGCCTGTCCCCTCTCTGGCCCGGGTACTGCGTTTTCACTGCCCCTTCCTTGCCAGCCCGTGGGCATTGTAGGGGAGGGGTCCGTAGCAGCTCCCCAGAATCAATGGCATCAGCCTCGCACGCATTTGTGTTGTGGGGTTGGGCCCAAGAAAGAGAGTCACGTTCCCAGCCCCCGGCCCAGCAGCTACCCCCGCATCATTTTTTTTTTTTTTTTTGTGTGTGTGTGTGTGTTTTCCATTGTAGCCCATCCCCTGCCCCAGCACGTGACCTGTCTAGTAGTTACCATGGAGACCCCATTGGTACCTTGCTTTTCTCCTCCCTTTTCCCCTCCCCGTCTCCCCTTCTTCTTCCCCCTTGGTTGCCTAGAGACCATTTATCCTTGGCACTTCTGGTGGGTGGACTCTTGGCACCAACCGACCCTCACCCCACTCTCCCCTCTGCTCACTTTCACCCTTCCTCTTCTCCTCCCCGGGCCTAGGCCTCGAGGGGTGGGGATGGAAGGAATGTCGACTGCGGAAGGGGGTCTATCCAGTCCGAGAAGAAGGAATGTGTTGGGTTGGGGAGAGAAGAGTGGGGGCGACTTGGTGGTTAGTTTTAACCAAAATGAGAGGAGCATGAGCAGAGAAACCTGGAATCCAGATGCTTGTCTGACATCCATCTGGGGCCGAGGGGGTGGCCAGAGAAAGGCCTGCCCCCAGGAATTTTTCACAAAATTAGTTAACCCCAACCCCCTTCTTTCCCCCAGGGTGAGGGGCTGGTGGGGCCCAGGGCGGAGTCCATCCTCCTCTTGCCTCAGGATCTGTTTACTTGGAGACTCTAAGCTCGTTGGTAGAAATATCTACCAACTCTGTTGTACTGGGCTCTGCCAAGCACTTAGTTCCATACTATGCACGCAGTAAGCGGTAGATAAACACCACTAATGACAATGCACACTGTTGCAGATGGAGGTGGGGCATTCTGGGAGAGATGCGTCCATGAGTCGCTATGGGTCGGAAACGCCTCGACAGCATTAGACGAGTCAAGCTCTCAATAAATATGATTGACTGATTGATGGTGGAAAGAGAGAGATGGCACTGTGGGGGACTGGGAAACACAGCTTGTTAGTCCTTTCTGGGTGCAAGAGTTATGGAGGAGAAGGGGGAGAGACACAGGTGGACCTAGACTACTGGTAAGAGAAACCCAGCTCTCAGGAGGGGCCGGGAAGGGGGACCTATGAGCCCAAGGGGACCTCTCCTAGTGGGGAGCCAGAGTCCACTCTTTCCTGGCTGCCCCTGGGGAGGGGACTGGTCTTGGTTGGCTGGCTCCCTGCAGGGCCCTTTGTGGGTGGTGAGGAGACTACCTTGGTCAAGGAGTCAATGCCTTGTGTTGGGGTTTCTGTGTGGGCTGGCCTTGGGGCAGGGAGACAGTTTGGATGACCCAACCCAGGTCGGGTGGGGAGGGACCTGGGCCAAGGGTCTGATCTGCCCCCAGCTGAACTATGTGGTCTAATAGGAGGCTGGATTGCATGTCCTCTTCCCCCAGCCTCGGTCAGGGGAGGGGAATCCAGCTCAGCCCCCAACTCCAGGTTCACCATCCTTTCCACAACTTGCCTGGGCAACGTTTCCTCCAGGATTGATGATAATGATAATAACAATAATAATAATAATAATAATAATGGCATTTATTAAGCACTTACGATGTGCAAAGCACTATTCTAAGCACTGGGGGAGGCTGCAAGGTGATCAGGTTGTCCCACGGGGGGCTCACAGTCTTCATCCCCATTTTACAGATGAGGGAACTGAGGCCCGGAGAAGTGAAGTGACTTGTCCAAAGTCACACAGCTGATAACTGGCGGAGCCGGGATTTGAACACATGACCTCTGACTCCAAAGCCCGGGCTCTTTCCACTGAGCCATGCTGCTTCTCTGATAATGATAATAATAAAGTAATTGTGGTATTTGCTCATTCCCTACTATGTGTCAAGCCCTGTGCTAGGTAAGTGCTGGCCTCAGTGCAGGATAATTAGATGGGACTCAGTCCTTGTCCCACCTAAGTCTCACAGGGGGAGAGAGAATAGGTATTTAATCTTCATTTTACAGGTGAGGAAACTGAGGCATAGAAAAGTTAAGTGACTTGCAGAAGGTCACTCAGCAGGTAAATGGCAAAGCCAAGATTAGACCCCAGGTCTCCTGGTTCCCAGACCTATGCTCTTTCCACTAAGACGCACTGCTTCTCAAACTGCTTCAGGAAACTCAACCTTCCTATGCCACTAACGTAGGGTTGGGGTCAAGCGGCCATAGGGCTCTGTCAGAGGAGCTAAGAGAGGGATGTGTGTCAAGGGTGACGTCACTGCATTCTCCTCCATGCACACTATGCTCACACCCACATATTGACCATATACCTCTCCCTTTCTCTGATCCTGACCCTGAGGACAGCACCCAAGAGGGCACTCAACGCACCCCTCCTTTCCTGCCCATGGCCTCTCCTTCCCCATCTCTTTCTGCCCTGGCCCGTCAGAACCCTGGGCCCTGGGGGAAAGAGCTGTGATTTTGACGTCCTGAGCTGTCTGGAGCTGCAGAAGCCACAGATGGAGAAAGAGAACTGTGGCCGCTTTCTCTCCCTCTGATGACTGACCAGGGCTGGAAGTTCGGAAGCCCCTTGCAGAGAGAAGGGAGTTTTGAAATGGCTCTGAGCCTCCTGCACACACCCTGACATCTGCAGATGCCACAGCTGGAGCTAGAGTGGGCTGGGTGGTCAGAGATAGGGGTTGTTAAGGCAAGGGACTAGTTTGGTAAGACCATGGTGGCATCCCAGGCTTTGAGATGCCAGTTTCACCTGTCCATTGAGAGGGTATTTCCCTTTCTCACCATTCCTCCTTTTCCAGGGAAAGATCCAGGCAACCCATGATGGTACCAAGGGGCTGGGACCAGGGAACTAGTCTGGTTCTGGGACCCAGTCAAATCCTATGATTCTGGGCCACTCCCAACCCTCCTCCAGTCTTATCTTCTTCAGGCTAACTCATCCCCGCCACCTTAGCCCTTTCTTGTGGTTCTCTGCTTGGCATCCCCAGGCTGAGCCCTCTGGGCTTGGGAAGGCCCATGTTTCAGCTAGGACATTGGCATAGGGCCCGGATGGTTGGTCCCGAGTGGTCCTCCCACTGGATGGGGTGAGGTGGAGGTGAGTCAGACTCTGGCATTAGTGCTGATGCCCTTCAGCCCTCGCCGCAGTGGGCTCAATCCTGTTGAGATCCACAGACCCCATGGGACAAGAGACTTGGGGGAGAAGAGGGAATTATGTCCTGGGCAGAGTGCACGGGATCCTGTGAAGTAAGCATGTTGTCACCCCTTCTTCCACTGGCCACTGTTTTTCTTCAGTGGACCCCATGGAGTAGGCTAAGATGGGGTACCCCACCCCCGAAGCAACTGCATGGCTACAATGGACAATGGACATTCTGCTGGGTAAGTGAGGGGCTGAGGAATCTGGCTGCCTTCCCTTTGAGCCCCAGATTCACCCCAGCCCTGAGGCCTCTTCTGTTCTGAAGCCAGATCATAGGTTTGGAGACATAGGTTTGACCAGATGCCTTGTCCGCAGACTTACCCAAGGGGTTCTCTGTTTGGCAGGGGTGGGCGTTTAACTGTGTTTTCCACCCGATGTCTCGTGATCCTTTTCCAACACCGGTGACTCAAACCTCACACATCCCCAGCTATTCAGGCTGAGATTTGGTGCTTATGATTTGGGGCCTTCAGCAGATCGGTGAGGGGGCATCTGTATGTGCCCACGTCTGTGGTGTTTGTGAGCATCCACAGCTGTGTCTGCCTGCATCTCTCTCTGCCCTCATTTGTGGAAGAGAGGGTATATCCACCTGTGACTATACGCACATGTGGGTCTGTGTCGGGGGGTGTGGGTTTGGGTGTCCACATACTACAAGAGACAGTTCTACTTGGGCTGTGGGAACCAGAAATAGGAAATGAATTCCCCATTCATTTAGTTGTATTTATTGAGTGCTTTCTGTGTACGCAGCACTGTATTAAGCGCTTGGGAAAGTACAATACAACAATAAACAGACACATTCCCTGACCACAACCTGGTTTGCCAGTTGATATGGCCCAAGTTACTTAGCTCCACAGGTGGCAACTGCAGCCACGATCAACACGGTGTTGGTCCCTCTCTGTCTCTTTTACCACCTCCCCCACTCCCCTCTGTCCCTCCCTGTTCCCATCCATCCTGCTTTATCCATCCTCATCCCCCGTTGTCTTTCCCCAGTCCCCTCTGTGTTCCTGTGTGACCCTGTGTCCCTCCCCACTTTCCTCTGTTGCCTTCTGTTCGGCCTTACCCTGCCCCAGCCCGGTGAGAAGCTGTGAATGTCAGAGCCTGCCCCTCCTACCCCACAACTAGTGTTCTGCCCTGGTCTACCAAAACCCTCCCTCTCCCGCTCCTAACCAAGCCCTGCCTGCAGTTCCAGGTGAGCCAGGGCATCCAGCAGAGTCTCCTCCAAGGCCGGGTGGATGGGGTGGCCTGTTCTAGGCCTGTCCCCAGTGTCCAAAAGATGCTTAGTTGGTCAGGGCATAGAGGGGGAACCCAGGAACTGTGGGACCACTAGCAGGCAGCCACCTGAAGCCCAACGTGGAACAGTGTGGTCCAGCAGCGAAGGGCAGAGAGAAGTCCAAACTCCCAGCATCTCCTCACCAGTCCAAGAAAAAAGAGGGGTTCCTAGATCCGTTGCTCCTTGGCCTGAGCCCCAGCCCTCTGCCTGGAGAGCCCCGGTCAGATCCCAGCTCCGTGGAGGATGGCAGGGCTTGGAGGGCCCCATTTGGGCTCTGGAGAGAGCCATTTTTTAAATATCTTTTTTTAAAATGGTATTTTAAATAGTATTTGTTATGTGCTTACTATGTGCCAGACACTCTACTAAGAAGTAGGGTAGATACAAAATAATCAGATTGGACACAATCCCTGTCCCACAGGGGGCTCACAGTCTTAATCCCCATTTTACAGATGAGGAAACTGAGGTACAGAGAAGTTAAGTGATTTTCCCAAGGTCACCCAGCAGATAAGTGGTGGAGCTGGGATTAGGATTTGGGTCCTTCTGACTCCCCAGGCCTGTGCTGTAATCATTAGGCCACGCTGCTTCCCATAGGAACTTTCCACAGGAATAACAGCTCAGAATGACTCTCCCCAACCTTGGGCCAGTCCTGGGCTGTTTAGGGAATAGGCCAGCAAGGATCCACTAGATGCAAGTAGGGAAGATGAAAATGAGAAAAACAGGAGGCTGGCCTGGTGAAGAGGCCCGGCCCTGTGTCCATCCTGTGTCAATAACACCTATTGAGCATTTAATTGGTGCAGAGCACTGTACTAAGTCCTTGGAAGAGTGCAGTGGAAGACACCCTCCCTGCCCTTCAAAGCGCTTACAATCTAGCCTCTCAGAGAGAGCTGGAAGACAAACATGTTTTGGACAAACTTGATTTTGCCCTTGCTTAAGGCTGCCTGTGTTGCCTTTTTAAGTGTACAGTCTGGCTTTTGTCTCTATCTCTGTTTCTGTCTTCTCCTGCCTCTGAGTTTCTGTTATTTGTCTCTGAACAGCACGTGTCTTGATCTCCGCCATTCTCCCTCCCGTGCCTCTGTCCCTTCTCCTCCCCCTTCTCTCCCTGCCCTTCTCTGGAACATTTGATTGCAGAGGGAGGACTAGCACTCCCGCCGATCCCGCTCCTCCCACCCCATCCAGCTTGGGCATCTCCAGCTGGCCTTTCACTCCTCCACTTCCCAGAGTCCCAAGCGGAGCTGGGGCCCCGGGAACCTGGCCGTTTTCCAGGGGGAGGAGAAGCCGCCTAGGGTGTCTCCTTTCAGTACGTCCTCCCACTGAGTGGGTCCGCCCCGGCTCCAGCCTCCCGCCAGACACTGGCCCCAGTGTCTGCACGAAAGGGAGAGGAGCCGGTGGAGGAGACTGGGAGGGTGGGAACCAGCCAGCACCAACTTTAGGCCCTTTCCCCTGTCCTTCCCATCCCTCTTCTTCCCTCTCCCTCCTGACCCCTGCTCCTTCCTTTCCTTTGCTTTAGGAGAAGTTAGAAGACAGATAGACGGAGGAAGTTGAGCACCGGACTGGGGGTGAGGGAGTGTCAAATCTTTCCTAATTGTTGGGGGTGGGGAAAGATTGAGAACTGCCCCCAACACACCCACCCCTGACCATTTCCTATTCTTTCTCAAGCCGTTCCCCCTTTCCCATCCTTTCCTCTGGGCCCTGAAGAAGGCTCCTGCCCCCCTAGGGTGAACTGCCCCATTCATCACGGGCTGCAGCCCCTTCCTCTGTCAAATGGGTCTGGTCAGCCAAGGAATGAAGGACTTTTAGGGGTGTCAAGCCCCAGCCCTTGCCCTAAAGCATTGTCACTATCTGATGACTAGTAGTATTCCTTTCTGGGACTATGTAGACTGCAGAATCGACTTATTTGTCTGCTGTCGATTCCTCTTCCTGAGGCCCTCCTAACTCCATGGTGGGTAATAAGGATATCCATGGGAAGGGGACATGAAGAGCTTATCTAGGGATGAAGGGGCCCCCTAGCCATGACACAGGACATAGTTAAAGGAGACAAAAGAATGGACTTTCTGCCATAAAGAAGGAATGTTTATCCTGAAGGTCTTAAAGTTTGGATCAATAATAGTAGTAACATTTATTGAGTGCCCACTTGATGTGGTACACTCTACTAGGTATTTGGGATTAAAGAAGTGACTTGATTGACACCTGCTTACATGAAGCTTATATTCTCACAGGGAGAAAAACATAAAAATATAACTCAAGCAGTCAAAATGGAGTACATATATATGTATGCACGCACACAACATACACACATATATATATATATGTGTGTGTATATATATATATACACATGAATGCTGAGGAGAGTTAATCACTGCTGTAGGAAGTAGTGTGGCCAAGTGGAAAGGGCACAGACCTGGGAGTTAAAGGACCTGGGTTTTAATCCCTGCTCCACCACTTGCCTGCTGGGTGATCTTGGGTAAGTCACTTAACTGCTCTGTACCTCAGTTTCCTCAAGTGTAAAATGGGGATTCAGTACCTGTTCTCCTTCCTACTTAGACTGTGAGCCCCATGTGGGGCAGGAACTCTGACCTAATTGATTTGTCTCTAACTCAGTACTTGGAACAATGCTTGTGCTTGACATACTAAGTGCTTAACGAATAGTGTTTTAAAAAAAACTGGCTGAAGTGATGTTAGAGTTCAGGGAGATTAATCAGTGGAAAGCTTGTTGGAGGAAGAGAGATTTTTGGAGGACTTTGAAGGCAGAGAGAGCTATCTGATTTGGGGAGGGAAGGAGTTCTAAACTTGGGGGATAGAGTGAACGAGGGGATGGAGGCAGAAGAGTCGAGAGCAAGGTACAGTTATAAGGTTGTCTTGGGAGGGATGGAGATGGGGTTGGGGAATAGCGGTTGAAGAGAGCAGAGAGGTAAGGCGGAGGCCCGTGAAGCCGATGGTGAGAACTCTTTGTGTGATGTGGAGAGACACAGGAAGCTAGCGGAGGGTTTTGGGGAGGGGAGTGATGTAGGCCTAGTGACGCTTCAGAAAGACAATCTGGGCAGCTGTGTGCCGCGTAGATTGGAGTGGGGAGGGGCTGGAAGCCGGGCGACCGGCGAGGAGGCTGATGCTCAACCCAAGGGATGGGAATAGGCATGAACCTAAATGGAGACAGATGGTTGGACTAAATGACCTCTCCTATGACCTAAGAAGGCTCCCCCCAACCCAGACCATTGCTTTACTAGGGAATAGTTTGTGCGCTGGTATCTCCACCCTCTCCCTTGGATTCCCATCCCCCTCTGCCCCACCATGGCTTGAGGGGGACAGCTCAGACAGTAAATGTTTAACCAACAAACTCCTCTCCCTTCTGTCCCTCTTTCCCAGGGAGATGGAGTCATTTCCCTGGCTTTCATGTGTCTAAGGGCTTTGGAACTCCAATTCCAGCCTTGCTACTGCTTGTCATGCTGGAGATCTCAGTGGGACTGGAAGGGCAAGAGAATGGGCTTCTGGGCTTGGGGATGAGGACCTAGAACAGCCTGCAGGACCTGGGAGCAAAGATAACTCCCCCCCACTCCATTGGGTGGCCAAAGGAGGTGGAGGAGGGGCATCTAGGAGCCTTAAAGAAACATACAGCAATCAGTCGATCCCTCAGTGGTATTTATTAAGCCCTTATTTTGTGCAGAGCATTGCACTCTGGGCCTAAGAGAATACAATGCATCAGAGTTGGTAGACCCTGATCCCAGGCCAGAGTTGAACCAAGAGGCCAGGCCTCCCCTTACCCCGCTCCCCACATCTGCCCTCCCTGCCCAGATCCCAGGGCCACTATGTGCCCGTGGGAGCTTTGGGGGCAGGAATCTCTGTCCCTGGAGCATGGCATTCTGTTCTCCAGCCTGGCCTTGCGGGGGCATTCTCAGTGCCCTCTGAGAAATGGGCATGAGACTATACTGGGCGAAGTGAATAGGTCTTTCACAAAGGTCTTCCACGCCTCTGGACTCATTTTCTCCTGACTCCACCCCTGTGGAACAGGGAGGGACTGGATGAGAGGGTGGCACAGATGGACTGAGCCTGGGGGTAACAGCAATGCTTTCTTTCTGCTTTCATACATAGACTGAGGCCCAGAGAGGTGAAGGTTCTTTCCAGAAGTCACTAAACACCTTCATAGGGAAGAGCCAGAAGTAGAACCCTAAACATTTGGCTCCTGGAGCTGGGGTTGAGGGGACGGGAGGGGCTCCTGTCCACTAGCTAGTACTCTCCCCAACCAAAAAGAGCCAGGCAGGCCAGGCCTCTACACTGCAGGCTGCCCCTCCACTAAATACACAAATAATGATAATAATGGCATTTATTAAGTGCTTACTATGTGCAAAGCACTGTTCTAAGCACTGGGGAAGTTACAAGGTGATCAGGTTGTCCCACGGGGGGCTCACAGTCTTAATCCCCTTTTTACAGATGAGGTAAATGAGGTACAGAGAAGTTAAGTGACTTGCCCAAAGTCACACAGCTGACAATTGGCAGAGCCGGGATTTGAACCCATGACTCCAAAACCCATGCTCTTTCCACTAAGCCACGCTGCTTCTCCTTAAATAGAGGGGTCCCTCAGACTTGAGGGCATGGGGGTGCAGAGGGTCTTCAGGCTCTTTCCTGGATCCTATATTGACAAGACCTGCAAGAGGTCATCTGGTCTAGCCCCCTGCCTCTGGGCAGCATCATCTTTAAACCATCCTAGATGGACAGTTTTTTTCTCCTGTCTCCTACCTAGAGGAAATGATTTTTAGAGTGGTAGCCAACTATGTGGGGGCAGTGGGGGCTGGGACTCTTCTAATTCCCAGATGTAGGGGTGAAGTCAATGTTCCCCATAACTATTTGGGGCTCATCATGGGGCTACTCTGAGACTGGATTTCAAAGGTAGGCTGGAAAGACCCTAAATCCAGTGTTTCCAGCCTATTCCCTCCATACAGTCTGCCTGCCCCCTCCTTTCGCCCACTGGCACTTAGGCTGGCAAGAGTTGCCAGGGGAGGGGGAGAGGCACGGAGGGGATGTCCTAAGGAGATTTCTTTGTAATTGGGGCCTGGGCAAAGTAAGGGGGAGGAGATTTTTTAATTGCATGCTGCTCCTGCATGCACCTTATTCCAGATGCCCCTGCTCCTACCTCCACCTCCGGCCAACATCCCTGTGAGCCACTTCCCTGGAATTAAGGGAAATTACAGGGCTCGAAGTGGTGAGGCCTAGTGGATACAGCACGGGGCTGGGAGTCAGAAGGACCTGGTTTCTAATCCCAGCTCTGCCACTTGTCTGCTGTATGACCTTGCTGTGTGACTTCACTTCTCTGGGCCTCAGTTAATTTCAGCTGTAAAATGGGGATTAAGACCGTGAGCCCTATTTGGGACAGGGACTGTGTCTAGCCTGATTAACTTGTATCTACTGTAGCGCTTAATACAGTGCCTCCCTGGCACTATAAATACCATAAAATTGGCAGTGACTGGTTGATTAATTCATAACGGTTCTCCTCTCTATCCAGTAAGGGGCTGATGGGTGCAAAAATGGAGAAATTCATTCATTCAGTCAATCATATTTATTGCATGCTTACTGTGTGCAGAGTACCGTACTAAGTGCTTGGGAGAGTACAATATAACAATAAACAGATACAGTACCTGCCCACAATGAGCTCACCCCCAAGGTCTCCAGAGAAGGGAGGAGGGGTACAGTGACTCCATCAGAACTGGGAGGAGAGACCCAAGCGTCCTTGTCCCTGCATTTGCCTGGTTCTTGGGAACAGGCTAACACATGAGAGGGAGGAAGATCTCTCTCAACCTCTCCTATCCCCAAGGCCTTCAGGCTGATATTGCATGTAGCCCAAGCCTTTGCTCCTCCTTTCATCGCAGCCTCCGTCATGGGAGGATGGGGTGGGCAGAGGGTGGTGGGATCCGGTTTCAGGCTGGGACAAAGGCGATTTGTGTTATCCAGGAGGTGCGCGCGTGTGTGTATCCATGTCTTCTGTATTCTCTAGGGGTACAGAGACATTTTCAAAGGGTGGCTGGAAGGGGGCGGGCATATGATTAAGATTCTTATTGGCTGAAAACCAAGTTCCATCCAGTGGCGAGATAATAATAACAATAATAATAATCATGGTATTTGTTAAGTGCTTACTTTGTGCCAAGCACCATACTAAGCGCTGGGGTGGATACAAGCAAATCGGGTTGGACACAGTCCCCTGTCCCACGGGGGACCCATAGTCTCAATCCCCATTTTACAGATGAGGTACCTGAGGCACAGAGAAGTGAAGTGATTTGCCCAAGGCCACACAGCAGACAAGTGGTGCAGCTGGGACTAGAACCCATGACCTTCTGATTCCCAGGCCCGTGCTCAATCCACTACGTCATGCTGCTTTGAGCAAGCTGGTGCTTGAGGAGCAAAGTATGAGGGGTGGGCTGTAGTAGGAGATCGGTGACGTGAGGTAGGAAGGTGTGAGCTGATTGATTGTTTTGAAGTCGATGGTAAGGGATTTCTGTTTGATGTGGAGGTGGATGGGCAACCACTGGAGGTTCTTGTGGTGTGGGGAGGGGTGGACTGAATAGTTTGAAAGGGTGATGCAGAAGGGAGAGGAAGCAGGGGGAGATATCTCAATGGTACAGCACATGCTTAGCGTGCACGGGGCCCCGGATCCATTTGAGAAGCAGCGTTGCCTAGTGGAGCCTGGGAATCAGAAGGACCTGGGTTCTAATCCCGACTCTGTCATTTGCTTGCTGTGTGCCCCTGGGCAAGTCACTTATGAGAAGCAGCATGGCTCGGTGGAAAGAGTCAGAGGTCATGGGTTCAAATCCCGGCTCCACCACTTTTCAGCTGTGTGACTTTGGGCAAGTGACTTAACTTCTCTGTGCCTCAGTTACCTCATCTGTAAAATGGGGATTAAGACTGTGAGCCCCACGTGGGACAACCTGATCACCTTGTAACCTTCCCAGCGCTTAGAACAGTGTTTTGTACTTATTAAATACCATTATTATTATTGTTATTATTATTATTATTATTACTTACCTTCTCCGTGCCTCCATTTCTTCAACTGCAAAATGGGGATTTGATACTCATTCTTCCTCCTAGACTGTGAGCCCCATGTGGGACAGGGCTATGTCCAACCTAATTAACTTGTACCTACCCAAGCGTTTAAAACAATATTTGACCCACTGTAGCAAATAGTGAAACAAAATCTGGGGAAGCCAGGCCAGTCATCATTTTGGGAGGAGCCCACCCATCTGAGAGCCATGAGTCATCAGGAGCTGGTGACTCAATCATCTCTCTTTGTGGGAGCACACAGCCCCTCCCCACAAACTCGGCCGGAGATTATCTGGGAGTGGAAACACAGCCAGTTGGGGGTAAATGAAGCGTGAATGGAAGGAAGACCAGTGGGTAGAGCTAAAAGGTGTGAATGTGGAATAAAGGTGGGAAGCGGAATTGGGCTCACACACATTTCTTGTTCCTGGAATGCTGAGTGTCTGGCATCTCCTATCAGCCAAGGGCAGCCTGCGTGGTAAGCCTGTTTCTTCCATTTAACACTGAGAGCAGCCAGCTGCAAACTCCTTGTGGATAGGGAATGTCTTTACCAACTCCTTTGTATTGTACTTTCTCAAGTGCTTAGTACAGTGTTTTGTGCACAGTAAAGTGCTAATTACATACCATTGGTTGATTGAGAAAAACCTTGCCATAAACCCTCTGTGACACTTCCTCCCGAGTCCAAGCGTTGGTAGTGTCATGACTAGGAAGGTGAGAAGGGAATCATGGAAGGCCTCCTGGAGGAAGTGACTTCCGAGGAGGTGGGGAGAGCTGTGGTCAGTGGGAAATAAAGCAGGAGAGAATTCCAGACATGGGAAAGGCTCACAGAGTGGGCCAGGTTAGTTAGAAGGTTAGGCAATGCGAGCAGGAGAGGCAGTTGGTATTCCTGATTGATGGATGGACCTCCTCAGCCCTCTAGACTGTAAGCTCCTTGTGTGTAGAAAACCTGTCTGCCAACTCTGCTATACTGTATTCTCCCAGGCTCTTAGAACAGTGCTCCGCCCACAGTAAAAGCTCAATTATCACGATTGATTGACTGGTTGAAATCTGGAGTTGGGGGCGCGTATGCGACCACAGTTACCTCATTTGTAAAACGGGGATTAGGACTGTGAGCCCCACGTGGAACAACCTGATCACCTTGTATCTCCCCAGCTCTTAGAACAGTGCTTTGCACATAGTAAGCGCCTAACAAATGCCATTATCACTATTATTATTTGTGCGGTACAAATCTGACCCCTTGTGGACTTCTTCGGGAACGGCAGGCTGCCCCGTCGCAAGCAAGAAGGAAAAACTGGTGAAGGAGGGAGGAAAAAAAGGCGCGGGGGCAAACAGGAGGAACCCTGAGAGGTCAGGCAAGATGAGAAAGAGGAACCCTGAGAGAGAGCCAGATACCTGCCCCCCTTTCGCCGGTGGAAAAACTGAGTCGCAGAGAGGGTTTTAAAAGCAGTGGAATTTACCAGCTGCCAGGGATGGCCAGGGAGGGATGATTGCCATAACTTCTCCAGGGCCTCTCCAGCTTGAGGAGTCTGGGATGCGATGGCCCTGATGTCACTTCCTCTACCTGTCTGTCTCCCGTTTTAGACTGTAAACTCCTTTGGGGCAGGGACCGTGACTCTCAACTCTACTGTATTGTACTCTCCCAAGCACTTAGTACAGTGCTCTACACACAGTAAGCGCTCAGTAAATACCATTGGCTGACTGATTGTCTGAGTTGACTGTTCTCTCTCCTCTTTAGACTGTGTGCCAGGAACTGTGCCCAATCACCTGTATTATGTCTATATCAGCAAACATAACAGTGCTTATGAAATACCACAGTACTAGTAATGATAAAAATTGGCTGGCCAAAGATCTAGAAGTGGGACCTTTTTAAAATGGTACTGTACTAAGTGCTGGGGTACATAGAAGCTAATCAGGATGAACATAGGCCATGACTCACAATCGTAATCCCCATTTTACAGATGAGTTAACTGAGGCACAGAAATTAAGTGACTTGCCCAACATTACACAGCAGCAGACAGGTGGCAGGATTAGAACTCAGGTCCTTCTGACCCCCAGGCCTGTGCTTTATTCACTAGGCTACACTGGTTCTCCCTGGACATTGGAGGGAGGAAGCCCCTTCCCTTCCCCTCACCTCTGGGTTTGTCCCAGAGAGTGACCACTCCTTCCCCTTTGTCTAGGAGCCATGGAGACCATGTTGATCTTTTTATGCAGCCTGCTGGTCCCGGCAGTTCTGGCCAGTGGTAAGTAGCCTGGGAGAGTAACCTCAGCTCAGGCCCTGGAGGACGGAGAGAAGAAGAGGAAGAGTTTGGGAGCCTAAAGTCTTTCTGATTTGGAAGAGTGGGCCCGGGTCGCTGCCTCTCAGCAACACTTTAAGGCTTTGACACTCACACACTTAGCTTGGGTCTAGATGAACTAATTTATCCGGGAAATCCAGCTCCTCCCACAATACCCTTTGGCTTCAATTACCCAGCTGAACCCCTGCTCCCCTATATCTCCCCAGTAAGGAAAATCACAAACTGGATTGCAGGAATTAAAGCACATTGATGGGGCTGGAATTTTCCAGATTATTGGCAGGTGCGAACCCATCTGAAATGTTACAGAGGGAGGTGGTGGGTGGCAAAGACACCTGTCTTCCCTGACCCTGTGCACTTTTTACAACAGCTGATCCGAAAACAGAAGAAGACCCTTTTCACTATGGTGAGTTTGGGAGGCTGGCGGGGGTGTGCCGGGAGAACAGGGGCCCCATAGTGGGGGAGAGAAGAGGGGCTCCCTACTCACTCCGCTCTCCCTCCTGCCCTGGCAGATTACCAGAGTCTGAGGATTGGCGGCCTGGTGTTTGCTGTGGTCCTGTTCTCCGTAGGAATCCTGCTCATCCTCAGTAAGTCACCAGTACAGGGCTTGGGAATGGGGGCAGTCTTCAGTCGCAGCCCCCAGCTCCCCACCCACCCACCCAAAATGAAGTGGGTTTCTAGAGGAAAGGATGGTTTATACCAGAGAATCTGCTTCCAGCTGAGAGTTGACCACCCCTGTCTGACCTCATTACTGACTCCCTGAGATTATCCACATTCCTCACATCCCCTTGGCTACTTTTGGCTCTTTTCTATTCCAGGTCGTCGGTGCAAGTGCAGCTTCAACCAGAAGCCCAGGTAGGAGGAAGGGGTGGATTTCCAAGCCAGCCATGCTCCAGGGTCTCTGATTGAGGAAGAAGGGGGCTGGGGGTGGGTGAGTAAGGAAGTTGAGCCCTCTCTCTTCAGCCCATCTCCTTCCTCCTCCTCATCAATCCCAGACACCTGAGATCAGGTAGATCCAAGACCTGGATCCAGGACCTATCTCTGGCTAGAACCCCACCTAATAATAATAATATTACTTGTGGTATTTGTTAAGCACTTACTATGTGCCAGGCACTGTATTAAGCGCTGGGGTGGTTACAAGCAAATCGGGTTGGACACAATCCCTGTCCTACATGGGACTCACAGTCTTAATCCCCATTTTACAGATCAGGGAACTGAGGAAGAGAGAAATGAAGTGACTTGCCCGAGGCCACATAGTAGACAAGTGGCGGAGCCAGGATTAGGTCAGGCTGATAGTTGGGTCCCCCCTTATCCTTCCCCTCCTTATGACCCCCTTGCTGTCCCTGTGACCCCCTTCCTGACCAGGTTGGGTCTCTTACAGGGCCCCCGTGGATGAGGAGATGCAGGAAGAGACTCTGATCACCTCCAACGGTAACAGTTACAGCCTCGCCGCTGCCCGAGGGGGAGGGGGTCAGTGGGGGTCCAGCCAGGGACCAGGTCACAGAGGCTCCGCTCCCTAAAATGCTCTCTTCCATCTCTCTCCAGCCACGGAGCCGCAGAAAGCTGAGAACTGAGCTGCAGCCTCAGGTAAAGGCTGGAAGGCGGGGAACTGTGTCCTGCTTTGGGAGAAATCCCTCAGGTGTGGCCGAAAGAACTGACCTTCCCACACCCACAGGCAGAAGGAAGGACAGCTCTCTGGTGGCCAGCCCAAGCACTCTTTACGTCTTGCTAAGTTTGTGCCAGCTCTGCCCCAACTCAGGGTGACACCCCAGCCTCTGCTCCCACTCGTGCCCCGGACACAAAGTTGAGGAACAGCCTGAGACTTTTTTTAATGGTATTTAAGCACTTATTTTGTGCCAGGCACTATACTAAACACTGGGGTAGATATAAGCTAATCAGATTGGACAGTTCCTGTCCCACATAGGGCTCAGAGCTTTAATTCCCATTTGATAAATGAGAGAGCTGAGGCACAGAGAAGTGAAGTGATTTGTCCCAGATCACACAGCAGACAAATGGCAGAGACGGGGTTAGAACCCAGGTCCTCTGACTCCCAAGCTTGTGCTCTTTCCACTAGGCCACACTGCTTCTCAGTTGGTTATTCTGGAGTCTGCAAGAGCCAAGCAGCTGACTCTTGAGGGTCCCCGCCGCCATTCGTTCATTCAATCATACTTATTGAGTGCTTACTGTGTGCAGAGCACTGTACTAAGTGCTTGGGAAGTACAAGTTGGCACCAGTCAGAGACAGTCCCTACCCAACAACGGGCTCACTGTCTAGAAGGGGGAGACAGACAACGGGCAGCAAACGCATTTTCCTTTCTCCCTCCATAGCTCCCACCACCTGCAGA
The DNA here is from genome assembly GCF_015852505.1 of Tachyglossus aculeatus. Taxonomy (NCBI): domain Eukaryota; kingdom Metazoa; phylum Chordata; class Mammalia; order Monotremata; family Tachyglossidae; genus Tachyglossus; species Tachyglossus aculeatus. The sequence goes on along the minus strand of NC_052076.1, from coordinate 32,713,043 downwards.
CGGAAGCCTGGATGGGAACGCTGAGGCTTCAAAGGGCTGGAAACCCCAATTGGGGCCCTTCCCCCTCTACTGCTCCCCCCGGCCCCCTCCCTCCTCTCTACTCATCGAAGGCGTCTCTGCCGATTAACTCCCCCCCCGGCTGTACGTGTGTTTGTGTTTGCGTGTGTCCGTGTCCAAATGTGCGTGTATGCTGGCCCTGCCCTGGTCTGTGTGCTGTTCGTAGAACTTGGGCTGAATTTCAGCAGGCTGGGGAGTCAGGCCTTGCCACCCTGGAGCAGAACCCCCGCCCCCACCCCTCTGATGCCTCTTGCGGCCCCTCCCTCCAAATCCACTCCCCCACCCCTCTACCTGTAAGAGCCATTTGAGGCCGCTGGGCTAGACCCTAAGGCTGAGGATCTCCAAGCACTTAGCGGGGAATGGCTCGCATGGGGCAGATGCTGGAGAGCCTCATCTCTGGCCCTTGGGCCTGGTCTGGTGTCTCCCACCCTGGTTCCGGGCCCCTCTTTCTTCCAGCCCCGTTAGGAAGATGCTGAAAGTCCAGCCCCTCCCTCTCCAGGGACTATGGGGAAGAGGACAGAGAGAGAGCCCAGGAGTGAGGGTCTCCCTCAGAAAGTCATCCCTCCTCAAAGCAGGGCAACAGGAACGAAGGTTTCATCCTTCCGCACACTCCTGGTTTCCCTGCCCCTGCTCTGTGCCATTTCAGCAATAACCCTAGCAGTCTTCAACCCCTAGCTGTGCCAGGTCCAGACGGGATGCCATCTCTCTGTCGGCTCCCCAGGCTGGTCTGGGCCTCTCTCCTCCTCCCCCCACCCCAAGACACCCCGAATGTTGGGACGGGAAGCCCAAAGCCTCCCTGGCACTACCTTGGCGGCAGCCAGCAATCTGGAGAACATTTCCTCTGACCTTGTGCCCCAGCCCGGCCCTTAGTGTTAGCTGTGCACATCTCCCACTGTGGTCAGAGTGGCACTGTCTTGTACGTGTTCAGTATCAGCATTCAAATAAATAAACCCCTCTCCCACTAACGTATGTGTGTAGAAAACAGTGAGAACCCGAGTGTCATAAATCAAAGCAAAAAAAGCCCCCCACCCTCTCTGTCGTGTTTGCGTTTAAACCAAGCAAACTGTGCTGCTGAGACCCAGGACTGTTGTGCTATGTGTTGTGAACTAGACTCTCCAGGAAAAACAGAATAAAATATCATTTCTATGCCAGTGGCTCTTGGACAGTTCTCTAAAGGAGTAGCTTTAGGAGATGATACCCTCAGGGACCCCACTTTGCCTGGTCAGGGCTTAGGATGCTTATAGGAGCTGGGTGCACCATCCAGTAACCCTAGTTCTCCTCATTCAGCCCCTTAGTCTCCCCAATGATTCAGCATGGACCATCCAACACCCCTGATTCTCCCTTCTCTATACCTGACTCTCCCTCCAGTGACCCAGCACAAACCATACAACATCCCTGACTCTCCCCTTCTGCCTCTAGTTCTCCCCATTCCATCCTTGACTCTCCCCCAGGGACCTAGTGTGGATCACCTAACATCTCTGACTCTCCCCCTCCAGTTATCTATCATGGACCATCCAACCCCCCTGACTCTCCCTCCAGTGACCCCAAGGAACACTTGTCCATGAATCTGCCCAAACTCCTCTGGGATCTGTGGGTGTTCCCATCATCCAATCTCCTGGGGGAGCAGATTCCAGGTGCTCACCCCCTACCCTGACTGAGGATGTTTCTTTGGCACCCTGCCACCCTCCAGTTCTAATAGACACCCCTCACCCGATGGGGTGTCACTTAGGAAACAGCAATTCAGTGTCCACCCTGTCCACTTGCTTCCTGCTTCTGAAAACCCCAACCCTGTCCCCAGTCCATCTGCATTTGGAAACTGCTCCATTTTTCTGACCATCCCGGTTGCTGTTGTCTGTCCCAGCTCCGGTCCTGTCCTTCTTGAAATGTGTTGGTCAGAACTGCACCACGGGTCCAGGAGTGGTTCAGTGTGGTTATATCATGGCATGGCAGTACACAGTGTGCCTTGTGCCCTGAATGAGGATCAGGGGGCCCTAGTGCTTAGAATCAGTGGACTCTTTCCTGGAGGAGGGCTGGGGGTTTGTCTAGGGCAGAGGATCCCATAATCCAGAGGAGATAGGAGTCAACTCTAGCCCTTCAGGAGAATGAGGAGGCAGTACCAGCTTGCTGCCAAGGCAGTTGGGAAATTGTCAGGTGGGGAGCAGAGGACCTGGTGCTGCCATTCAGAGAGCTCCCTTCTCTCCCACACTCAGTCCTTTGTGGAGGTAGGTGAGCAAACTGAGGCTTCCCTGCTCCCAGCTCCATGGAGTTGGGAATAATTTTTCACCTTTCCATCCACACTGGATAGGGGGGAGGGTAGTCCCACCCACCAGTCTGAGTTTCCCGAGCCCTCTGGGGAAAGGGCTGGTGACCCCCATTTCTCTGGGATGAGGCTTCCCTGGGGATCCAGAAAGCTTGGCACAGTGGATATAACACAGGCCTAAGAGTCAGAAGGTCATCGGTTCTAAACCCAGTTCTGCCACCTGTCTGCTGTGTGACCTTGGGGAAGTCACTTCACTTCTCTGTGCCTCAGTTACCTCATCTGTAAAATGGGGATTGAGACTGTGGGCCCCACGAGGGACAGGAACTGTGTCCAACCCGATTTGCTTGTATCCACCCCAGCCCTTAGTATAGTGACTGGCACCTAATAAGCACTTAACAAATACCATTATTATTATTATAGTTAGGAATCAGGCCCAGGAATTCTGGCCTCAGGGACGGATCTGTGCCTCCAGCCTCCAAGGCAGAGACACCCCATTATTTTTCCTTTCCTTTCTCCTACTGAAGAGCAGATCCAACATAGAGAGGTTCAGGGTTTCAAGCAACTCCCCACAAACACGCTGAGGACCCCAGTTCGGAACAGCACAGCTTTGAACCCTTTCTCACTGTCCGTGGGCAGGGGGCCAGAATGGGACAGGTGCTGGGATGGGGCCTGGGGGGGGGGGGGGGCAGTCAGCAGGGAGATGGTCACAAGGGCAAAACTGGAGCCAAGATTTTGGTGTGAGAAGGGGAAGGATAATTTGGTTCAAACAGGTGTGAACCAGACAGAGAAGCCCATAGATGGGAGGGGCCTGGGACTGAGGCAGTAAAGCATTCTGTTTTTCCCTCTTTGCCTCTGACTCCTTTGAGCCTAGTGCAGGACAGAGAAGGAAGAAAGTGAAGGTCATGCTGAGGTGGGAGCTGGGGGAGGAGGGAGTTGAAAATACCTGTCTCCGGGCAGCTTCTCATCTCGCCCCTGACTCATTGCTGGGGTGGTTTTGCCCTAGGGCAGCCTTAGCTGGCTGGCATTACCCAGCTCAGGACCTCCTGGAGCGGTGAAACAGCCCAGGTCACTGGGTCCTATCGCCCAACTGCAGGGCCCGGTCCCTGACTGCCTCCCGGGAGCAGCCATGCTCTCATAGCTAATAATGATGTTACGGGTTAAACGCTTACTATGTGCCAAGCACTATGCTAAGTGCAGGGGTAGATACAAGGTTATCAGGCTGGATGCAGTCCCCGTCCCTTGTGGGGCTCACAGTCTTAATCCCCATTTCTCAGATGAGGTAAGAGAGGCCCAAAGAAGTGAAGAGACTTGCTCAAGGTCACACAAAAGACAAATGGCGGAGTCAGGACTAGAACCCAGGTCCTTCTGACTCCCAAGCCCATGCTCTATCCATTAGGCCATGCTGCTGAGCTGAGGGGATGGTGGAGGGAGAAGGGTCCCCTTCCTGGCTGCCCCAACTCCACCTCACCAACCTGACTCTGCCCAAGATGACAGTTGTATGAACATCCACACTTCACTTTAGGGGTTACAGAGAGTGGGGACTGGGGTGATCTTGGTCCTGAGTCATCAGTGGCTGGCAGAGCACCACAAATATGCCCTTTCTGGGAGTGATTCCCCTTGAGCCCCTCATTTTGCCCCTTTTTTAGACTTGAATTCAAGTTCTGCTTTCAGGCCTTGGGGTCCGGGCCATTCCTCTTCTCTCTGGAGCCCACACACTGGGGGCAGCTAGTGGCCCAGCTCAGGCCACTCTCCCCATTCCCTTCCCTCGCAGCCCTTACCCCACTCAATTCCCCTCCAGCCTTGAGCTGGGAACCACCTTCTTGACTGGCCCAAGGGGTCCTGCTGAGGCTGGGAAAGTGGACAGACACATTTGCCCTCTCACCCTGAACCACTTCCCTGCCCTCTCTGGGAGATTGAAGGAGCTGGCAGTTTCTTGGATTGGCCCCTGGGGCCTTTTTCCCTGCACCCAGCGAACAAATGTCCAAGAAAACTAACCCCTCCCCTCCCACCCCAGGGCAGGACCTCGCAACCTCCGGTTTATAAGACCCTGGACCCTGGAAGGCAGTGGGGCAGAGCTGGGGCCAGATCACCTGCAGACACCTGCAGAGCTGCCAAGGGCCTGCTGCAGTCTCGAGATCTGGAGGCCCCATGGACCAGGGCATCCTGCAGGCCGGATAACCAGAGCCACAGAAGACCGGGGCCTCCTGCAGGCCTTGGAACTGGAGCCACGGAAGGTTGGCCCCTCCTGCAGCCCTGAGAATTGGAGCCACCATACCTCCGCCAAGCCCTGAGGGGGCCCCTCATGGTGGTACATGGAGCCAGTGATCCCTGGCTACTGGCCCCATCAAATCTGGCAGCCAGTGAGCCTCTGCTGGACACTCTCACAGCACCCATTCTCTGGTAGTCTCTCACCAGACTCCCATATTCCAGATGGACTGGCTGACCCCAGGACATTGCTGATGAGCAGACAAAGGAGGAGCCGACCTAGGGCAGGGGAGTGGAAGGCTAGGGGGCTCAGAGCTGGGACAGGGACTTCAGAACCAGAGCAGGGGCCACAGCGGTGGGAGGGGCTGAGACACAGGGCTTAGTAGTGGGAGGGGATTGGGGCAGTGGGCTCAGAGGTGGAGAAAGGCTAGAAGCATATTCCTTCTTTCCCCACCAGCCCAGTGCTCCCCACTTTCTAAGCCCTGGACCCAGGATGGGAAAACTCTTGGTGGCCCTGACCCACACTGTTCCATGCCCCCAAGGAAGGTCAAGGCACCTAAGTTGGTCTGCTGCAGCCTTGGTGGTGCCAAAGACCTCCTATATGGTGACTCTTCATGTCCTCTAGCTAGGAGCAGACTCCACCCTTCTCTATATGGGATGGACCCCAGAGATAGTCAAGGCCTGGACAAAGAAGAGAAGATACTTTTCCCCCTCCTTTCCCTTTCTCTTCCCCACACTCCCTCCCTCTTGGCCTGTGTGTAGGTGTGGAGGGGGGCATAGAGGGTTCTGCTGGGATGAACCTGGCCCCCAGCCTAGACCACAAATCCTTGTGACCAGGTAAATATTACCCCGTGCTGTTAATGTTTAAAGCCCCGCCCGCTCCCTGGCTCCCCCCAACTAAGGACATTTCCAGTCAGTGGGCCAGTGGCACAGGAGAGAAGAGAGAAAAGGAGAGCGGGCAGCATGGCTGGCGTCGGCCCCACCGGTGAGTGGATCGTCCTGGGTCCGTAGGGGAGGTCACCTGCTCCCCAGTGGGTAGATTCAACTGCCAGAGTGTAGTAGGGCAGTGGTTGGCAGGCTGGGGGTTGGTCCCCTTCCCCAAACACCTCAGCGCCCCTCACCTCAATTATCTGTGTGCCTCAGTTTCTCCTTAACTATCCAACCTCTTGGATGGTATCTTCTAGAGGTTTTGTCTTTAAATTGGTCTTCCCAGTTTCCAGAGAGTTGGGCCAAGGAGCTCCCTTTATGGTGGGTATACTGAGACTTAGAAAGGTCAAGAGCTGGCCCAAGGTCAAACAATCCGAAGTATTTATTGAGCACTTAGAGCACCAAGAGCACTGTACTAACGCTTGAAAGAGGACAATGAAGTAGATACAATCTCTGCTCTCAAGGAGCTACTAACTGAGCAAAAATCAATCAATCATATTTATTGAGCACTACTGTGGGCAGAGCACTCTAGCAGTTGGAAGAGTATAATGCAACAATATAACGGAGTTGGTAGACATATTCCCTGCCCACAGTGGAGCTTACAGTCTAGAGGGAGATATACTTGCCTGCTGTGTGACTTTGGGCAAGTCACTTAACTTCTCTGTGCCTCAGTTCCCTCATCTGTAAAACGGGGATTAAGACTGTGAGCCCCACGTGGGACAACCTGATTACCTTGTATCTACCCCAGCTCTTAGAACAGTGCTTGGCACATAGTAAGTGCTTAACAAACACCATCATTGTTATTATTATAAAGACATTAGTATAAATAAATTATGCGTATGGCCATAAGTGCTATGGGGCTCATGGAGGGGTGAATAAAGAGAGCAAATCCAAGTGTGAGGGAGACAAAGAAGGGCGAGGGAGAGGAGGAAATGAGGGCTTAGTTAGGGAAGGCCTCTTGGAGAAGACATACCTTTGAGGATGGGAGAGCAATTTCAGGTAGGGAAACAATAGAGTATAAAGAGTTGTTGGGATGGGTTGAGTACCTAAGTGCTTGTGGGGATGCTAAGGTCATCCTGACTTGGAGCAGGGCTGGGACCCAGAATCCCTGACCGCCCAGTTCAGCACCGAGTCCTTCCCTTTCTCCATTGAAAGAGTCACATGGCTCCATGAAGTGGGTGAATGGGGGCGTTTCGGTAACCCTGTGTTCCCCACCCTTCTTACACGCAGGCAGTAGCGCTGAGGAGATGGAAAGGTTTCACTACGGTAAGTCTGGTCTTGTCTTAATCGATCAATTAGTGATATTTATTGGGCACTTAGTGTGTGCAGAGCACTGTACTAAGCTCTTGGGAGAGTAGAATTAGAGAAGCAGCGTGGTTCAGTGAAAAAGAGCACGGGCTTCGGAGTCAGAGGTCACGGGTTCAAATCCCCGCTCTGCCAATTGTCAGTTGTGTGACTTTGGGCAAGTCACTTAACTTCTCTGGGCCTCAGTTACCTCATCTGTAAAATGGGGATTAAGACTGTGAGCCCCCCGTGGGACAACCTGATAACCTTGTAACCTCCCCAGCACAGAGAACAGTGCTTTGCACGTAGTAAGCGCTTAATATATGCCATCATCATTATTATTATTATTACAATTCAACAGAGTCAGTAGACATCGTTGCTAAGTAGAAAGAGCGTTGGACTTTAGAGTCAGAGGTCATGGGTTCAAATCCTGGCTCCGCCAATTGTCAGCTGTGTGACTTTGGGCAAGTCACTTCACTTCTCTGGGCCTCAGTTACCTCATCTGTAAAATGGGGATTAAGACTGTGAGCCCCACGTGGGACAGCCTGATCACCTTGTAGCTTCTCCAGCGCTTAGAACAGTGCTTTACACATAGTAAGCACTTAACAAGCACCATTATTATTATTATTATTATTATACCAGCCCACAAAGCTTACAGTCTAGAGGGGAGACAGACATTAATATAAATGAGTAATTTATGGATATGGACATACATAAGTGCTGTGGGGCTGTGGTTGGGGTGAAACAGTCTGCCGTCGTTCCTCCCCCCATTGCTTCAGGGGTCAGCTGTTCCCAGCAGGGGTAGGCCTGGGTTGGATGGGCACAGGTGGAGAGTGGACTCCTTTGCTTCACTCCCCCCTGGGGCTTTTCCTAGCCACGCCGCCTCCCCCATTCCTTCCACACACGCTGAGCTCCTCCTCTCGACCCCCTGCCCTCTCCCCACCCTCCAGACTACAGTTCCGTGCGGAACGGCGGGCTGATTTTCGCCGCCTTGGCCTTCATCGTCGGACTCATCATCATTCTCAGTGAGTGGCCCCGGCGTCAGGGCTGGGGAGGGGAGTGGGGCAAGTGATACATCTCCTCTCCCAGGTTTCCCCCTCCTCAGTAAGGGCTAGGACGAGGGAAGGGACTTCAGGAAGCCAGACACTTTCCCCAGGCAGAGAGGGGGCGCGGGAACGAGGGGCGGGGGTTTCCTGGGCCCCCCTCTCCAACGTGCCAGACGTCCTTGATGCAAACGAATTCTCCTTTGATGTTTAAAGGCAAAAGGTTTCGCTGCGGAGGCGGGAAGAAACGCCGGTGAGTAGTCTTCCCTCTGTCACCCCTCCCCACCAGGGAGGACTTCCCGCCACCCACCCAGCAGTCTGCCCTGCTGGGACCTGGGATGCCACCGGTGGCTTGTCCGGCCTCCCATCCCTCTTGTCATCCACTTTCTTTCTCTCCCCTAGGCAAGGTCCCGAGGATGAACTGTAAACCCAGGTGCGGACGAGACTGTCTGGGGACCAGACGCATAGACAGGGAAAGGGACATGGGACTGGCTGGGTGGGGGGCAAGGGGGACGGGGGCATCGGGCTGGGCGCCCTGCCAGGAAAGGATGCAGAGGATAAGGGGCTGGATGGGCAGTGGGCAGTGAGCTGGGCACGCAGCCAGAGCTGGGGTAGGGGGTCATTCATTCAATCGTATTTACTGAGCGCTTACTGTGTGCAGAGCACTGTACTCAGCGCTTGGGAAGTACAAGTTGGCAACATATAGAGACGGTCCCTATACAACAGCGGGCTCACAGTCTAGAAGGGGGGTTCGGATGGGCAGGGGGCAGTGGGCTGGGCGCACGAACAGGGCTGCGTGGCCAGTGGGCTGGGTGGACAGGGGCAGAGGACAGTGGGTTGGTCGCACAGCCAGGATAGTGGGCGCCGATGCTCCCCGCCCGAAATCAGCGTTTGCTTTTAGGCTCAGCCGGGCCCCTCTCCGATTGCCTGGAAGCTTCATTAGCTGGTTCATCGCCTAAGCCTGAGCCTCGCCCGACGGTGACTCCCCACTACAGCCTGCCCCATCTTCGCCGGCCTCCCCTGCGGGGCGAGGTCCGGGGCCTGGGCCACCGGCTTCTGCGGGGGTCGAGTTGCCAATAAAGGGTGGGGGGTCCAACCAGCCCAGTTGCTGCTGTCTGCTTCCGCCTCGGGCCCCGAAACATAGCTGGGGGGTCGCCCCGGAGAGGGGTCCCCTTCGACTCCTGGAGGGGTTTGCCTAGGGAAGGGGAGGCAGGCTGAGAGTTGGGGGGCGAGGGGGGAGGGTCACGAGCTCGCCACGCTCCTTTCCCCAAGCATGCACAGGTCGCTGCCCCGTGAACTGAGCTGGCGTCCCCAACTGACCTCCTGCAGCCCGGTCTTCAGCGGGGGCTGAGGGTCTGCTTTGTATTCGGCGGGCGGGGACTTTCCAAGGAAGAGCAAAATGGAAAAAAGCAGGCCCTACTAGCAGAACCCACCTCCAAGATAATAATAATGGCATTTATTAAGCACTTACTATGTGCAAAGCACTGTTCTAAGCACTGGGGAGGTGACAAGGTGATGCGGTTGTCCCACGGGGGGCTCACAGTCTTCATCCCCATTTTACAGATGAGGGAACTGAGGCACAGAGAAGTTAAGTGACTTGCCCAAAGTCACACAGCTGACAATTGGCAGAGCTGGGGTTTGAACCCATGACCTCTGACTCCAAAGCCCGGGCTCTTTCCAATGAGCCATGCTGCTTCTAGATAGGGTAAGTGATGTAAGATAGATACGGTAAGATAAGATCGGGTAAGTGCTGAAGTGGGGTTGGTGGGTGGAATTCGAGTCTCCGAAGGAGGAGTTGGAACCCCAACTCAACTGACTCAATAACAGTTGTGGTGTTTATTAGGCACTTACTATGTCCCAAGCACTGTACTAAGTGCTCGGGTAGATTCAAGGCAATCAGGTACCATATGGGGCTCACAGTCTAAGCAGGAGAGAGAAGAGGTATTGAATTCCCATTTTACAGTGGAGGAAATTGTGACACAGAGAAGTTAAGTGACTTTCCCAAGGTCACACAGCAGGTAAATGGCAAAGCTAGGACTAGAGCCCAAGTCCTCTGGCTCAGGAGCCCGTGTTCCTTACACTATTCATTCATTCATTCAATCGTATTTATTGAGCGCTTACTGTGTGCAGAGCACTGTACTAAGCACTTGGAAAGTACAAGTTGGCAACAAATAGAGACAGTCCCTACCCAACAACGGGCTCACAGTCTACTGCTTCTCTACTTTTGAGATGAGTTTGGATTGCTCCTGCTACCTACTCCTGTCAAATAAACTCAATCAATAGACCAATATCAAAGCATAGAAAAAGCACAGAAAGTGTGAATTCCACTTCCAACAGGGCACCACCAGACTATATTGGAGATTTGACCAATATCCACACTAATACTGGGTAGATAAAATACAGTCAGCTCAGACACAGTCTCTGTCCCACATGGGGCTCAGTCTAAGGGGGAGGGACAACAGGGATTTAAGCCCCACTTTAAAGATGGGTAAACTGAGGCACAGAGAGTTTAAGTGACTTAACCAAGGTCATAAAGCTCCATTCCAACTCACCCCTTCTCCCAGCTCCCAAACCCTTTCGGACCAGGGTTCTCTCCCCTAAATCCAGCCCAGGTCCCAGAGGGTTCTATACTCATAGATGCAGGTGGAGGAGTGGAGGGGGCCTCCTGGTCTCCGGGTTTCTGGTTCTATTTCACTACTAGGGTATGTCTGATGCAATGGCTCCAAAGAGTGGCTGAGGAAATCAAAGAAATCTTGCAATTCGAGGGTTCAGTCGCTCAGTTCCGGGCCCTGGGGAAGCTCCTGGCTTGCGTCTGGACATCAGCCGGGATGGGACAATCAATCAGTTCCATATTGAGTGCTTACTATGTGCAGAGCAGTGTATTAAGTGCTTGGAAGAGGACAATATAACATGCTTCCTGCACACAGTGAGCTTACGATCTAGAGGGGGAGACAGATATTAATATAAATAAATTATGGATGTGTGCATAAGGCCTTCGCAGGGACAGCTGATGGAGAGTCCCTGGCGTGGGCCTAGAGGCTTGGAGGGGATTCCTGCTCTGCCTGGGGACGGCCTGCAAGTTCCAGCCAGGAGGGTCAGAGCTTGGACCTGCCCTAAAAACCCCTCCCCACAGGGGCCCCCGAAGACCCCTATGGAGCTCTACAAATTGCTGGAGCTCCAGGGCCCAGCACTCTTGAATGCATCTTTTTGGCGCCTAGGGCAGAGGCAATGCTTTAGTCTCGAGGCCCAGCTGAAGCCAAGGAAGGCAGCTCTGGACTGAGGAATTTCGATCCGGGAAGGACCCCTACCTCCGTCTCCGACCATCTCGGTCCTCGGATGTTGTTCTCGGTGAATCCACTAGATGAGGCAAGCTGCCACCTTTATAGTTTCATTCCTGCTCCCTGTCCCAGGGCTTCGGGAATTCCCACTCGACCCTCTGCTCCGTGGGTCCCAAACTTTTCCAGCTCTTGACCTCTCCCCGCAAATCCCAATTCACAGGGCCTGCGGCCTCACTGCCTTTCCCACTCTGTGCCTCTGGTTTCATTCACCCCCAAAGTACCCCTTGGTGAGACCACTCCCCCACATTGTACCTCAGCAGACCAGAAGGAGGGGATTAAAAAGGGGAAGGAGTCATCGTATGCCACCCCCACCACGTGCTACCACCTGGGAAACCCCTAGGAGCACCTCTGAGGTTCCTCCCTGTTTGTGAAAACCTAGCTGGAAGCACGGATAGAGCCTGCCATTGCCAGACCCTGCCCTCCTCTGCTACACCCTTCCCAGTTTTATCAGCCCCCCGCCCCTCCAACATTCAATCATATTTATTTATTTATTTATTGAGCACTTACTTTGTGCAGAGCACTCTATTAAGCTCTTGGAAAGTACAATTTGGCAACAGAGAAAATCCCTACCCCAAAACGGACACACACACACACACACACGTGTGTGTGTGTGTATATATATATATATATTCCCCCAGAAAGAGAGAAAACAGAAGTAATAGCCCTCTCTGTCCTGGCCAGTGGGGGAGTGTCTGTTTGCAAGGGTGGAGGGTCCCAGCTGATCCCTGAGGTCAGGGGGGAAGGCTTGGGACAACCCCAAATCTGGCTTCCCCCAGCCTGCAAGGCAAGGCCAGAAGTCGGAGGGTAAGGCGGATAACTAGGAACACTTGCTCTTGGGGCAACTCTCACCAATGCCCCTGATGCCTCCTCCCACTTTTTTTCTCTGTTTAATTTGCTTCTGGCTCATTGGTTATGGAGCTGGATGGGGGCCCTATGTTTTTCAGCCACTTCCAGGCGGGGTCTTCATGGCTATCTAACTTGCTTTGCAGAACCTCTGCCACTCGGGGGCACGAGGACTATTCAGCTTTCCTGTTCCCTCCAACAATATTCATGGCTCAAAATGGATTGAGCCATTGACCAGCTGTACGTAGTGGGTCACTGAAGGGGGGATGTAAGAGATAGAGAGGAGAGTCATGGGGGTTGGATGATCCATGATGGATCACTGGAGGGAGAGTCAGGGGTATTGGATGGTTCATGCTGGGTCACTGGGGGAGAATCAGGGATGGAGAGGGGACAGTCAGGGGTATTGGGTGGTCTGTGATGGGCCACTGGAGAGAGATTCAGGAATGGATAGGGGAGAGTCAGAGGTGTTAAGATGGGCCATGTTGGGTCACTGGAGGAGAATCAGGGATGGAGAGGGGAGAGTCAGGGGTGTTGGCTGGTCCATCTCTAACCATGAAAGCAGGCATCCAGGAAGACAACTAGCACATAGTTCCTCCCAGTATCCTGATGTTGCTGTCACACCATTTTGTAGGAGCCCACCTTGAGACCCTCTGAACTCAAAGCATTTTACTAATGACACCCCTGACCCTCTTCTCCCCACATTTGCTACCCAGCTATTACATTCCCTTTTCAAGCCCCTATGAACACGGGGTGCTTATTCCAAGCCAAGGAGGCAAGATGAGGGAATCTGGGTGCAGAAAATAAAATTCTGGACATAAAAGCATCCGGTGCCTACTGGAAACTGTACTGCCCACAGTAAAGTCAGGTGAGTGACCACCCTGTGGGGGCTGATGGTCCATGTTTTCCCTTCATGGTGCTCAGTTGGGCTGTTCGGAGGGAGGGTCTGGCCAACGGGCAGATCAGTTGAGTCTACAGAGAAGATGGCTGATCTGCCTGCTGTTGGAACAGGATTTCTGTTTGTTTTTGTTTTGATGGTATTTAAGTGCTTACTGCATGCCAGGCACTGGGCTATGCACTGGGGTAGATAGGAAATAATTGGGATGGACACAGTCCCTGTCCCATATAGGGCTCACAGTCTTAATCTCTATTTTACACATGAGGTAACTGAGGCACAGAGAAGTTAAGTGACTTGTCCAAGGCCACACAGCAGACAAGTGGTAGAGCCAGGATTAGAACCCAGGTCCTTCTGACACCCTGGCCCATGCTCTATCCACTAGGCCACACTACTTTTGGATCTCCAAGGGTGCCATTTCTAAATCCTTGGGGGTGAGCTCAGGGCTGGGGGGATTGGCCTCATTAGTTTATGGAGAGAACACTAATGATAATAATTGTGATATTTGTTAAGTGCTTACTATGTGTCAAGCATTCTACTATTGTTAAGCGCTTACTATGTGTCAAGCATTCTACTAAGCACTGGGGTAGATCCAAGTTAGGTTGGATGCAGTCCCTGTCCCACACGGGGCTCACAGTCTAAGAAGAAGGGACTTGTCCTGCGTCACACATCATAGTAGGAGAGAAGGACCCAGGAATCTTTGTCTGCTTCATCCGGGAGTTCTGCTTGCCCGGCTCGAAGCTGCCAGCATCTCTCAGCCCCTCCTTGGTTTGGGAAGGGGGAGGATAGCAGACGGCTGTGAAATCCAGCCCCAGACCCAGGGCAAGGTTGGAGAGGACAGCCAGACAGAAAGCCTCTCTCCAGATGCCAGAAGGACGGGCTGGGATCCTGGGGTCAGGAGAAGGGGGAGGACAGAACAGACATCCATTTCCCGCTACAGCCTCTGGATACCCGGGCCCGACTAAACAAGTGCCCTTTCCCGGGGTGAGGGGTTGGGGGGTGTATCCTGAAGAAGAAAAGACCCTGGAGTTTGATGCCCTCTGCCTGGGCCCGGCCCCAGCTGGCTCTGTGTCCTTCTGCCTGGTGCCCTTTGGCTGGCCAAGAACAATGGAGACATGGGGTTTAGGGACAGATTTTACTTAAAACAGCTGTGTGGCCTAGTGGTGGAAAGAGAGAGCATCCATCTGGGAGTCAAAATAATGGGTCTCTCTTCACAACTCTTCCACTTGCTTGCTGTGATAATAATAATAATAATAATAATAATAATAATGATAATGGCATTTGTTAAGTGCTTACTATGTGCCAAGCACTGTTCTAAGTCCTGGGGTAGATACAAGGTAATCAGATTGTTCCACATGGGGCTCACAGTCTTAATCCCTGTTTAACAGATGAGGGAACTGAGGCACAGAGAAGTCAAGCGACTTGCCCAGAGTCATGCAGCTGACAAGTGGTGGAGCCGGGATTAGAACCCATGACCTCTGACTCCCAAGACCGTGCTCTTTTCTCTAAGCCACGCTGCTCTTGGGCAAGTCACTTCACTTTTCTGGGCCTCAGGTTCCTCATCTGTGAAATGGGGGATTCAGCACCTCTTCTCCCTTTCACTTAGAGTGGGAGCCCCATATGGGATAGGGACCATGTCTGATCTGTTAATCTTGTATCTACCCAAGCACTTAGTACAGTCCTTGGCACATAGTGAGCATTTAACAGCGTGGCTCAATCAATCAATCAATCAATCAATCATATTTATTGAGCGCTTACTGTGTGCAGAGCACTGTACTAAGCGCTTGGGAAGTACAAGTTGGCAACATATAGAGACAGTCCCTACCCAACAGTGGGCTCACAGTGGAAAGATCATGGGCTTTGGAGTCAGAGGTCATGGCATCAAATCCCGGCTCCACCAATTGCTAGCGGTGTGACTTTGTGCAAGTCACTTAACTTCTCTGTGCCTCAGTTCCCTCATCTGTAAAATGGGGATTAAGACTGTGAGCCCCACATGGGACAACCTGATCACCCGGTATCCCCCAAGTGCTTAGAACAGTGTTTTGCACATAGTAAGCACTTAACAAATACTATCATTATTATTATTATTATTATTAACAAATACCACTACTGTTATTGTTATTATCATTATTATTATTAATAAACCTCTCACATTCCCAATGCCAAGGGCCGGAGATGGAGTGGGTGGGCTCAGGCAGGAAGCCTTAGCTTTGTCCCCCTGTCCTCCTAGTTTATGATTTCCTCATCCCCAGAAAAATCTCTCTGTTGCTCAAAACCCCCACTGGCAAGAATGCCACTGCCAGCCCCGCCCCCCCCCGTCACCGTGTCCCTCACCCTGCAGGCTCTGTCATCAGAGTTGGCAGAGACAAATCTTCCCCCAACCCTCTGGCGGGCAGGAGTGCTGAACTGCTCCTCCAAACCGCTCCTCCTCATTCCCCCGGAGTTACAGAGAGACAAAGGAATTAACAGAGTGCTTGGGGAATGGGTGAGGGATGGTGGTTACCACAGTGGTTAGGGGGTGCAGAAGTGTTGTGGTGACATTGTGGGGTTATCATAGGATGGGGAGATTAGAAATTAATCAGAGAAGCCCCTCAGGAACCCATGCCTGGGCCCCAAGGTGGAAGAAGCAGCGTGGCTCAGTGAAAAGAGCACGGGCTTTGAAGTCAGAGGTTATGGGTTCAAATTCCAGCTTCGCCTGTTGTCAGCTATGTGACTTTGGACAAGTCACATAACTTCTCTGTGCCTCAGTTACCTCATCTGTAAAATGGGGATTAAGACTGTGATCCCCTCGTAACCTCCCCAGCGCTTAGAACAGTGCTTTGCACATAGTAAGCGCTTAATAAATGTCATTATTATTATTACTAATAATAATAAGAAATGAAGCTGGTTCCATCATCTAATTCAGACCCCACCCACGCTCCAGCTTCACCTGGGGATATGGGCCTGGGGGCTGTGGCAGACTGCACAGTATCTCCCTGCAATGTGCTAATTCTTCAGCCAAAAACTTCTTCAGCCTCTGAAGGTGAAGATGTCAGAGGCCTCTTGTGGGGGTGGGGGTGGGGGGCAAGGTTCTGCCCCCTCCCCCAACCAGCCCAGGACTTCAGTCCAATCGGGAGGGGGACACTACTCCAGGCTGGAAATTAGAGATCTGGGTTCTTGCCCTGGCTTTGCTTCTGGCTTGCTGTGTGACCTTGGGCCAGTCCCTGGCCCTCTCTGGGCCTAACCTGACTCCTACAACTGCTTTAATCCACAAGTGGCTTGAGTTGAGGAGGAGCTATAGGCCTTGTTCTTCAGGGAAACTGAAGCGGGGATGTTGTGGGGAAGGAATGCTAGACGGTCAAGGGGGAGGAGGATGGAGAGAGTGAGTTGACTTGGTCCACGCTCCAGCTGTTAAAGCGATGCTCTGAAGCCATGTGCGCGCACTCACACACACACTGGCATCTCAGTCTGGTCCTCTGGTTATTTGAAGTTGGGGAGAGCGGAGAGAGGGATCAATGCAGACGGAAAGCGGCAGTTGGCAGGGCCAAGGAACAGAGCGCGGAGGCCGACTTGGCCCAGCTCCAGGCCCGTGCTGTGTCCTCCGTCCGCTCCTCTTTCCTGCTCGTCCCATCAATCAGCAGAAGCGAGGCTGCCGAGACCTAATGCTGCGATTCCACTGCCCAGGGTAAATGACTTTTCGACTCTAACTCCTTGCCACAGCACCCCAGAACCTGCTTTTTCCTCTAAGTTAGGTGCCAGAGCTGACTTCAGGGGAGCAACCGAGGGCCTGGGGTGAGGTTGGGCCTCTGTCTCCTTTGCTCAGCAGGAATCACTGACCCATCCCTGGTGAAACCCCCAGGAGACCCAACTCTCCCTGTAGCCACCTCTGATCCTTGTACCCTCTCCCTCCATTACCTTCCTCAACCAATCAGTGGTATTTAGTGAAAACTTCCTCTGGGAGGAGCACTGGACTAAGTACTTGGGAGAGTACAGTAGAGTTAGTATCAATCAATCAGGGGTGTTTACTGAGCACTTACTGTGTATAGAGCATTGTTCTATGGGCTTGAAACAGCACACAGAGTAAGTAGACACAATCCCTGCCGACGAAGAGGTTACAATTACCTGTTGCCCTTCAGTTACCTCTGTCAGACCGCCATCTGGGGCACAACTTGTTAGGGCCAACCTCATCACAGCCTCCTCCCATCCCTCACTTCCTCAGTTTCCCACCTCACTTCCTCACAGCACCAATTTCCCGCTAAACCTAGGCAGATTGGTCCTGGGCAATCTGGAAGACTGTAATGGAGACATTGCCAAGGTGGTTGAATGGACCCACCCCCTCACATCCCTTGCTCTACCACTAGAAGGGCCCAGACTCCCTTTTTGGGATGGGTGGAGGACATAGTACTCCTCGCCAGGGCATGGATTTTCCCAGCCAAAGCTGCCAGAACAGAGATCCTCCTGTGGACAAGGAAAGACATCTGGTCTGGGTGTGTGGGCAGATAATGGGTTCTTGGAAAACTAAACTCAGGGCTTCTTCACTGAGCCCAGATGATAGTGGATAGAAGTCGGGCCTGGGAATCAGAAGGTCATGGGTTCTAATCCCTACTCTACCTCTTTTCTGCTCTGTGAATTTAGACGTCACTTGACTTCTCTGTGCCTGTTACCTCATCTGTAAAATGGGGTTTAAGACTGTGAACCCGATGTGAGAAAGGGACTGTGTCCAACCTGATTTTCTTGTATCCCCCAACCCAGTGTTTAGTACAGTGCCTGACACATAGTAAGCGCTTAATAAATACCACAATTGTTACTATTATGAAGGAGAGGTGCACAGAGGGCTGGTGTGGTCCTCTTGACTACTACTACTACTAATAATAATGATAGCATTTATTAAGCACTTACTTTGTGCAAAGCACTGTTCTAAGTACTAGGGAGGTTACAAGGTGATCAGGTTGTCCCACGGGGGCGGCTCACAGTCTTCATTCCCATTTTACAGATGAGGTAACATGCCCAGAGAAGTGAAGTGACTTGCCCAAAGTCACACAGCTGACAAGTGGTGGAGACAGGATTTGAACCCATGGCCTCTGACTTCAAAGCCCAGGCTCTTTCCACTGAGCCACGGACTAGTGCAGGCCAGCCTTGAACTCTGATGTCCAACATCTCCCTCTGGCACCTCTGGACTCCTCTGGCTGGTGGGCAGAGTTAGGCTGGGAATGTCATTTCTCCCTTGGGGTTGGAGGTCTCTAAACTCCCTTCCCTCCTCATGGGGCGGAATATGCCCTTGACTGTTTGCCTCCACCCTCAGAGAGATGGAAACTGTGATCCCAGGAAAACATTAATCCCCAAAAAACATGGTCTCCCTTTGCCTCCCACCGGTCACCCCCCCAACCCATCCAGCCCAGAACTCTGTCTCTGACAACATCCGGACGCTTCTGGGAATCAGAAGGACCTGGTTCTAATCCCTGCTCTGCCACTTGTCTGCTGTGTGATCTTGGGCAACTCCCTTCACTTCTCTATGCCTCAGTTTTCTCATCTGTAAAACGGGGATTAAAACTGTGAGCCCTATGTGGGACAGGGACCATATCTACGATTGTCTTGTACCTACCCCAGGGCTTAGTACAGTGCCTGGCACATAGTAAACACTTAACAAATACCATGTAGCTTGGAGGAATCATGCACTCATTACCTTCTTGGACACCCATCCTTGTGTTTGGGGATGGTGAGGGGATAATCCAACCCAACAATCCAGGCTAACCCCTCTAGGGACCCAATGAGTCAGTCACCCAAAAAGCAGTCCAAAACCTTTGGGAACCTATGGAGAGCTCTGAGCACTGGAGGACTGGACTTGCTAGTTCTGGGATCTGCAGTTCTAATGAGCGATGCCCTTCGCAACCCCCACTGGCTCATCCCTGGCTTTCCCAAGACCTACTGACCCCTACCACCTCACACCCAGGTTGGAAAATAACATTCCACCAAGGGGCTCCTAAGTGCGGGGGTGGGGGCTGACTGTTCAGAGATGGTAAGTGGAGGGGGGAAAGCTCTCTGTCTCTCAGGGTTGGGCTGACCAGAGGCAACCCAAGAGAGGGACGAGAAGGAGAATTTTGGGATGGCCTACCACGTCACCAGACTGTCCTCCTCAGCGAAAACTTTTCAGAATTTGGAAGTGAGGGGGCACATTTGGTCAGGGACTTGGATTTAGGATAAGAATTTGCTGTGGGAACCAGAGGGAAACTGGGGTGGGGGCGGGGGGAGATTTACAACCCAGCCCTAACCATGAAAAAGGAGAGCGCCTCCTGGAGGTGCATTTGAGAAGCATGTAGGCTGTGGGTGTGTTTCTCTCTACATTGGCAGGGACAGGATTTTAACGTGGGTGCGAAATGGGTCTGTTATATATAGGTGTGTTCATACTTCCGTGATTCATTGGTAGCTCTGTGTGAGCATATATCTGTATTGTGTATGTGTGCTATTTATTTATGTGCGCTGTTACACTGGTGAGTTTATATCTGTATATGCCTATGTCTGTCCTACTCTTATAGGCTGAATTTGATGGCGATCTGTGCTTCACACACATTTGAGGGCGTGTGTGTACTGTAGATTTCTACCCTCAGTTGTGTCTGTTTATGCACCTGTAATTTTGGGTTTGTCTCTGATTGTGTGTGGCTGTGAAGGTAGATGTTTCCATGTTTGAATGTGTGGGCAAGTGCCTGGGTGTGTTTTTGTGTCTGGGGGGGGTCTTTGGGTTGGCATGGTGAGAGCGGTGTGTGCTCTTCCATGCCTCTGAAACACCAGTCACTCAGAGGGTCCTCAGAGGCTGATACCGGGGGACACCCACTTCTCCACCCTTCTCTTTTCACCCTCTGCCTTAAAGGAAATATGGGGGGTAGGTTCGCCCAAGGGGCAGAGCTGAAAAGGACCCTGGTGCCCCAGCCCCTACCTGCAGGCGACTGGTGGCTCAGGTTGCAAATATCACCAGGGTGAGTTAGAAATAACTGATCCCTGCCGTGTTTGCCTATTACAGCCCCCACCCTGGCCACAGGACTCACAGGTGAAACCTTTTTGCTGGGGCTCAGTTTACTCATCTGTGGAATGGGCAAGCAGTCGGGCTGCACGGAGTGACAAGACAGGACCCCAATCTGCCTCAGTTTCCAGCCCCCCCTCCCCCAGTTTTCCCAGTGCACTTAGAGGGGACGCTTCCCCAACAGGACTTCTTCCTTACCCCCACCTCTCCTGCACCCCTGAACTGGTTCCAGACTGCTGGGGCTTGTCCAGGTGGGGAGCCAGGCCTGGGCCAGAAAGTCAACCCTTTCCTTCCTGAACTACAGTTCCTGGAGAAGGGAAGGGAGAAAGAATCTGGCCCAGGATTAGGCCAGAGTCACCAAGAGCTGTGGGGAGTTCCAGGCCCTGAGGATGTTGGAGTCCCTTGATAAAGGGAAAAGCTGGCAGGAAGCCAGGCCCCTGGAGAAACGGAAGTGGGGGGAAGGGGGAGGTGGAACACATATTTTTTCCTCGGGAGGAAACTGAGGCAGAGGGAGGTGAAGAGAAGAGACTAAGGCCATCCAGGGAGGCAAGCCAGGTCTGGGACCCAGGGCCTTCTCCTCTAGCAGCCCGCCCCGGAGAGTGTGGCTGGGACACATAGGACACATGGGTGTGCAGACATGTTCCAAGAAGCAGTGTAGCTCAGTGGAAAGAGCACGGGCTTTGGAGTCAGGGGTCATGGGTTCAAATCCTGACTCCGCCACTTGTCAGCTGTGTGACTTTGGGCAAGTCACTTAACTTCTCTGGGCCTCAGTTACCTCATCTGTAAAATGGGGATAAAGACTATGAGCCCCACGTGGGACAAACTGATCACCTTGTAACCTCCCCAGTGCTTAGAATGGTGCTTTGCACATAGTAAGCCCTTAATAAATACCATCACTATAATTATTATGTGCTAGGCTGACCCCCCCCCACCCATCTTCTCAGGTGGAAGACAGAGGGGTTAGGGATGGTCCTGTGGCCAGAATCCCTCTCCCGATGGAAAGGATGATTTGGGTGGAGGCCGATCTGCCCCCCGCCCTCACCCCACGCGGTGCCACGGGCTACGGGGGCGGGGGGAGCGGCCGCCTAGCCCAGCCCCGTCGACGACAGGAGCGGGAGTGGAGGAGAAGGAGGAGGAGGAGGAGGAGGAGGAGGAGGAGCCGCGGAGAGCTGGGCTGGGGAACGATAAGAGCGGGGCACGGAGTGAGGACGGCTGGGAGCGCGTTACAGCGGGGGAGAGGCGCTGCTGGACGGGCGGCCACAGGACAATCTCCCCGGGAGATTAGGGGCTATTTATGGCATGTCGCTGGTAACTCTCCTCCTGCTCCTGGACTCTTTCCACAAAGGTGAGACGGCGGGGTCGGGGATCGGTAGAACCGTGGATGTGGCTTGCTTATGCTAGACTTTAGGGTCCGGGGTGTCTTCCCCTTTCTGGAGGGTGGGGTGGGGGCGTTGTTAGGTTTGGAGGCGCAAATAGAGGGTTCCTGTCGCTTTCAGTGGTATTTTGGGGAAGGGGGCTTTCCGGTCTGCCAATTCTCCCATTCTGTCTCTTCTGATCCCCCCTCCCCCCAAACACACAGACACACACACACAAACACTCCCCGGGGATGGGGAGTGGGGAAATCTCCCCCAGCAAGTTTCTCCCCAGACCCCAGACCCGGAATTCTCCTCTCTGGGACCCGGGCACTGCCCCTCCTCCCATAGGGGCGAGAGCCTCCTCCTGGGAGGCCGCCGGGGTCCCGTCACGGCCGCTGGGCCAGATGGGGGCGGGAAGGCCCCGTCCCGGGGTTGGGGCAGGGGGCGGCGGCGGGAGTCAGGTGTCCGGCTGGTCCAGACCTGTAGCCCGGGTGAGGAAGGGGGAGGATGAGGGTGGGGGGCTATCCCGCGCCTTACACCGGGGGAGGGGGGCAGAGGAGTGTGTGTTGAAGGGGGGAGGGGTTGTCCGGTTCCTCCCGATGTCCAGCTCTGCAACTTTACCCCCTCGCCCCGGACTGGTGAACGCCCCCGACGCCTCTGAGGTTCGGCTTTGGGGTAAAAACAAAGACCGAGACGCCCCCTCTTCCCTTCCCCCACCCCGGAAAACGGGGGGCTGACGGTGAGGGGTGGGCGAGGCGAGACTCGGGCTGAGATGCCTTCTCTTGGTTGGGGGGGGGGGGCGGCAGGCTCAGTTTAACCCCTGCCCTCCTGCGCTGGGGGGGAGCGGGATGATGGAGAGGGGGGTCCGAGGGGAGGTCGGGGGCGGGGGGAGAGGGATGCCCTCTCCCCAATCCTCATCCGGGCTCCGGCGTCCCACGGCCCCCTTCCCTCCCTTTCCTCCCCGCAGGCAGGCTCGGGAGCTCGGCTTTAATTACATTAATATTAAAAATACATAAGCAGAGGAGAGGCGCCCCCCTCCTTTCCCCACCTCCCGTGTGTGCGAGCGAGCGAGTGTGTGTGTGTGTGTGTGCGTTCGTGCGTGTGTGACAGCAGCTGCCGGCGAGCCAAGCCCCCCCTTCCCCCCGCCACAGCCCCCTCCCCTCCATCGCGTCCCCGACCCCAGCCCCCAACGGGGCAGGACCGGACAACTGACCGCATCCGCCTGCCAAGGGGATCTGGGCGAGGGGAGGCGTCCAGAGCGCTCCCAGCTGGAACTTGAGGTTGAAGTTGGCCGGGCTCGGGTCCCCGGCCCCGCGGGGCTGACCCGACGGGGCGCCCACTTGGCCGGGGACAACTGGGATGGAGCCTCGTTTGGGAGCGCGCCCTTAGGGAATCTGGGGACCTGTTATAGCCCGGTGTGGGAAACGGGGGGCGGGTTTTTTTGGGGGGGGGGAGTCCTCACCCCGGACCCGGCAGGCTGTGGACGCTGGGCACTAGTCTGGGTAGGGGGAAGAGGGGGCTTTCAGGCCTCGGACGTCGAGTTTTTCTCGCAGCTACAGCGGAGTGAGGAGATGGGGGTTGTGGGGGTCCGCATCTGGAAGCCCCCGTTGAGCTTGGACTGGCGGGTTTCCCTGCCAACCAGGGGTAACCAGTGACACACTCTCTCTCTCTCTGTCTCTCTCTGTCTCTCTCTCTCTGTCTCTGTCTCTCGGGGGACAGGCTGGACAGGGGCAGCTAGCTAAAGAGTCACACTGCCCACCCCCCTGCCCCTGGGCCCTCCGGGCACCGGGTTTCTGCGGCGGAACGGAGTTCCGCTGAGCCGCCCAGCAAAGACCAGGAGGCCGGGGAAGTCCGGCCTCGGATCTCCCCCTGCCCCCCGGGGGCTCAGAGCGGAGCGGGGCCGGAGAGAGGGGTCGGTGTCTGCAGATGTCCCCTCCCTCCTTCCCCCGGACATCCCGCCGAGTCTCCCAGGCTGAGCTAGGCCGGGTCCCGCCCCGGGGCGACTCCCCAGAAGAGGCTCCGGATTTGCATGCAGGTTGGCGTGCAGATTTGCCTGCAGATTTGCATGCCCGCACGTGGCCCCGTCACCCTCCCGCTCTCGTTGTATGAAGCGAAGCCCCCACACCCGGGCTCCAGCCCCTCGCCTCGGGCGAGCAGGGGCCGTCGGCTGGGCTCTGAGCGCTGTCCGGGCCGAAGCCCCTGGCCGCCGGGACCCGAGAAGCCGCGGAGATGCGGCCGGCCGGCCTTAGAACGGCTTGGCAACGAGTTCCTCGCCCGGGAGACTTCCACACATGGGAGGGCCAGGAGAAAAGAACGCCGAACCTGCCGTCTCCGGGACCAACCCGGTTTAAAGACTGACGTGGGCGGGTGCCTTATCCGCAAGGCTGTTTTAAGGGAATCGATTATCCCCTCATCTCATGGGGGCCGGGAGCGGGGGGAACTGAAGCTTTCTTGGGAGCTTTCTCTGCTGCTGAGGGCTCCAAGAGGACCCAAACTCAACCCCTCCTCCTCCCCAACCATCCCAACCTTTACATCTTTCAGTTTCCCAACTAGTCCCCAGAGTCCCCTGCCCCACCACCACCTCTAGGTCTGCCCACAGAGTGGGCATCTCAGTGTAGAGTCCTTTGCATTCACCGAAGGAAGATTTGGGCTGGATGTTAATGGGGGCTTTGTGTGGCTACGTATATAGACACATATATATGTATGTGTGTGACAGATTGGCGGCAGAGGGAGGTACTGGGAATTATAGGGCTGTGTGTGTGTATGCGTGTGTTTTGAGGCTGGCAGTTCACCCATGGCTGATCATACCAGCTCAGCTGCCCCCAAAGCCACCAAATCCAGAGTCCAGCTTGTCCAGATCTAACACGGCCTGACACGCACGTTCGGACGCTTGGTTCTCCTGCCCCGTTCTGGGTGAAGAGTCCCAGGACCTGGATGGGGACTGGGGGCCCTCGGTATCCCCTCTCTCCCCCTCCAGGTTCCCTCCCCTCCCTTCCCCACGTGCAGCACCTGCGTCTCCCCATCCCCCCTGGGGTGGAAACGGTCATTGTCGGCTCTGGGAACCCTGATTGCATCACTAGGAAATCATCTGCATAGATTTGCATATTGTGTAGCAGGCTGTTCTGGTCTCCCCCCGCCCCCCAACTCCACCCTCTCCACAAACACACTTCCCCTCTCCCCCGAGGAAAGGACAGGGGTAGGCTCTGAAAGGCCATGGAAGGGAATGCCTCTGAGACCCCAGTCAAATTTTTTCCTAGGCCGAAGCCTAAGGAGAGGGAGATTGGGGGGGGAAAGGGGGAGGCATGGCCTCTTGGGATCTCAAGAGATCTCCGTGTGCTGGCCTTTTTGGGGGGCAGAGACCCAGCTCTGGCCATACCGCCAGGGTCGAGCTTTTGTGCTTTTTTGAGGGTGACCGCTGTTCCAGAATTCCCTGGGCCACTAGAGCCCTTTTGGACGCTCCTGTCGCAGGATTCAGTCTAGATGGGTAAGGGTCATTTCAGTCCGCGCCATCCCCCCTCTAATGCCGCTCTAGAAGAGAGACATCAGAGCTAGAGGGTTTAGAAGCACTGCTTGCCTGCAGGCCCCTGGTTGGGCCAGGGAGTGAGGGCTGGGTATGGTGCCCCAACCCCATTACACAGCTGTCCCCTTGCTGCTTTGGAGAAGGCGAGGGAGGGGCCTACAAACCCAGCGCCTCGCCCACCTTTCAGCTGCCCCTCTCATCCCTCCCTGCTCTCCGGAGACGTCATCCATTCCGACGGCCTTCAAGGTCACCACCTTCGTTAAGAACGAAGTTATTAAAATTCTCGCTGTCATGTATTTAGATAAAACTGATTCTGCAGAGGGATAAAAAAAGCAGCTTTGGGTTACAAATGTACACATGACGGAAGGTATAATTACCGCCAGCATGAAAGCTTCATCTGGGAACCACTGTGAGCCTGTACTTCCTTGTGGCTTTTTCAATACCCCTTCTCTGGCCAATCAATCAATCAATCAATCAATAATAATGGCATTTATTAAGCACTTACTATGTGCAAAGCACTGTTCTAAGCGCTGGGGAGGTTACAAGGTGATCAGGTTGTCCCACAGGGGGCTCACAATCTTCATCCCCATTTTGCAGATGAGGTACCTGAGGCACAGAGAAGTTAAGTGACTTGCCCAAAGTCACACAGCTGACAATTGGCAGATTCAAACCCATGACCTCTGACTCTAAAGACCGTGCTCTTTCCATTGAGCCGTGATGCTTCTCATGGTATTTATTAGAGCCAGTGCTCTGCACACAATAGGCAGGCAATAAATAGCTTTGATTGATGGATTGATTAAAGGCACTGTACTGGGCACCTGCTGTGTGAGAGCACCATACTGGGTACTTTTGTGCCAAACTGCTGTACTGGGCAACTGTGGGCAGATCATTGTACTGAGCCACTACTGAGTGCAGACTGGTGTACTGGATGCCTGCTGTCACTACTAGATCACCGTACTGAGCACCTATTTGGGGCAGAGCTCTGGACTGAGTGTCTGTTGTATTCAGAGCACTGAATGAGGAACCTACTGCATGTGCAGAGTATTTTACTGGATGCTTGGTCCCTGCCCTAGAGAAGTTTGCACTCTAATGGGGGAGGCAGGCAAACAGAGATTATTTACAGAAGAAGCAGGAGGAAGAACAAAGAAAAAACTTGTAATCTCTAGAGGATGAAGAGAATAGAAGGAGAAAGAATGAACATAGATCCAGATATCCATATGGGGTGTAGGGACAGCCAGGATTTATAACTTTGGTTTATGTGGGTCCTGTTCTCTGCACCCTGTCTAGACCTGCTTTCTTGAATCACCTCCATGTGCCGGGAGTGGGGTACAGTGAATTCCACCCCGTGAGAGCAGTGTGGTCTCAAGTCAGTCGATCAAGTGAATTTATTGAGTGCTTACTGTATGCAGAGCACTGTATTAAGCACTTGGGAGAGTAATAATAATAGTGGTATTTATTAAGTGCTTACTATGTGCCAGGCACTGTTCTAAGCCCCTGGGGTAGATACAAGCAAATAAGGTTGGAAACAGTCCTTGTCCCACGTGGGGCTTACAGTCTCCATCCCCATTTTATAGATGAGGTACCTAAGGCCCAGAGAAATGAAGTGACTTGCCCAAGGTCACACAGCAGATAAGTGGCAGAGCAGACTCCCAGGCCTGTGCTCTATCCACTCCATCGTACTCTGAGAGACAATAAACAGACACATCTCCCACCCACAGTGAGTTTACAGTCTAGAGGTGGAGACAGACATTAATAAAAATAAATAAATTACAGCTATGTACATAAGTGTTGTGGGGCTGGGAGGGCTTGAGGTGATGAGAGCAAGAGGAAGCCAAGGGGTCTCTAGCAGGGAGTGGGGGCTTCCTTCATGACCATTCACTCATTCATTCATTCAATCATATTTATTGAGCACTTACTGTGTGCAAAGCACTGTATTAAGCTCTTGGGAGAGTACAATATAACAACAAACAGGCACATTCCTGCCCACAACGAGCTCATAGTCGAGAGGGGGAGACAGCCATTAATATAAATAGATAAATAGATAGCTACGTAAATTACAGATATATACATATGTGATGTGGGGATGGGAGAGAGGGTGAATGAAGGAGCAAGTAAGAGCAGCGAGGAAGGGAGTGGGGAAGAGGAGAGAAAGGCTTAGTCAGGGAAGGCTTCTTGGAGGAGATGACCATTCCTGTTCTTCTCCGACAGCCCTGAAGGATCTCTCTTACTGCTGAGTTGCACCTATTTCTAGGGTGTGGTCCATCCTGCTGGGTTGCAGCTGTGCAAGGGTGGGTAACAGTTACTCAGATTCATTGTTGTCTGTCTCCCCCTTCTAGACTGTGAGCCCGTTGCTGGGTAGGGACCGTCTCTATATGTTGCCGACTTGTACTTCCCAAGCGCTTAGTACAGTGCCCTGCACACAGTAAGCACTCAATAAATATAATTGAATGAATGACTGAATGAACCAAGATGAGGAGATTTAATGGGCATAGAGTAACCTTGATGGTCTGGGCATATGTCTGATTATGGAATTTAATTTGATCTTATTCTCTGCCAAGCACTGGGCCAAGTGCTAGGTCACTGTGGGCAGGGGACGTGTCTACTAACTCTGTTATATTGTACTATCCCAAGTGCTTAGTACAGTGCTATGCAGAGAGTAAGCAATCAGTAAATATGATTGATTGATTGCTGGGATAGCTATAAGGGCGTCAGGGCAGACATAGACTCTTTCTTACATGGGGCTCCCAGGCTAAGAAGGAGGGAGACCAGGTATCTTATCCCCATTTTACCAATGACTCTAAAGCCAAGAGAAGTTAAGTGGCTTGCCCAAGGTCACACAGCAGGCTAGCGATAGAACTGCTATTGAGCTCTGGGTCTTCTGATTACCAGTCCAATCTTTTTCGACCAAGTCATACCGACTCCCTTTTTAAAAAAAAATGGTATTTGTTAAGCACTTACTTTGTGACATGCACTGAACTAGGTGCTGGAGTAGATGTAAGTTGATTTAGGTTGGACACAGTCCCTGTCCCACAGGGGGCTCACAGTCTTAATACCCATTTTACAGATGATGATGATGATGATGGTATTTGTTAAGTGCTTACTATGTGTAAAGCACTGTTCTAAGTGCTGGGGAGGTTACAAGGTGATCAGGTTGTCCCCCAGGGGGCTCACCTTTTTAATCCCCATTTTACAGATAAGGTAACTGAGGCACAGAGAAGCTAAGTGACTTCACAGCAGACAAGTAACAGAGCTGGGATTAGAACCCAGGTCCTTCTGGCTCCCAGGCCCGGGCTCTAGCCACTTGACCACACTACTTCACACTCCTTTGCGGAAAGGGTGTGTATGGCTGCTGTATTAGACTGTAAGTTCTTCATATCCAGTTGGGAGTGACATTGGGTCGTGGCGAAAGGAGGGAGGAAGATTGGGTCTCCATTGACTATGGTGCCAGTTGGGGCCCATTGCCTTGATGCCCCACATGAAATCAAGAACTGGAATTGTGTGGCGTCCAGCTCAGAGTGCTCGTATCCCTGGGGGATTGGGAACTGGGATGCCCAAGGGGTAAAGGGGCAGAGAGAAAACTGTCTCAGGCCCTTCCTTGAAATTGGGCCCCAGTTCACCCAGACCAGTAGAGCCTTGCTCAGCTGACTTCAATGCCCTGCCTCATCAATCAGTCAATCAATCAATTGCATTTATTGAGCACTTACTGTATGCAGAGCACTGTTCTAAGCACTTGGGAGAGGATAATATAGCAGATAGACATGTTCCCTGCCCACAACAAGCTTACAATCTAGAGGTCTAATCCAAGTAGACCCTTCCTACTTACCTCTGTGGCAAATCCTCAATCAGTCAATGGTATTTATTGAGCGCTTTCCGTGTGCAGAGCACCATACGAAGCTCCAAGGAGAGTACAGTGAAGTAAGGAGACATGATCCTTGCTCTCAAGGAGCTACAGTCTGGGGCCTGAGGGAAGGCAGACACTAAAATAAATTATAGGTACGGGAAGTAACTGAACTGAAAGAAAGGTACATAAGTGTGATGGGGGTTGGAGGTGCAGTGAGTACCTAAGTGTTTAGCAGGTAAAGACTCAAGTGATCTCAGAGCCATCTTGTCCTCTCCCCAGAGCCAAAGCCCTTTGACATTGGACCTGAGATCCCAGAAAGGGTGGTGATGGCCATCTTACTGACTGCAGGCTTTCCCCCAGTCCCAGGATCATCATCATCATCATCATCAATCATATTTATTGAGCACTTACTATGTGCAGAGCACTGTACTAAGTGCTTGGGAAGTACAAATTGGCAACATATAGAGACATTCCCTACCCAACAGTGGGCTCACAGTCTAAAAGGGGGTGACAGAGAACAAAACCAAACATACTAACAAAATAAAATAAATAGAATAGATATGTACAAGTAAAATAAATAAATGAATAGAGTAATAAATATGTGCAAACATATATACATATATACAGGTGCTGTGGAGAAGGGAAGGAGGTAAGATGGGGAGGATGGAGAGGGGGACGAGGGGGAGAGGAAGGAAGGGGCTCCGTCTGGGAAGGCCTCCTGGAGGAGGTGAGCTCTCAGCAGGGCCTTGAAGGGAGGAAGAGAGCTAGCTTGGCGGATGGGCAGAGGGAGGGCATTCCAGGCCCGGGGGATGATGTGGGCCGGGGGTCGATGGCGGGACAGGCGAGAACGAGGTACGGTGAGGAGATTAGCGGTGGAGGAGCGGAGGGTGCGGGCTGGGCTGTAGAAGGAGAGAAGGGAGGTGAGGTAGGAGGGGGCGAGGTGATGGAGAGCCTTGAAGCCGAGGGTGAGGAGTTTCTGCCTGATGTGCAGGATAAGCCATCTGGCCCAAGCGGACTTAATGTCCAGGACCCAGAGAGCGCAAACCTAGGTGCTTACAATCCCCAGGCATCAATCAATCAATTAATCAATGGTATTGAGTACTTACCTATGCAGAGCACTGTATTAAGCACTTGTGAGAGAACAATACAGCAGCTTTGATAGACTCATTCCGTGCCCCCAAGGAGCACTGTGTGAAAACAGCTTGGCCTAGAGGATAGAGGATGGGCCTCGGAGTCAGAAGGATCTGGGTTCTAATCCAGGCTCCCCAACTGGTGAGCTGGGTGACTTTGAGCTAGTCACTTCACTTCTCTGTGCCTCAGTTAATCCATCTGTAAAATGGGGATTAAGACTGTGAGCCCCATGTGGGGCTCCTGATTAGCTAACCTGACTAGCTTGTATCTACCCAGTGCTAAGTATGTGCCTAGCATATTGTAAATGCTTAAGAGATACCATTTTTTAAAAAGCCACGTTCTAGAGTCTAAAGACCTCTCCCAGGCCCTTCTTCGTCCCTCTCCCTTTCCCCTCCCCAACATCCCCCCCCCACCACCCTGCTAACGAAACCAGCCCCGAAAGAGGAAACAAGCGGAGTAGGGAATAAGGGTGCCTTTGGGTCACAGGAGAGATGGATTTTCAATGGAAAATGGAAGTTGTAGGGCGGTTGTTATGCACTGGACATCTAGTTAAATCCACTTAAGCTCCTTTACCATTTAACGTTGAGCTCTTAGCCTAATGCTGTGTTTCATAAAACAGGCCCCAAATCGCTAGGAGATTAAAAAATGTAGAAAGAGTGCGGCAATATTTTAAACCTGAAATCATCGGTCCCGGCATCTGGCCCACTGCAGGAATCACCCATGGCTACGGTGTTCGCGCCTGCCCACTCCTCTGCCTAGGCCCCACCTCTGGAACTGGAATTCAGAAGAGCTGGATTCTGATCCTGACTCCACCACAGACTGGCTGTGTGACTTCAGGCATGTCGCACAATTTGATCTCTCTTGGCCTTAGCGGCCGCATCCTTCTTATTATTAGTAGTAATAATACTAATAGCAATGATAATTGTTAAGCACTTACTATGCTCCAAGCACAGTACTAAATGCTGGGGTAGATACCATTAGTATAATAATAACAATAATAATAATGCTATTTGTTAAGCGCTATCAATCAATCAATCAATCAATCGTATTGAGCATTTACTGTGTGCAGAGCACTGTACTAAGCGCTTGGGAAGCACAAGATGGCAACATATAGAGACAGTCCCTACCCAACAGTGGGCTCACAGTCTAAAAGGGGGAGACAGAGAACAAAACCAAACATACTAACAAAATAAAATAAATAGAATAGATATGTACAAGTAAAATAAATAAATAAATAAATAGAGTAATAAATATGTACAGACATATATACATATACACAGGTAAACACCCTTGAACTGATGAAATATCATTAATATGATTATCATTAATATCATTAAAATTAAAACTACGAAACAGAAACATAATCAATTTGTCATTGTTACTAGATCAGAGAGCACACTGCAAGTTAACGATCTCTAGATTTAGTTCCTCTGCTCCAGGAACTGAAGGTAGTTTGGCAATTTGGGTATTGAGTTAAGGGTTGGATTCTGGAGATGACGGGAAGGAAGAGCAGACGGAACTTCGTGACAGAATGAAAGGAAAGGAGGAGTCAAGGGTTATGCCAAGGGTTGGCTTGAGAGATGGGGAGAAGGGTGATGCTTTGTACCGTGATGGGAATGCTTCGCACATAGCAAGCACTTAACAAATACCACCATTATTATTACTATTATTATTAAACTTCGATGGAGGAGAGAGGCTCTGCCACTTGTCTGCCATGTGGCCTTAAGGAAATCACTTCACTTCTGTGTGTCTCAGTTATCTCACTGGTCTAATGGGGATTAAAACTGTGAATCCCATGTCGGAAGCACTGTTCTACTATAGCATCTCCACCATCACCAGCACTAGCCAATGCCCTGCTATCCTTGCCCCAGCAGTTCTCAGACACCCAGGGGCCCCACTGGGGTCTGGGGAGAATGTGTGGCCTAGTAGAAAGAGTTTGGGGCTGGGAGTCAGGAGGCTTGGTTCCTAATCCCAAACCTCCTTCTGTATGACTTTATTTCAGTCACCTAACATTTCTGGACCTCTGTTTTCTCAGCTGTAAAATGGGAAAAGATCCCTGCTGTCCCCTTCTCTCTTAGGTTGTGAGTCAGAGTGGAACAGGGACAAGTTCTGATCTGATTATCTAGCAACTGCCCCAGTGCTCGGCACAGTGTTAGCATAGTAAGCACTTATTAGCCACCATGGCTAATTGAGGGATTGGGGAACAGTGGGTATGGAGGTCACATTGGGTGTCATGGACTGTAAAGGGATAAACCTTGCAGGAAATAAGTAAGTATGGGGTAGGATCAAAATGATAATAATAATAATAATACTGGTACTTAATGCTTACTATACGCCAAGCACTGTTCTAAGTAGATACAAATTAATCAGATTGGACAGTCCCTGTCTCACATGGAGCTCACACTCTTAATCCCTATTTTACAGATGTGGGAACTGAAGTACAGAGAAGTTAAGTGACTTTCCTAAGGTCACACAGCAAACAAGTGGTGGAGCCAGAACTAGAACCCAGGTCCTTCTGACGCCTAGGCCTGTGCTCTATTCACTAGGCCACACTACTTCTCAAATAATTAGTTTGGACAATCCCTGTTCCACTTGGGGCTCACAGTCTTCATTCCCATTTTTCAGAGGAGAAAACTGAGGCACCAAGGTGTTAAGTGAGTTGCCCAAGGTCACACAGCAGACAAGTGGCAGAGCTGGGATTAGAATTCAGGTCTTCTGACTCCAAAAGCCCATGCTCTAACCACTAGACAATTCTGCTTCTCAAGCCCAGGGAGGCTAAACAACTGATCAAAGTCCTCACTGGCCTCTGGGGTCAGGGCAGAGCTCCTGATGACCTTGAACCCTGATCTAGGCCTTGGATGGCTGTTGGTAATAGTAATACTATCTGTGGTATTTGTTCAGTCCTTTCTATGTACCAAGCATTGTATGAAGCAATGAGGGAGATACAAAGTAATCAGATGGGACACAGGCTGCATCTCCCGCCTGTCTTGGAGGAGGGGGCAAGGACCAAGGAAAGTGAAGTTCAGGCCTCCCAGATCCAAGAATGACAGGTGCCACGCACCGGTTAAACACGGACCCCACGGACGTGCAGGATGCTCTTGTTTTACACCTGCGGGTGCTAGTCTGACCTGCCAGAGGGCTGTCAGATAGGTAAGCAGGAATGAATGGTTTGTCTAATCCTCCCCGCACCCCCCTGCCTCCAGACGGCGCAGGGCCGGAGAAATATGAAGGCAATCTCCTCACACTATAAATCTGCTGCCTCCATAGCCCTGACAGGTGGTTGGACAATCCCAACCCATTCATCAATTAAATCTCCCAATTTGTCGCCGGAGAGAGCCCCTTGTCCTTGGCTCAGGGAGAACCAGTAGTTCCCGGAGCCCGGAGCCCGGAGGAGGCGGCGGTGTTCTCACCGGGGCTGGCATCCCCGGACAGAGCGGGGAGGGGAGCTGAGCTCGGTTATCTTGGGGACACAGCTGTGGACTGGAGTGGATGGCCAGCTGTGCTGGGGGGAGGTGGGTGACTGGGCCCAGTTTCCAAACCTGAAAGTGCTTCCTAGCCTGGCCATCCCTGACCCATTTGTACTTCCTGAATTTCGGGCCAAACTGGCCGACGCCCCAACCCTGCCCTTTGGGTGCTGATGATTTCATGGGGATGAACAGACCAGCTGTTGAGGACAAGGGGGCGTGAAGTTTTTGTTCCCTTGTCTTGCATCAGGAAAGTCTCCCTGGAGGTGGTGGGCTTAGGTATCAGGCAGAAAGAGGGGTTTAGGGCCAAGACAAAGGACTGGTGAGAGATCAGCTGGGGCCTGGTCCTCATTTTGCTTAGCTGTTTAATGTGGAGGAGGTTGGAGCCCCCAAGAGGTCCCTGAAGTTGGGAGTCTGGAGTGTCTTTTTTATGGTGTCTGTTAAGCGCTTACTATGTGCCAGGCACTGTATTTAATGCTGGAGTAGATACGAGCTAATCAGGTTGGACACAGTCCATGTCCCACATGGGGCTCACAGTCTTAATCCTCATTTTACAGGTAAGGTAACTGAGATGCTGAAAAGTTAAGTGACTTGCCCAAGGTCACCCTATAGACACATGGTAGAGCCGGGATTAGAACTAAGGTCCTTCTGACTCCCAGGCTTGTGCTCTATCCACTGGGCCACGCTGCTGGGCTGGCAATGCTCTGAGAAACCCTCAAAACATCTCCAACCCTAGGGGAGTTCCCCCTCAGTACAAGAGCCTTCTGTGTGAGTGGGGTGTGTCTGAGTTAAGAATCCCCCAGGATCAGAGAGAAGGAAGTTTGGATACATGCAAAGTTACCACCCCCACAGACCCTCTTGGGGGTATTGGGCCTTTGATCTGCTTACTGCCTGGGAAGAGTACCCCTTCAGCTCAGCTCCACCAGCCTCCAAGGATGCTTTCTGACAGATCCCAGCCCTGAGAGGGACCCAAGGGACCAGGTCTGCCTTTTTTTCCGATGGGTGCAGTTGGAGATAGGGAGATGGGAGGAATTTGGTCAGGGAGCCCCTGGGATCAGAAGTCCCGAGGTTACAACTTCCCCACCACTGTCACTTCCTCTCAGCAGCTACCCAGCTTGGGGGGACTGGAGCACTTTAACCATTAATCTGTCCTCTGGAAGAGTAGAGGGCAGCAGCTCTGGAAGGCAGCTGTAGCAACCAGGAATAGTTGGGGTCCATCAGGGCTTGAAGGATTTTTCCTCATTCCCCTACCCTGGGACTCCTCCCTTCCACTCCTCATCCTTCCTACCTTGAAAAGCCTCCTTAGTCCTGTCTGGCTTCCCCTGCTTCCTAAAGCTGTTCTTGATCAGCTCCTCCAGGAAGCCTTCTTTATTCACCCCATTCATCCTCCAGTGTACCATCAAAAGTCACAGCCTACTCCATCCCTGAATCTCTTAATCTCTTTTGTCAGCTGGACCGTTTATTCATCTGATCTTCCCTACAGGACCTTGGGCTCATAAGGTCAGGGCTGTGTCCATCCTCTCTCCCCAGCTGGATTGGGGGCTCCCCGAGGGCAGGACCCTGTCCATTCCACCTTCCCTAAACAACCTGGGGCTCCCCAAGGTCCATCCCCTCTCTCTTACCAGATTGGGGGCTTCCCTAGAACAAGACTGCGTCCATTGCATCTCTCCTACTGGATTGGGTCCTCCTCCTCCAGGTTAAGACTGTGTCCATCTGTCTTCCCTCCTGGATCTGAGCCCCCCAGAGTCAGTACTTTGCCTTCCCATCACCCCTACTGGATTGGGAGTTCCTTGAGGGTGGATTCATGTCCATCCTCTCTCCTTCACTGGGTTGGAGTCTCCCTGAAACAGCTCTCTGTCAGGAACTTGGCTTTAGCGCAGAGCACTAATCAGTCAACAGATGGCATTTATTGAGTGCTCACTGTGAGCAGAGAGTTGTTGCCACAGCCCCATGGGGTGAGAAGCAGCATGGTATAGCAGATACAGCACGGGCCTCGGAGTCAAAAGGTCATGGGTTCTAATCCCGAGTCCACCACATGTCTGCTTTGTGACTTGGGGCAGTTGGGCAGTCATTTCACTTCTCTGGGCCTCAGTTACCTCATCTGTGAAATGGGGATTAAACTGTGAGTTCCACGTGGGACAGGGACTGCGACCAACCCGATTTGCTTGTATCCACCCCAGTGTTTAGTATAGATCTTGGCACATATTAAACGCTTAAAAAATGTCATTGTCATCATCATCAGCCCCTCATCCTGACCCTGGCCTCTCTTCCACCTCTGCAGCCCACCCTGAAGATGTTGGCACCAGCCTCTACTTTGTGAACGACTCCTTGCAGCAGGTTACCTTCTCCAGCTCCGTTGGGGTGGTGGTGCCTTGCCCGGCTGGAGGGTCCCCCAGCGCGTCCCTCCGGTGGTACCTCGCCACGGGCGATGACATCTACGACGTGCCCCACATCCGGCACGTCCACGCCAACGGCACGCTGCAGCTCTACCCCTTCTCGCCCTCCGCCTTCAACAGCTTTATCCACGACAATGACTATTTCTGCACGGCCGAGAATGCAGCCGGCAAAATCCGGAGTCCTAACATCCGGGTTAAAGCAGGTGACGGGGTGGGGAGTTGCGGTGTTTGTTCCTGGGGGTGGGGGCATGAGGGTGGAGGTGAAATGAGCCACTGCCCCTAGTGTAACACTTCCATCAACCAATCAATAGTGTTTATTGAGCCCTAACTGTGGTCAAAGCACTGCATTGAGCATTCAGGAGCAATGGCGGGGCCCAGTAATAATAATATCTGTGGTATTTGTTAAGTGGTTACTATGTGCCAAGCACCCTACTATGTACTAAGAAGGATACAATCAAATCAGTAACAGTTCTTGCCCTATATGAGACTTAAGGTGGGTGGAGAACAGGTATTGAATCCTCATTTTATGATTGAGAAAACTGAGGCATCTAGAAGTTAAATGACCTGCCCAAGGTGACACAGCAGGCAAGTAGCAGAGGAGGAATTAGAACCGAGGTTGACGTGGCTTCCAGTTCTGTGCTCTTTCCACTAAACTGTGGTGCTATAACTAGAAAGAGCACAGGATCAGGAGATGGGAGACCTGGATTCTAGTCCTGGTTCTGCCACTTACCTGTTGAGTGACCTTGAGAGCGTCACTTGACTTCTCGGTGCCATCATTAGAAGCAACCCCCTTGTTCCAACTTGGGGCTCCTTGCAGTGAAAGTGATTTAGGTTAGATTTAGGTTAGAGTGATTGAGGGTGAGTATCTGAAGAGCTTCCTAGACTCCTAGTCCAGGCCCTCTACCTCTGAGCCAGGGAGTGTCTACACCATTGAACTCAGATGGTTGTGCCTAACTGCAAAGATTGAAGTTCTGTCTGTGTTTGCAGACTTCGCAGTCACAGGTTTGTCTGTGACTAAGACTGGGGGACTTCTGACAATATTGAGGATTCTTTGTTGGGGAAAGAGAGGGTTTTAATGTGTTCCCAACTGAGGCAGGGGATAGACCTAATGACTTTGGGAAAATCACCCCCATATCAGTATCACCAGGATTAAATGAGGCCCACCTTGTCCAGAACATTGGGCTATATACTTGGGGGATATTGTACTCCTCCAAGAACTTTGTACAGTGCCCTCTGGCCTGTGAGCACCTTGAGGACAGGGAACATGTCTACCAGCTCTGTTATGTTTATATTAATGTCTGTCTCCCCCTCTAGTTTGTAAATTCATTATGGGCAGGGAATGTATCTGCTAATTCTGTTGTATTGTACTCTCCCAAGTGCTTAGTACAGTGCTCTGCACATGGTAAGCGCTCAATAGCTACCATTGATTGATTGTTATTGTGCTCTCCCATGGTGGTAGGCATTCCAAAATTACTATTTTTACCTGCCCTTGAGGAGCTTACCATCTAATGAGAAGGAAAAAAAACCCACAAAAGTTCAGTCTTGTAGGATGTGAGAATAGATGTAAGACCTATAAGCAGATAAATAGATAATCAGTAGCTAAGGAGATAAATACTTGAATGCTGATATAGGCAAAGAGGTCATGTGAACAAAAAAAGGTAATTAATCCAGGAAGACCACTGGGAGCAGTGCAGGGGGGAGGGGGCACTGATGGGACAGGGACAGTGTCTGACCGGATTATGTTTTATCTACCCTAGAGTTTGTTCAGTGCTTGGCACATACTAAGTGCTTAATAATAATAATAATAATGGCATTTGTTAAGCGCTTACTATGTGCAAAGCACTGTCCTAAGCGCTGGGGAGGATACAAGGTGATCAGGTTGTCCCACGTGGGGCTCACAGTCTTCATCCCCATTTTACAGATGACAGAGAAGTGAAGTGACTTGCCCAAAGTCACACAGCTGACAAGTGGCGGAGCCAGGATTAGAACCTACGACCTCTGACTCCCAAGCCTGTGCTCATTCCACTGAGCCACATACCACCATTATATTTATTATTCTTTATCCATCAATCATATTTATTGGATGCTTACTGTGTGCAGAGCACTGTACTAAGCTCTTGGGAGTGGACAATATAACAAAGTTAGTAGACATGTTCCATGCCCACAACGAGCTTAGAGTCTAGAGGAGAAGAGAGCGCAGAAGTAAGAGGAGGATAGATAACTCTCTAGAGGCCAGGTTCAGGAGAGGCTGGACCAGCAGGGGAGAACGCATTTCCAATTAAGTCCAGGGCAGGGGTCTCGTGGAAACTTCCTGAGACAAGAACCTGGTGCTGAAGAGTGTTGTTGGTGGCCCACGCAGGGGTAAGTCCGGGCCAGGGTCCATTACTGCGGCTTCAGTGGTCAGAAGGGCAGACTAGAATGTGACATTCACCTAGAAAAAGAGAATTCAGGTCGAAGGAGCCAGATTTCTTTTTTGTAATGACCTTGGAGGCCAGAGGATAGGTCAGGGTGTGAGCTGGTTTAGGGGGTCAAGGAAAGGCCCGTCTCACCTGGGAAATCCAGCATGGCACAGTGGAAAGAGCCTGGGCTTTGGAGTCAGAGGTCATGGGTTCAAATACCGGCTCCGCCACTTGTCAGCTGTGTGACTTTGGGCAAGTCATTTAACTTCTCTGGGCCTCAGTTACCTCATCTGTAAAATGGGGATTAAGACTGTGAGCCTCCTGTGGGACAACCTGATCACCTTGTAACCTCCCCAGCACTTAGAACAGTGCTTTGCACACAATAAGCGCTTAATAAATGCTATTATTATTATTATCATTATTATTATTATTATTATTAAATCCAAGCTTCCTCAGGGCTGTGGGGAGGGAGGGTCAGGAAACAACTGAATGTAGGGAAATTCGAACACCGGAGGGAAGCGGGGTGGGAGCGGGGCCCAGGGTGCAGCTGCTTAGTAAGAGGGTGGCTTAGGCTACAGGGAAGGGTAAGGACACTCCCTCAGGTGTCTTCCTGCAGCCTGGCTTCTCTGGTTTGGGGGTGTCCCCCAAGTTACATCAGCTGGGAGTCTAGGCCACTGGTTCCCCTTCGCTGTTCTGACTGACTTTCTGTGTCCGCTCGGGGCACCCAGCAAGATGGCAGGACTTAACTCGTGCTGCAGGAGAAAGCTAGCCTGGAGTCCTTCCATAAGCGGTCAGGCAGTCCAGACCAACTTAGGTGAAAAGACTGGCAAGTCGGGGGATTCACTGGCCTCTCCCCTCACCTCTTTTAATTAATTAATTCATTCATTCAATCGTATTTAATTGAGCGGTTACTGTGTTCAAAGAACTGTACTTAGCACTTGGGAGAGTACAGTACAACAACAAACAGACACATTCCCTGCCCACAATGAGCTCACAGTCTAGAGGGGTCATTGAGGAACCCCCAGAAGCTAATGTGACAGCCTCCTGACTCCAACTCCATACCATTGACCCAGCCTCAGAGGAGGCTGGGAGAAGACTGATATTTGTTCTGCAGGTGTGTAGGAGGGGTTGGTTGTCCTGGCAACCATGGCCTAGAGGTGGTGTAGAGGAGAGTCCCTCCGCACCCCCAGAAGGTCTGGAGACCAAAGCTTTTGGAAAAGCAACATGGCATAGTGGATAGAGCAAGGGATCGGGAGTCAGAAGGACCTGGATTCTAATCCCGGCTCTGACACTCGTCTGCTGTGTGACCTTGGGCAAGTCACTTAATTTATCTGTGCCTCAGTCTCTTCGTCTGTAAATAAATTGGGGATTACCTCAATAAACTCATCTGTAAAATGGAGATTAAGATTGTGAGCTCCATGTGAGACATGGACTGTGTCCAACTTGATTAGCTTGTATCTACCAGAGTGCTTAGAACAGTGCCTGCCACATACTAAGCACTTAACAGATACCATTAAAAAAAAAGTCAATTCAGCTTGGCCAGAATCTGGGCAGGTGGGAAGAGAAGGAGTTACTAATCTATTGGGTGGCTGTAGGGAGGGCAGGAGAGCTCCCTCCCCCATTCCACCCTGCTCCCACCCCAGTCCTATAAGAGTTTTCTTAAAGAAATGAATCAGTCCCCAGGACAGCCTCCCCTGGTCAGAGAGGACAGGGAGGAGGGAGTCTTTATTTTATAGTATTTGTTAAATGCTTACTATATATAAGGCACTGTACTAAGTGCTGAAGTAGATCCAAGCTAGTCAGGTGGGACACAGTTCATGTCCCACGTGGGGCTCACAGCCTTAATCCTCATTTTAGAGATGAGGTAACTGAATCATGGAGAAGCAAAGTGACTTGTCCAAGCCCACACAGCAGACAAGTGGCGGAGTAGGAATTAGAACCCAGGTCCTCAGACTCCCAGGTCTGTGCTCATTCCAGTAGGCCACACTGCCTCTCTTGAAAGATGGGTAGTCTTCCTGAAAGCTTGTGGGGGCTGTACCCCTTTGAGGAATGGAAATGGGATGGGTCTGGGCTGGTGGAGGCCTGGAGGTTTACTGAAGTCCCAGGCCAAAGAGGCTTTGGGGAGGAAAGTGGTGGGATCTGGGGCCAGGAGGCCTGGGGTTTTTGTCGGGCCTGGATCTGAACCAGAAAGTCAAGACATGGAAGGGCCAGCCTTGGTCAGTCTACAGTCCCTGGTCCAGCTCCTGCTGATGTCTACTGGCTTTACCAGGTATTAGTGTCAGGGTATGTAGAAGGGTTTGGGGCTGCTGGGCAGCACAGATAGCGGGAGAAAGGGATGTGGGGTGAGGGAGGAGTAGGGGACAGGATACAGTGGTGAATCTTGTTGGGGTGCTATACCAGGTCTTCCCACAGGCCTTGGTTTCCTCAGAGTTTTGGATTTATTTATAGGATTTACATGTGTGACCCCGAACACCAGATGTTATTACCCTAAGACCTGGAGAAGCAGCGAGGCCTAGTAGATAGAGCTTGGGCCTAAGAGTCAGAAGATTCTGGGCTCTAGTCTCAGCTCTGCCATTTGTCTGCTGTGTGACCTTGGGCAATCATTTAACTTCTCTGTGTCTCAGGTACCTCATCTATAAAATGGGGATTAAGACTGTGAGGGCCATGTGGGACAGGGACTTTTTCCAAACCGATTAGCTTTTATCTACCCCAGTGCTTAGAACAGTACCAGTGATTAGAACAGTGCTTTGCACATAGTGAGCACTTAACAAATGCCCCCCAAAAAGTACCTGGCACATAGTAAGCACTTAATAAATGTCACAATTATTATTATTATTATTGTTAAGATCTACCCTCCAGATATCTAGAAAAGTCACCTTTCCATACTTTACTAGACTTTTCCAGGAACCTGACTCATCCAGATTCATGCAAACCTCCAAATCCCAATGGAGAAGCCCAGAACCCCCTGTCATGCCAGAAGGGTGGGCCCTGGAGGGAGCCCAGACTGGTCAGGAAATGGGCCCTCTGCCACCCAGGATTTTTCCTCCAGACCCCAGGAGCTGCCTCAGGCACCTTGGACCCTCTCCTACCCTTTAATGGGTGACTAGGAACAGTAGTAAAATCAAATCTCCTGGAGTACCCACCTACCCTAACTGGTTTCCTTATCAGTATTGACAGCATCTGCTTACCAACTGGGTGTAGAATGCTTTCCTGGGCACCAACTTCATTCGTTCATTCATTCAGTTGTATTTATTGAGCACTTACTGTGTGCAAAGCACTGTACTGAGAGTTTGGGAGAGTCTTGTCTTATGCTGTCGAGTTGTTTCTGATCCACAGCGACACCATGGACACATCTATTCCAGAACGCCCTACCTCCATCTGCAATCATTCTGGTAGTGTATCCATAGAGTTTTCTTGGTAAAAATACAGAAGTGGTTTTCCATTGCCTCCTTCCGTGCAGTAAATTGAGTCTCTGCTCTTGACTATCTTGCTTGGGAAAGTACAATGCAACAATAAACAGATACATTCCCTGCCCGCAATGAGCTCACAGTCTAGAGACGAGCTTAAGGGCCCTGGTCTAGGTGCTTAGGGGAAAGGACAGAAGAAGATTATCATAATCTCAGTGCTGGGAGAGTTTACCATCTAATATGAAAGATAGTAAACACAAACTTACTAATATACCATAATTAAGGTAATAGATCAGGTAAAAATAAAGTGAGGAAATAAATTGATAAATGAAGATATAGTAAATACTTAATGTGATAGTTATTACTGTTCTTATTATTATCATCATCATCATCCCTGATGAGCTAATGAGCTGGCACAAAGCCGAAGGTGAAGGAATCAATTCGTCCCAGTCGTTTTTCACATAGAAGTTTTGGCTACCTGTCCTCAGGTGGCTTTCACTTGAAAAGCAGTGCAGCCTAATGGATAGAGCACAGGCCTGGGAGTCAGAGGACCTGAGTTCTAATTCTGGCTCTGCCACTTGTCTGCTGTGTTACCTTGGGCAAGTCACTTAAGTTTGCTGTGACTCAGTTTCCTCATCTGTAAGATGGGGATGAAGAATGTGAACCCCACATGAGACATGAACTGTATCCAACCTGATTATTTTGTATCTACTCCAGTGTTTAGAACGGTGCTTGATACATAGGAAGTGCCTAACAAGTACCATTAAAAATAAAAAATTAAAATAAAGTATCTAATGCTCTTATAGACCAGTCTCACATGAGTGAGCATTTCTCCCCAAAACTAATCAATCAATTATATTTATTGAAGACTTACTATGTGTAGAGCCCTGTACTAAGCATTTGGGAGAATACAACATAAAAAAGTTGGGAGACACGTTTCCTCCCCAC
This sequence comes from Tachyglossus aculeatus, assembly GCF_015852505.1. NCBI lineage: Eukaryota > Metazoa > Chordata > Mammalia > Monotremata > Tachyglossidae > Tachyglossus > Tachyglossus aculeatus. The sequence continues at coordinate 32,670,739 of NC_052076.1, read as the reverse complement.
AAAGAGTTTCCTTTCGAGAGGGAATGGAGAGGAAATTGCACAGGGATGGGGATGAAATTTACACATACACGTTCTCAATTCTCTCCCTTCTCCCCAGATAATCGATGGTATTTATTAAATGCTTATGGGATGCAAAGCACTGTGCTAAATGCTTGGGAAAGTACAATATAATAGAGTCGGTAGATACGTTCCTTGGCCACAAAGAGCTTACAGTCTACAGGGGGAGATGGATATTAAAATCTACCTAACCCTCCCAATTTAGAAAAAAAAAAAGATTTTCAGGTTTGTTGGTGTTTTGCCATTTTAGTAAATACTCTCAAGGCTGCACATAGGTTTAAGCAGCATGGTGTAGTAGAAAGAGCACAGCACTGGGAATCAAAAGACCTGGGTTCTAGTCCCAAATCTGCCACTTGCCTGTTGTGTGACCTTAGGCAAGTCACTTAACTTCACTGTGCCTCAGTCTCTTCATCCGTAAAATTGGGATTCAATATGTGTTCTTCACCTCCCTTAGATCGTGAGTATCATGGGAGACAGGGACTGTGCAATAAGCTGATTTTCTTGTTCCAATATTGCACCACTGTCACTGATGGCTTTTTTGAAAGCACGGCGTAGCAGATACAACAAGAGCCTGGGAGTCAAAAGGCCATGGGTTCTAATTCTGTCTATGCCACTTGTCTGCTGTGTGACCTTGGGCAAGTCACTTCTCTTCTCTGGGCCTCAGTTCCCTCAACTATAAAAAATGAGACTGTGAGCCCCATGTGTCCAACCCAATTTGCTTGTAACCACCCCAGCACTTAATACATTACCTGGAATATAGTAAGTGCTTAACAAATGCCATCATCATTATTATTATTGTTAGTGTTAATAATAAAAATAATTATTATTATCATTGTATATGTTAAGCACTTACTATGTGCCAAGCACTGTACTAAACAACCGGATAGATACAAGATAATCAGGTCTCATGAGGCACATATTCTAAGTGGGAGAAAGCACAGGAATTGAATCCCCATTTAGCAGATGAGAGAACTGAGACAGAGAGGAGTAAAGTGACTTGCTCAAGATCACACAGCAGATAAGTGGCAGAATCGGGGTTAGAAGCCAGTCCACTAGACCATGTGGCTTCCTATGATGCCTATTATACTTACCCCAGTGTTTAGCACAATGCTTGGCATATAGTCAAGGCTTAGCAAATTTTACTATTATTACCAGTAATAGTAGGGAAGGGGGTGTGAGCCTCGTGAAGGGGCTGGGAATGTCGGTGGGATTTGTGCCAACCGGCAGGAGTGGGAAAGGTCTAAGTGGCAGTGGGAGGGGAGGCGGAGCAGGGGAAGTCCAAGCCCCGGACTTCTGGGAATCCTTCGCTCCGAGGTTCAGTGGCCCAGCTTGTGACTCCATGCTCTCTGCCCTCGTGCAGTTTTCCGGGAACCCTACACCGTCCGCGTGGAGGATCAAAGGTCGGTGCGTGGCAGTGTGGCTGTCTTCAAGTGCCTCATCCCCTCTTCCGTGCAGGACTATGTTAGCGTGGTGTCCTGGGAGAAAGACACCGTCTCCATCATCCCAGGTAAGAGCAGCAGAGGAGGCTGGCGACTCACGGAGAGGGGACTCGGCAGGGGAGGTCTTGGGGTCAATGACTGGATTGCTGCGGGCTGGACCAAGGGTCCTGGCTGGGGTCCTGGGTTCCTGGGTTCTTGGGTTCGAGCGTGTGCTGGGCTCTCGTTGGGTGGCCTCTGAAGCAGTCGGTCTTGGTCCCTCCAGACTGGAAGCTTGTTGTGGGCAGGGATGTTTCTGCTAATTCTGTTGTATTCTCCCAAGCTCTTAGTACAGTGTTCTGCACACAGTAAGCACTGAAGTGCTGGAGAAGCAGCGTGGCCTAATAATAATGATGGCATTTGTTAAGCGCTTACTATGTGCAAAGCACTGTTCTAAGCACTGGGGGGATACAAGGTGATTAGATTGTCCCACGTGGGGCTCACAGTCTTAATCCCCATTTTGCAGATGAGGTAACTGAGGCTCAGAGAAATTAAGTGACTTGCCCAAGGTCACACAGCAGACATGTGGTGGAGCTGGGATTCAAACCCACGACCTCTGACTCCAAAGCCCGTGCGCTTTCCACTGAGCCACGCTGCTTCCCCACACTGCTAAAGCACAAGTCTGGGAGTCAGAAAGACTTGGGTTCTGATCCCGACTCTGCCATTTGTCCACTATGTGACCCTGGGTAAGTCACTTCACTTCCCTGTGCCTTAGTTACCTCATCTGTAAAATGGGGATTAAGACTGTGAGCCCTATGTGGGAAAGGGATTGTGTCCAACCAGATTATCTACCCCACCACTAAGTATAGTGCCTGGCACATGGTAAAGCACTAAACAGATACCATTAAAAAAAATCAGTGGTATTTATTGAACGCTTACTGTGTACAGAACGTTGTACTAAACTCTTCAGAGAGTATATTGCAATAGGGTTGGTAGATACGTTCCCTGCACCATTAGAAACTGAGTCAAGTGTCATCTTGCACATGTTACTCAAAAAAGCACAACACATGCAAGAACCTGGGGAAACGGAGTCTGGTCCCCCTCCGTCCCAACCAGGCTGGCCTTAGGCCTGGAGTCTGTTGGCTTGGGGTGGTATAGGTAGAGGTAGCCCCCTTATCACTACCATACACACTCCAGGTTTGCGGGGGACTGCTGTGCCCTTATTGTGTGTCATGATATGTGTGTATGTGTGCACGGGCATATGTGTATGTGGGGTTGGATGGGTGTAAAAGTGAATTGTAGGTGTGTGAGAATCAGTGAGCATTGTGAGTCTGTATACTTCAGTCTGGATGGGTGATTGGGCACTTGAAATGTGTATGCTCACGTGAGTTGTGTGTGCGTACCCATAAACATGCCTGTCCATGTGGGTTTGAACATAGGTGTGCATCTATGTGAGTGTGTGTGAACTAATAAGTCATGACCTTCTTCAAGTTCATTTATCCATTCATTCATTCAATTGTATTTATTAGGCACTTACTTTGTGCAGAGCACTGTACTAAGAGCTTGGAAAAGTACAATACAGGAATAAAAGAGTGACAATCCCTGCCCACAGTGAGCTCACAATCTAGAGGGAGTGTGTTCAAGTGTGTTCATGGCAGGCAAGCTGGCTGTATCAATCAGCAATCCTATTTATTGAGTGTTTACTGTGTGCAAAGCACTGGACTAAGCACTTGGGAGAGTACAATGTAACAGAGTGTATGTGCATTCATTGGTGTGTAGGAGCAGTTGTGTTGAGTTGCGTATGCAGGAAGGTGGTAGGTGTGATTGTGTACGGTAGTGAACCGGTTTTCCACTCTAGCAGGAGAAGCCCTGGTTGGACATAATAACAATAATAATAATAATAATAATAATGGCATTTGTTAAGTGTTTACTATGTGCAAAGCACTGTTCTAAGTTCTGGGGGGGATACAAGGTAATCACGTTGTCCCACGTGGGGCTCATAGTCTTAATCCCCATTGTACAGATGAGGTAACTGAGGCTCGGAGAAGTTAAGTGACTTGCCCAAGGTTACACAGCAGACATGTGGGGGAGCTAGGATTAGAACCCATGACCTCTGACTCCCAAGCCTGGGCTCTTTCCACAGATCCCCGCTGCTTCTCGTAAGGAAGAACTGTCAACGTCCAGGGTGTTAAACATTGGAGCAGGCCACTGAGGGGTCCCCACCTTAAGCCTGGGGCTCTCTGAGGGCAGAATGGACTTCTGAATGGTGTCCTGGATAGTCTGGTTGTTCCTGTGGTTGGAGGCAGGGGGATGGACTTCATGACCTCTCGAGGACTCTTCTGCCCAGGGCTCTAGGATTCAAGCGACATAGGCACAGTGTAGCCCATGGTCCCCCAGGGCCATGGTACCCAGGGGGTGCACAGGAGTCTCCATTTTATAGATGAGGCTACTGAGGTACAGAAATGGACTTGCCCAAGTTCACCCAGTAGACAAAGGGCGGAACTTGTTTTGTTGCCTGTCTCCCTCCTTCTAGACTGTGAGCCTGTTGTTGGGTAGGGATTGTCTCTGTCTGTTGCCGAATTGGACTTTCCAAGCGCTTAGTACAGTGATCTGCACATAGTAAGGGCTCAATAAATACAATTGAATGAATGAATGAATAATCCTGGGAGGAACAGGAGACACCTAAGCCGTATCCCTCGCGACTCCAGGTGGGGAGGGGGAGAAGCCACCCTCTGGTGCCCCTCCCCCTCTCGCCGCAGTGCCCTGGCAGGCCGCTCAGTGCCATCTGGACGTGACCGGGGACGCCGACGTTCCTGAATGTCAGCGGGGTTTCCGGCTCAGAGCGGCGTGAACTAAAAATATGTGCCATCAACTGTTCCACCCCCAGGGTGGGCGCCGGCGTCTGTTCCTGCTTTGACCTCTGTGATGACACCAGCTTTTAAGGCCTGCAAGTGGGTTCGGGGTGACTCCCAGCTCTGTGCTGGGCCGGGCAGAGTGGGGAGAAGGGGAGGTCCCATGGGGATGCCCTGGGCCTCCCCTCGTCTAAAGGGCCTAGGGGAGGGGCTCTGGGGCAGGGGGACTTGGGGAGAAGTTGTGGACAGAAAGGGGGCAAGTTGGGTGGGAGAGGAAGATGGAGGCCTCAGGACTACACGAATCCTGACCCCCGTCCTCCCAGTCGTCTATTTGAAATCCCCGCCGTTGTTCATTCATTCATTCGTGAGAAGCAACATAGCTTAGCGGGTAAAGCACAGGCCTCGGAGTCGGAAGATCACGGATTCTAATCCCGGCTCCGTCACTTGTCTGCTGTGTGACCTTGGGCAAGCCACTTCACTGTGCCTCTGTTACCTCATCTGTAAAATGGGGATTGAAACAGTGAGCCCCACATGGGACAGGGACTGGGTCCAACTCAATTTGCCTGAATCCACCCCAGCACTTAGTACAGTGCCTCACATAGTAATAATAATAATAATAATAATAATAATAATAATAATAATAATAATGATAGCATTTATTAAGCACTTACTGTGTGCAAAGCACCGGTCTAAGCACTGGGGAGGTTACAAGGTGATCAGATTGTCCCACAGGGGGCTCACAGTTTTCCTTCCCATTTTACAGATGAGGGAATTGAGGCCCAGAGAAGGTAAGTGACTTGCCCAAAGTCACACAGCTGGCAATTGGCAGAGCCGGGATTTGAACCCCTGACCTCGGACTCCAAAGCCCCTGCTCTTTCCACTGAGCCACGCTGCTTCTCCAAGCACTTAACAAATACCATCATTATTGTTATTTCTATTATTCATTCATTCAATCGTATTTATTGAACACTTACTGTGTGCAGAACACTGTACTAAGTGCTTGGGACTGGTAGGTGGGCATGGCAGGTGGTTCCTGCATGCAGGTATCCTGGATGGACATCCTGGCATCCAGAGGCTCCATGGCTTTCTGCTACTATTCCTTGCCTCATGCCTACATGCCTACGCATGTGTGTGTCAGTCAGTCAGTTGTATTTATTGAGCACTTACTATGTGCAGAGCACTATACTAAACACTTGGGAGAGCACAAGAGAATAATAAAACAGATACATTCCTGCCCACAGTGAGGTAACAGTCTAGAGGGGGAGACAGATATTAATATAAATAAATATATTGCAGGTAAGGACATAAGTGCTGTGGGGCTGGGAGGAGGGATGAATGAAGAGAGCATGTGTGTGCAGGGTAGGGGGGTGCGTCTTTATGCCAGTGTGCACATGTCCTCGGTGTTTTGTTTTCCCACTTAGCTCATGGCGGGCAAATTTCACCGAGATTTCAAACACTCCCCGGGAAACACTCCGCCCTGGTCTTCCTGCCGCTGCAGTGGACACAGAGTGGAGCTGAGCCATTTGGTTAAGTTGGCCACACTGTAAGTTACCCTGAAATCAAAGATAAATTCCTTTATAGAAGGCTATCCCACACATAAATCATCATTAGACTACCTCATTTCTGTTTAATGCCTACCTAACTGTGCTGGAATCTAAAAATGTGTGTTTAGTGAAGTCAAGGGTTGCGGGGAAATTATAGGGTTTTCAAAAACCCATTTGCTTTGCCGGTGCTCACATCAAAATCAATCTTGCCTTCAGTCCTCAATCTCCCAGTGAACACGCAGCCCGGCTTCCTGAATTCTGGCACTTAATGGCGGGTAGCGTTTGTTCAGGGGAAGCCAGTGGCACGGATGGAGCGGGGAGCCAGGGACTAGCCACATGTCCTCCCAAGCCAGGGGTTTTGAACCCATGGCCAGCAGCAGGCCTGCCCAGCAGAGCCCACTTCCTGCTAGCCTGCCCTTGGGGGAGGAGGACAGGCAGAGAAAGATTGGATGTGGAGACTGGAGGCTGGAGACAGGCCAAATTGTAAACTCTAGACTGTAAGCTCCTCTTCTAATAATTATAATACTTAATAATCATGGTAATTGTTAAGCGCTTACTAGGTGCCAGGCACCATTCTAAGCATTGCGGTGGATACACGTAAATAGTGTTGGACACAGTCCCTGTCCCACGTGAGGCTCACAGTTTCAATCCTCATTTTACAGATGAGGTAACTGAGGCACAGAGAAGTCAAGTGACTTGCCCAAGATCGCACAGCAGACAAGTGGCAGAGCCAGCTTGAGAACCCAGGTCCTTCTGACTCCCAAGCCCATGCTGAGCCCTATGTGGAACAGGGACAGTGATTTGCTTGTATCTCTCTGGGCATTTAGTACGGTGCCTGACAACCAGTAAATGCTTAACAAATACCACTCCGCCACGTTGCTTCCATACAGTCTTCTAGACTGTAAGCTCCTTGTGGGCAGGGAATGAATCTACCAACTCTGTTGTATTATTCTCTCCTAAGCACTTAGTACAGTGCTTTGCCATACAGTAAGTGCTCAATAAATACCACTGATTAGAGGCAGAGACTGGAGGCAAGCCAGACAGGAGGGTGAGAGGCTCAGGTTTGAGCCTGCAGGGGTTGAAGGGTAGGAGGGAGAGAAGAAGGAGGAGCTGACAGACTGCTTGTGAGAGGAAGAATTTACTTGAACAGAGAGCCCTGAGACACATGGACAATGGGGTCGAAGTGATTGCCTTCCTTTCCTGGTCAGATGCCAGGTTTGAAGTTTAATGGGTCACAGGAGGGAGAGTCAGGGATGAAAAGAGGAGAGTCAGGGGTATTGGGCAGTCCATGTTGGGTCACTGGAGGGAGAGTCAGGCATGAAGAGAAGAGTGTTGTGGGGTTGGATGGTCCATACTGGGTCACTGCAGGGGGAGTCAAAGAAGGAGAAAGGAGAGGCAGAAGTGTTGGATGGTCAGTGCTGGGTCACTGGAGGAGAATCAGGGATAATAATAATAATAATGATGGCATTTATTAAGCACTTACTATGTGCAAAGCACTGTTCTAAGCGCTGGGGAGGTTACAAGGAGATCATCTTGTCCCACGGGGGGCTCACAGTTTTTAATCCCCATTTTACAGATGAGGGAACTGAGGCCCAGAGAAGTGAAGTGACTTGCCCAGAGTCACACAGCTGACAATTGGTGGAGCTGGAGTTTGAACCCGTGACCTCTGACTCCAAAGCCCAGGCTCTTTCCACTGAGCCATGCTGCATCCCTCAGGAATGGAGTGAGGAGAGTCAAATGTGGTGGATGTTCTGTCCTTTAATCATGCACAGGTAGCATGAGCTGGTGGAAAGAACCCAGGAGTGGGAGTCAGCAACCAGGCTTCAAGTTTTCAAAAACTTAAATGATGAAAAAAAAAAAGAGTCCCAGCTCTATCACTGGCCTGCTGCATGATTTTTGGCAAGTTATTTAGCCTCCCTGGACCGTAGTTCCCTCATCTGTAAAATGGGGATAAGTTAGGGTCCAATACTTGGGCATAATGGGTCCTCCAACAATGTGAGCATGACAGAGGTCGGGGTGGGGTGACAAGAGGCTGGAATGACACGGGGGTGACCCAGCCCTTACTGACAGATGTCGCCCAGGGTCCGCCCTGGGTCGAAATGACCAGTCTACTGGGGGAGGGGGGAGAGAGGGGTGGTCCAGTCTGCTACTCCCTCCCCACTCCCACCCCCACCCCCCGCAGTCCCCTAACCCCCAGCCCTGTATTCTGTATGGTTAAATCATAATAATGAAAACCAAATGAAGATGAGGTGGGCAAGGGCAGATATTGTGCTTGCCTCAGTGCCTAGAGAGAGTCTGGAGATCCCGACAGCAGGAGGCCAGGGGGTAGAGCCAGACCCCAGAAGGGTCTATGAGCAGGCTGGGAGCACATTCAGCCAAACTCAGGATGGATTGGTGCACCCTCCTTCCTCACCCCCGGTTCTGGGTCGGGGCCCAGCACTGAGAAGGCAGGTGGAGTTGGCAAGAGCTTGCCACTCAGGGGGAACCATGGAGAAAGATGAGTGTGGGTGCCGAAGAGGTGGGTAGATATCGTTACCAACCCCTCCCTCCCCTCATTCTCCTTTCCACACAGGTTGTGGGCTCGGGTTACCCGAGAGTGGGGTGTAGCGTCACCGGAGATGAAAGGTGATCTCCCCACTTGGGGTAGCTTGGGCAGGAGGGGGGGTGCCACTGTGCCAGGATGTCGAGGTTTCGCCAGCTGCCAGTTTGGTAATTGGTCTCCCTTGGGTTTGGGCCTCCCTGCGATCGCCAAGGGCCAGCTCTGTCCCTGAAACCACCTCAGATCCAGCCCTGAGTGGCCTGCTAGGTGTCCACAGGAGTGGCAGGGGACTCGGGTTCTGGTTACAGACAGGACCGAGATGTCTGTGGTAATTCTACATGTGTGAGCCACCCCTCGCCTGGGCATGTTTGATGGGTAGAGCCTGGCCCGTGGCCTGTATGCTCATTCCTGAGGGTCCCGGGTGCTTGCCCTGTGCCAGGTTGTGGATTAGGCACAGTGAATCACGTTGACGTCTGGGTGGGCTTCGCCTCTGACCTCACCTCAGTCTGGGTGCTGGGGTTGATGCCCTGGGTGCCAATGCTTCATTTTCAGGATGGGGGTGAACTTGGGGGCTGGGAACAGGAGGAGGAAGAAGCAGAGGAAGAAGGGAGGAAGAGAGGAAGGGAATGGAAGAGGGAGGAAGAGAAGGGAAAAAAGGCAGAGGAAACAGAAGGTATGAAAGGAGGAGAGCAGTCTCATTCTCCTTATTTGGTCCTCATCAGACACTGGGGCTGGGTGACCATGGGTCCCTTCACTTCCAAACTGTTCGACCGCTTGTTGGACTCCCAGCCTACCTGCTGTCATGGTGAGGGCCCCACCAACCCCACAATCACCATAGCTCTCCAGCGAGGTTCCGCCACTGCTAGCCCAGCTATGTAACCACAGCTGAAGTTTCTGGTTACAGCAGCAATAGCAGTAGTGGTGCATCCCCTTCTTGCAATTCCAAAATCCCAGCCCCGTCTACACCGCTGCCCTGTGCCCTGTGGGAGCCAGAAGCCATTTTCATTATTTTTGTCCTCCCACAGTCAGTGGCAGGGAGTGGAATTGTCATCTTGGCTCCATCTTGGTACCCTTTTGACTCCAAAGGGTAGGGTGGGATGGTTACGGCCATTTCCCTGCCCCAGAAGTTGGGCCAAGCCCTCAGGATCTATGGCCCTCAGGAAATGGGCCATTGTGATCACCACTGCCCAGCGGGGTTTTCCCCACTTTCTCCCCACCGGCTGTGTGCTCTGAAGTAGCTGCCTCCTTCACCTCCATCCAAAGCCAGCCCTGCCCTAATGTGACCTCCTTGAAGTCTCTGTTCATTCATTCATTCATTCAACCGTATTTATTGAGCGCTTGCTGCGTGCAGAGTCCTGTTCAGAACAGAGCACCAGAGTAGGTGACTAGAACCGTACAATCAAAAAAGACAGGACCTCCTGTCCTCCAGGAGTTTATAGTCCAGTTGACAAACACGAAATAAAAACATCGATATGAGCAAAGATGAAAATGGAAACATTGGGAAATAAAATGAATAAATGTGATGAACAGATCATGTAGGTGAGTTCAGGAGGGCTGGGTGGCAGCATAACCAAGAAGGTGGGAATTAATCAGGAAGATCTCATGGAGGAGGAGGTGGAGAAGACTTTGAAATTCCAAATTCCCAAATCTGCCGCTCCAGCCCTGACCCCTCTTCTTCTCTGCAATCTTGCATTTCCTCCTGCCTTCAGAACACCTCTATTTTGATATCCCTCTGACACCTCAAATTTTCCATGTCCTAAACAGAACCAACTCCTCATCTCCACACCCAAACCCTGCCCTCTCCGTCTTTCCCATCACTGTAGACAACACCACTATCCTTCCTATATCACAAACTCAAAACCTTGATGTTATCCTCAGCTTAATCTCTCTCATTCAACCCACATATTCAATCTCTCACTGTCCTAAAAATAATAATAAAAATAATGGTACCTTTTAAGCACTTACTATATGCCAAACACTGTTCTAAGCACTGAGGTAGATACAAGTTAATCAGGTTGGACACAGTCCCTGTCCCACATGGGGCTCACACTCTTAATCCCCATTTTACAGATGAGGTAACTGAAGCCCAGATAAGTTAAATGACTTGCCTGAAGTCACACAGTGGACAAGTGGCAGAGCTGGTATTAGAACCCAGGTCCTTCTGACTCTCAGGCCCGTGCTCTCTACACTAAACCATGCTGCTTCTCAAATCCTGTTGCTTCTACCTTGGCAAAATTGCCAAAAATCTGCTCTTTCCTCTCCCCCCAAACTGCTACTGCACTGATCCAAGCCCTGATCCTAACCTATCTTGATCACTTAATCAGCCAGCCCCTTTGCTGATCTTCATATTTCCTGTCTCTTCCCACTCCAGTCCTAATGTCACTCATGCTGCTCCAATCATTTTTCTAAATAAACATTCAAACCATGCCTCCCCACTCCTCAAAACCTCCAGTGGTTGCTCATCCACCTCTGCATCAAATAGAAACTCCTTACCATTGACTTCAAAGCACTCAATCCAACTCTCCCCTTCCTACCTTACATTGCTTTCTTACTACAACCCAACCCACACACTTGACTCTTCTAACACTGTTCCTCTAGCTCATCTATCTCACCTCCTGCTCCTTGCCCACATCTTCCCTCTGGGCTGGAACTCCCTCTGATCAATCGATATATAGTATTTATTAAGTGCTTACTGTGTGCAGAGCACTGTACTAAGCACTTGAGTGAGTACAATATAACAGAGCTGGTAGACATACTCCCTGTCCACATCGAGCTTACAGTCTAGAGAGTGAGCTTCATTCCTATGTGATAGTCCACCACTCTCCCCACCTTCAAAGCCCTCCTAAATTCACATCCCTTCCAAGAGACCTTCCCAGACTAAGCCCTCATTTCTCCTACTCTCTCTCCCTTCTGCATTGCCTATACCCTGTACTCTTTAAGAAGCACTTGATATTCACTTCACCCTCAGCCCCACAGCACTTATGTACTTATTCATAATTTATTCTGTCTGTCTCCCCCTCTATACTGTAAGATCCTTGTGGGCAGGGAACATGTCTACCACGTCTGCTGCGTTATACTCTCCCTAGAGCTTAGTACAATGCTCTGCACACAGTCAGTGCTCAATAAATATCATTGATTGACTGATTTGAAAGCGAGGAAAGAAGGAAGTGGTTTCGTAGATTTGAGGAGACAGGGTGTCAGCAATTGGTGGATACTGACAAGCCATATGTTGGCAACTTGTACTTCCCGAGCGCTTAGTACAGTGCTCTGCACACAGTAAGCACTCAATAAATATGATGGAATGAATGAATGAATATGTTGGGGTGGTTAAAAGAGTCACTGGGAGGAGTTAAGAGTGTGAGCTGGAGTCTGGTGGGAGTGGAAAGCAATCAGTGGAATTTAGCATCTTTTGAAGCAGTATGACCTTGTGGAAAGGACATGGGTGTGAGAGTTAGAGAAGCTGAATTCTAATTCCAGCACTGCCACTTGTCTGTTTGTGTTCCTGGGCAAGTCACTTAACTTCTCTGTGCCTCTGTGTGTGAGACAGGTACTGTGTCCAGTCTAATTAACTGGTATCTAGCCCAGTGCTTAGAATGGTATTTGACATAGTCAAATAGCCAATATATTGTTATAATGTGCTCTTCCAAACACTTAGTATGGTGTTCTGAACACAGTAGGCTCTCAATAAATAATTGATTGATTGACAGAGTTTTTTATAGTTATTATTGTTATTATTATTCGGCCTTGGAAGAGTTGGTTGACATGATCCTTGACCTTAAAGCACATACAATTATACCATTATTATTATTGCTATTGTTATTATTATTATTAATTACCCTTGGACAAGTTGGAAGACATGATCCTCGACCTTAAGGAGTTTACAATCTAGTGCGGAGAGACAGACCCTGAAATAATTTACAGATCAGTGCAGGAGGAAAAGGGGGCCATGGACATGATTTAATGTCACGTAATTAGAGATATGGATTTACGTGTCCCAGTTGTGAAGACATAAGTACTCAGGTTATGCCAGAGTGCTGTGGTGGAAGTAGCAGGGAATACAATCTGGGAAGATCCTACTTGTGGGAGGAAGGCAGCCAGTGAAGTCAATAGTGAAGAGTTTTTTTTGTACTCCCCCAAACGCTTAGTACAGTGCTCTGCACACAGTGAGCACTCAATAAATACCACTGATTGATTGATTTAGGGAGACCAGGGAGCTTTTGGAGGTTTTTGAAGAGAGAAGTGTTGTGTGTTCTCAATATTGATTTGAGGAAATTGAACTGAGCAGTCAGTTGTGAGGGAGAGGAGAGATCCTGGAGGGGAAGAGGCCGGTAAGAAGGGTGATGTAGTATTTCATCCAGGAGGGAAGGAAGCACGAGGCCTGGGGTAGTGGCTGAAAAGGTGGAAACGAAGAGGAGAAGTCAGGAAATAAATATTAGAAGTCAGCAATCTAGAAGGGAGAGAGAGTAAGGGAAATGAGGGCTAAGTCAGGGAAAGCCTCTTGGAGGGGATGTGAGTTTAGGATGGCTTTGAAAGTAGGGAGAGTGGTAGACTGTCACACAGGAATGAAGCTCATTCTCTAGTCTGTAAGCTCGATGTGGGTAGGGAGTGTGTCTACCAATTCTGTTACATCATACTCCCTCAGGTGCTTGGTACAGTGCTCTGCACACAGTAAGCACTCAGTAAGCACTTCCCCCAACTGCATGTCTTCCCCAAATATCTCCCTTTCTCCTTCTGTCCTCCTTGCCATCTCCCCCTGCTTGCCTCATGGTCTTTCTCTGTCTTTTCTGTCTTTCCCTTTCAAATCTCAATACTGATTTGAGGAAGTTGAACCAAGCAGCTGTTTGTGAGGGAGAGGAGAGATCCTGGAGGGGAAGAGGCCTATAAGAAGGGTGATGCAGTAGTTCAGACAGGAGGGAAGGAAGCACGAGGCCTGGGGTAGTGGTTGAAAAGATGAAAATGAAGGGGAGAAGCCAGGAAATAATGGGGAGGAAGTCTGCATTCTTCTGAGTTGCCTATGCACTTGGGACTATACCCCTTAAGCACTTTGGTACTAACTCCCAACAGTCATTTCTTCTTCTCCCACTCCCTTCTGCGTCACCCTGACTTGCTCTCTTTATTGATACCCTCTCCCCCTGAGCCCCACAGTACTTATGTACATATCTCTAATTCATTTATATTAATATCTGTCTCCCCTTCTAGACTGGAAGCTCATTATGGGGAGGAAATATGTCCGCTTATTGTTGTGCTCTCCCAAGTACTTAGTACAGTGCTCTGCACACAGTAAGTGCTCAGTAAATACGATTGACTGACTTATGTACCTGTCCTTATACTCTCTGCCATCCCCTCTCTGCACTTTATTTCAGTGTCTGTCTTCCCCACAGTATTGTAAACTCTTTGAGGGCAGGGATCGTGTCTCTCAATCTTAAGCACTTTAGTGCAGTGCTCTGCACACAATAAGCACTCAGTAAATACCTTAATAATAAATGCCATTGGTTGATTAGGAACATGCTGGTCTCATTTCAAGCCCCAGTTCCAATTCCCAAAAGTATAGTATTTACTGAACACCTACTCTTTGCAGAGCACCATAAGAGGAGCTTGGAAGAGAACAATAGGGTTAATAGATCTGATCTCTGCCCTCAAGTCTCTCAAGGGATTTACAGTTCACTCTTGGAAACCACCTAGGCCAGTCCTTGTCTCTAAGTAGGACTGATCATAGCCCAGGCCACACCCCAAGAGATCTCCTGTTTTTAAAGATCTTCAGGTTAGGAAATCACATGGTCTCCTCCTTATCAGAAAGTTCTCCCCATCATCTTACCTTGATCCCTTTTATTGTAATATCTTCCTGCAGAACAGACCCCAGGACTCCTGATCTGCTTGCTTTATCTGGATTTTTCCCTCAGTAACCATACCATGGAACATTTAGGGCCAAGCCCACCCTTTTCTCTGTCCTCATCTCTGCCTTCCCTTCTCTCCCTGCCTGCCTGCCCATTTCCCTGTCTGCCTCTCTGCCTCCCCTTTTCCCCCTGTCTGCATCCCTGCCACCCCCTTGTTTCCCCCCCATCTCTTCCTTGTCTCCTCATCTTCCCCCATCCGCCTGTTTCTCCCCCACCTATCTCCCTTCCTCCTTCTGTCTTCCTTACCATCTCTCCCTGTCTACTTCACTGTCTTTCCCTGTCTTCCCATCTCCCCGCTCTGCCTCCCCATCCTTCCCTCTCCAGTTTCCTACCTCTGTCTTCTCATCTGTCTCTCCATCTCTGCCTCACTGTGTCTCTCTCCTTCCCTCCCTCCCTCCCTCCCCACATCTCTGCCTCCGGCTTCTGTCCCTGTATCCCCATCCCTCTTTGTTTCTCCCCCCTTCTTCCCCACCCCACCAGGCACAGTCAAACCCCTCCTTCCCGAAAGGGTTTTAATTATAAAGTCGCTGTTTCGAGAATAGCTAATAAACTGGGGTGAACCAGCGAGCTGTCACTGCTGTCTTTCAGATCTTTCCTCCTCCCGCGGGGGGCGGGTGCCACGGGGGAGGGGACGGGCTCTATCTTTTATAACTTATTGCTTGCAGGCCTTGGCTTGCCCTCTATTTTTAAAACTGTACTTTCCACTTGGGTCCTGTTTCTCCATCTGGACCTCTGATCTCATCCCCGAAGCCCCAGCATGGGCCGTCTGGGGTCAGGGGTTGGGGCCGGAGCTGCCCTGTGGCTGGTGTCAAGCTGATTCCCCCTGGGTTCAGTGAGGGGTTCCCCCCGCCCCCCACAACTGGGAACAGGGAGAGCAGGACTGGGCTAGGGCAGGGATTCCCAGACCCCTTGAATTCCTGGTTTCCCCCTACTAGGGACTGAAACTCACCTACCCCAAGGTTGAGCCTACCTGTCTGCCCAGAGCTTCCTCCTGAAATCTCTCCTCCGACCCTCTTGCTGCAATGAGAGGCCTCCACCCACCCCCCTCTCCAGAATCCTATGGCCATAATTATCGTTCCCCTTTATGAAGGTGGGAACACAAGCCCAGAGAGGGCAATGACTCACCCAAGGTCTCTCACACACCGGGTCTTGGGCAGATCTGAGACAGGGCACCATTATCGTCCTCCGTGGCAACTGAGCCAAACCTCCAGGGGATGGGGGCAGTTGTCTGGATCCTAGAAACCCTTTCTGTCCCGACTGATCGATCTCTGCTTCCTTTGAGGCCATGCTTGATCTCCCTCTTCCAGCCCTGGCATCCGGATCAGCGAGATGCCTTAGAAACTATTTCTCTTCCTCTCCTCTCCTTTGGCAAGATGATTCCAGATCCCCACTCGAGAGCCACGATGGCAGAGTCATGTGAATCATGGACATGGGGAGATGAAGGAGGGAGGAGAAGGGCTGGAAGTTCCAGGCTGGGGATGCTGCTCCCCCAGGATGGACCTGGTTCCTATTGAATTCCTTTTCAGAACTGGTGATCCATGGTTCTGGATTCAAATCCCACCTATCCCTTGGTACAGTCTGGAACAAGGTGGTGAAATTCTAACCCAGGCAAGGGGGCTACGGGCTGGGGGGAGAGGAGGTTCGCCAGGAGATTTTGGGGGTTTGCCAAATCCCGTGGAAGGGAACCCATCTGGCTGCTCCCCAAAGTCTAAGTTTCCATCAGTCAGGACCCCCTCCCTCTATCTCCTCCTTTTCAGCCCCGAGGGGCCCGGGCTGCTCTTGGGGTAGGGGAGTTGGGGAGAAAGCTCTGGCCCCTGGTGATGTTGGGTTGGGGGGAGCTCAGGGCGGGATGGGGTGGGGGGGAGGACTGACTGAATCTTTCCATCCTTCCCCGGGGACTTGGCGTGAATTTTATCTAATCGCCATGGCAACAGATGGGGAGAAAAAGGAGAGGAGAAAGGTGTGAGCAGAGCGCCTTTGCTGTGATAATTCAGATTTATATATTCAGATCAGATTGGAGTGGGAGAGGGTTTTTTAAGGGAGCAGATGCTGCAGAAGGTGCCATCGCAAATCGTGTGGCACAAATGTTTGATGATCCTACCCTTTTAAAGGTGGGGGGGGCAGTTTCCTGCAGATTTTCCGGAATATAATTATTCCATCAAACCCATCGCAACAGCCTTCATTACGCCGGGGAATGCAGAATCACGTTGTGGCAACAGCACGCTTGCATGCACACACACACACACACACACTCTCTCTCTCTCACACACACACACACACACACACACAGAGGCCCACATTCACACACCACACACACACACACACACACACACACACACACACACACACACACACACACACTCGCTTTTCCTCCCTCTGGCTTTCACATGCTTCCGCCCTCTCACCCCCTCACCCTCACCAGCCAGTGTTTGTGGACAGAATGGCCAGACAGCCCAGATTCTGACCTCTCCTAGGGTCATCCCAGCCAGGACCAGAGATGGCATCCTCGGAGACCAGTCCAGATAGATCTTGAGGCAGGGGGAGATGATCATTGCTGGGGAGAAATTGAGCTGGTGTCCCTGCCCTGACCCCTCCCTAGGATGGACTCTGGACTCTGACCAAAACTTATCTTCCCACTCTCCGTCACCTCCTAACTCAGGCTCACCTCCTCCAGGATGTTTTCCTGGATTCCCACTCTCCATCCCACACCCCCCTCAGCCTGGAGCCATGTGTGGGGTTGGAGAGGGGCTGTCTGAGGCCCCTCTGGGTAGTCCCAGCTCCTGACCCAAGATGGAGGCTACCTTCTGCTACATGTGTGCTCTGCAGGGACTCGTTTTCCCCCATCACTGGCTCCATTATGAGTTGGGGTCAGTTCCCATGATTGTTTAGATTGTTGGTTTCTTTTAATGGTATTTGTTAAGAACTTCTTATGTGCCAAGCAAACACTGGGGTAGAAACAAGATAAATGGGTTGGACACAATCCCTGTCCTATATGGGGTTCACAGTCTTAATCCCCATTTTACAGACAAGGTAACTGAGGCCCAGAGCAGTTAAGTAACTTGCCCAAGGTCACACATCCAACAGGTGGTGGAGCCAAAATTAGAACCCAAGTCCTCTGATTACCAGGCTCGTGTTCTTTCCACTGAGCCACACTGCTACTATTGTCTCAGTCCAAACGCAGCCTGGGATTGGCCCATCCAAGCCTAGGGCCGGGCCCCAGGATGGATCCTTGGAACTCACCTAGGGCAGTGTGCTGACCCAGAAGGGTCTTGCACTGTACTAAGCACTTGGGAGAGTACAGTATAACAATATGACAGACACATTCCTGCCCACAATGAGCTTTCAGTCTAGAGGAGGGAGGGGTGAAGATTGGGACGAAAGGCGGGGCGAGCTCCTTCCCAAACCAGTGGTGTGCCAGTACAGCCGAAGGAAGCGTCGACACTGGCAATATTCTCCTGCCTCCCATCCCGCTGTGGTCTCCCCGACCCCCTGAGCAGGGAGAAGCAGGCGCCCGGCAGATTGTTTGTGTTTGCTGGGTAATTTATTTACCTAGGGAGGCAGAACGTGTGAGGCAGCATCTGGTTTTCAGCGCGTTTCCTGTCCTTCTCCCCTGCCCAGGTCCCATCTGGCCAGGATTGGCTCAGGGGCCCGGGGGGTGCGTAGGAAGGTTGGAAAGATGGGGACTGGAAGCAGTACCTGAGAGTCCTGGAACCAGGTCCCCAGTAATGATAATGATAGTAACAATAATTGTGGCATTTGTTAACACTTACTTTGTGCCAAGCGCTGCTGCAGGTACAATTCGGTCAGACACAATCTCTCAATCAACCAATCGATTGTATTTATTGAGTGCTTACTGTGTGCAGATCTCTGTACTAACTGCTTGGGAGACCACAACAATATCACAGACACATTCCCTGGCCACAATGAGTTTACATTCTAGAGGGAGTGATAGACGTTAATGGGAATAAATAATAAATCTCCCATTTAGAGCTTACGAGCTAAGGGAAGGAGGTTGAATCTGCATCTCACAGATGGTGAAATTGGGGTACAAAGAAATTAAGTCACTCAAGATCACACAGCAGGCAAGTAGCGGAGTCAGAATTAGAACCTAGGTCCTCTGATTCCCAGGCCCATTGCTCTTTCTACTAGGCCAGACTGCTTTTTGTGGGCAAAGCCCATTTCAGCTGGAGGAACCAGGGAGTGGCCCCAGGAAATAGAAGGCTGAGAGAAGATTCATTCAGGGCTTTAAGGGAGCAGAGGCCCCACTTAAGGAGCCTAAGAAGAGTTATGTCCAGGGAGGGTAGGGGATGTTGCTAGCTCCCTGCTATCATCAGGAGTGAAGGGCACACACTGCTTGGCCTCAGGAGCTGGGGTCTGTTCCCAAGTGCCCCAGGGGCACATGACTCCAGTTTCTGCAAGAGTCAGCAGAAATGGGCTAGGGATCCCAGTGACCACCACATTCCCTAAGCAGCCCCCACATATCTCTGTCTCAAAACCTCCTCCCCACTGGCTTTAAAGCAGTCAGTCACCTTGTCCCCTCCCACCTCACCTCACTACTCTCCTACTTTGTTTTACTCCTTTGATGCTAACCTTCTCTCTGTACCTCAGTCTCTTCTAACTCGCCGCCAACCCCTCACCTGTGTCCTCCCTCTGGCCTGGAAAGCCCTTCCTCATCAAATCCAACAATCACCCTCCCCTGCTTCAAAGCCTCACTGAAGGCACATCTCCTCCAAGAGGCCTTCCCTGACTAAGCCCCCCTTTCCTTTTCTCCCACTCGCTTCTGCTTCGTTTTGCCTTGCTCCCTTTGTTCTTCCCACCTTCCAGCCTTACAGCACTTATGTACATTCCTGAATTTATTTATTTCTATTAGTGTCTGTCTCCTCCTCTAGATTGCAAGCTCGTTGTGGTCAGTGTAAGTGTCTGTTTATTTTTATATTTTAGCCTCCCAAGTGCTTGGTACAGTGTTCTGCATACAGTAAGCTCTCAGTAAATGTGATTGAATGAATGAATGAATAGTGGGAGCTTGTCTCCACCTCCAAGAGTGTTGGGAGTTAGAGTCATGGCGCAGGAAAAGGGACTCACCTGCCACCTGAGCTCTCAAAGTCCTGACCAATATTGACAACGACTCTTGTTGATAACCTCTTGCCTTGTAGAGTGAGCCTGCTCCTATCCCCTCAAGGCTTGGTGCCAGGGAAAGATGGAATCATCCGTTTGGTTCTTTCTGTACTCCAAAGCCTTTCACAGAATTAGCTCTGTTTGTCCTCAATCTATCCTGTGGGGGTGGGAGGGGTGGAGAGTAACCTTCCCATTCACAGATGAGGCCCAGAGACGATAAGTGACTCCTCCAAGGTCACCCAGAAAGCCAGGGACAGATTGAAGACTAGAACCCAGTTCCCAACTTCAAGACCTGTGCTCTTTCCACTAGGCCACACTACCCCAATGGGAACTCCACCACTTCATTTACCCCAGCTCTGGAAGGTCTTGACTCACTCACTCGATTCATTCATTCATTCAATAGTATTTATTGAGCACTTACTGTGTGCAGAGCACTGTACTAAGCGCTTGGGAAGTACAAACTGGCAACACACAGAGACGGTCCCTACCCAACAACGGGTTCACAGTCTAGAAGGGGGAGACAGACAACAAAACAAAATATATTAACAAAATAAAATAAATAGAATAGTAAATATGTACAAGTAAAATAAGTAAATTCACTCGATCATATTTATTGAGCATTTATTGTGGGTTGAGCGCTATACTAAGCACTTGGAAAAGTACAACACAATAATAAACAGTGATATTCTCTGCCCACAATGAGTTTACGGTCTAGAGGGAGTTTACAGTGGGAAACAGCTGATACCTGCTAGTTCAAAGAATGGAAAAATCAACCATCCAAGGAGAAAAAGTGGAGCCGGGCCCCAGGGAAAGGGACTGAAGAAGAGAGGGTGACCAGTACAGTCCTGGAAGTTCACATTTCCTTACCCTCCCTCTCCCAGTTCCCTCCCTCACCCCCTAGAGGATATGTTTGAGGGTCCTTGGACCCCTCTCTTGAGGGCATTGACATCTGGGGTGTGGAGGGAAGGCATGAAGGGGAATTGTGCTCAGTACCCCCATGGGTCATTCAGTTTATATTATGCCAACAGTTTGGGGTAGTTAATTTTCATCTTCTGGCCCTATGCTGCGCTGGCAGGGATCGGCCTGCTTTCCTTTCCCTTTGCCCTTCGGTGGGGCAGATGAAGGGAGTGGCTTCTAGACCTGATGCTTTAGCCCCGATCTGGGTTGTCGAGTGAGTACCTAAGTCTCTGCCTCCCTTCCTGCATACTCTTTGCCCCAATTCTCTGTCTCTGTGGATGTCACACTCTGTCACTCTTGCTCTCTTTCTGCCTCTCCATCTCTCTGTTTCTCTTTGTCTCTGTCTCTTGACTGGGGCTGGAGCGGAGACTGTTCTGGCTGTGTCCGTGGTGAGAAGGGGTTGGTACCTGGAACGTGTCATGGAGCTGCTTGGTGCTGCTTGTGTGCCGGTGTATTCCCGGATTCTCTCCCGTCACGCTCCCTCTTGTCCCGCTACATTCCAGGGGGAGCAGGGGATGACCCCACCCTTGCCCCACACAGCTCTGCACAGCTGGGGAATCCGAAGCTCAGAGAAGTTGAATGACTTGCCTGAGGTCACACAGGTGAAAAGAAGAAACTGAGATATCCCAAATCCCTGTGAGGGGACCATCTCTGCCCCCTGGCTACTCCACCCCTTTCCAGCCTGCAGATACACAGTCCTTCTCATTATCGTGTTGTATACCTGGGTGTATACGGAGGTGTGTACTGTGGTATATACTGGGGTTTGTACCCTGGAGAGGGGGGTGCCGAGTGTATCCCAGGTGTGTAGCAGTGTGAGCACTAGAATGTGTAGCAGGGTGTATACCAGAACGTGCACCAGGTGTGGACCGGGGTGTGTACTGGGTTGGTTTTGGGGAATGTTCGTATGTACGTGAATTGAAGTGTGTATTAGTTTCATACTGGGATGTGTGTTAAGACATGTACTGGCATGTCCACCCAGGAATATACTGGGGAGGATAAGCTCATTATGGGCAGAGAACGTATCTGTAAATTATTTTGTATCATACTCCCTCCCAAGCACCTAGTGCAGTGCTCTGCACATAGTAAGCACTCAATAAATTGATTGATTGATTGACTGATTGGACACTGGGGCATGTACAGGATTGGACATCAGGGCGTGCTGGGCCCACCGACCACGTGGGGCGGAGGCCATCTTTTCTGCTCATTGCTAGTCTGGAAGAGTCCAGACCACTGCACAGGACTCCTTTCTGGCCCCCGTCCCCCCCACCCCCCCCAACCCCCAGCCCTTGCTCCCCCCTAGGGAGGGAGGACCGGAGGAACCCCAGCCCGCTAGGGAACAAGCCCGCCCATTATGTCCCTGGGGGGTGAGGGGGGTGGAGGGAAGTGGCGGGCGCCCCGCACAGGCACGGCTTTATCCCAGCCCCTCTTGTGTTTCAGACCCTCTTTCATTTTGTATGAAGAGACAGATGTGAAGGGCTGCAGGCTTATAAATCCTGCCGTTATTGAAAGGAAAAGGATGGTTTTTGTTCCCCTCATCTCTATAGAGCCAGCACGGATCACTTTCCACCCCTTTCTTTCAATTTCCATTTTAAAGGGATGGTGCTCCTTTTCCACGGGACCCCCACCCCCCCCCCACCCCCAGCCCGCCCCAAGCTCCCCGGGAGGGCACCGTCTAAGGCTGTGTAAGGAAGTCGGGGTAGGAAAAGTGGGAGTGAGAAGGTCCCCGCTAGCTTTGTTGCACCCCGGGTTCTCAACCCAGGCTGTTTCCCCCGTTTGGTGAGGAAGAATGGTGACTGCTGGATAGACTTCAGATTCAGTACTCTGGGTGGGGTGGTACATGGGTCATCCTGTGACCCAACCAGCCCAGGATGCTGGGAGGGGTAGGGTGCAGCTTGCCCTCCTGAACCTACACCATCATGACCATCATGACTAGGAGTGGACCATCCAACACCTCTGTCCCTCCCGTCTCTGTTCCTGACCCTCCCTCTAGTGATCCAACCTGAACCATCCAACACCCCTGACTCTCCCCTCTCCATCTCTGAATCTCCTTCCAGTGACCCGGCATGGACCACCCAACACCTCTGATTCTCCCCTCTCCTTCCTCAACTCTCCCTCCAGTGACGCAGAACGGATCACCCAACACCCCGGCTCTCCCCTCTCCATCTCTTACGCTCCCTCCTGTGGTCCAACCAGGACCATCCAACACTTCTGAATCTCCCCTCTCCATCCCTGACTCTTCCTCTAGTGACCCAGAGCAGTTGACACTCCTGACTCTCCCCACTCCATCCCCTACCCTTCTGCCAGTGACCCTACATGAATCACTCATCCATAAATCTAGCCCAGTCCCTCTAATATCCCCAGCTGCTCTGCTTCTTTTTCTTCATCTTCTTAGTCTTCATCTTCTTCTTCTTCTTCCACTGTTCTATATATAAGTCAGTCAGTAGGACACAGTCCCCGTTTCACATGGGGCTCACAGTCTAAGTAGGAAGGACAACAGATATTTAGTCTCCCATTTTACATTTGAGGAAATTGAGGCCCAGATAAATGAAGTGATTTGCCCAAGGTCACACAGCAAGAAACTAGCAGAGTCGGAATTAGAACCCAGGCCCTCTGAATCCCAGGTCCATGCTCTTTTCACTAGAAAACAGGCCCCTGCATCTTTTCTCAAGAAGAAATCCCATATAGTTAATGGTGTTGGGCACTGATAGCATCACTCATGATTTTGAAGAGAATGTTCCTGTAGAAGATGTAGATTCTGCCCTCCAAACCTGATTCCATGTATGCACTCCTACCACCCACGCTGGTTCCCCTGGGTTTGCTTTGAAACTGGCCGTCGCCAAGCTCCAGTGGATGCCCCTCGGCCCTGAGGCCCTGGGGTTGGTCAACTTGTTGGGGAGAGGGAAGAAACGGACTTCTCCTTGTACCATTTGAACTCATCACCCTCCCCATCCCCACACCCCTCCCTCATGTTCCCAAAAGGCTTAACACTGGTCTAGGTCCCTGGAGTCTCCAGGCAAGGGTCAATCCAATCACTCCCCAGGGACCTTCCTGTTGGAGAGAAAAGACAGACAAGACTCACACTTAAGCCCCGTTCATATACCCAATAACAGTCAGAGGTGGTATCCAGGGGTAGAGTGAGTCCCATATGCAGAGAAACAGCATGGCCTAGTGGAAAGAACACAGGCTAGGGAGTCAGAGGACTTGGGTTCTAATTCCGGCTCTGCCACTCTTCTGCTGTGTGACCTTGGGCAAGTCACTTAACCTCTCTATGCCTCATTTCCCTCATCTCACAAATGGGGATTAAGCAGTGTGCCCCCATGTAGCACGTGGAGTGTGTCCAACCTAATTATCTCATATCTACCCCGGTGCTTAGTACAGTGCCTGGGACATACTAAGTGCTTAACAAATACCACTTTAAAAAAGTGCCCGTGGTGGAAGAAGGGAAGGCTTCTTGGAGGTGGCATTGATTGGCTCGCACATGACTCCCCTTCCAGAGCAGAATGGGCTGGGGTCCAAGCGCTGGCCATGTCAGCTGCCGCTCCTCTCCATCTGCCCGGCATCTCAGGGCATCGGGAGAGTCTGGAATCACCCCATCTCTTCCCACCGCCCCTCCTGCCTCGAGGGGCGGAGACACCCCCTCCCCCCACAATCACCCAGCCGGTCCTTTTCCGCATGCCAGTTCCCCGCCGCTGATGATACTCTCCTCTTTAAAAATAAACCGCTCCGTCTTTAATTGCAGCCTGAATAATTGCTTCGTTTGATTGAAATGCGGCTCTGGGAGGCTCCAAGAACAATTAGAAGAAAACCCAGGGCTGGTGCCTGCTTTCCAGCGTGCCTGCTTTTGCATCGTTATCATCCCAATGGGTGCGGGATCTGGAGAGAGAAAGCCCCCTCCCCCACCCGCTAGCATGCCTGGCACGGTCGGGCACATGCCTATCCAGTAGCGGCATTGGTGGTGAGAAGGTTCATACCCGGGTTCCTGGCCCAGCTGAGCCTTCCAGGGTCAATTCCAGGGTCGCCATCGGCTGTGTGATGGCAGAGGGCAGGGCCAAGCCAGTCGGTCTCCCTCTGCCACACTAACAGGGTGGCTGAAGCCAAGGGTGGCCTGACTGCGCTCACCACCACAGGGAGGACCCCAGATGGGGGAATGGCTCATTTGGGGGCTCCCCTCGGTCACCGCCAGGAAGCGACTTGCCTGTGAAGAGTGGGAGCCGGTGGTTGAGGAGGTCTATTCCACCGAGTCCCTTTCCCGTTTACTTGTCATCGATCCAGTCCCTCATGACATGTGTGTCCCTCTGGTTTTCCTTGCCCGCTGCTAGATGGGGAGCCCCTGGAGGGCAGGGCCCAGGAATTTTAACATCTCTGCCCCTCCCCCAGGGGCCCAGAACAGGCTGGTCACTTCTGTGGGGTCGCAGGGCCAAATATCCAGGAACACAGCTGCCACTGTAACCCACAGGCACAACCTCCTCCAAGCCTCCCGGTCAGTCAGTCAACCGATCAATCGATCGGTCGTATTGATTGAGCGTTTTCTGGGCACAGTGCACTGTACAACTGATCGATCTATCAGTCGTATTGATTGAGCGCTTTCTGTGCAGTGCACCGTACTAAACGCTTGGGAGACTACACTTCAGTAGAACTCCTTGGTCGAGTCCGCCTTGAATCCCTCCTGCTGCTCATTCTGAGAACGGGACCTGGGTGAGGGGAAGGCAGGGCCCAAGGGAAGGTCAGTTTGTGCCTGTCCACTCCCAGAGCAGGGAGGACAGTCTGCATGTTGGGAAGGAGGCGATAGTGGCCCGGGAATACCGGCTCTGATCCACTAAGGGATATTTGCTCTGGCAAGTTATGAAATAGCATTTCCACAGAGGCTGCAGAATTACTTACCGCAGCTACAATGAAACCAGACAACCTTTCAATCAAACTGCCTGTTGTTCCTGCTTCAAGGCTGGTGAAATAAATACAGAGCAAATAAAGTTAGTCGGCGTCCTGAGCATTTTAATGAATACAGAGCGGCGGGGGTGGGGGCCGGGGGTGGGGGTGGGGAGGGGTTCGGAGCCTGCCGGGAGCCTGAAGCAGCGGTGTGGCCTGGGGATTTCTTCCTGGGCCCTGGGCCAGGGTTCTCCTGCTGACTGCCCCTCTGGATGGGACCAGGGGGGAGGGTGGGGCTTGGGTCAGCTCTGAGCTGGACAAGACAGGCAGAGCTATGACACATGCCGGTCCCCTAGGCCCCATTTCGCCTTCCCATGGGCTCAACAGGGGTCATGGCCAGCTCTCCTCTCAAACAGGAGGGAGAAAGCTTGCAAAGTTTTGGGTTCCTAACCAGGTGGACAGGCACAGGAGGAAAGGCCCTTTGCGTCTTGCTGGGCACCTGCTCCTCAGCTCCCGGCCCCTCAGGTAGGTGCCTCCTGACTGGGTAGGAGGGAGGCCGAGGGTTAGGATGTCAGGTTAGCTTCGATCAATCAATCAATTGTATTTATTGCATGCTTACTGTGTGCAGAGCACTGTACTAAGCGCTGGAGAGAGCATAATATAACACTGTAGCAGACACGTTCCCTGCCCACAATGAGCTTTTACAGTCTAGAATGGGAGACAGACGTTAATATAAATAAGTAAATTACAGATACGGATGGAAGTTCTGCGGAGCTGGGAGGGGGGTGAATAAAGGGAGCAAATCAGGGTGACGCAGAAGGGAGTGGGAGAAGAGGAAATTCTCACAGCCCCTCTAGACTGTGAGCCCGTTGTGGGCAGGGCTTGTCTCTATTGCTGAACTGTACTTTCCAATTGATAGTACAGTGCTCTGCACGTAGTAAGTGCTCAATAAATTCAATCGTATTTATTCAATCATATTTATTAAGTGCTTACTGTGTGCAGAGCACTGTACTAATAAATACAATTGAATGAATGAATGAAAGGAAATGAGGGCTTAGTCAGGGAAGGCCTTTCGGAGATGTACCTTCAATAAAGGCTTTGAAGGTGGGGAGCACGGTGGTCTGTTGGATATGAAGAGGGAGGGCATTCCAGACCAGAGGCAGTATGTGGGCAAGAGGTTGATGGTGAGATAGACAAGATTTGGGTAAACTGAGTCTCCTGGCATTAGAGAAACAAAGTGGGCTGAGTTGTAGTAGGAGAGCAGTGAGGTGAGGTAGGAAAGGGCAAGATAGACAGCAACTCAAGCGGCAAGGCAAGGTAACAAGGCTCTGAGAAGGATAGCCTGTGGAAGCCCAGTCATTCTGACTCCTTCCAGCCATTACTGATTTGGGGGTTGGGAAGGT
The DNA here is from genome assembly GCF_015852505.1 of Tachyglossus aculeatus. Lineage (NCBI taxonomy): Eukaryota > Metazoa > Chordata > Mammalia > Monotremata > Tachyglossidae > Tachyglossus > Tachyglossus aculeatus. The sequence goes on along the minus strand of NC_052076.1, from coordinate 32,644,097 downwards.
TTGGGTTTACACCCTCAAACTCCCAAAGGGTTCCTGTGGTTGAAATTGTCCACCTGCACTGGAAGGGTGAATTCTTTCAACTGGAAACATCCGGATGTTGGAGGCGAAGGTCTGAGTTTGATCCTCCACAGCCAGGATGATGGACTCTGTGTGTGTGAATGATGATGATAATGCTGATGATGTGATGATGGTATAGCTCAGAGGTCCATTGTCTATTGAGCTTACGTCCAGGGCTAAACCAGACTGCCTCAGGAGAGGGAAAAAGAGGGTTGGCTCACTGTGGGCAGGAAACATGTCTACCAACTCTATTGTATGGCACTTTCCAAAGTACTTAATACAGTGACCTGCACACAGTAAATGCTCAATAAATACCTTTGATTGACTGATGGAAGCAGCATGGCATAGTGGACAGAGCAGGGGCTTGGGAGTCCGAAGGTCATGGGTCCTAATCCCGGCTCTGCCACCTGTCTGCTGTGTGACCTTGGGGAAGTCATTTCACTTCTCTGTGCCTCAGTTACCTCATCGGTACAGTGGGTATTGAGACTGTGATCCCCACGCGGGACAGGGACTCTGTCCAACCTGATTTGCTTGTATCCACCCCAATGTTTAGTACAGTGCCTGGCACATTGTAAGTGCTTTACAAATGCCATTATTATTATTACTCTTACAATTATCCTGATAATTAGTTCATTGCTTCTGTGAGCTAGCATAGACCTGGCCTTCGGCCTATTAGAAAGCAAAGAGTAATGCCCTCTTGTGGGGTGGGAAATTGTTTTCAAAAATACGATTGGGGTGCAGGGGTTAGGGGATGGTGGCAGTAGGGGCTGGAGAAAGTCTAAGAGGGCTCTCCTGAGGGCAGGGAAGACTGTGGACTGGGTGGCGGGGAGAGCATGGAGGGGTGGGGGGCAAGAGTGGGCTGTCCCAAGGGAGGAAAGGCTAAACTGGGGTAAGAGTGGGGGATGGGAGAGGGTCACTCAGAGAGGCCCCTTTGTCACACTCCCAGCTCCCCAGAAGCCTTGGGATACCAATCGTTCATATTCCCTTACACTTTGGACAGAGGATGTTGGGGGCCTTGGGAGAGGCCTGATGGGGAAGAACTGGCTATACCAGTGAACAAATCCCTCACTCTTCAACTGCCCAGCTTCTGCAGGTGGTGGGAAGGGAGGTACTGTCCATTCTGAGACCTGATGGAGAGGATGCAAGCAATCAACTGATGGTATTTATTGAGAGCTTATTGTGTCAAGGGGGCTGGAAACTCTCCCAGCCCTTGAAAGAGTGCACAGGCTGGACTTGGGGGTAGACACAGACTTCGTGGAGTTTACCAGACACAAAGACCCAATTTAGGGGGTCTTTCCAGCCTGCTCAGAGGCAAATTGGGGTGAGCAATCAGAAGCAGTCCTGGGGCAAGCGATGCTGGGAATGAATCCAGACAGATATGGGGAACATGGCACTTGTGGGGAGCAGAGTCATTGCTTCTATGGAACTGGTACCATGTACCCTCTGGTGGGCTCTCTGGCGGGTGAGAAGACATCCACCTTCTCATGGGGACCAGGTGCCTGATGGCCATGGTCAGGATCCAGCTTCTGGCTGGACCCCAAGACTCCATCTCTGAGTAACTGAATGTAATGGATGGGGAACTGGGTGAGCAACGGACCATGGGAGAATGGGCTTACTGCTGGACAGGGCCTTTCAGAAACAACTTTTTAAAAAATGGTATTTGTTAAGCACTTACTGTGTGCCTGGCACAGTACTAAGTGCTGAGGTAGATACAAACTAATGAGGTTGGACACAATCCATGACCCACATGGAGCTCACTCTTTTAATCCCCATTTTACACATGAGGTGACAAGCACAGAGAAGTGAAGTGGCTTGCCCAAGGTTACACAGCAGACAAGTGGTGGAGCTGGCTTTAGAATCCAGTTCCTTCTAACTCCCAAACCTGTGTTCTATCCACTAGGCCACACTGTTTCTCCTTGGAGGGAAACTGGGTAATGAATTTCCATTTTACAGATCTCTTGTTAATAACTGCCACAGGCTTTCTCTTCTATAATAATTACAATAATAATAGTATTTGTTGAGTGCTTACTATGTGCTAAACACTGTACTAAATCCTGGGGTAGATGCAGCATAATCAGATCAGTCACAGACCCTGTCCCACATGGGTCTCATAGCCTACATAATAAGGATAGTAATAAATGTGGTATTTCTTAAGCGCTTACTATGTGCCAAGAACTGTAATACTTGGTACTCAGTATGAAGCAACATGGAGAAGTGGATAGACCATGGGCCTGGGAGTCAATAGGTCATGGGTTCTAATCCCGGCTCTGCCACTTTTCTGCCATGTGACCTTGGGCAAGTCACTTCACTGCTCATTACCTCAGTTAACTCATCTTTGAATTAGAGATTGAGACTGGGAACCCCATGTGGGACAGGGACTATATCCAACCCAATTTGCTTGTATCCACCCCAGCATTTAGGACATAGTAAGCACTTAACAAATACCACAATTATTATTATTATTATTATCATTATTATTATTATTATTATTAGACACAGTCCCTGACCCAACCACGTTTCATTCATTCATTCATTCAATCATATTTATTGAGTGCTTACTATGTGCAGAGTGCTTGGGAAGTACAAGTTGGCAACATATAGAGATGGTCCCTACCCAACAGTGGGCTCACAGTCTAGAAGGGGGAGACAGAGAACAAAACAAAACATATTAACAAAATAAAATAAATAGAATAAATATGTACAAATAAAATAAATAAATAGAGTAACAAATGCGTACAAACATATACATATATATACAGGTGCTGTGGGGAGGGGAAGGAGGTAACGTGGGGGGGATGGGGCGGGGGAGGAGGGGGAGAAGAAGAAGGCTTAGAATAGAGCTTGGCACATAGTAAGCGCTTCACATATACCCCTATTATTATTATTATTATTATTATTATTACTATTATTACAGTAAATGACTAGGAAGGATAAGGCTTCAGTGGTGCGGGCCCTAACGGGCCCAGGGGTCCCGAGGTGGGCTGGGCCTTACCATGGTGAGGGCGGTGTTGGTGGGGCCTCCTGGTCGGCTGGGGAGGGGTCCGCTCGGGGGGTGACATCGGGGGTGACTCCTGGGGTCCTCCGGGGCCAAGGGAGGGGACAGAGAGTGATGGGGCCGCTCCCTGACAGGACCAGCTGCTCCCCTGTTTCATCTTCTAAGTATGAGGGAGAACTGGTATTGTATCACCATTTTACAGATGAGGCAACTGGGACACAGAAAAGTTAAATGGTATTTATAAAGCACTTACTATGTGCCAGGGACTGTACTAAATGCTGGGGTGGATACAAGCTAGTCAGATTGGACACTTGCTGTTCCACATAAGGTTCACAGCCTTAATCCCTATTAGACAGATGAGGTATCTGAAGCCCAGAAGAGTTAAGTAACTTGCCCACAGCAGATAAGTGACTGTTTTAGGATTAGAACCCAGGTCCTTCTGACTCATAGGCCCATGCTCTATCCCCCAGGCCATGCTATTTCACCTTGGGAAGGAAACCAGGTATTGAATCTCTGTTTTACAGATGAGGAAACTGAGGCCCAAAGAAATGAAGTGATTAGCCTATGCTCACAAACAGGCAAGCAGTGAAGATGGAATGAGAACGCAGATCCTCTGAGTCCCCGGCTGGTACTCTGGTCATCATCATCATCAGTCGGATTTATTGAGCGCTTACTGTGTGCAGAGCACTGTACTAAGCGCTTGGGAAGTACAAATTGGCAACATATAGAGACAGTTCCTACCCAACAGTGGGCTCACAGTCTAAAAGGGGGAGACAAAACCAAACATACTAACAAAATAAAATAAATAGAATAGACATGTACAAGTAAAATAAATAAATAAATAAATAAATAGACTTCTGAGCCCTGCTGTAGCCTGGCTCTGCCTGCCCGTCGGTCACTGGGGTTGGTTCATCCCATCACCACCAGTCTGGCCAGACATTTGGACTATGCAAAGGGTTTTGATAAAGTGGCTGGGGAGGGAGGAGATAGTGTTGACTCACTGCTTTGCCTGGGTGTGTGTTTGCTGTGTAAATGTACCAAATTCCTCCTCCCAAGAGGAATCCCTCCCTCGTTCCTTTTCCATCTCCCCTCCTCTCCTGAGTGTCCCTCTCCCAGGGCTAGAGGCTCAACTCTGCTGTCCCAAGCAATTCTGCCTCCCCTAGGCTGCCCACACCCTCTCTCAGCTCTAGGTAGCAACATGGAAAGAGCACAGGCCTGGGAGCTAAAGGACCTGGGTTCTATTCCAGGCTCCACCCCTTGTCTGCTGTGTGATCTCGGGCAAATCACCTAACTTCTCTGTGCCTCCGTTTCCTCAAGTCTAAAGTGGGGATTCAATACCCATCCTCCCTCCTTCATAATAACAATGATGGTATTTGTTAAGTGCTTACTATGTGCGAAGCACTGTTCTAAGCATTGGGGGGAATACAAGGTAATCAAGTTGCCCCACGTGGGGCTCACAGTCTTAGTCCCCATTTTGCAGAGGAGGTAACTGAGGCTCAGAGAAGTTAAGTGACTTGCCCAAAGTCACACAGCTGACAAGACCGTGTGCTCCATGTGGGGTAGGGTTGTCCAACCTGATTAACTTGTATCTACTGCAGCGCTTAGAACAGTTTTGCACTTATTCAGTGCTTAAAAAAATCATAAATACAAACTCCTTATTTCTTCTATCATTCTCACACCCCTGACTCTCAGTCCTTGAACCCCCCCCCACCAAATAGTTTGCTTCCTCTGCTCCCTCCTTCCTGCTACAGTGTATTTAATGCAGAAATCCATAATCCATCAATCAATAATACGTATTGGGTGCTAACCCTATGCAGAGTACTAAAGTAAATACAACTGAGCTGTGGAACAATAGAGTTGGTAGATGAGATCCCTGTCCTTAAGGAGTTTACAGTTTAGCAAAACCAGGCCGACTAATCCCTGCAAATTTAGCATCTTGATCTATTTAGCCCTTCTCTATTGGAAGCCTGATGTAGGACAGGCACTGCGTCCAACCTGATTAGCTTAGCACAGCTACTCCAGCGCTTAGAACAGTGCTTGATGCACAGCAAGCAATTAACAAATGTCACAATTATTATTATTACAGTGTTTGGCACCTAGTAAGCACTTAACAAAACCCCAATTATTATTATTGTTGTTATTGTACTCTCCAAGTGCTTAGTACAGTGCTCTGCACACAGTAAGTGCTCAATAAATATCATTGATTGATTGATCTATTTGTGCTCAACCGAAGTACCTCATTGAGGTACCTCATGAAGTACCTCATCTTCCTCATTGAGTTCCTTGCTATCAGTATCACTTGACTAATTCAGAAGTCTCTAAATCTCCCATCATCATTAATAATAATAATAGTAATAATAATGATGATAGCTGTAGTATTTGTTAAGAGCTTATTCTGGGCCAAGCACTGTACTTAGCGCTGGGGTGGATATAAGCAAATTGGGTTGGACACAGTCCCTGTCTCTCTCCTCTCTCCTGTTCCCACTTGGAACAGGGACTGTGTCCAACCCAACTGTCATGTATCCAGTATCCACCCCAGTGCTTAGTACAGTGTCTGGCACACAATAAGCCCTTAACAAATACCATCATTATTATTATTATTATTATTATTACTGTGTGTAGAGCACTGTACTTAAGGACTCAGGAGAGTACAATGCAGTAGAGATGGTTGACACGATATCTGCCCTAGAAGGGAGACAGATATTGAAATAAATTACAGATAGGGGATACAGCAGATTGTAAGGAGATGTCCATAAGTGCAATGGGGCTGAGGGTGGGGTGACTCTCCCCCAGATCACTGTCTATCTCACCCACCAACTCCTCATTCAGTCATTCAATCATATTTATTGAGCGCTTACTGTGTGCAGAGCACTGTACTAAGCGCTTCTCTCCTGTTTGTACTCTTCACTCCTTCCAAGCCCATCTTCCGGCTGTAACCCACTCTCAACTTGCCCATTTCCGACCCCTTGGTCACATTGCCCATGGGCCTGAGACCCCCCCTCACTCCGCATTCAGGCAAACTTCAGTTCTCCCGACCTTCCAAGCCCTTCTAAAATCCCACTTCCTCAAATAAAACTTCCCGGATTACTTACCAGTCACCGGAATCTTATCACTTTTCGGCTGCCTCTTGTGCTTATGCATTTAATTATGTCCTGCCTCAGCCCGAGTATGACTGAATATTGAATTAGCTTTGTTATATTTATTCTGATTCCCATGCTTGCAAATACTTCCATGCCTGTCTCTGCTGTTAGAGTGTAAGATGCTCATGGGCAGGGAACTATCTTGTGCTTCTGATGGATTTCCCAAGTGCTCAGTACAATGCACTGCCCTCAGCAGGCACTCAATAAATGCCATTCCTATTATTAGCCCCAACTTCTCACCTGCCAAACAGTCTCACAACTCCTCTTTCCTCCAGAAAAAAACCCACGAGTTCCCCACCGAGATTCTAAATTCAACGGGTCTAAAACTGAACTCCTCATCTTCCTCCATCTTTCCTCTTGATTTTCCCATCCCCATCAATGTCACCACCTTCCTTCCAGTCCCAGGAGCTGTCTGTCTCCGTTTCTGCCTTTTACACCTCAGTCTTTGACCTACTCTGTCTCTAAACCCTGTCAGTTTTTCCTCCACAATAACTCAGCCCGATTCATGCTACTGACCTGTCCAATTGTAATCCTCAAGTGCTTAGTACAGTGCTTTGCACTCAGTAAGTGCTCAATCAATATAATTGAATAATAATAATAATAATGGCATTTATTAAGTGCTTACTATGTGCAAAGCACTGTTCTAAGCACTGGAGAGGCTACAAGGTGATCAAGTTGTCCCACGGGGGACTCACAGTCTTAATCCCAATTTTACAGATGAGGAAACTGAGGCACAGAGAAGTGAAGTGACTTGCCCAAAGTCACACAGCTGACAATTGGCAGAGCTGGGATTTGAACCCAGGTCCTTCTGACTCCAAAGCCCGGGCTCTTTCCACTGAGCCATGCTGCTTCTCTAATGAATGAATGAATGAATTCAGCCTCCTCACTGGTCTCCCTGCCTCCAGCCTCTCCGCTTTTTAGCCTCTCCTATTCATTCATCCATTCAATCATATTTATGGAGCACTTACTGTGGGCAGAGCACTGTACCAAGTGCTTGGGAAGTATAAGTCAGCAACATATAGAGATGGTCCCTACGCAACAACTGGCTCACAGTCTACCCCGGATCATCTATCAAGACATCCCTATTAAGACATCACTCTGCTTCTCAGAAACTTCCAGCAGCCACCCATTCCTCTCGTCGGCAAACAGAAACCCCTGACCTTTGTTGCTTCAAGGCTCTGTGCCAGCTTGCCTCCGACTTTCATATCTGTGCTCTCATTCCACTACACCTCAGCCCTCACTCTTCACTCCCTCTGCATGAACTTTCTTCCTGGGCCTCATCCTACTTTAGCCCATCTTAAGGCCTAGTGGATAGAACCCGGGCTTGGGAGTCAGAAGGACCTGGGTTCTAATACCAGCTCTACCACTAGTCTGCTGTGTGACCTTGGGCAAGTCACTTCATTTCTCTGTGCCTCAGTTGCCTCATCTGCAAAATGGGTGTTAAGACTGTGAGCCCTATGTGGGACAGGGACTGAGTCCAACCCAATTACATCGTAGCTACTCCAGCGTTTAACCCAGTGCCTGGCACACAGTAAGCAATTAACAGAGACCATTATTATCATTATTATTGTTGGTGTTATTATTATCAAATACCATCATCATCATCAAGGAGTAGGAGAGAGCACTGCAGGTCGGTCCTTGTGATCATCTGGCCCCTCCATGAGTGAGGCGAGGCAGCCAGCAAGGCAGACTAGCAAACCAGGAGTCGTCATCGCAGACGTAAAACATGATGAATTGCTACCGCTGTCGCCGCCACTGTGTACAGCTTAGATAAAGCTTTGACTGTTCAACGTCCATCCCGCTGGAGCTAATGGGAACTGAGGGCATCATAGTCCTCTCTGCTCAGGGGCCAGGGGCTGGAAGCAAGTCTGACTGGGAAGGGGATCAGGCCCAGTGAAGGCCAGGCAGCTACACCTTTTCTCTGCCGGGTCTCCAGGAGGGTTCTGGTGGTCAATCAATCAATCAATCATATTTATTGAGTGCTTACTCTGTGTACAGCACTATACTAAATGCTCAGGAGAGTACAATATAACCGAGTTGGTAGACACATTCCCTGCCCACAGTGAGGTTACAGTCTAGAGGGGAATACAGACATTAATATAAATAAGTTACAGATATGTATGTGATATATAAGTGCTGTGGGGCTGAGGGAGGGTTCATTCATTCATTCATTCAATCGTATTTATTGAGTGCTTACTGTGTGCAGAGCACTGTACTAAGCGCTTGGGAAGTACAAGTTGGCAACATATAGAGATGGTCCCTACCCAACAGTGGGCTCACAGTCTAGAAGGGGGAGACAGAGAACAAAACAAAACATAGTAACAAAATAAAATAAATAGAATAAATATGTACAAATAAAATAAATAGAGCAATAAATACATACAAACATATATACATATATACCGGTGCTGTGGGGAGGGGAAGGAGGTAAGGCAGGGGGAATGGAGAGGGGGAGGAAGGAGGGGGCTCAGTCTGGGAAGTCCTCCTGGAGGAGGTGAGCTCTCAGTAGGGCCTTATAATAATAATACTGATGGCATTTATTAAGCGCTTACTATGTTCTTTAAATTTAGCTGGGGAGATTACCAGGTGATCAGGTTGTCCCATGGGGGGCTCCCAGTCTTCATCCCCATTTTACAGATGAGGTAACTGAGGCCCAGAGAAGTTAAGTGACTTGCCCAAAGTCACACAGCTGACAATTGGCAGAGCCAGGGTTTGAACCCATGACCTCTGATTCCAAAACCCATGCTCTTTCCACTGAGTCAATAAATCCAAGTGCATGGGTGATGCAGAAGAAAGTCGGAGAAGAGGAAATGAGGGCTGAGTCAGGGAGGGCCTCTTGGAGGAGATGTGCTTTTAATAAGGTTTTGAAGCTGGGGAGAGCGATTGTTGGTTGGATATGAAAAGGGAGAGCGTTCCAGGATGGAGGCAGAACGTGGGTGAGAGGTAGGCAAGATGAAGCTACGGTGAGAAGGATGGCATTAGAGGCATTAGAGGAGCGACGTGTGGTAGTAGGGGAGCAGTGAGGTGAGGTAGGAGAGGGCAAGGTAAGATTGAATGCATCAAAGCTGATAGTAAGAAATTTCAATTTGAGGCAGTGATGGACAGGAAAACCCTGGAGGTTCTTGAGGAGTGCTCAATCTGGATCTCCTAAAACCACCTTGCAGATAGGCTGAAAGGCCTACCAGCCCCCAGCCTCTTTCTGTACCATCCAAAGCCTTCACAGTGAGTTCTCTGGCCACCAGGGGCAAGGAGGCTGTTTTGGATGATGAGCCCTGAGGAGTGTTGGATCCTTGTGTTGCTTTCGCTGGGCACCGATGTCATAAGCAGCGTGGCTGCTTATGATGTCATAAGCAGGGTGGCTCAGTGGAAAGAGCACGGGCTTTGGAGTCAGTGGTCATGGATTTAAATCCCGGCTCTGCCAATTGTCAGCTGTGTGACTTTGGGCAAGTCACTTAACTTCTCTGTGCCTGAGTTACCTCATTTGTTAAATGGGGACTAAGACTGTGAGCCCCACATGGGACAACCTGATCACCTTGTATCCCCCAGTGCTTAGAACAGTGCTTTGCACATAGTAAGCACTTAATAAATGCCATCAGTATTATTATTATAAGCAACTTGTTGAGGAAGTTTCTCCCATATCTACCCAAACCTCCCCTGGGGGCCACTGACTCCTTTCCAGAGCCTTTGTGTCCCACAAACCCCAAGCAGCATATCCTAGTGGATAGATCCCGGGTTTCGGAATCAGAAGGACCAGGGTTCTAATCCTGGCTCCATCACTTGTCTGCTGTTTGACCCTGGGCAAGTCACCTCACTTTTTGGGGCCTCAACTCCCTCATCCATAAAATGGGGGTTAAGATTGTGAGCCCCGTGTGGGACAGGGACTCTGTCCAACCCGATTTCCTTGCCTCTACCCCAGAGCTTAGTACAGTACCTGGTACATAGTAAGCATTTAGCAAATAGCATTATTCATTCATTCATTCATTCATTCAATCGTATTTATTGAGCACTTACTGTGTGCAGAGCACTGTACTAAGTGCTTGGGAAGTACAAGTTGGCAACATATAGAGACAGTCCCTACCCAACAGTGGGCTCACAGTCTAGAAGGGGGAGAATATAATAATAATAATAACAATAGTTGTTATTATTATTATTATTATCATTATTATTATTATTATTACTCTGAGCCACAGAACTCAACAGCAGGGACTGAGTCAGAGGGAAGCTGGGCACAGAAAATCAGAACTTAGAACAGTGCTTTGCACATAATAAGCGCTTAATAAATGCCATCAAAAAAAATGAAAAGACTAATCATCAATGACCAGAAAAGACCAATCATAAAAAAACAGTCATTAGTCCTCTAGACTCTAATCTCGTTCTCTAGAATGTAAGCTCATTGTAGGCAGGGAATATGTCTTCTAATTCTTTTGTATAATGCTCTTCCAAGGGCTTAGTACAGCACTCTGCACATAGTAAGCGCTCAATAAGTACCATTGATTGATTGATAAAACTTCCTGGTGTTGTTGCTGAACCACAGGAAGGACACACCAGCTGAGACCCAGAGCAGTGACACCCCCACAGGGGCAGAGAAGAGGAGTAGTGGGGTTATGGATTCTGTCTTTATTCAAATTTTTATTTGCATTCCACCTAATAATAATAGATGGTATTTGTTAAAATAATAATGATGGTATTTATTAAGCACTTACTATGTGCTAAGCACTGTTCTTGAGCTTATTATATGTTCCAACCTAGAACAATAATGATGGTATTAATTAAGCACTTACTATGTGCCAAGCACTGTTCTTAGAGCTTATTATATGTGCCAACCACTGAACTATGCACTAGGGTAGAATCAAGATTATGAAGTTAGACACAGCCCCTGTCCCACACAGGGTTCACAGTCTAAGTAGGAGAGAGAACAGAGGGAGCACCAAACATCCACTATTTGCAGACCAGAACATCCAATAATTTCAGTAAAAGGCAGGGCCCTGACTCTTGAGGAGCTCGCAATCCCTGGTGATAGCCTTAGGACTTGACATAATTTATTGTACTCCAACAATGTAGCATGAAGCAGCATGGCCTAGTGGAAAGAGCAGTAGCGTGGGAATCAGAAGGGCCTGGGTTCTAATCCTGGCTTTGCCACTTGTCTACTGTGAGACCCTGGGCAAGTCATATAACTTCTCTTTGCTTCATTCAGTTACCTCATCTGTAAAATAAGGATTAAGACTGTGAACCTGATAGGGGGCATCAGCTATGTCCAACCAGATTAGTTTGTAACTAGTACAGTGCCTATCACATAGTAGTGTTTAACCGATATCATAAATAAATAAAAATGTCTAGTTCTAACAGGAGAGAGGCCTAGACCCAGAACTTTGGTGCTTTTTTTAATGGTATTTGTTAGGCACTTACTATGTGTCAGGCACTGTTCTAAGCACTGGGATAGATACAAGCTAAGCAGGTTGGATGCAGTCTCTGTCCCACATGGCTCTCACGGTCTTAATCCCCATTTTACAGATGAGGTAATTGAGGCACAGAGAAGTTAAATGACTTATCCAAGGTTACACAGCAATCAAGTGGTGAAGCCAGGATCAGAAACCAGGTTCTTTTGACTTCCAGGCCCGTGCTCTAGCCACTAGGACATGTTGCTTCAGCATGGGGTAGTGGGTAGACCACAGGCCCATGAGTCAGAAGGTCATGGATTCTAATCCCATCAGGCAAAAACTCCTCACCCTTGGCTTCAAGACTCTCCATCACCTCACCCCCCCCACCTCACCTCCATTCTCTCCTTCTACAGCCCAGCCTGTACCCTCCGCTCCTCTGCCGCTAATCTCCTCATTGGGCCTTGTTCTCACCTGTCCCGCCGTCGACCCCCGGCCCATGTCATCCCCTGGCCTGGAATGCCCTCCCTCCCAACATCCACCAAGCTAGCTCTCTTCCTCCCTTCAAAGCACTACTGAGAGCTCATCTCCTCCAGGAGGCCTTCCCAGACTGAACCCCCTCCTTCCTTTCCCCCTTCTCCTCCTCCCCATCCCCCCACCTTACCTCCTTCCCCTCCCCACAACACCTGTATATATGTATATATGTTTGTACGTATTTACTACTCTATTTATTTTATTAGTACATATTTATTCTATTTATTTTATTTTGTTAATATGTTTTGTTTTGTTGTCTGTCTCCCCCTTCTAGACTGTGAGCCTGCTGTTGGGTAGGGACCGTCTCTATATGTTGCCAACTTGTACTTCCCAAGTGCTTAGTACAGTGCTCTGCACACAGTAAGCGCTCAATAGATACAATTGAATGAATGAATGAATGAATCCCGGCTCCACCACTTGTCAGCTGGGTGACCTTGGGCAAATCACTTCTCTGGTTCTCAGTCTCCTCACCTGTAAAATGGGGGTTGAAACTGCGATCACCACATGGGACAGGGACTGTGTCCAACTCGATTTGTTTGTACCCATCCCAGCGCTTAGTACAGTGTCTGGTATATAGCAAGTGCTTAATGAATACCATCATCATTATTATTACTATTAAGATCAATTCCTATTTCTAATGCTTTCTGAAGGTGGATTCATTCCTTTTTTAAGAGGAGAGGGCAGGATTAGGTGGGTGGGGAGAATTTGGAGGTCAACAATGCCTAGGTGCCAGGGTGGGGAGAGGGACAACTTGAGTGTTGCAGAGGAAAGCGGTTACCTCTCCCTGAGAACTGGACAGCTCCCCCAGGCCCAGCCTGACTCCCTCTTCCAATGCTCTCCCACCTGGCTAACCAGGCCTTTGGGTGAGGAGAAGTGGAGAACTCAGGGAGGGAAAAGCAGGGTGGGTGGGATTCTCCTCCTCACCCCCCTATTCCCACTGCCACACAGCCCTTTGGTTCGTCAGGTGGGAAGATGGATGGGCCCCAGCGGAGTGTGTCCAATTCCAACCTGGGACCATCTGAGCAGGCGAGGGGGTCGAAGGGTTTTATGTTCATTATGTTTGTTTGCTTTGGTCTAATGAATCGATCTATTAAACCCAATCAAGCCTCGACCTCTGCCGTAGCCGCCATAAATCAGCCTGGAGAGCTGGAAGGCGGAGTGGTGGGGGCTGGCTGGAGGAGTGGTGGGCGATGGGTGGGAGGGATGGCCACCGCTTCCCCCCCGCCCTCCTTACGGTCCCTGATTTGTGGTGGTCAGCACGGTGAGCTGACAGTGGGAGAGTTGTGGGGGTAGCTGTCATCATGGGGAGTGGACCGTGGGGGATGGGCCGGGTGGGATACTGGGCCTGGGGGGACCAGAAAGTGGTACCCGAGGATGGGCAAGGTCCAGCAGGGTAAAGAGACAGTGAAGGGAGGTATCTGTGGGGGCAACTGAGGTCTGTGGGGGTGGGCCAACACCCACTCTGGTGAGAGAACTGGAGGCAGTTTAAGCCCAGGTCTTCCCATCTTTTTCTTTAATAGTATTTGTTAAGCACTTACTATGTGTCAGGCACTGTTCTAAGCACTGGAGTAGATACAATATAATCAGGTTAAGGTACAGTCCATGTCCCACATGGGGCTCACGGTCTTAATCCCCATTTTACAAATGACATAACTGAGGCCCAGAGAAATTAAGTGACTTGTCCAAGGTCACACAGCAGAAAAATATCAGGGTTGAGTTTAGAAACAGGGTCCCCTGACGCCCAGGCCCATGCTCTTTCCACTAGGCCACGTTGCCCAATCCATCCACACCTATAGATCAGAAGAGGCCCAGATCAGCCAGGGAGGCCAAGAATAGAGCTGAGTCCCAGAGTGGGTGGCTCCAGGACAGGCCTGGCAGCAGGGAGAAAGGAAGGCAGAGAGAGGATTGGCAGGTTTGGCCTTGGGAGTTCACTGGGATCCAGGCTGCAGAACAGGTCCTGGGTTACAGGAGCAGCCCGTGGGAATGGTCTGAATGATAATCATGATGATGATGATAATAGCAATAACAATACTACTACTAATAATAATAATGATAATGGTGTGCAGAGAAGCAGCGTGGCTTTGGAGTCAGAAGGACCTGGGTTCTAATTCAGATACTGCCCTTGTCTGCTGTCTGACCTTGGACAAGTCATTTCATTTCTCTGTCCCTCAGTTATATCATCTGCAAAATGGGGATTAAGACTGTGAGCCCCACATGGGACATAAGATGTGTCCAAACTGATTAACCTGTACCTACCCCAGTGCTTAGTAAAGTGCCTGGCACATAAACAAAAACCATTTTAAAAAATTATTAAGTGCTTATATATGCCAAACATGGTACTAAGCACTGAAGTAGATACAAGATGATTAGGTCCCTCATGGGGCTCACAGTCTATGTAGGTGGGAGAACAGGCATTGAATCCCCATTTTGCAGATGGGGAAACTGAGCCACAGGGAAGCTTGCCCAAGGTCACACAGCAGATCTGGGGCAAATTGGAACCCAAGTCCTTGGACTCCCAGGGCCTTGCTCTTTCCACTAGGCCACGCTGCTTTCCTGAAGCCAATCCTGCCCAGAAACGTGATGTGACTCAGCCCAACACTGACACCTAATCTGTCCGGGACCCCTGGGTCAGGCGAGGGGCAGCCTGATCCAGCCCAAGTCAGTGTGGCGGAGAGAGCATCCTGGGTGTAGGGGGCTGCAGTCGGTGCTTGGAAGGAGGCTCCAAAATCACCTCGTTCCATGAAACCTTCAGCAACACCGGTTCCCCGACCTGGTCAGCAGTCCAGCCCATTGGGAGGATGAGAAGTTCCAGCTGGGAATGCCCATTGGGATTATCCTACCCCTTGATTATTCTTAGCTCAGTGCCTACTACAGTGCTTGGTACATAGTAAGCGCTTAAGGAATACCATCACTAACTGCTGATCCTGGGAATGCAAGGCCCAGGCGAGAGCCCCAGGAACGAGGCCTGGAGGGGAGTGTTCTCTTCCTGGTTTCACTGGGTGGTGGGATTGGGGTTGGGAGTGCAGCTGAGGTGGGGTCTCTGGGTGGAAGGTGTGCAGGGGAGCCCGTGCACGGATTTAGAGAGGAAATAAACAAAATAGCCATTTCCCAGTGTCAGCAGCATGAGGAGATGCCACCCCAAATTCCCATCTCTGGGAGGAAATGCTTCTTGGACCCCTGGGGCCACCCCCAGGGCTCCGAACACTCTTTTCTCTGGATGTGGGAGCTTGATCTCTGGCCCGCTTCAGATCCCAGGCTGCTTGCAGGCTTCTCTTTCGGAACAAGCTGGAGCACCGGGCCCTCCCTCCTGAAGCTAAACTGGGAAGAATCTTCCTGGTGCCCAAGGACAGGCAGCTGCTCGAACCCCTCCCTCCTTCTCCCCTTTCTTCCGGCACCTCCCTCCTCCCTCCCTTCCTCCTTCCCTTCCTCCTCCCTTCTTCCTTCCCTTCCTCCTTCTTTCCTCTCCTCCTCCCTCCCTTCCTTCCTCCCCCTCCTCCCTCCCTCTTTCTTCCCCTCCTCCTTCCCTCCCTTCTTCCCCTCCTCCTTCCCTCTCTTATTCCCCTCCTCCTTCCCTTCTTCCTTCCACTTCCTTCTCCCTTCTCCTTCCTTCTCCCTCCTTCCTTCTCCTTTCTTCTCCTCCTCCCTCCCTTCTTCCTTCCCCTCCTTCCTCCTTCCTTCCTTGTCCCTTCTTCCCCTCCTTCTCCCTCCTTCTCCCTTCTTCCCCTCCTCCCTCCCTTCTTCCTTCCCCTCCTCCCTCCCTTCCTCCTTCCCCTCCTCCTCCCTTCTTCATTCCCTTCCTCCTTCTTTCCTCCCCTCCTCCCTCCCTTCCTCCCTCCCCCTCCTCCCTCCCTCTTTCTTCCCCTCTTCCTTCCCTCCCTTCGTCCCCTCCTCCTTCCCTTCTTCCCCTCCTCCTTCCCTTCTTCCTTCCCCTTCCTTCTCCCTCCTTCCTTCTCCCTTCTCCTTCCTTCTCCCTTCTTCCCCTCCTCCTTCCCTTCTTCCTTCCCCTCCTTCCTCCTTCCTTCCTTGTCCCTTCTTCCCCTCCTTCCTCCCTCCTTCTCCCTTCTTCCCCTCCTCCCTCCCTTCTTCCTTCCCCTCCTTCTTCCTCCCTTCTTCCCCTCCTCCCTCCCTTCTTCCTTCCCCTCCTTCTTCTTTCCTTCTTCCCCTCCTCCCTCCTATCTTCCTTCCCCTCCTCCCTTCTTCCCCTCCACCCTCCCTTCTTTCTTCCCCACCTTCCTCCCTCCTTTCTCCCTCCTTCCTTCCCCTCCTCCCTCCCTTCTTCCTCCCCTTTCTCCTCTTTCCCCTCCTCCCTCTCCTCCTCTCCCTCTCTCCTCTCCTCCTTCCCCTCCTCCCTGCCCTCCTCCTCCTCCTCCTCCTCCTCTCCCCGGCCCCACCGGTCAGGAGAACGGGTTCAGGGCAGGTCAGGGCTGGGAGGATAGAGGTGGGGTCCGACGGGCGGGGCCGGCCCTCGCCGAGAAGTCGATTTTGAATGTTCTGAAATGTACTCGCGTCCCTCCTACCGAGCGAATAAATCCAAATAAAAGCGCTGCTCGAGGAAAACGTGCCGCACGGCCGGCGGAGCGGCGCAGGAAGCTGTGGTAGAGTTTCGGGGCCTAAAAGCATATGCATTAAGGCAATTTTCTAAACTAATACCGCCGAGGTCTGCAGAAGCCCCGCAACATTTGATAATAGTTGCCATCTTCGGCTGAAGATAATGATGTTAACAAATGTAATGGGAGTAATGAGCGGAGATTCAGAAAGCTGCTTTTGTTTAATTTTTTTGTGATGCAAATCGTTTGGAGAATAAAAGAGGGGGAAAGGAGGGGAAAGGAAAGCCCTCGATGGAAATGAATCTTAATCCTCGTAGCCAACGACCAGATGACGAGCCAGTGGTAAGCAGAAGAGGCTGCGTTGTGGCGTTAGACAATCCGGAGAGGGGATTGTTATGGGCTGGCGGTTCATTAAAAACAAAAAACAGGGGGTGGGAGAGAAAGACAGGAGAGGTAGAGACCGAGGAGACAGGAGAAACAGAAGGGAGAGCGACATAAAAGAGAGGAGAGATGTTGGAGAGACAGAAAGAGGGGAGAGAGACAGAGGAAACAGGAGAGACAGAAGGGAGAGCTACAGAAAAGAGAGGAGAAATGGAGGAGAGAGAAGAAACAGAGACGAGAGGGGAGAGAAACAGAGGGAAGAGAGTAGAGAGGTAGGTGGGGAAGAGAAACAGAGAAGAAAAGAGAAAGAGACGGGGAAAGACAGAGACAGACAGAGATGTGCAAAGAGATGCTGGGAGGGAGAGACAGCAGAGACAGAAGAGAGAAAGATCAATGGAGAGACAGATCCAAAGAGACTTGCTGGGAGAGGCAGAGACAGACACAAGAGAGATGCTGGGAGAGAGACAGAGACAGGCACAAAGAGATACACAGAGAGAGGAGAGAGCTGGGGGAATGTGTCTTCTCTGGGCCATAGGTGGCTAAGGTCTGGCCCAGGAGCTGAGGGACTGTCTCCCTAGGCAAGCATTCAGGCCAGGGTGTGGAGCTGAACCTAAAGATGGGACATGGGTGAGACAGCAGTGGCGGGGGGGTAAGGGGGGTGAGTCTGCAGGACTGAGTCAGAGAGGGGACTGCCCAGAGAGGGGAGTTCCACTATGGCAAATCTTCCTGTCAACCTTTGCCGTGCCCGAGATGGGGAGGCACCATCCCGATGCCCACCCTGCACCTTGGGGTAGGGAGTGAGGGGAGTACCCATGAACGAGTTCCCACAGGGAGCTTTGCAGAACACAGCAAGTGGTTTGGGATGGGTTGGTGCAAAGTTGCTAGAAGAAAAGTTAGCAAGAAGTTGTTGTAGTAGTGATAGTAGTAGTAATAGTAGTAGTATTTATTAAATGCTTTACTATGTCAATTAAATACTGGGGCAAATGTAAACAGATGAGATAAAGTCATGGTCCCTAGCCCTTAAAGGTAAGAGGGGTGGGAAGGGGACTGGTGACAGGGACACAGGGAAAGATGAAAAAAATTAAATTGTAAGAGGTAAGGACAATGATCAACACACCGAAAGCAATAGATCTCTGATAAATTATGGATGTTTGAGGGAAAAAGTAGAGATGGTAGAAGACTCCAGAAGAGATTGGATACATCTATGGATGAGTTGTCCATGCTAAGTCACTAGAGGAAAGTCAAGGGTGTTGGATGGTCCGTGCTGGGTCACTGGGGGAGTATCAGGGATGGAGAGGGAATCGGGGTGTTGGATGATCTGTCCTGGATCACTGCAAGGAGAGTCAGGGATACTAGATGGTCCATCCATAGGCACTGGGATGGATGACCAGGAGGGCAAGGAGTACACAGTTCCCCTGAGTGTTCTGATGCTCATTGGAGACAGACTAGCATCACTAATGTTTTTTAATGGTATTTGTTAAGTGTTTATGGCCCTGTACTAAGTGCTGGGGTAGATACAAGATAATCTGGTTGAACATGGTTTCTGTTCCACCTAGGACTCACAGTCCTAATCCCCACTTTAAAGGTGAGGTAACTGGAACACAAGGAAATGAAATAAGTTGCCCCAGGTCATACAGCAGACAAGTGGCAGAGCTGAGATTATTACCAAGGTCCTCTGATTTCCAGGCCTGTGCTCTTTCCACTAGGCCCTGCTGCTTCTCAATGTTTTCTCTGAAGCCCATCCCCTCCACAAATTTGATCTTTCTCTCATTCTGATGAAGCCCGGGTGCCACCCTTCAGGGCCAGGGCCAAGTGTGGCAGAGTCCTTGTGCAGTGCTGCTGTTATCTCGTTGGCACCAGATCTCCTTGCTTTTCCAGGGACCAAGACAAGAGTCTGGTGGTGGTCCCTCTCCCAGCACCCTGCCTTTGGAGCAGAGTCCAGAGGAAGATTCTACTGCTCCTCTGTGTCCCTGGGCCTTCCTGGGCTTCAACTGGCAGTGTGGCAGATTGGGTCTGGGCCCCGGGCCTTGGCCCGGAAGCTGGTCTCTGGAGGAACTGTGCTGTGCCAGCAGGATGAGGAGAGCCACTAGCTCCCCCAGTTTACAGCTTTAATTAATCTGAAATTGCCACAGAGATTTTTATGATTAGCAGAGGCAACTCGGGGAGAGGGGAAGGAGGGATCCTTAATGATGATCCAAGACAAGCCCACGAGATGAAATATCCTCACCATAAACAAGGTGATGTCAGAGGGGTAATTCATCAGAGAGATGGGGGCTTCTCGGGGCTCCCTCCTGCAAGGCAGTAAGCCCCAGATCCAGATGGGGGATGTGGGGGTGGGGGAGAGGGTCTGTCAGGAGCTGGATCGATTGAAGAATGATAATGATGGTATTTATTAAACATTTCCTATGTGCAAGTGCTGGGGTAAATACAGATCAGACCAGACAGTCTCTGTCTCACCCAGGGCCCACAGTCTAAGAGGGAGGGAAAAAGAACGGATGTTTTATCCTCGTTTTACGAAGGAGGAAACTGAGGCTCAGAGAGGCAAAGTGACTTGACCAAGGCCACACTGCAGGCAAGTGACAGAGCTGGCTAGAACCCCGGTCTCCTGACTCCCAGCCTAATGTTCTTGTTGGCTGCAGGTTCCTTTCTATGTGCCCCACCAGTTCCCTTCCCTGTCCTTTCCCCTTTACCCCGATGCCTTGCTATTTATTTCCACTCTGGGCTTGGACCCTGGGGCCTGTATACTAGCCCTTCATGGTCTAGTGGAAAGAACATGGTCCTGGGAGTCACAGGATATGGGTTCAAATCCCAACTTTGCCACGTGTCTGCCATGTGACCTTGGGCAAGTCACTTCACTTCTCTGTGTCTCAGTTACTTTATATGGATTAAGACTTTGAGCCCCAGACTGAGCCCCCTCCTTCTTCTCCCCCTCCCCATTCCCCCGCCCTACCTCCTTCCCCTCCCCACAGCACCTGTATATATGTTTGTACAGATTTATCACTCTTTATTTTACTGGTACATATTTACTATTCTATTTATTTTATTTTGTTAATATGTTTTGTTTTGTTATCTGTCTCCCCCTTCTAGACTGTGAGCCCATTGTTGGGTAGGGACCGTCTCTATATGTTGCCAACTTGTACTTCCCAAGCGCTTAGTACAGTGCTTTGCACACAGTAAGCGCTCAATAAATACGATTGAATGAGTGAATGAATGAATGAATGAATGTGGGACAGGGACTGTGTCCAACCTGATTACCTTGTATCTACCCCAGAGCTTAGAACAGTGCTTGACACTGTTTCTTAAGTAAGCACTTAAGAAAACCACAATTATTACTACCTCGGGCTTTGATTGTGAGCTCCCTGAGGACGGGGACTATATCTTCTACCTCTATTTGAAGTAGAAAATACTGAGAAACAGGATGGCCTAGTGGCTAGAGCACAGGTCTAGGAGTCAGAAGGACCTAGGTTCTAGCCCTGGCTATGCCACTTGTCTGTTGCACGACATTGAGCAAGTCACTTAACTTCTCTGTGCCTCAGTTACCCCAACTGTGAAGTGGGGATTAAGATTGTGAGCCCCATGTGGGACATGGAACGTGCCAACCTGATTACCTTATATCTACCCAAACATTAGAACAGTGCCTGGCACATAGTAAGAACTCTAGACTGTAAGCTCCTTGTAGACAGGGAATGTGTCAATTTATTGCTATATTAATAATAGTAATAATAATAATGGAATTTATTAAGCGCTTACTATGTGCAAAGCACTGTTCTAAGTGCTGGGGAGGTTACAAGGTGATCAGGTTGTCCCACTTGGAGCTCACAGTCTTAATCCCCATTTTCCAGATGAGGTAACTGAGGCCTAGAGAAGTTGAGTGACTTGCCCAAAGTCACTCAGCTGACAATTGGTGGAGCCGGCATTCGAACCCATGACCTCTGACTCCAAAGCCCAGGCTCTTTCCACTGAGCCACGCTGCTTCTGTACTCTCCCAAGCACTTACTACAGTGCTCTTCACACAGTAAGTGCTCAATAAGTAGGAATGAATGAATGAACAAATACCATAAAACATAACCAACAACAAGCAATGCTTGGTACAGTATTCTGCACACAATAGGCACTCAGTACATACTGGGCATTCATTGAGTGATTTATTGACAGGCTGATATGTGAGAAGGGATATGAGGGCCGTCCCTGCCACTACAACAGGATTTGCTGCTGATCCCTAGGCTGGTGGACTAAGAGGACAGAGAGCAATAGTAATAATAATAATAATAAGAATAATTGTTGGGCACTTACTGTGTACAAAACATTGCACTAAGCATCCGGTTAAGTACAAGATAATCAGGTTGCAGAGAGTCTCTGCCCTCATGGGGCTCACAGTCTAAGTAGGAGTATAAATAATAATAATAATGGCATTTGTTAAGCACTTACTATGTGCAAAGCACTGTTCTAAGTGCTGGGGGGATACAAGGTGATGATGATGACAGTTATTAAGCGCTTACTATGTGCGAAGCACTGTTCTAAGCGCTGGGAAGGTTACAAGATGATCAGGTTGTCCCACGTGGGGCTCACAGTCTTAATCCCCATTTTGCAGATGAGATAACTGAGGCCCAGAGAAGTGAAGTGACTTGCCCAAAATCACACAGCTGATAAATGGTGGAGCCGGGATTAGAACCCATGACCTCTGACTCCCAAACCCGTGCTCTTTCCACTGAGCCACACTACTTCTAATAATGGCATTTGTTAAGTGCTTACTATGTGCCAAGCACTGTTCTAAGCGCTGGGGGGAGGGTGAATGCAAAGGTAATCAGGTTGACCCACATCGCGCTCACAGCCTTAATCCCCATTTTACAGATGAGGTAACAGGCACAGAGAAGTGAGGTGATTTGCCCAGTCACACATCTGATAAGTGGCAGAGCTGGGATTAGAACCCATGACCTCTGACTCCCAAGCCCGGGCTCTTTCCACTGAGCCATGAGATATTTGAATCCCCATTTTACAAATGAGGTGACTGAGGCACACAACAGGCAAGTGGCAGAGCCAGGATCAGAGCCCAGGTTGTGCAACTCCCAGCCCCTGTGCTCTTTCCACTAGGCCTTGGGTTGGAATTCCACCATTGCTGCAGGCGTGCTGGGCCTTTTTGGGTGGGCCGCTCTCCCTCTCTGGGTCTCCAACTTCCACACCCTGGACGGGGAGGGCAGTGTGGATAATCTTCAATATTTCAATGTGAATGGGGAGGACAGTTCACGTTCAGGAAACTGGGGCCCTGCTCTTTGCTGGCAAGAGCAGGAAGAAGCAGACAAGGATGGCAGGGGTGCACCTCTCTATGCCCCAGAAAGGCTGGTGCCACTTTCCCAGACCTCCTGCAGGTTTTCTGCCCCTCGAATAATTTCCTCTAGACTTGGAGCCTGTTAAAATGTCCCTCCCCCACCCTGGCTCCTCACACCTCTCTACCCCAAGATCTGCCAGGTGAAGGGCTGTACTGAATGCCCCTGCCCCCTCCCACCCCTCCACCCATTCTCCCACCCTCCTCCTCCCCCATTCTCCTTCCCTTTCACCCTTCCCCATTTTCCTCCTCATCCCTTCCTCCCCATCCTCCCACCCTGCTCCCCTGCTTCCCCCTATTTTTCCACTCTCCCTCCCACTCCTGACACAGCCCCACCTGGGAAAGGAAATCCACTTTGTTAGCGAGCCGCCCTCACTTCTACGAGCTGAACCCCCAAGGCCCGCACCCCACCCCAATCAATAGTACCCTGATTCCATGACAGATATTGAACTAACTTTCCAAAGTGTTATTTAGGATTTTTAAGTGACCACAGACAGGTTACCAAAGATTGTTTGTGTCAGGTGGGTTATCTGTGCCCCTGCAGGCGACAGTTTATTCTGAGCCCCGTGTCCACCTTCCGAACTGTGGCCACGGATGGGTAAAGACTCGCAGAGGCACCAGGCTGGGGGGGGCTCAGACCCCTCTCATCTTCAGCTGTGTGACTTTGGGCAAGCCACTTCTCTCAGCCTCAGTTACCTCATCTGTAAAATGGGGATTAAGACTGTGAGCCCCACGTGGGACAATCTGATAACCTTGTACCTATCCCAGTGCTTAGAACAGTGCTCGGCACATAGTAAGTGCTTAACAATTATTATTATTATTATTATTATTATTATTATTATTATTATTATCTCCACCGTGGTTCGGGGCAGGATGGGGTGTGTCGGGGTAGGGTAGGGCAGAGCAGGACGAAGTGTGGAAGGCAGGTGTGAGCCCATTGTTAGGTCGGGACTGTCTCTATATGTTGCCGATTTGTACTTCCCAAGCGCTTAGTACAGTGCTCTGCACACAGTAAGCGCTCAATAAATACATTGGAATGAATTAATGGATGGATGGATGGATGGATGGATGGATGGATGGATGGATGGATGGATGGTGGATAGATTGATTGGTGGGTGGATGGGTGGGTGGATGGGTGGATGGATGGATGGATGGATGGATGGATGGGTGGGTGGATGGGTGAATGGATGGATGAATGGAGGATGGATGGATGGATGGATGCAGCTTGGCTCAGTGGAAAGAGCACGGGCTTTCCTAATCCCCCTTTTAGACTCCCCTTGTAGACTGTGAGCCCACTGTTGGGTAGGGACTGTCTCTATATGTTGCCAACTTGTACTTCCCAAGCGCTTAGTACAGTGCTCTGCACAAAGTAAGCACTCAATAAATACGATTGATTGATTGATAAATACCATCATCATTATTGTTATTATGGATGGATGGACGGATGCAGCTTCGCTCAGTGGAAAGAGCACAGGCTTGGGAGTCAGAGGTCATGGGTTCGAATCCCACCTCCGCCATTTGTCAGCTGTGTGACCTTGGGCAAGCCACTTAACTTCTCTGTGCCTCAGTTACCTCATCTGTAAAATGGGGATTAAGACTGTGAGCCCCACGTGGGACAACCTGATCATCTTGCATCCCCCCAGCATTTAGAACAGTGCTTCGCACATAGTAAGCGCTTAACAAATGCCATCCTTATTATTATTATTATGGATGGGTGGGTGGATGGATGGATGGATGGATAGATGGATGGATGGATGGATGGATGACAGAGTGTGGCGGGCAGGAGGAGGCAGAGTAAGTCGGGGTGTGGAGGGGGAGGAGGGAGCATGGCAGGGTGTTGCGGGGCCGCTGAGTAACGAGGGTGGAGGCGTCGGTGGCGCGGGGAGCGAGGACTGGTCACTCCTTTCCCATCAGCCCGGAACCTCCGGGCACTGCACTGTGCCCTGCGCGCTACACTCCGCCCTGCGCCCTCTGACCCCTGCCCCTCCACCTCTTGGCCTAGGAATGGGCAATTGATGGAGCTAGCCAGGCCTCTCGATAGCTGCTGGGGGTTCCCGACCCCTGGGGCCCACAGGGGAATGGGTTGAAAGTCCGGAGGGGAGGGGGAACCAAACCATCCCTCTTCCCCTCCTTCAAAGCCCTACTGAAGGCTCACCTCCTCTAAGAGGTCTTCCCAGGCTAAGCCCCCTTTTCCTCAGCTCCCTCTCCCTTCCGCGTCACCTCGATTCGCTCCCTTTGTTCTTCCCCCTCCCCCACCCCACAGCACTTATTTATATACGCATATAACTATAATTCTATTTATTTCTCTTGATACATGTTTACTTTTTTCATTCAATCAATCGTATTTATTGAGTGCTTACTGTGTGCAGAGCACTGTACTAAGCGCTTGGGAAGTACTAGTCGGCAACGTATAGAGACGGTCCCTACCCAACAACGGGCTCACAGTCTAGAAGGGTTTTGATGTCTGTCTCCCCTCCGCCCCCCTAGACTGTAAGACCGTTGTGGGCAGGGATTGTCTCCCTTTATTGCTGTATTGTGCTTTCCAAGTGCTTAGTACAGTGCTCTGCACACAGTAAGCACTCAATAAATACGATTGAATGAATGAATGACTTCAGGATGTGGCTCATCCTGGCTGCTGCGGGGACGGGGAGACGGGAAAAAATCGCCTCTCCGCTCTTCCCTCCTGCCTTCTCCTGGCCCAGCCGATCTCCACGGGGCTGGGTTAGTGAGGCTGATGGTGAAGGAACCAGGGAACTCTCCTCTCCCTGTGGGCGTTAGGGGCCTTCGCCTCGGTGGGCTCATTGTTTTGGTGAAAGGGGCAAAAAGGAGAGTCCTTGGAGAGAATGCAGCTTTCAGGGCCTGGGCCCTAGGATTAGGGGTAGGGTTATGATTAGGGCTTAAAGACAAGGGTCAAGGATGGGGGCAAAGGATAGGAGCTGGGGTTCATTCACTCATTCAATCGTATTTAATTGAGCGCCCACTGTGTGAACTGTACTAAACGCTTGGGAAAGTACACTACTCCACACATCCACCAAGCTAGCTCTCTTCCTCCCTTCAAAGCCCTACTGAGGGTTCACCTCTGGAGGCCTTCCCAGCCTGAGCCCCCTTTTTCCTCTCCTTCTCCCAATCCCCCCCCCCCCCGCCCTACCTCCTTCCCTTCCCCACAACACCTGTAACATATATTTGTACAGATTTATTACTCTATTTATTACTTGTCTTCTAGACTGTGAGCCCGTTGTTGGGTAAGGACCATCTCTATATGTTGCCAACCTGTACTTCCCAAGCGCTTAGTACAGTGCTCTGCACACAGTAAGCGCTCAATAAATACGATTGAATGAATGAATTGCACATATGTACTATTTATTTTGTTGATGATATGCATATAGCTTTAATTCTATTTGTTCTGATGATTTTGACACCTGTCTACATGTTTTGTTTTGTTGTCTCTCTCCACCTTCTAGACTGTGAGCCCGTTGTTGGGCAGGGGCCATCTCTATATGTTATCGACTTGTACTTCCCAAGCGCTTAGTACAGTGTTCTGCACACAGTAAGCACTCAATAAATACGATTGAATGAATGAATAATAGAAAGACAATCCTTGCCCCCAGTGGGCTCACAATCTAGTCTAGAGGGATAACCTTCCCTGACGGGGAATTCAACTCGGGCTGCTGCTGCGAAAGTGCTGTATCCTAACCACTGGGCAGGGTGAGAAACTGAGGCAAGACAGCTAGGGCTGAGGGTAGGGGCAGGGTTTGGAGCTGAAGACCAGAGCAGGGGCTGGGGCCGAGGGTAAGAGCTAGATCTAGGGGCAGGGGATGAGGGTGAGGGTTAGAGGTTCCAGGCACCCGACACAGTGCTTGGCACATAATAAGTGCTTAACATATACCGCAATTATTATTATTATTATTAGGAAGTGGGCCTAGGGCTTAGGGGCAGGGTTTAGGGTTAGAGGCCAGGGTTCAGCGCTTAGTACAGTGCTTGGCACATCGCGCTTAACAAATACCACAATTATTATTATTATTAGGAGCTGGGCCTAGGGCTTAGGGGCAGGATTTAGGGTTAGAGGCCGGGGTTCAGCGCTTAGTACAGTGCTTGACACATAGTAAGCGCTTAACAAATACCACAATTATTATTATTATTAGGAGCTGGGACTGCGGTTTAGGGACGTGGTTTAGGGTTAGAGGCCGGGGTTCAGCACTTAGTGTACAGTGTTTGGCCCATAGTAAGCGCTCAACAAATACCACAATTATTATTACTATGATTAGGAGCTGGGACCAGGGTTTAGGGTTAGAGGCCGGGGTTGAGGAAAGAGGCAGGGGCCGCGGGCTGGCCCAGGAGACTGAGGGGGAGAGGGAGGGAGCTCCTCTGCATGTCCTTCCCGTTGCCCTGCGCTCCGCGGGACTCCCGCCAGCCGGACCTGCCCCGATAAACGTTATGAAGATGGCAAGTGGCACGGGAAGCCATGAGACTTCGGCGTCCGCGGCTCCCGCCCGGCGGAGCGGCGTCGTTACCATTAATAAGCCCCTAATGGGGAAGAGAAATTACAAACATTTCTGCGAGCCGCGGCCCCGGCAGTGAATATTTCATGAGTCCTCGGAGGAGCCCGCAATCAAGCCGGCTGCCGCGGGGCTGGGGACGTCCCGGGGCGGGGGTCGGGGGTCGGGGGGCTTTTGGGGTGTCAGCAGATTGCCCTTCTACCTCGCCTCCGTCTCTCCCGGTTGGTCCATCTGTGTCCCCCTCCCTCTCTCGCCTTCCCCCCTTTCTCTTCCTCTCAGACTCCTCATCTCTCCCTCTCTCCCCGGATTTCTCCGTCTCTGTGCCTCCATCTCTGTGTATCTCTGTCTTTTCTGTCTCTTTCCATCTCTTCCCGTGTCTCCCTGAGTCTTTTTCTTTGTCTCTGCCTAGGTCTCTCCCTCTCTGGAGACCTGGGTCCTTCTGTCTCTGCATGGGCCCTTCTCTGTGTGTGCATATCTTTGAATCCCTATCCCCTCCACCTCTGTGTATCGCTGTCTCTTTTTCGCCCTGTGAACATATCCCTCTGTCTCTCTGAATCCTTTTCTTTGTCTCTGATTATATCTCTCCTTCTCTGGGTACCTCTACTCTTCCGTCTCTGCATGTGGCCTTCTCTGGGTGTACGTATCTCTGGGCCTCTATCCCCTCCACCTCTGTGCAGGTCTGCCTTTCTGTTTCTTCCGATTTCTCTCTGTGCACATATCCCCATGTCTCTCTCTTTTTCTTTGTCTCTGTCTAGATCAATCAGTTGTATTTATTGAGCACTTACTGTCTGCAGAGCCCAGTACTCCCCCTCTCTGGGTATCTCGGTCCTTCTGTCTCTGCTTGCGCCCTTCTCTATGTGTACAAATCCCTGGGTCTCTCTCCCTTCCACCTCTATATCTCTGTTTTTCTGTCTCTCCCTATTTCTATGTATGCATATTTCTGCCCGAATGTTTCTCTTTGTTTCTGTGGCTCTCCATTTCTGCGTAGCTTTCTGTCTCTATTCCTCTGTATATGCATACTCTCTGAGTCTCTGTCTGTTTCTCTCCGTCTCTGTGCATCTCTGTCCGTCTGCCTTTGTGGGTCCTCTCTGTGTACATAACAAAGAGACGTTGGATCTCTTTCTCTGTCTCTATTCTCCCATCTCTGTGTATCTTTCTGTCTCCATTTCTCTGCATGTGCGTATCTCTACTCTCTCCGAGACTCTCTGTCCATATCTCTCCATCTCTGTGTATCTCTGTCTGCCTTTGTGGGTTCTCTCTGTGCGCATAACAAAGAGACCCTGGATCTCTTTCTCTGTCTCTATTCCCCCATCTCTGTGTATCTGTTTTTGTCCTTTTATTTCTCTTTGTGCATATCTCTGCCTCTCTGAGTCTTTTTCTTTGTCTCTGTGGCTTTCTCTCCATCTCTGTGTGTCTCGGTCTTTCTCTGTGTGAGCATACTCCTGCTCTCCCTGAGTCTTTGTCAGTATCTCTCCATCTCTGTGTATCTCCATCATTCTGTCTCTGTGTCCCTTGTGTTCATATCTCTGGGTCTCTCTGGATCTTTGTCTCTGCGGGCATTTCTCTCTGTCTCTGGGTCTCGTTCTCTGTCTCTCCGTGACTGTGCATACGTCTTTCTGTCTCTATTTCCCTGTCTCTAGCTGAGTCTCTCTGTCTCAATGCTTCTTTCTCGGGGTATATTTCTCTGTCCTTCTGTCTCTCCCTTTCTCCTTGGTTCTCTCCCTCCCCGCTCCCAACTGAACGCACTTCTCGCGCTCTCCCTCCCTCCCTCCTCTCCTCGATGTTTCTTCCCCCTGCGCCTGTCCATTATTTCTCTCAGTCGTTCCGTTCCGTTCAGTTGTTATTGGCGTCGGCAAAGAGTTTCAGGGGGGTCCTTTGCCTGAACGATTTCTGCAGAATTAAGTTCCAGGGTAATTTCCAGCGCGGCTGCGCGTGCGGCGTCTGTTAGACTGCGGATCTCCATCCCGGGCTTCGCCTCTCCACCCAAGCAGACCCCCTTCGGACGGCCTCCCCGTCTGGGAAGTTCTTCCTGCCGTCTAACCTGCTTCCTTCCTGCTGCAGTTTAAGCCCTTCCCCTCTTGCTCCGGCTTCAGGACGGATAGTTCGGGAAGAAAAAGTCCGTTGTTGGGTAGGGATGGTCTCTATCTGTTGCCGAATTGTACTTTCCAAGCGCTTAGTCCAGTGCTCGGCACATAGTAGGCGCTCAATAAATACGATTGAATGAATGAAAAACAGCCATCAAGCCATCCTGGGCACACCGGCAGAGGGGGCCAACGTTAGCTCTTCGCCTCGGTTTCTTTCTTCCTCTGGGTCATCTGTTACCCTGAGCCTCCCGGGGAACTGCTCAGAGGTTGCAAACTCCTCAGGGACCCCGGTGATTCACCCTGCCTAACACCGACCCCTAAATTAGCAGCTCCTGGGAGGGTCCCCAGATCCCAGGCCCAGCCCCCTCCCCTCCCCAACACCTAGGGAAACTGTGTTGACGCTCCCAAGCCCTCCACAAGACTGCTGAGCCCCAGTGGTCTGGGAAGCAGGCGCCGTGGGAAGCAGTTTGGCCTAGAGTCCAGGCCTGGGAGTCGGAAGACCTGGGTTCTAATGCTGCTCTGCCAATTGTCTGCTGTGTAGCCCTGGGCAAGTCGCGTAATTTCTCTGTGTCTCAGCTCCCTCGTACGTAAAATGAGGGTTAAGACGGTGAGCTCCATGTAGGACATGGACCGTGTCCAATCTGATTGGCTCGCATCTACCCAGCGCTTAGTACAGTGTGACACATAGTATGCGCTTAACGATACCATTAAAAAATCCACTCTCTCAACCCCACCCTGCCTTCCCTCTGCCCTTCCCCTCCAAAATCAATTGTATTTATTGAGAAATAGCATGACATAGTGCGGCTTGGAGAAAAGAGCACGGGCTTGGGAGTCAGAGGTCGTGGGTTCTAATCCCACCCCCGCCACTTATCAGCTGTGTGACTTTGGGCAGGTCACATAACTTCTCTGTGCCTCAGTTACCTCATCCGTAAAATGGGGATTAAGACTGTGAGCCCCACGTGGTACATCCTCACTACCTTGTATCTAACTGTGTGACTTTGGGCAAGTCACTTAACTTCTCTGTGCCTCAGTTTCCTCATCTGTAAAAATGGGGATTAAGACTGTGAGCCCCCCGTGGGGCAACCTGATCACCTTGTAACCTCCCCAGCGCTTAGAACAGTGCTTTGCACATAGTAAGCGCTTAATAAATACCATCATTATTATTATTACCCCAGTGCATAAAACAGTGCTTGGCACAGAGTAAGCGTTGAACAAATACCAACATTATTATTATAGTGGACAGAGCATGGGCTTGGGAGTCGGAAGGTCATGGGTTCTAATCCCAGCTCTGCCACTTGTCTGCTGTGTGACCTTGGGCAAGACACTTCACTTCTCTGTGCCTCCGTTACCTCTTCTGCAAAATGAGGATAAAGACTGCGAGCCCCACGTGGGACACAGACTGTGTCCAACTTCGGGACAGTGTCTGGCACCTAGTAAATGCTTAACAAATACCATAATTATTATTATTGTTGTTATTGAGCGCTTACTGTGTGCAGAACACTCTACTAATCATTCATTCAATCATATTTATTGAGCGCTTACTGTGTGCAGAGCACTGTACTAAGCGCTTGGGAAGTACAAGTTGTCAACATATACAGACGGTCCCTACCCAACAGTGGGCTCACAGTCTAGAACTCTACTAATCGCTTGGGAGAGTACAATACAACAATATAAAATCAATCAATCAATCAATCGTATTTATTGAGCGCTTACTGTGTGCAGAGCACTGTACTAAGCGCTTGGGAAGTACAAGTTGGCAACATGTAGAGACGGTCCCTACCCAACAGTGGGCTTCCAGTCTAGAAGGGGGAGACAGAGAACAAAACAAAACATATTAACAAAATAAAATAAATAGAATAGATATGTACAAGTAAAATAAATAGATAAATAAATGCCATAATAAATAAATAAAAGACACATTCTTTCACGAGCCTGCTGACAACGTTGACTCCTTAGGACCCGGGGCTGCCTGCCCTCCGTACCCGGATCCTACTTCCCCAGACTTAGACTGTGAACCCCATGTGGGTCAGGGACTGTGTTCAACCTGATTCTCTTATATCCACCCCAACGCAGAGTGCAGTGTCTGGCATGTAGTAAGCGCTTAACAAATAATATTGAAATAAAAAATGTGTTTCAGAGAGCCGTCTCCCCGGGTCCCCTCCGGGACGCAAGCTCCCTCCCTGTTGTTTGGCGTTGCCAGCGGCCTTCCCCTCCATGCCCACCTCAGTGCAGATCGTCGACAGCGGGCATCGGGTCCGTGTGCCCGGCTGACGACTGGCACAGTGCCTGGGGGTGGGAGGGATGGGAGTTGCAGGGCCGCAAACGCCGCGCCGATGCACGTGACTCTGCAGCATTCATTCATTCATTCATTCATTCAATCGTATTTATTGAGCACCTACTGTGTGCAGAGCACTGTACTTAGCGCTTGGGAAGTCCAAGTTGGCAACATATAGAGACGGTCTCTACCCAACAGCAGGCTCACAGTCTAGAAGGGGGAGACAGGCAACAAAACAAAACATATTAACAAAATAAAATGAATAGAATAAATATGTACAAATAAAATAGCATGGCATGAAGACATCACACAGCCACCTGACCGAAAGCTTGGACCCGGACCGTTTCTGCCAAGGGGCGAGGGGAGGCCCCTGACTTCCACCTTGCCCTCGGCCGCTGCTTCCAAATGGGGCCGAGGGAGGCTGGGTGCTGGTTGCCAACTTGTACTTCCAAAGCTCTTAGTACAGTGCTCTGCACACAGTAAGCGCTCAATAAATACGATTGATTGATTGATTGATTGATTGATTCAGCCCTGGCCGGCCACCCCCTCTGATAGTGCTGCACCCCCCGCTCGCCATCTGTGCCTGGCCTAGGCTGGGGTCGGGGCAGGGGGCTGCCGGAACTGGCACTGTGGGCACGGGTGTTGCAGGAACTGGCACTCTGGGGAGGGGGTCTGTTGGAACTGGTCCCCTAGGCTAGAGTGAGGACAGGGTATCTGCAGGAGCTGGCTCCCTGGGAGGCTATTCCTCCCAGGGCCTCCTCCCTCCTCCGAACCTTTTCCTCTCCTCTCCTCCCCATTACCCCCCCCAGCCCCCTTCCCCTCCCCACAGCACTTGTGTATATTTGTACATATGTATTACTCTATTTATTTTATTAATGATGTGTGTATAGCTATAATTCTATTTATTTTGATGGTATTGACACCTGTCTACTTTTGTTGTCTCCCGCTTCTAGACTGTGAGCCCGTTGTTGGGTAGGGGCCGTCTCTATATGTTTCCGATTTGTACTTCCCAAGTGCTTAGTACAGTGCTCTGCACACAGTAAGCGCTCAATAAAAACGATTGAACGAATGGATGAACCCGGTTGTCCACTGGCCCCGGAGCCGGCCTTCGCCCTAAGGGCTTTCTCACGGCGCTGGGCGGTCAGCCGAGGCCGGCTGGGCATCAGCGGCCCGGGCTTCCCGGAGCTGACAGGGAGCATGTGGGCCGCAGGGGATCCTCCCCGGGCCCATCCTTCATGGATCACAGGAATCGTCCGCTTTGTGCCACGGCAGCAGTTGTGCAGCCCAGATCCCCTCAGGGTCATTATCCTCACACTCACACACGCCTCTCGTCCCTCCCTTCCCCTGCCGCCGACCCATCTTCTGTCTTTCTCTCTAATCGTGGTATTTGTTAAGCTCAGCTCTCTGACCATCCCCTGGGAGGTCGGGTGGGGAAGGGGGATTAGGGCCTGCTCTTTCCTTAGAGAAGCAGCGTGGCTCAATGGAAAGAGCCCGGGCTTTGGAGTCAGAGGTCATGGGTTCCAATCTCGTATCCGCCAATTGTCAGCTGTGTGACTTTGGGCAAGTCACTTAACTTCTCTGTGCCTCAGTTCCCTCATCTGTAAAATGGGGATTAAGACTGTGAGCACCCCGTGGGACAACCTTGTAACCTCCCCAGCGCTTAGAACAGAGCTTTGCACATAGTAAGCGCTTAATAAATGCCATCATTAGTATTATTATTATTATTCTCCATCCCCCTGAAAGGCTCAGTCCAGGGGAGGAATAGTCAGGCTGAGCCCCAAGATCCTCCAGGCTCCCACTGGCCCCAGTCTGAGGTCAAAGAATGACTCCCAACCATCACTAGTGTAGATCAAACTCTGTCTCGCCGCCATTCCTCCTGTCCCCTCCCCCTCTGGCAGGGGAGACAGGAGACATGGGAGGGGGACACCCAGGTTGGCTCTAAAGAGGCAGGAGTGTGAATCAGAAAGTCATGGTTTCTAATCCTGACTCTGCCACTTATCTGTTGTGGGACCCTGGAAAAGTCCCTTCACTTCTCCACACCTCAGTTACCTCATCCGTTAAATGGGGACTTAGGTTGTGAGCCCCACGTGGGACAAGGGACTGTGTCCAACCCGATTTGCTTGTATCCACCCCAGCACTTAATACGGTGCCTGACACATAGTAAGTGCTTAACAAATGCCATCATCATTGTTATTATTGTTATCCAATAGGCAGCCAGTACAGCCAGTACGGGGTTCTGCACTCAACAGGGAAGAGAAGCAGTGTGGCCTAGTGAATAAAAGCACAGGTTTTGGAGCCAGAGCACCTGGGTTCTAATCCTGGCTCCGCCACTTGCCTGCTGTGTGACCTTGGGCAAGTCACCTAATTTCTCTGTGCCTCAGTTTCCTCAACTATACAATGGGGATTCCATACCTGTTCTCCCTCCTACTTAGATTGGGAGCCCCTCGTGGGACAGGGTCTGTGTCCAACCTGGTGAACTTGTATTTACTCCGGCATTTAGAACAGTGCTTGATGCATAGAAAACACTTAACAAATACCATTTTTAAAAAAGCAGAGAGTCAGTAAATCCTGTGACTGATGATAGTGATGAACTCTACCTGAATCAAGTCACCCTAGTTACTTAGCATACCTACATTTGCAGACCCTCCTTATATTATTCTAGGAATGGAGGGTTATAAAGATGAGGAAGATCTTCATTGCAGGAAATTAATAAATCCTCTGAGTTATTTTACAGATGATCTTAATAATAGTAATGATAATTACCCATTTCATCGAGTTACATTTGCCTTTATTTCTTCTCCTGCGTGTTTGCGATGTGCAGCTCGCTTTTGCTTTATTTTTTACGCTTTGTTTACTTACATCTCCGACCACGGATCTGAATATTGAAAACAATGGGATGGATCCCTAACAATCAGCAGAAGGGGTAGAATAGCAGGGCTCCTGCTCAGAAAGGACCCTCCAAGTCACCGGGAGAGTGGAAATTGCAGGAAATCTCTATTAGCCTCAAGGGAATGTTAATGAGTTCACAAAAATAAAGGCATTAAATGTAGGAAGGTGTAAATTACAATAATGTGGATGCACGGTGTCTCCGTACATGTTTATATGCCTCTTGCTAATATCCGTAAATATCTTTTTTATATTTTTATGTCGTGTGCTTGTAGTGGGGGAGGGTGCGCACGCATGCATCCTTTCTCTTCCATCAGACTGGCAGCCCCACTGTGGACAGGGATTTTATTACTGGGGGGAGAGTCAGTGATCCTTGTTGGGTGTCTGGAGGGAGAGCTGGGGGGCTGGGTCATCTGGGCTGAGTCGCTGGAGAGAAAATATAGCGATGAAAAGGGGAAAGGTAGCGTTGTTGAATGGTCCATGCTGGGACATTCAGTGGGGTTTAAGACAGAGTCAGGGGTGTTGGACCGTCCCTGATGGGTCACTGGGGGGGAGGGTCAGTGGTCCGTCTTGGGTTACTGGAGAGAGAATCCAGGGATAGAAAAAGGAGAGTCAGGGGTGTTGGATGGTCCATTCCCAACCATGAGGGTAGGCATCCAGGACAGAAATTGGCAAAAGGTAACCTCTGTCAGAGCCACAGTCCTGGGCTGGTGGGAGTGCGTGTGTTGAGGGGCGGGGGGAAGGGCGGATGGGGACATGGACGGGACGTGGTTTAGGGTTTAACTGTTAAATGACAGTGCCAAGGTTGGCTCCAGCCCCTCATGCAACCGGTCAGTACTGGCAAGGTCCGTTGCTCTGGAGATGACGGCTAGGAGCAACCTTCGCCTCCGGTGCCCAAATTGTGCCAGGGTGGAAATCCCGGCGGGTTTTTCTCCTTGCCCCTCTCCCGGCTCGGACCTAATCTGTAGCCGAGCCCAGAAACCAGGGGATAGAGATTCGTCCATGAATCGGCCTTCTCTCCTGGCAGCTGTCCGGGATGGCGTGTAACGGCTAAGAAAGGACGATCTAAAAAGGACGATTGTGCCCGCGCCCATCTGTGCCAAGCGAACCTGGCTCCCGGGGGGCGCGGGGGAGGGGACGGGAGGCGGCGGGGGGAAGGGCAGAGATGGTCGCTGTGGATCCGCTCACTCCCCCAGCCCCCTGCTCCCGGGGAAGAGTGTATTCTCTCCGAGGACGAGGGACTCTGCCGGCCAAACTCGGACCACGACCACTGGCCCAACGGACCCTTCTCTTCGGGGAACAGAATTTGTTCTTCCTCGATGTCGAATTCCTTGCAGGCACAATCTACCTATTAACTGCGATCTATCACTTGGAAAGTACTACCACTGAAGGAGAGCTGCCTCCCAGGTGAAGCGTCCCTTATGTTCCGGCCCCTGCACCTGCCTCAGGACCCCCTCGTGGGGCTGGATGGGGAGGGGAGAGAATAATGATAATAATTAAGGAATTTGTTAAGCGCTTACTCTGTGCCAAGCACTGTTCTAAGGGCTGGGTAGTTACAAGGTAATCTGGTTGTCCCACGTGGGGCTCACAGTCTTCATCCCCATTTTACAGATGAGGTAACTGAGGCACAGAGAAGTTAAATGGCTTGCCCAAGGTCACACAGCAGACAAGTTGCGGAGTCGGGATTAGAACCCACGTCCTCTGACTCCCAAGCCTGTATTCTTTCTACTAAGCCACGCGTGGGGATGGGAGAGCCAAGATCGGGACCCGTAACCACTCTCTTATCTTCCCTCGTCCAGTGTCCCGCCTCGTCCCCCTCCTCCTCTTCCGCCGTCGTCCCCACTCTACCTTTCTCTGAGGGATCGGATTCCCACCCCCAAATACGGGGGGGGGGGCGGTGTCTAATGCCAAACACCCTCCCCCACTGCTGGGTGGGTGGGAAAGAGACCCTGTGACCATGGGTCTTCCCGTAGAGGACCTCCACTCTCTCCTGCCCAGATGCTCCTGTCCTTAAGAGCCGTCTTAGATTCAGCTCCTTCCCTGACCCCTGACCCCCTGCACCAGAGGTCATTTTATTCATCCTGCGGCCGCCAGGCCGGGGCACCTAAGGACCCCGCCTCGGGAAGCCGATGGAGCCGCGGGCCCAGCTTGCGGGGCACTGGGGTCTGGCTGCCTCCGGGCGCCCCCCTGGCTCTCCACCGACACGGGGGGCTTTGCTGCCAGGATGCCAGGCTGCCAGGCTGCCAGTCAGCGATCGTCGGATTTGTATTTCGTGTCCGGGGAGCGGGGGCGGGGGGTGGGAGGAGATGGGCCTGTCCCTGCTTCCCGGCGGAAATGGTCAGAATATCCAGGGAAACGCACAGGAGGTGGGCGGAGAGGAGGGGAATCTACAGCGCAGACAATCTTTCTCGCCCCCACCCCGGCCCCCTCCTGACTCTTCTCTCCCCACCCTTATCTCCCCCAGAGCCTCCCCACGCTCTTACATGGCCCTTCTCCCTCTCCTTCCCCTGCTACCTCCCCAAATCTACAATTCCCTGGAGAGCCCGGTCTCCAGTTCCCCCCTTTTCCTTTCCTCCCCTCTCCCCTCCTTCCACCCTTTTTCTCCATCCCCTCTCTCCCACCCCCTTCCCCTCCCCCTCCATGCCCATCTTCTCCTCTCTCCCCCGCCCGCTTCTCTCTTTTTGGCCGGACCCACACCTGGTCTGCGTAGATATTATCATCCCAGCTCCGCGATCCCTTGGCAGTACAGGCCGCAGAATGTATTCGCTTGGCCGTGGAAGTGTGGAGGGCCGAGAAATCAGTCTGGACCCAGGGAAACTAAAGCGGATGGAGGGAAGCCTCCTTTCCCAGGCCGCGTGTGAGCATTAAACTATTTATCCGGGCGCGGTCCCTAACGGACACGGAGGCAGTCGGGAGCGAAAGCGAGTCCGCTCTGAGGCCTCCGGGCAGAAAGGGGTTTCTGATGCCCCCGGCAGAGGAAAGGCCCGAGGGGATTAATGCAGACCCTCAGATCCCCCAGATGAAGGGACTGGGGAGCATTTGTTCCGAAGGACCAGGGTCTGGTGCCTGCAAATAGAGCGTCTGCTTCCTCTGCCCTCCCGCACTGAAGCTCCGCGGACTCGGCTTGGGCCACTGCCTGGGCCGGCAGGGGGTTAGGGAGGAAGAGGAAGAGAGAAGAGGCGCGGAAGGGAGTTTTCGGGATGGAGAAGGGAGAGAAAGAAGAAGGAAAGGGAAGAGGGAGGAAAGAGGGGAAAGAGAGGGTTGTGCCTCCATCTGTTCGACCCCTCGCCCACGTCTTCCCTAGGGTCTGGAACCCCCTTCCCCTTCATATCCTACAGACCACCACTCTCCCTGCCTTCAAACAGTAATAATAATTACTATGGCATTTGCTAAGCGTTTGCTATGTGCCTAGCACTGTTCTAAACCCTGGGGTAGATACAAGATAATCAGGTTGTCCCACTGTTCTAAACGCTGGAGTAGATACAAGGTTGTCCCACGTGGGGCTCACAGTCTTAATCCCCATTTTACAGATGAGGTGTCTGAGGCACAGAGAAATTAAGCGGCTTGCAGGTCACACAGCAGACAAGTGGCAGAGCTGGGATTAGAACCTATGTCCTCTGACTCCCAAGCCCGTGCTCTTTTCTCTAAGCCATGCTGCTTCCCCCAAACCCTCCTAAAATCGCATCTCCTCCAAGAGGCCTTCTCTAAGCCTCTCATTTCCCCAACACCCCCTCTCCCTGTGTCTATTGTGAACTTGACCGTGCAGCCATTAAATAATAATAATAATAATAATAATAATAATAATAATAATAATAATAATGATGGCATTTGTTAAGCACTTACTATGTGCAAAGCACTGTTCTAAGAGCTGGTGGGGGAATACAAGGTGATCAAGTTGTCCCACGTGGGGCTCACAGTCTTAATTCCCATTTTACAGGTGAGGTAACTGAGGCTCAGAGAAGTTAAATGATTTGCCCAAGGTCACACAGTAGACATGTGGCAGAGCCAGGATTAGAACCCAAGACCTCTGACTTCCAAGCACAGGCCCTTTCCACTGAGCCACGCTTCTTCTTAAACACTTTGATATTCACCCCAGGCCCCCAGCACGTATGTACATATCGTTATAGTCTACTATTTCCCTTATTATAATGTGTTTTGATGCCTGCCTCACCCCGTAGGCTGTAAGAACTTTCTGGGCAGGGATCGCATCTACCAGTTGTGCTGTATTGTATATACCCAAGCGCTTGGACTGGGAATCCCATCGAGGTGTTTGATATGTTAGTTTTGCACCTACTCCAGAGTTTAGCACAGTGCTCCACACACAGTAGGAGTTCAATAAATACCACTAGTTGATTGAAGGTTTGGAAAAGGAGGGAAAGAGGAGAAGAGGGAAAGGGGAAAAGGGAAGGGAAAGGAGAGAGGAGAGGAAGGGAGGAAAGGAGAGGGGAGGAGGGAGACCACTGTTTATTTTCCAAGGATAGCGTAAGGGCAGGACACCGACTTCCTTAACCCTCAGAAAGGGCTGTTGGTTTGCTCTGTTTCCATTTCGATGGTTCATTTTGTCTCTCCCCTTTAATCTCTAGACTGTAAGCTCGTTGTGGTCAGGGAATGTGTCTGTTTATTGTTGTATTTTACCCTCCCAAGCACTCAGGACAGTGTTCTGCACACAATAAGCACTCAATAAATATGATTGATTGAATGAATGAATAATAATAACGTTGGTATTTAACAAGCATGTACTGTATGCTTAACCCTGGAGTTGGTCCAAAATGAACGTACCAGACATGGTCTCT
Organism: Tachyglossus aculeatus; assembly: GCF_015852505.1. Taxonomy (NCBI): domain Eukaryota; kingdom Metazoa; phylum Chordata; class Mammalia; order Monotremata; family Tachyglossidae; genus Tachyglossus; species Tachyglossus aculeatus. The sequence goes on along the minus strand of NC_052076.1, from coordinate 32,605,211 downwards.
GACCACCATGGGGCACCCAGTCTCAGAAGGAGGGAGAACAGGGATTTTTATTCCTATTTTACAAATGAGGAAAAAGAGGCATGGAGAGGTCACACACCAGGCAAGTCGCCCATTTTTTAAAAAATGGTACTTGTTAAGCGCTTAGTTTGTGCCAAACCTTGTACTAAGCGATGGAATAGATGCAAAATAATCAAGCTGGACAGACACAGTGCTTGCCCCTTATGGGGCACACAGTCTAAGTAGGGGGAGAGGAGGATTGAATCCCCATTTTACAAATGAGGAAATTACAGCACAGAGAAGTTAAGGAACTTGCCCAAGGTCACACAGCAGACAAGTGAAAGAGGCAGGATTAAAACCCAAGTCCTCTGACTCCCGAGCCTGTACTCTTTTTTTAATGGCATTTGTTAGCACTTAGTATGTAGTAAGCTCTGTTCTGAGTACTGAGGTAGATAAAAGCTAATCAGTCCTGATAGAGTTTCTGTTCCCATATGAAGCTCACAGTCCAGGAAGGAGGGAGAACAGGTATTGAATCCCCATTTTACAGTTGAGGAAACTGAGCCACAGAGAAGTGAAGTTATTGTAAACTCATTATGGAAGGGAACATGTCTACCTACTCTTTTGTATAATACTCTTCAAGTGCTTAGTACAGTGCTCTGCATACGATAAGTGCTCAATAAATACCATCGATGAGGGAGTGACTGTAAACTCATTATGGCAGGAAACATGTCTACCAACTGTTATGTATAGAACTCTTCAAGTGCTTAGTACAGTGCTCTGCATACAGTAAGTGCTCAATAAATACCATCGATGAGGAAATGATTTGCCCAAGGCAAGTGGTGGAGCTAGGATTAGACTCCAGGTACTCTGGTTCCCAGGCCCATGCTCTTTCCACTAGGCCACACTGCTGCTTCTCTCCATCCCCCTGCCCCTCTTTGGCCCCTGCCTCTCTCTCTCTGGCTCCCCGAGTTGGGGGAGGGGGGACCCAGGGGAAGAGCAGCAAGGACCGTTGTCTGTCTCCCCCTTCTAGACTGTGAGCCCTCTGTTGGGTAGGGACCGTCCCTATATGTTGCCAAGTTGTACTTCCCAAACGCTTAAGTGCTCTGCACACAGTAAGTGCTCAATAAATACAATTGAATGAATGAATGAATGAACGACCCCCTCCCCCACACCTCCATTGACACACACACACCAGCTTCCCGGCTTCCACCTGTAGCCTCCCCATTCCCGCCGAGGGCAGGGTTTGACGCTGGGAGCCCCGGAGTGGGGTGTTGGAGGGGGGAGGAGGAAGGGGGCTCGTTACAATAATTGTACCCTTCCCTGCTAGTTACCCACTCGCACTGTAACTCAGGGTGTCTAATGAGCCTAATTAGACAATCATGGAAAGTCCCAGCTAGTGGCGGGAAAGTAGGGAACTACTGGGGGGGGGGGGAGGGGGACGGTGAGGAAGGAGGGAAGGAAGAAAAGAAAGAGGGAGAGAGGGAGGCCAGACTGATCCGGGGCATTTCTGGGAGGTTTGTCTGCCTGTCCATCAACGCATCCATCTATCCCCGCTTTGTAAGCCTGATCCCGTTCTGCCATTGGCTTTGACCACTACACACTCATTCACACACTAGCACACAAACATACATCACACATACTACCATGTGTGTACACCTACAACACACACACACACACACACACACACACACACACACATTCTTCCAGACTCAGGTTTCCTTGGACAGCAGTAGTGTCTAGGAAGAGTTAAGTTATTGTTTTCCTTTTTCTTTCCCTCTGTCCACCCTTTTCCCCAGAGCCCCCATTCAGTCCTCTACTCTCCATGCTCTCCCTTGAGGAAGACATCCAGCCAATCTCCCTTCGGTCCTGGACACAATATAGACCAGTCCGACTCCTGGGTTTCCTGACATATGGACTGTGCCCCCCTTCACTGCCTCTATGACAGCAGTACCTGGATGCTCAATGGACCTGTGGCCTGACTGTCCTCCTGGACACTTACCCTCATTATTAGGAATGGACAATCCATGAACCTTGACTCTTCCTCCAATGACCCAGCATGGACCACCCAGCATCCCTACTTTTCCCCCTTTGTATCCCCTGATTGTTCATCCAGTGACAGCATGGACCATCCAACACCCCTGACTCTCTCCACTCCATCCTCGACTCTTCCTCCAGTGACTCAGCAAGGACAATTCATCCATAGGTCTGACGAAATGCCTCGGAAACCTTCTCCCCTTTGTAGCTTTCCCTCTGGGGGCCCTTTATAGACCAGACAAGTCCATTCCCAGCTCACACTCGATTCCCCTGCCTCTGGTCCCATGCTGATGCTGTTCCCTGGCCTGGACCTCCACTCCCCATAAATCCACCAGATCACAGCCTTCCTCAACGTCAAAGCACCTCCTCCTCCAGGAAGCCTTCCCTGAAAGCTCACCTTCACCAGGAAGCCTTCCCTGATTTATTAGAAAAACAGCCTGGCTTAGTGGAAAAAGCACGGGCTTGGGAGCCAGAGGTCATGGGTTCTAATCCTGGCTCCGCCACTTGTCAGCTGTGTGACTTTGGGCAAGTCACTTAACTTCTCTGTGCCTCAGTTACCTCCTCTGTAAAATGGGGATTAAGACTGTGAGCCCCACATGGGACAACTTGGTTACCTTGTATTCATTCATTCATTCAATTGTATTTATTGAGCGCTTACTGTGTGCAGAGCACTGTACTAAGCGCTTGGGAAGTACAAGTTGGCAACATATAGAGACAGTCCCTACCCAACAGTGGGCTCACAGTCTATCTACAATCTATCTATCTATCTATCACAGTATCTACCTCAGCACTTAGAACAGTGTTTGGCACATAGTAAGCGCTTAACAAATACTATTATTATTATTATTTACAGCACTCTAGTCATGTTAATCAATAGCCACCTTAGAATTTATGTATTTAATTCCTAACCTCAGCACTTACATGCATTCAGTTCTTTTATCTAGACACCCTTGTACTACTCTCTCACATCTTTGTTCTTCCTCTGCTTCCACTATTTGTAAATACTTTTTGCCTTTCCACCTCCCCTATTCGATTGGAAGCTCCTTGAGGATGGGGAACACGTGTCTTGCTCCTCTGCTTATCCCAAGCAAGACCCTAAGCAAGAACCAAGAGCTTTATCACAGTGCATTGCACTCAGGGTTTAATAAAAACCACGAATTGATGCATTGATTCAGGCATGAGAGCGAATAACCCCGGATCCCAAAGCAGGGTTCCCTCCTCTCTGGCCAATCTCCCACAACCCCAGGGTGACAGCAGGTGGAGAGGCTCCCATATGGTCAGTCACAGCTGGGCTGGGGGATTCCAATGACCTCTGAGATCTCCAGGAGCCCAGTCCTAATGGGTTTAGGAAGAAAGCCAGCTTGGCTGGGGGCACCGGGACATGGGGGAGGCCCGGGGGCAGGATAGTCAGCATGTGGGCTCTTTGGAGGGAGAGGACTGGAGCCCAGTCCAAGGTGACAGATCTCTCCCTCGGGGAGGTCACTCTCCAGCATCTTTTCCAAAGCCTACAGGGACCTGACCTTCATTCCCAAGAGCACTGAACTCTGAGTGGTGTCCCCTGGGTCAGCCCCATGGGTCGTTCAGCCCAGGACTTTATCTCTAACAGTGACACCAGGATGCTTGGAGACTCTGTTTGCTGGTTTCCCCCTTGTCGCTTATTCTCGTGGTTGGGGATGGACCATCCAACACACTAATTCTCACCTTTCTATTTCTGACTTCCCTCCACTGACCCAGTCTAGGCCATCCAACACTACTGACTCCATCCCTGCACTCTCAGTACAGACCACCCAACACTCCGACTCTCCCTTAATAATAATAATAATAATTGTGGTATCTGTTCATTCATTCAATCATTCAATCATACCTACTGAGCACTTACTATGTGCAGAGCACTGTACTAAGCAGCTGGAAAGTACAATTCAGCAATAAACAGAGACAATCCCTGCCCAAAATGGGCTTTCAGTCTTAAGCACTTACTATGTGTAGACACTGTACTAAGCGCTGGGGTGGATATAAGCAAATCTGGTTGGACACAGTCCCTGTCTCATGTGGAGCTTCACGCTTTCAATTCCCATTTTACAGATGAGGTATCTGAGATCCACAGAAGTGAAGCGACATGCCCACGTTCACACAGCAGACAAGTGGCAGAGTCTGGATTAGAGCCAGAATGGAGAAGCAGAAGCAGAATGGAGAAGCAGTGTGGTTCAGTGGAAAGAGCACGGACTTTGGAGTCAGAGGTCATGGGTTCAAACCCCGGCTCTGCCAATTGTCAGCTGTGTGACTTTGGGCAAGTCACTTAACTTCTCTGTGCCTCAGTTACCTCATCTGTAAAATGGGAATTAAGACTGTGAGCCCCCTGAGTTACAACCTGATCACCTTGTAACCTCCCCTGCCCTAATGTGTTTTGCACATAGCAAATGCTTAATAAATGCCATCATTACTATTAACCCATGACTTTCTGACTCTCAGGTGCAGGCTCTATCCACTATGTCATGCTGTCTTTCCCCTCTTCATCCCTGACTCTCTCCATCATTGACCCAGCAAGGATGTACATCCATGGGTCTATCAAAACTCCTTTGGGTCCTTTCCACCTCGCCAACTTTCCTGGTGGGAGGTTTCTCCACCCTTTCCAGCGCTGAAACAGAGGGCTCAGCTGACCCACTGGAGTGAGGGGAAGCATTTAACTCCCAGATGGCCTTGCTGGCAGGGCATGATGTCACTCCCCTGGCCCTCATACACACACAAGTGCTAGCCTTGTGCTCTTTGCTGCTTCTTAGCTTCCCTGAGGTGTCAGCCGCTTTGTTTGAGACAAACAGCCCCGTGCTTAATGGGTAAGCCGATTGCCAGCAGCCTGCTGCGCTGGAAGGGTGGAGAAACTTAAACGAGGAGGCTCAGGCGCCAGCTGGGACCAGGGGCAAGGGACAGGAGGGGGGCAGATTGGGGAGGCCCTGGAGGGCCCAGGCCAATTGCCCCCCTCCCTGGAGTTTGCCCAAGGCGAGAGGGTCACTGGCCTAGAAGTATTAGGGCCGTCTGGGAGCACCTGGGTCAGCAGGAGGGGGCTCTGAGCAGATGGGCCAGGATAGGGGGAGGCGGACAAGGCTGAGGACGACACATGCCCATGTCTCTGCTGAGGTGGCACTGGCTCTCTCTGCCTGCTGGGCTGTTAGTCTTCCAGAATGCCAGTGAGCCGAGGAGGTTTTGGTTGTCCCTAGTCCAGGCTTTGCCCTTCACCCAGCTGGCTCTCCTGTCCATCCCTAATGGAGGCAAACTAGACCAGCCATGAGGGTGGAGGGCTGGGAGAGCAACCACACATGGCTCCTCTAAGCATCCCTGGGATGCTCAGTAGCTGGGACAAAGGGTGGCTTCAGGCCCTTGCCTAGGGCTGGGAGTCCCCTCCCCTACTCTCCCTCTTCACCCCTGACTCTTTCACAATGACCCAGCATGAATTATCCAATGCCCCTGACTCTCCCCTCTTCATCCCTCTCTCCCAGTGACCCAACATGGACCATCCAACACCTCTGACTCCCCCATCTCCATCTCTGACCCAGGGACCCAACATGGACTATCAAACATCCCTGATTATCTGGGAAGAAATTCAGGTCCCGCCATTTTGTCTGGGGTCTCAAACACCTCAGTAGCCTGGGACAAGGGGTGGCTTCAGGCCCTTGCCAGTGGCTGACAGTTCCCTCCCCTACTCCCCCAGTGTCCACCCTGCCAGGCACTGATTCAGCTCCCCTTCTATGCCTGTCTACCCCATGCTGAGCAAAAGGACCTGCCTTGCCAGACCCACCCCCTAGCACGGTGCCGGAGGCACAGTTGCCCATTTGGGCTGGGGGCCCAGGGCTCCTCCTCCTCTGGCTTTCTCCATCCACTGCTTTCATTTGGGGCTGAAACTAGAAGCTAGGGGTCAAGGGGGCTCAAGGGAGATTGTTAGCCCCCATACAGCCTAAGAGAGCTGCCTGGCCCTGTCATCTTCCCTGCTGCCCAGAGCTGGGCCTCTGCCCCTGGCACAGTGCCCACCTGCGTTGGGGAGCGTGCCAGCCAGTTTGAGAGGCTAGGACCAGATTTGCACCTCAGTCAGGCAGAGACAGTGGAGCGAGGCCACGGCTGCACGTGTCCTTTCTGCCACCTGCATGGGTGGTGTCCGGACATGAGCCCCAGTCAGCCCAGGGGGGCACCGCCAACCCAGCTCTCCACTCTCTGGGGGTCTCTGACTCTCTCAGCCTCTGTCTCCGTTTGTGTGTATGTGTGTGTGCTTACTTCTCTTGGTCTCTCTCTGTCTCTCTCCTTGTCTCCCTCATTCTCTCAGTGGAACCAGCTCTACCTCTCAGCTTTATTTTTCTGGAAACCCCAGCTCCTTTGCCCCTTTCGCAGGGCTGTTACCCTCTGAATGATGGTGATGATGATGACGGCATTTGTTAAGCGCTTACTATGTGCGAAGCACTGTTCTAAGCACTGGGGGAATACAAGATGATCAGGTTGACCCACGTGGGGCTCACAGTCTTAATCCCCATTTTGCACATGAGGTAACTGAGGCACAGAGAAGGTAAGTGTCTTGCCCAAAGTCACACAACTGATGAGTGGCAGAGTCGGGATTAGAACCCATGACCTCTGGCTCCCAAACTCATGCTCTTTCCACTGAGCCACGCTGCTTGCCACAGACAGTTGGTGCCACCCAGGCAGCCTTATTGTCCCCCAAGGGCATCAATCTCTGTCAGGTTAGGGTACCTCTACTTCCAGAGCAGTTGATATGGTCAACAGCTGGAAATCTGGTGGGATCTGGCCCTTCAGAAGTGATTCCTGTGAAAGTTTCTGAATAAAAATGGAGGAAGGACAGGTACAGGGCTTCTTGGGGAGGGCAGGGAGGAATTAGAAGTGACCTCACCTGGCCCGGGGAGACTGGAAAAAGCCCCACTCCCTGCTGAGTCTTCAACAGGAGAAGCAGTATGGCCTAGTGGATAGAAACAGTCAGAAGGTCTGGGTTCTAATCCTGCCTCCACCACTTGTCTATTGTATGACCTTTGGCAAGTCACTTAACTTCCCTGTGCCTCAGTTACCTCACTGTAAAATGGGGATTGAGACTGTGAGCCTAATGTGGGACAGGAAACTGTGTCCAGCCTGATTTGTTTGTATACACCCCAGCTCTTAGTATGGTACCTGGTACAAAATAAGTGCTTAACAAATACCCTAATTATTATTATTCTCTGTAGTCATCATTGGCAAACACATGTCTGTGTGTGTGTCTACCGACTGTTGAATTGTGCTCTCCCAAGTGCTCAGTGTAGTGTTCTGCACACAGTAAGTGCTGAAGAAATACTTCGGATTGACGGATTGTGTGTGTGCATGCGCTAGTGTTGTCCAGTGGGAGTTGAAGGGATGTGTGTGTGTGTGTGTTTCTGTGCACATACAGGAGCATTGTCTACTGAAATGTGGGCACAACACGAGCCTTGTCCAGTGGAAGTTGGAGGGCTGTGTGTGTTTGTATGCATACACATGAGCCTTCTCCAGTGGAAGTTGGAAGGAAGTGTGATGTCCTCCCAGCAACCGCATGCCCCCCAAAACCCTCGCCGCCCCCCACCCTTAGGGAACAGCTCTGCCCTGCCCCCCTTCATTTCCCGGGGTAGTAGCCATCAGTTACTTCAGCTGTGGGGGCGGCGCAGGGCCGGCCAGCTGCGGTCTCTCCACTGCCCATGGCAGCTGTGCACGATCGGCAGCACGGCAAGGTTGGCCAGTGACATGTCTATTAGAGCGAAGCAGCCCCATGGGGCTCAGCCGGGAGCGGAGAGTGTGTATGTATTTATGTGTGTGGTGTGTGTGTCTGTCGGCCTGCATTCAAGGCTGTTTACGCAAGGTCCACCAGGGACAGCCAGGGCTGCGGGGCGGGGAGCGGGGAGAATCCATCCCCATCCTACAGCCGGGCTGCCCAGCCCCGGGGCTGGGGACTGGCTGCACTGTATAATAATAATAACAATAATAATAATAATAATAATAATAATGGCATTTATTAAGCGCTTACTATGTGCAAAGCACTGTTCTAAGTGCTGGGGAAGATATAAGGTGATTAGGTTGTCCCACGTGGGGCTCACAGTCTTAATCCCCATCTTCCAGATGAGGTAACTGAGGCCCAGAGAATAATAATAATAATAATAACGGCATTTATTAAGCACTTACTATGTGCAAAGCACTGTTCTAAGCGCTGGGGAGGTTACACGGTGATCAAGTTGTCCCTCGGGGGGCTCACAGTCTTCATCCCCATTTTACAGATGAGGTAACTGAGGCACAGAGAAGTGAAGTTACTTGCCCAAAGTCACACAGCTGACAAGTGGCGGAGCAGGGATTCAAACCCATGACTCCTGACTCCCAAGCCCGGGCTCTTTCCACTGAACCACACTGTTAAGCGCTTAGTACAAGGCTCTGCACACAGTAAGCACTCAATAAATACAATTGAATGACCCCCTGAACTTTGCACAAGGGGTCACCTTCAGAGCAGGAGAGGAGTGAGCAGGGAGGGGCTGAGGCACTGGAGAAGAGATGCTGGATTTCCCTTTACCCACCCCACTCAAAGTCGGGGGTTAGCCACTGGACAGCACTTAGTACAGTGTTCTTCACACTGTAAGTACTCAAAAAATACCACCGACTGGAGAGAGGCTGGAGAGAGAGCTTAGCTTTGGCCAGTCCTGCTGGTCCATTCCCCACAGTGAAGAGACCCCACCTCCCCACCTTGCTAGTGGACAAGACTAGCTGTGGAGATTTGGGGGAGATCTTGGGCTTCGGGAAGAGCTGGTGCCACTGTGTATATTTGTGCACATGAGTCTGAGTGTATAGGAGTGCATCTGAGTGTTTGTGGTTGGGAGAAGTAGGATTCCCAACTCCATGATCTGTCGATCTTACCATGGCCCTGGATGGGTGGGCGGGGGGTGCCCTCCACATACTCCCATAGTCCTTTCCCACCCTCCTCCTAGTCCCTGAGCAGATTGTAACCCTGCACCCCCTACTCCTCTACTTCCTTCACTTTCCTTCTGGACCCGAGAGAAGACTCAAATCCAGAGGAAGAGATCCATGGCCTCTGGAAGGCTGCTGTCCACCCCCAAGGACCCAAAGACAGGGTGAGGGTGGACAACACAGAGGACTCCCCTGCCCCCATTTCTTTCCCTCCTCCTCGCCGGCTCTCAAATTCTACCCCTTTCCCTGTGTCTTGATCCCCATCAGTCAGTCAGTCAATCATATTTATTGAGTGCTTACTGTGTGCAGAGCACTGTACTAAGTGCTTGGGAAAGTACAATATAACAAATGGGCTCTTACCTCTTAAAAACCCTGGTTCTTACCCTCATCTCCTCTCTCACCACTGTCTTCAACCTCTTTCTTCTGGCTACTGGCCCTCTGCTTCCAAACATGTTCATGTTTCTCTTCTACAAAAAAGCCTCCTCTGGATCCCACTTCCCCTCCAAAGACTTTGTGCAGGTTATGTACACTCCCATTACACAGAAGGGCATGGGTTCTAATTCTGACTCCACCACTTGCCTGCTGTGTGACCTTGGGCAATTCACTTCACTTCTCTGGGCCTCAGGTACCTCATCTGTAAAATAGGGATTGAGACTATGAGCCCCATGTAGGATAGGGACTGAGTCCAACCTGATTTTCTTGTATCCACCCCAGTGCTTAATACAGAGCTTGGCACACATTATCATTATCGTTATTAGTATTATTATTATTACCTTCACTGTCATTACCTCAGTGCTCTTCATGGCCCTCTGCAATCAGGTTTTGACTCCCTCCTCTCCATGACAACTCCTTTTCCAAAGTCTTCCATGATCCTCTTCTTGCCAAATCAAATGGGCTTAATAATTGTGGTTTTTGTTAAGTATTTACTATGTGCTAAGCACTGGGGTAGAAACAAGATAAACAGATTGAATGTGGTCCCTGGACCACATGGGGCTCACAGCCTAAGTAGGACTTGTAAGCTCACTGTGGTCCATGAATGCATCTGCCAATTCTGTTGTACTCTCCCAAGCACTTAACACAGTGCTCTGTGCATGGTAAGAGCTCAGTAAATACCATTAATTGAGGGAGAACAGGTACTTAGTCTGCATTTTACAGATAAGCAAATTGAGACCCAAAGAGATGAAGTGACTTGCCCAAGCTCACAGAGCAGGCAATGGCACATCTAGGATTAGAACCCAAGTCATCTGAATGATTCCCCTGATCATCTGATTCCCCCTCCTCTCACCCTGTCTTACCTCCTTCCCCTCCCCACAGCACCTGTATATATGTTTGTACATATTTATTACTCTATTTATTTCACTTATACACATTTATCCTATTTATTTTATTTTGTTAATATGTTTTGTTTTGTTGTCCGTCTCCCCCTTCTAGACTGCGAGCCCACTGTTGGGTAAGGACCGTCTCTATATGTTGCCAACTTGTACTTTCCAAGCGCTTAGTACAGTGCTCTGCGCACAGTAAGTGCTCAATAAATACGATTGAATGAATGAATGAATCTGAATCCCAGGCCCATTTACTTTCCGCCTAGGCCATGCTGCCTTTCCTGATCTCACTGACTACTTAGCAGCCTTTGACCCCGAGCCTTTGATCTTCTCCTAGATGCTCTCTGACCTTGGTCTTGCCTTCTCAAAACTTTCCTTGTAATCTTTCTCTATTTCTGACAGACCCTTCTGACTCCGACTCCTCCTCCCATCACCCTCTAACTGTGGGTGTCCCACAAAGTTCTATTCAAGGTACACCGCTCTTCTCACCCTACATGCAATCTCTCAGTATACACACCTCTCTCAATAAATGGTATTTATTGAATGTTTCCTCTTTGCAAAGCACTGAACTAAGTGATTGGGAGAATACAATACAACAGAGTTGGTCAACACAATTCTCTACCCACAAGAAACTTTCAAGACTTTCTTGTCATTCTTGACTTCTCACTTGCCCTAAAATCTCACATTTCTTCCTCCCTCTATGTCTCAATCAATCAATCAATCAATGATATTTATTGAGCACTTACTGTGTACAGGACATTGTATTATGTGCTTGGAAGACTACAATATAACAAAGTTCATTCATTCATTCAATCATATTTATTGAGCGCTTACTGTATGCCGAGCACTGTACTAAGTGCTTGGGAAATACAAGTCGGCAACATATAGAGATGGTCCCTTCCCAACATTCCCTGCCCACACAAGCTTATAGTTAGGATGCCTATCCTAGACCTATCATCCATGGGTCATCATGGATGACCCACTGGAACCTTAAACTCACCAGGGCTAAAACCCAACTCCTCATCTTCCCTCTCAAACCCTCTCCTCCTGATGTTCCCATCACAGCCAACCATTAGTTGAACATTAGAGAAACAGGGTGGCTCAGTGGAAAGAGCCTGGGCTTTGGAGTCAGAGGTCATGGGTTCAAATCCTGACTCTGCCAATTGCCAGCTGTGTGACTTTGGGCAAGTCACTTCACTTCTCTGTGCCTCAGTTACCTCATCTGTAAAATGGGGGTTGAGACTGTGAGTCCCCCGTGGGACAACCTGATCACCTTGTAACCTCCCCAGTGCTTAGGACAGTGCTTTGCACATAGTAAGTGCTTAATAAATGCTATCATTATTATTATTATTAGTCATATTTGATCAATCATATTGAGTGTTTACTGCATGCGGAACACTGTACTAAGCACTTGGGAAAGAGTACAATGAAACAGAGTTGGTAGACACTTTCCTTGCCCACAGTGAGTTTACAGTCTAGATGGTTTTGGATGCTTCCCACCTCCTATTTGCCAGACCAGCAGCATTATCATCCTTCCTATCTCAGAGGCACACAAACTCGGTGTCATCTTTGACTCCTCTGTGTTTTTCACCTCCCACAATGTTTTGCAATTCTGATTGCTTTGTCTCGACCACATTTCCTGGATCCAGCCCTTCTTCCTTATCCTTGCAGCCTCCCACACTCTAGTCTGTAAGCTCATGGGCAGGGAACGTGTTTAAGTAACATGGCTCAGTGGAAAGAGCACAGGCTTTGGAGTCAGAGGTCATGGGTTCAAATCCCGGCTCTGCCAATTGTCAGCTGTGTGACTTTGGGCAAGTCACTTAACTTCTCTTCCCTCATCTGTAAAATGGGGATGAAGACTGTGAGCCCCATGATCACCTTGTAACCTCCCCAGCGCTTAGAACAGTGCTTTGCAAATAGTTAGGACTTAATAAATGCCATTATTATTATTACCAACTACATTATATTGTACTTTCCCAAGTGCTTAGCATAGCACTCTGCACACAGTAAGCACTCGATATATACCACTGACTGATTGATTGATTGACTGATCTATTTTACAGATGAGATAACTGAGGCACAGAGAAGCTAAGTGACTTACCCAAGATCACACAGCAGACAAGTGGTAGAGAAGCAGCGTGGCTCAGTGGAAAGAGCCCGGGCTTTGGAGTCAGAGGTTATGGGTTCAAATCCAGGCTCCACCACTTTTCAGCTGTATGGCTTTGGGCAAGTCACTTAATTTCTCTGTGCCTCAGTTACCTCATCTGTAAAATGGGGGTTAAGACTGTGAGCTCCACATGGGTCAACCTGATCACCTTGTAACCTCCCCAGTGCTTAGAACAGTGTTTTGCACATAGTAAGCGCTTAATAAATTCCATCATTATCATTATTACTATTATAGCTGGGATTAGAACCCAGGTCCTTCTGACTCCCAGGCGTGTGCTGTATGCACTAGGCCATGCTGTCTCCACAAGGAATTTATCTCCTATGGCTACCATCATTCCATCAGTCAATGGTATCCCCCCGCACCAGCCCTGCCTTCTTCCCCTCCCCACAGCACCTGTATATATGTTTGTACAGATTAATTACTCTATTTATTTTACTTGTACATATCTACTATTCTATTTATTTTGTTAATGATGTGCATTTAGCTTTAATTCTATTTGTTCTGACGACTTGACACCTGCCCACATGTTTTGTTTTGTTGTCTGTCTCCCCCTTTTAGACTGTGAGCCCATTGTTGGGTAAGGACTGTCTCTATATGTTGCCAACTTGTACTTCCCAAGCGCTAAGTACAATGCTCTGCACACAGTAAGCACTCAATAAATACGATTGAATGAATGAATGAATTTACTGAGCATTTACTCTGTGCAGAGCACTGCACTAAGCTATTGGGAGAGTACAATACAAAGAGTTGGTAGACATTCTCCCTGCTCATGAGAAGTTTACAGCCTGGAGGGGAGCTTACACCATCACACCTACCAAAGCACATCCCTCCCTTCCTTAACATTCCCCTAAAGAGCCACCTCTTCATTCAGACATTCCTAATTCCTACTTTCCTAATTGATTAAGCCCTCATTTCCTCTCTTCCCACTTCCTTCTGAATCACCCTGACTTGCTCCCTTTATTCACCACCCTCCCCTTCCAGCCCCACAGCACTTACATCCACATCCATAATTTATTTACTTATATTACTGTCTCTCGCCCCCTCCAGACTGCAAGCTCATTGTGGGCAGGGAATGTGTCTGTTATATTGTGGTTTTTCACTTTTCCAAGTGCTTAGTACAGTATCCTGCACACAGTAAGCACTCAATAAATATGATTGATTGTTTGAACTGGTAACTTAGAAGCAGCATGGCTCAGTGGAAAGAGCCTGGGCTTGGGAGTCAGTGGTCATGGGTTCGAATCCCTACTCTGCCACTTCTCAGCTGTGTGACCTTGGGCAAGCCATTTAACTTCTCTGTGCCTCAGTTACCTCATCTGTAAAATGAGGATTAAGACTGTGAGCCCCATGTGGGACAACCTCATCACCTTGTATCCCCCAGCACTTAGAACAGTGCTTTGCACACAGTAAGCACTTAACAAATACCATTATTATTATTATTATTATTAAGTGCTTACATGTCCCAAGCATGGTACCAAGTGCTGGAGTATGTATAAGATCTCTGGTCAGACACAGTTCTTATCCCACAGGGGACTCAAAGTCTTCTAGACTGTGAGCCCATTATGGGCAGGGATTGTCTCTGTTGCTGAATTGTACCTCTCAAGTGCTTAGTACAATGCTCTGCACACAGTAAGCACTCAATAAATATAATTGAATGAATGGAGGTGGAGAGAGCATGTATCTTATCCCCATTTTTCAGATGAGGAAACACAGGCCAAGGTCACACAGCTGGCCATTGACAGTGCTGGGATTAGAATCCAGGTCTCCTGATCAGATCCATGCTCTTCCTACTAATCAGTCAATCAATTAATGGTATTTATTGAGCACTTATTGTGTGCAGAACACTTAAGGTCTTTGGAGAGTACAGTACAATAGAGTTGGTAGACAAGATCCCTGTCCTCAAGGAACTTAGAGTCTACAGGGGAAGAGAGACATTAAGATAAATTACAGATATTAAAATAAATGCCAGAGTATAGGGCTATGTGAATAAGTTATGTGAAGGGCTTAAAGAGTACATATATGTATACATCTTGCCCCCCTGTGGGACAAGAACTATGTCTGATCTGAGGCCTTATATCTACTCTGGCACCTGTTACCATGCTTGGGGCAGAGTAAGCACTTAAGCAGCATGGCTCAGTGGAAAGAGTGTGGGCTTTGGAGTCAGAGGTCATGGGTTCAAATCCTAACCCCACCACCTGTCAGCTGTGTGACTTTGGGCAAGTCGCTTCACTTCTCTGGGCCTCAGTTACCTCATCTGTAAAATGGGGATTAAGACTGGGAGCCCCACATGGGACAACCTGATCACCTTGTAACCTCCCCAACACTTAGAACAGTGCTTTGCACATAGTAAGCGCATAATAAATGCCTTAAAAAAGATACCAATGCAAACAATAAATCATATTTACTGAACACTTACTGTACTAAGCATTTGGAAAAGTACAACACAACAATATAACAGACACATTCCTTTCCCACAATGAGCTTACAGTCTAGAGGGGGAGACAGACATTAATATAAATAAATAAATATATGTACATCAAGAGCGCTTAAAGAGTACTTATCCAAGTGCATATGTGACACAGAAGGGAAAGAGGGTAGGGGAAATGAGGGCTTAGTTGGGAAAGGCCTCTTGGAGATGTGATTTTAAGAGGACTTTGAAAGTGAGGAGAGTGAACGTCTGTCAGATTTGAAGGTGAGGAAGTTCCACACCAACAGGAAGACATGGGCAAGGGTTTGGCAGCAAGACAGATGAGATTGAGGTACAGTAAGTAAGTTGGTGTTAGAGGAGCGAAGTGTGCGGGCTGTATTTTAATAGGAGATCAGAGAGAGGTCATGTCTTCCTATTAGCCTCTCAGCATTTATATGTACAGCAACTGATTCCATGTATTCATTGTTGGCTTACTTTTGTTTTTAGCAGTTGTAGCTGATTTTCCTTTTGTTTCCATTTTCTGTATACAGTGGGTGCCTGAAAGCCTCTTTTATTATATTCCAGGTTCCTTGGGAACAGGGACCACACCATCTTACGGTCTACTTTTATTGTCCTCTCCCTAGCGAATTTCAGGCAATGGATTTGCCGCAGTAGACCGTTTATAAACAATCAGATCGGACACAGTTTTTGTCCCACAGCAGGGCTCATGGTCATAGAGGTGGAGCGAACACATATCTTGTCCCCATTTTACAGATGATGAAATAAAGGCCAAGGTCACACAGCTGGCCAGTGACAGTGCTGGGATTAAAGGGCTCGATCTATAACACAGTGCATGTGTGGGCCAGTGCTCTGTACACAGAACATGTGTAGTTAGCATTCTCTACACAGTACGTGTACAGTCGAGTGTTCTGTACTCAGAAGGTTGGGGGGGGTGGGGGGGCAGTGTTCTGTTATATGGTTGGGCACACAGGAGTTGCCCAGGCCAAGGTAATTCAGACTGAAATGACTGAAAATGCAAACTGAACATTTTCAGATTGAAAAGACTCCTAGACTAGTGTTTCTCTCCTTGGTCCATCAACAGCCAAGTTTGTTGCAAACTTGTACTTCCCAAGTGCTTAGTACATTGCTCTGCACACAGTAAGTGCTCAATAAATATGATTGAATGAACAGCCAGAATATGATGCCATTAGGTTTGGGTTGAGGTAGCGTGGCGTAGTGGAAAGAACAAGGGACTGGGATTCAGGATATCTGAGTTCTAATCCCATTTGCCTGTTGTGTGGCCTCGGGCAAGTCACTTAACTTCTCTGGGCCTCAGTTTCCTCATCTATAAAATGTGGATTCCATATCTGTTGTCCCTCCCTTTTCTGAGCCCCATGTGGGATGGGGACTAGGGCCAGTCTGATTGTATTGTGTCTATCCCAGCACTTGGAACAGGACTTGGCATATAGAAGCAGTGTGGCTCAGTGGAAAGAGCACGGGGTTTGGAGTCAGAGGTCATGGATTCAAATCCCAGCTCTGCCAACTGCCAGCTGTGTGACTTTGGGCAAGTCACTTAACTTCTCTGTGCCTCAGTTACCTCATCTGTAAAATGGGGATTAAGACTGTTTAGTCCCCCGTGGAACAACCTGATCACCTTGTAACCTCCCCAGTGCTTAGAACAGTGCTCTGCACATAGTAAGCGCTAAACAAATACCATTATTATTATTATTATTATATAGCAAATGCTGAACAAACACCACCACCATTATTATTATTCTTTGCCGAGGGGGGCTGCCAGGACCCTTAGATAACCGAGCCCCTGGGCCGAGTACAGACCTGCCCAGAGCAGTTGGCACCCCGCTCCCTCCAAGCCTGGAATCTCAGCAAACTGGTTGGAGTCTCCCTCACCGGATTTGCTTGTTGCAAAATGGAGTTGTTTTCCTTTTTTTAACAAAAAGCCGGTTGGGGCTTTTAACTCTTGTGGCGTTGAAGTTGGGACCCTGAAAGTGGGGTTGGGGAGAGGGTGGAAGGGGGACACACATCCCTGTTACCACCCTCTCCCTCGATGGCCACTGTGCCAGCCACTCTACCAAGTGATAGCTCGCTGCTTGGCCAGGCACCGGGTTGCCATGGGGCACTCCATGGCAACGGTGTCCCCTGCCTCAGTCCAGTGGACACCTGGCCCCTGGTTGATCCATTCCCAAGTCCCTGTGGGTTGGGGACATTGCAGTGAAGTCCCTCAAGCCCCAGCCTCTTTGGCACTGTATGTCCCCTCTGGCCGGGGGCACTGCCTGAGGGTTTGCATCCCTGCTGGGTTTTCCCAGAAGGAGCTGGATAGACTGAACAAGGGCTGCAGTGAGAGTCCCTGGACCTCTGATTTCCAGAAGGAGGGAGGTTCTCAGGTCTGAAGCTGTCCAAAGCTGTACTCTCCTGATCCCTACCCATGCCCTCTCCCATAGGTTGGCGAGAGAGATAGAGAGGGAGAGAGAGAGAGAGAGAGAAAGGTTCCAGAGAAGCAGTGTTGCCTGGTGGATAGAGCATGACCCTGGGAGTCGAAGGAACTGAGTTCTAGTCCCAGATATGCCACTTACCTGCTGTGTGACCTTGGACAAGTCACTGAATTTCTCTGTGACTCAATTACCTCATCTGTAACGATAACAATAAATGTGGAATTTGGATTAAGACTGCAAGCCCCACGTGGGATGTGGACTGTGTCCAACCTGATTACCTCATATCTACTGCAGCGCTCAATATAGTGCCTAACACATAGTAAATGCTCTACAAATTCCATAAGAAAAAAGGGGGGGATGTAGGCAAAGGATTCGGAACACAAGAGCAAACCCAGCTGGGCAAGGAGGACACAGATCTCTGTGCCACAGCTGTGCCCAGCAGGGCAGTGCCTCCTGCCTCTGGAGACAATGGATCTACATCCTCTTCCTCACTGTGCTACCCAGAGAGGTGGTCAGCCCATCCCCAAACCTGCAGAAGACTTGTCACTCCCCACTGCTGTGCCTCCCCCACATACAATCCAGACTCTAGCCCAGAATGCCCTCCCTTCCTCCTCACATCAGACAGATAATTGCTCTCCCTTACTTCAAAGCCTTATTGAAGGCACAGCTCCTCCAAGAAGCCTTCCCTAACTAAACCCTCCTCTCCTCTTCTCCCAATCCCTTCTGCATTGCCCTGACTTGCTCCCTTCATTCATCCTCCCTCCCAGCCCCACAGGACATACGTATAGATCTGTAATTTATTTAATAAATCTGTAATAGATTTATTACTCTATGTATTTTACTTGTACATATTTACTATTTATTTTGTTAATGATGTGCATATAGCTTCAATTCTATTTGTTCTGACGATTCTGACACCTGTCTACATGTTTTGTTTTGTTGTCTGTCTCCCCCTTCTAGACTGTGAGCCCATTGTTGGTTAGGGACTGTCTCTATATGTTGCCGACTTGTACTTCCCAAGTGCTTAGTGCAGTGCTCTGCACACAGTAAGCACTCAATAAATACGACTGACTGAATGAATGAATAATTTATTTATGTATATTACTATCTGTCTCCCCCTCTAGGCTGGGAGCTTATTGTGGGCAGGGAATGTGTTTGTTTTTTGTTGTCTTGTACTCTCCCAAGTGCTTAGTACAGTACTTTCCACAAAGTAAACGCTCAGTAATTACGATTGAATGAATGAATGAAGGCTCCCCACCACCTCGGGCCACGAGGTCCATCCTGACTGACCAGGATCAGTCCACCAAGCGTCAGTCCGAGTCGAGCGGAGTAGAAGCTACCAGCTCCACGGGGCTGGAAGGGTTGAACAGGGGCTGGTTCATGGCCTCTCGATCTGGCTTTCTCCCTGCCCACTTTGGCATCAGGGCCTGGGTGTTAATCACGGCTGCTTGGTTCGAGGCAAAGACAAAACACCGACCCCCAGGAGACGGAGGATCTCGGGCCTTGGCTGCTCCAGGAATTGTAGGTTGTGGAGTAATTAAATTGCTAAAAATTGCACCCTTAGGAGGCCTGGGCTGGGTAACATCTCCAAGCCCACCCTCTGCCCCTCCCCGCCAAGCCAAACACAACATCTCTCCTGACCCCCACCCACCGCCGTCTGCCGTCTGCTCTCGTGGCAGCAGATAATCCTCCAACAGGACTCTTCATCCATCCAGGCCTGAAATGGCCAGAAATAATTTGACCTACAAGAGGATGGGGCTGGCAATGGCTGACGTTATTTTCCCTCTTCCTCCTCCTCTTGTGCATCAAACCAAACATGATTGTGTACTGCAGCAGAACATCAAAGGGCGAGAGGGCTGCTTTGGAAGGAAAAATCGGGGTTATGCATTTGAGAGCGCAATTGGTTTAAAATAACTGCAGGGGCCGGGACATCCATCTTTAATAATTCCCCAAAGGGTAATTTGCTCTCCGTCGATCGAGCGGCGGAAGGCCGGGTCCATAGGGGGCTGTGGAGTGCAGGCAGCTGGGCAGGGAGGGGGACTGGCAGCTGAGCATTGGGGAGGGGGTCCATGGCCCGCCTATGTGCCTACAGCCCGGGCTTCAGAGGGACAACCGTCCAGCAGGCCTCAGGCCCCAGGTTAGAGGAGGGATTTGAGCTGCCCGGGATTCTGGGCCAACACGACTGTCCACTCTCCTCTCCGGTTTCAGCACAGTGTGACTGAGGCCAGCGTTGGGGAATGGAGGGGGCTGGCTGGGCTGGAACTCTGGGAGAGATGGGCCCCAGGAGGCCTCAAAAACCCATCTCGAACCAGGATAGAGAGCCGGAGGGGGCAGCTTTCCCTCCAGCAATGCCCAAAGCCAGAAATCTCAAACAACTTGCCCAGTCTCCTTTGTCCCAGTCTGAGCCTCCTCCTCGGGACAAGCGGGATCCAAGGTGCCAGCTGGCCCAGAGGCCCCCATGGAGCGAGGAGAGACAAGCTCCGCTCACTCTTTCTCACACCCTTGAACCGGGAGTAGGGATTTGTGCTTTGATTATTTCTGAGAAACGGGTTTGTATAGTCTTTGATTTGAGGAAACGCTTCTCTCCCCCGTGCTGCTGGCTCGTGGACCTGTAATCCCCCTAAATCACCTAGACGAGGTTGGTTTGACCAGGCCCGTAGCGGAGCTAACAAAGGGGGATTAGCCATGGAAATGCTGTGTGAAAACCCACCCCGTGCCGAAAGCTTTTAGTGCAAAGCAGATAAGACGGGCAGAGCCAAGCCATTTTTAACCCAGTTTTCAAAACCCCAAGGACTCTTTCTCTATTGCCAAGGGTTGGGGTGGAGGTGGAGGCGGGGGGTGGGTGGATTTAAAGGCAACTCCTCCCACCAGGTCTGGTCTGGTCTTGACTTATCTGGCTTCTTTGACTCTTGAGCGGGGCTGGTAGGATGTTGCCTGTTTCCTGCTTCAGTTCTCTGCACATAGTAAGTGCTCAATAAATACCACTGATTGATTAGGGATCACTGTAAGCAGGAGAGTACCTCATCTGCCTGAGCTGGGTTAAAGGCAGATTGGGCCGGGAGATAGAGTCAGGGGGAAGAGGGGGCGAACCAGGTGACCCCTCAACCTGTCTCCCCTCACCCCACTTTCAGCTGGCCAGGGTGTCAGATTCTGACACAAGGAGCTCTGCAGCACTGCAGTGGGGTGGAGGACAGGGCTTGGAGGATAGTAGGTAGGCCTGAATAATTTTTCAGTCACTTGTATTTACTGAGTGCTTGCTGTATGCAGAGTACTGTACCAAGTGCTTGGTAGAGTAATAATAATAGTGGTATTTGTTAAACACATACTGTGTGCCAAGCACTGTTCTAAGCGCTGAGATAGATACAAAGTAATCAGATTGCCCCATGTGTCTTAATCCCCATTTTTACAGATGATGTAACTGAGGCACAGAGAAGTTAAATGGCTTGCCCAAGATCACGCAGCAGATAAGTGGCAGAGTCGGGATTACAACCCATGTCCTCTGACCCCAAAGTCGTGCTCTTTCTACTAAGCCATGCTGCTTCTCTGTACTAATTGTAGTATTTGTTAAGCGCTTACTATATGCCAAGCACTGTACTAAATTCTGGGGTGGATACAAGCAAACTGGGTTGGCCACAGTCCCTGTCCCAAGGGAGTACAATATAAGCAACACATTTCCGTCCATCAGATGGCCCTGGGCTTCTGAGGCAGGCTCAGAGCTTAGATTCATTCACAAGGATCAATCGCTGCTAACAGTGATAGGTTCTGGGCATTAGGCTCTCCCTAGGAAGTTTTGGAGTGAAACGTATATTTCCATCTAAAAGGTCCCCAAAATGCTCCTGCCCCTAGGTCCCCTTAAACCTAAATGCTCTGCTCCTGTAGGTAGAGACAAGACTCCTGGCAGGGGACAGAGGAGAAGAGGGGTTGCTGTTTGAAATGCCAGGGGCAGAGACAGCCTGCTTTGAATTTTCTCTTCTCTCCCAACCCCTTACTGTTATTGAAGGTCAGGGAGTGGGGTTGCAAGAGACCTCTTTTAGGGAATCAGGATGAGCGGTGACCCAAAAGCTCAGAGCCCTAGGGAGAATTGTTGCCATTGGCACACATGGGACCAGAGGCCCTTGAGTCCCTGAGGGCTTCTGGGAACTCTCCCAGCTGACTTCAGGCACGTGTGTGGAAGCTCTAAAGCTAATGCCCGTGCTCCCATCCCCACCAGGAAGGGCTGGAAGTGGGGGCGAGTTGGTGCCCGGGTCCCTGTGAGAATTTCATCCATGCCCATGAAGAAGAATCTAGGTGCTGCAGATTTTATATAACAGAGTTTCTATGGAGAACTGTGGGAAACAATTTCCCATTCAGCTTCTGCTACCGTTCCCTGCTCGGTTCTCTGCTCTGACACTTCCTGTCTGCTACTGGAAGTCCACTACTCCTGGAAGGTTTTTCTCATTCTCCTAGCCCTGAAGCAAGCATCCCCTGTGGGTCCCATGTCCCTTCTCTGGACTCACAGTGACTCTGGCACCTGAACCCTGCAGAGATGCTCTGGGATCTTTTTCTTTATGGTATTTGCTAAGCTTCTACTATTGTCAGTCACTGTTTTGAGCACTGAGGTAGATACAAGGTAATCAGGTTGGACACAGTCCATGTCCCACTTGGGGCTCACAGTCTTAATCCCACTTTACAGATGAGGTAACTGAGGCACGGAGAAGTGAAGTGACCTGTCCAAGGACATACAGCAGACAAGTGTTGGAACTGGGGTTAGAATCCAGCTCCTTCTGACTCCCAAGCCTGTGCTCTATTCTCTGGGCCATGATGTTTCAGGATTTGGGGGTCCCAGGGCAATTTCCCAGAAAGGTTGAGGTGTCCCCAACCCTCACCCTTGGTCATACTGAGACTTCCCCTGCAGTCAACCTCAGGGATAATAATAATAATAATAATATTTAATATAATAATATTAGTATTATTTTGGTATTTGCTAAGTGCAAAGCTTTGTTCTACATGCTGGGGGGATGCAAGGTAATCAGGTTGTCCCACGTGGGGCTCACAGTCTTAATCCCCATTTTCCAGATGAGGGAACAGAAGCCCAGAGAAGTGAAGTGACTTGCCCAAAGTCACACAGCCAACAAGTGGCGGTGCCGGGATTAGAACCCATGACCTCTGACTCCCAAGCCCATGCTCTTTCCACTGAACCATGCTGCTTCTGGCCCCTGGGAGGAGAATAGGGGTGGGGGTAAGGAATGCCCACAGCACCTGTATATATGTTTGTACGGATTTATTACTCTATTTATTTTACTTGGACATATTTGCTATTCTATTTATTTTATTTTGTTAATATGTTTTGTTTTGTTGTCTGTCTCCCCCTTCTAGACTGTGAGCCCACTGTTGGGTAGGGACTGTCTGTATATGTTGCCAACTTGTACTTCCCAAGTGCTTAGTACAGTGCTCTGCACACAGTAAGTGCTCAATAAATATGATTGAATGAATGAATGAATGATGTAGAAAGGAGAGTTTCTGCCCTAAGCACGGCCCACAGTGGGGAGTGGAGCTCAGCAATACTGCACCTGCCCTGTCCCCTTGCCAATTTACCCACATGGAGTGTTTCTGTGGGAATATCCTATTTGGCCTGCTGGGGATAGGGCTAGGGTGGTTCAGGGACCTGAACTGGGCAAACTAAAGCAGCAGCAGCAAGTCTTTAGGGGGGCAGGTCCCCAGATCACCAAGCAGCTGGGCTGCCCGCCTGGCTGAGTGTCCAGTTGCTGATGGCCACGGTGGTCGTGGGGGAGAGAAGAGCCTCTTGGGGGCTGAACCAAACAGATGTGGACATGGTTTGTTCGGACAATTATCAGCAGGCAGATGCATGGAACGGATCAGATGGTCTGTTTAGGAGAGAAGGCAGGGGCCAGTCTGCCAGCTTGAGGGGCCTCCAGCCCTCCCTGGCCCTCTCTAGCCCCCCTGGCTCTCCCCAACCTTCTCTGGGCCTTCATTCCTGCAGGCTACTAATCCGCAAAGGGTCTGGGTTGGGAGAGGCCAAGGAGTGGGGCTCCTGCCAAGAGGATGGAGCTGTGAAGCGTAATCAGATAGGCATGTGTGGCTGTGGGGTGGCTGTGGGGTGGGGGCTGCAGGGCTGGAGAAGAGACATGTATGGTTCTGAACTCTTGTGTGCGGTGAGGGGACTGCCGGGCTGGGCCTCAGGGAGGGGAGCCAGAGGCAGGGGACTGGGGAGCAGGCCGTTTCCTAGAGGCTCCTAGAAGTGGCCGACTACAGCCTACTGTCAAACCAACTTCCAGCTGCTGTCTCTCAGGTGCCCATGGAGAAGTACCAGTCTCTGACACTCACACCCTCTCTCTGTCTGTCTCCCCATCTCCTTATCTTCTCTTTCTCACTATCACCTCTCGATCTGTCTCTTCCTCTGAGACTGTCTTCCCCCCTTTCTGATTCTATCTCTGCAACAGTGTCCCCATCTCCTCTCTATCTCCCCTTCTGTGAGTGCTACCCTATCCCTTCCTTGTCTTTGTGACTGTCTCCCTGTCTTCTCTCTGTCTCTACCTTTCCCTCTGTGACTGTCTCCCCATCATTTTTTCTCTGTTTCTCCCTTTACCTGTTTCCTAGTCTCTTTCTCTGTCTGTGTCTCTCCCTCTAAAACTGTCTATAAATCCATCAGTGGTATTTGTTGAGTGTATACTGTGTGCAGTGCACTGTACTAAGGAATTGGGGGAGTGCAATACAAGAGAGTTGGTAGACATCTTCCCTGCCCACAGAGAAGCAGTGTGGCCTAGTGGATAGAACATAAGCCTGGGAGTCAGAAGGATCTAAGTTCTAATTCAATCTATGTCACTTGTCTGCTTAATAATAATAAGTGCTCGACAAATACCATAAAACAGAGCTTACAGTCTAGAAGCGGAGATAGACATTAATAAAAATAAATAATTTAAAATATATAATTTAAAGAGATGTATAGAAGTGCTGTGGGGCTGAGGATGGGGTGAAAACTGAATGCCCATAGAGTGCAAATACAAGTGCATAGACAATGCAGAAGAGAGAAAGTCCAGGCTAAGAAGGCTTAATTGGAGAATCTATCTCCTCCATGCCTCTGTCTTTCCCTTTTTTACAAAATGGTATTTTTAAGCACTTACTATGTATGTGCCAGGCACTGTACTAAGCTCTGGAGTAGATACAAGCAAATCAGGTTGGACATAGTTCATGTCTCTCATGGGGCTCACAGTCTTACTCCTCATTTTACAGATGAGGTAACTGGGGCTCAGAGAAGTTAAATGACTTGCGCAAGGTCACCCAGCAGACAAGTGGCAGGTCCAGGATTAGAACCAAGGTCCTTCTGACTTCTAGTCCAGTGCTCTACCCATTAGGCAACATTGCTTTCTTTGGTGACTGTCTCCCTATCTTCTCTCTGTCTCCCCTGTGATTGTCTCCTTATCTCTTCTCTGTCTCTTTCTCTCCCTCTGAGAATCTCTCTATCTCCACTCTGCCTCTGTCTTACCCTCTGAAGGTATTCTCTCTCTCCTCTTGGTCTCTCCCTCTGAGATTCTCTCTTCACCTCCTTCTCCACGTGTGTCTCTCTGTCTCTCCTCCCACCCCATGGATATCTCTCCCGGTGGAGAAGAAAGAGTAATTTTCACATCCCTCTGAAGCATTGAGAGTCAGCTGGGCTCTAAGAGCAGCCGTGTCCACTGGCTTCCTTGGACTCTCTTGGGCAGACCACACCAACCTAGCTCCCTTGCATAGCCCTGAAGTCAAGGGCTGCCCTCGGAAGGGGCCTAACCAGATCCAGTCAGGGCCTGGCTGATGGGTCCAGCAGAGTTCTGACCCGGGCCTGGCCTAGGGGAGACCCTCCTTGCTCTAGCAGCAACCTCACTGACCCATACAGGGTACCTCCAGGAAAGTACCAGTCATTGGTGGCGATTACTCCCAGGAAAGGGGAGAGAAGTTGATCTTCTAGAAAAGCGTAGAGTAGGCTTGGCCTTTGGGTTTCTCCAGACACATTGCCAACATTGCAAAAGGGGCTCATGAGCATGAATCGATCTTCCCCATCTGGTTTCGGGCAGATTGTGTCGGGCAGCAAGTGAACTCTAATTAAGTAAGCCAGGCTCTGGGACCACTTCCACTGCAGGTTCTCCCCTACCTTGGAGAGGCAGGGCCCCGGGTGGGCTTTCTGGGGGAGAGCATGTGCAGCGTGGCTCAGTGGAAAGAGCATGGGCTTTGGAGTCAGCGGTCATGGGTTCAAATCCCAGCTCTGCTGATTGTCAGCTGTGTGACTTTGGGCAAGTCACTTCACTTCTCTGTGCCTCAGTTACCTCATCTGTAAAATGGGGATTAAGAATGTGAGCCCCCTGTGGGACAACCTGATCACCTTGTAACCTCCCCAGAGCTTAGAACAGTGTTTTGTACATAGTAAGCACTTAATAAATGCCATCATTATTATTATTATGTGCCTGCAGGCACCTGTCTCCACACTGGCTGTGGTCAAGGAGGAGTGCCCAGGGGCAGGGCACTGGAGACAAAGGCGGTGGAGGGCATGGGAGCTTCAACCAAGATAATTCTGGGTTGAGGGACCCTGTCTGACAAACTTCCCACTTTCTGGCACCACTGGGAGAAGTGGGAGAGTTTAGGGGAAAGTAAACTTCATCAATTCCAATGTCATATGTTTGAAAAACTCCTCCTGTAGAATGTGCCTGCTGTGATTTAGCTGGCAACTCCTCCTCCTGACAGAGAAAGGGGTTAGAATAGTATTTATTGATTGCCCACTGGGTACAGAGCACTGTATCATCGATCATCAATCGTATTTATTGAGCGCTTACTGTGTGCAGAGCACTGTACTAAGCGCTTGGGAAGTACAAATTGGCAACATATAGAGACAGTTCCTACCCAACAGTGGGCTCACAGTCTAAAAGGGCTCTTTCCATTGAGCCACGCTGCTTCTCTCCTGACGTCTGTCTCCCAGCCTCTAGACTGTAAGCTTGTTGTGGACAGGAAATGTGTCTGTTTATTGTTGTACTCTCCCGAGCACTTAGTGCAGTGCTCTGTACACAGTAAGGGCTCAATAAATATGAGTGAATGATTGAAAGAATGAATGAACCCTGAAAATACACCCTGATCCACATGCCCAGAGACTAAAATAAATCAAACTGTGGCCCAGTGGAAAGGTTCAGTCTCATCCCGGGCTAGTCGTCGAGGGGGTGTTAATGTGGAAAAATGTTCTCGGGGTATTAATGTGAGGTGGGCGGTGCAGGAGTGGCCTCTTGAGGAGTGGCCCCCTCCTCCCTCTCCCCATCCCCTCCGCCTTACCTCCTTCCCCTCCCCACAGCACCTGTATATATATATATATGTTTCTACGTATTTATTACTCTATTTTATTTGTACATATTTATTCTATTTATTTTATTTTGTTAATTTGTTTTGTTCTCTATCTCCCCCTTCTAGACTGTGAGCCCACTGTTGGGTAGGGACCGACTCTATATTTCGCCAACTTGTACTTCCCAAGTGCTTAGTATAGTGCTCTGCACACAGTTAGCGCTCAATAAATACGATTGAATGAATGAGTGAAGGTCTGGATGCGGCCAGGCTCAGACCCTGGGCAATAAACCATCTACAGCTGCTCCCATCTGAGCTGGGGAGGAACAGGGAGGGAAACATAATGAATTCCGTCGCCCGTGGATCAGGCGACCACCTAAAGAAGAATTTGAAAATTAATTATCTGCTGCAATTAGTGTAGTGACCTACACCATTAGAGGTTATTTACAACCGGAATACAACTCCCCATTGTAAATGTCAGCCGCGGGCTCCTGGGAGGAGGCTGGTGAGGAACTGGCAGACCACAGCCTGGCAAAATTCTGTCCCCCCACCCCCTGCCCATCCTCCTGGCCACAGGGTGCTGGTGATGATGGGCATGGGCCATGCAGAACCTCTAATAGTAATAATGATGGCATTTATTAAGCACTTACTATGTGCAAAGCACTGTTCTAAGCGCTGGGGAGGTTATAAGGCAATCAGGTTGTCCCACAGGGGGCTCACAGTCTTAATCCCCATTTTACAGATGAGGGAACTGAGGCACAGAGAAGTTAAGTGACTTGCCCAAAGTCACACAGCTGACAATTGGCAGAGCCAGGATTTGAACTCATGACCTCTGACTCCAAAGCCCGGGCTCTTTCCACTGAGACATGCTGCTTCTCTAGGACAATGGTGTACTTTTGGTAGCCAGAGAGAGGAGGGAGTGGGGCAAGCCTGGCTGAGGGAGGGGAATCTGGTGAAAGGAATCTGCCTCTTCCCTCTCCTACCCTGGGCAAATTCAGATCCTCCCCGAAGGTAGATCAATCAATCAATCAATCAATCAATCAATCAATTGTATTTATTGAGCGCTTACTGTGTGCAGAGCACTGTACTAAGCGCTTGGGAAGTACAAGTTGGCAACATATAGAGACAGTCCCTACTCAACAGTGGGCTCACAGTCTAGAAGGGGGAGATGCATAGAGAGGCTTGGGCATGACTGCTAGCTTGGGGGAAGCAGCATGGCATAGTGGCTACAGCCCGGGCTTGGGAGTCCGAAGGTCATGGGTTCCAATCCCAGCTCTGCCCCTTTTCTGCTGTGTGACCTTGGCCATGTCACTTCACTTCTCTGGGCCTCAGCTACCTCATCTGGAAAATGGGAATTACGAGTGTGAGCTCCATGCGGGTCAGGGACTGTGTCCAACCTGATTTACTTGTAGCTACCCCAGTGCTTAGAACAGTGCTTGGCACATAGTAAGCCTGATCCCCTTGTAACCTCCCCAGTGCTTGGAACAGTGCTTTGTACATAGTAAGCGCTTAATAAATGCCATCATTATTTTTATTATTCTTTGTGACTCAGTGACCTCATCTATAAAATGGGGATTAAGACTGTGAGCCCCCCATGGGACAACCTGTTCACCCTGTAACCTTTCTAGCGCTCGGAACAGTGCTTTGCACATAGTAAGCGCTTAATAGATGCCATCATTATTATTATTATTATTATTATTCACTGTGCCTGTGACCTCATCTGTAAAATGGGGATTAAGATTGTGAGCCCCACAAGGGACAACCTGATCACCTTGTATCCTCCCCAGCACTTGGAACAGTACTTTGCACATAGTAAGCACTTAATAAATGCCACCATTATTATTATTATTCTTTGTGCCTCAGTAACCTCATCTGTAAAATGGGGATTAAGATTGTGAGCTCCACAAGGGACAACCTGATCACCTTGTATCCTCCCCAGCACTTAGAACAGTGCTTGGCACATAGTAAGTGCTTAACAAATACCAAAATGAATGATGATGATGATGATGAAGTACCATATTTTTTTTGGTGGCAACGGGGTTTCCTATTCCCCAAACCTGTCACTCAGCCCCTCCCCACATCTGACCCTTGTGGGGGCTCATTGCCCCAGTCAGAACCTTTACCATGGATGTAAACTGAGCTCTGAGTGCCCCAGCTGTTAGAGGGCAGATCAAGGGATGCCAGCCAAGTTGGCAGCACTGGGCTAAGGAGACAATCCCGAGAGACCTCATTGGTCCTTCTGGGTCCAGCACCTGCAACTGCTGGAACAGAAGGTGTGTCTATCTGGCCTCCAGAATACTGTCCACAAGGAGGGAACTGAGGCAGGGCAGGAATGCTCTCTAGCCCCAAAGTCAGGTGAGATTGAGGTTGAGTGATTATTTCATCGATTGGCAGGGTTGAGGGTTGGAGGATTGGTTGGTACTGGTTGGCAGATTGACTGGCTGATGAGTGGATTAGTTGGCTGATTGATTGTTTTTTGGTAGTTGATTTACTGGTGATTGACTGGCCACAGGTTGTTTGACTGGTGGTTGGTTGAGTGATTGACTGGTGGTTGACTGGGTGATTAATTATTGACTGGTGATGCTGGTTGATTGTTTCCAAGCATTTGTTCATTGATTGGCATTTAGCTGATTGGGCCTGCATTTTGCAGGAGAGGAGCCCTCAGGTAAGCCCCCACCTCCCACAGAAGTGTCCTCTCCATTTTCTTACCACGGGGAGTGATCCAGGTCAATCTCTGCCACATGTCTGCTGTGTGACCTTGGGCAAGTCACTTCACTTCTCTAGACCTCAGTTACCTCATTGGGAAGCAGCGTGGCTCAATGGAAAGAGCACGGGCTTTGGAGTTAGGGGTCATCGGTCCAAATCCCGGCTCCGCCACTTGTCAGCTGTGTGACTTTGGGCAAGTCACTTCACTTCTCTGAGCCTCAGTTCCCTCATCTGTAAAATAGGGATGAGGACTGTGAGCCCCCTGTGGGACAACCTGATCACCTTGTAAACTCCCCAGCGCTTAGAACAGTGCTTTGCACATAGTAAGCAGTTAATAAATGCCATCATTATTATTATTATTATTATTGTATTTACTGAGCACTTACTGTGTGGAAAGCACTGTACTAAGTGCTTGGGAGAGTACAATATAGCAACAGACACATTCCTGACCACAACGACTCACAGTCTTGAAGGGAAGACTTATACCTCATCTGTAAAATGGGGATTAAGAACATGAGCCCCATGTGGGACAGGGACTTTGTCCATCCTGATTAACTTGTATTTACCCCAGCACTTACAACAGTGCTTGACACATACTAAGGTAAGCGTTTAACAAGTACCACAATTAGTGTTATTGTTATTATTAATAATCAATCAATGGTCCTTATTGAATGCTTATTGTATGCAGAGCACTTGGGAGAGTACAATACAGCAGAGTGGGCAGACATGATCCCTCCCCATAAGGAGCTTACAGTGTGCAAGTTGTCTCTGGCTCAAGAGCTGGGGAGTCTGGGTTGCCTGTGTGTCAGTTAACCAAGTGGTAGCTCAGGGGGCATCTATCCTGCCACAGGCCTAGAAGGGATTTCTCCCAGCATCAGTAATAATCTGGCCCAGATAGATCCTCCTGGTCACACCAGGCTAATCTCCATAGCCACCACCACCTGCCAGGACTTGCTCAAAGGCATGCTACAAGCTGGGCCTCAGGCTCCCATTCTCCTCTCCAACTGGCCTTGCTTACCAGGCCAGAATGGAACCAGGATTTGGTCTGCCTCCTGCCCCTGGGACACTCCCCTTCTGGGTCTGATTCATTGAGCACCCCTTCTCCTGGCTCAGAACGGTCCCTGGCTTGGCTTCCCGCAAACCTCCCATCTTCCCCAGTTCCAAAACCTCCTTGAAAGCCACCTCCACCAGGAGGCCTTCCCTGATTAGTCCTCCTTCCTGCCCAACCATGCCATCAGCCAGTTCAGAATCAGTCAATCCATCAGTGGTATTTACTGAGCACTTACGGGATATAGAGCACTGGATTAAGCACTTGGGAGAGAACAGTATAATAACATTAGTCAACACAATCCCTGCCCTTAAGAAAGTTACAGTCTACATGGATCTCTATTTAGTTGCAGTGGATTGATTTATGCATTTGTGGATATTGGATATTTATCCATATCTGTCTGCTTGTGTCTCCCATTAGATTGTAATTTCCTCAAGAGTAGAGATTGGGTCTTCTTCCTCTGTCCCTACCCCAGTGCCCAGAAGAGTATGTGTGTGTGCTTGTGTGTGTGTGTGTGTGTGTGAGTGTGTGTGTGTGTATGAGAGAAAGAGTGCATGTCCCATCTCTTTCATTCATTCATTCAATCGTATTTATTGAGCGCTTACTGTGTGCAGAGCACTGTACTAAGCACTTGGGAAGTACAAGTTGGCAACATATAGAGACGGTCCCTACCCAACAGCGGGCTTACAGTCTAGAAGAATAATAATGGCATTTATTAAGCACTTACTATGTGCAAAGCACTGTTCTAAGCGCTGGGGAGTTTACAAGGTGATTAGCTTGTCCCACTGGGGGCTCACAGTCTTAATCCCCATTTTACAGATGAGGTCAATGAGGCACAGAGAAGTGAAGTGACTTACCCAAAGTCACACAGCAGACAAGTGGCGGAGCCGGGATTTGAACCCATGACCTCTGACTCCAAAGCCTGGGCTCTTTCCACTGAGCCACGCTGCTTCTGTCTCTTCCACAGTCCCTCAAAGGCAAGCCATGTCTCCTTTCCCCAATGCCCTGTAAATGCACATGTGTGTAGGCCTGAGGATTTGCTTGTGTATCCATCTTGTATATATGAGAGGATTTTTTTGTGTGTGTTTGTGTCCCATCAGATTGTTGGTCCCTCAAAAGTCCCTTCTCCTCCCCCTCCTTTCCCAGCTAGTGTCCAGTACAGAGTGTGTGTGTGTGTGTGTGTGTGTGTGTGTTTGTATGTTTGTGTGTGGTGGGGGTGGGTTTCCTTGTGAATATGTGAGTGTGTGTGCATCTGTGTGGCCTCTCTTTCTCATCAAATTGTCAGCTCTTCAAAGGCATGGACCATGTCTCCTCCCATCGTAGACCCTCCCCACAGTACATGTGTGTGTTGCCAACTTGTACTTCCCAAGCGCTTAGTACAGTGCTCTGCACACAGTAAGCGCTCAATAAATACGATTGAATGAATGAATGAATTGGTGTGTGTCTAAGGATCTGCTTGCGTCTGTGTGAATGTGTATGTGTTTGAGATAACTATGTGAAGGAGTTTGTGTATGAGGGTTTGCTTATGTCTACGGTGACTATATGTGGCTGTGTACTCAGTACATGTGTATGTGTGAATTCAATATGTGTGACTGTGTGTGTGTGTGTGTGTGTGTAGTGGCAAAATTTGTTGGCACTAGTGAAGGGGGGACCAGCCAGTTCCTTCCTGTTGAGTGCCAACCAACTCCAAACCCAAAAGGCTCCATGTCACTTTAAAGCCAGTTCCTTCCTCTTCCCCTCCTGTGCCTCTCCTTCCCCCTACCTCCCCCTGGCCCAAGAGGGTGCCCACATCTGACTGCCCGGGACTGGGCCTTCCAAGGCTCAGGGCAGATGGATTAAAGAGAGACCGAGGCAGAGGTGGCCTCAACTCCCCCCAGATCCACAGGCCAGGAGACCTTAGCCAGGTGTAAGATGGGGTGGAAATGCGGGTATGGGCAGGCCAGAGGAGGGGCCGGCCTCAGCCCACATTGGCAGCCCGTGCCGCCGGCATATGGAACTGAACAGATGGTCCTGGCCCTGGGCCCAGAGGCAGAGCCATTGAGGGAAGAGGGGGGTCGGGGGCTAGATGGGCAGGAGAGCGAGGGGAGCCCAGCTTCACTGGCCCCCTCATCGACCCACCCCCAACCCAGGCCTCCCCTCATGCCAGCTGCTCAGCTTGCTGGAAACCCATCCCGACCTTGCCAAAAGCCCCAAGTCCAACCGGAGGCTATCACTGGCATTGGCCCAGCCCATATTCCCGAAGCCCCTCCCATTCCCCCTCCGTTTACAGAGTCCATCCCCCCTCTTCCAGCCCACCAAGCATCCTTCCCAATCCCAGCAGGGGACAACCCAACAAAAAGGAAATTGGAAGGAGAGGTCTTTCTGGACCTCTGCCTGGTTTCCATTAGGCCCGCTGGCTGGTTTCTTTTAGACCCAAGTCCGTAGAGAAGGGTCCGGGGCTGATTGACACAATGCTGAGGCTTTTGTGAACAAAGAACTCTGGAAATCCAAAAAATCAGCCTAAAACACTGGGGTTTCCACATCCCTCTGGACGGGACTGGTCAGACTAGGCCAAACTGGGTGAGAGACTGTGCAAAACAGAAATTTGGTTCTGAGAGACATTCTTGAGATGAGTCATGAGCAGACAGTCAGTCATGAGAGGGTGAGCAGACAGACAGACAGGTGGCAGACAGGCCGCAGGCAGGCAAGCCAGTGACAAGGATCCAAGTTTATTAGAAACCTTCTTCTCTGCCAGCAGCCCAGGACAGAGCCATTCTCAGCCCCAAGTCCCCGGCAGGAGACTCTCTCTACAAGCCCCACTCTGGCCACAACTGTGTGTGTGTGTGTGTGTGTGTGTGTGTGTGTGTGTGTGTGTGTGTGTGTGTGTGTGTGTGTGTGTGTGTGTGTGTGTGTGTGTGTGTGTGTGTGTGTGTGTGTGTTCGCAGGGAGCAGTCAGCCTTTGGGAAAAGTCCGGCATCCCCTGGAAGCCCAGAGTGAGTGCAGAGCAGATCTTGGACCTGAGACCCAGCAATACCAAGCTGCTCCCTGTTCCTGGAGCAGAGGACACAGAGAAACAGAGAGGTGGGAGAGAGACTCAGAGACAGGAGAGCAGAGAGAGATAGGAACACAGACCTAGAGACACTCACGGAGAAACCGAAAGGAGAGAGGGTGGTTTTGTGGTTGGGAGGTTGTGTGTGTGTGTGTTTTAATGGTTTAATATGACGATGTTTGTAGAACAGTCTTGGAATTTAAGTGTCTTCAGCGTAATTATTGTTAATTGCACTCACTATTCTATAAAGTCATCCAATTAAGAGAAAGTTATTAACTTTATAAAATGTCCCAGGCGTCCCGCAGTGCGGTGTGTCGGTCTGGAACGGCAGGGGATGAAAACAGTGGACTTGTTTACTTTGGTCCCAGATTCCTGCCGGGTGACCGGACTGGGGTGGGGTGGGAGTGGGATCTCCGGGGAGGGCCGGAAAACACCAGCGGCCGGGCCGGGGGCCGGGGGTTGGGGACCAGTCTTGGGTCTCTCCACATTGCTGTCTTCTCCCTTGGGAGACACTGACTCTCAGGGCCACCCTTTCCTCAAAATCTATGAGAGTAAACTCCTCCATTTGTCTGCTGTGTGACTTGAGCAAGTCACTTAACCGCTCTGTGCCTCAGTTTCCTCATCTTTAAAATGGGGAATCAATACCTGTTCTCCCACATACTTAGACCACAAATCCCATGTGGGACAAGGGACTGCGCCCAACCTGATTGTCACCTAGTATAGTGCTTAGCACATAATAAGCCCTTAATAAATATCATCGTCATCATCTGTAAAATGGGGATTCAATATTTGTCCTCCCTCCTCCTCAGATTATGAACCTCATATGGGACAGAGTTGTGTCTGACCTGTTTATCTTGTATCTTTCCCAGTCCTTAACACAGTACGTGGCCCAAAGTAAGCTCTTTATAAATACCATAATGTAATATATATACTGATATTTGTTAAGAGCTTACTATGGGCCAAGCACTGTACTAAGCACTGGGGCAGATAATAATAATAATAAGCATGGCCTAGTAGATAAAGCATGGGCCTGGGAATCGGAAGGACCTGAGTTCTAATCTCAGCTCCGCCACTTTGCTGTGTGAACTTGGGCAAATCACCTAACTTCTCTGTGCCTCAGTTACTTCATCTGTAAAAAGGGGATTAAGACTGTGAGCCCCAGGTGGGGCAGGGACTGTGTCCAAATTGATTATCTACCCCTGCACTTAGATCAGTGTCTGGCACATAGTAGGTACTTAACAAATACCATAAAAAAGCACACTCCTGGAGAGCAGGATAGGACAGTCTAATGGAGGAGCCAGGCGTACAGATTGTGTACATACAATGGGAGGAAGAGGAAAAGCAAGGACCTAACTGATACCAAACGTAAGCAAAAATGAATTAAAATAATAGAATAAATAAGGCCTATGGTCACATAAATGCTAAGGTGGGTGATGGGGTAATTGGACTAGGGATGTGATGGTGAAACCAAGAAGACCCTTGAGGAGGAGACTTTTTAGAAGTTATGAATGAGGGGAGGACAGGTTAGAGGAGATTAACTTTGTAAATTAATGTCTCAGGCCTCCCACAGTGTGTCGTGTTGGTCTGGAATAGAGAGGATTGAAAAGAATGGACTTTGGTCCCAGATTCCTGCCAGATAACTGGGCTGGAGTCAGGAGTGGGATGGGTCTTTACCCCAGGGGGCTGTCCCAGCCCCACAGTTACTGCTCCTGTCTCTCTCTTCCAGGCCCAGAAGAAAGTTTTGGCAACCCGGGAGGCCTGGGGCTGGGGACCCATCCTGCCAAGCCTCACAGACTTGGTGGAGAGTGAGAGAGAGAAAAAGAGGCAGGCAGGCAGGCAGGCCTGGGGAGAGCAGTTCAGCAAGTCTAAATATCCCTGCAGGCCCAAGCACCCTCTCTCCACTTGTTCCCCGATCCCTGGGCCCCCCACTAATGGGGCCATATGCAGGAGTTGCTTCTGTCTCCCCAGGAAACCGCCAACCAGCCAGCCTCATTTGCGCTCACCCAGTGGACACCCTATGCAGGGCCAACGGGGGTTCAGTCTTGGTTGGGGTTCACCTGAGCTCCCGTGGGTGGCAAGCCGCAGGCTGTTGGCAGAAGCTTTGTGTCCAAGATCCAGAAGGAGCCCTGAGACTCATGCCCCAACATTCAGAGTGGGCCCTGGGGACCCAGCTCAGGGAATCTGATTCACGAAACCCAGCTCAGGGGCCAGAAGGCAGTGTAGCGATTGAACGTGTCAGGCACTGTAGTAAGGACCAGGGTAACCAAGGTAATCAGAGGTCATGGGTTCAAATCCCAGCTCTGCCAATTGTCAGCTGTGTGACTTTGGGCACGTCTCCGTGCCTCAGTTACCTCATCTATAAAATGGGAATTAAGACTGTGAGCCCCCCGTGGGACAACCTGATCCCCCTGTAACCTCCCCAGTGCTTAGACCAGTGTTTTGCACATAGTAAGCACTTAATACATGCCATCACTATTATTATTATTATTATTATGTGGGACCTGCATCCAGCCTGACCTTTGCCCTGCCTTTGGTGGAATCCTAAGCCCGGGCGGGAGAGGTCACGGCTGCCTCTGGGTGCTGGAATGTGGAGTTCTAGAGATGTGTGAGGATTTCCGGCACATGCACAGTGGGACCACAAGCGGGCTAGGTGAGGGGAAGGAGTGTGTGAGCCCCCTCAAAATTCAATCTGCATTGTCACAGCCAGGACAGCTGAGGTCAAAGCCTGGGGTCCAGCTCCTGGTCTGGATGGGGCTCTAGCTGGAGGAGGAAACTCCAAGACCAGTCTCGGCAGGAAGGACTGTTTCCAACTTGATTTGCTTGATAATAATAATAATAATAATGATGGCATTTGTTAAGCGCTTACTATGTGCAAAGCACTGTTCTAAGCTCTGGGGGGATACAAGGTGATCAGGTTGTCCCTCGTGGGGCTCACAGTCATAATCCCCATTTTACAGATGAGGTAACTGAGGCTCAGAGAAGTTAAGTGACTTGCCCAAGGTCACACAGCCGACATGTGGTGGGGCTGACATGGCCTCTGACCCCCAAGTCAATGCTCTTTCCACTGAGCCATGCTGCTTGATCATCCCCAGCACTTAGTACAGTGCCTGGCACATAGTAAGAGCTTAACAAATACCACAGTTAAGTCAGTCAGGCAGATGGTCAATCATACTTATTGAATGCTTACTGTGTGCAGAGCACAGTACTAAGCACTCGAGAGAGTACACTCTAGCAATAAACACATTCCCAGCCCACAACAAGCTTATGGTCTAGAGGGGGAGATAGGCATTACTATAAATAAATAAATTACAGATAGTCATTCATTCAATCATATTTATTAAGCACTTACTGTGTGCAGAGCACTGTACTAAGTGCTTGGGAAGTACAAGTTGGCAACATATAGAGAGAGTCCCTACCCAGCAATGGGCTCATAGTCTAGAAGGGGGAGACAGACAACAAAACAAAACATGTGAACAGGTGTCAGGTTGTCAGAACAAATAGAATTAAAGCTAAATGCACATCACTAACACAATAATAGATATGTACATAAATGATGTGGGGCTTGGAGGAGGGATGAATAAAGGGAGCAAGTCAGAGCAACCCAGAAGGGAAAGGGAGAAGAGGAAAGAAGGGCTTAGTCAGGGAAGGCCTCTTGGAGGGGATGGGCCTTCCATTAAGGCTCTGAAGAGGGGAGAGTAAATGTCGGTTATGAAGAGGGAGGGAGAGCATTCCAGGCCAGAGGCACGATGTGGGCGAGAGTTTGGCAGTGAAATAGCGGAGATCAAGGTATAGTAAGAAGGTTAGTATTAGAAGAGCAAAGTGTGCAGGCAGTGTAGTAGCAGGAGAGTAGCTAGTTGAGGTAGAAAGGGACAAGGTTAAGATTGAGTGCTGTAAAGCCGATGGTGAGGAGTTTCCGTTTGATGCAGAAGTGGATGAGGACATAGCTATGGTTAAAGGACTGAATGCAGACACTGTCATTCCCAGCAGGCTGGAGGGTGATGCACTCCCCACACCTGAGAGTTCACAGCCTGCCAATACTCTACAACGTGGATCACCGAGACCTCTCCAGACTCTCTTCCACACCTCACCTAGACTGGGAACTGGTTCTGCATTTCCCACTGGGAATTGGAGAGGGGGAGATTTCTTGAGCATCTGAGTTCTTTGTGTTCTTGGGGGCAGCCCCCTATGCATCCCCAGAGGGGGGCTGTAGGAGTTTCAGAGAGCCACGGGGTGAGGCAGGCCTCACAGAGGGTTGGCCGGGGCACAGCTGCTGGGAACCGGACAATCTCCCTGTGATCGAGATTGTTGCTCCTGCTGGCAGCTCTCTGTGACCAGGATTGATCTCTTTATTACCTCCTTGAAGGGCAGTTTCATCTTTCAAGCCAAATCACCATTTGTTGTCTCTGAAATGTAGAGATCGATTCGCACCGGTGATGGGGAGGGGGAGGCTAGGCCGGGGGCGGGAGAGATGGGGCAGACAGGGGGCGGACAGCTTAGGGGTCAGGGGAGGACGAAGAGGGATTGTTAGGATGATGCGGTGGAAACGAAAACAAGCTGCGAACTCCGTCTACTCCGTCTGCCCAATTCTATTGCCTGAGTTCTGGGGTGAAAGGGAATGTTTGCAAGATGGTGGGGAAAGCAATATTTTTGAGGGGCGGTGGTGGACTGTGGGAGAGGGATGGGCGAGGTCTCAGGTCTGGGGGGCAAGGAATGGCCAATGAGGTGGGGGGCGGGGGGAGAGAGTGGGAGAGATACAGAGTTTCTTGGTGGTCTTTGGTGGGAATGCTGGATCTTCAGCCTGCTCCCCATCTTGCCAGTTGGCTTGGGCTTCCAAGCCCAAGCTCTGCCACTTATCTGCTGGATGACCTTGGGCAAGTGACTTCACATCTCCGTGACTCAGTTCCCTCTTCTGTAAAATGAGCATTAAGATGGTGAGCCCCATGTGGGACTTAGACTGTATCCAACCTGACTAGCTAGTATCTATCTATCTATTTTGTTAATATGTTTTGTTTTGTTCTCTGTCTCCCCCCTTCTAGACCGTGAGCCCACTGTTGGGTAGGGGCCGTCTCTATATGTTGCCAACTTGTACTTCCCAAGCGCTTAGTACAGTGCTCTGCACACAGTAAGCGTTCAATAAATACGAATGAATGAATGAATGAATCTATCCCAGCGCTTAGTACAGTGCCTAGCACATAGTAAGCACTTGATGAATACCACACTAAAAAAAAGGTGGGAAACTGCTAAAAGCAGGAGTCATGATCGCTATCACAACCCTCTGGTGCAGTGAGGAGGTGGGAGGAGCTGAGGAGGCCCTGGAAGGGTACAGAATGGGAAAAACTTCATTCATTCAATCATATTTATTGAGCACTTACTGTGTGCAGAGCACTATACTAAGCGCTTAGGAAGTACAAGTTGGCAACCTATAGAGACAGTCCCTACCCAACAACGGGCTCACAGTCTAGAAGGGGACTAGGGAGGGTGGGAAAGACTGGTCTCTGATGAGGAATGTCTTACTTCATAAAAAAAAGAGCAGAGCAGTCAAGAGTTTCTCTCTGGCATTAGGGATTTGGGTCAAGAAACAAAAGAGGAGGTCGCTCTTGGTACATGGCATGGTGGAACTCAGATGTGCATGTAGACACAGGGTTGACAGCTGGAGGCCTGGAAGAAAGAGGGTTTGGTGGTGAAAGCTTTGCAAATTTCTTAGTGCTAGGTACAATGCATGGCACATTGTAAGCACTTAAGAAAAGCCCTAATTAGTAGTAGTAATAGTAGTGGTAGTAGTAGTAGTAGTAGTATTACTCCCCCATCTGTTATTATTAGTATTAATCCCTCATCTGTAAAATGGGGATTAAGACTGTGAGCCCCCCGGTGGGACAACCTAATCACCTTGTAACCTCCCCAGCGCTTAGAACAGTGCTTTGCACATAGTAAGCACTACTAAATACCATTATTATCATTATTATTATTGTTAGTGTGGATGTGTGCTCAGAGCTCTGTGACAGGTCATGCAGCCTGCAAGTGAGCATTCGGGTAAGTCAAAGTGCACACGGTCTTCTGAGGGTGTGGGCAGATATACAGGATTCTGAGTGTGTTTGCAAGTGTATAGGATTCTGTTTGGAAGTGCAAGTCGCTTAACTTCTCTGTGCCTCAGTTGCCTCATCTGGAAAATGGGGATTAAGACTGTGAGCCCCGCATGGGACCACCTGATTACCTTGTATCTCCCCCAGTGCTTAGAACAGTGCTAGGCACATAGTGAGCGCTTAACAATCACCATCATCATCAAGAGCAGGTCTGAAGGATTCACGGTGCATGTGCATGTTATGTGAGTGTGCAGACATGTTTCTGAGCCTTAGGGCAGCTACGTCAGCATGTGTATAGGTGAGTGAATCAGTGACTATACAGGCAAGCAAATGAGTGTACACATATACACATATATAATAATAATAATAATGATGGCATTTATTAAGCACTTACTATGTACAAAGCACTGTTCTAAGCGCTGGGGAGGTTGCAAGGTGATCAGGTTGTTCCCTGTGGGGCTCACAGTCTTAATCCCCATTTTACAGATGAGGTAACTGAAGCATAGAGAAGTAAAGTGACTTGCCCAAGGTCACACAGCTGACAATTGGCGGAGCTGGGATTTGAACTCATGACCACTGACTCCAAAGCCCATGCTCTTTCCACTAAGCCATGCTGCTTCTCTATATGTATATGCACATGTACATATATGTATATGTACATATATGTGTACATATATGTATATATGTATGTGTATATACATATACACATATATGTATACATAAATACATATACATGTATATATATGGAGAAGCAGCGTGGCTCAGTGGAAAGAGTACGGGCTTTGGAGTCAGAGGTCAATTGGTTCAAATCCCAGCTCTGCCACTTGTCAGCTGTGTGACTTTGGGCAGTCACTTAACTTCTCTGTGCCTCAGTTACCTCATCTATAAAGTGGGGATGAAGACTGTGAGCCCCCCGTGGGACAACCTCATCACCTTGTAACCTCCTCAGCGCTTAGAACAGTGCTTTGCACATAGTAAGTGCTTAATAAATGCCATTATTATTATATGAGTGCATCTGTAGTTTTTTGAGTGTATGTGTATGTCCATGAGTGTGTATGTAGGTTTATGAGTGTATGTGCCATCATGTGAGAGTGCAGGATCACAGGAGTATGGAGGAGATTTCTAGGCATACATAAGTACAGGTACGCTAGTATGTGTACAGGTATGTGTGTACATGTATGTTTATGTGTTTAGGTGCAGGCATAAGGGTGTACAGGTATACCTCCGTGATTGTGCAGACAGGTTTCTGAGCACAAGTACACAAGTATGGTGCAGATACCTGAGTGTGCCTGCAGATACATGAGTGTACATACAGTGTGTCAGTGTACATGCTGGTACATTAGTGTAAATGTTATAGGGCGGCAGGGTTGGGCTCTGCGGTGCAATTGTGAACAAGGTTTGGGAGTTTCTGAGCTTAGGGAGATGGCAAAGAAGGAGGGGGCGGGATGGAGGCGGGGCACATGCACATTTGCAGCAGAAGGAAATTCTAAAATGGATGGAGGGCCGGGCATTCGGTGCTGTGGTCACAGACAGAGACAGACAGACAGACAGAGCGTATTCTGCTCATCAGTTACAATTGGCTGCACCCTAAGGATTGCCACCCCAGCCCACCTCTCCTCGCCCCCCCCCACCCCTTGCTCACCTTTCCTTTCCTCCCCGCCCCCATTTCCCAGAGAAAGGAAGTGAGTCCTGGTCAGCTCCCGGGAGAGTTTGGAGATGGCCGGGGATCCCTGTGGACAGCGCCCGAGGAGCGGACTCCCTCCTCTCCCTCTTCCTTCTCTCCAGTCCCTCCCCCAGCTCCCTTCTCCTACTCCCCCTACTCCATTCCTTGTTTCCCCCGCCTTTAAACATCCTCCCCTTAACGTGTTCTGCTCGATTAGCTTTGTAGGTTTTCCCCTGGAGTCAGTGTAGAAGTCGCCCCGTTCCCTCGGGAAGGCCAGGGAGTGGGAAGAAAGGAGGTGCGGAGGGGAAGGGGAAGCATGGTGTGTGTGTATGTTTGGGGGGCGGCGGGGAGGTAACAACGGGCTCCCCTAATGTGGGGGTCGGAGCTGTGGCCTAGCTAGAGGGGGCTTTGGGGTGCTGAGCCCAGAAGGCAGCGCCCTCTCTGCCAGGTTGTCCCGAGCTAGGAAAGACGGCGACTGCAGCTGCTGATGATAATTTGTTATTTGTTAAACCCTTACTATGTGCCAGGCACTCTACTAAGCGCTGGGATGGATACAAGCAAATAGGGTTGGACATAGTCCCTGTCCCACCTGGGCTCACAGTCTCAATCCCCATTTTATAGGTGAGGGAATTGAGGCCTGGAGAAGTGACTTTCCCAAGATCACATAGCATTCATTCGTTCATTCATTCAATCCCATTTATTGAGCGCTTACTGCGTGTAGAGCACTGTACTAAGAGCTTGAGAAGTACAACTTGGCAACATATAGAGACGGTCCCTACCCAACAATGGGCTCACAGTCTAGAAGGGGGAGACATATAGAGATGGTCCCTATTCATCCAATCGTATTTATTGAGCACTTACTGTGTGCAGAGCACTGTACTAAGCGCTTGGGAAGTACAAGCTGGCAACATATAGAGACGGTCCCTACCCAACAACGGGCTCACAGTCTAGAAGGGGGAGACAGACAACGAAACAAAACATGTGGACAGGTGTCAAGTCATCAGAACAAATAGAATTAAAGCTAAATGCACATCATTAAAATAAATAGAATAGTAAATACGTACAAGTCAAATAAATAGAGTAATAAATCTGTACAAGCATATATACAGGTGCTGTGGGGAGGGGAAGGAGGTAGGGCGGGGGGATGGGGAGGAGGAGAGGAAAAGGGGGGCTCAGTCTGGGAAGGCCTCTTGGAGGAGGTGAGCTCTTAGTAGGCAAGTGGCGGAGCCGGGATTAGAACCGATGACCTCCTGACTCTCAGGTCCGAGTTTTATCCACTAAGCCGTTCTGCTTCCCCTGGCTGAGTCCGGATCTGAGCCCCGCTGGCGATCCCGGCAATCGAGGGGGCCGGAGAGGGAAGGGGACCCGGTCTTTCCCGCCGCGGTTCGTCTGGGTGGATGACTCCCAACTAGGGAAACAGGACCGAGGGCTGCGGGGTGACCAGTTGTGCCATCTTAGTGTCCCCATCCCTCTCCCGCCGAAAGCAGAGGCCCCTGAAGCCTCCGGGAGCTGACCAGCGTGTCCGTCGGTTCTCGGAATATTAAGTGCAGAGCACAGAAAGGCCGCTGGATTGCCCCTCAACTCTGTATCCTCCAGGCTCACTCCTCTTCCTGGCCCTCGGAGCTCCCCTGTATCTCCCAGCCGGCCCTATAGAAGGGAATAATAATAATAATGGTATTTGTTAAGCGCTATGTGCAAAGCACTGTCCTAAGCGCTGGGGTTATAATGATAATAATAATAATGACATTTATTAAGTGCTTACTGTGTGCAAAGCACTGTTCTAAGAGCTGGGGAGATCACAAGGTGATGAGGTTGTCCCACGGGGGGCTCACAGTCTTAATCCCCATTTTACAGATGAGGTAACTGAGGCCCAGAGAAGTTAAGTGACTTGCCCAAAGTCACTCAGCTGAAAATTGGCGGAGCCGGTATTTGAACCCACCGACCTCTGACTCCAAAGCCCGTGCTCTTTCCACTGAGCCACTCTGCTTCTCCATCACGGAGGGGCAGCCGGAGTCCTGGCGGTCCCCCAGAGCCAGTGGGCTGGGATCTCAGGCCTGAGTAGGGCATCTCCTCCCGGACCTTAAGTGGCCCAGGAAGAGGGAAAGGGGGTTGGGGGTCGTCCAGGGTGGTCCGGGGAGAGTGGGGGAGAGGAGGCCTGGGTAGCTCGAGGTATGGTGATGGAGGAGCTGCCGACCTGACTGAGAGGTGGAGGGGTTTGGGTAGAGGGTTAAGCCTATCGTTGGGCTGAGCACCTGGGAAAGACCTGGAATTCCCCTGGAACTTGAGAAAGACGGGAACCTCCTGGGAAAGGGAGGGATGCGTGGAAGCGTCCTGGAAGGTGGGAAGTGGGGAGGCAGTTGAGAGTCAATGACTTTTGTCTTCCACCCGGGGGTGGGGTGCGAATTGGCTCCATGCGGGCTCCTTTAGGGTTCCGTGGATTTCTCAGGCCAGTTGCAGGATGGGGAGGAGGGGCCTTGAAGACCCTAATTCTCCCCTGATTCTAAAAGAAGTCGGGGGGCGGGCAGCTCAAGACAAAAATGGAGCGATGGTTGGGAGCATTGTGGCCTAGTGGATAGATCACAGGCCTGGGATTCAGAAGGGCCTGGGTGCCTCAGTTACCTCATCTGAAAAATGGAGATTAATACTGTGAGCCCCATGTTTAACATGGACTGTGTCCAACCTCCACCATTTGTCTGTAGTGTGACCTGGGGCAAGTCACTTTACTTCTCTGTGCCTCAGTTACCTCATCTGAAAAATGGAGATTAATACTGTGAGCCCCATGTGGAACACGGACTGTGTCCAACCTCCACCATTTGTCCGTAGTGTGACCTTGGGCAAGTCACTTCACGTCTCTGTGCCTCGGTTACCTCATCTGAAAAATGGAGATTAATACTGTAAGCCCCATGTGGAACATGAACTGTGTCCAACCTCCACCATTTGTCTGCAGTGTGACCTTGGGCAAGTCACTTCACGTCTCTGTGACTCGATTACCTCATCTGAAAAATGGAGATTAATACTGTAAGCCCCATGTGGAACATGAACTGTGTCCAACCTCCACCATTTGTCTGCAGTGTGACCTTGGGCAAGTCACTTCACGTCTCTGTGCCTCGGTTACCTCATCTGAAAAATGGAGATTAATACTGTAAGCCCCATGTGGAACATGAACTGGGTCCAACCTCCACCATTTGTCTACAGTGTGACCTTGGGTAAGTCACTTCACGTCTCTGTGCCTCAGTTGT
The DNA here is from genome assembly GCF_015852505.1 of Tachyglossus aculeatus. Classification (NCBI taxonomy): domain Eukaryota; kingdom Metazoa; phylum Chordata; class Mammalia; order Monotremata; family Tachyglossidae; genus Tachyglossus; species Tachyglossus aculeatus. The sequence goes on along the minus strand of NC_052076.1, from coordinate 32,560,837 downwards.
CTCACCTGTAAAATGGAGATTAATACTGTGAGCCCCATGTGGAACATGGACTGTGTCCAACCTCATTAGTTTGTATCTACCCCTTCGCTCAGCTGTGTGACTTTGGGCAAGTCACTTCACTTCTCTGGGCCTCATTTCCCTCATCTGTAAAATGGGGATTAATCAATCAATCAATCAATCAATCGTACTTATTGAGCGCTTACTGTGTGCAGAGCACTGTACTAAGCGCTTGGGAAGAACAAGTCGGCAACACATAGAGACAGTCCCTACCCAACAGCGGGCTCACAGTCTAGAAGTCTAGAAGTCTGGAAGTCTAGATTAAGACTGTGAGCCCCATGTGGACAACCTCATCACCTTGTATCCTTCCCAGCACTTAGAACAGTGCTTTGCACATAGTAAGCGCTTAACAAATGCCATCTTTATTATTATTATTATTATTATTATTATTATTATTACAGTGCCTGGTACATAGTAAGCCATAAAAAAAGTCACAATCTGACGCGATCCTTATTCAAGCTTGCAGCGGTGACTTCTTTTGAGGGCCGGCCTCTGGGTTGGGGGGTTGGGGGAGGGCATCTTGCCCATCTTGTGGCCCCCCCCAAATCCCGGCTTCGTTCTGCTGGGCTGAGGGGGCTGACAGTGGGGTAGGGGGCGCCATCTAACGGTTGGAGAGGGGCCCGTGTCTCGGAATTAAGGTTGCCAAGTGGGCCACATTTCTGCTTTTAGAAGGCCCCGGGGAGACCTGTTCCCAGAGCGCCAGACTGGACCGTCCGGGCCGGACCACCTGGCCCGAGCGGCTGGTCTTCTCTACTCCTCCGCCCCTTTTAGAGAAGGAGCGTGGCTCAGTGGAAAAGAGCCCGGGCTTTGGAGTCAGAGGTCATGGGTTCAAATCCCGGCTCTGCCACTTGTCAGCTGTGTGACTTAAGTCACTTCACTTCTCTGTGCCTCAGTTACATCATCGGTAAAATGGGGATGAAGACTGTGAGCCCCCCGTGGGACAATCTGGTAACCTCCCCAGCGCTTAGAACAGTGCTTTGCACATAATAATAATAATGATGCCATTTATTAAGTGCTTACTATGTGCAAAGCACTGTTCTAAGAGCTGGGGAGGTCGCAAGGTGATCAGGTTGTCCCACAGGGGGCTCACCGTCTTAATCCCCATTTTACACATGAAGTAATTGAGGTCCAGAGAAGTTAAGTGACTTGCCCCAAGTCACACAGCTGACAATTGGTGGAGCTGGGATTTGAACCCATGACCTCTGACTCCAGAGCCCGTGCTCTTTCTACTGAGCCACGCTGCTTCTCATAGTAAGCGCTTAATAATAATAATAATAATAATAATAATAATAATAATTATTATTATTATTATTATTATTATTATTATTATTATTATATCTGTTTAAACCCAAACGGCCCAACAGCGGCTGGCATAGAATCTCAGTGCGCTTCTCAGAATCTCAGAAGCTGAAGCCTACGGGGCTGGATGAACCCCTGCCTCCATCACCGGGGCATTACTAATGTGGGGGCAGGGAAGGGGAAAGAGAAGGGGGACGAGAAGCATCGTGGCTCAATGGAAAGAGCCAGGGCTTGGGAGTCAGAGGTCATGGGTTCTAATCCCGGGTCCACCACATGTCTGCTGTGTGACCTTAGGCAAGTCACTTAACTTCTCTGAGCCTCAGTTACCTCATCTGTCAAATGGGGAGTAAGACTGTGAGCCCCACGTGGGACAACCTGATCACCTTGTATCCCCCCCAGCGCTTAGAACAGTGCTTTGCACATAGTAAGCGCTTAACAAATGCCATTATTATTATTATTATTATTATTATTATGCCCTTGGAGCCGAGGAAATTAAAATTATTATTATTATTTATTATTATTATGGTATTTGTTAAGAGCTTGCTATGTTCCAAGCACTCGTCTAAGCGGTGGGGCAAACGGAGAAGCAGCATAGCTCAGTGGAAAGAGCAGGGCTTGGGAGTCAGAGGTCATGGGTTCTAATCCCGCCTCTGCCACTTGTCAGCTGTGTGATTTTGGACAAGTCACTTCACTTCTCTGCAGCTTGGCTCAGTGGAAAGAGCACGGGCTTTGGAGTCAGAGGTCATGAGTTCTAATCCTGTTAGCTGTGTGACTTTGGGCAAGTCACTTAACTTCTCTGTGCCTCAGTTACCTCATCTGTACAATGGGGATTGCCTGTGAGCCCCCCGTGGGACAACCTGATCACCTTGTATCCTCCCCAGTGCTTAGAACAGTGCATTGCACATAGTAAGCGCTTAATAAATGCCATCATTATTATTATTATTATTCTCTGGGCCTCAGTTCCCTCATCTGTAAAATGGGGATTAAGACTGTGAGCCCCACGGGGGACAACCTGATTACCTTGTATCCCCCCAGCGCTTAGAACAGTGCTTGGCACCTAGTAAGCGCTTAACCAGTACCATTATTATTATTACAAGGTGATCAGGTTTCCCACGTGAGGCTCGAGTCCTTATTTTCCAGATGAGGTACCTGAGGCACAGAGAAATGAAGTGGCTTGCCCAAGGTCACACAGCAGATAAGTGGTGGAGTCGGGATTAGAATCCTCTGACTCCCAAGCCCGTGTTCTTTCCCCAAGGATGAGGCGGGCAGCCCCTAGGTCTGGTTAGGAGCTCCATGGGTCGCCTCTGCTATGCACCCTCCCCCTTCCATTCATTCACTCATTTAATCGTATTTATTGAGCGCTTACTGTGTGCAGAGCACTGTACTAAGCGCTTGGGAAGTACACGTTGGCAACATATAGAGACGGTTCCTACCCAACAGCGGGCTCACAGTCTAGAAGATAATACCAGCCTTGTCCCGTAGCCCGGGAAAAGTGGGGGTCGGCTATTAGGGAGGGAGTCGTACTGGATGCTGGAGTTGCCGTTCAGAGAGCGGGGACACACAGAGATACACAGAGACATAGACCCCTCCCACCATACACCTACCCACACAAACTCACACACAGACCGAGACAACCGGAGGGTGACAGAGATACAAAGCGACACAAGCTGAGATAGATCAGCATGTATTAGTGGCAAGAGCGCGGGCTTAGGAGGTCATGGGTTCGAATCCCGACTCCACCGCTTATCAGCTGTGTGACTTCAGGCAGGTCACTAACTTCCCTGGGCCTCAGTTTCCTCATCTGTAAAATGGGGATCCCGATGTTGGGTAAGGACCGTCTCTATATGTTGCCAACTTGTACTTCCCAAGCGCTTAGGACAGTGCTCTGCACACAGTAAGCGCTCAGTAAATATGATTGAATAATAATAATGATAATATAATGGCATTTATTAAGCGCTTACTGTGTGCAAAGCACTGTTCTAAGCCTGGGGGGGGGTTACAAGTTGATTAGGTTGCCCCACGGGGGACTCACAGACTTAATCCCCATTTTACAGATGAGGTAACTGAGGCACAGAGAAGTTAAGTAACTTGCCCAAAGTCACACAGCTGACGGATGGCCGAGGCGGGATTTGAACCCATGACCTTTGACTCCAAAGCCCGGGCTCTTTCCACTGAGCCACGCTGCGAATGAATGACTGTGAGCCCCACGTGGGACAATCTGATTACCTTATATCTACCCCAGCGCTTAGAACAGTGCTTTGAACATAGTAAGCGCTAAACAAATACCAACATTATTATTATTATACTGAGACAGAACAGGAAGCTGTCAGGGAGAGACATTGAGCCTGAAGGTCAGAAAGAGAGACGGACAGAGAGACAAGAAGCTGTCAGAGAGAGACATTGAGACTGAAGGTCAGAAAGAGAGATGGACAGAGAGACAAGAAGCTGTCAGAGAGGGACATTGAGACTGAAGGTCAGAAAGAGAGACAGACAGAGAGACAAGAAGATGTCAGAGAGAGACATTGAGACTGAAGGTCAGAAAGAGAGACAGACAGAGAGACAGGGATGGAGAGGGAGACACACACACACACACACACACACACACACACACACACACACCGTATGTTTCCAGCTCCAGAAGTCCGCATCTCTCTGTCTCTGTCTCTGTCTCTCTCTCTCTCTGTCTGTCTGTCTGTCTCTCTCTCTCTCTCTCTCTCTCTCTATCTCTTTCTCACTCTCTCTGTCTCTCTCTAATTGCCGAGACAGAAAGTGGTCGGAGTAATTGATGCATTGTGCCCACCCGCCCGCCCGCCCGCTTGGCCGAGGTCAAAAGCTTCTTCAAACCCACGGAGGCCGAGGCCCTTTGATGTCTCCCGCTGCGGCTTGCGGTTTGATCGCTCCTTTCCGAGGCTCGGGCCGGCTGGACTCTTCATTCCATCATTCCATCGTATTTATTGAGCGCTTACTGTGGGCAGGGCACTGTACTGAGCGCTTGGAAAGGGCAATACAGCAATAAAGAGGGACAGTTCCTGCCCACAACGGGCTCACGGTCTACAGGGGGGAGACAGACATCAATACAAATGAACAGGCATCAATATAAATAAATAGAATTATAGATATATACGTATTTATATTCCCCCTTCTAGACTGTGAGCTCGTTGTTGGGTAGGGACCGTCTCTATATGTTGCCGACTTGTACTTCCCAAGCGCTTAGTACAGTGCTCTGCATACAGTAAGCGCTCAATAAATACGATTGAATGAATGAATGAATATATATAAGTGCTGTGGGGCGGGAAGGGGGGGGGAAGAGCAAAGGGAGCGAGAAGAGGTGACGTGGAAGGGAGGGGAAGAGTACTATAGAGCCCTTTCAATTAGACTTCTCTTTCACTGAAGACAACTTGTACTTCCCAAGCGCTTAGTACAGTGCTCTGCACACAGTAAGCCCTCAATAAATACGATTGAATGAATAATGCACAATAAATGCCTTTGCCTGAGGCATAAACTCAGATTTCCTGACAGGGCCATGTTTCAATCCGTTAGAACAGTGCTTTGCACATAGTAAGCGCTTAATAAATGCCATCATTATTATTATTACTATTACTGTCCCCAAACTCTCGCTACCTCCCCAACCTCCGCCACCGGTTGCTTTCTCCGGCCGGGGAGCTGTCCGCGATGAATGAGAACTGCCCTCTCATTCATTCATTCATTCAATCAATCGTATTTATTGAGCGCTTACTGTGTGCAGAGCACTGTACTAAGCGCTTGGGAAGTACAAGTTCATTCATTCAATCGTATTTCTTAAGCGCTTACTATGTGCCGAGCGCTGTACGAAGCGCTTGGGAAAGTACAAAGCAGCGTGGCTCAGTGGAAAGAGCACGGGTTCTGGAGTCAGAGGTCATGGGTTCAAATCCCGGCTCCACCAATTGTCAGCTGTGTGACTTTGGGCAAGTCACTTCACTTCTGTGTGCCTCAATTCCCTCATCTGTAAAATGGGGATTAAGACTGTAAGCCCCCCGTGGGACAACTTGATCACCTTCTAACCCCCCCAGCGCTTAGAACAGTGCTTTGCACATAGCGCTTAATACATGCCATCATTATTATTACATTGCAGCAATTAAGAGTGACGATCCCTGCCCACGAGCTCACAGTTTAGAAGGGTGGGTGGGGAGACCGACATCAATACAAATAAACAGTCATCAACATAAATAAATAAGATGACAGATATATACATAGCCCAGACTGAGCCCCCTCCTTCCTCTACCCCTCCTCCCCCTCCCCATTCCCCCCGCCTTACCTCCTTCCCCTCCCCACAGCACCTGTATATATGTATATATGTTTGTACGTATTTATTACTCTATTTTATTTGTATATATTTATTCTATTTATTTATTTTGTTAATATGTTCTGTTTTGTTCTCTGTCTCCCCCTTCTAGACTGTGAGCCCGCTGTTAGGTAGGGACCGTCTCTATATGTTGCCAACTTGTACTTCCCAAGCGCTTAGTACAGTGCTCTGCACACAGTAAGCGCTCAATAAATACGATTGAATAAATGAATGAATACATCAATGCCGTGGGGCGGGGGGAGCGAAGGGAGCAAGTCAGGGAGACGCAGAAGGAAGGGGGAGATGAGGAAAAGTGGGGCTTAGTCTGGGAAGGCCTCTTGGAGGAGATGGGCCTTCAGTAAGGTCTTGGAGGTTTGTGGGGGAGTAGTTGTCTGGCGGATTTGAGGAGGGAGGGCGTTCATTCCAGGCCAGAGATAGGACGTGGGTAAGGGGGTGGCGGGGCGACCGTTCCGGGGCGCTGTCCCCGGTTCTGGGGAGCCCCAAAGAGGTGTCCCTGCCCCCGCCCCCGCGGTCTTGGGGAGCTTCATCCCACCCCTCAACCGTCTCGGCGCGCTGTCCGAGAAGTACATGAGGTAGTTGATAGAGAAAGGGCCTGGGAATCAGAAGGTTTTGGGTTCTAATCCCTGCTCCGCCATTTGTCTGCTGTGTCACTTCACTTCTCTGGGCCTCAGTTACCTCATCTGTAAAATGGGGATTGAGCCTGTGAGCCCCACGTGGGACAGGGACTGTGTCCAACCCAATTTGCTTGTATCCACCCCAGCGCCTGGCACATATTAAGCACTTAACAAATACTATTATTATTATTATTATTAGTGGATAGAACAGGTGCCTGAGAGACAGAAGGTAATGGGTTCTAATCCCAGCTCCTCCACTTGTCTGCTGGGTGACCTTGAGAAAGTCACTTAACTTCCCTGGGCCTCAGTTCCCTCATCTGTAAAATGGGGACTGAGACTGTGAGCCTCATACGAGACAGGGACTGTGTCCAAACCGATTTGCTCGTATCTACCCCAGGGCTTAGTACAGTGCTTGACACACAGTAAGTGCTAAACAAATGCCACATCATTTATTATCATTCTGGGCGGTGCCCCCCGGGTCCCTGGAGCCTTGGATGGCCGTCCCGGTGATGGGAAGAGTCCCGGTCCTTTCCCCTCCAGCCCACCGTGGCGAGAAGACTAATTTCCATATAATAACATTTTGTTATTTGCAATAAATCATCCCCACAGTAAGGTGACTGGGTTATGTCACTATTTGCAAACCTACAGAATGTAATTATAAGCCGTCGGGAAACGGGCCGCAGCAGCCCCGGCTCCGTAACAACAAACATTTACGTAGGCGCTTTGGATGGCGGAGGGTCGCAAGGACTGGCCGGGTTCTTGGCAGGACCCCCGGCCCCGACTGGTCAAGGCTTATAGAGGCCCGGACTCCCTCTAAACAGTGCGCTGCGCCCAGGGCTAAGGCAGGAAGAGCAATGTGGGGGCTTTGGGAGGGGTCTCTGTCCTTCGGCCTGGTGCCCGGGTGCTGGCATTTCTGGGGGCACAGATCTGATAGCCCCCTCCCAAATCCCGCGTCGTCCCCTCCAGCCCCCTCTCCCCTTCCCTTCTCTGCTCTCTCTCCTCCCCACCGGAGGAGTTACTCTGCCGAAAGCAAATGGGCCAAAATCGATTCCCCCCACAACGGGTGTCCCATGATGTCCAGAGCAGTCGGGGGAGTGGGGGGGTCCCGGGAAACCCCACCTCGTTGGGGGATTTTCAATGTTCGGGCATCTCACCCTCCCCGCCCTCAACTCGGGGGTGTTCCCTCCGGGTTCATTCATTCAATCGTATTTATTGAACGCTTACTGTGTGCAGAGCGCTGTACTAAGCGCTTGGGAAGTACAAATCGGCACCATATAGAGACGGTCCCTACCCAACAACGGGCTCACAGTTAAGCGCTTACTGTGTGCCAGGCACTGTTCTAAGCGCTGGGGTAGATACAAGGTAATCAGGTTGGCCCCTCGTGGGGCTCACAAGCCCCATTTTGTAGGTGAGGGAACTGAGGCCCAGAGAATAATAATAAAATGATAGTGTTTGTTAAGCGCTTACTGTGTGCAAAGCACTGTTCTAAGCGCTGGGGAGGATACAAGGTGATCAAGTTGTCCCACTGGCCGGGGGGTGGGGGGGCTCACAGTCTTAATCCTCACTTTGCAGGTGAGGGAACTAAGGTCCAGAGAAGTGAAGTGATCTGTCCAAAGTCACACAGCTGACAAGTGGCAGAGGCGGGATTAGAACCCACCACCTCTGACTCCTAAAGCCGTGTTCTTTCCACTAAGCCACGCTGGGTTGGCCTGGGCAGGAGGGTCATTCATTCATTCATTCATTCAATCGCATTCATTGAACGCTTACTGTGTGCAGAGCACTGTACTAAGCGCTTGGAAAGTACAATTCTGCAACATATAGAGACGGTCCCTACCCAACAACGGGCTCACAGACTAGAAGGGGGGTGGGGGGGGAGACAGACAGCAAAGCAAAGCAAGTAGACAGGTGTCAATACCATCAAAATAAATAGAATTATAGCTATATACCCATCATTAATAAAATAAAGGGAGTAATAAATAGGTACAAATATACACAAGTGTTGTGGGGAGGGGAAGGAGGAAGGGAAGAGGGAGGGAGCCGGGGGGGAAAAGGGGAGGGGAGGGTCCGGTGATCCCGGGCGGTTCGGGAATTCCGGGCCGAGTGGGATCGGGATGACGGATTTCCCTTGTATTTGCCGGCGCGTCGCCCTGGAAGAGAAGCAGCGTGGCTCAGTGGTAAGAGCCCGGGTTTGGGAGTCAGAGGTCATGGGTTCTAATCCCGCCTCCGCCGCTTGTCAGCTGGGTGACTTTGGGCAAGTCACTCTGGGCCTCAGTTCCCTCATCTGTAAAATGGGGATGAAGACTGTCAGCCCCTCGTGGGACAACCTTGATGACCTTGTATCCCCCCACCCAGCGCTTAGAACAGTGCTTGGCACATAGTAAGCGTTTAACAAATACCAACATTAATGTTATTATTAAGAGAAGGGAATTTCGGGCGGGAAGTGTCAGTTCCCCCGCGGGCTGGGGCGAGAGCGGCCGGCCCCCGCCCGTCCATCTCCCGGGGATGTTCGCCGTTATTGGCGCTGAACGCGGGCCATTCGTCACCGACAGTTCAGGCCAGAAGAGAAATTCATTACTACGCCTCTCGTCCCGGCGGGATTTCTCTCGGAGCCGGGAGCACGACGTTTGGTCTCTAACCCGTTTATACGCTCCGTGCCCCCGCTCCCGCTTCAGTCTGGCCTCAGGGAAGGGAAGGCGGAGGCAGGGGGCTGCCCATAATAACAATAATAATGGTATTTGTTAAGCGCTTACTATGTGCAAAGCACTGTTCTAAGCGCTGGGGGATACAAGGTGATCAGGTTCTCCCACGGGGGGCTCACAGTCTTAATCCCCATTTACAGATTAGGGAACTGAGGCTCAGAGTAGTTAAGTGACTTGCCCAAGGTCACACAGCAGACAGGTGGCGGAGCCGGAATTCGAACCCATGACCTCTGATTCGAAAACCCATGCTCTTTCCACTGAGCCATGCTGCCCATCCCACTCACCCATCCTCAGGGCGGCTGCAGAGGAACCGACCCTTGTGTGTCCACGCACGCATGGCTGCCCTGGTTAGATTGAGGAGGGAAAGGGGTACCGAACTCCGCCCGCCCCCCCGGCCATACCCATAAGATAAAATATCCCCGCGGAATCAGGGTTTGGGAAGGACCATCCCTCCGTCGACCCCCGGACCACATCCTCCCCCTGGCCTGGAGTGCCCTCCCTCCGCACATCTGCCAAGCTAGCTCTCTTCCTCCCTTCAAAGCCCTACTGAGAGCTCACGTCCTCCAGGAGGCCTTCCCAGACTGAGGCCCCTCTTTCCTCTCCCACTCCCCATCCCCCCCGCCCTACCTCCTTCCCCTTCCCACAGCACCTGTATATATGTTTGTACAGATTTATTACTCTATTTACTTGTACATATTTCCTATTCTATTTGTGAGCCCGTTGTTGGGTAGGGACCGTCTCTATATGTTGCCAACTTGTACTTCCCAAGCTCTTAGTACAGTGCTCTGTACACAGTAAGCGTGCAATAAATGCGATTGAATGAATGAATGAATGAATGAACAGTGCTTTACACATAGTAAGCGCTTAATAAACGGCATTATTATTATTATTATTATTATTATTATCATCTTCTCGCCCAAAACCCAGGCTCCGAGCTGAATGCACTGAGGAGCAGTGTGGCCTATTGGAAAGAACAAGGGCCTGGGAATCAGAGGACCTTTGTTCTCGTCTTGGCTCTGCCATTTGCTTGCTGTGTGATTTGCGCAAGTCATTTCATTTCTCTGGGCCTCCATTTCATCATCTGTAAAATGGGGGATTTGATACCTGTTCTATGTAGATGATCGGCCCCGTTTTGGACAGAAACTGTGTTCTGCCTAATGAATCTGTATCTGCTTCCAGAGCTTAGAATAGCGCTTGACACAGAGTAAGCACTTAACAAATATAAAAATGATAATAATAATTCGGGGGAGAAGTGAGAGATCTTATCCCTCCCATCCCCTTCCTCCCGGCCCGGCAGGAGGGAATTTGGGGTCCAGATGCCTCTTCCAAGCTCCGGATCCCCTCTGGCTGCCTGGAGACACACACCCCCCCCCCAAGTCCAGGAAACTGGTCCTGTCTGGGGAGTCTGGGAGACTGGTGGGACAAATTGTTGGAAGCAGGGTAGCCTAGTGGATAGAGCACGGGCCTGATAGCGGAACTGAGTTCTAATCCCAGCTCTACCCCTTGTCTGCATCATGACCTTGGGAAAGTCATTTAACTTCTCTGTGCCTCAATAACCTCATCTGTAAAATAATAATAATAATGATCATGGCATTTATTAAGTGCTTACTATGTGCAAAGCACTATAAAATGGGAATTAAGCCTCTGAGCTCTATGTAGGTCATGTACTGTGTCCAACTGATTAGCTTGTACCAACCACAGCGCTTAGTACAGCGCCTGGCATATAGTAAGCACTTTACATATACCGTTAAAATAAAAAAAGTCAGGCGAGGTGAACCCAACCAAACCCTGCAGTGTAACAAGTGAAAAATCCGCCCCTGAGCCCCCAGCCTTTAATCCATCAAGGGGATTTATGGAGCTGAGCAGTGTGCAGAACGCTGTACTGAGCGCTTGGGAGAGTCCTGTACAATACAGTCGGTAGACACGATCCCTGCCCTGGAGAAGTTTAAACCAAGGCTCTTCTCACTAAAGCACTCTGCCATCTCAGAGTTGGCGGCAGTACTGCCCCCTCGTCCCTCCAACCTTTTTAGTCTGCCCCAGGGGCGGGTTTAGGAGAGACTCTGCCCCCCTCCATCCTCCCAGCCCACCTCGACCCCGGATAGAAATAATAATAATAATAATAATAATAATAATAATAATAATGGTTCTTGTTAAGTGCTTACTATGTACCAAGCACTGTTCTAAGTGCTGGGGTAGATATAAGTTAATCAGGTTGACCAGTCCCTGTCCCACATTGGGCTCACAGTCTTAAATCCCCATTTTGTACAGATGAGGTAACTGAGGCCCAGACAAGTGAAGTGGCTTGACTAAAGTCACACAGCAGACAATGGTGGAGCCGGGATTAGAACCCATGACCTTCTGACTCCCAAGCCCATGCTCTGCTACACAAACTCCAGAGGTCCCACCCTTCCACCATCCATGACCATACCTCTCTAATAATAATAATAATAATAATAATAATAATAATAATGGCATTTATTAAGCGCTTACTATGTGTAAAGCACTGTTCTAAGCACCGGGGAGGTCAAAAGGTGATCAGGTTGTCCCACAGGGGGCTCACAGTCTTAATCCCCATTTTACAGATGAGGTAACTGAGGCCCAGAGAAGTTAAGTGACTTGCCCAAAGTCACACAGCTGACAATTGGCGGAGCTGGGATTTGAACCCCTGACCTCTCACTCCAAAGCCCGTGCTCTTTCCACTGAGCCACACTGCTTCTGAGTCCTGATCGCTCTAAGTCCTGATCGGTCCCCAGTCAGCTGGCAACCAGAGAGGCAGGTGCACCAGGGCGGAAGCTGGCGAGCTTGGATGCCCAGCTGATGTCTCAGAGCTGGCAAGGTTTCCGGGTCGGTATTGCACTGTGCCCCCGTCCATTCCCCACTATGCCTCTTTAGCCAGTCGGGGTTCGGGTTGGGCAGATGGAACTCAGAACTGGGTATAATAATGATGATGATGATGATGATGGTATTTGTTCATTCATTCAATTCATTCAATCGTATTTATTGAGCGCTTACTGTATGCAGAGCACTGTACTAAGCACTTGGGAAGTACAAGCCGGCAACATGTAGAGATGGTCCCTACCCAACAACGGGCTCACAGTCTAGAAGGGGGAGACAGACAACAAAACGTGGACAGATGTCAAGTCATCAGAATAAAGTGCTTACTGTGTGCAGAGCACTGCACTAAGCGCTTGGGAAGTACAAGTTGGCAACATTTGTTAAGCGCTTACTATGTGCTAAGCACTGTTCTAAACGCTGGATTGGTCAGGTGATCATCAGAGGGGCCCAGGACGTCTACTACTAAGCCTAAATAGAGAAGCAGCATGGCCTAATGGATAGAACTTGGGAGTCAATACAATCTGGATTCTAATCCCGGCTCCATCACTTATGTACTGGGTGACCTTGGACAAGTCACTTCACTTATCTGTGCCTCAGTACCCTCGTCTGTAAAATGGGAAGTGGCAGTCTGATTTGTTTTTATCTACCCCCAGCGCTGCATACAGTGCCTGGCACATAGTAAATGCTTAAACAAATGGCATTAAAAATAGTCCTTTCCATGCCCTTTCAGGTCAGCCCTGCAACCAGAGTCCCATCCTCAATTCCCAGCCCCCCTGAGAGCCCAGGATATAAATCCCGAGGCGGTGAGGGCTTTTGGGGAGGGATGGAAAGTGAGGCAGGAGAGAGTTTTCCCCGTTTAGGGCCCTCTCCGAGTGTAAGCTCCTTGAAGGCAGGCGCCTGGTCTAAGATACAGCTTGGCCGAGGTCTCCCTTGGGTGGGTAGGTTGGGCTACCAGAAGGCCACTTGCCTGGAAGTGAAATGTGGCTGCCGCTTCCCTGTTCTCTCCTTGGGGCTGGGAAGAGGCAGATGTTTCTGGTTTTGTGTTTGTTTCCCCTCTCCCACTCCGAGCCCGACAGCAGTTTATGTGACTCGAACCGAGAATAGCGATGATCTCACGGTTCTGAGCTCTGCACTGGGGACTTCGGTGCCCACTCCAGGCCTACCCCCACCCCTCCGCCGCCCCCAGCCCAGACCCAGTCTCCGGCCCCATGCCCAGCCCTGCCCCTGGCTCCTGTCCTGCCCCCAGCCCTGCCCCTTCCTCTAACCTTGGCTCCAGTCTCGCCCCTTTTCCCACTTCCCAGGACCTGAGCCTTCCACAGTTCCAAGGTTGCACTGGTCTCGGGGGAGACCCGTTTCCAGAGTTCATTTCCCACCGCGAACCAAATCTTTTGAATGAAAAATCCGGGCCGGCTGGATCTGCCTGGAGTGAATGGCCGGTGGGGTGGGATGGGGGGAGATGGGGAAAGGGGTTTCCGCCTCGGCCCCCTGCCCCAGCAAGGACTTGCAATAGGCCCCCACATGTGACTGAATCTGATGCATATTAATGTCAGCCTCGTCTGTAACGGGTGTGTGTGTGTGTGTGTGTGTGTGTGTGTGTGTGTATCCCTTTCAGGCATCTGCTTTTATCGCGAGAACAGAAGACGCTGTCACTTTGCTCAGTTTCATCCCAAGCTTCAAGTCAGTCCTCCCGCCCACTACCATGCCACCCTGAACCTCTCAGAGTGACTGGCTTGCGGTTCATTTTGCATTGTGGGTAGGGCGTGAGTGTGTTTTAACAGATGAGCATGTCTGTATGTCCATACATACATCAGCGTGCATGTGGGCAAGAGGGGACAAGCACATGGATGTGTGCGGATGTGTGAACATGTGTGTTTGAGTGAGTGATTCTGTGTGCATGTGTACATATGGGTGGGTGGCTGGGCAAATGCTTGGATGTGTGAGTGTGTGGGTGTGTGTGCCTGTGAGTTGTGAGTGGGTGTGTGCATGTGAGCATGTGGGTGTGTGAGCAGTGGGTTATGAAATGGGAAAACACAAAAGCGCTCTCTGGGGTGCTTGCTGCATAGCTGAGAACAGTCCCTTTTAGACTGCCTGCCAAAGGCCCAGTGGATTGCTCTGCTCCCCTCCCCCAGGCATCATAATAATAATAATAATTCTGATATTTGTTAAGCACTTACTATGTGCCAGGCACTCTACTAAGCACTGGGGTGGAGACAAGCAAATCGGGTTGGACATAGTCCTTGTCTCATATGGGGCTCACAGTCTCAATCCCCATTTTACAGATGAGGTAACTGAGGCACAGAAAAGTGAAGTGACTTGCCCAAGGTCACACGTGGTGGATCCGGGAATAGAACCCATGACCTCCTAACTCCCAAGCCCATGCTCTTTCCACTAAGCCTTGCTGCTTCCCAGCATAGGAGCAGCGGCAGTGGCAACCCAGTCCTTTACTCCAGAGCCCCGAGGGTTGAGGTGAGGGGTCCCTGCCAGTCTTACATAACTGTCCAGAGAGGGAGCCAAGGTGGGCAAGGCGAGGAGTGTCGCCACAGTGGCCACACATTTAGCTGGAATGTGAAAGAAAGTCGCTTCTCGGGGAGGGCTTTGCGGCTATGGAGAGGGAGGGTCGCCTTTCCAGAAACAGAAAAAGGGAACACTTCTCCCTCCTGCAGTGAGGTCAAAATGAGGAACTTGTTGCCAGAATCACCAGGACGTCCCAGAGAGATGAGAGATCCAGCTTGGATCGCTGAGAGGAGAGTCGGGGGTGGAGAGGGGAGAGTCAGGGGTGTTAGGTGGACTATGCTGGCCCGCTGGAGGGAGAGTCAGGAATGGAGAGGATAGAGGCATGAGTGTTGGATTGTCCATGCTGGACCACTGAGGGGAGATTAAGGGAAAGAGAGGGGAGAGTTAGAAGTTGGTGGGTGGTCATCCCTAATCATGACCACTTAGAACAGTGCTTGTAAGTGCTTAACAAATACTATTATTATTAAGAGGGGGTGTCAGACATTAAAATAAATTACAGATAGGGGATATGGCAGGGGATAGGAAAACACACATAAGCACTGTGGGACTGGGGGTGGGGTGGATATCAAATGATTAAAGGGTATAGATCCAAGGAGAAAGTGAGAGCTGGAGTGTTTGTGGTTGTGTGTGTGTGTGTGTGTGTGTGTGTGTGTGTGTGTGTGTGTGTGTGTCTTTGGAGGCTCACGAGTGTGCAGTAAGAGTGGATTGTGTATATGGTACAATCTTTATCTACTAGTATATATGTGTGCTTTTTATGTTTACGTCACTGTGTGTGTTTGCTTGTGAGAGTGTTTGTCCATGAATGTGTGCCTATGTTAGATGTGAGTTGTGTATATATATTCTAGGAGTGCTTGTGTTTGGATGCCTATGTGTTTATATGTATGTGTTTCCCTGTAAGTGTGTTAGTTCATGAGTGTTAATGTTATGGATTGGTTTATCAGCATGTGAATGTATTGGCCTGTTTGGATAGGTGTCTGTGTGTATTGTGTGTGATTGCATTTGTGCATGGGAGTGTGTCCATGCGTCTTCACTAGCCAACAGCCCTCCAGCCCAATTATGTGCAGAGACAGAGAGGAAAGCAGATGGATCTTCCCAACCCTAGCATGCAAAAGCTCCCGCTGTCCTCTCCTCCTGCCCACCCCCACCTGCCCACGCTCCTCTCTAGCATCCTCCTCTTCCTTCTTCTCCTCCTCTTCCTCCTTCTCCTCCTCTTCCTCCTAGAGCACTGTGTGCAGGCAGCCCTCCTTCCTGCAATAGTGGGTGTCCCACTCATTGGCTGAGCACAGGGGATCTGGCTGTCACCCCCTCCTCCCTGGCTGGGCCCAGGGCTGGGGGACCCCCTGCTGACATCAGCCCTTGTGCACTCTGCCACTCGCCTCTCTTGGGCTGAGACTCCCACGGATCATCAGGTACTAGGGATGAGTGAAAACCCTCCCATCCCGGCTCCCCAATTCAGCCCTGATCCCAAACAAATCCCTGCCTGTGTCGGGATGTTGGAGCCCCCCATCTGGCTAGGGAGTAAGGCCTGAGGGGGTAGTGAAGGCAAAGACAGTTCTGGGCCCCCTGGGAGCTCAGAGTGGGAAGGAAATGGGTCTTTCAGCCCCCAGCCCTTCCCTGCATTCATTCATTCATTCATTCATTCAATCATATTTATTGAGGCTTACTGTGTGCAGAGCACTGTACTAAGCGCTTGTACTAAGCGTCTCTCCCTCTACCATCCTTTAAAGAGGGCAGACACCTGATGTCCAGGAGCCTGTGTCGTGTTGTGATACCAAGATCCTCTGCCTTATGTGCCAGAGACTGTGTCCTAGGTACCAGTAACTATGAGCCTTATGTATTGGAGCCCATCTGCCTTACATACTTAAGCCCGTGTGTCCTATGTACTGGGGACCGTGTGTCTTATGTGTCAGAAGCCGGTGTATGAGGAATTGCATCAGGATAGGCCTGAGATCCTGACCAGCTGTCTGTGTTCCCGGTCCAACCTTGCTTTGGGCTGGGACGGGTAGGAGTTGATGGGATTTCTGACTCGCCTGAGTTCGAGCAGGCAAGGCCTGGATCTGCCCCCTGAGGACGCTGAGTGTCCCCCAGCTCCGCAAGCTTTTGTTCACGCTTAGCGCCGTGGCCGCAATTCGAGCTAGGAAGACTCCTGCCATTGTCACGGTGATGTCAGTCAGGCCGTCCCCCAACCGGTCCCCCAAATGTCATTACCATCTCATACCCCATGCTTCAGAGAGGAGGTGGTGGAAGCACAGGCCGGCCGTGAGCTGGCTGGCCGCCAGCCAGGCTCGACTAGCAGTTGGAGCAAATGAATAATTTGTACCCCATAAGGCTGGGGAAACGTTGGGAATGTCGATTCATCCTTTCCATCCCCAGCAAAGACCTAGACTGGTGGGGGTGGTGGGGATCAAGGAGAGGCTGGGGTGTTTGCTGTGCTTTCGTGGTCCCGCAGCACTAGAGAAAATAATAATAATGGCATTTATTAAGGGCTTACTACGTGCCTCGTTCTTGCCTGTCCCGCTGTCGACCCCCGGCCCACATCTTCCCCCTGGCCTGGAATGCCCTCCCTCTGCCCATACGCCAAGCTAGCTCTCTTCCTCCCTTCAAGTCCCTACTGAGAGCTCACCTCCTCCAGGAGGCCTTCCCAGACTGAGCCCCCTCCTTCCTCTCCCCCTCATCCCCTTCTCTATCCCCCCATCTTACCTCCTTCCCTTCCCCACAGTACCTGTATATATGTTTGTACATATTTATTACTCTATTCATTTATTTATTTATTTTACTTATACATATCTATTCTATTTATTTTATTTTGTTACTATGTTTGGTTTTGTTCTCTGTCTCCCCCTTCTAGACTGTGAGCCCACTGTTGGGTCGGGACTGTCTCTATATGTTGCCAACTTGTACTTCCCAAGCGCTTACTACAGTGCTCTGCACACTGTAAGCGCTCAATAAATGCGATTGATTGATTGATTGATTGATTGATTGCAAAGCACTGTTCTAAGCACTGGGAAGGTTACAAGGTGAGCAGGTTGTCCCACGGGGGGCTCAGTCTTCATCCCCATTTTACAGATGAGGTAATTGAGGCACAGAGAAGTTAAATGACTTGCCCAAAGTCACAAAGCTGACATTGGCGGAGCTGAGATTTGAACCCATCACCTCTGACTGCAAAGCCCGTGCTCTTTCCACTGAGCCACGCTTGCTTTTGGAGAGGGAGAGCCACCCAAAGGAACAACTAGCCTCAGGAGGAGTTTCAGTTCATGCCTGAGTGGGCCCAGCTGACCTGGCCAATTAGGGGAAGGGGAATTGGGTGATGGGGTTCAGGGAAAGGAGGAGAAGGCATAGATCCCTCTGCTACCTGCAGAGCCTGTGTGGGTTGTGTGGGTGGATGCAGGATGGAGTGAGGGATGGGAGAGGAGGAACTCTCCAGCAGGGTAGGGGGTGGGGGAGATGGGCTCCCCAGCATGACCTGCTGGGTAGGGCATGGGCCTGGGATTCAGAAGGACCTGAGTTCTAATCCCGGATCTGCCACTTGTCTGCTGTGTGATCGTGGGCAAGTCACTTTATTCTCTGTGCCTCAGTTACCTCATCTGTAAAATAGGGATTAAGACTGTGAACCCCATGTGGGACAGGGACTGTGTCCAACCTGATTAGCTTGTATTTACCGCAGTGCTTGGTACAGTGCCTGAAACATAGTATGCATTTAACAAATACTATTATTATTGTTATTGCTATTCCCCAGAGTCAGACCACTGAGAGAGAACACCACAATCCCGTAGCTTTCCCTCCACCCTGGGCTTGACTGGCAAGACTGGTCCTCAGCAATGGTGCAGAGCCAGAAGGCACAAAGCAGAACCCTGGCTCTGTCCCTTGACCGCACCACCTAAGGTATCCCATTGGGCCCAACCCCAAATCCCCTTCCCCTGGACTAGACAGCCAGTTCCTCAGGAAACCTGGGCACATTCATTCAATCATATTTATTAAGCACTTACTTGTACACTGCACACTATATTAAGTGCTTGGGAGAGTACAGTGTAACAATAAACGGACATATTCCCTGCCACAATGAGCTTACAGTCTCAAAGATAAATTTATGCCCTTGGGATCCAGGTGGTATGAAGCTAGAAGGTAGACACTATTATTATTAATATTATTATTATATTTGTTAATCACTTACTATTTGTCAAGCGCTGTTTTAAGAGTTGGGGTAGATAAAAATTAATCAATTTGGATACAGTCCTTGTCCTGCAATCTAAGTAGGAGGGAGAGCAAGTATCAAGTCCCCAGTTAGCAGATGAGGCAACTGAGTCACAGAGAAGTTAAATGATTTGCCCAAGGTCACACGGCAGGAAGCTGCAGAGCTGGAATTTCTTGATTCCCAGGCCCGTACACTTTCTACTAGGCCACACTGCCACTGCGGCTGACATTTTGTCTTCTACGGCTTGCCCCCTCCCAGGCAGCATCTTGGGGAGGCCTCCCGGGCCCTGCCTGAACCGATAGGCTGAGGTTGTCCCAGGGGTCACCAATTCAAGTCAAGGAAAATTGACACCATCACCTTTCCAATGTTACCCTCTTCCCAGCCCCACAGCACTTATGTACATATCTGTAATTTATTTATTAATATTAATGTATGTCTCCCCCAAACTTTAGACTGTAAACTCACTGTGGGCAGGGAATGTATCTGTTTATTGTTATACTGTACTCTCCCAAGTGCTTAGTGCAGTGCTCCGCACACAGTAAGTGCTCAATAAGTACATTTGACTGACAGACTGACCCCGCCTGACACAGTTACATTGCCTGATACAGAATGGTCATCAGCCCATTATTAGTTACAAAATTCTACTCGATGATACATAGCCGACACAACATTAACCTGTCTGTTCCTAGGTAACTCAATCTGACTCAGGTGTGCACAGTTGGATATGATGTGAAACTGCCTGACACATGGTTACCCAGTCTATTCCAATGTTGCACAGTTCGACTCAGTGCTACACAATGAAACAATGTTACACTGCCTGTCACAGTGTTACCCAGACTGACACAATGCCTCAATATTGCTCCACATATTACAGTGTTATAATGATACACTGGATTTTACAATGTCACCCAGTAGGTAATACTTAAACACTAGAGTTTACCGTATTTCACCATGTGT
The DNA here is from genome assembly GCF_015852505.1 of Tachyglossus aculeatus. Lineage (NCBI taxonomy): Eukaryota > Metazoa > Chordata > Mammalia > Monotremata > Tachyglossidae > Tachyglossus > Tachyglossus aculeatus. The sequence goes on along the minus strand of NC_052076.1, from coordinate 32,541,328 downwards.
TCCAATGTTACACAGTTTGTTCCCATGACACACAGCACTACCACAATGACACAAAGTACCATGTGTTATTGTGATACAGAGCTGGTCATAATAATACACAGTCTGTCACAATATCACAAAGATACATGGTGTGTTACAGTGTCTTCGGCAGGTACCCCCCAAAATCCTCTAGACTGTAAGCTCACTGTGGGCTGGGAATGTGTCTGTTTATTATTATATTGTATGCTTCCAGGTGCTTTAATGCATTGCACACAGTAAGCACTCTATAAATGTGATTGAATGAATGAATGTTCCTGGGCCTCCCACCTGCAGGGTCCCCAGGTGTACTCAGGAGTAGACCCTCCCCCTCAACCCAGTTTGTCCTGGGATAAATTGTGGTGTGACTTACAACCACCCAGCTCCACTGACTTGTTGTGTGTGGAGGATGGACAGCCTCAGGACTCTCACATGTCTGCTCCCCAGAACGCTGAAGTGGGCAGACCAGCCTGGCAGTGGCAGCTGGGGATGGGCAAAACTTTGGAGTGGAAGCACCAGGAAGATGGGGAAACCGAGAGGCAAAGACTATCCAGGGACTGTCCAGGACAGCAGTGAGATGGCACTCCAAGGGGCAGTGATCATGAGGTGGGGCCAGACCATGAGTTGGACTGTCAGTCAAGAAGTGGCAGTGGACCACAGTGCTCCCTGACTAGTAGTAGCCTGTCCATGGTCTTGCCGTGGTGTCACTGAGGGGGACCCAGGTGTCGGCCGGCCAATAGGCTGCGGCAAGGCCATTGTCCACCAGCCAGCCCCTGCCACATCCCCTTGGCCACACTCAACAGATGCCCACAATGTCCCTGCAGCGCCAGTTGCTGCCCTCCACTCAGCCCTGACTACAGCCTCCAGGGTCTTCTTCTAGACTGTGAGCCCACTCTTGGGTAGGGACTGTCTCTATATGTTGCCAACTTGTACTTCCCAAGCCCTTAGTATAGTGCTCTGCACACAGTAAGTGCTCAATAAATACGATTGATTGATTGATTGAGAAGGCAGCTCAGCCTAGGCCCGCCTCCCTGCCTCCTTCCTTCACCTCACCCTCCCTCCCCTCCCCCTTTCTCCCCCCTCCTCTTTTCTCTTCCCTCCCCCCTTACTCTCTCCTTTCTCCCCCTCCTACACCCCTTCCCCACTAGCCCAGCTGAGCATCCTTCCACAAGCCGCCTAATTTATTTATATTTATGAAACCTCTAACTAGGTCAGCACACTTTCATCCACAGCTCGTAATTACGGCTGCAGCAGCCGGGGCTGCCTGCACCAGGCTGGCTCTGCCTCGGGCGGGCTGGTGCCCGGGGACCCAGAGTGGGGCAGGCAGCTCCCGGCTCTCCACCTCAGGGGCAGGAACCATTGTTTTTAATTTTGTTTTTTATTGGCATTTGTTAAGCACTTACTATGTGCCAGGCACTGTACTGAATGCTGGGGTAAACAAGCTAATTAATCTGGACTCAGCCCATGTGGGGCTCCCAGTCTTAACCTCCATTTTACAGATGAGGTAACTGAGGCACAGAGCAGTTAAGTGACGTACCTAAGGTCACAAAGCAGAAAAGTGCCACAGTGGGATTAGAATCCAGGTCTTCTGATTCCCAGGCCCAAGCTCTATCACTAGGCCATGCTGTTTCTCATGTGAATGGAAAGAAATCAGGCGATGGCCCTGAAGGAAATAGGGAGGCAGGTCTAAAAGAAAGTTTTGTTTAGTGTAACCTTTGTTTGTGGGGACGCCTCTCGTTCTGATTGCTGCAGGTCAATGGTTCATTGGACTCACCTAGTGTTCCAGGGGCTTGGGGGTGGGGGTGGGGGTGGGGGAAGGGATGGGGATGTGACATTTGGGGCAACTGTTGGGTCCAGTTTGGGCCTCCTAGTTTCTTTGAGGGGGTGCGGGGTTAGGGGCGAGACGAGGAGGAACCTCCAGGCAGACAGACTGTGAGAGCTAAGGTCAATGGCCAGCTCCGGAATGCTTCCGGGAAGCATTCTTGGATTGATGACCCCATATTCCTAGTCAGGCCATTCCCTCTATCACTTCGCCTGTCGTGGCCCAGCTGGCCCTCCAGAGGATCGATTCTCTCCCACTCAACTCTAACCAAGGACTCATCACCCGCAGTCTCCCGCACTGGGCAGGGAGAGGGTCACGTCTTAGACTCCTTCACAGGTCCCCAGAGGGACTCAGGCCACCCTAGCTCTGCTCTGGGACTTTTGGTCCTGAGAGGTAAAGGGAGACATAGAGGGATCTCTTTGTGTTGGTCAAAGGCAACCTGTCGACCCCCACTCCCCCAGCCCCCAGGATTGGGGGATTGTGCTAGAGAAACTTGGAATGCATCATCTTTCTGACCCCCTGAATGGAACACTCCCCAATCTGGAAGCCTCCCCTCTCCCCTCCCTCGCCCATCCTTTCCCTTCCCCTCTGCACCTCTCACCCCTCCCTTGCTCTCTTTACCCCCTTCCCCTTTACCTCCTCCATCTTCACCTTCCTCTTCCCCCTCTCCTTTTCCTTCCCCACTCCCTTCCCCTCTCCTTCACACCCCTTTCCCCTCCCCTCCTCTTTACCCCCTCCCACTTCCGATTTCCCTTACTTTCCCCTTTCCCCCAACTCTGCTTTCCCTTTTCTTGCATCTCCCCCTCCCCTCTGAGCCTCCCTCCTCTCTCCCTCTCTCTTTACCCCCTTCCCATCCACCTCACCTTCCCCTTCTCCCTCCCCTCTGTCCTCACTTTTCCTGCTCCTCTCCCCTCCCCCTGCACCTCTCTCCCTTTTCAATCAACCATATTTATTGAACGCTTTACTACGTGCAGAACACTTACAAAGTGCTTGGGAGAGTATAGCATAACAGAGTTGGTAGGCATGATCCCTGCCTAGAAGGAATTTACAGTCTGGAGGGAGAGACAGACATTAAAATTAACTACAGATATGAATGTAAGAGCTATGAAGCTGAGGGTGGGGTAAATAAAGTGTATAGATCCAAGAAAAAGAGTGACACAGAAGGGAGAGACAGTAAGAAAAATGAGGACTTAGTCGGGGAAGGCCTCTTGGAGGAGATGTGATGATAATAAGACTTTGAAGACTGGGAGAGTGATGGTCTGTCGGGAGGGAGTGCCAGGCCAGAGATCTCTTTACCCTCTCCCCATCTCTACCCACCTCACGTTCCCCTTCTTTATGCCCCCCACCTCTCAGCCCTCCCCTCCTCGCCCTCTTCCCTTTCCTCTGCACCCCTCTTTCCCACCCCCGTCCCTCTGCTTTCTTCATCCTCTTCCCTTTCCTTCCCTTCCTATTCCCTCCCCACCACCACCCATTTTATTCCTTCTCGCCCCCTCCCCACCCGAGAACGCCCCCCTCCCCCCTGGGACTTATGGTCAGATTGGAGCAAAAGTCCTCTCACTGTCCCACTTCCTCGCTCTCCGCGCGTTTGTCTGAGATTTCAGGAGTCTTCCCCGCCCCTTCCTGAGCTGCAGCTCCGTTAATAATCATGATTAGCGCTTACCTAGGTGCTTTTCATTTTCCAAGACCATTAATTAACACTAATTAATCCTCACAGCGGCACCGAGAGGGAGGGGAAGCGACTCAGCTTCGCTGCCTCGAGTCACAGAGAACCTCGGCGGCGGGTAGAGGTACCCGGCTCCATAAACTGCGTGGTTTAGTGGAAAGAGCCCGGGTTTGGGAGTCAGAGGTCGTGGCTTCTAATCCTAACTCCGGCACTTGTCAGATGGGTGACTTTGGGCAAGACACTTAACTTCTCTGTGCCTCGGTTGCCTCATCTGTAAAATGGGGATTAAGACTGTGTGTCCCACCTGGGACAGCCTGATAACCTTGTAACTCCCACAGTGCTTGGCACATAGTAAATGCTTAACAAATACCATTATTATTATTATTATTATTATTATTATTAATCCAGGGATCCATAGTCCAGTTCTGCGCTCTGACCCCCTTCTCTTAGCCTGTTTCTCTCCTCTGGGGTCGGTCTCCCAGCCGTGACTGGGAATGAACTGGGAGCCAGAACGCCTCGACCCCGGCCTTGCTGGGAAGTCTTGCGTGTCCATGGACTTGACCCCATCTTTTCTGGGCCTCGTGGAGGGCTGGGTGCCAGGGCAGAAGAGGGACTCTCTGCTTTTTCCCCTGAACTGCCCTTGCCTGAACCTCTGCCCCTGCCCCTTGGGACAACCTGATTACCTATTATCTACCCCAGCATTTAGAATAGTGTTTGGCACATAGTAAGCGCTTAACAAATACCATAATTATTATTATTATTGTTATTATTATTATTATTATTATTATTAAGCCACACGCTCCCCGGCCTTGTGGGACAGAGTTGGGCGAGAAGAACAGCGGGGAGGGGGGGAGGGAAAAGAGCGAGGTTTTGAAGTCTCCTGGGAGTCAACTGGGGTCGGAAGAGGCAAGTGTCCCTGCGGGTTGATGACGCCCTATCGGCTTGTGGCCCTCCTGTCCACAGAATGGATCATTCTACTCCCAGCTCCTCCATTTGCTTGCTATATGACCTTGGGTAAGTCATTTCACTTAATAATAATAATGATAATAATTGTACTTGTTAAGCGCTTACTATGTGCCAAGCACTGTTCTAAACACTGGGGTAGATACAAGTTAATCAGGTTGGACACAGGTTGGACACAGACCCTGTCCCACATTGGGCTCACACTCTTAATCCCCATTTTTTACAGATGAGGGAACTGTATACCACTACTATTTTTATTATTGTATCCGAGCGGCCCTTCCCAAAAAAGGACTAGGAGAGAGGCAGAGGCTCGTCCGGGGCAGGAGAGAGATGGTTTAGGGCAGGTATTCTGGCTCCCACTCTGCGCCCCCACCCCCAGCCCCGATTTCACGGCTGGGATTGCGGATGGGGGAGAGGGAGAGACAGAAAAAAAGGGGAGAGAGGAAGTAAAAGAGAGGGAGATCGAGAAAGGGAAAAACAGGCACAGAACATATTCAGGGACAGAGACAGAGAAAGACCAAGCGAGACCGAGAGAGACAGATAAGGAGAGAAAGAGGGAGGGAGAGAGGGAGACAGTGTGAAATATATATCACACTCAGGGATCAACACAGAGAGACAGAGATGGGGAGGGAGAGGCGGGGAGGGAGAGAGTGGGAGACGGAGTGAGACATAGACCACTCCCAGAGACCGATGCAGAGAGATAGAGATACAGAGATGTGAGGCGGGGGGCGGGAGAGAGAGAGAGAGAGAGAGAGAGAGAGAGAGAGAGAGAGAGAGAGAGAAAGGGAGATGGGGGGAAACGGAGTCGGATTTAGACCATACACAGGGACAGACACAGAGAGGGATAGAGAGAAACTGGGAGAGAGGAAAAAAGAAGGGGAGAGACAGAAAGGGTTAGGGTTAGAAGCAGCGTGGCTTAGTGGAAAGAGCACGGGCTTGGGAATCAGAGGTCGTGGGTTCTAATCCCGTCTCCGCTACTTCATTCATACATTCAGTCGTATTTATTGAGAGCTTACTGTGTGCAGAGCACTGTACTAAGCGCTTGGAGAGTACAATTCGGCAACAGATAGTGACTTACCCAAAGTCACTTAGCTTCTCCGTGCTTGTTACCTCATCTGTAAAATGGGGATTAAGACTGTGAGCCCCACGTGGGACAACCTGCTGACCTTGTATCTACCCCAGCGCTTAGAACAGTGCTTGGAACATAGTAAGCGCTTAGCAAATACCATAATTATTATTATAGGGAAAGTCAGATAGATATCACATCCAGGGACAGAGACAGGCTGAGCGAAACAGCGAGAGAGAAAAGGAGAGAGGGAGAGACAGAGATATTGAGAAAGAGCGAGAAAGAGGGAGGGAGGGACAGATTCCCCATCTCTCCCTCCCGCCCCCCTTCCCCCCTGTTCTGGAGCTAATGAGTTTGATAAGAAATTGTCTCGCTAACAGGATTAGCTACGGGATCTGTGTCCAAGCGGGATTCGCTTGGTAATATCCCTCGTCCCGTCCTGTAGTCATCTGCCGCATCGGGTGGCCCGAGCCCGCGGGGGACTATCGCTCCTGCTCAGTCTTTGGCTGTGGGGGTCCCGGGCCGCCCCCTCCCTACCCTCGGCCCCCTTTCCGTAGCCGCCCCGCTCTGGTAGCGGCTCCGTGGATCCCTCCACTTTGGGGTCCCCTTCCTCCTCCCCTCCCCAACCCCGAATGTCCGGGCTCAGTATTTCCAGGGCTTGGCCGGTCCGGGGAGGAGGGTCTCTCGGGGACGGGCCACCCTGGCTCCGGGGTTCTAGAGCTTCGTAGCTCTGTCCCGGACGGGCACCGCAGCTGCCGTGGAGATCTCGGCCGAGCAGGGAGGCAGGGGATTAGCCCCGGGCTCGAGGTGCCGCGCCCCGCCCCGTTCCGATCAGTCCCTCGGGCCGTTCCGCCCAGGAGTTTGTCTTCTACTGGATGCTCAAGTCGAACGGTCCAGCCAACCCCCCTGGCTGTCCCCTCTCCATCCCTGACTCTCCTTCCAGTGACCCAGCACAGACCATCCAAAACCCCGACTCTCCTCTCTCCATCCCTGACTCTCCTTCCAGTGAGCCAGCACAGATCCCACCCAACACCCCTGAACTCTCCTCTCTCCATTCCTGACTCTCCTTCCAGTGACCCAGCAGGGACTATTCAGCTCCCCTGACCTCTCCTCTCTCCATCCCTGACTCTCTTTCCAGTGACCCAACACGGACCATCCAGCACCCCTGACTCTCCCCTCTCCATCCTTGACTCTGCCCCCACTGACCCAAGATGAACCATCCAACGCTCCTGACTCTCCCTTCTCCATCCCCGCCTCTCCCTCCAATGACCCAGCATGGACCACTCGGCCACGAATCCATCCAAACCCTCCAGGGACCTACGGATATTGTCTTCCCTGCAACCCCGCCCTCATTTTCCTCCGCAGGGGCTTGGCCCACTCCCGTCCCCTCATCCCCATCCCCCCCTTCCCCATCCCCCACCCCCGGGTCCGCAACAGCAGCTATTACACTGACAACACACATCTGGATCTGGAAATGCGGCGTGCAGAGCACCGACGGGCGGGATCGAGATTGGAAGGGGATGAGAAGGAAGGCGGGGAGAGGGGAAAGGAGGGAGGGGATGGGGCGAGGGGCGGGGGGATGGAAGAAAGGATCTTGTTGCCATCCCTCCTGGTTCAGTGGCCTCTTGCTTTCGTAGTTTGTTCAACATTCTTCCCCTCCATCCATTCCTCTCCTCCCTCCCCCTCTCTTCCCCTTCCCTCCTCCTTCCCCGTCCCCCCCGCTTCTCCTTTTTCCTCCCTGGGCTCATCTGGCCCTCTCAACAATCTGTCATCCCGCTCCCTTCCTCTTCCTCGCCGCCGCCTCTGTCATGCGTGGCTAATGGCTAGCAGGGAGCGAGGCCTAGCTGCGGGGCCGGGCTGTGGATCCAAGGTGCGAGGCGGGCTCCGGGATCTACCCTGGGGGTCCGGGGTGCCAGGCCGGGCTGCGGAGTCGAGCTGCGACGTGGGGGCTCGCCGGCTCGGGGAAGCGGCCCGGTACGCAGGAGCTCATTAAAGCATCATTAACAACAAAATCCTGTGGTCCAGCAGGGTGGGAGCCGTGTTAATCCTGTTCGGGAGGGAAAATAGAGCTGTAGTCAGAGATGGGATTATAGCCCGGAGAGGACAGCAGGGAGAGGCGCAGCAAACACACACACACACACACACACACACACACACACACACACACACACACACACACACACACTTATTCAAGCATTCTGGAACGCACAGACATAAACACATAAGACACACACGCTAATCCACAAACACACATATACATCCTCCCCCAGCATATGAACGCTCATGAAAACGTACACAAGCATTCATGAACACAAATACAAACACACAGGTACATCCCTTCTGGACTGTGAGCCCGTTGTTGGGTAGGGACCGTCTCTATATGTTGCCAGCTTGTTCTTCCCAAGCGCTTAGTACAGTGCTCTGCACACAGTAAACGCTCAATAAATATGATTGAATTAATGAATTCGCAATTCACACATAGATATACATACTCATCCACGCTAACCAACACACAGATATGTCCTCAGAAATACACGCACAAACAATCATGCACATGCCCACATGACTATTCAAGCATTCTGGAAAGCACACACACTAATCCACAAACACATATCTGCTTCCTCCCTCAGCAAATGAACTCTCATGAAAATGCACCCAAGCATTCACGAACACAAATGCAAACCCTCACAGATATCCTCACAGTTCACACCTAAATGCACGTACACACTCACACACACCCTGCCAAATATACAAACACATACTCACAGATCTATACGCACACACAGACCACTCACAGACTGTACACCAAACACAAACTCACAGTCACAGATATGCCCTTAGAAACACACACACACACACACACACACACACATACACACACCCCTGCCCTAAGTCCTGGTCTCTCCTTTCTGCAGCCCCCTGTCTCCCAGCCCCTGCTGGACTATATTCTCACTCAGGAAGCACACTGAGGCTGTGGCAACTTCCCTGGCCCTCGAGGAAGCCCATGTGCCAGACGCCATGAAAAATCCCCTGGTACACGGCACATTCCCAATGTTCAGTCTGCCCCACTTCCTGCTCCTCCTCCTTCTCCTCCTCCATCCTCCAGTCCTGTTTCCTGCCCCCGGCCCTCCCTCAGGACCAAACCTCCACAGCTGAGGCCAGGCTGGTCTGGACCTGCCGTGGGAATCAGATATCAGGCTCTTTCCAGGCACGGCCAGTCCTTAGGTGTATTCATTCATTCATTCAATCATATTTATTGAGTGGTTACAGTGTGCAGAACACTATACTAAGCGCTTAGGAGAATACAATACAACAATAAACAGACACATTCCCTGCCCACGATGAGCTGATGGCCTAGAAGCAGGGAGACAGACAAATAAATAAATAACAGATATGGATATAAGTGCTGAGGGGCTGGTGGGTGCCAGGGGGAGAACAAAGGGAGCAATTCGGGGCCACTCAGAGGGAGTGGGAGAAGAGGAAAGGGGGGGTTAGTCTGGGAAGGCCTCTTGGAGGAGATGTGCCTTCGATAAGGCTTTGAAGGAGGGGAGAGTAATTGTTCACTGCATTTGAGGAGGGAGGGCAACATTTGAGGAGGGAAGGCGTTCCACGCCAGAGGCAGGACGTGGGCTAGGGCTTGGCGGCGAGATAGATGATATCGAGGCACAGTACAATACAGCAATAAACAGACATGTTCCCTGCCCACAGTGAGGTCACAGTCTAGAGGAAATCATCATCATCAATCGTATTTATTGAGCGCTTACTATGTGCAGAGCACTGTACTAAGCGCTTGGGAAGTACAAGTTGGCAACATATAGAGACAGTCCCTACCCAACAGTGGGCTCACAGTCTAAAAGGAAATCATAGTGATGGGTCTGGGATTCGAACCCACACGTGCAAAGCACAGTGGATTAGCAATCCATGGATTTAAAGCCCTCTAAACTTTCGATTCATCATATTTAATCAATCGATTAGTAAACTGTATTTATTGAGTGCTTGCTCTGTGCAGAGCACTGTATTGAACGCTTGGGAGAGTACAGTATAATGGAGCTGGTAGTCATGTTCCCCGCCCACAATGAGGTTACAGTCTCGAGGGGGAGTTTACAGTCTAGAGGGGGTACTTTCAAATAGTCAATCAATTAACGGTATTTACTTAAGCATCTAATGCATGTAGAACACTATATGGAGCATCTATTGGTTGTAGGGTGCTGTAATAAACACTTACTGGCTGCACAGCACTGAACTGAGCATCTTTGGCATGCAGAGCACTGTACTGAGAACTTAGTGCAGAGCACTGTACTGGGCAACTACTATCAACCTCCTCAGTGGTATTTATTGAATACCTACTAAGTGCCTGTATCAAGTGTTTGGAAGAGTGTTTGTGTGTGAATATAGTTATTAATCAACCAGAGGTATTTATTGAGTTTTACTGTGCATGAAGCACTTATCCTTTGAATTCAAAGAAAACACCAGTGATGGTAAAATTGACCTGGAAGTGCATGTATGGCTGCAAAGGAGTTTTATAACTTAATCAAGATTGACTTCCTAGAGAAGATGGAATTTTAGGAATACCTTGAAGATGAGGAGAGTTGTGGTCCAAAAGATTTGTGGGGGAAGGACATTCCAGGCCAAGGGAGAAGCAGCATGACAGTGGAAAGAGCACCAGCCTTGGAGTCAGAGGCCCTGGATTCTAATCCCAGCTCTGCCAGTGGCTTGCTTTGTGACCTTGGGCAAGTCACTTGATTTCTCTGAGCCTCAGTTTTCTCAACTGTAAAATGAGGATTTAATACCTGTTCTCCCTCCTACTTAGACTGTGAGCCCCATGAGGGGCAGGTTCTGAGTCTGACCTAATTGACCTGTTCTTACCCCAGTGCTTAGAACAGTGTTTGACACATAGTAAGTGTCTAACATATATAAAAGAAAAGGGAACAACATGAGCAAGAGATCAGAGGAGAGGGTGAGGTATAGTTAGACAGGGAACTTGGGAGGAGTGAAGACTGAGAGCTGGGGAATGGTGGGTGAAGAAAGCCTCGAGGTCAGTGGTCAGAAGTTTCTGCTTGACCCGGTAGAAGGGAGGTGGCCCCTCCACACAGCACCTGTATATATGTTTGTACAGATTTATTACTCTATTTATTTTACTTGTATATATTTACTATTCTATTTATTTTGGTAATGATGTGCATCTAGCTTTAGTTCTGATGACTTGACTCCTGTCCACATGTTTTGTTTTGTTGTCTGTCTCCCCCTTCCAGACTGTGAGCCAGTTGTTGGGTAGGGGCCATCTCTATATGTTGCCGACTTGTACTTCCCAAGCGCTTAGTACAGTGCTCTGCACACAGTAAGCGCTCAATAAATATGATTGAATGAATGAATGAATGGAGTGTTTGAAGAGTGGAGAGAGATGTGCCAGGCAACATTTCAGGAAGGGCATCCAGGCAGCAGTGTCGGACAGATACAGAAGCGGGGGAGAGGCTTGAGGCTGAGAGTTCAGTGAGGAGGCTGATATATAATCTAATCTTCTATAATCTCCAGCCCTGACCTCTCTCCTTAATAATAATAATAATGGTATTTGTTAAGCGCTTACTATGTGCAAAGCACTGTTCTAAGCAGTGTGGCTCAGTGGAAAGAGCACGGACTTGGGAGCCAGAGGTCATGGGTTCTAATCAGGGCTCCACCACTTGTCAGCTGTGTGACTTTGGGAAAGTCACTTAACTTCTCTGGGCCTCAGTTACCTCATCTGTAAAATGGGGATTAAAACTGTGAGCCCCACATGGAACAGCCTGATCACCTTGTATCCCTCCCAGCACTTAGAACAGTGCTTCATACATAGTAAGTGCTTAACAAATGCCATTATTATTATTATTATTCTAAGCGCTGAGGAGGTTACAAGGTGATCAGGTTGTCCCACGGTGGGCTTACAGCTTTAATCCCCATTTTACAGACAACGTAATGGAGGCTCAGAGAAGTTAAGTGATTTGCCCAAGCCACACAGCTGACAGTTGGCAGAGCCAGGATTTGAACCCACGACCTCTGACTCCAAAGTCCATGCTCCTTCCACTGAGCCATGCTGCTTCTCTTCCAACTTGAATTTCCTCCTGCCTTCAGAGCTTCTCTACTGGGATGTCCCGCCAACAACTCAAACGTCACATGTCCAAAACAGAACTCCTCATCTTCCCACCCAAACCCTGCCCCACCACTGTTTTTCCCATCCCTGTAGGCAACACTACTACCCTCCCTGTCCTACAAACCGGTAACTTTCATTCATTCAATTGTATTTATTGAGCATTTACTGTGTGCAAAGCACGGTACTAAGTGCTTGGGAGAGTACAACAACAGACACATTCCTGCTCACAACGAGCTCACAGTCTAGAGGGGGAGACAGACATTAATATAAATAAATAAATAAATAAATAAATAAATAAATAAATAAATAAATAAATGATATGCCTTGGCATTATCCTCTACTTACCTCTCTCATTTAGCCCATAGATCCGATCAATCTGTCAGCAAATCTGTCCATTCTACCTTTACAACATGGCTAAAATTTCAGACTCTTTGCTGACCTCCCTGCCTCCTGTCTCTCCCCTTTCCAGTCCTTTCTTCACTCTGCTGCCTGGATCATTTTTCAAAAATAAATTCAATCCACATCTCCCCATGCCTCAAGAACCTCCAGTTACCACTACCATCTACCTCTCCATCAGATGGAAATTCCTTACCATCATCTTTAAAGCACTCAATCAGCTCGTCCCCTCCTACCTTACCTCGCTGATTTCCTTCTACAACCCAACCCCCATACTTCGCTCCTGTAATACCAATCTTCTCACTACACCTCAATTTCATCTACCTCGTCACCAATCCCTTGCCCACCTCCTCCCTCTGGCCTGGAACTCTCTCCCCCTTAATATATTGCCCTCCAAACCATAACTGTCCCCACTTTCAAAGTTTTATTAAAATCACATCTCCTCCAGGGGCCTTCATTCATTCATTCATTCATTCAATCGTATTTATTGAGCGCTTACTGTGTGCAGAGCACTGTACTGAGTGCTTGGGAAGTACAAGTCGGCAACATATAGAGATGGTCCCTACCCCACAACGGGCTCACAGTTTAGAAGGGGGAGACAGACAACAAAACAAAACATGTAGACAGGGGTCAAAATGGTCAGAACAAATAGAATTAAAGCTATATGCACATCATTAACAAAATAAATAGTAAATATGTACAAATAAAATAGAATAATAAATCTGTACAAATATATATACTGGTGCTGTGGGGAGGGGAAGGAGGTAGGGGAAGATGGGGAGGAGGAGAGGAAAAAGGAGGCTCAGTCTGGGAAGGCCTCCTGGAGGAGGTGATCTCTCAGTAGGGCTCTTTCCCAACTAAGTCCTCATTTCCTCTACTCCCCCTCCATTCTGCATCATCTCTACCTTTGAATCTATCCCCTTTAAGCACTTGACATTCACCCCATGCTCAGTCCCACAGTATCTATGTCGATATCTGTAATTTAATATCTGTCTCCCCGTCTTATCTGTAAACTCCTTGTGTACAGGGATCACCTCTATCAACTCTGTTGTATTGTACTCACCCAAGCACTTAGTACAGTGTCCTGCACTCAGTAAGTGTTCAATAAATACTATTTATTGATTGATTGATGGTATAACCAGAGCTTCTACCAGGGTGTTAGCAATTTGTCTGTGGAGAGGAAGGGGTGGATTCAGGAAGTGTTGTGGAGGAAGCAGTAGCAGATAAAGCATGGATCTGGGAGTGAGTTCTAATACAGTAGGACCTGGGTTCTAATACTGTCTCCACCACTTGTCTGCTGTGTGACCTTGAGGAAACACTTCACTTCTCTGTGCTTCAGCAACCTCACCTGCAAAATGGGGATTAAGACTGTGAGCCTCATGTGGGACATGGGCTATGTCCAACCTGATTAGCTAGTATCTACCATAGTACTTAATGCGCTGGCACGCAGTAAACACTTAACAAATACCATTTAAAAAAGGAAGAAATGAGCTCTGAAAGATGGCAAGGACTTGAGGATGACACCGGGGTTGTGGGCTCCTGGGACAGGGAGGATCGTGGTGCTGTCGACAGAGAGGGGAATGGAAGATGGAGCGTGCTTCTAAACCCTTGGGAGGTTTTACGATAACAGTAAAAGACACAGTCCCTGCCTGCAAGGAGCCACCCAGGAACCATTCAATTCTTTTTCATCACTTTTGCTGCTCCACCTGGAATGCTGCCAGGCTGTCTGCACCCTGCTTCATGCATTGGGGCCAGCGCTCTGTCCCAGGACCCCAACCAGAGCCAGGTACCACGGAGGGACCACTGCCCCACTTGTGTCTGCCACAACTTAGTACTACAAACCAGTTTGAACACTTCGCTCCTCTATTGCCAACCTTCGCACTGTACTTCCATCTCATCTATTGTCTACATCCTGCCTCTGGCCTGTAACACTCTCCCTCCTCATATCCAACAGACAATTACTCTCCCCTGCTTCAGAGCCTCCAAGAGGCCTTCCCTGACTAAGCCCTCTTTTCTTTCTCTTCCACTCCCTTCGGCAACACCCTAACTTGCTCCCTTTATCCATCTCCCCCCCAGCCCCACAGCACTTATGTTTTATCTGTAATTCATTTATTTATACTGGTGCCTGTTTACCCCTCTAGACTGTAAGCTTGCTGTGGGCAGGGAATGTGTCTGTTATTACATTGTACTCTCCCAAGTGCTTAGTACTGTACTCTGCACACAGTAAGTACTTAATAAATACAATTGACTGACTGACATTGTTTATTTTCCAAAAGCAGAGCTGTATTGCTGACTCCTGTGCAGCTTGTGGTCAGTTCTGGCCCCCAGATCTTCTTTCTGGAACGCTTGTAGCTAACCTGTCCTTCCCCATTTGGGTTGTGTGGTGCTTGCCTCTCCCTGCAGAGGAGCCCCTCACTGTGCAGTAATTTCCCCCGGGGGAAGATGAAGAAAGGCAAATATGGTTGACATCTCCCCTCCCTCATGGAACTGGGAATGTGATCTTGGGCTCTGACCCATTGGGAGATCAGCACAGGCCTGGCTGGTGGGGATCACTTTGCAGAGAAGCTTAATGTAAGTGCTAGAGATGACTGAGAGATTTTACAGATGCGGAAACTGAGGTCCAGAGAAGTTATGACTTGCCCAAGGTCACATGGCAGACAATTGGTGGAGGCAGGATTAGAACTCAGGTCCTTTGACTCCCAGGTCCCTGCAATCCAAAACCAGGAGAGACACTATTACTAAGGGAATAAAGTCTAACAGGCCCATTGTCGATCCCTGGCCCACCTCCTACCTCTGGCCTGGAACGACCTCCCTCCTCAAATCTGCCAATCAGTCTTCCTCCCTATTCAAAGCCCTACTGAAGACTCACCTCCTCCAAGAGGACTTCCCAGACTAAGCCCCCTTTTCCCTCAGCTCCCCCTCTCTTCTGTGTCATCTGACTCACTCCCTTCATTCTTCTCCTGCTCCCCACAGCACTTATGTATATACCTATAATTCTATTTATTTATATTAATGCCTGTTTACTTGTTTTGATGTCTGTCTCCTCCCTTCTAGACTGTAAGCCCGGTGTGGGCAAGGATTGTCTCTCTTTCTTGATCAATTGTACTTTCCAAGTGCTAGTGCTCTGCACACAGTAAGTGCTCAATAAATATGACTGAATGAATGAATGATTTGCAGGAATGGGAATTAATTGGGGAAGGTTTGTCCATTCATTCATTAATCATATTTACTGAGCACTTACTGCATGCAGAGCACTGTACTAAGCACTTGGGAGAGTACAATATAAAAATAAACAGACACACTCCCTGCCTACAGTGAGCTTACAGTCTAGAGGGAGCTTACTTTGGAGGTGGTGAAATTTTAGGAAAGCTGTGGTCTGTCTGATTTGTCGAAAGACTTCCAAACAGGGGGATCAGCTGTGAACAGAGGTCAAAAGTGGGGAGGTGGGGGTGTGAGCTCATTAGATTCCTGAACCCTTGGCCTGACTCCTAACCCCATGGAGTTGCAGTGTCTGGGGATGGTTAGGGGGAGGGGAGTGATGGTATTCTCCCCATTCTAGACTGTGAGCCCATTGTTGAGTAGAGACTGTCTCTATATGTTGCTGACTTGTACTTCCCAAGCACTTAGTACACTGCTCTGCACACAGTAAGAGCTCTATAAAGACGATTGAATGAATGAATTAATATGGAGAGGAAATGATTGACAGCAGCAACTAGGAGAGGCTAAAGGTACTTTCTTTCTGCATATTCCCCCTCTCCAAGTTGGGCATATCAAGTTGGGCAGAGGCAGAGAAACATAGAGACTCAGTCACTCTGGGACATAGAAAGGGAGGGATGAAGGGAAGTAAGACAAAGAAACAGATGAAAATTAGAACTAGAGAGAAAACAACAGGCCCTCAGAGAGATGGAGAGAGACTTAGAGAGTAAGACAGAGAGAGAGAGAGAGATGACAGACAGACAGACAGGGCACTGACTCAGTCCTTCCTTTCAGTATCCCACTGTCGGCACTTGTGGAACTCCAAGATCAGAATCGGATCCAACTGCCCCTCTTTCTCTCTGCTCAATGCCACCACTACCACCTGCCCCAACCCCCTGGCTTCCCCGGAAGGGAGGAGGAATTTCAGAACCAAGATAACATGAAAAGGAAAAGCTAAGCCCTCATTTCCTCTTCCCCCACTCCCTTCTGCATCACCCTTGCAATTGGATTTGCACCCTGTATTCACTCCCTTCAAAACCCTACTGAGAGCTCACCTCCTCCAAGAGACCTTCCCAGACTGAGCCCCCTTTTTCCTCTCCTCCTCCCCATCCCCGCACCCTACCTCCTTCCCCTCCCCACAGCACCTGTATTATATGTTTGTACAGATTTATCACTCTATTTATTTTACTTGTACATATTTACTATTTTATTTATTTTGTTAATGATGTGCATTTAGCTTTAATTCTATTTGTTCTGACATCTTGACACCTGTCCACATGTTTTGTTTTGTCATCTGTCTCCCCCTTCTAACAATAATAATAATAATAATAATAATAATAATAATAATAATGGCATTTATTAAGTGCTTACTATGTGCAAAACACTGTTCTAAGTGCTGGAGTACTATTCTAAGCGCTGGAGCACTGTTCTAGACTGTGAGCCCATTGTTGGGTAGGGACCATCTCTATATGTTGTCAACTTGTACTTCCCAAGTGCTTAGTCCAGTGCTCTGCACACAGTAAGTGCTCAATAAATATGATTGAAAGAATGAATGAATGAATCACCACAGCACTTATATGCATAGCTGTAAATTTATTCATTTATATTAATGTCTTTCTCTTCCTCTAGACTGTAAGCTCATTGTGGGAAGGGAAGGATTTGCCAATTCTATTATACTGTATGCCCCCAAGCACTAGTACAGTGTTCTGCACAAAGTAAGCACTAAATAAATATGATTGATTGATTGATTGATTGATTAAAAGAAAGCACCAGCCCCCACCCGATCCATTCCGTCCTCCTGACTCTCCATTCTGCTTGACTTGAACAAACTAGCCTCCCAGCCTTCTTCTCTGCCCTCCCTCCCTCTGATCCTTCCGTCCAAGCTCACTAGCTTTCTTGAGGCCAAGAAGAGAAGGAGGAAATTACCCGCTTCACAGATGGGGAAAATGAGGCTAAGGGGCGGCATCATGAAGCTAAGGGAAGCAGCATGGCCTAGTGGAAAGAGCAAAGGCCTGGAGGTCAGAGGTCCTGGGTTCTAATCCTATTTCCACTATGTGTGACCTTCGGCAAGTCACTTAACTTCTCTGATGATGATGATGATGGCATTTATTAAGCGCTTACTATGTGCAAAGCACTGTTCTAAGTGCTGGGGAGGTTACAAGGTGATCAGGTTGTCCCGAGGGGAGCTCACAATCTTCATCCCCATTTTACAGATGAGGTAACTGAGGCACAGAGAAGGTAAGTGACTGGCCCAAAGTCAGCTGACAATTGGCGGAGCGGGGATTTGAACCCATGACCTCTGACTCCCAAGCCTGTGCTCTTTCCACTGAGCCATGCTGCTTCTCTGTGCCTCAGCTCCCTCATCTGTAAAATGGAGATTCAAAACGTATTCTCCCTTTTACTTGAACTGTGAGCCCCATGTGAGACCTGGTTATCTTGTGTCAATCCCAGCGCTTAGTACAGTTCCTGGCTCATAGTAAGCACTTAACAAATACCACAAGTATTATTAATTATTATCATTCTGAGCAGGCCCCAGATTCCAGCGGCTTCTGACTTTTTCACGGACCTGACTTCTCCCTCTTCCCTTCCCCCTCTAGGATCAGTCACCTGGATTGATTGATCACCTCTTGGAAGCAAAGCCCAGGACTGAGGGATTCATTCAATCGTATTTATTGAGCGCTTACTGTATAAGAGCACTGTACTAAGCACTTAAGCGCTAAGCACTGTACTAAGCGATGGGGTAGAGGGAGAAGAAAGAGGAGGAAGAAGAGGAGGAGGAGGAGACACAGTCCATACCTTCAAAGAGCTGCCATTCTAATTGGAGGTTGGAGGGTGGCGGGACAGGAGGCAAGACACACATATGTGCACGTGCACATACGCATATGTGCAAGCACACACACATAGGCATACACTCTAAGGAAAAGTGCAGATACCAGTGCAGAGACCTGACCTGATCTAAGCAAGCACAGACAAAACGGGCCTTGTCCACAAGTCCATTCACTCATTCATATTTATTGAGCGCTTACTGTGTGCAGAGCACTGTACTAAGCGCTTGGGAAGTACAAGTCGGCAACATATAGAGATGGTCCCTACCCAACAACGGGCTCACAGTGTAGAAGGGGGAGACAGACAACAAAACAAAAGTCTAGAAATAAACAGGTGTGGAAGGGACAATTAGGAGTGTTCTGCCTGCCCAGATTCAGTTGGGGTTAATCTAGGAAGGCTTCCTGGAGCTGAGTTCCTAATGGCATTGAAGGGAGGGAGCAGGAGTGCAGAAGAAGAGCAGGGACGGCATTCCGGGCCCGGAGAGAGGCCGAGGCCAAGCTCTCTTCCTCCCGGGGTCTCTCCTCTGGGGTCAGGTGGGAGAGGCCGGGAGGGCCGATCCCTGGGCCTGGAAGTAGGAATACTTCCTGCTCCCCATCAGACCCCTTTGTCTCTCCATATTTTCCTTTTCCGCTCTCCATTGTGCACCGCTCGACGGGTGCCTGCCTCCCGCCCCTCTCCCCAGCAGAGCCCATAATTTGATTCTCATCAAACATGCATAACTGATGTTGCAGAAGTCCCCCCCAGAGGGGATTAACATAATACCCCTGATTCTCCTCCGCCTGCATCGTGCTGCGCATCTCTGCCTCTCCAAAGCCTTTGTTTCCGGAGGAGTAGCCCGGTGCGTCTGAAAATGTTACTGCAATTAAATATGCACAAAAAAGAGGGGGGAGGGGGGAAACGAGGACAATGAAGGGGTGTAAAATATGAGATGCAGGAGCTGCTTGTTGCTATAGAAACCGCATCGCCTACCCCCCCAGTATGACCAGTGTACTGCTCTTACTGGTGTGCTGGTGGCTATACGATGGAGTTGGGTTTTTTTTCCCTTCCTCTTTTCTGGGTGCCTTTGGACACCACCACCCCCAACACACGCCACCCCCAACCACCGCCCCGGGGTGTTTCTGGCTGTCAGGACTCAGCCCGGCTGCTCAGTTCCCAGTTACATAATGAATGATGAGGGGGGGTTGCTGTGACTTTGGGGTGGGGGGGGGAGAGACATGGTAAGGGGGTAAAACAGCCTATGCAAATTTTAGCTAATGAAGTGCAAGCGTCCCCGCCTCATCCCCATTCCTCCCCCTACCTCCCCTCCCCAGCCCACCTCCACCCTGCATCCCTCCTGCTGCTCCCTATGCCTGCCGGCTGGCAAGCTCCAATCCTGCCTCTCCCTCTCCCATCCCTGCCCCCCACACTGCGGGTGCAGCAAATTGTGTGTGTATGTGTGTATGTGTGCGCCCGCGCACGACTGAGAGGGTGGGTTTTTGGTTTTTTTCTTTTTTTTTGTTTTGTTTTTTTAATTTGCCAGCTTGGCAGACATGTCCCTCTGTGCAGACTTGGTTTCTGGGCGAGTCGGCCCCCCAAGGCCCCCAGTCCGATAGGCAGCTGGCGCAGTCAGAAGGGGAAGGTGGGGGGCCCAGAACTTCAAGAGGGGCCTGGGCGCCAAGCAGGGAGGAATTGCGGGTGAGGTGGAGGGGGCTGGGAGGGCCCAGGTAGAGTTGGCCCACTGAACCAGGTTACCCTCTGCATCCTCATGACACTGGGCCAGGACCCTGCCACCCCCCCTGGTGAAGCAGGGTGGGGAAGGGTCTCTCCTAGAGATGAGGACATTACTGGTTTCTGTGTGTGGATCCTCGCTGGGTGATGAGCCCTCAAAGATAGGGTTCTGGAAGGATGGAGGGCTGGGAGAGGGTCTACATGGGGATTTGGATAGGCCTAAATCAGGTCCTCAGACCATTAGCCTATTGCTTGCTTTCCAGCAGAGACCTATCCCTGACTCTCCCCCTCCTTCCCTGACTCTCCTTCAGTGAGCCAGCGCATTCATTCATTCATTCAATCGTATTTATTGAGTGCTTACTGTGTGCAGAGCACTGGACTAAGTGCTTGGGAAGTACAAATCGGCAACATATAGAGACGGTCCCTACCCAACAATAAACTCACAGTCTAGAAGGGGGAGACAGACAACAAAACAAAACAAGTAGGTAGGTGTCAATACCATCAGAATAAATAGAATTATAGCTATATACACATCATTAATAAAATAGAGTAAATATGTACAAATAAAATAAATGGAGTAATAAATATGTACAAATATATACAAGTGCTGTGGGGAGGGGAAGGGGGTAGGGCAGAGGGGGGGAGGGGGACAGTGGGGAGGGGAGGAGGAGGAGGAGAGGAAAAAGGGGGGCTGAGTCTGGGAAGGCCTCCTGGAGGAGGTGAGCTCTCAGTAGGACTTTGAAGGGAGGAAGAGAGCTAGTCTGGCAGATGTGTGGAAGGAGGGCATTCCAGGCCAGAGGAAGGACGTGGGCCAGGGGTCGATGACAGGGCAGGCGAGAACGAGGCCCAGTGAGGAGGTTAGCGGCAGCAGAGGAGCAGAGAGTGCGGGCTGGACTGCAGGAGGAGAGAAGGAAGGTGAGGTAGGAGGGGGCGAGGTGATGGAGAGCCTTGAAGCCGAAAGTGAAGAGTTTTTGCTTGATTCGTAGGTTGACAGGCAACCACTGGAGATTTTTGAGGAGGGGAGTGTCATGCCCAGAGCGTTTCTGTACAAAGATAATATGGACAACAGAGTGAAGTATAGACTGAAGTGGGGAGAGACAGGAGGATGGGAGATCAGAAAGAAGGCTGATGCAGTAATCCAGTCGGGATAGGATGAGAGATAGAACCAGCAAGGTAGTGGTTTGGATGGAGAGGAAAAGGCGGATCTTAGCAATGTTGTGAAGGTAAGACTGGCATGTTTTGGTGACGGATTGGATGTGTGGGGTGAACAAGAGAGCAGAGTCGAGGATAACACCAAGGTTGTGGGCTTGTGAGACGGGAAGGATGGTAATGCCGTCCACAGTGACGGGAAAGTCAGGGAGAGGAAAGGGTTTGGGAGGAAAGATACAGAGCTCAGTCTTGGACATGTTGAGTTTTAGATGGCGGGCAGACATCCAGATGGAGATGTCCTGAAGGCAGGAGGAGTTACAAGCCTGGAGGGAGGGAGAGAGAACAGGGGTGGAGATGTAGATTTGGGTGTCATCAGTGTAGAGATGATAGCTGAAGCCGTGGGAGCGAATGAGTTCACCAACGGGCTCTGCACACAGTAAGCACTCAATAAATACGATTGATGATGATGATGAGTATAGATAGATAACAGAAGGGGACCAAGAACTGACCCTTGAGGAACCTCTACAGTAAGGGGATGGGAGGCGGAGGAGGATCCCACGAAGGAGACTGAGAATGAACAGCCGGAGAGAAAAGAGGAGAACTAGGAGTCTGTGAAGCCAAGGTTGGATAACATGTTGAGGAGAAAGGGGTGGTCCACAGCATCGAAGGCAGCTGAGAGGTCGAGGAGGATTAGGATAGGGTAGGAGCCATTGAATTTGGCAAGAAGGAGGTCATTGGTGACCTTTGAGAGGGCAGTTTCGGTGGAGTGGATGGGATGGAAGTCAGATTGGAGGGGGTCTAGGAGAGTTGGAGTTGAGGAATTCGAGGCAGTGAGTGTAGATGACTCGTTCTAGGAGTTTGGAAAGGAAGGGTAGAAAGAACATGGGGTGATAACTAGAAGGAGCAATGGGGTCGAGAGGGGTTTTTTTAGGATGGGGGAGATGTGGGCATGTTTGAAGGCAGAGGGGAAGGAACCGGTGGAGAGTGAGCAGTTGAAAATGGAAGTTAAGGAGGGAAGGAGGGTAGGGGTGAGAGTTTTCATAAGATGAGAGGGAATCCAACACCCCTGACTGTCCCCCTCCACCCCTGACTCCCCTAGTCACCCAGCACAGACCATCTGACATCCCTGAATCTGCCCTTCCGTCTCTGACTCCCCTAGTGACCCAGCACGGGCCATCCAACATCCCTGACTCTCCCCTCTCCTTCCCTGACTCTCCCCCCAATGACCCAGCATAGACCATCCAACACCCCCAGTTAAACTGTAAGCCCAGTGTGGGCAGGGATTTTCTCTCTTTATTGCTGAATTGTACTTTCCAAGTGCTTAGTACGGTGCTATGCACACAGTAAGCGCTCAATAAATACGATTGATTGATTGATTGATATGATTGAATGAATGAATGAATGAATGAATGAATGAATGAACTCTCTATCTCTACTCTTCCTCTAGTGAGCCAGCATGGACCGCTCATAGGTGGATCTGTCCAAGCCCCCCAGATCTGCTGCCCAGTTTCCTGGCATAACACATTCCATATTCTCACTACTCCCTAAGGGGAGAAGTGTTTTCTTGGGTTAGTTCTGAGCTTGCCACCCACCCAGCTCCTCCGGGTGACCCACACCCTAATGGGGTGGGATTTGGGGAACAACAATTCCTTGTTTTCCCTGTCCCTTGCTTCCTGGCTGCCAACCCCAATTTAGTCCCCTTTTAGCCTTTGATTGGAAGTTATGGGGGAAATTGAAGAAGACATTTTCCCCAGGACTTGGCCAAATCCATGGAAATTAGTGCAAATTACAGCTGGTAGGATTTGAGAATTTGATGTCCTGGATTGATGGAAGCAGGGGGATGGACAGAATGACCTCTGGAGACCCTTCTAGCCTCAGGGGAGTTACATGACCTCCATGCCCTTACTGTGCCTGGATGTTGATGATGATGATGATATTTGTTAAGCACTTACTATGTGCCAAGCACTGTTCTAAGCACTGGGCTAGATGCAAGGTAATCAGATTGTCCCACGTGGGGCTCACAGTCTTAATCCCCATTATACAGATGAGGTCACTGAGGCACAGGGAAGTTAAGTGACTTGTCCAAAGTCACACAGCTGACAAGTGACGGAGATGGGATTAGAACCCACAATCTCTGACTTCCAAGCCCGGGCTCTTTCCATTAAGCCATGCTGCTTCTCTCACCTCTCTCACAGTCGGCCCCATGCTCACGCCCTCCCTCCTACCTGAAACTCCCTCCCACTTCATATTTGACAGACCACACTACTCTCCCTATCTTCAAGGCTCTCCTGAAACCACATCTCCTCCAGGAACCATTCCCTGACTGACCTCTCATCTCCCCAACCTATTTTCCCTCCCTTCAATGTCACCCACACTTAGTCCATCCCTAAAGACTTTGGCACTCACTCCACGGCCACAGAATTTACATATATATCCTTTTTTTTAATGGTATTTGTTAAGCACTTTCATTGTGCCAAGCACAAACAAGTAATAATAATGGTATTTGTTAAGCACTTACTATGGGTCAAGCACTGTTCTAAGCGCTGGGGTAAATACAAGTTAAACAGTTTGGACACACGAGGCTCACAGTGAAAGTAGGTGGGAGAACAGGTAGACTGTGAGCCCATTGTTGGGTAGGGACCGTCTCTATATGTTGCCGATTTGTACTTCCCAAACACTTAGTACAGTGCTCTGCACACAGTAAGTGCTCAATAAATGAACAGGTATTAAAGCCTCATTTTACAGATGAGAAAACTGGGTCATGGGTAACTTGCCCAAAGTCACACAGCAGGCAAGGAACAGAGGCAAGTTTAGAACCCAGACTGAGCCCCCTCCTTCCTCTCCCTCTCCTCCCCCTCCCCATCCCCCCGTGCCTTCCTCCTTCCCCTCCCCACAGCACCTGTATATATGTATATATGTTTGTATGCATTTATTACTCTATTTTATTTGTACATATTTATTCTATTTATTTTATTTTGTTAATATGTTCTGTTTTGTTCTCTGTCTCCCCCTTCTAGACTGTGAGCCCACTGTTGGGTAGGGACCGTCTCTATATGCTGCCAACTTGTACTTTCCAAGCATTTAGTACAGTGCTCTGTACACAGTAAGTGCTCAATAAATACGATTGAATGAATGAATGAATGAATGAATGAATGAATGAACCCAGGTCCTTTGATTCACAGACCTGGGCTCTTTCCACTAGGCTACCTATGTGGATGATGGTATCTTTGGAGATAACTTGATAACTGTGTGTACTTCTATCTTCGTGGATATGTTTCTGAGAATGTGTATGCATGTGTGTGCATGTGTTCAATTTGTGTGGGTCTACCTGCGTGTGTATATGTCTCTGTGTGTGAGTGTATGTGTCTGTGTACCCATTTGGGTTTGTCTGTCTTTGGGTTTGCATCTGCGGTTATGGAAGTATGTCTGAGTGTCTATGGCTTCTGTATCCTTGTATGACTTTGTGTCTTTCTGCATCTTCTTCTGTCTATGGGTGTGTCTGTGTGTCTTTGTGTGTTTGTTTAAGTGTCTGTTTGGGTGTCTGTGTGCCATTATCTCTGACTCTCTGTGTCTGCATGTTTGTGTCTGCTTCTTTGTACGTCTTTGTCTCTCTCTATGTGTCTGTGTGTTTGTATGTCTTTGTCCCTGTGTGTTTATATGACTTGCCTCTATCTCTCAGTGCATCTGCATGTTTTGTTTCTGTGTCTTTGTCTCTGTGTGTTTATGTGACTGTGTCTCTGGGCTGAGAGGTGATTCTGTGCAACACTCACCAACCAAGCCCTCCCGTCTCCCCGCTGTTAACTCGGCTCTTGTGTAACCCTTCCTGGCCAGAGCTCTGTCCCCCGTGGACGTGGTCAACCTGGCCTTGGACGTGGTCAACCTGGCCTCCATGGCCAGAGTCCGGCCAGATGAATCACCAGCTGCTTCTCTCTGTGTCTGTCTCTCTCTCTTACATGTGTCTCCAGAAAATCGTTTTTTTATTACTTTCTACGGCGGCCTGTACATCTCGGACGTGCAGAAAGAGGATGCCCTATCCACGTACCGCTGCATCACCAAGCACAAGTACAGCGGGGAAACCCGGCAGAGCAACGGAGCTCGGCTCTCTGTATCAGGTGCGTCCTCCCTCCACCCCCGCCTCTGCCCCCGGGAAGACGGGTCCAACCAGGTGCCGGGGACCGGGCCTGACCCCAGGAGTCTGGGAGTCTCAGAGGGAGATGTTTGCCCCCTTGATGAATCTCCTCTTAATCTCCAAATCCCAAATCCCAAGGTGGAGATTGGGAGAGGGCATATTCTAGAAAGGTCATTTGGGGCAGCCCCCTGTCTCCAGGTGAGTGACCACGGAATCCGTCTAGGACCGAAAGGTTCCTGATCACCAGGGACTTCTGTTCACAAACCTTCCTGGCCCAGCCCCCAGTCCCAAACTTAATAATGACAGTAATAATAGTATTTGTTAAGCACTTACTATGTGCTGGGCACTGTACTAAATGTTGAGGTGGGTACAAGCAAATTGGGTTGGACACAGTCCCTGTCCCACTTGGGACTCACACTGTCAATCCCCATTTTATAAATGAGGTAACTGAGGCACACAGAAGTGAAGTGACTTGCCCAAGGTCACATAACAGACAAGTGGTGGAGCTAGGATTAGAACCCATTCATTCATTCATTCATTATTCATTCATTCATTATTCATCCCGGGCTCTATCCATACACCATGCTGCTTTCAAACAGTGGCAGGTGGTTCTGAGCTGCAGGAACCTGAAAGGACGTCGGGACTGATGTTGGTACTGCTTCCAGTGGTGGTGCTGGGGTGAGGGAGAGCAAAAGGGAACAGAATTTCTCCTTTGATTTCAATTCCTCCTCACCCTCAATCCAATTTCTCTTGAGCTCCACACTGATGAGGCTTTGCTCACCTGGGCAGCTGGTTTGGGGCAAGTAATGTCGGGGAGGGCTCCTGGGGATGGAGAGATGAAGCCTCAGTTCCTCCAGGCCCTGTGGGAGACTGTGGGAAGGGCTGTGGGAGAGACACCAGGGTCACTAGCTGGTCCAGGGAGGTGCTGAGCTGGGGATCAGGGATATAATACCCATCTGTGAATTTTACTACCCATAACATATATGATGAATCAGAAGAGGAACAGCTTGGCCTAGTGGATAGAACACGGTACTGGGAATCAGAAGGGCTTGGTCTGCCACTTGTCTGATATGTGACCTAGGACAAGTCATTTCTTGCTCCTCAGTTATCTCATCCGTAAAAGGGGATTAAGACTGTGAGCCCCATGTAGGACGTGGACTGTGTCCAACCTGATTAATTATATCTATACCAGCTCTTAGTACAGTGCCTTTCACCTAGTAATCTCTTAAAAAATACCATTAAAAAATGCTGTGCTAACATATAACTTGTACCACACCCTACAACATACATGAAATTTACTTAACATGCCAACATTCAGCTAGCCTAGTGGAAAGAAGACAGGATGAGATCAGGAAATCTGCGTTCTGAACCCAGGTCTTCCACTTGCCTGCTCTGTGACCTTAGGCAAGTCACTTATCTTCTCTGGGCCTCAGTCTCCACAACTGTAGAAATGAGGATTAAATATCTCTTAATAATGATGGCATTTATTAAGCGCTTACTATGTGCAAAGCACTGTTCTAAGCACTGGGGAGGTTACAAGGTGATCAGGTTGCCCCACGGCGGGCTCACAGTCTTAATCCCCATTTTACAGATGAGGTAACTGAGGCACAGAGAAGTTAAGTGACTTGCCCAAAGTCACACAGCTGACAAGGAGCCCCGTGTTGAACAGGGATTGTGTCCGACTTGATTATCTTGTATCGGCCCCCATACTTAGTACAGTATAAATACCACCATTGCGGCATGGCTAGTAGAAAGTGCACCAGCCTCTGTTACCTACATCTGCAAAATGGGGATTCAATTTCTGTTCTCCCTCCTAGTTAGAGTATGAGCCCTATGTGGGACTTGGTTATATTGTATATATCCCAATGTTTAATTGTGCTTGGCACATAAGAGCTTAAATACCACAATAATAATAATTAATTACTTCATTATTATTATTATTATTATTGTTATTGTTATTATCTCCCTGCAGCCCCTGCCCAACTCTCTTTCCAATTCTGCACACAGTAAGCACTCAATAAATACGATTGAATGAATGAATGAATGAACTCATTGCCCACATTTCCCCTGCTCTGCCCTGCCACCCAGGAGTACAAAAAGAGAGAAGGAGATGTCAGCAAGGAGACAGAGACAGGGGAGATATACAGGAAGCAAGAGACACACAGGAGGTGAGAGACAGAGAATCACTGGGGGTGGGTCACAATCAATCAATCAATCAATCAATCAATTGTATTTATTGAGCGCTTACTGTGTGCAGAGCACTGTACTAAGCACTTGGGAAGTACAAGTTGGCAACATATAGAGACAGTCCCTACCCAACAGTGGGCTCACAGTCTAAAAGGGGGAGAAGACAAAGAAAAGGAGGAAGACAAAGAAAAAACAGATCAGAGAGTGAAACACAGAAACAGAAATGGGCCCTTTGAAGTTGAGGTCCAAAAGCCCATAGAAAGAGTGAGACACAGAGACATGGAGAAACTGGGACACCTGAGCGACCAAGAGAGACAGAGACATGCAGGGAGATGGAGACATAGATGGAAAAACACAGGGAATGGCACAGTGAGGAGCAGAGGTTTGCAAAGAAAGAATAAGACCCAGGGCACAGACAGACACGGGAATAGAGTTATAGAGATGCGTGCAAGGAGAGAAGCAGAGGCTGAGAGGGACAAACCCCAAGAAAGACAGAGACAACCAGGATGAGGGATGCCAGACAGACACAGAAATAGAGTTATAGAGACGTGCTCAAGGACAGAGGTAGAGACAGAGGTTGAGAGAGACAAACTCCAAGAAAGACAGTGACAACCAGATACAGAGACACACGGACAGCCGGGCAGAACTAATGTATGAGCTGAGCCGTGGGAGGAGGAGGACTCCCTAGCCCAAAGCTCTTTGTAGGAGAGTCAGGGAGACCCCCCCAGTGGGTGCCAGGCTCCCGTGATTTGATGTGATGTCGGACTGGAAGTGCCCCCTGACCTTGCTCCCCACCAGCCCAAAGAGGGCTAGAGAGGGGTCTCTTTGGCCCCCGGGTAACTGCCTAATGCCCAGGGGCAGGGGAGATGCCACTGGAATGAGGGGGCAGGGGATGAGCGGGGAGCAGGAGGCCCCAGCTGGATGGATGGGAAGGGGCTGGGGAAGGGCGGGGACGGCTGGTTCATTCAGTCATTCAATCATATTTATTGAGTGCTTACTGTGTGCAGAGCACTGTACTGTTTGGAAAGTACAACACAGCAATAATGAGAGACAGTTCCTTCCCATAACGGGCTCACATTCTAGAAAGGGGAGACAGATATCAAAACAAGTAAATGGGCATAAATATAAATAAATAGAATTGTAGATACATACATAAGAGAAGCAGCGTGGCTAAGAGGAGCAGTGTGGCTCAATGGAAAGAGCCCGAGTTTGGGAGCCAGAGATCATGGGTTCTAATCCCGGCTCCACCACTTGTCAGCCATGTGACTTTGAGCAAGTGGCTTAACTTCTCTGTGCCTCAGTTCTCTCATCTGGAAAATGGGGATGAAGACTGTGAGCCCCATGTGGGACAACCTGATCACCTTGTATTCCCCCCAGCGCTTAGAAAAATGCTTCACACATAGTAAGTGCTTAACAAATGTGATTATTATTATTATTATATACATAAGTGCCATAGGGCGAGGAGAGGGGGGAAGTGCAAAGTGAGTGAGTCGTGGTGACGCAGAAGCGAGGGTGAGCTGGGGAAAAGAGGGGCTCAGTCTGGGAAGGCCTCTTGGAGGAGGCGCACCTTCAGTAGGGCTTTGAAGGGGGAAAGAGTGATTGCCTGGTGGATTTTAGGAGGGAGGGCTTTCCAGGCCAGAGGTAGGACATGGGCCATGGAACACGGGACATGTGAGATGGAGGCCCAAGGAGAAGGGTAGTACCAAAGGAGCCGAGTGTGCAGGCTGGTTGGAAAGGGATGGCCAGGGGTGGGGCGGGGAAGCGCTGGGAGGGAGAGGGGCTGGGGGAGGAAGGGAGGGGAGGGATGGATGGGAGGGTCAAGGACAGGAGGATGGGGAGGAAGGGAAGGTTTGGGTAGGGAGAGGCGGGAGGGGGCGGGAAGGTGCTTTGAGGAATGGGGAGGACAGCATACCTTAGTTCATTCATTCATTCAATCATATTTATTGAGCACTTACTGTATGCAGAGCACTGTACTAAGCGCTTGGGAAGTACAAGTTGGCAACATATAGAGACGGTCCCTACCCAACAGTGGGCTCACAGTCTAGAAGGGGGGAGACAGAGAACAAAACAAAACATATTAACAAAATAAAATAAATAGAATAAATATGTACAAATAAAATAGAGTAATAAATACGTACAAACATATATACATATATACAGGTGCTGTGGGGAGGGGAAGGAGGTAAGGCAGCGGGGTGGGGAGGGGGAGAAGGTGGGGAGGAAGGAGGGGGCTCAGTCTGGGAAGGCCTTCTGGAGGAGGTGAGCTCTCAGTAGAGCCTTGAAGGGAGGGCATGGGTTTGGGAGTCAGAGGGTGTGAGTTTTAATCCCGACTCTGCCATTTATCTGCTGTGTGACCTTGGGCAAGCCGCTTAACTTCTCTCTGCCTCTGTTACCTCATCTGTAAAATGGGGATTAAGACTGTGAGCCCCACGTGGGACAACCTGATTATCTTGTTTCTACCCCAGCGCTTAGATCAGTGTTTGGCACATCGTAAATGCTTAACAAATACCATAATTTTGAGAAGCAGTATGGTGTAGTGGGTACAGCATGAGTTTAGGAGTCAGAAAGTCATGGGTTCTAATCCCAGCTCTGCCACTTGTCCACTGCGTGATCTTGGGCAAGTCACTTCACTTCTTTGCACCCCAGTCACCTCATCTGTAAATTGGGGGTTAAGACTGTGAGTCCCACGTGGGACAAGTGACTATGTCCAACCCAACTTGCTTGTATCCACCCCAGCACTTAGAACAGTGTCTGGCGCATAGTAAGTGCTTAATAAATAATATCATCATTATTATTATATTATTATTAAGGGACCATAAGTCAACTAGCCCCTGGAAGAAGGCGGCTCCATGCTCCCTAAAAGCCGCCACCCAGGGGTCAGCCCGTCTCACCCCCCCGCACCCCGACATTACCCCGGCGTTGACCCATGGATTTGATTTACTGGCTGGTAGTCCGCAGGACCAATGTCGCCCCGCCCATTCGTCCTTTTGGGTCTCTGGATCGCACCTGCCCCCTCGACTCTGGGGTCGAGGGGTGGGCTGCGCCTCCAGCTGGGGGCCTCGACAAGAGGTGGGGAGTCTGGAGGAGCATTCCCTCCTGCATACACACAGTCATCCCCCAAAACACGCCTATGTAAACACAAAACAAGTACATAAAATGCATGCAGACTCAGTCGCACAAAATAATAATAATAATTCTGGTATTAAGCACTTACTATGTGCCAGGCACTATACTAAGCGCTGGGGTGGATACAAGCAAATCGGGTTGGACATCATCCCTGTCCCACGTGGGGCTCACAGTCTCAACCCCAGATGAGGGAACTGAGGCCCAGAGAAGTGAAGTGACTTGTCCAAAGTCAGGCAGCGGAGAAGTGGTGGAGCCGGGATTAGAACCCATGATCTTCTGACTCCCAGGACGGGCTCTAGCCACTGTGCCTTGCTGCTTCTCACCACTCACACGCAGACGAGGCGCACAAGCTCCTCTCTGAGTCTTTATCTGCGTGAGTGATTCCTTTGTGCTTTCCGCTTTTCGCCAGATTGCTTTGGTTGTTGTTTCTTGTTTAATTCAGTTATTCCCTTCTCATCACCCCCACCCGTCCGTCAGCCTACCGCCATCCTGTCCCTCTGTTCCCTGGCCCCCTGCCTCTCCTGTCCATCTGTCCTCCTGCCCCTCTGTTCCCCTTCTCTGTACTAGCCCCCCTGCCCCACTTCGCGTCCCTCAGCCCCCCACCCCACCCCTCTCACCTCTGCCCCCTAACCCCCTACCCAATCAATCAATCAATAGTATATATGAAGTGGTAATAGTGTTCATTCATTCAATCGTATTTATTGAGCACTTACTGTGTGCAGAGCACTGTGCTAAGTGCTTGGGAAGTACAAATCGGCAACATATAGAGACGGTCCCTACTCAACAACAGGCTCACAGTCCAGGAGGGTTCAGAGCACTATACTGATCGCTTGGGAGAGTACAATAAAATAGGGTTGGTAGGACCCACGGGGATTGTTCAGCCACTCAATCAGTCACTGATATCTAATGGCTGCTTCATTCATTCGATCCCATTTATTCGACACTTACTGTGTGCAGAGCACTGTACTGAGGGCCTGGGAGAGCGCAGTAGAACAAGAAACAGACCTATTCCCTGTGCGTCTAGCTTTAATTCTATTTATTCTGACGACTTTGACACCTGTCTTCATGTTTTGTTTTGTTGTCTGTCTCCCCCTTCTAGACTGTGAGCCTGTTTTTGGGTGGGGACAGTCTTTATATGTTGCCAACTTGTACTTCCCAAGCGTTTAGTACAGTGCTATGCACACAGTAAGCGCTCAATAAATACAATTGAATTGCATGACTGACCCAATTCCTTCCCATGAGGAACTTACAGAACTTACAGAATTTACAGAACCCCACCCCAGGCACGGCCCAAAGAGCATTTCATTCATTCATTCATTCAATCGTATTTATTGAGTGCTTACTGTGTGCAGAACACTGTACCAAGTGCTTGGAAAGTACAATTTGGCAACAGATAGAGACAGTCCCTACCCAACAATGGGCTCACAGTCTAGAAGGGTTCAGAGCACTATACTGATCGCTTGGGAGAGTACAATAAAATAGGGTTGGTTGGACCCAATTCCTTCCCACGAGGAACTTACAGACTAGAGGGAGGGCACATTAAAATAAATTATGGTCAGGGGAAGAAATGAGTATAGGGATATTTCCATCCCCCTTCACATGTGCCCTCCTGCCCTTCATGGCCCGCTCCCCTCATCTTTGTGCCCTCTTGCTTCTCATGGCCCTGCCCCACTTCCCCCTGCTCCTCTGCCCCCCACTCTCTGCCCTGCACAGGCCTACCCCTCTAGCCCCTGTCTCTTTGCCCTCCCAACTCCCTGCCCCTCTGCCCCCTTTCCCTGCCCCTAATCCCTGCCCCTCTGGCCCCTGCTCCTCTTCCCCCTACTCCCTGCCCCTCTGGCCCCCTTCCTCTCTGCCCCCCACTGCTGACCCTCACAGCCCAGTGACCTCTGTTCTCCCCTACAGACCCAGCCGAGTCCATCCCTACCATCCTCGACGGCTTCCAGTCCCGCGAAGTGAAGACGGGCCAGACCGTGGAGCTCCCCTGCATCGCCTCGGGCCACCCCAACCCCGCCATCCGTTGGCTTAAGGATGGCCGGCCC
The DNA here is from genome assembly GCF_015852505.1 of Tachyglossus aculeatus. Lineage (NCBI taxonomy): Eukaryota > Metazoa > Chordata > Mammalia > Monotremata > Tachyglossidae > Tachyglossus > Tachyglossus aculeatus. The sequence continues at coordinate 32,508,921 of NC_052076.1, read as the reverse complement.
CTGCCTGCCGACAGCCGCTGGACCAAGCGCGTCACCGGGCTGACCATCAGCGACCTGCGCGGGGAGGACAGCGGAACCTACATCTGTGAGGTCACCAACACCTTCGGCTCAGCTGAGGCCACGGGCGCCCTCAAGGTCATCGGTGAGCAGGAGTTTGGGGATGGGACGAGAGGGAGAGCTGGGGGACGGAGAGGTGGGCTAGGGACTGACTCAGCCAGTGGGACTTCCAACACTGAACTGGGCTCAGGTGAGTTTGCCAGGGTGAGAAAGCCAGGATCCCATGGAAGTTCAGCAAAAGAGTATGGGCTTTGGAGTCAGAGCTTAGGGGTTCAAATCCCAGCTCCACCAATTGTCAGCTGTGTGACTTTGGGCAAGTCACTTCACTTCTCTGTGCCTCAGTTACCTCATCTGTAATATGGGGATTAAGACTGTGAGGCCCCCGTGGGACAACCTGATCACCTTGTAACTTCCCCAGTGCTTAGAATGATGTTTTGCACATAGTAAGTGCTTAATAAATGTCATTATTATTCTCATTATTATTACTCACAAGGAACTCTAGAAGTGTTTCACCTGGATGGCTCAATCAATCAATTGGTGACATTTATTGAGTGCTACCTGTGTACAGAGCACTGTACTAAGAGCTAGGAAGAATACAATACTACAGAGTTCTTTCATTCATTCATTCAATCATATTTATTGAGCGCTTACTCTGTGCAGAGCACTGTACCAAGCACTTGGGAGAGTACGATATAATAATAAACAGACACATTCCCTGCCTTCAACGAGTTTGCACTCTAAAGAGGGATAAGCTTACTGTCTAGTGGTAGATGTGATCCCTGTCCCCAGGGATCTTATAATCTACAGGGAAAGACAATCATTAATGTAGATTAGGGATAGGGGAAATAGTAGATTATAAAACTATTTACATGAGCTTTGTAGGCCTGGGGTGTGTAACAAAGTGTTTAATCAAGCCGCTAGAAGGTGATATAAAATCTTGTCTTGGTTTCCCTCCTCTTTCTTCCTTCCATAGACTGTAGAAGGGTTCTGAGGGGCAGGGAGGGTGCCCTCAGAGACAGGCAGGGGAGAGAGAAGGATTGGGGCCCTGGAGTGCCTCCCTGGAGCTCCTGGATCTGAGCAGGGGGCTTTGCAAAGGGGTATGAAATTCCCCCTTTAAAACACACCCTGGCCCAGCACCTGGCGTCCCAACCAGCCTGGCCAACTGGGAGCAGCCTCAGAAGCCGGGCAGCTGCGGAACCGCCCAGTCACTCCAGGGCATGAAGGGAGAGGGAGGTTGAGGGAATAGGGAGAAGCAGCCTGAGTCGAGAGGGACAGGAAGAGTTAGGGTCCGGGGGTTGGGAGGGGGTGCGTCCCTCTCCTGGAGTCTCTGAAGGGATGGGAAATCCTTCTCAGAGCCCAGATTCTCTCCCCCTGCTAGAGAAAAATAGTCCCCACAGAACCCCCACCATGATCGTGATTTTTTTGTCCGAGCCCTATCCTCCCTAGGCCAGCAGGGTGACAGGAGGGGGGCTCTGAGCCCCTCTGGACTCCCACGGGCGGCCTGATGGTCCCACAGAGAGGCACACCTACCATCCATCAAGTACCAGAGCCTGGAAGGAAATCTTGTTCTGACACAATAAATCAATTTATTTATTGACTGAGCCCCCTTTTTCCTCTCCTCCTCCTCATCCCCCCCCCACCACCTTCCCCTCCCCATAGCACCTGTATATATATTTGCACACATTCACTACTCTATTTATTTTACTTGTACATATTTACTATTTATTTTGTTAATGACGTGCATATGATGTGCATATAATGATGTGCAAACCTTTAGACTGTGAGCCCACTGTTGGGTAGGGACTGTCTCTATATGTTGCCAACTTGTACTTCCCAAGCGCTTAGTACAGTGTTCTGCACACAGTAAGTGCTCAATAAATACAATTGATTGATTGATTGATATAGGTTTAATTCTATTTGCTCTGACGATTTTGACACCTGTCTCCATGTTTTGTTCTGTTGTCTGTCTCCCTCTTCTAGACTGTGAGCCCGTTGTTGGGTAGGGACCGTCTCTATATGTTGCCGGCTTGTACTTCCCAAGCACTTAGTACAGTGCTCTGCACACAGTAAGCACTCAATAAATACGATTGAATGAATGAATGAATGAATGAATTGCATTTATTGAGTGTTTCCTGTGTGCAGAGAGCACTATGCTAATCCCTTGGGAGGGTGTGATGTAACAGAGTTGGTAAGCATGCTTCCTGCCCACAGTGAGTTTACAGTCTAGACGGAGAGAAAGGATATGGACATAAGTGCTGTGGGGCTGAGAGTGGGTTGAATAAAGGGTGCAAATCCAGCAGAAGGGACACAAGCTTCAGCCTCTCTGCTCTGATGACTCCTCTTCACAGGGCCAGGGAGCAGGTGATCTAGTCTTCCCCTAGTGCCCCGGGAGCCTGGCTAGTGGGAGACACTGGTAGAAGATGAAGCAGCGTGGCTCAGTGGAAAGAGCCCGGGCTTTGGAGTCAGAGGTCAATCAATCAATCAATCAATCAATCAATCGTATTTATTGAGCGCTTACTGTGTGCAGGGCACTGTACTAAGTGCTTGGGAAGTACAAGTTGGCAACATATAGAGACAGTCCCTACCCAACAGTGGGCTCACAGTCTAAAAGGGGGAGACAGAGAACAAAACCAAACATACTAACAAAATAAAATAAATAGAATAGATATGTACAAGTAAAATAAATAAATAGAGTAATAAATATGTACAAACATATATTACAGATGCTGTGGGGAAGGGAAGGAGGTAAAATCCCAACTCTGCCAATTGTCAGCTGTGTGACTTTGGACAAGTCACTTCACTTATCTGGGCCTCAGTTACCTCAACTGTAAAATGGGGATGAAGACTGTCATCCCCCTGTGGGACAACCTGATCACCTTGTAACTTCCCCAGCGCTTAGAACAGTGCTTTGCACATAGTAAGCGCTTAATAAATGCCATCATTATTATTATTATTATTACAGAGTGCCCGGGGACTCTGTGATTGGCAATTATGAGCAGACACCCTATCCCCGTGTGCACTGACTCTGTGGGCCCCGGGGAGCAGGGAGATCAGAATCCGAGAAGTTGTGTCTGCCCTGGGCCACCATCCCTCCCTGCTCCAACAGGACTCAGGAGAGACAGGGATGGCCCTGGGTGGAAGTCCCCATCTCATTGCAAGCAACAGCTTGGCTTGGAGATGAGGTACAGTGCCTTGTACATAATGCTGGATAAGTAGCGTTGCACAGAGGAAAGAGCACAGGCTTGGGAGTCAAAGGTCATGGGTTCTAAACCCGACCACCACTTGTCTGCTGTGTGACTTTGGCCAAGTCACTTAACTTCTCTGAGCTTCAGTTCCCTTATCTGGAAAATGGGGATTAAGACTTTGAGCCCCATGAGGGACAACCTGATTACCTTGTATCCCCCCAGTGCTTAGAGCAGTGCTTGGCACATAGTGAGTGATTAACAAATGCCATCATTATTATTATCATTATATATCATCATCATTATATTATGCTTGGGAGAGTACTGTGAGCTTAGTAGACAAGTTCCCTGTTGTCTACAAGTTAGTAGACAAGTTCCCTGCCCACAAGGAGCTTACAGTCTAGAGAAACGCTAAGCACCTTGCCCTTTTAGACTGTGAGCCCACTGTTGGGTAGGGACTGTCTCTATATGTTGCCAACTTGTACTTCCCAAGCACTTAGTACAGTGCTCTGCACACAGTAAGTGCTCAATAAATACGATTGATTGATTGATTGATTATTAATGTGTGTAACAATAATAATTGTGGTATTTGTTAATGGTATTGCATGTGTGCATGAAATAACCAATCGATTTATTTAATGTCTGTCTTCCCACGCTAGACTGAATGCTCATTACGGGTGGGGAACATGTCCACCAATTCTGTTGTTTTGTAACAACAATAATAATAATAATTATGGTATTCGTTAAGCACTTACTAGATGCCAGGCACTGTACTAAGCACTGGAGGGATACAGGCAAATCGGGTTGGACGCAGTCCCTGTCCCTCATGGGGCTCACAGTCTCAATCCCCATTTTACAGATGAGGTAACTGAGGCACAGAAAAGTAAAGTGACTTGCCCAAGGTCAAACAGCAGACAAGTGGCGGAGCCAGGATTAGAACCCATGACCTTTTGACTCCCAGGCCACTATGCCCTGCTGCTCTGTGACCTTGGGTAAATCACTTCACTCCTCTGCGCCTCAATTACCTCATCTGTAAAACAGGGATTGAGACTGTGAGCCCTACGTGGGACAGGGATTGTGTCCAACCCAATTTGCGTATACCAACCCCAGCGTTTAGTAGTGCCTGGAACTAGACTGTGAAAAGGAAACCTAACCCCTGTTCTGAGAGTTAAAGGTAGCCAGGCACCTCTTACGTTTATTCACGCTTGGTACTCCGTGTACCGCGGAGCAGAGGTACACGCCACCACCCGGATCTGTCTTCTAGACTGCGAGCCCGTTGTTGGATAGGGACCGTCTCTATATGTTGCCGACTTGTACTTCCCAAGCGCTTAGTACAGCGCTGTGCACACAGTAAGCGCTCAATAAATATGATTGAATGAATAGTAAGCACTTAACAAATACAGCAATTATTATTATTGTATTCTCCCAAGTGCTCAACAAATATCCTTGATTGATTGATCATTCTCCATTTCTCTCTTGTTCATCTCCTCTACTTCACACTGGTGAGCCAGACCCCCTGCATGTGACCTTGACCCCAAAGAAGCTGAAGACGGGCATCGGCAGCACGGTCATCCTGTCCTGTGCCCTGAGCGGCACCCCGGAGTTCACCCTCCGCTGGTACCGCAACACGGAGCCTGTGGCGCCCGACGAGTCCATCTCGATCCGCGGGCTGAGCAACGAGAGCCTCCTGATCACCACCGCTCAGAAGAGTCACTCAGGGGCGTACCAGTGCTTCGCCACCCGCCATGCCCAGACTGCTCAGGACTTCGCCATTATTGTGCTGGAGGGTGAGCTGGGGTCAGGGTCTGGGCAGCTGGGGCTCCAGACCCTAGTGGTTACTTGCAGCAGAGAGAGTTCGTGTGGCCAGATGGATTAATCGATTGAGAGTATTTATTGGGCACTTCCTATGTTCAGAGTGCTGTACTAAACATTTGGGAGAGTACAATAGAGTTAGTAGAAATGTTTCTAAGCAACAAAGCCTAATGGAAAGAACCACTGGCCTGGGAGCCAGAGGACCTGGGGTCTAATTCTGGCTCTGTCGTTTGCCTACTGAGTGACCTAGGGCTAGTTACTTAATTTCTCAGGGCCTCAGTTTCCTCCTCTGTAGAATGGAGATAAAATGCCTGTTTTCCCTCCCCCGTTAAACTGTGAGCTTGACTTCAGAGAGGGATGACGCAGTGTGGTTCAGTGGAAAGAGCACGGGCTTGGGAGCCAGAGGTCATGGGTTCTAATCCCACCTCTGCCACTTGTCAGCTGTGTGACTTTGGGCAAGTCATTTCACTTCTCTGGGCCTCAGTTACCTCATCTATAAAATGGGGATTAAGACTGTGAGCCCACATGGGACAACCTGATCACCTTGTATCCCCCCCAGTGCTTAGAACAGTGCTTTGCACATAGTAAGTGCTTAACAAATGCCATCATTATTATTCTTATGATGTCCAACCTCATTATCTTATATCTACCCCAGTGCTTAGTGCAGTACTTGACACATGGCTATTGTTTTTATTATTATTATTATTATTTTAGTAGTAGTAGTACTAGTATTAGTATTACTGCTCTTGAGGAGTTTACCATAAAGCAGTGAAGACAAGCCTGCTCCTCACTATTCTAGAGCTGGAAGTGATCTCAAGAGTCCATCCAATCCATCCTTCTGCCCACAAGCTACTGGCTAACCAGGCCAGGGCAGGTGGGGCCTGATTTTTCCCTAAAGATTCCATGGGATGGGGTCTCCCCCGCCACTCTCTCAGTGCCTGTTCTAAGGATTAAACTTCCCAGAGACAGGAAGTTCTTCCTTGTGTCTGATCACACTCTCTTCCTCTGAAATTGAAGTCCATTTTATCCTTCCTGAACCCCTAGGGTCAGGGAGAGGAAAAGGAGGCCTGTCCTTTCTCTGAAAACCCCACAGGGGTACGGGTCTGGTCATCAAGCCAGAAGGGATCACCAGCCTAGAAAGACCTCTGAGTCCTTTCCCCTCCTTAAGAGGTCAGTAGTCTTCACCACAACCCTGCCGGGGCCAGATCATTCTCCCCCTCCCACTGGAGGGAAAACTGGAGCCCAGTCAATCAAACAACAGTATTTATTCGGCACGTACTGTGGGCAGAGCACCGCACTAAGTGCTTGGGAAAGTACTGTGAGCTTAGTAGACAAGTTCCCTGTTGTCTACAAGTTAGTAGACAAGTTCCCTGCCCACAAGGAGCTTACAGTCTGAAGAAATGCTAGGCACCTTGCCCCAGGTCACATAGGATGGCACAGAGAGCCTTCCCAGATCACTAGTAGACCCTGCTGGGGTCCAGGAAGTCCACCCCTGCCCCTTGCACCAGGGGCGGAGGGGAGGCCCCAGGGGGCTGTGGACCCCCAAAACAGCCTGGTGCTGACGCTATGACGGGAGTGGGGGCCCTTCCCGCCCCTCTGCAGATGGGACGCCCCGGATCATCTCATCTTTCAGCGAGAAGGTGGTGAACCCCGGCGAGCAGTTCTCGCTGATGTGCGCAGCCAAGGGGGCTCCCCCGCCCTCGGTCACCTGGGCCCTGGACGACGAGCCCATCCCCCGGGACGGCGCCCACCGCACCAGCCAGTTCACCACGCTGGACGGGACCACCGTGAGCCACATGAACGTGACGGGCCCGCAGATCCGAGATGGAGGCGTGTACCGCTGCTCCGCGCGGAACTCAGTGGGCAGTGTGGAGTACCAAGCGCGAATAAACGTAAGAGGTGCCTGTCTACCTTTAACTCTCAGAACAGGGTTTTGGTTTCCTTTTCGCTGGTTGAGGTTTTGTTGATTTTCGTTTGTGGTAGTCTCTTGGTCTCTCTGTCTCTGGCTTTCTCTCAGGCCTCCCCCCACCCCCACCCCCCAAAATCATGTGTTCCTATGTAGTGCAGTCTGCCTCTCCTTCCTCTCTTTGACCTTGCCTCGTCTTCATTTAGACCCCTCTGTCTTCCCTGCCCTGGCCTGGTTCAGTCTTCCTCAGGGCCCCTCGCTCCCTCCCAGCCACCAAAGACCCTCCAAGTTCAGCAGCCCAAGACAGCACCCACCCCCAAGTGGAAGCAAGAGAAGGCGGGGTGGGGTGGGGTTGGAGTGAGGATTAGCTCTACGGACCTGCCCCCCAGTTCTTGGGGCCAAGGGATCAGGAATTGCCCTCGCCTTAGGTTGCAAAGTATCTGCTGTCACTGGACTGGGAGGTGGTGGGGAGTGAGGAAGGGTCCCCTGGGGAGATTGTCCCCATAGTGACTGCTGGAGCTCAGAGTCAGCCTCCCTGCCCATCCCTGCTGATCCTGTTGTTCCAGACCCACCTCCCCAGGTGGCTTTGTTCTGCCTGCAGGGGTTTGAGTCACCTGAGACCCAGAGCCCCCCAAAATTCTCCCTGGGTGGGCCTCGGGGGCTGCAGGAGATGTGACTCCTTTGGGAGCCAAACTGCCTCGCTCAGGGACTTCGGTTTTTCCTGCATCTGGATGGAGGTCATAGCTCAGGCTCCACCCTCGCTCAGAGCCGCAGCCCCCCTGGGGTCCCCTGATTCCCCTCCCCATAGCATAGGTCCTTCCCCCTCCAGGGGGAAGGGGGCCCGGAGTGGGCAAGACCCCAAGGTCCCAGGTCTTCTGGAAGGGGAGGAAACCCCATCCTGCCCACCCCCTAGTCAGTTGTGGCTGGGGGATCCATACTGTCCCTCCTCCCCCAGTTCAAAGCCGGAGTCACAGATGGACAGAACTAGCCAGCCTTCCTCTCTATGTCTTCAGCGGGTCAGGGCACCCTCTCCTTTCCTCCCTCCCCTTCCTCCCCCTCTCCAAGTGCCCCCTCTTACCTCCCTCACCCAGTGACCCCAGAACAGAGCCCTGCCTGCGGGGGACGGGCTTGGCTCTTTGGCGCTAACCCAGCCTGCCGCCCTGCCTTCCCCTCCCTCCTTCCTTCCCCACCCCGGTTCTCTCCTTCCCCTCCCCCGACCCCCGCAGGCCCCCCGAGCATCCGGGCCATGAGGAACATCACGGCAGTGGCCGGGAGGGACACCCTCATCACCTGCAGGGTCATCGGCTACCCTTACTACTCCATCAAGTGGTACAAGGATGCGCTGCTGCTGCCCGACAACCATCGCCAGGTGGTCTTTGAGAATGGGACCCTCAAGCTGATGGACGTCCAGAAGGGCATGGACGAAGGGGCCTACCTATGCAGTGTCCTCATTCAGCCCCAGCTGTCCATCAGCCAGAGCGTCCATGTGGCCGTCAAAGGTAAGAGGGCACAGGAAGCGAGGTAAAAGGCTAATCAATCAGTCAATCGTCAATCATATTTATTGAACGCTTACTGTTGGGGGCGGCACTGTACTAAGCTCTTGGGAGAGTGCAATACAACAGTAGAAGCTGTGTGGCTCGGTGGAAAGAGCACGGGCTTGGGAGTCAGAGGTCATGGGTTCAAACCCCAGCTCCGCCGCTTGTCAGCTGTGTGACTTTGGGCAAGTCACTTCACTTCTCTGTGCCTCAGTTACCTCATCTGTAAAATGGGGGTTAATCAATCAATCAATCAATCAATCGTATTTATTGAGCGCTTACTATGTGCAGAGCACTGTACTAAGCGCTTGGGAAGTACAAGTTGGCAACACATAGAGACAGTCCCTACCCAACAGTGGGCTTACAGTCTAAAAGGGGGAGACAGAGAACAGAACCAAACATACCAACAAAATAAAATAAATAGGATAGAAATGTACAAGTAAAATAAATAAATAGAGTAATAAATATGTACAACCATATATACATATATACAGGTGCTGTGGGGAAGGGAAGGAGGTAAGATGGGGGGGGATGGAGAGGGGGACGAGGGGGAGAGGAAGGAAGGGGCTCAGTCTGGGAAGGCCTCCTGGAGGAGGTGAGCTCTCAGTAGGGCCTTGAGGGTTAAGTCTGTGAGCCCCACATGGGACAGCCTGATCACCTTGTATCCTCCCCAGCACTTAGAACAGTGCTTTGCACATAGTAAGCGCTTAAATGCCATTGTTATTATTATTATTATAGACACATTCCCTGCCAATAGCAAGCTCACAGTCTAGAGGTTTATGTACATATCTGTGTATGTTTTTAATCGTATTTGTTTTGCGTTTATTATGTGTCAAACTGTTCTAAACATGGAGTAGGTCTGCGTTAATTAGGTCAGACACAATCCCTGTCCCACACGGTGCTCACAATCTAAGTAGGAAGGAGAATAGGTATTTAATCCACCTTTTAGTTGAGGAAACTGAGACTTAGAGAAGAGAAGTGTCTTGCACGAGGTCACACAGCAAGCATTTTGCAGAGTGGTTGGCAGAGCCGGGATTAGAACCCAGATCCTCTGATTCCCAGGCCTGTGCTCTTTCCACTAAGCCATGCTGCTTCTCCTTATTCATTTGTATTAATGTATGTCCCCCACTCTAGACTATAAAGTCACTGTGGGCAGGGAAAGTGTCTACCAACTATGTTGTATTGTACTCTCCCGAGCACTTAGTACAGTGCTCTGCACACGGTAAGTGTTCAATAAGTACCAGGGGTAAAAAAGCCCCTGGGAAGATTGAGGGCCCACTTAGGGCAAAAAAAGAATTATTTATGTCTACTCTCCCCCACTTCCCTGCCTACTGAGATCTGCTTTGTCTTGGAAGCAGTATGGCCTAGCAGAAAGAGCACAGGCCTGGGAATCAGGGGCCTGTGTTCCATACCTGGTTCTGCCACTTTGTTGTGTGGGCAAGTCACTTCAATTCTCTGTCCCTCAGCTTCCTCATCTGTAAAATGGGGATTTGATACCCGTTCTCCGTCCCTGTTAGATTGGGAGCCCCTTGTGGTACAGGGATTGTGTCCAGCCTGATTATCTTTTATCTACCGCAGCACTTATCATGATGCTTGGCACTTATTGAGAGCTTAACAAATGCCGTCATTGTTGTTATTATTGTCCTCTTCAAGGGCAGAGATCCTACCTTATATTTCTGTATTTCCTCCCAGTGTCTTGTCCAGTGCTTGGCAAACAGTGGGGCCACAGTCAGTCGGTCAGTCAATCGTATTTATTGAGTGCTTATTGTGTGCAGAGCACTATACTAAGCACTTGGGAGAGTACAATATAACAACATAACAGACACATTCCCTGCCCACAGCTAGTTTACAGTCTAGAGGAGGGAGAAGAGAATCATATACACACATTCTCTCCATGGCTTTCTTTCTCTCAGACATAGACTCTGCCCTCGAGGGGCTGCCAGTCTGATGACGGTCCATCAGTCTGATGAGGAAGACGAGAAACACACAAGTTCACCCACCACACATACACACACAGTCATATGCACACATTCTCTCCATTGCTCTCTTTCTGTCAGACATAGACCATCCCTCGAGGGGCTGCCAGTCTGGTGAAGGACCATCACTCTGAAGAGAAAGACGAGACGCACACATTCACACACACACACACACACCCTGTCATATGCACACATTCTCTCGGCGCTCTTTTTCTCTCAGACGTGGAACCTGCCCTGGAGGGGCTGCCGGTCTGATGGGGAAGACAAGACACACACACACTCGTGCTTTCTCGGGTGCTGTGGGAGACGGGAGGAGAAACGGCCCCTGCTCTCAGAGAGCTTAGGGCAGACTTACGAGTCGATATGCAGCACGTGACAGAGGCATGAATCATCAGGGATACATATGAATGAATGAACACATGCATATTTGAGAAGGAGGGAGAGCGAGGGAGAGCAAGAGAGCTCTGTCCTTTGGGGTCGAAGACGATGTCACTGATGGGGAAATTTAATCTGTGTGTGCAAGTGAGGCTGCTAAGACTCATGCGTGACCGACAATCTCCTCGGTAACGTACGCTCATTGTGTTTGCCCCTGGGTGCACTGGTGTACTAGCTCCCTGCAGTGCTGACCACGGTTTGTGTTTTCAGCCAACACTGTGCCCCTTCAGACTATAGAAACATTTACATGCTGTCACTGTGGTGGAGGATACTGGGAGTTGGGGGCGGGTGGGGGTTAGGAGCTGGAGTGGTCCCCATGTCCAGAGTGAGGTTAGGATGAATTTGGAGCGGCTTCCTGGAGGAGGTGACTTTTTTAAAGTCACCAAGGGGAGCATGCCTAGTGATAGAGCATGTGCCCGGGAGTCAGAAGGACCTGGGTTCTAATCCCGGCCCTGCCACCTGTCAGCTTGTGTGACCCTGGGCAAGTCACCTCACTTCTCTGTGCCTCAATTACTTCATCTGTCAAGTGGGGATTAAGAGTGTGAGCCCCACGTGGGACAGGCGTTGTGTCCAATCTGATCAACTTGTATCTACGCCAGTGCTTAAAATAGTGCTTGGCACACAGTAAGTGCTTAAACAATACCATTATTATTATTATTATTATTATTATTATTAAGGAGAGGAATGTGGCTTGGTGAGGAGATGCAGGGAAGGCAGGGTAGATGGAGGGGGGTGAGGGTAGCAGGGGGTTGTCTCAGAGGCTTGGGCTTGGCCAAAGCCAAGAAAACGGGTAGGATGTGTCCAGAGACGGGGAGAATCGGGTCTCTCACAGGGAAGAGTTGATTGGAGGCTGGCGGGAGGCGGGGACAAAAGTGCAGTAGTGGTCAGGGGCCGGCTTGGAGGGAGGGTCCAGCGTGGATGCAGAGGCCGGGGGTATGGGGAAGGAGGAGGAAGATGAATGGAGCCTGTGGGCCTGAAGACCAGCAGGTGACCGCGCTGGGGCAGGAGCAGAAAAATGAGCTGCCCTCTGACCTGGGACTTAAAGAAGTAGCGTGGCTCAGTGGAAAGAGCCCGGGCTTGGGAATCAGAGGTGGTGGGTTCAAACCCCAGCTCCACCGCTAGTCAGCTATGTGACTTTGGGCAAGTCACTTCACTTTTCTGGGCCTCAGTTACCACATCTGTAAAATGGGGATTAAGACTGTGAGCCCCACGTGGGACAACCTGCTCACCCTGTATCCTCCCCAGCGCTTGGAACAGTGCTTTGAACATAGTAAGGGCTTAACAAATGCCATCATTATTATTTTAGTGGAAAGAACACGGGCTTGGGAGTCAGAGGTCGTGGGTTCTAATCCCGGCTCCGCCACTTGGTATCTGTGTGACCTTGGGCGAGCCACTTAACTTCTCTGCCTCGGTTCCCTCATCTAGTAGGGACCGTCTCTATATGTTGCCAACTTGTACTTCCCAAGCGCTTAGTACCGTGCTCTGCACACAGTAAGCGCTCAGTAAATACGATTGAATGAATCTAGAAAATGAGGATTAAGACTGCGAGCCCCACGTGGGACAACCTTGTATCTCCCCCAGCGCTTCGAACAGCGCTCGCCACATAGTAAGCGCTTCACAAATACCATCATTATTACGATTATTATCATTTGGGTTGGAGAGACCCCAGAGAGGCCTCCGGAGAGAGACCCCGGAGTCCAGCCCGTCCATCCAGAGGGACCCCGGCGTCCGGGAACGGGGAAAGGGAGGCTGAGCCCAGTCGAGCCGGCTACAGGGCCTCCTCCCTCAGCCGGAGGGCGAGGCCTATCCATTTCTCGTTACAAGAGCGGAGCAAACGCTCATCGTGTTAACATCCCATATTAAAGCCGCTAACCTTTGCTCGGATAGGCCCCGCCGGGGTTCCGCCGTGTTTGTTGGCTTTAAAAAAAATAGAAATCATCGGGTTGGGGCGGCGGAGGAGGCGGGGACCCCATCCTCAGAGCGACAGCTGCTCATCAATTATTCAAGCCCCATTCGGGGAGCGATCAGTCCTAATGAATTGAATCGGATGTTTTTTTCGTCTCAGCGCGTCGCTGAGGCTCGGTGACGATTGCGCTGAGCGACAGTTTCTCCCGGCTCTTGTCGTTTCGGGGAGAGAAGGATAGAGGCAGACAGAATTGTGTGTGCGTGTGTGGTGTGTGTGTGTGTGAGGGGGGGGCTGCGTTTTGTGTGCCTGCGTGTGTCCGCTCCTCTATGCGTGTCCGAGTGTGCGCGTGTGTCCGTGTATACGTGTGTCGCTTTTGTGTGTGTGTGTGTGTGTGTGTGTGTGTGTGCGCGCCGTCCTCCCTCTCCCCCAGCGCAGTGTGTTGCCGAAATTCATTAGGAAACAAACAGCCCCAGTAGGAGCGTGGTAACCGGGTTTCTTTCCAACTCAGCGAGCAGAGAGTGTTTCAAGGGACTCCAGGGAACCCCGTGGCACAGCCCCCGGTTGGTTCTGAAACTTCTCCTTCCAGCAACCCCCCCCCCCCCCCACACCACCACATCCCCGACCTCTCTCCCTCAACGTCCCCTTCCGTCCCCTCCCTGCCCTTATTATGATGCCCTTGTGCAGGCGAGCACATCAGAGTTGATTACGGATGACAGTAATGACGGCATTTGTTAAGCGCTTACAATGTGCGAAGCACTTGCATCTGGATCCTCTGATCCCCCTTCCCACCCCCTCCGCCATCCCGAGTGCTGGAAGTGCGAGTCAGGGGGGTCGTGGGGGGAGAGGGGGAGGTGGAGTAATGAGGTGCCAGCGACTCCCAAGAAGACTGTGTCCTGGAGGGGAGGGAAGGGGAGAGGGCAGAGCTCCCGGGCGAGGGACAGCAGGCCGCTCCTGGCACAGAGCTCACTTCACTTTCTCTGCTCTCCTCCCGGGCGCGGTGTCTGCCAGGTTTCCTGGCAGCTGCGAGTGTGGGTTGCCAGGTGATGCCTAATTGAAAATTCCCCGGGCAAGCTGATTGGGGCCCGGCGGGGGTCCCCTCCTCCCCCCCACTCCCCTCCCGTCTAGGAGGCTGGCACCGAGCTGCCCGGCGGGCGCTGGCTCCTCGGAGTCGCCTGGCAGAGGAGGGGAGGGTCACTTGGGCCGGGGAGGGGGGCGACTCTTCCCCGGACGTCCAACAAGGTCCCTGGCCTCCTCGGCGCTCGGACACATAAATCTAACATCGGCTCCGGAGCTGTGGGCTCCCTTTTAGCAGCAAAATAACGTAGCATAAAAGCATCTCCGAGCGTGCGTGCTAAATCTTTAATTAAGTGGATGCGCCGCCTCCGAGCTGAACTCCTTTGCGCCGGGGGTGAGAGAGGAGCCTCAGCTTGCATTAGTGGGGCTTTGGTCCCGGCCAGCCGGAGCCCTGGAGATCCCCGGGGTGGGGAGGGGGCTTTCTGCAATGGGCCCAGAGAGTTTCCCTCTTTTCTTGGGAAAGGCAGAAGGGAAAGGAGGGAGTGTGGGCACCTGAGTACTCGCCTGACCCAGGCAGGGGTCACTACATACGCACATAAGGTCACTACATACGCACATAATAATAATAATAATGACATTTGTTAAGCACTTACTATGTGCAAAGCACTGTTCTAAGCGCTGGGGTGGATATAAAGTGATCAGGTTGTCCCACATGAGGCTCACAGTCTTAATCCCCGTTTTACAGTTGAGGGAACTGAGGCACAGAGAAATTAAGTGACTCGCCCAAAGTCACACAGCTGACAACTGGTGGAGCTGGGATTCGAACCCATAACCTCTGACTCCCAAGCCCGTGCTCTTTCCACTGAGCCATGCTACTTCTCTAACATCAACCCATGGGCCCGTGAAGCCCCACATGCACGCAAGCCCCTGGGTTCTAATCCTGGCTCTGCCACTTTTCAGCTACATGACCTGGGACAAGGCACTTCATTTCTCTGGGCCTCGGTTACTTCATCTGTAAAATGGGGATTAAGACTGTGAGCCCCACAAGGGACAGGGACTCTGTCCAACCGGATTTGTTTGTATTCACCCCAGCCCTTCGTGCAGTGCCTAGCACATAGTATGCACTTAACAAATACCATAATTAGTATTATTATTCTCTGGGCCTCAGTTGCCTTATCTGTAAAATGGGGATTACGAGAGTGATCCCCATATAAGACATACACTGTGTCCAACCTGATTATCTTGTATCTACCCTAGCACTGAGTACAGTGTCTGACAAGTCGGAAGTGCTTAACAAATACCAAAAAGTAAGTAAGTAAATAAATAAATAAATAAACCCCACACGTGTCCATGCAATCATCCATGCAGGGAAACACAAGTGCCCATTCAGACTCACATGTATATAAACCCACATGCCACCATCATGCCATGTGACTACTGACACACAAACCTTTGCAGATACACATGCACATGGGCAAAGACACGTGCACTTTTTTTTATGTGCCAGGCGCGGTACCAAGTGCTGGGGTAAATACAAGCTAATCAGGTTGGACACAGTCCATGTTCCATATGGGGCTCACAGTCTTAATCCCCGTTTTACAGATGAGGTAACTGAGCGACAGAGAAGTAAAGTGACTTGCCTAAGATAACACAGCAGACAAGTAGCAGAGCCAGGATTAGAACTCAGGTTCTTCTGTGTCCCAGGCCCATGCTCTATCCACTAGGCCAGGCCTCCCAGGTTTGGCGGTGGGGGAGTGGTAGGAGGAGCCCACAGTTTCTCCTGGCCTTCCTACCCTGAGTGAGCATTTCCTGGCCAGGAGTGGGTTGGACAGGGGAACTGTGGGGTGCAGGGGGCTCCCCACAGGAAGCTCCAGGCAAGGAGGGGGCTGAAGGCCCTAGAGAGAGAGAGAGAGAGCTTGTGCTGGGAGGCCCTGGTTATGCCAGAGGTGATTGCGCAGAGGATCCACATTTCTGGGCCTAAGGGAGAGATGAGAGAAAGGGAAAATAGGGAGCTGCTCTCCTGGACTGTGGGCCCCGGGTGGCATGGGGGTAGAGTCTGCTCTGATTAATGGTGTCTACTGCACACTGTAAGTGCTTAATTATTACTGCCATACGAGAAATAATGAGAAGAAGAAGCCCCCAGCCGGAGGGACCCCGTGCTGGCGTGCACAGCCCCTTGCGGAGGCTGAGGCCTGTGGGAAATCTTCCAGAGTGGAAGTACTTGTTCAGCATGAGTTTGTTACAAAGAAGTGCATGCTGGGTAGGGTTATCGGTGGGTTTCAATTATCCGTCCTGGCCCAGATCCTATTATTAGCCAGGCTAGGTGAGACAGAAATTCAACTGGCTACCATTGTCCAGCATTTTGATAGAGTGAGACTGACCTTCTCCCAGCCCCCCACCAGTGTACTTTGAACAGATGGGCCCCACTGAAGGATGGGTGACACCATAAGGCTCATTGGGAGGAGGGGGCTTGGATTTCCGATCCCGTCCCCATCTGTGAAATGGGTGTAAGCCCCATGGAAACATTTCCATCCACTAGATCTGACTCAGCTTACCTTTTAAAAAAATGGTATTTGTTAAGCGGTTACTTACTATGTGCCAGGCAATGTACTAAGTGCTAGGGTAGACACAAGCTAATCAGGTTGGACACAGTCCATTTCCCACATAGGGCTCACAGTCTTAATCCCCATTTTACAGATAACTGAAGCACTGAGAAGTTAAGTGACTTACCCATACAGCAGACAAGTGGAGGAGCGGGAATTAGAACCCAGGTCCTCTCACTCCCAGGCCCAAGCTGCATCCACTAGGCCATTCTTCTTCTCTTCCTTTAGGGGAGCAGCCCCTGATAATAGCAATGGTCATAATAGTATTTATTGAATCCTCATTTGTTGTGGGGTACCACACTAAACACTTGGAAAATATTGAATAAAGAAGTGACACCTTCACTACCCTTGAGTAGCTTCCACTCTAACAGGGGAGTCAAAAATAAAATTATTTAGAAGTAGAGAGGCCAAAAATAAATTAAGTGGACATATACATATAGCTACTGAGATGGAGGTAAATAAGTTCATTGGTGATAGAGTTGGCTGAAGGGATAATACAGGTCAGAGTGCTGGGAAATTAATCAGGGGAAGCTTGTTGGAGGAGGTGGGATTTGGGGAGGACTTTGAATGTGGGGAGAGCTGGGGGCTGTCTGATTTGTTGAGGGAGGGCATTCCAAACAGGGGTAACAGCGTAAGCGAAGACATCGCATAGGGGAGTCAAGAGCAAGGTCCAGCTGGGAGGTTTTCCGGTCTTCTTTTCTCCTTTAAGGTATTCATTAAGCACTTACTATGTGACAAGCACTGCTCTAAGTACTGGGGTAAATACAAATTAATCAGACACAGTCTCTGACCCGCATGAAGCTCACAGCCTAAGTAGTTAGGAGAACAGGTATTTAATCCCCATTTAACAGCTGAGGAAAATGAAGCACAGAGACCTGAAGTGACTTGCCAAGGTCACACAGCAGATAAGTGGCAGGGCTGGGATTAGAAGCTAGGTTCTCTGACTCCCAGTCCTAGGCGCTTTCCACTAAGCCACGCTGCTTCCCAAGGTTGGCTTGGAGGGATGGAGATGGCGGGTTGAGGGGTAGTGGGGTAAATCATAGAAGATGGGGCCTGACGGAGCTGATGGGGGCCCAGGGAGATGCCAGAGGAAGGTCTTGAGAGATGCGGGCCTGATCCTCCCCCTTTCCCCTGGCAGTGCCCCCTCTGATCCAGCCTTTCGAGTTCCCGCCGGCATCCATCGGACAGCTGCTGTACATCCCCTGCGTGGTGTCCTCCGGGGACATGCCCATCCGCATCACCTGGAGGAAGGACGGGCAGGTGATCGTGTCGGGCCCCGGGGTGACCATCGAGAGCAAAGAGTTCATGAGCTCCCTGCAGATCTCCAGCGTTTCCCTCAAGCACAACGGCAACTACACCTGCATCGCCAGCAACGCCGCCGCCACCGTCAGCCGTGAGCGTCAGCTCATCGTCAGAGGTGGGGGTCTTTCCTCCTCCCCACCCCCGCCCAGCCACCACAGGGATGAAGACACCCAGTAGGGAGGGGAGGAGGCGGGACCGGGGCTTGGGCCTAGGCAGCAGGGAGAGGCTCCCGCGGCCCGCCTGGGTCCTGGGGGTGCAGAGGGGTGGGGACAGGAAGGCGGCAGGGCCCGGGTGGCTGAGGGTCTCTGTCTTTGCTCCGGGCCCCAGTCCCTCCTCGGTTCGTGGTTCAGCCCAACAACCAGGACGGGATCTACGGCAAAGCTGGCGTCCTGAACTGCTCCGTCGATGGCTACCCCCCACCCAAGGTCATGTGGAAACACGCAAAAGGTAGGATCTGGGAGCTAGGCTTAGAATGAGCTTGCCGCAAAAGACAGGGTCTTGGGGAAGAGTTTGTGCTTGCGAGGGGTGGTGATGGGTCTTGGAGAAGAGTTTGGGGTTGGGGGAGTCTTGGGGCAGGTTTGGGGACGGGAGGGAACTTGGGGCCAAATTAGGGGTTGAGGGAATCTTGGGGCATATTTTGGAGCGGGGGACCATTTTGGGCCAGACTTTGTGGTCAGGGGCACCTCCCTCCCTCACATCATGCCAAGAAACCTGAGGGCAACAGGTCCCAATGGGTTGAAACCCTCTGGTCACCAAAGTCCTCAGGGGCCTGGAGCAAGCCCAGGGAGTTCTGCCAGCTGGGCTGCTGCAGCTCCAGACAGGCTCAAATCCTGTTCCTCTCAGGGCCCAGAGGCAGCCCTGGGGCCCTGGCAGGGAGCGGGACCCTCCAGCCCCAAAGAAGCCGCAGGGCTCGACTCTGGGCCTCCTGAGAGGGGAGGAGCTGTCCCAGGCTAGGGAGAAGGCAGCCAGAGGGATGGGGCCCAAGCTGAAGGAATGCCCAGTGGCTCACAGGGGCTGCCCCACCATCAGGGACAGTGCCAGGGAAGAGAACAGTATCTCCCAAGGGAGCGTGGGCCTGATCCTGACATCCTAAACTCTGGGCCATTCTGACACAGATCCTCTTACCTTTAACCTTTAACCTTTACCTCTTACCTTTTACACTTAAACTTCACAGTTGCCTCTGTATCCTTTAGTGCTCAGCGCTTAAAAGAGTGCTCAGCACTTAGAACAGTACTTGGCACATAGCACTTAACAAATACCATCATTATTATTATATCTCCTACCCTTATATTTTATTCACTCATTCATTCAATTGTATTTATTGAGCACTTACTGTGTGCAGGGCACTGTACTAAGCACTTGGGAAGTACAAGTTGGCAACATAAAGAGAGGGTCCCTACCCAACAACGGGCTCACAGTCTAGAAGGGGGAGACAGGCAATGAAACAAAACACGTAGACAGGTGTCAAAGTCGTCAGAACAAATAGAATTAAAGCTATATGCACATCATTAACAAAATAAATAGAATAGTAAATATGTACAAGTAAAATAAATAGAGTAATAAATCTGTACAAATATATATACAAGTGCTGTGGGGAGCGGAATAACAAAGCATATAACAGTGAGCAACGACCGCTCAAGATCTGCTCCACTGTCCACCCGGGCCAGGACTCTGTCTTGGCCAACAGCACAAGGAACCATGTACTGGTTGTCCCACTGGGCACCCAATCAGTCAAGCAGTAGTATTTATTGAACTCCTCCATGTGCGGTGCACTGTACTAGATGCTTGGGAGGGCACAGGAGAGTCAGCAGATGTGATCCCTTCACTCAAGGAATTCACAGTCTGGAAGAAAGGGCAGACAGGAAAATAAATTATGGATAAGAATAATGGTAGTAGTAGTGGTAGTATTTGTTGAACTCCCACTAGAATAAAAAGATATGGGCGTAAAACGTCGTAAGTGCTTAAAAGTGCTTAGGCAGTGCAGAAGTGCTGTATGACAGTTAGGGGATATCGGGTGGGATGATTAAGCCACAAGAAGCAGCATGGCCTAGTTGAAAGAGCACAAGCCTGAGAGTCCGAGGATCTGAGTTCTAATCCCAGATCTGCCGTTTGCCTTGCTGTGTAACCTCAGGCAAGTCACTTAAGTTCTCTGTGCCTCAGTTTCCTCATGGGTAAAATGGGGGTACAATACCTGTCTCTAAGGCTGTGACATAGCATCTGTGTCTGATCTGATTGACTTGTATCAACCCCAGTGCTTTATACAGTGTTTGGCAAATACCAAGTGTTTAACAAAGACCCCAATTGTTATTATCAGAAATATGTCGGAGAAGGTTTCCTGGAGGAGATGTGATTTCAGAGGGGTTTTGAAGATAGGGAGAGGGCTGGGCAATCTGGTGTGAAATGGGAGGGAGTCCCAGGCAGAAGGGAAGACGTGAGCAAGAGATCAGGCATAGGAGAGGTGAGAACAAGTAAGTTAATTTGAGACTCTTACCTTCACAGTTTGGGATAGACTGTCCAATACCACTAACTCTCCCCTCTCTATCCCTGGACCCTCCCTCCAGTGATCCAGCATGGACGACTCATCCATGAATGTGTCCAAATCCTTCTGGGACTTGCTGGTATTCTCCTTCCAGGAGCCCCAGGGCCATCTCCCTCTGAGGGGTGCTCATCCTCCTCCCTCCCCATCCACTATCCTTACTTTTCCCTCCAGTTATGGACCACTCTGGGTCCCATTTACCATCTTACCCTTTAGACTTCATACCTTAAACTTGGCTCTTTAAGCCCTAATTCTTAACCATACCCTTTACGTTGGCATCATCTCAGCACAGCTGTGCTGGGTGGGATGTGCACAGAAAATGGATGCCAATAGGGTACCCAAACAGCTGCTGGATAGTGAGCTAAAATGGAGCAACACAAAGCAAGGAACCCAGAGGAATCACTTTAGGAACACAGTGAAGTGCAGTTTCAGACAATGCAGTGAGCAGGGAGACAACTCCAGTAGACAGACCAGCCTGGCACCCTGCAATCGAGAAAGGAGGGGAGAGATGGAGAACAACTGCAGTAGCCAAACCAGTCTGATGCCCTGTGTCGTAGAAAGGAGTGGAGAGCTGGGGAACAATCACAATAGATGGACTTGAGTGCTGCCCTGTGATCCAGAAAGGAGCAGAGAACTGAGAGACAACCTCAGCAGGGAGACCAGACTGGTGCCTTGAAATCTAGAGAGAATTAGAGAGCTGGGAGACAACTGCAGTGGACAGGCCAGCTTGACCCCCTGCAATCCAGAAAAGCATGGCTATGAATGAGCTGATGCTATGAGACAAATGTGAAAACAATGCCATGCACAGCAAATAATAATAATAATAATAATAATAATAATAATAATGACATTTATTAAGTGCTTACTATGTGCAAAGCACTGTTCTAAGCACTGGGGAGGTTACAAGGTGATCAGGTTGTCCCACGGGGGGCTCACAGTTTTAATCCCCATTTTACAGATGAGGTAGCTGAGGCCCAGAGAAGTTAAGTGACTTGCCCAGAGTCACACAGCTGACAATTGGCGGAGTCGGGATTTGAACCCATGACCTCTGACTCCAAAGCCCGTGCTCTTTCCACTGAGCCACGCTGCAAATGCAAACACAACTGCACAATGGAGGACAGTATGTGTGAGCATGGTGGGGGGCGGCATGGGAGTGGCCCCGCCACTTGTCTGCTGTGTGACCTTGGGCAAGTCACTTAACTTCTCTGTGCCTCAGTTATCTCATCTGTAAAATGGGGAGTGAGACTGTGAGACCACGTGGACAACCTGATTACCTTATATCCCCCCAGCGCTTAGAACAGTTGCTTGGCACATAGTAAGTGCTTAACAAATACCATTATTATTATTATTATGGAGATTAAAAATGTGAGCCCC
Source organism: Tachyglossus aculeatus (assembly GCF_015852505.1). Taxonomy (NCBI): domain Eukaryota; kingdom Metazoa; phylum Chordata; class Mammalia; order Monotremata; family Tachyglossidae; genus Tachyglossus; species Tachyglossus aculeatus. Next base: position 32,487,283 of record NC_052076.1, on the reverse strand, counting down.
ATGTGGGACAACCTGATTACCCTGTATCTGCCCCAGCACCTAGAACAGTGCTTGGCACATAGTAAGCACTTAAAAAATACCATTATTACTACTATTATTATTATTATTATTATTATGTGTGTGTGCAGGGTGGTCCCTCATTGGCCTTTCAAACCACACAGGTCCCCACAGCTAAACTTGTCCTCCAGTGTTACCACCCTCACACACAGAGGTTCTCACTCGATTGATCCATCCATCTTGCCCTTTGCCCTTTGACCTCAGCCCTGTGTCCCCTGTCCTAACTGCTTTTGCATCTCCTTCCAGGAAGTGGGAATCCTCAACAGTACCACCCGGTGCCCCTGACAGGCCGGATCCAGATCCTTCCCAACAGCTCCCTGCTGATCCGCCACGTGCTGGAAGAGGACATCGGCTACTACCTGTGCCAGGCCAGCAATGGTGTGGGCACTGACATCAGCAAGTCCATGTTCCTCACCGTCAAGAGTGAGTCCCGCGGCACTTCCCCAATGCCCCCAGGACAGTCTGTTCCCAAGGTGACCCCCTGCTCAGTGCTAGCTGGATTGGCTCTACCCCTCCGCTAGTGTTTTCTTGGTTTCATGCTGGGCAACGGGTACCCCCTTTGGGCCTTGAGCTTGTCGTGGGGGGCTGTTTTGGACCCCAAGAACCAGTGGATTCATACCATTCCCAAAGAGCCGGAAAAACTGTGTCCGTGGGCCCAATCCATCCTGCATGTTATGGGTAGGCTCTGCCTGGCTGAGGTGGAAGAGACTTCTCTAGTCCCAGGAAGGAGCCGGGCTGGTGGGAAGTTCTGGGTTGCAGCCTACAAAAGGAAGAAAAGGGCCTTCCTTTGAACTCTGAGGTGTACTTTTCCTCCCCTCTGTCAGCTGCCAAGTGACACCCCTCCTACCCACTGTCAGCACCAAGGCCCAGACAGCCCAGGGCCTTGGGAATACCTATGTGCTAGCTGCCCTCCCAAACCCCCGTCCTAATGCTTAAGGATACACCCCTGACTTCCTCCTCTCCATCCCTGACTCTCCCCACAGTGACCCAGCAGGGACCATTCAACACACATTACTTTCCCTTCTCCATCCCTGTCCCTCCCCCAGTGACCCAGGACAGACATCCAAGACCCCTGAATCTCGTGACCCACCATGGACCATCTAATACCCCTGACTCTTCCTCACCATCCCTTACCCTTCCCCAGTGACCCAGCCGAGACCATCCAACATCCCTGACTCTCCCCTCTCCATCCCCGAATCTCCCCACAGTGACCCACCATGGACCATCCAAAACCCCTGACTCTCTGTCTCCATCCCTGACCCTCCTCCAGTGACCCAGCATGGACTATCCAAAACCTCTGACTCTCCCCTCTCCATCCCTGACCCTCCTCCACTGACCCAACAGTGACCATCCAACAGCCCTGACTGTCCCCTCTCCATCCCTTGACTCTCTCCCGGTTACCTCTCACCCCTCTGGGACGTGGCAGTGCTTTCGGCCGCCCAATTTCCAGAAGCAGTGTATTCCATGTGTTCAGCGCCCTCCCGCCCATCCCTGTCTTCTATCTCCCCTCTCCTTCTCCCCACTCCCCGGAGGGTGAACCCGGCGGTGCCGGCTGATCGAGCCCCGCGGCTAATCAGCTCGGATCGGGCCCTTTGTTTGCGCTCGCTCTGGATGTGTTTGTTTAGGAAAAATGTCAGGCCAATTACGGGGGGATTCGCGCCCCCTCCCTCTGCAGTGGGGCGGAGAGGAAGAGCCGGGCGCAGGGAGGCTCGGCTTGGCGCGGGACTGGGGCAGAGAGAAAGAGAGTCGAGGAGGGCCCGGAGAATCCCGAGGGGGGCTGGGGACTCCAGGCCTCTTCCCTCCCAAGAAAGACCCTCAATTCGGTGACCTGTCGGCATCGCAGGCCATAGGGCGGGACGGTTTTGTCGCCCACTTGCCCGAGCCCCGCTGGGCTAGCCGAGAAGACAACCACCACCTGGTTCTTCCTAGCCCGCGAGGCCTCTGGTGGAGACAGAGTCCAGGGCTGGACCGGCCACAGGGCCACCGCCGCCGGACCAAGAGGAGCCCCCAGCCTCCGTCTATTTATTTATTTTATTTGTACATATTTATTCTATTTATTTTATTTTGTCAATATGTTTTGTTTTGTTCTCTGTCTCCCCCTTCTAGACTGTGAGCCCGCTGTTGGGTAGGGACCGTCTCTCTATGTTGCCAACCTGGACTTCCCAAGCGCTTAGTACAGTGCTCTGCACACAGTAAGCGCTCAATAAATACGATTGAATGAATGAATGGAGCAGGGACCCCTATCCCCTCCTTTCCGGGGACTCGGCCCCGCCTCGCTTCCTCCCTTTCAATTCAATTTCAATTCAGTTCAATCCAATCGTATTTACTGAGCGCTTACTGTGTGCAGAGCACTGTACTAAGCGCTTGGGAGAGTATGCTACAGCAATAAAGAGAAACAATCCCTGCCCACAACGAGCTCACGGTCTAGAGGACGGCGAGCTTTCCCCTTTTCCTCTTCCCTTTCCTTCTCCTTTCCCCCGTCTGTTCCCTCCTCACAATCCACACAGTTAGAGGGAAAACAGCCCAGCTGGAAGGAGCAGAGACCCCTTCAAGGAGAATCAATCGATAAGTAAATAAATGTCATTGATGGATTGATTCCCCTAGTTGACGGCTCGAGGAGCTCAGGGAAGTGGAGGGGTTCCCCTCGAGTTGCTCACCACAGAGCGGGGATAAATAATAATGGCATTTATTAAGCATTTACTATGTGTCAAGCATTGTTCTAAGCCCTGATTCGACCTACAGATATGTTCTGCTAATTCCCAACCAAAACCTTCCTCTATCCCCTTACCCCTCTGCCCCACCTCTCCCTCCTCCTTCCCCTCTCCTCCTCCATCCTGCATAAGGGGTCTGGACAGTCAGGAGGAGGAGGAGGAGTGGAGGAGGAGGAGGGTAGTTTAGTCTATTTATTGTTTTATTGTTTTGGGGCTTTTTTGGTATTTGCTAAGTGCTTACTATGTTCAAGGCAATCTGACACAGTCCATGTCCCACATGGGGCTCACAGTCCTAATCCCCATTTTACAGATGAGGGAATTGAGGCACAGAGAAGTTAAGTGACTTGGCCAAGGTAATGCAACAGACAAGTGGTGAGCTGAGTTAAGAACCCAAGACCTCTGATTCTCAGGACTGTGCTCTTTCCACTAGGCCATGCTGCTTCCTTTGCTGCTGGATGGAGATTGTCAGCCACTGTATATCTGTGTGTGTGTGCATGTGTGTGTTTGTGTATGCACCCTCAAAGTCTAGACTGTGAGTCCGCTGTTGGGTAGGGACCGTCTCTATATGTTGCCAACTTGTACTTCCCAAGCGCTTAGTACAGTGCTCTGCAAACAGTAAGAGCTCGATAAATACGATTGAATGAATGAATGAATGAATTGGTCATTACCAGAATTTGGTCAAACACACATACACACACACGCACGCACGCACGCAGGCAGGCATGCACACACTTCCCCACACAAACAAACACAATCTCACACATACTCACGTACATTCACACACTGACCAACCAATCACTAGGACTTATTGAGCACCTATTCTGAACAGAGGACTGAACTAAACTTTGAGAGAGTACAGTTGTCCCCCTATTAAACTGTGAGGCCCATGAAGAATAGGGACTGTGTCTAATTTGATTAGCTTGTATCCACTCCAGCATTTAGCCAAGTGGTAAATGGTAAGCACTTCACAAATGGTATCGGCATTAGAACTGTTGAATTAGCAGACCTGAACCCTGCTTTCAAGTAGTTCACAGTCCAGGAGAGGGGTGACAGACATTAAAGTAAATTACAGCCAGGAAGAAGAAGGGAAAGGGTGGAATGCCCATGAATTAGGTACGACAGTAGAGAAAATAGCATCAAGCTCAACAGCCATTAACAAAACACAACAAGGGATAATCTTTTAGTGTATCCAGTATGTCCAGAACTGAGAATCCCATATTGACTTTTTCAGCCAAACATGCACCACACATTAATTCATTCATTCATTCAGTCTTGCGCTTGCTATGTACAAAGCACTGTACTAAGCACTTGGGAGAGTACAACATAATAACAGACACATTCCTGCCCCAATGAGCTCATAGTCTAGAGGGGGAGATAGACATTAATATAAATTAATAAATAGATTAATTAAATAAATAAATTATAGATATACGCATATGTGCTGTGGGATAGGAGGGAGGATGAATGAAGGAGCAAGAGTGGCGCAGAAGGGAGTGGGAGAAGAGGAAAGGAGGGCTTAGTCAGGGAAGGCTTCTTGGAGGAAATGTGCCTTCAATAAAGTTCAGAACTTAGCCTTGAGGGATACCCATAGACTGTGAGCCCACTGTTGGGTAGGGACCGTCTCTATATGTTGCCAACTTGTACTTCCCAAGCGCTTAGTACAGTGCTCTTCACACAGTAAGCGCTCAATAAATATGATTAAATGAATGAATAGTTATAGACTGGGATGCAGGTGAAGAGCCCGAAAGAGAGGCAGAGAAGGATCAGCCAGTGATGCAGGGAAAGAACCAAGAAAGCCAAAGGTGTTTTTTGTTTTTGTTTTCAATGACATTTGTTAAGTGCTTACTATGTGCAAGGCACTGTTCTAAGCACTGGGGTAGACACAAGGTAATCAGGTTGGACACAGTCCCTGTCCCACATGGGACTCACAAAGTTAGGTAGTGTTTCCAGAAGAAGTGAGGAGAGGGGAATCACATGGGGCCACATGGGGCTCATAAGGTTAGACCTTTTTTCCAGGAGAAGTAGAGGTGGCCTCCCAAAGGCTGCTGAGAAGATTATTTGGAGAAGAGGCCATTTGTTTTAGCATTTAGGTGGTCATTGGTGACCTTGGAGAGAGCAGTCTGAGTGCCCAAAAGAGGGTGAAAAACCAAGGGAAAAGTTGAAGGAGAGGAAGAGGAGGGAGCAGGTTTGTGCAGTCTGTTCTAGGAGTTTGGACAGGGATGGGAGGGGGGAAGATGGGGTGATAGCCGGAGGGGGCTGGCCAGAGAAGGTTTATCAGAATAGGGGAAACAGGCATGTTTTATTGCAGAGGTGAAGGAACCAGCAGAGAGGGATAGGTTTGAAGATGGAAGTGAGGTAAGGAAAGTGAGTGGGTGCAAGGGTTTTTAGGTGGAGAAGGGATTAGAAGTAGGTATTGTGGATAAATTTTGATAGGTAATCTTCTTGAAGGATGGCAAAAAAGAATGAGAGAATAGATGTAAGGGTGAGAGGGAGTTGGGAAGAGGGGGGGTGATTTGGGGCTTTGGTCAATAGAGTGATTGTTGGCAAAGTCATCAGAGGTGAGAGGGTGGGAGGTGGAAGCACTGGAGAGTATATGGGAATGGGACTGCTAACTCTATTGCATTGTACTCACCCAAGCGCTTAGTAGAGTGCTCTGCACATAGAAAGCACTCAATAAATACTATTGGTTGACAGATTAATGAGGGAACTAAAGGTCTAGAATAGTTTGTTGTGGAGAGGCAGTGGACCTGGGAACCAATGAGGGCGGAGAAGTAAAGTTGCTGAGTGAAAGGGAGGGAGGAGTTGTAGCAAGTGAGGGTGAATTTGGAGTGGCTGATATCAGCCTGGTGCCTGGATTTCCACCGATGGGCACTGGAGCAGAGGGGAGGGGGAGACTTTGGATGCTGTCCAGGGCTGGGGGGTGTCGGTGTGAGATCGATGGAGGAAGAGGGTGGGGAGGGAATCGAGTTCAGCAAAGAGAGTGGTTTTGACGGCCTGAATTTGCGCATCAAGAGAGGGGAGGTAGAATAGGAAGTCCAAAGTGCAAATCAATCAATCAATCAATCGCATTTATTGAGCGCTTACTGTGTGCAGAGCACTGTACTAAGCGCCTGGGAAGCACAAGTCGGCAACACACAGAGACAGTCCCTACCCAACAGTGGGCTCACAGTCTAGAAGGGGGTGGCATGATGCCCTGGGAATCTGTGCAGGAGGTCTAGAGATTGAGGGTCTCTACTGGGGGAGAGAAGCAAAGTCCAAATCTGCAAGGGACATTGGTTGGTGTCTGTGCCAGCCTCTTTCTCCCCGGGGCCCAACCTGCCCCCCCCTAAAAAAATAAAGCATGGCTGAGGAGCAGGGGAGGGAGCAATTGGGGAGGTTGGGGCTGGGAGGGTCATGTTGTCCTGGGGTAGCCTAGAAGCCCACAGAGCAGCACTGGGAAAACAAAGGACCCTATGTGGCTCAGAGCTGGACCAAAACAAAGCAAAGTATCTTTTGCCACTGGCTTTTCTTCCCCACTTTCCCTGTCATCTCCTCTCTCCTCCTCCCAGCAAACCCTTCTCTGCATCCCTTCTTCCCCTTGCCACCTGGGTTTCTGTCACCCGCCCTGCCATATTCTTCCCACAAGGACAGCTCTCTTCCCTCATCTCTCCCCTCCCTCCTCCCTTCTCTCCCTGTTCCGCCAGAAGGGCCCAATTAGAACTCAGTTGAAAAGGAACCGGCTGAACCCGAGGGACTCTCAGGCGATAGAGGGATGGGGGTGGTGGTTACCTCTTGACTACCAGGTTGTCTGTCTGCCCGCCCAACAGGAGATCACTCTGACTGTGGTGTTCTGTGGGATTGTCTGTCAGTCTGGCCAGCAATGGTCTATCTGACTGTAAAATTATCTGCCTGTCTTTCTGACTGTCCGGTGGGTAGTCCAATTGTCTTAGGGTCTGCCTGTCTGTCTGTCCATATGGCTGTCTGGTAGGTTATCCAAATGGCTGGTGGTCTTTCCAGCATGATATGGGGGCAAACCCCCTCCCTGCTCTCAATCAGAATTGCCTCGTCGCCCCCGCCTGTGACCCACTCACCCTTCCTCGGAGCTGACGAGCCCCCTCCCCCACCTCCCAACCCCCAAGACGGAGACCAGCCACCGTGCAAAACCCAGCCTGGGGGTGTGAAACCAAACTCTACATTCTGCCCAGGTTTCGTCGGGTGTATTATGCAAATCTTGGTTGGAAAAATATTCCTCCTCACATCCTTGAGAGTGTAAAACCTTAGTCAATAATTCATACTCGCATGTCTCTGGCTGCAGAGGCTTTTTCTTCATTAGAACTCACACTCAGTTGTTTGTCTTTGGCGTTTCATTGTGTATCCTGTGGTAATGCTGCACATTATAAAATTGATCTGCTTCATTACTGCAAGATCCCGGGCCGGGAAGGGTGCTGAAATGTCTCCATGCTGTTCCCAGGGCCCCAGGGCACCTGGTCGGAGGGGAACGGGGTTGGAGGGGACAGGGTTGGGGACGGGGACTCTGGTGGCTGGACTGGCCCTGCTCCTCTCCTGGCAAGGAGGGGTCTGATGGTCGAGGCCCCCACACCAGGCCCCATCCTTTTCGCTAGCAGATCCAGCCCCTGCCAGGAAGGATAGGCCTGGGATTGGCCCTGAGAATGGCTGGGCACCCCAGGAGAGGGCAGTGGGCACCCCAAGTTTTAACCTCTCTGCCAACAGCTCCCTTCCCGTGAGGCCCAGCCCTGTGATTTGAGGAACTCATCCCTCTATCTCCATCTCTGGGTGGTTGGGGATGGGGCGGGAATCTTTAGGTGCTGGCAGGTTTTCCCCACTAAAGATGTCTAAAATGAGATGAAAGGTGATGATGTCAGGAGGTGAGAAGCAGCGTGGCTCAGTGGAAAGAGCATGGACTTGGGAGCCAGCTCTAATCCCGGCTCTGCCACTTGTCAGCTGTGTGACTTTGGGCAAGTCACTTAACTTCTCTGGGTCTCAGTCGCCTCATCTGTAAAATGGGGATTAAGACTGTGAGCCCCACGTGGGGCAACCTGATCACCTTGTATCTCCCCCACTGCTTAGAACAGTGCTTCACACGTAGTTAGCGCTTAACAAATGCCATTACCATTATTATTATTATTATTATTATTATTATTATTATTATTATTATTATTATTATGAGAATCAGCATGGCCTAGTGGAAAAAATACAGTTCTGGGAGTCAGAAGATCTGGGTTTCAATCCTGGCTCTGCTACCTGACTGCTGTGTGACCTTGGGACAGTCATTTGACTTTCCCGTGCCTCAGTTTCCTCATCTGTAAAATGGGCATTAAATATCTGCCCTCCCTTCCTCCTTAAAGTGTGAGCCCCGAGTGGGACAGAGACTGTCTCTGATCTTACTGTACTGCACCTACCCCAGCCTTTGGCATCTAGTGAGCACTTGAATGCCATAATTATTAATTAATATTAATTCATGTTAATGATGAATAATAACACCAGAAGAAAGTCTTTCCTGTCAGAGGCATGGACAAAATGATGCCTAGAACATGTCAAGCTTTTTATTTTCCCAAAGCGCTTTCACATTCCTGATCTCAACTAGGTCTCGGGATATCCTTATGAGGTAGAGAGAGATAGGCATCATTATCTCCATTTTACAGATGTGGCCACTGAGGCCCAGAAAGGTTAAGTGACTCACCTGAAGTCACCCAGAAGGTCAGTGGCAGAGCTGGCCAGATTCTCTGATTACAAGACCTATCCTCCTTCGGGTAGCCTACCTGCAGGCCTTTCCATGCTGGGAGTCCAGAGTGGAGGTGGGAGAATCATCTGAAAGCCCCTCCTTCCATCCGATTGGAGATGAGTTCTGCCCGTCCGGGCAGAGGGTTCTCAGCTGCTCACCGGGCATACGTCCTGTCTCCCTGCCCCTGCTCCTCAGTCCCGGCCATGATCACCTCCCACCCCAACACCACCATCGCCATCAAGGGCCACATGAAGGAGCTGAACTGCACGGCCCGCGGGGAGCGGCCCATCATCATCCGCTGGGAGAAGGGGGACGTGGTCATCGACCCCGACCGGGTCATGAGATATGCCATCGCCACCAAGGACCACGGGGACGAGGTCATCTCGACCCTCAAGGTGAGCCCCTGCAGGGCCCGCTGGCAGCTTGTCCGACCCTAATCCCCAAACTCAATCCTAACCCTAACCCTACCCTTAATTCTAACTCTAACCCTGTCAAGCCCAACCTTAACCCAAACCCCATCCCTACCTTTAATTCTAATCATAACTCCACCCTAACCTAAACCCCAACCCTGACACTAACTCTCACAGTCCCTTCTAGACTGTGAGCCCGTTGTTGGGTAGGGACTGTCTCTATGTGCTGCCAACTTGTACTTCCCAAGTGCTTAGTACAGTGCTCTCCACACAGTAAGCGCTCAATAAATACAATTGAATGAATGAATGAACTCCAACTTTAACCCTAACTCCAACCCTAACCCTAACTCCAAACTCAATCTCAACACTAACCCTACCTGTAATTCTAACTCTAACCGTATCAACCCTAACCCTAACCCAAATCCCAACCTTAACCCTAACTCCAACCCTACCTTTAATGAATTCACTCATTCATTCAAACATATTTATTGAATGCTTACTGTGTGCAAAGCACTGTACTAAGTGCTTGGGAGAGTACAATATAATGGAAAACAGACACATTCCCTGACCCCATCAAGCTCACAGTCTAGAGTTTACAGTCTTAATTATAACCCCAACCCTAACCTGAACCTTAACCCTAACCCCAAACTCAATCTCAGCATTAGCTCTACCCATAATTCTAACCCTAACCCCAACCCTAACCCTAAAACCAACCTTATCCCTAACCCCAAACTCAATCCCGACCCATTCTTAACCCCAATCCCAAACCAAATCCCTGCCTTAATCCTAATTCCAACACTATACTCAGCTCCAAAATCCACCCCAATCCCAACCCAATCCATCCTACCAAAACCCCATCCCAGCCCCAGATTTAGCCCTAACCTTCACCTTAACCCTAACATCAACCCCAACTTTCCATCCAGGGAGAGCCAGATTGGCATTGAGTTTGGGGTGGAGATGAGCACAGAGGAGGTTGGGGGGTAGCATTGGACTCCCACTGTGCCTGGGAGAGAATGGCATGGTGGACACATCCCCTCTCATTCCTGTCCCCATCCCCGTCCCTCTTCCCATCCCATCAAGGCACCTTGGTGCAGAGGCGATGTTCAGGGACAGGAAGCAGGAACCAAATTGAAGAGGAATGAGCCCAGTGGCTTGTTGGGTTGCTATGGGCCTACCGGGCAGAACTGGTCCCCTCGTTCTCTCCATCTCCTTCTCTCCACCCCCACCCACCCTCAGAATGGAGGTGCTATCTAGGTGGCAGGGACAGTTCCTGAATACCCCTGAGGCCCAGTCCCCACCGCTGAGACTTGGCTATGCAGGAAGCCCTCCCCTACCTGTTGCCCAGAGCAATCTGAGAGGGCAGAACTTGGGGTTTGCAAAATCAGCGTGGGATTTTTCTCAAAGCCAGTGATCTCTAAGCTGGGTCCCCCTAGAACTCAGCCTAAAACACAAGGAACTCGGAACACCACAGCCTCCCAGAGCCCAGAATGCTTCAGCCTCTCAGAGCCTGGAATGCCACACCCTACCAGAGACCAAAAGGCCTCAGCCTCCCGGAGCCTGGAACACCACATCCTCCTGGAGCCAGGAACACCACAGCATCCCGGGGCCCAGAACCCACCAGATACTCAGAGTTAGAACTCTGCAGCCTGCCCACCTTTAGAACCTTGAAGACCTGCTTAGAACCTTAATACCTGAGGCTTTCCCATGATTAGCTCCTCACCCACCATCCCATCATTCCTGAGGCTCGGCTGTGTTGACCCACCTTCACCACCTCCGTGGGTTTCTACCTCTGTTCCTCTCCCCACACCAGGGTGGGGTGGCCTCTCTCCTTGGTGGGGAATGGTGCTTTCTGGACTGCACATCTTGAGGTTCTCTGGCCCCCACTTTTCAAATAGACTTGCCAAGGGAGGGGAGAGAGGGAGGGGAGCCTTGGGTCCCCTCGGGGCAAGCCATGGTCCCTTTGGACCAGAGATGAGGCTGTGGGAGAAGTTGGACTACCTCCACCAAGGGTGCCATTTCTGAGTAGGTATGATTCTTCTGCTGTAGCCATGCTGGCCGCACAGCCACTTACTAGCTTGCCCACCTCTGTACTGGCCACTGACCAAGGAGAGGTAAGCAGCCAGCACATTCTTTATCATTTAGTGCAGAGAGAAGTTGGGCATGATTCAGGGGTCCCTTCCCCCTCCCCCTCAACCCATGGTGTGAGCCAACCCCTCTGAAGCAGCGCCACCTAGTGGAAAGACTAGGTGCCTGGGAGTCAGGAGACCCGAGTTCTCGTTCCAGCTCCGCCACATAATAATAATAATAATGATGGCATTTATTAAGCGCTTACTATGTGCAAAGCACTGTTCTAAGCACTGGGGAGGTCACAAGGTGATCAGTTTGTCCCACGGAGGGGCTCACAGTCTTCATCCCCATTTTACAGATGAGGTAACTGCAGCACAGAGAAGTTAAATGACTTGCCCAAAGTCACACAGCTGACAATTGGTGGAGTCGAGATTTGAACCCATGATCTCTGACTCCAAAGCCCGTGATCTTTCCATTGAGCCACGCTGCTTCTCACTTGCCTGCTAGGTGACTTTGGGCAGGTCACCTAATTTTTCTGGGCCTCAGTTTCCTCGTCTGCCCAATGGGATCTAAATACTGATTCTCTCTCCCTCGAGTGGGACAGGGACAGTGGTCTGATTGGATTGGGTCTGCCCCAGTACTAGCACAGTGCTTGGCCCAGAGTGAGAATTTAGCAGATACTGCAATCTGCATTATGATTATTTCCTTTCTCCCCTCCCTTCCCACTGCCCTGCAGCTCAAACCGGCTGACCGTGGAGATTCGGTGTTCTTCAGCTGCCATGCCATTAACTCCTATGGGGAGGACAGAGGCCTGATCCAGCTCACTGTTCAAGGTACCACCCCCCTTCTCCACCCCTCCCCTCCTGATGGCACTGAATTCACTCAGGAACCTGGGGGAGGGCACCCCTCAACCCAGCAGGAGAAAGCCCTGGCCTTAGTCCAGATAATGACTGTATATCATCTGTATGGGCATCAGGTGGCCAAAGGGCAGCATAGTCTAATGGCTAGAGCACGGGCTTGGAAGTCAGAAGGACCGGGGTCCCCATCCCGGCTCTGCCTCTTGTCTGCTGTGTGATCTTGGACAAGTCACTTCACTTCTCTGGGCCTCAGTTACCTCATCTGTAAAATGGGGGTTGACTGTGAGCCCCCCGTGGGACAACCTGATCACCTTGTATCCCCCCAGCGCTTAGAACAGTGCTTTGCACATAGTAAGTGCTTAATAAATGCCATCATTATTATTATTCTCTATGCCTCAGTTACCTCCTCTGTAAAATCGGGATTAAGCATGTGAGCCCCACTTGGTAAATGGACCATGTCCAACCTGATTAGCTTGAATCTACTCCAGCGCTTAGTACAGTGCCTGGCATGTAGTAAGTGCTTAGCAAATACCACTAAAAAAAAAGAGAGGGGGCAGAAGTGAGGAGGGAAGCCTCTTTAGAGAAGCAGCCTGGCTCAGTGGAAAGAGCCCAGGCTTTAGAGTCAGAGGTCATGGGTTCAAATCCCGGCTCCACCACTTGTCAGCTGTGTGACTTTGGGCAAGTCGCTTAACTTCTCTGGGCCTCAGTTCCCTCATCTGTAAAATGGGGATTAAGACTGTGAGCCCCCTGTGGGACAACCTGATCACCTTGTAACCTCTCCAGCGCATAGAACAGTGCTTTGCACATAGTAAGCACTTAATAAATGCCATTATTATTATTATTATTATTATTATCATTATTCTGTTTGGGGTGGGGAAGACAGGAGATCCCCCTACTGGAGTGAAGTGTTCTTCCTTCCCCTGCCCAGCTTGGCAGAGCTTGGCAGAGGTCCTGGTTGCCCTCGGCAACTTGGCATGGCTGGCACATCCCGAGTGCCAGGAGTCTGCCGGCTTCAATCCTTTCTGCAGCCCCCTGAGGGATCGCCAGATGGCTGAGAGACCAACCCAGTTCCCCAGGGGAGGGGAGCCCCCACCCGAGATGCAGACACCAGTCAGTGAGGGTCCCAAGCTACCTCCAGCAGGGGCCCAAACTCTGCTCCGGGTCCAACCCACACAGGCAGTGTGCCCTAGGGCCTCAGTTCCCTCACCTGTAAAATGGGGATGAGATACCTGCTCTCCCTCACTCTTAGAATGTGAGCCCCATGTGAGACTAGGACTGTATTGGATCTTCTTATCTAAGTGCCTGTGCAGCTCTTAGCACTGTGCTTGGCTCATGGTAAGTACTTAATAAACACCAATAAAAAATTACAGAAGGACCAATCACGGGCTAAAAGCAGTGGTTCCGTGGGGGCCAACGGGGTCTCATTCCACGTGACCTCTGACCTCTTGTTCCAGAGCCTCCGGATCCCCCTGAGCTGGAAATCCGGGAAGTCAAGGCCCGCAGCATGAATCTACGCTGGACCCAGCGGTTTGACGGAAACAGCATCATCACCGGCTTCGACATCGAGTACAAGAACAAGTCGGGTACGGCCGGGGGTGCTCGTCCCTGGCCTCCGCTGAGACGGGACGGGCAGCAGCCACACAGATTGCTCCACCAGTCCTCCAGCCAGCAGACATCGCTCCAGAGCTGCCCCCCAACCTGTCAGTCTTCCCATTGCCATGGAAACCTCAGCAAAGGGGATTCCCGAGTGCCTCAGGGCAGCCGGGAGGGGGGCTCCTGGCCTAGATGGGGTCGAGCCCAGGCAGACAGGTCGGTGCTGACTCAACTCTGCTTGTGCTGCAGAACCGGCCTCGAGGGGCTTTGTGGGTACTGGGGGAGGCGGGAGCAGCTGCAGGGTTTTCTTTGCTCCTGTGAATTCCCCCCAATTTTGTCGCAAAGAAACCCAGAGAGGAGCACCATACCTGAGAGGGGCTGGGTAAATGGATGCTTCTCCCACATGTTGAGGAAAAAGGAAAAAATGCTGCCCCGTCCCTTCTAGGTGGCACCCTCCCTTCTTCCCCCTCCCAAACCCGGACCTGCCCAAGGGAGTGGGAGGGAGCCCAAGCTTCTCTGTGATCGCCCGGCTCTGGGTCTCCAGCGAGGAGATTCAATCCTGGCTCCCGTTTCATTCCCAAAGCAATTTTGTCCACACACTAGACCACCCTGCCATTGGGAGCCCCCTCCCCGGGGCAAGGGGTAGATCCGGACCTGGCCCGGTGGGGCACCGTGGCCAGAAATGGGCAGAGCGTCAGACACAGAATATGCCCCCCCCAAGTGAGGTCTTCTCCCCGCTGCCTAATCCTGGCTCCGGGCCCCCCAGGGTGGGGTGAGAGCCGCAACGCACTGCAGGAGAGGATTCTAGGGAGAGGGGCGGTCCGGGTTGCGGCCGAGGAGAGGGCTTTAGGGGCGATCTCTCTTCTTAGGCCTGGTGTCTTTCCGGGACTGGTGTCTGCCCAGGGTTGGCGTGTGCCCGGGGCTTGAGACTGTCTGTGGGCCTGATGTCTGTCCGGGGCTTGTGACTGTCCAGGGCTGGAGTATGTCCAGGGCTGGAGTATGTCCGGGGCTGGCGTGTGTCCGGGACTGGCGTCTGTCCAGGCCGGTGTCTGTCTGGGGTTGGCGTCTGCCTGGGGCTAGTGTCTGAACGGGGCCCGTGTGTGTCAGGGGTTGGCGTGTGTCCGGGGCTGGGGTCTATCCGGGGCTAGTGTCTGTCAGGGACTAGTTTCTGTCTGGGGTTGGCGTGTTTCCGGGGCTGGTGTCTGTCCAGGGCTAGTGTCTGTCCGGGGCTGGCGTGAATCCGGGGCTGGTGTCTGTCCGGGGTTGGCGAGTGGCAGTTGCAGATGTCAGTCTGGGGCTCGTGTCTGTCCGGGTTTGGCGAGTGGCAGTTGCAGATGTCAGTCTGGGGCTTGTGTCTGTTCGGGGCCGGCGTGTGTCCGGGGCTTGTGTCTGTCCGGGGCTAGCGTCTGCCAGGGGCTAGTTTTTTTTTTTTCTGATGGCATTCATCAAGCGCTTACTATGTGCAGAGCACTGTTCTAAGCGCTGGGGAGGTTACAAGGTGATCAGGTTGTCTCACGGGGGGCTCACAGTCTTAATCCCCATTTTCCAGCTGAGGTAACTGAGGCCCAGAGACGTGAAGTGACTTGCCCGAAGTCACACAGCAGACAAGTGGGGGAGACTGGATTTGAACCCATGACCTCTGACTCCAAAGCCCGGGCTCTTTCCCCTGAGCCACGCTGCTTCTCTGTCTGGGGTTGGCGTGTGTCCGGGGCTGGTATCTGTGCGGGGCTAGTGTGTGTCCGGGACTGGCACGTGTCTGGCCGGGGCTGGCGAGGCTCGAGGGCGAATGCATGCCAGGGGTGCCTTCTCCTGACCAGCCTGGCTCCTGTGAGTTATCTCCCCCCTCCGGACTCCCTCCCTCTCCGCCCCCGCAGACTCGTGGGAGCTGAAGCAGTCCACCCGCAACATCTCGCCCACCATCAACCAAGCCAACATCGTCGACTTGCACCCCGCGTCCGTCTACAGCATCCGTATGTTCTCCTTCAACAAGATCGGCCGCAGTGGCCCCAGCAAAGAGCTCACCGTCAGCACCGAGGAAGCCGGTGAGGCTCCACCGGGCCAGCGGGCTAGCAAGGACTCCGGCCCCTTTCATTCATTCATTCAATCGTATTTATCGATCGCTTACAGTGTGCAGAGCACTGAACTAATAATACCCTTTCATTCATTCATTCAATCGTATTTATCGATCGCTTACTGTGTGCAGAGCACTGGACTAATAATAATAATGATGGCATTTATTAAGCGCTTACTATGTGCAAAGCACTGTTCTAAGCGCTGGAGAGGTTACAAGGAGATCAGGTTGTCCCACGGGGGGCTCACAGTCTTCATCCCCATTTTGCATATGAGGGAACTGAGGCACAGAGAAGTTAAGTGACTTGCCCAAAGTCACCCAGCTGACAAGTGGCGGAGGCGGAATTCGAACCCATGACCCTGATCAGGTTGTCCCACAGGGAGCTCCCAGTCTTCATCCCCATTTTACATATGAGGGAACTGAGGTACAGAGAAGTTAAGTGACTTGCCCAAAGTCACCCAGCTGACAAGTGGCGGAGCCGGGATTCGAACCCATGACCCCTGACTCCAAAGTCCGTGCTCTTTCCACTGAGCCACGCTGCTTCTCAAACGCTAAGCGCTTGGAAAGCACAATTCAACAACCATCCCTACCCAACAAGGGGCTCACAGTCTAGAAGGGGGCAGACAGGCAACAAAACAAAAAAAGTAGGCAGCCATCAATAGCATCAATATAAATTAACATTCATTCTTTCATTCAATCGCATTTATTGAGTGCTTAGTGTGTGCAGAGCACTGTACTAAGCGCTTGAGAAGTACAAGTTGGCAACATATAGAGATGGTCCCTACGCATCATTAATAAAATTAATAGAATAATAAATATGTACATATATACACAAGTCCTGTGGGGTAGGGAGGGGGTAGAGCAGAGGGAGGGAGTTGGGGTGATGGGGAGGGAAGGAGGAGCAGAGGAAAAGGGGGGCTCAGTCTGGGAAGGCTTCCTGGAGGAGGTGAGCTTTCAGTACAGCTTTGAAGGGGGGAAGTGTGCTAGTTTCGCGGATGTGAGGAGGGAGGGTATTCCAGGCCAGAGGTAAGAGGTGGGCCAGGGGTCGACGGTGGGACAGGGGAGAACGAGGCCGGCCCCAGCCCCCTGGTCCCGCCCCACAAACTTGACTCTCAGCCCCCTGTCCTGGACCCTGAACCCGGATCCCGAGCCCCAGCCCCGACCCCTCGGGCCCCCGCCCCTGAACTCGTCTCCGGGACCCAAACCCCTGCCCCAGTCCCGTCCCAGCCCCCAGGATCCACCCCCGATCCCCGAATCCCCGCCCACGGACCTCGACCTTGACCCCTGACCCCCGAACCCCGGCCTCCGGCCCCCGCAGGGTGAGGGAATCAGCGTGATGGGAGGGAGGTTGGGGGAGGAAGCCTGGTGGGTGAGAAGGAGGAGGGATGGGGGGCGGGTCTTGGAAACTCTTCCCGCTCCCCATGGAGAACCCCTACTGGAAAGCAGTGTGGCTTAGTGGAAAGAGCTCTGGTTTAGGAGTCAGAGGGCACGGGTCCTAATCCCGCCTCCGCCATTTATCAGCTGTGTGACTTTGGGCAAGCCACTTAACTTCTCTGTGCCTCAGTTACCTCATTTGTAAAATGGGAATCAAGACTGGGAGTCCCACGTGGGTCAACCTGATTACCTTGTATTTACCCCAGCGCTTAGAACAAGGCATGGCACAAAGTAAGCGCTTAACAAATATTATTATTATTATTATTATTATTATTACTCCCTACTTTCCCGGAGCGGCACGTGGGACTGCGGGGAACTGTCCCCGGTGCTGAGGCTGATGCGAGACCCGGGAAAGAGGCGGCCTTGATGCTGTCCAAGCCTACCGCCGCCCTTGTCCATCCTCCTTCGGACCCACCCCTCTGCTTTTCGCCCCCGTCCCGCCCCGGGGGCTCAGATTCCCTTGGGTGCTTTCCTCCCAGCTCCGGACGGCCCCCCGACGGACGTCACCCTGCAACCCGTGACCTCTCAAAGCATCCAGGTGACCTGGAAGGTACGTGGGGCCCAGAGCGCACAGTTCAGCTAGTTGGCCTGGGAGGGCGAGTCCGCCAGGCTCTGAGATGGGGACTCCCCCGCACCAAACCACCCTTTCGCCCCACTCTGGGGTGCCCCGAATGTAAGAGGTTGGGCTGGGGAGAAAGGAAATGATTGTTTTCCAGGACTCGAGAGTTTTGGCCTTCAGAGATCCAGGGGAAGAGGTGAGAGCCAGATCTGACTTTCCTCAAATTTCGCCTTCCCCCGGGGCCCACAAGTGGTACCATTACTGAGTCGGCCCCGAGGCCCATCCTGCCAGGGACTCTCTCTTTGGCAGGGGCACCAGGCCCCTGTGAGGGACTTTGTGCTGGATACCCATCTTCAGGGTTAGGGGTGGATCATCCAGCACCCTTGATTCTCCCCTCTCCATCCCTGACTCTCCCCTCTCCATCCCTGATTCTCCATCCAGGGACCCAGCACGGACTATCCAAAACCCCTCTCCATCCCTGACCCTCCCTCTTTTGACTCAGCATGGGCCAGCCAACATCCCTGACCTTCTCTCTCCATCCCTGACTCTCCCCTCAGTGAGCCAGAATGGGCCACCCAACATCCCTGACTCTCCCCTTTCCATCCATGACCCTTCCCCGGTGACCCAGCATGGACAATCCAACAGCCCTGACTCTGCTTTCTCCATCTCTGACTCTCTCCTCCCCATCCCTGGTTCTCCCTCCAGTGACCCAGCATGGACCATCCAATACCCCTGACTCTCCCTTCTCCAACCCTGACTCTCCCATGGTGGCCCAGCCTAGATCCCTCACATGTAGATCCAACCCAACTCCTCTTGGACTCGCAGATGTTTCCAGCCGCACACCGTCCTTGGGGAATGGATTCTGTTAAGGGTCCTGGAGCTCTTGGGGTCGGGAGAGGTGAGGGAGGGGCTGTGGTTAACCCAGGAGCCAACCGAATTGGGGAGGAGAAAGTTTATGGAAACAGCTGAATCGGAGAAGTATTAGGAGGCCTTAGGGCTCCACGTCTAACCCCCGCAGCACTTTCCCTGGACATACTTGGTCCAGCCAGTCTGAGATTTCCATTTCCTAGGGTCGCCTCTCGGTCCCCAAAGAGGTGGGCTGGTGAGGATCGTTGGGGTTAGGGTCTCCCCACAGCAGGAGAAACTAGGAGTAAAGCGGGGACTGGTCCAAAGCTCCCAGTAAGCCCGGCCCCCTTCGGCGAGACCTGTGCGATCCCCTGAGGGACACCGGTTGTCCAGCGCCATGGGGCAGTGGCTGAATCAAGTTGCTCCCGTCTGGACAACCGGCAGTCAGCATCGGCTGTTACCCAGTTCTTCCAGCTAGTCGGAGGGAAGGTTTGGTAATTTAGAAAAACACGATCCGAGCAAGTCCTGATTCCACAAACTGGTCAAATCCCAGAGATTCTCATCTGATGACCAGATTTTTAATCTACACCCGGATAAACCGTCTGAACCTAGATCCGTGCCACCCCTTCTTTACTCTGTTCCCTTCCCACCCTGCTCTCTCCCTGTCTCCGCCCTGCCCCTTCCACCTCTTCACCCCGTTCTTTCTCTTCCCCTTCCCTCTTTCTTTCCTTTTCCCTCTCTAGTCTCTGCCTCCTCCTTGCTTCCCCTTTTCTCTTCTTTCCCTTCCCCCCCTCCCCTCTCCATCCTCTCTTCTCCCCTTCACTTCCTCCAAACCCTCCCCCTTCACCCCTCACAACTCTCCCTCCCTTCCACTCAATCAGCCCTTTCCTTCCCCCTGTATTTATCCTGTGGGGATTTGAGGTGGGGGGCGGTGAAAGAGGAGCGGATCAAAATGTAAAACGTGGAGACACTTGGTTACAAACTCCCTCGCCCAGGTCGATAAAGTTTAGAATCAGATTTATTTCTCAGAAGTCGCATCATGAAAAATAAAATTGATTAGAAATTTAGGACTTCAGGATGAACCAACCGGTCAATAAATTTAAGTCCGACCACTCTGGAGATTTTTTTTTTAGCACCAAGAAACAGATTAATGAAAAATACAGATTCACTCGAAGGATAAGTCACTTCATTTTAAGACTCTTTCAGGCAGATGGATCGTCCTGGCTTTATAACATAAATTTGCAATCAGCCCTATTGATTTCTTAATGCTTCAGAGAAATATTGTTAAGATTGATTGAAGGCCGCGGGGTGTGGGGTTGGGGGTGGAGGTGGAAGTGAGGGCGTGAAGACTGTGTGTTGTGGGTAGGCTATTGCTGGTTTAATTTTTTTTCTCTCCAATTTGGGGAGGAGGGAAGGGGGAGGAGAAGGAGGGGGAGGAGGACAGGCCTGATTGGCTGAGATCTCTTATTAGCTCTTCAACAGCCCCAGGTGCCTTGACAGACAGCCCTCCCCTCTTCTCCCTCCCTCCTTCTTCCCCCTTCCCCTCTTTCCTCTCTCCTCCCTCCCTCTCCCATTTTCCAACCCTTCCTTCCTCTCTTCTGAGACCACCCCATCACCACCACCTGCATTCCCAGAGCGGCTGGGCCCTAAGGGAAGGAGGAGTGTAGGCATCTCACCTCCCAGTGCTTGGAGGGAGAGAGGCAATCCTCCATTCAGTCACTGAGCCCTGAGCTCAGGTTCAGGGAGTCCAGGGGGAGTGAGGGCAGGGGCGGTAGGGAAGTTCAACCCCTCCCCTAAGACACACAAACATGCACACACACACACACACACACACACACACACACACACACACACACACAGACAGACACTACCCCAGGCCTTCTCCCAGGTTACAGGCCTGAGCATTGGTGCGAGGGGCCCAAGGCTGCATGACCTACTGGATAGAGCACGGGCCCGGGACTCAAAAGGACCAGGGTTCTAATCCCAGCTCCACCAGTTGTCTGCTGTGTGACCTTGGGCAAGTCACTTCACTTCTCTGGGCCTCAGTTTCCTCATCTGTAAAATGGGGATGAAGACTGTGAGCCCCATGTGGGACATGGATTATGTCCAGTCTGATTAGCTTGTATCTATCCCAGCACTTGGGACTGTGCCTGGCACATAAAAAGTGCTTAACAAATACCTTTTTGGAAAAAAAAAAAACCTAGTTGGGTAGAGCTGATCCAACCGACTGGACTGCGCCATTCTCCCCTCCAGGATCCCAGGGGCAGTACAACCCTGGTAAAGCAGCCAGAGCGAGGGACATCAGGTCTGACTTTTACCAACTCTCTTGTGTTGTGCTCTCCCAAGTGCTTAGTCCAGTGCTCTGCACACAGTAAGCGCTCAGTGGCGGGTTGATTTTAAGAAGGTTCTGACGTCTGCAGCCTGAATTCTTTCAGGCCGGGGGGGCCTGGCAGGAGGCCCATCCGACATGGAGCCTGGGGCTGCCCTAGAGAGTAACTATGCCCATCCCTGTCCCTCCCGCCCTGCCCCTAGGCCCCGAAGAAGGAGCTGCAGAACGGGGTGATCCGAGGCTACCAGATCGGCTATCGAGAGAACAGTCCTGGCAGCAACGGGCAGTACAGCATCGTGGAGATGAAGGCCACGGGGGACAGCGAGGTCTACACCCTCGACAACTTGAAGAAGTTCGCCCAGTACGGGGTGGTGGTCCAGGCTTTCAATCGGGCCGGCACGGGCCCCTCCTCCAGTGAGATCAACGCCACCACGCTAGAGGATGGTGAGGTGATGGGGCGGGCAGTGGCGGGTGGAGGCGGGTGGTAGAATCCAGGAATGTCCCTTCTTCCCTCCCCATATCCTGGTCACTCCTCTCCCAGCAGGGCAAGGTCACCCTAGTCTCCTGGCTCCTAGCTCAGGGCTCTCCTTCCTTCTCTATTCTGAAAGGTATTGGCTGTTCCCCATTCCCAGAGTTGGGAGAGTCATTCGGTCCAGCCCCCAGCCTCCAGGCTGGTGACTGTGGTAAGGTCTTTGTTTAAAGCTCTCCGCACTGCCAGCTCAGTAACCCCTTCTCATGATGAGTCTGTGGGGCTCGGCTTCTTTCTACCCATTTTGTAGTGCTCGGCCCAAACTAAGTGCTCAATAAATACCATTCATCGATTTCTCACTAGCTATCTCTGACTCTCCTAGAGAGGAAGAGGAAAGGCTTCAGAAAGGCAGAGAGAATGAGAGAGAGAGAGACAAATAAGCCTGTCTCTTTTGTCTCTGCGTTACCATCTCTGTTTTTCTCACCCTCCCTGGCCTTTGGCCTTTGAGGGGAAGAAAATCGGCAGTAGTGGCAGTAGTAATGATTCACGCCACAGAGGTTTGAGGTCCAGAAGGACGCAGGTTCTCCTCCCTGCCCATGGAGTCCGGGGGCGTGGGGCGGGATGGGTGGGGTGGGAGGTGAGGAGCCTGCGGAGTTGTTTCCCAAACAAAGTGTGCTTGTGTAGTGGGGGAGAGGCGTCGGGCTGCATTTGCTCAGCAGTTTTTCATCCTTAATTAAGGCCCTCGTTAGCCTGTCAAATCCTGATCGTTTCCTGGCAATATTAGTGCTCCTCGAGGGGCGTTCAGGGCCCCTGTCTTAGCAGTGGTGTCTTTTCCGTAATTATATTACCTTCATTTTGTTCGAACGGGCGATCTGTATTAGTTTATTACGCTCGGTCCCTAATTACACGGTGCTTATATTTTTACACCTAAGTAATATGAAACAATAATCATTCTCAAAGAGGATCGTTAGGATGATGTATTATCGCTTAAATGCTCATAAAAATTAGAGCTGCCTCTAGTGGGGCAGTGGGATCCAATTACCTCCCTTCCACCTACCGCTCCCCAGCCCCACGACTCCAATCGGCTCCACGGCCCTGGGGGGAGCCCGGAAGTGTCCAGGAACTAGTGTTCCTCACCTCCACCCCCCATCCCTCAAATACATACAATCACCCCTGGGGGTAACCTCAGGACCCGCAGATGGATACAGCAGCGGTCAGGATTTGGGGTAATTATGATGGTAATAATAATGATAATGGTAATTGTTAAGCACTTGCTATGTGTCAAGCACTGTTCTGAGCATTGGGGTAGATGCAATTAATCATGATGGACACAGTTCTTGTCGACGTGGGGCAAAAAGTCTAAGTAAGGGTGAGGACAGGTATTGAATCCCCATTTTACAGATGAGGAAACAGAGGCATAGAAAAGTGACTTAACCAAGGCCAAGCAATAGACAATTGGCAGAGTCGCGATTAGAACCCAGGTCCTCTGACTCCCCGCCCGGGCTATAAAAAGGGGCAAAAATAATAAGCGGGGTTGAAAGAGGGGTGGCAGGGCAGAGGGACCCTGGTAATCAGGACATCAGGCCCGAATGATGTTCGCTAAGGTTTTCTCTCCCTAAGCCCAACTGGATCTTGCTCTCCTCACCCACATCCTTAACCCCGTCTTTCCCTTCTGACAGCAGCGGGGCTGGGAGCGAGGAAGCGGGAACGGGTGGGAAGACATCAAGAATGGCCTCCTGCCTAGAGGGTGTGTGGGTGGAGGTTTAAGGGTCTCCACCTCTGGGCCTTTAACAACCAGCAGAAACAGGGGACTGGGGAGGGTCTTGCCTGGAGACCGGGGCATGGCTTAGATGACCTCTGAACACCCCCCTCCCAACCTCTCATGACCACACACACACACACACACACACACACACACACACACACATCTTCTGCTCTACCCAATGCCTGAAGATCATTATTATTATTAACGATAATAATAATAATGGTATTTGTTAAGCGCTTACTATGCCCCAGGCACTGTTCTAAGCGCTGGGGTAGATACAAGATACACGGGGGCTCACTCTTAATCCCCATTTTACAGGTGTGGGAACTGAGGCACAGAGAAGTTAAGTGACTTGCCCAAGGTCACACAGCAGGCAAGTGGCAGAGTCAGGATTAGAACCCATTCATTCATTCATTCATTCATTCAATCGTTTTTATTGAGCGCTTATTGTGTGCAGTGCACTGTACTAGGCGCTTGGGAAGTACAAGTTGGCAACATATAGAGACAGTCCCTACCCAACAGTGCGCTTACGGTCTAGAAGGGGGAGACAGAGAACAAAACAAAATATATTAACAAAATAAAATAAATAGAATAAATATGTACAAATAGAATAAATAGAGTAATAAATACATACAAACATACATGCATATATACAGGTGCTGTGGGAAGGGGAAGGAGCTAAGGTGGGGGTGATGGAGAGGGGGAGGAGGGGGAGAGGAAGGAGGGGGCTCAATGTGGGAAGGCCTCCTGGAGGAGGTGAGCTCTCAGTAGGGCCTTGAAGGGAGGAAGAGAGCTAGCTTGGCGGATGACCAGTCCCGTGCTCTATCCACTTCGCCGGCCACGCTGGCTACCGGGCTTGTGCCCCGGGTGCCTCCCTCAGGGCTCCCCAGTGTCTGCCTCTGTCATCCCCTGTCCAGTGCCCAGCCAGCCTCCGGAGAACGTCCGTGCCCTGTCCATCACCTCTGATGTGGCCGTCATCTCTTGGGCGGAGCCCCCACGTAGCACCCTCAACGGGGTGCTCAGGGGCTACCGGGTCATCTTCTGGTCTCTCTACGTGGATGGGGGTGAGTCTCTGAGCGGGAGAGCAGAGTGGGGAGGTCCTGGGAGGGGAAAGGGAAGGGGCAGGCCCCGCTCTGCCTGCCGCGGTTTGTTTTGAACAGCCAAAGTGGGTCAGAGCCCTTGACCACCAACCGTTCAGATAGTCTTCCACTGGATGCTTGGAGGGCTGCTAGTTTGGAATCATGGCTCCTGCTTGGTGGAGCTGGTAGATAAGAATTCGTTCATTCATTCAATCGTATTTATTGAGCGCTTACTGTGTGCTTCCCTAAGCGCTTGGGAAGTACAAGTTGGCAACATATAGAGACGGTCGCTACCCAACAGTGGGCTCACAGTCTAGAATCGGGGCTGGTAGATTGGAATCGGGGCTGCTTGGCAGGCTGGGGACGGAGCCCGGGAGCGGACGGGAGTGGAAGAGGTGGGTCCCTTTTTCCAATCCAGGAAAGGACAGCCCCCCCGGGGATGTAGAGGGATGGGGAAGGAGCTCGGTCAGACACGTGCTGACCAGTCCTGTTCCTGGCTGGGATTCTCCCCTGGCCTGGCCTGAGGGCCCTGGAGCCGGGGTTGCTGGTTCATTTGGGGGGTGGGGCAGGTCTGAGGGCGCCCCTGTCTCCCCGCACCCTCCCCGCACACCCCTCGCCCGCAGAGTGGGGCGAGATGCAGAACATCACGACCCGGCGGGAGCGGGTGGAGCTGCGCGGTCTGGAGAAGTTCACCAACTACAGCGTGCAGGTGCTGGCCTACACCCAGGCCGGGGACGGGGTCCGCAGCGGCGTCCTCTACATCCAGACCAAGGAAGACAGTGAGTGACCCCTCCTCCCCACCCCCCAAGGCGTCCGGCCCGGTTCCTTTCCTCCTTCCCATCCCCCCAGCCCTACCTCCTTCCCCTCCTCACAGCACCTGTATATATGTCTGTACAGATTTATTACTCTATTTTACGTGTACATATTTACTATTCTATTTATTTTGTTAATGATGTGCATTTAGCTTTAATTCTATTTGTTCTGACGACTTGACCCCCGTCCACATGTTTTGTTTTGTTGTCTGTCTCCCCCTTCTAGACTGTGAGCCCGTTGTTGGGTAGGGACCGTCTCTATCATCACCTTGTATTCCCCCCAGCGCTTAGAACAGTGCTTTGCACATAGTAAGCGCTTAGCAAATGCCAACATTATTATTATTATATATTGCCGACTTGTACTTTCCAAGCGCTTAGTACAGTGCTCTGCACACAGTAAGCGCTCAATAAATACGATTGAATGAATGAATGTGAGCCCGTTGTTGGGTAGGGACCACGTCTATATGTTGCCACCTTGTACTTCCCAAGCACTTAGTACAGTGCTCTGCACACAGTAAGCACTCAATAAATACGATTAAATGAATGAATGAATGAATGCAATTTCCCAGACAGTCCGGGGACGGGGCAGGAGTTGGGGCGGGGGGCGGAGGGGGTCTTGTCCTATCTCCCTCTGCATCCTCTGCCTTATCCCCCCTCGCGGAGGGGGACACGCCAAGGGTCCTCTTCCTCGTGGTTGGAAAAGCAGCATGGTTCAGTGGAAAGAGCATGGGCTTTGGACTCAGAGGTCATGGGTTCAAATCCCGACTCCGCCACTTGTCAGCTTTGTGACTTTGGGCAAGTCACTTAACTTCTCTGTGCCTCAGTTCCCTCATCCGTAAAATGGGGATTAAGACTGTGAGCCCTACGTGGGACAACCTGATCACCTTGTAACCTCCCCAGTGCTTAGAACAGTGCTTTGCACATAGTAAGCGCTTAATAAATGCCATTATTATTATTATTATTATTATTATTATTATTAGGTTTGGGGGGCCTCTGGACAGCAGCCAGAGGAAACAGGGCTGGGAAGCCTCTCGCCTCCGCCCACACGGACGCACACACACACACTCCTCCCTCTCTCTGTCTCTTTCACTCATCTCTCCATCTCTGTCCGTGTCTCTCTGCTTCTGTATTTTCTCTATCTTTCAAGAGATCTCTGTGTGTCTGTCTCTGTGACCCTGCCCACTCTAAATTTTTCGCATCTGTGCCCGCCACTGGGTCTGTATGTCTCTCTGCCACTTGCCAGTCCCTTTGACTTGTTCCTACTCCGTGTGAACATCTCTTAGCTTTGTCTTATTGTGTGTCTCTCGAGCCCTGATTCCGAGTACCTCTCCTTGGTCTGTCTGGGTCCCTGGGTGTCTCTGAGCCACTCACCCAGCCCTTAGGGTGCTGGCCCAGAGGAGTCAGGTCAGGTTGTCTCTGCAGTGTGTTCCGGGTGGGTACACAGCGTGGCTCAGTGGAAAGAGCCCGGGCTTTGGAGTCAGAGGTCTTGGGTTCAAATCCCGGCTCCACCACTTGTCAGCTGTGTGACTTTGGACAAGTCACTTAACTTCTCTGGGCCTCAGTTACCTCATCTGTAAAATGGGGATTAAGACTGTGAGCCCCCAGTGGGACAACCTGGTCACCTTGTAACCTCCCAAGCGCCTAGAACAGTGCTTTGCACATAGTAAGCGCTTAATAAATGCCATTATTATTATTACGCAGAGGGGGTGGCTTCTCACCCTTCCCCGGGGCATCAGCGACTTTCCTGCTGCCCAGTTGCCCAACTGGTGCCACTCATCCAGGCCCTGGGCATGGTGAGGGGGCAAGGGCTTGGCCACTGCTGAGGGAAAGGGGGCCTTTCTCGCCCACCCGGCCCGGACTGACAGGCCTCCGGGGCTCAGTTCCAGGCCCCCCTGCCAGCATCAAGACGGCGCCCTGCTCGGGTAGCAGCGTGGTAGTGTCCTGGCTGCCACCAGCCAAGCCCAACGGCGTCATCCGCAAATACACCATCTTCTGCTCCAGCCTCGGCTCCGGCCAGCCGGTGAGTGGACAGGACGGGCCGGCCTGGGCAGGGTGGGGACCTGGGAAGCCTGGCCCGGACTGAGGGTCGGGGGCAGAAGGGCAGGGGGAGGGGGGGACTCCTCTGGTCCTGTGGCCCCAGTCCTGCAGCCACTCACCCCCTCCCCCGCCCCCGAGCTCAGCAGTGGCCAGGCTGTGTGCCTGGGAGGGCGGGGGGAGGAACCTCTGGGCTTTGGGGGGGGGGCTCAGCTATGTGCCCACCTGTGCCTGGGTGTGGCTACAACCCAAAGAAAAAAATCTGCATTTTTCCCCTCTCCCTCAGACCCCCGCAAGAAATAAACTGAGCAACCATGTCCCCTCTGTCTCGTCTTTGTCCAACCCGGGCTGTGGGGTCTCCACCCAGCAAGCCTTCCTCAAATCCACCAGGATGCCCACTTGCCCTCCTCAAATCCACCTCCCTCCCCACAACGACACCACCCTCCCCGACACAAACACACACACACACACACGGTTGCCCAGGCAACTGCATTTTTCCATGAAGCATTAGGGAAATTGACAGGCTGGATAGAGCTGGGTTGGCCACCTGTCCGAGCTGCCGCTGGCCTCTGGCCATGGTCCCGGAGACCTCTAGAAACCAATCAATCAATGCTATTTATTGAGCGCTTGCTGTGTGCAGAGCACAGTACTAGTCGCTTGGGAGAATACAGTCGAACAGAGTTGGTAGACATGTTCCCTGCCCACAAGGAGCTTACAGTCTGCAAGAGAGACAGTGACCTTTGGTGGCTCCTGAGGCCTCCCCTCCCACGGGCTTGTGGCCGGAGCTACGTGGACTCAGGGTACTTGGAACCAAAGAAACTTTGAGGATCTTTCCCCCTCTAGACCGTAAGCTCCTTGAGGACAGGGAATGTATCTAGCAACTCTGTTGTATTCTCCCAAGAGCTTCCTACAGTGCTCTACATCCAGTAAGCGCTCAGTAAATACCACTGATGAGCTGATGATCATCAGCTACTCCATCCCCCTGCCCTCCATCCAGGCGGGCCCCACCCTATCATGATATCAAGACCTTATAGGGTGTACCCTTCAGGACCTGGGGAGCAGAAGATGGGGGGCTTGGCTCTGACTCCTGACCCCTGAGCCCTGACCCTTGTGCCCCCACCGTGCCACCCTGCCAGGCTCCTAGTGAATACGAGACAAGCCCCGAGCAGCTGCTGTACCGCATTGCACCCCTGACACGGGGGCAGCGGTACACACTGTGGGTGGCAGCGGTCACCTCGGCTGGCCGCGGAAACATCAGCGAGAAGGTCACCATCGAGCCTGCAGAAAAAGGTAGGGCCCGGGGGGCGGGGGGCTCACAAAGGACTCACCCAGCTCCCCACCATCCTATCTGTTCTCCTTGCCAGCCACTGGTTGCCCTCACCCCCAAGCCGGGAATTAATAGGGCATCTACGTGGCTCCTGCGCCGGTCCAATGTCTCCTTAACTTTTCCCCCACCGCAGCCTCCTGCTCAATGATTCCTAACTTCCCCCGGGCCCTGCCCCCCTACTCCCTGTCTCCCTAGATGTGGCTCAGTGGAAAGAGCCCGGGCTTTGGAGTCAGAGGTCATGGATTCAAATCCCGACTCCACCCCTTGTCAGCTGTGAGACTTTGGGCAAGTCACTTCACTTCTCTGGGCCCCAGTTACCTCATCTGTAAAATGGGGATGAAAACTGTGAGCTCACCGTGGGGGCAACCTGATCACCTTGTAACCTCCCTAGCGCTTAGAACAGTGCTTTGCACATAGTAAGCGCTTAATAAATGTCATTATTATTATTATTACTTAGAGAAGCAGTGTGGCTCAGTGGAAAGAGCCCAGGCTTGGAAGTCAGAGGTCGTGGGTTCTAATCCGAGCTCTGCCAGTTGTCAGCTGTGTGACCTTGGTCAAGTCACTTCACTTCTCTGGGCCTCAGTTCCCTCATCTGTAAAATGGGGGTGAAAACTGTGAGCCCCTTGTGGGACAACCTGATTACCTTGAATCCCCCCAGCGCTTAGAACAGTGCTTGACACATAGTAAGCGTTTAACAAATCCTATCATCATCATTAGTAGTAGTAGTAGAAGAGAAGCAGTGTGGCCTTGCAGAGAAGCAGAGGATAAAGCACAGGCCTGGGAATCAGAAGGACCTGCATTCTAATCCTAACTTTGCCACTTGTCCATGCTGTGTGACTTTGAGCAAGTCACTTCACTTCTCTGTGCCTCAGTTACCTCAACTGTAAACTGAAGATTAAGACTGTGAGCTCCCTGTGGGACACGGACTGTGTCCAACTTGATTAGCTCGTATACACCCCAGCGCTTAGTACAGGTGCCCGTCTCCCCCTTCTAGACTGTGAGCCCACTGTTGGGTAGGGACCATGTCTATATGTTGCCAACTTGTTCTTCCCAAGCGCTTAGCACAGTGCTCTGCACACAGTAAGCGCTCAATAAATACGATTGAATGAATGAATGAATAAGTGCTCAAAAAATAACACGCCACCCTCAGGCTGCTCCAAATGACCACGGCCATGGCCAGCCACCACCCCAGCCTCCACTCCCCAGAGAAAGGGGTACCTGGACCACAGGGTGAGGGGCGGCCCTGTGCACCAAGCCAAGAGGTGGGTGGTCCTGCGGATGCTGATGGGGCGGGGGCACCCCTACCCTCTTTGTTGCCACAGCTCCGGCCAAGATCATTTCGTTCGGGGGCACGGTGACCACCCCCTGGATGAAGGATGTCCGGCTGCCGTGCAACTCGGTGGGAGAGCCGGCCCCGGCCGTCAAGTGGACCAAGGACAGGTAGGTGGGGGCGATTGGGAGAGTCTGGTGGGTCGCCCCTTCCTCCGGGGTGGGGGCCTCTGGGCTGCCCCGGCTGGAGAAGCCAGGCAGAAGCCAGGTGCCGTTGACCTGGAGCCTGACCCCACCCTCTGCCCGGGCAGCGAGGACTCTGCCATCCCCACAGCCGTGGACGGGCACCGGATGCTCCATACCAACGGGACCCTGGCACTGCGTTCCGTCAAGGCCGAAGACTCGGGTTATTACACCTGCACGGCTACCAACACCTGGGGCTTCGACACTATCATCGTCAACCTGCTGGTTCAAGGTGAGGGCGGGGAAAGGCCAGGAGGGAAGGAGCCGGAAGGGAAGGGGCGGCCCAGGATGGAAACCCACCCCACCGCTTAGTAAGCAGCATGGCTCAGTGGAAAAAGCCCGGGCTTTGGAGTCAGAGGCCATGGGTTCAAATCCCGGCTCCGCCAATTGTCAGCTGAGTGACTTTGGGCAAGTCGCTTAACTTCTCTGTGCCTCAGTGACCTCATCGGTAAAATGGGGATTAAAACTGTGAGCCCCCCCGTGGGACAACCTGATCACCTTGTAACCTCCCCAGCGCTTAGAACAGTGCTTTGCACATAGTAAGTGCTTAATAAATGTCATTATTATTATTATTATTACGATGCCCAGCACATAGTAAGCGCCTAACAAATACCATAATAAATAAGGAACTGGAAGGGGCGGGCCTGGGAGGGACAGGGCGTCATGGCCAGGATGGAGGGAGTTGAATGGGGCGGGGGGAGGCACATGTCCCCGCAGGCAGAGCCGTCCGGGGCCCGGACAAGCGCTTAGAACAGTGCTTTGCACATAGTAAGTGCTTAATAAATGCCATCCTTAACCCCAAGAACTGGGGAGGGAGGACAGGTAGCCCTCCGGCGTTTAACCCTCTGTAGGCCAGGAGGATGACAGCCCAATCTTCCCCCACCCATTTCCTCCCTCGATACTAGTGCCTCCGGACCAGCCCCGCCTGACCGTCTCCAAAACCTCGGCCTCCTCCATCACGCTGGCCTGGATCCCAGGAGACAACGGTGGCAGCTCTATTCGCGGTGAGAAGTCATTCATTTGTATCTACTGAGTGCTTCCTCTGTGCGGAGCACTGTATTAAGCGCTTGGAAAGTACAATATAGCAATAAAGAGAGACAATCCCTGCCCACAACGGGCTTGCAGTCTAAAAAGGGGGAGACAGACATCAAAACAAGGAAACAGGCATCAATAAAAATAAGTAGAATTATAGATATATACATATATATAAGTGCTATTGGGCGGGGAGTTGGGGGGAAGAGCAAAGGAAGCGAGTCGAGATGACGTGGAAGGGAGGGGGAGCTGAGGAAAAGGGGGATTCGTCTGGGAAGGCCTCTTGGAGGAGGAGCGCCTTCAGTAGGGCTTTGAAGGGGGGAAGAGTGAAGTCGTGGAAGGCGGGGCGGGCTGGGTTGACGAGGCAGCCCTCAACCTCCAGCTTTCTGCTCCAGGATGCTTCTCCCTGCTCCCACCCCCAAAACTCCCCCGCCGGGAGAAGCTGGGGTGGTGGGAGGCGAAGAGGCTGGAATCAAGGCTTCCCTCATAGGGCAGTGTTTGCACAACCTCCGTGGGGTCTGAGGGCAGAGAGGAGGAAACAGATAGGGTGACGAAGGGTTTCCAAGCAGCAGGGAAGACACACACAGTACCTGTCCCCAAAAAGCTGCCAGTCTAATGGGAAGTCAGGACATATGTACCACACAAACGCATGCCCACACCACCACCACCAACCCCGAAGAGCAGCAGGGTTTATTAAAGAGAGTACGGGCCTGGAGGCTAGAGGCTCTGGGTTCTAATCCCGACCCCACCACTTGTAGACTGTGTGACCAAGTGCAAGTCATTTCACTTCTCTGGGCTTCATTTATGGATTAAAGACTGTGAGCTCTTTGTGGGACAGGAACTGTGTCCAACACAATTATCTTGTATCTATTCCAGCGCCTAGACTAGTGCCTGGCACATAGTAAGTGCTTAGCAAATACCATAAAAAAGTCCTCCTGAAATTACATCTCCTCCCGGAAGCTGATTATTTTCTCCCCTTTAGACTCGCTGTGGGCAGAGAACGTTTCTGGTAACTCTGTTGTACTCTGCCCAAACGCTTAGAACGGTGTTCTGTACATAGTAAGCGCTCAGTAAATACCGTTGCTTGATTCAGCGCTTAGAACAGTGCTTTGCACATAGTAAGCGCTTAATAAATGCTATCATTATTATTATCAATCAATCAATCAATCAATCAATCAATCGTATTTATTGAGCACTTACTATGTGCAGAGCACTGTACTAAGCGCTTGGGAAGTACAAATTGGCAACACATAGAGACAGTCCCTACCCAACAGTGGGCTCACAGTCTAAAAGGGGGAGACAGAGAACAGAACCAAACATACCAACAAAATAAAATAAATAGGATAGAAATGTACAAGTAAAATAAATAAATAAATAAATAAATAAATAAATAGAGTAATAAATATGTACAACCATATATACATATATACAGGTGCTGTGGGGAAGGGAAGGAGGTAAGATGGGGGGATGGAGAGGGGGACGAGGGGGAGAGGAGGGAAGGGGCTCAGTCTGGGAAGGCCTCCTGGAGGAGGTGAGCTCTCAGCAGGGCCTTGAAGGGAGGAAGAGAGCTAGCTTGGCGGAGGGGCAGAGGGAGGGCATTCCAGGCCCGGGGGATGATGTGGGCCGGGGGTCGACGGCGGGACAGGCGAGAACGAGGTTATTATTCTTATCTATCTCAGCACTTAGCACAGTACCCAAAACACAGTAAGTGCTTATTAAGAAATACCATTTTTTAAAAAAAGTCCATAAGGTCTTGCTATGACCTTGCTGGTCCTGGCGGGAGTAGCTAGAGGGACAGGAGGTTCCAGAGCTGGTGTTGGCCAGGGCCCATCCCCTGCTGACTGGTGCCGTGGCTCGGCCCAGGCTTCGTGCTGCAGTACTCGGTGGACAACAGCGAGGAGTGGAAGGACGTTTTGGTCAGCTCCGGCGAGCGCTCCTTCAAACTGGACGGCCTCAAGTGTGGCACCTGGTACAAAGTGAAGCTGGCAGCCAAGAACAGCGTGGGCGCCGGCCGTATCAGTGAGATCATCGAGGCCAAGACCCATGGCCGGGGTGAGGGGCCCTGTCCACCATGGAGGGAGGGGGGGGAAACCTGTTGAGGGAGAGGGACAGTCCATCCCCGTGCCCTGATAGTGGAAAGAGCACGGGACTAGGAGTCAGAGGACTCGGGGTCTAATCCCAGCTCTGCCACTTGTCTGCTGTGTGACCTTGGGCAAGCAGTGTGGCTTAGAGAAGCAGCTTGGCTTAGTGGAAAGACCCCGGGCTTGGGAGTCAGAGGTCGTGGGTTCTAATCCCGGCTCTGCCATTTATCAGCTGTGTGACCTTGGGCGAATCACTTAACTTCTCCGCGCCTCATTTACCTCATCTGGAAAATGGGGATTGAGGCTGTAAACCCCACGTGGGGCAGCCTGATTACCTTGTCTCTACCCCAGCGCTTAGAACAGTGCTTGGCACATAGTTAGCGCTTAACAAATACCATCATTATTCATTCATTCGATCGCATTAATTGAGCGCTTACAGTGTGCGGAGCACTGTACTAAGCGCTTGGGAAGACAAATCGGCAACATATAGAGACGGTCCCTATCCAACAACGGGCTTATTATTTTCTCTTGTCTCCGTTCCCTCCTCTGTAAAATGGGGATTAAAACAGTGAACCACGTGTAAGGCATGGACTGTGTCCAATCTAATTAGGTAGCATCTACCCCAGGGCTTAGCGCAGTGCCTGGCACTTAACAAGTGCTGAGCCGATACCGTAAAAAAGCAGCCCTTTCCCCTTGTCCCGGTGCCCTGGACCCAAGCCCGAACCGGCTCCAGACTTAGCCCCGGGTAGGGCGGGGTGGGACTTGGGTCGGACCTCCTCCCCGGCTTTGCCGTCACCCCCTCGCCCGGCCGGTTGTCCGCCCCCCGCAGAACCGTCCTTCAGCAAGGACCAGCACCTGTTCACGCACATCAACTCCACGCACGCCCGGCTGAACCTGCAGGGCTGGAGCAGCGGGGGCTGCCCCATCTCGGCCGTGCTGCTCGAGTACCGGCCCAAGGGCACCTGGGGCTGGCACAGCGTGCGGGCCAACTGGTCCGGGGAGGCCTTCCTCACCGAGCTGCGGGAGGCCACTTGGTACGAGCTGCGGATGCGCGCCTGCAACAGCGCCGGCTGCGGCAACGAGACCGCGCAGTTCGCCACCCTCGACGTGGACGGCAGTGAGTCCGGGGCCACGCTGCCCCCCACCCCGAGGGGAGGGCACCTGGGCGGGCAGACCGAGCCCCCAACAGGGGGGCTCCCCGAAATACCCTTGCCCTGTGAGGATGCCCACCGCTGTGCCGGTTCATCCAGCCCGGCCTGTGGGCATTCATTCGTTCATTCATTCAATCGTATTTATTGAGCGCTTACTGTGTGCAGAGCACTGGACTAAGCGCTTGGGAAGTACAAGTCGGCAATATGTAGAGACGGTCCCTACCCGACAACGGGCTCACAATCAATCAATCAATCAATCAATCGTATTTATTGAGCGCTTACTGTGTGCAGAGCACTGTACTAAGCGCTTGGGAAGTACAAGCAACATATAGAGACAGTCCCTACCCAACAGTGGGCTCACAGTCTAGAAGGGGGAGACAGACAACAAAACAAAACACGTGGACAGGTGTCAAGTCGTCAGAATAAATAGGAATAAAGCTAGATGTGCATTATTAACAAAATGAATAGAATAGTAAATATGTGCAAGTAAAGTAGAGTAATACATCTGTACAAACATATATACAGGTGCTGTGGGGAGGGGAAGGAGGTAGGGCGGGGGGGGTGGGGAGGAGGAGAGGAAAAAGGGGGATCAGTCTGGGAAGGCCTCCTGGAGGAGGTGAGCTCTCAGTAGGGTTTTGAAGGGAGGAAGAGAGCTAGCTTGGCGGATGTGCGGAGGGAGGGCATTCCAGGCCAGGGGGAGGACGTGGGCCGGGGGTCGACGGCGGGACAGGCGAGAACGAGGCACAGAGAGGAGGTTAGCGGCGGCAGAAGAGCGGAGGGTGCGGGCTGGGCTATAGGAGGAGAGAAGGGAGGTGAGGTAGGAGGGGGCGAGGTGATGGACAGCCTTGGAGAGCCTCTGGGCACCAACCCCATCCTCTGCTGGGATGGAGAAGCAGGGCTGGGAACCTACCCCATCCTCTGCCTCCATCCTCAACGTGTCCTAGTCTGAACTCGACATCATCCTCCCTCCTGCCAACCTCAGTTTATGGTCATATTGTACTCTCCCAAGCGCTTAGTACAGGGCTTTGCATACGGTAAGCGCTCAATAAATGCGATTGAATTGAACCTCCCTATCGTTATCGACATTTCCATCATCCCCGCCCCCGGAAGCCCCCCTCCCCTCTGGCCGCCTCCGCAACACGTTCAGTCCTGGGCGGTGGTGATGTCGCTGGCGGTGTTGGGGGGTGGGAGGGGGCCTAAGGGCGCAGCTCTGAGCCGGGACGGGGAGTGGGAAATGGGGAAAGAGGAGGGGGAAGAGGGGTCCCAGACTGATGTCTTTCCCGCCGCGGGGGTGGGGGGGCTCCTGCCCAGGCACCATCCCGCCCATAAAGTCGGCGCAGGGCGAGGGGGATGACGTGAAGAAGCTGTTCTCCATCGCCTGCCCCGTCATCCTGGCCACGCTGGGAGCCGCCCTGCTTTTCGTCGTGCGAAAGAAGAGGAAGGAGAAGCGGCTCAAGAGGTTGCGAGGTGAGAAGGGGTGGGGTCTGGCTCCTCGGAGTCCGTGTAGAGTGGAGCCGTCCCCGAGACCCCCGCCCAGCCCCAGCCCTACAACGTCATTTTCTCCAACCTAACTTGGGGCATTGGATTTAATGGTAATAATAATAATAATGGCATTTATTAAGCGCTTACTATGTGCAAAGCACTATTCTAAGCGCTGGGGAGGTTACAAGGTGATCAGGTTGTCCCACGGGGGGCTCACAGTCTCCATCCCCATCTTACAGATGAGGTAACTGAGGCCCAGAGAAGTTGAGTGACTTGCCCAAAGTCACCCAGCTAAGTGGCGGAGCCGGGATTTGAACCCCTGACCTCTGACTCCAAAGCCCGTGCTCTTTCCACTGAGCCACGCTGCTTCTCTGAGGGATTTGAGGGAGTCTCTCGTAGACCCGGTGGGAAGTCTTGGCCTGCTCCCTCTGCCCGCTCCACCTTTCCTGACCCAGCCCCTCCCCCGCTTATCTTTTTGCAGACGCAAAGAGCTTGGCTGAAATGTTGATCAGGTGGGTCTGGGGTCCTCCCCTCCCTCCCCTTTCCCCCGTCCCCTTCCCCTGCCGGGTCTGGGGTCCGGAACTCCCGGGCAGCTGCCGCTGCTGCCTTTCTCCTCCTCCCTCCGCAGCCCCGGTGGCGTCCCCGGACCCCAGCCCGCCCCCCACGCTGCCCCTTCCTATGTTTCCCGCAGCAAAAACAACCGCAGCTTTGACACGCCGGTGAAGGGTCCCGCGCAGGGTCCTCGGCTGCACATCGACATCCCCCGCGTCCAGCTGCTTATCGAGGATAAAGAGGGTGTCAAACAGCTGGGTGAGGGGGCGGGGACACGGTGGGGCGGGGGTCTCCCGCAGCACCTGAATGAGGGGACCCACAATAACCCAGCATCTCCCTGGGCGAGGGAGATGTAAGGTCGGCGTGCCAGTCTGGGGGAAAGCCCTGGGCCGCGGGGGTACAGTCAATCAGTAAGTCAGACGTATTAACTGAGCGCTTACTGTACTAAACGCTTGGGAGAGTATAACAATAGACAAATTCCTTGTCCACAACGAGCTTACAGTCTAGAGGGGGAGACAGGCATTAATGGAAATCAGTAAATTACAGATAGGTACTTAAGTCCTTTGCAGCGTGGGTGAATAAAGGGAGCAAGTCAGAGCGACGCAGAAAGGAGTGGGAGTAGAGGAAAGGAGGGTTTAGTCAGGGAAGGCCTCTTGGAGGAGCTGGGCCTTCGATAAGGCTTTTTATTTTACTTGTACATATTTACTATTCTATTTATTTTGTTAATGATGTGCATCTAGCTTTATTTCTATTTAGTCTGATGACTTGACACCTGTCCACATGTTTTGTCTTGTCTGTCTCCCCGTTGTAGACTGTGAGCCCATTGTTGGGTAGGGACCGTCTCTATATGTTGCCGACTTGTACTTCCCAAGCGCTTAGTACAGTGCTCTGCACACAGTAAGCGCTCAATAAATACGATTGAATGAATGAATGAATGAATTTGGGGAGGGAGGGCGTTTCAGGGCACAGGCACAGCGGAGGAGGGCTGTTGTGGAGGGTCAAGGCTTCTCCTCTCTCCAGGTGATGACAAGGCCACGATCCCGGTGGCAGATGCGGAGTTCAGTCAGGCCGTGAACCCCCAGAGTTTCTGCACCGGCGTGTCTCTGCACCACCCGGCTCTCGTGCAGACCTCGGGGCCGCTCATCGACATGTCCGACATCCGCCCGGGCACCAGTGCGTATGGTCCCGGGAGCACGGGACCAGAGGGCGGAGGGTGGGGGTGGGACCCCGGGGGATTCCTCGCTGGGACCGGGGCAAGCGGCTCCTTCTGTGCCCACTGTCCCAGACCCCGTGTCCAGGAAGAGCGTCAAGTCCGCCCACAGCACCCGGAACCGCTACTCCAGCCAGTGGACGCTGACCAAATGCCAGGCCTCCACGCCCGCGCGGACCCTCACCTCCGACTGGCGTGCCGTGGGCTCCCAGCACGGCGTCACCGTCACCGAGAGTGACAGCTACAGTGCCAGCCTCTCCCAGGACACGGGTGAGCCTCCGTGTCCTGACCCTCCCAGCCCCCGGAGACTGACCCTTCTCCCCCTTCAGCCTCCGGGCCTCGAGTCCTCACTCTCATCATCATCATCATCATCAATCATATTTATTGAGCGCTTACTGTGTGCAGAGCACTGTACTAAGCGCTTGGGAAGTACAAGTTGGCAACATATAGAGACAGTCCCGGGGTCCGACCCTTCACCCCCTCCAGCCTCCAGATCCTCAAGTCTTCACTTTTCAGTCTCTGAGGCCCTGACCCCTGACCCCCAGGGCCCAAGCCAAGCACCTTCTAGTTGTCCTGCCTCTTCATTGGCTCAGATGGCCTCTCTGGGGTAGGGCTCCCTTCTAGTGCAGCGAACCTCTTACGAGACCCAAGCAAGAGGAAATGGGCTTTATGCTGCAGCAGGAGGGATTTGGGGTAGACCCTACAGTCAGGAATAGGGTCCCCAAACAATCAATCAGTGATATTTATTGAATGCTTACTATAATAATTACGATATTTGTAAAGTGCTTACTCTGTGCCAGGTGCTGGACTAAGCACTGGAGTGGATGCAAGCAAACTGATCTCAGAGCACTGAACTAAGTGCTTGGGAGAGTACAATCTAACAAAACTGGCAGACACATTCCCTTCCCAAGACGAGCTTACGGTCTAGAGAGGGAGACAAACGTTAATATGAACAGATATGTAATTGATAATATATAATTTAAAGACATTCATAGTCATATTCCTATTTATTGAGCGCTTACTGTGTGCAGAGCACTGTACTAAGTGTTTGGAAAGTAGAATCTGGCAGCAGATAGAGACAATCCCTACCCAAAAACGGGCTCACGGTCGAGTACTTCAGGTGCCCTCTGAGGGCTGGGGCTGAAAGGGCAATGGGGGCAGAGACAGGTGACCCCCCCTCCAGCCCTGTGCCGAGCCCCTGCCTCCCGCAGACAAAGGACGCAACAGCATGGTGTCGACGGAGAGCGCGTCGTCCACGTACGAGGAGCTGGCCCGGGCCTACGAGCACGCCAAACTGGAAGAGCAGTTACAGCATGCCAAGTTCGAGATCACCGAGTGCTTCATCTCGGACAGCTCCTCCGACCAGATGACCACGGCCACCACGGACAACGCCGACAGCATGACGTCCATGAGCACGCCGTCGGAGCCGGGCATCTGCCGCTTCACCGCCTCCCCGCCTAAGCCCCAGGACCGAGACCAGGGCAAGAACGTGGCCGTGCCCATCCCGCACCGCGCCAACAAGAGTGAGGCCCCGAGGGGCGGCCCGGGAGCCTGCCCGCGGAGGGACGGGGATGGGGACCTGAGGGGAGGCTGGGCGCCGGGGGGGAAAGAGAAAGGAGGCTGGCCTCCGAGGGGAGGAGAGGGGAGGCTGGCAGCCAGGGAAAGGAGAGAGGAGGCTGGCCGTAGGGGGAAAGAGAAGGGAGGCTGGCCGTCGGGGGGAGGATAAGGGTGGCTGGCCGTCGGGGGAAGGAAAAGGGAGGCTGGCCGTCGGGGGAGGAGAGGGAAGGCTGGCCACCACGGGGAGGAGAGGGGACACTGGTCTCTAGGGGAAGGAGAAGGGAGGCTGGCTGTCAGGGAGAGGAGAGGGGAGGCTGGTCACCAGTTGCAGAGGAGGGGAGACTGGCCGCCAGGAAGAGGGGAGGATAGAGCAGAGGAGGGGAGGCTGGCCGCCAGGTAGAGAGGAAGGGGAGGAGAGGCTGGCCGCCTGGGACAGGGGTGAGGAGGCTGGCTGCCAGGGAGAGGGGAGGGAGAGGAGGCCGGCCTCTCGGGAGGAAGCTGGGTGGAGGGGGAGGCTGGACACCCGGGAGAGTGAGGGGGAGGAGAGGGGAGGCTGGCCTCCCGGGGCCCAGAGGAAGGGCGAGGGGCTGGTCTCCGAGGAGAGAGGGAGAGTTGGCCGACCGGGGTCAGGGGTAAGGCCCGGATTCAAACCCCTGGTGGGCTGCGCTGGAAGCCAGGACTCCCCTCTGTTGCACCCCCCGCGCCCTCGTCTTGCTGGGTGACTTGGGGCGAGTCGCTGCCCCTCTCTGGGCTTCCCCCCACCCCGACCCGACCCCAGCGCTGAATCAGTCCCGTCTCCCGTTGCAGGCGACTACTGCAATCTGCCGCTCTACGTCAAGTCGGAGGCGCTCTTCCGCAAGCCCGACGGGCCGTGCCCCTCCGTGCCCTGCCCCTCCGTGCCCTGCCCGGCCGTGCCCCCCCGGGAGGCCTCGGTCCGCGGCCTGGCCCGCACCTACCACGCGCAGGCTCGCCACCTGACCCTCGACCCCGCCAGCAAGCCCCTCGCCCTGTCCCACGCGGGAGGACCGACTTCCTCGGCTCTGACCTTACCTCAGCGGACCCTGGCCGTGCCCGGCCCCGCCCCGCCCGCCCCCGCCGCCTCCTCCGCGGAGCCCTCCGCGCAGGCCCCCGCCCCGGAGCCCCCGCGCGGGGGCGGCCCGCACCCCAAGGTGGGCGGCTCCAGAGACTCGCTGCTGGAGATGAGCACCCCGGGAGGCGGCCGGGCTTATTCCAAGTCCTACACGCTGGTGTAGCGACCCCCGGGACCCTCCCCCATCAACCCCCGCCCCCCCCCACCCCCAACCAGAAACTCAGCTCTTTCCTGCGGCATTTGTAGTAAAAGGGAAAAAGGGAGAAAAAAAATCAGCTCACAAGCTCTTGTACATAACGAACTCTTTTGTATAAATGAAACTATTTTCTTCTTCACGAAGCCAGGGCACAGAGACTGACTGACTCCAGGTTAAACAACCTTCCCCCTACCCCTGAAACACTCCCCCTCGCCCCTCCCCGCCCCTCGTCCCAGGGTTTGGCTCTATATATGTTATTTCTCACCTTGTTTGGACCAAGAGGCACAAAGACTCAGCGATTCCCCCCCCCCCCCCCCCGAAAAAAAAATCTCGTTGGCGGTTTTGACCCAAACAGAAAACTCAACTCAAGGACGTTGCATGCGATTTTACTGTTCCGAGAAAGCCAGGCGTTACTTCGATTTGCAGATGCTTCATGTGTTCTCACCCTTTTTCTATGGAAAAACCGCAGCGCCATGTGCAATAAAGGTTATGTTTCTACCGGGGGCGTCCAGCGGGCAGGGCAGGACTTGTTTGCACTGGATGGAAAGTCTGAGCGCCCCCCCCCCCCCTCCGACCCAGCCCTGGACGAGCAGAGCAGAGGCTAGGCCGGACCTGTGGGCAGAGGTGCCAGGCCACTGTCTCTGCCCTCCGGGGGTCCCAGGCCACCGTGGCAGGTGAGTTGGCAGAAGCCGGCGTCCTAGGGCCTGATTGAGCGCGGGAGAGAAGGCTGGAAAATCAAGCCCGGAAGAGAAACAGCAGTTGTCCAGCAGATGCAAACACCTCCCAGCTTGGCGACCCCCTGAGAGGACTGGGGGTGGCCACTGGAGTTTGGGCTGGAGACGGGGGGGGGCATCGGGAATCAGGCTGAGGGACTGGGGGAGGCCCCGAGGATCAGGCTGGGGGTGTCCCCAAAGATAAGGCTGGGGACAGGATGGGGCGGGTGGGGATAGGGCTGAGGGACTGTGAGCAGCCTCGGGACCCAGGGTGGCAGCAGGGAGACCACAACCAGCTTTGCCAACGCTTCCTTCCAGAGGAGGAAGCTGGAGGGCCAAACCCTGAACGAATTCACCCAGTCTTCCTTGCCCACCCCGAGGCCTAGATGTGAACTCACTGTTCTCACGAGTACTCCAACCCTCCTGGTGCCGGCTAAAGCCCCCTCCCACTCCTCCTCCCCAGATGTCAGCCCCAGAGCAGAGCCAGAGCCCTGCCAGGGTCTCCACTCCCCCAACCTCTTGGAAACTTACCGTCATCCTCTGGATACTGCCGAGGAAGCCTGGTCACGGCCATCAGGATCTTAGGTTTCTCGCTTCCTGCATCCATGTGCATTCTTCCCCCACTTCAGTTTCAGGGCTCACCTACACCCGACACCTTTCCCCGGGCCCTGCCCAGTGCCCTCTTTCTCTCCCCCGAGCTGGGGGCCGAAGTGCACCCCTTCCTGCAGCCCATGCACCCCCATCTCCTCCCTACAGTGCTCACTTTCACCCTCTTTTGGGATTCCACGTGCACCCACCTCTCCACCCAGCCCCAGAGGCCACTTGCACCCTGCCATCCCAAACCTGCTCACCCGCTCCCAGCGAAATATTAGTTGTCAAACCCAAAGCCTCAGCAGGGCCCAGGGGAAGGAAGACGCTGTTTGACGCCTCCCCCTCACCCTGCTTCAGTCACGGAGGCCGAGATGACCCAGGTAAGGGGGGATCCAGTCCAGTCAACTCAGCTTCCTCGACCCCCATCTTACCTGTGCCCCTCCAGGGACCCGGGGGGGACAGGGAGGGGACGACATGGACGGGGGTGGGGATAGGGGGAAGGTAGAGAGGATCTGTTCTGGCCAGAGCCAGAGACAGTGAGGCACTCACTCTAGGTCCCTAGACATAACCACTACCCCCAGCATGATTCTGATCATAGGGCACTGTACTGAACGCAGGACACTGTACTGGAAGCCTACAGGTCAAGGTGCTGCTCTAGGTGCTTGGGAATACCCCCAGAGAAGTAAAAAAAAACACCACCTTGCCCTCCCAAAATTTACAGTCTATCAGAAATATAGAAGTCCGAGAGCTAGAGACCTGATACAAATGATCAAAACAGGAAAGCAACAAAATCTCCATTTTCACAGGAGGGCTGGAGTGGTGGATGAGATGAGGTGACCAGGAAGTGTGCGTTGGCGGGGGTGGGTGGGGAAATTCACCAGGGAAGGGCTTCCAGGGAAGTGGTCTTTAAGGACGTTCTGAGGGAGGGAAAAGCCTCGAGTGACAGATTGGAGGGAAAGGTGTGTGAGTACGTGGGGCAGAAGCAAGAGAGTCAATAGGGACAGGGGTTGGTCCCTGAAGGCGGGCACCGGGGAAGAGAAGCAGCCGCTGAAATCTGCCCAGGCCGCCTGACTCTTCGTAGAGATAAATAAATAAAATAATATAATAAGACATAATTAATAATAAAAATACTACTCTTCGGAAAGACCCCACCCCCCTCGGCTCTGTCGCCTCTTCCGCCTCTCCGGAAGGGAGATAGGTATGGGGTGGGGAGGAGGCTGCGATGTGTTGCCCCGAAAAGTTTGCCCCATCCTTTCTGTTCTCCTAGCCCTCTGGACTCACGTAGTCAGTGGATAGTGTAGAACCTCTCTACCAAGGACTTCCGTGCCCCCCCTCCCCTGCAGCTCCCCAGGCAGCTGTTCAGTACCGGGTAGGGGGCGTCTCCTTGCCCCCCCCCCCCCGGTAGGGCAGAGCTTCAGTCTCCGTGGGGAGAGATCCCCGGGGTCCCACGGCAACTCCCCGCCCCCGGCTGGACCCAGAGGAAGGGAGAGGGGCCGAGGGACGGCCAACCCCAGCCTTCCCTTCCCCGGGGCTGAGGGGAGCAGTGTCAGGGACAATTTACATCAGCCAACTTCTTCTTGAATTCTTCGGGTATTTAATTCTCAGGAGTTGCCCGACTGGTGGGGGGAGCGGGAGGCGGGAATCATTCGGCCTCTTTAAGAATCGAAACGGCGCGGGGCGGGGGCAAACCGAACTCGGCCTGTAGGTTCGGTCCCATCCTGTCCTGTCCCCTATTTCTTCTCCTGCTTATGCAACTGG
Source organism: Tachyglossus aculeatus (assembly GCF_015852505.1). Taxonomy (NCBI): domain Eukaryota; kingdom Metazoa; phylum Chordata; class Mammalia; order Monotremata; family Tachyglossidae; genus Tachyglossus; species Tachyglossus aculeatus. The sequence goes on along the minus strand of NC_052076.1, from coordinate 32,444,216 downwards.
TACAGGCGATAGCGGGTCTGAATGGTGAGGGCCGCCCTCTCGCCTGGATCTCCGGCCTCGCAGATCTCCCTACTCAGAGAGGCTATGGGGGAAGAGGGGAGAGCGGGGCAGGGGGAGAGAGGGGAGATCGTTCGGAGCGAAGAAAAGCACCACCCAATCCCACCCCACCCACGGATTCCTCTCCGGGGGAAGTCAGGGGAAGGGAGAAAGAAGGGAAAGAAGTGGGGGGAGAAGAAAAGGGAAGAGGGAAATGGAAGGGAGAAGGGGGGAAGGAAAGGGAGAAGGGGAAGAAGAAAGGTGAAGGGAAGGGGAAGGAGAAAGGGAGAAAGGACGGGAGGAGGGGAAGAGGGAAGGACAAGGGGAGAAGGGAAGGGAGGAGGGAAAGAGGAAAGATAAAGGAGTGAAGGGAAAGGAGAAGGGGGGAAGGGAAAGAGGAAAGATAAAGGGGTGAAGGGAAAGGAGAAGGGGAAAGGGAAGGGAGGAGGGAAAGAGGAAAGAAAAAGGGGAGACGGGAAAGGAGGAGGGAAAGAGGAAAGAAAAAGGGGAGAAGGGAAAGGAGAAGGGGAGAAGGGAAGGGAGGAGGGAAAGAGGAAAGATAAAAGGGTGAAGGGAAAAGAGAAGGGGAGAAGCGAAGGGAGGAGGGAAAGAGAAAAGATAAAAGGGTGAAGGGAAAGAAGAAGGGGAAAAGGGAAGGGAAGAGGGAAAGAGGAAAGAAAAAGGGGAGAAGGGAAGAGGAAGGACGGGGAGGTGGGGAAGGGTACCCGGGTGTCTGGCTCAAAAATCCGGGGCAGGCAGAGCTGGCCAATGGGTCCTCACTAGTGGGATCCCCCCGCCCGCGGGCACACAGACCTGGGCTGAATCGGGAAGATCGGGGCGCCTGAAAGCTCCGCTCTGCCGGCCGCCTGTCCCAGGGAGACCCTTGCCCCGGGGCGGGGCGGGGCGGTCCCCTCCCCAGCCCAGCCCAGCCCCGTCCAGCCCAGGTAGGCCTGACCCGTCGAAAGGCCGAAAATAGAAGCGGGCAGATCTTACTGGGCCGCCTTAGAGGCTACAAACCCTGGGAGCACAGGAGGGCCGGGGGGTTCAGAGGGACCGGAGGATGGGGTGGCACAGGGGGGCTCAGGGGACGGGGGGGCTGGACAGGTGCGGGGGTGTGGGGGGTGGAGAGGAGCAAGGCGTCAAGGGCCTCGGTCCGAAGGCCCCAGCGCCCCTTCCCACAGCCCCTCTCACAGACCTCTGCGCCCCGCCGGTCCCGAACACAGGCTGCTGCGCCGGGAGAGGCCGTCTTTCTGCAGAAAGAAAAGGGAGGCGGGGACGGGGGGACACGGACGGGGCGGTCACCCCTCTTCCACTCGCACACGCTATCGGCTGCTAAAGGGGACGTTTCACGTTGTGTGCCCGTTTTTGACCCTGTGGATTCGTCCAGAGCTGGGCCGGAAGCCGAGAGGGTAAGGGTCTTCATCGAATAATAATAATAGTGGTATGTGTTAATAATGATAATAATAATGGCATTTATTAAGCGCTTACTATATGCAAAGCATTGTTCTAAGCGCTGGGAGGTTACAAGGTGATCAGGTTGTCCCACGGGGAGCTCACAGTTTTAAACCCCATTTTACAGATGAGGTAACTGAGGCACAGAGAAGTTAAGTGACTTGCCCAAAGTCACACAACTGGCACTTGGCGGAGTTGGGATTTGAACCCATAACCTCTGACTCCAAAGCCCATGCTCTTTCCACTGAGCTACGCTGCTTCCCTAGCGCCTACTATGTGCCAAGCACCGTACTAAGCGCTGGGGTGGACGCAAGCATATCGAGTTGGACTTGTCTCACGTCGGGCTCACAGTCTCAATCCCCATTAGTGGAAAGAGCCTGGGCTTTGGAGTCAGAGGTCATGGGTTGAAACCCCGGCTCCGCCAGTTGTCAGCTGTGTGACTTTGGGCAAGTCGCTTCACGTCTTTGTGCCTCAGTTACCTCATCTGTAAAATGGGGATTAAGACTGTGAGCCCCCGTGGGACAACCTGATCACCTTGTAACCTCCCCAGCGCTTACGGCAGTGCTTTGCACATAGTGAGCGCTTAATAAATGCCATTACTATTATTATTATTTTACAAATGAGGTCACTGAGGCCCAGAGAAGCCAAGTGACTCGCCCTAGGTCACCCAGCAGAGAAGTGGTGGAGCCGGGGTTAGAACCCGTGACCTTCTGACTGTCAGGCTCGGGCTCTATCAAGTTGGCGGGGGTCACGGAGCCCTCGTCGGGGGCTTTTCGACCACGGCACTAATTGTCCGTCCCCCCGTCCCCCGCCCCCCGTCCCGGTGCTTTGGGGCCTCGAAGCCGGAGAGGAGGCGGTGGGGGGGACTCACCCCGCAGTCGCGGCTGCCCCGGCGGTTCTGGCAGACGCACTGAACCTGCCACGGTGGAGGCTGGTACACCAGATAGGGAAGGGGTCTCTCCCGGAGCAGGCGGGTTCCCAGCTGGAGGGAGGGGAGGGGCAAGGGTGAGGCCGGGCCGGTGAGAGGCGAGCAACGCGTCCCAGCGACGGATTTAGCCCAGCCCCTGCGCTCCCTCCTGCCTGTTTGGACCACAGACCCCTTCCCAGCCCCCCACGCCGCTCGCTGAGGACCCCCCCCCCCCCCAATCCGACCCAGCCCCTCATCTCCCCCTCAAGCCGGAAGAAAGTTCTGCGAGGTCCCTTCCCTCCGGGCCAGGCAGAGGGAACCAGGTTAGGGAGAGGTTCTCTCCTGCTCTCCAAAATTCTCAGTCCCTCCCCGTGGACCACCCCCATTCGTGAGGGTGGGGGGATTTGGCCACCCTGCCCCCCCCCCCGGCTCCCAAGTCCTGAGGGGGAGGGCAAGAGGCCCCCCTTCCCCATCTTCAGGGCAGGACTCACCCTTCTGAAGGCGCCGACGAGAAAGGACAAGGCGGTGAGCAAAGTGGCGAGCATGGCGAGGAGCAGGGAAGGCCTCGGAGTTGGGCAGGGACTGGACGGAAGTGTGGAGGGCGGCCCGCAGCCCCCAGCCCCCTAAGGAGCTTAGGGCCGGGCCGGGAGAAGGAGGCTGAGCTGTAGCCGATAAGCTCCAGGGGATCAGCGGGGTGGGGAAATGGGGTCAGATTCCTCCCTCCCACAAACCCTGCAGGAGGAAGGGAAGATGAAGAGGCTCCTCGGAGATAATAATAATAATAATAATGACATTTGCTAAGCGCTTACTATGTGCAAAGCACTGTTCTAAGCGCTGGGGACGTTACAAGGTGATCAGGTTGTCCCACGGGGGGCTCACAGTCTTAATCCCCATTTTACAGATAAGGGGACAGGCACAGAGAAGTTAAGTGACTTGCTTTTGTCACCGCGGATCAGTCCCTGTCCCCCTCCCCACTACACGCTCCTGTGGGGGTGGGCGGCCGGGAGGGCGGGGAGCCCACCTGGCCTGGGCAAAGTTCAGCCGAGTCACGGTCCCTGATCTGATAATAATAATAATAATAATAATAATAATAATAATAATATTTATTAAGCGCTTACTATGTGCAAAGCACTGTTCTAAGCGCTGGGGGGGGGTACAAGGTAATCAGGTTATCCCATAGGGGGGCTCACAGGGTTCATCTCCATTTTACAGATGAGGGAACTGAGGCCCGGAGAAGTGAAGTGACTTGCCCAAAGTCGCACAGCTGACAATTGACAGAGCCTGGATTTGAACCCATGACCTCTGACTCCAAAGCCCGGGCTCTTTCCATTGAGCTACGCTGCTTCTCTGATGGGTTCGTGGGACTCCCCACCATCTCAGCAAATGCCCCTAGAACAGGCCCCTTTAAACCTCGCCAACCCCAGGTAACGACGGTTTTGGGGGTCCCGCCAATCTCCCTGGGCAAAGACCCCGCCCCTCCTTCAAATTTATCCCCTGGTGCTTGTGGAAGGGGAGGTTTAGAGAAGCAGCGCGGTTTAGTGGAAAGAGCCCGCGCTTGGGAGTCAGAGGTCGTGGGTTCTAATCCCGCCTCTGCCGCTTGTCAGCTGTGTGACCTTGGGCAAGTCACTTCACTTATCTGTGCCTCCCTGTCAGTAGGGACAGGGAGGGGCGGGGATTGGGAAGAGGATGATGGAGAGAGGATGGGGAGATGGGGACAGGGTGGCCAGGGAGCAGGGAGAGAGCAGAGAAGGTGAGAAGAAGCAGGGGACAAGGACTAGCAGCGTGGCTCAGTGGAAAGAGCCTGGGCTTTGGAGTCAGAGGTCATGGGTTCAAATCCTGGCTCCACCAATTGTCAGCTGTGTGACTTTGGGCAAGTCACTTCACTTCTGTGGGCCTCAGTTCCCTCGTCTGTAAAATGAGGATTAAGACTGTCAGCCCCCCGTGGGACAACCCGATCACCTTGTAACCTCCCCAGCGCTTAGAACAGTGCTTTGCACATAGTAAGCGCTCAATAAATGCCATCATTATTATTATTTGGAGAGAGGGTGCGGGCAGGGAGTGGGGAAAGGACGGAGACACGAAGGGGAAGGGATTTGGGGAGAAGGAAAGGGGTTGGGAGTGAAGTTGGAGGGGAGTTTGGGTCATCTCCCCGGCCCCTGGGGTGACCTAAGTTGCCTGGTCGGGGGAGGTGGTTCCTGGGGGAGCCCCGCTAGTCTATGTAGGGGGAAGGGGGCGAGCAGAGAGGGTGTCTGGCTGGGACGGCCAGAGACGGTGCTACAGCCGGGTCCAGCTTCCAGGCGCGAGAGGGGGAGGTAACACCTGGGCAGGGGGCAGGGAGGAGGGGGAGCAGACCTGGAGGGGTGCAGTCTCTTCCCGGGCCGCTGGTCCCAGCCCCGGACACCCTCGGGCCCCTGTGATTACCTCTGCCCGTTCGTCCGTCCATCCCCTTTGGGGACCGTCGAAGGGTTGGGAGGGCAGTTACCACGGGCCCAGATGGTCGGTGGAAACAATCCAGAAGCAGGAGGAAATTGTATCACCAGAAAAGGCTCGTCTGGGCTCGGCCCCTTCCTCCACCAAGGGCGGGGGTCCCCGAGAAGACAGGTAATTTCGATAATGGTACTTACTAAGCGCTTACTATGCTCCACGCTCTATTCTAAACTCTTAATCAAGAAGCACTGTGGTTCAGTGGTAGGACCACGGGCTTTGGAGTCAGAGGTCAGGGGTTCAAATCCCGGCTCCACCAATTGTCAGAAGTGTGACTTTGGGCAAGTCACTTTACTTCTCTGTGCCTCAGTTACCTCATCTGGAAAATGGGGATTAAGACTGTGAGCCCCCCCGTGGGACAACCTGATTACCTTGCAACTTCACCAGCAGTTAGAACAGTGCTTTGCATACAGTAAGTGCTTAATAAATGCCATCATTAATTAATTAATTAATCCCCATTTTACAGGTAACTGAGACCCAGATAAGTGAAGCGACTTGGCCAAAATCACACAGGAGACATGTGGTGGGGCCGGGATTAGAACCCATGGCCTTCTAACTCCCAGTCCTGTGCTCTATCCACTAAGCCACACCGCTTCTCCTGGCACCTCCACACTTCGGGTGGGCCCAGAGCCCAAGGCTGTAGCGGCCGCACCAGATCAAGGGGGAGACCAGAACCCACTCCCTTGGCGGGGGAGGGCTGGGCCGGCCTGCAGGTCATTCACCCCCATCCCCACCCTCCCACCCCCCACCAAGAAACGCCCAAGATTCAGGTGGCCAAACCGGTGGCCGCTGGATGCAGGCAGCCACACGGACTCACGGAGCAAAGACGCCTGAAGTTTAATGCAGACAGCCGAGCCAGGACCCGCCTGGACTCGCCAGGCCCTCCAGACACCCCTCGCCCCCCTCCCCCACTGCCCCACGCCCCCCAAATTGAGGCCAGGAGGTGGACAGGTCACTGCAGCATCTCCACAGGGACACGTCAATGACCCGGCCCCAGCTTGGATCAGATAAAAGGAGGGGTGGGGGGGGTGCGACTGAGTAAAATGCTTTTTTTTTTTCATTAAAACAATAAAGATGCTGGGAATCTCGGGGGCTAGAACTGCCCCAGGAGTCCGGGAAAGTGGGACTGATACCTCGAGGCGCAGGAAGCGGAGCTGAGCTCGGGAGGGAGCCTTCTGGGCAAAGGTGGGCAGTGGGAACCCAGCCGTTCCCAACCGTGAGCTGGTTATTTGGCCCATCAACAAATCTCCCTTTCAGCATTTCCAGAACGTGCCCATCCCCTAGACTGTAAACTTCTTATGTGCGGAGAATGTGTCTACCAACTCTGTTATATTGTTATGCTGTAATAATAATCATGCTATTTGTTACGCATTACTATGTGTCAAGCACTGTTCTAAGCCCTGGGGTACATACAAGCAAAACAGATTGGAGTCTCTGTCCCACATGGGGCTCATAGTCTTAATTCCCATTTTACAGATGAAGCTACTGAGACACAGAGAAGTGAAGCGACTTGCCCAAGGTCACACGGCAGACTAGTGGCAGAGCCAGGATTAGAACCCAGGTCCTTCTGACTTCTAGGCCCATGCTCTATCTTATAGGCCATACTGATTCCCCAAATGCTTAGTACAGTGCACTGCACACAGTAAGCACTCAATAAATACCATCGATTGATTGATCCAAAGGGCCACCACACTGGTGCAGACCCCTATCATATCCTGGACAACTACTCCACTGGCATCCTTGCGGACGTCTGCCTCCAGCCTCTCCAAGTCCATATTTCCCTCAGCTGCCAGATCATTGTTGGAAAAATCCGTTCTGTACACATTACCTGACTCCTCGGTAAAGATGGCCCATTCCTCTCTGCCTCAACCAAAACCCCCGACCATCGGCTTTAAGGCACTTAAGGCTTTGCATTAATCCACTCTCTTTGCCCACGGTACTCCAGTTTCCAGTCTCCTTTCCCCTCCACCTAATCTACCCACTGTATCTTGTTCTGGTCTCTCCATCTGCCATCCTCCAGATCACTCCGCCCCACATCCCTGCAACCGTCAGCCTGGAACCACCGTCCTCTTCCCTTCAGGCAGACTACTGCTCTCCCCTTCTTCAAAGCCTTTCTGCAATCACACCTCTTCCAGGAGGCCTATCCTGATGAGCTCCCCATTTATCTCCCCATTTTACATCCCTCCAACTGTTAGTTCAGCCCTTCAGCACTCCCTCGACCCTTTAATTATTCACAAACACCTGAGGCACCTAGACACACACCTTTTCATTCTACTACTTCCTTCCTTCCTGTAATTAATTTGAGTCACTGTTAGACTAAGCTCCTTGAGGGCAGGGATCTGTGCTTCACTAACTCGATTGTACTCTCCCAAGTGCTTAGTCCAGTGCTCTGCACACAGTAGGCACTCAATAAATATTGACTGATTAACTGGACAAGAGCAGGAGACCAGCTCCCACTGAAGCAGGGCTCCACGGGCAGAAAAGGTGATAGAATCTGGGGCTGGATCCAGCCTGAAACCTAAATTCCTTGGTCTCCTGAAGGAGCCCCACTGGGAGCTTGGGCTTTGGGCTGGATCCTGCCCGCCTCTGTCTGTCCCCTGTCTGTCCCTG